>NC_136061.1:1532904912-1534104912 GCF_964261635.1 Lissotriton helveticus | reverse complement strand
TGCCAAGTTTGATATAGATTTGTTGCAGTTTGGATTAGAGGTGTTCTTGTAGGCACTGAAAGATTGGTTGTTCGAAATCCTCAGAAGCGGCAGAGGACAACTCCAAATTGCAGTCTGAATGAAGCCGAAGAGGTGCGACATCCAGACGGTGCCTAAATCAATTTCTGCTCTGAATGCATGGATTCAAAATGCTTTGGGTCTGTGTCCCTCAGCTCTGAATGCTTCAGAGTGGTGTGTCTCGGCTCTGAATGCTTAGAGGTTGATTTTGGATCCAGTGCCGAAGTTTCAGGCGATGCCTACATTAGAAGCTTTGAGGAGGACTTTGGCGCAGAGTGTCGTGTGGGCATCTGGGCCAGCTCAGAATAGCTGTGTTGCCCATAGTCAGAAGGTAGTTGTGCACTGAAGGCCTCAAAAGTAGTTTGGGAGGTCAAGGCAGGTAGGGGCCTGTCTATGGCGAGTAGGGGAGGTAATGGTACTCTCTCAGTGGTCTTCGGCAGGAGCTGGAAAGGCAGAAGTTCTATTGCTTCAGCATCCATCTCAGAGTCACCGCTTTGGAGTAAAAAAAGTCCCCTCTAATTCAACAGCAGGAGTGTCTCCTCTGTGTCTCCGAAGAGGTCCAGGGTGTCTTCCACCACCCTTCTGTGCGCAATAGCAGCCAAAGTGATGGGACGACCTCTCCTGTTCCAAAGGGTCTTTTTGATCCAGAATTCGAGACACAAACAAGAGTCTTCATGGTGTTTGGGGGACAAACACAAATTGCAGATTTTGTGGAGTTTTGCACTTAGATACTTGACTTAGCAACTAGGGTAGAACTGAAATGGAGTCCTTTCCATTACAGGGACATCCTCGATCGAATAGATGGTATTCCAAGACGTGGTCTACTAGAAGCGAATGGATGATTGCGCGGTGGTGGAGATCAACAAGTAAATGGGAATCTTTTCACAACAGATGAGGAATGGATCTGAAGGTCCGGCGAGAACACAATGTGGCATCGAACTAGAGTTCACAGACAAGTCTAAACCAGACGGCGGAGAAAAAAAGAAATCAAACAGAGCTGATGCATATGTGCATTACCACTAGTAGGTGGAGTCAATAAACCCCATGACTCAAAAAAGACTTCCTTAAAAGAAATACAAGTTTATACAATGTATACCATCCGAACACAACATTAGACGGTGGAAGTATGCACAGTATGTGCATCTACAGCCACACATGCCATGATCAACAGATTATACATGGCCTGCTATCTAGAACAATGCACCCTAGCCTCTGGGCACTTATGGTAAATCTTTAGGGTTGTGGCCGACCCTAGACACCAGAGGCATATCTTGGGGGTATCTGTTACAACAGTTTGTTTGCAAGTCACCAGAAGAATCAAAGCTAGAGGTTTTAGGAAGCTACATTTTCCTTACACTCTGGAAACATTTGAGAAATAAGTTAGTCAATTGATGAGGAAACAAAAAGGGGAGCCAGATCCATGTATGAAGGCACAGAAAGAAAGGGAAATAACGTCTGGGAGCATTGCAAGCACCTATGTATGGCTCCAGATGTCACTTCCGGGACAGAGTGGAGTCATGGAAGAGCTGCACGACACCCCGGACTGGGACTGAGGGGTTATCCTGAAAAATCTTCTAAATTCAGTCTGGCATCAAGGAATATCTACAATGTGAGGAATCTGCAGCTAGAAGTATCGATCGGAAGGAGTACCCACTTGTCTTTTAATCTTCTCTCCCACTCTTCAGAAGAGATACCTCTCCCCTACCAGAGTGGAGAGAATAGGGGTGGAGGGGAGATTCAGTCAATGCCAGCTAACAGAGGAATGCACGTCACAATGTATTACAAGGCTATGATGGTGTGGACTTCACCTTGGATGACTTCCTTTAGCAGTGATGAACAAGTTACTTACCTTTGGTAAATCTTTATCTGGTAGAAACTATCTATCCACAGATTCCTTACTGACCTACTCAACCACCCCACTCTATGAACAGATTTCTAGGGACAGGCTGTTCCCCTTACAGGGCCCTAGTTTTACACCCCCGTGGTCAGCGATTTTCATGGCTCCATGCTCCTGGCATATAAAGTCATGAAAAGAAATGGACGTCAGCACGCTGGGGTGGTGCCTACATTGTGACCGTGCACAGCACTTCCGGTGTGGTCCGCAAATAACACTGACCACTGGTGTGTAAAAGTAGGACACTGAGAGGGGAACTGCCCTGTCCCCAGAAATCCATTAGCTGCGATAGAGAGCAGAGGATGTGTGGATCGGTAAGGAATCTGCGGCTAGATAGACTGTACCAGAGAAGACGTTTTTGAAGTTAAGTACCCAAGCAATACCTCCCAAGAGGTGGGTCTGCGAACAATTTCACACTAGAAAGTTCTGCATGACACAATGGGCAAAGTGCCTGTCCTGATGGACCTAACTGTTCGGGTTGTAGCGCTTTGTGAACATGTGTAGAGAAGCCCACATTGGGTGCCTGGCAGATGTTCAGGACTGGGACTCTGCGTGAAATCACAGCAATCGCAACCTTTGCTCTGGTAGAATGAGAATGCAAACCCTCTGGGGGTTTCTTCTTGGCCAATGCAAAGCAGATTTTAATGTAGAGCATGACTGATTGCATGATGGTCTCTTTCTGCACAGCCTTCCCTTCCTTGGCTCCAACATGCCTCACGAAGAGGCGGTCATCCAACCAGAACTCCTTTGTGCAGTCAGGGTAGAACAGTAAATCTCTTTTTGGGTCCAGGTGGTGCAGTAACTCCTTTTCCTTAGAGGCATGCAGCGGAGTGTGAAAGGTATGCAGAGTGATAGACTGACTTACAAGGAAGGAAGGAAGCTCTGGTGCAAAAGACCAGCTTGTCTGGAAAGATGATGAAGTGCAGAGGCTTACATGACAAAGCCTGGAGCTCATTGACCCTCCAGGCAGATGTTAAGGCCACCAGAGAGGCCATTTTGATTGTATCGTAAGGAGTCTGACAAGATGGTTGTGTAGCGGCCGAGAAAGGAGACTACTAAATTTAGGTCCCAATGAGGTATGATCAAGGAAAAAGGGAACATGTGTCGGAGACCTTTCACAAACTTATGTGCAATAGGGGATTTGAATAGGGATGGCTGATCTGGCTACCACAAAAATGCAGAGACTGCAGAAAGATAGCCTTTTAAAATGCCCATAGCACAGCCCTGCTGGGCAAGAAAAAGTACCTGACTAAGGGGAGTAAACACGGGGAGCAGAAACGGGGTCAACTGTTTTTTCTGCACACTATGTCACACATTTGTGCCAACGGCAGGCATGTACCACCCTGGTGAGGGCTGCCTGGCTGCAATGAGGACTTCAGAGAAGAAGGTCAAATGCTGTCAATTGTCACCGCTCAATGTCCACGCATGAAGGCGGAGAGTACAGAGGTTGCTGAAAAGGGGCAGCCTGATCAGAGTGCCGATGGCCATGGTCAATAGTCAGGATACCAAACTCTCCAAGCCCAGTCTGGAACCACAAGGATGACGGGTCAAGTCATTCCGGATCTTCTTGATAACTTTGGGCAGGAGTGGTATGGGCAGAAAGGCGTATAGGAGGCCTGAGCTTCCCTCAAGACAAAAAGATTCTCAGAGCGAGAGCTGCCTTGGAAACTCCAGTGCGCAAACCCACTGACATTGTGTGTTCTCTGCAGTGGCAAACACTTCTAACCAAGGCTCTCCCCACTGCTGAAAGAGCCCTCGCAACACCTCCAGATGTAGATGCAATGTGTGATCTGCTAAGCATCTTCGGCGGAGTCTGTCCGCCCTGGTGTTCAGGTAGTCCGACAGGTGTTAAGCCACCATGGATATGCCCCGATGTTCTAGCCATGTCCAGAAACGCTGGGGCTTCTTGATAAAGGGCCCCACCCCGCCCTGCTTGCCACATGGTGGTGCTGCAGTCCATGAACATCTCCAATGGTCTTTTTTTGATGGTGTAGAAAAGTTTCAATGCCAGCCAGATTGTTCGGAAGGGTAATGCATTGATGTGGTGCCGGTTTCTGGAAGAGACCAGAGGCTTCGGATCTCCTACTCTGTAAGCTGCTCACCTTACCCCAGGAGTGACACATCTGTCACTACTGTCAGATCTGGTGGGGGAAAGGAGAGGGGTCTGCAGCTGACCCAATTGTGGTTCTTTAACCACCACTGCAGATTTTTTTGCAGTACCCTCTGAGATCAGGACCATATCTGAGATTCCCCGGATACTGTGCCCACTGGAACTTCAGGTCCCACTGCAGAACCCGCATACGCCAGCCAGCATGTGTCACAAACAGAATGCATGAAGCACAGCAGACTCAGTCAGTCTCACCAAAACCCGGGGATAGAGACTGAAACATCAGTATCATAGCCTGAATATCCTGGTCTTGGTGTCTGGTAGGATAAGCCCGATACTGCACCATGTCCAGTACAGCTCAGATGAAGAGGAGCATCTGAGATTGAGTCTGGTGTCTCTTCAGCACGTTGATAGTAAACACCAGTGAGTGCAGGAGGTCCTCCATAGTCAACTGCCTGGGGCGAGCCCCCCTTCAACAGCCAGTCATTGAGACAGAGTAAGACGGGCACCCCTGATCTCCACTGATGACCCGCAACCACGTCAACACCCGAGGGGCTCTGGTATGGCCAAAAGGGATCACGACAAACTGAAAGTGTTCGCGGCCCACCATTAACCTCAGTAACGCCTGTGGGAATGTAGGACAGGAATGTGGAAGTATGCGTCCAACGCTACCATCCAGTCTCCTGGGTCAAGGCCAGACAGATCTTGAGTAAGCGTGAGCATTTTGAATTTCTCCCTTTTCAGGGACAAATTGAGGGTGCAGGACCAGAATAGGACCAAGGCCTCTATTCTTCTTGGGCACCAGAAAGTAGCGGGAACAACAAACACAAATTGCTTCTGGTGTCGGACCCTTTCTATGTCTCCCTTGGTCAAGAGAGCCGCCACTTCCTGAGAAAGTAAGGAGAGTCGCACGCAACTGGCATGGGTGGTGGGGGTAGTCATGAAGGGGAGTGAGTACCCCTTCATCATCTGCACCACTGGAGGTCGATAACGGCAGACTGCTAAATTCTCCAGATTGTCAGAAGTACCCTGCCGCTCACTGGTTGCCCATGATGGTCGGAGCGTAAACTAAACAGGCTTGGAGGTTGCAGCTTCCGGCTGCTCGACACAGGTGGGAGAAAGGCAGGTGGCCACACATCATCGACTAGCACCTGGGGACCCAGATTTTCTCATCAAGTATCTCAGAAATGAGAGTTGCTAGAAAAAGTATTAAACAACTATTGTTAATCATTTTTAAAAATCCAATTCAATGGTGAAGGCGTATTAAGGAAAAGCATCTCTTAGAAATTCTGTACTCTGTTTTGTTACATAGGACAGGTAAACCTGGAACAATGAAACAATTGCTTTTGGGTGATACTCACATATTACCATTACATTTCTACAAGTCCTGAATTAAAAAAAACATGTATCCTGCCTTATGGGGTACAAGGCCTACATAGGGGGACTAATTAATATTTTAAAATGTGTTATTAGGATAGTATTTACCCTGCTACAATGGTAGGCCTGAGGATATGTTTTCACGGTCACTGTAGTGGATGGCATAATAGGTGCCCTGAGCATACCTTGTACCATATACTGGGGAGTTAAAGTTAAACATACCAATTAGAAGAATGCCAATTTGACCATGCTAAAAAGGGGAACACAGGCACTTTACTACTGGTTAGCGGGCGGTAAAGGGCACAGAGTTCTAAAGCCAGCAAAAATATAGTGTGATTGACACACACTATCTCGTGACGTCTCTTTAGAGTTAATGGTAGAATGGGGTTGCAGTTCCGCTTCAGTTTCTTGTGCTTGCACTTGGATTTAAAGGAGGACATTAATTCCAAAGCTGGACTTTTGGTAAATGGCCTTAGGACCAGGTCTGTCTCTTAAATCAGAAGTGAGACCTACAAGACTATTTCAACTTCCTCTTATGCCCGGCAACATACAGCTTCACCTATCGGTCTAAGGTCACCTTTGGGGACAAGAGGGCACACTTATTACATAACTTAAGAGTCGGGGCTCAAGCACAGACACCAATGACGCACCTTACGAAGACTGTGACCAACATCTTCTGCCAGCAGTCACGGTATGCGTTGAAACCTATTGTTTTAGGTGGGGACATTGTTTCCTAGCACACTGGTGAAATGGTGTGTTCCCAAGTTTGTCAGATTTTCCGACGTATTTTTAGGCCAGATCTGCGCCAAATGCATAAAAAGAAAGGAACTGACAACAGCACACTGACAACAGCACACAGTGGTGGAGCTTATAAGCAGCTTGGCTCCAATTACTTTCAAGGTGGTGTTGAGTCAGTGCTGCGCAACATGGCCCCACATAACTGCTAAAGAGTTTTCTGCATCCAATATGGCTCCTGTAGAAACCTCCAAGGTGAGGAAACTGCAGTTAAACATTTCCATCAGAAAACCGCTTTTGTTTATCTTTGCTACTCCTCCGAGATGTGCCCAAATGTGCAGAGAAGGGAAAAGAAAATATATGGGCCTGAGATGGGGCTGGGAAACAATTGCACACTTAATCTGAAAACATGATTTTGACCTGAAGCTTCAATCGGTGTGCGACTTAGGACTGCCTGTGATGAAACCTACGGGAGTAAGCAGCAGGTTCCAGGATCTGAATGGATCATGTGGTGCTGGTGTTTCATAATTCAGAATACGGCTCTGAATTACCTGCCGCTGGTTCCTTCGGCTCTGGTGTAGCCTCTCCTTTTGTCTCAGCTTTTGGGGGCTCTTTCACTGGTTTGGCTTCATCTGGGGTACCTGCAGGATGGAGGATAGTAGGCAGGGTCACGATAAATGAAAAATCGTAAATTAAATTGTAGTGAGCGCATTCAACACATTTTAACATCACATGCAAGCTGAGCAATTTAATGGGAGCCCCACAGTTATACGCATGAGCCCTACATATCACTTGCAGAGAGACCCCAACCTACTAAGACCACCCCAAGAATTCTACTTCGTTCACAGACTGAAGAGATGAATTCCTTGTTGCGCTGTAGGATACTGTATTAGCCCAGCTGGTTCCCCATTGAATGGTGAAACAAAAACAACTGCCCTCAATCAATTTCCCTCCAAACAGAATTCACAAGTAGGTGGGCCTTAGCCAAATACCTATTTATCTGTCTTCAATGTAGAAGTCAAAGATCATAGCAGTTACCAGCGCTAGTGTGTACTCACTAGGCAATTTGGAAGGCATAAAGCAAACAGTGACTTTGTTAACAGGACTCCGAGGACTTACAGCAAGCACCTCCAAGCTAATATGAGATCTAGTTTCACTTCTAGCAGAGATCTTGTGTGACCCTTTGGGCTCTATATTGGCAACTTCCACTTGTACAGAGGTTGCAAGGCTGAACAATGGGCATCCCCAAATTTAATATGGACGTCATAACACTGACTTCAGGGCACAAGGCCATGATGGAATAAACAGCAAGACAACCTGCTATATATGCAAGTTTTGTTCTGCACCACATTGCAGAGAACTTACAGGCTGTACATGGCAATAGCAAGGAACTGCATGTGATGGTCAAAACTCCACTGCGACACACACAATGATGAAGTAAATTGAAAAGTAAACACAGGAGCAAAACCAATGCTCACTATAAGCAGGGTTATCTTGACAAAACCACTTTGATGGATTTGTTTTTGCAACTCAGCTCCAAATCTCACAGAGTGGCAATTATGTGTTCTATTTAAAAACAAACCAGATCCGCTGGAATGATCTTCTCGCTCTTTGGAAGATAAGTGTGTTCTGACCACTCTCTAAGCTCATACACTTCCCTACCTTTCATTTTACTCCCATCCTTATTCTCTAGACTACACTATTAAGGTGTAATAAGCTTCAAGCCATCAAATCAAGAATGGTCCTCCTCCTTCATAGCACCTCCACACCGCATCCACTCTACCTGTGCTACTCACCTTCCGGCCTCTCCTCTTTCTGTGGAATAACTTTCTCGCTGTCCTTGGGAGAGGATGTTGCATTCTTGTCAGTCTCAGCTTTACTTTTCTCCTTGTCTTTCTTGGGCTTGGGTTTGGCAAACTTGGCTTTATTTAGCAGATACTGCACCTCCCGGTCCAGCATACCCAGTTTCAGCTCAATGTCCTTTGAAAGCAGCACTGGCTTTTCAGAGGGTGCCAGCTTGCCTTGTTCTGCAACGGTCTGGTTTTTCCATGTCTGAATGAGGTAAAAGATTAGGGTGTGAGATGTGGCCATTTACGTAATCTACAAACAAACATCGGTACTATCTGTTAACTGCTGCAAATCCTGCCCTGGAGTATGTGCCAAGAGGGAAAACCAACGGCATCAGCTGCCCCCCCATGTGGGTATTTCCAGCTACATCTCACCTCACACCAAATCAATGGCAACTTAACGGGGTCCCGTAAGCCCCATCCCACAGCCTAACAGGGCCCCTTCCACATTTGGCTGTAGCCAGCAAGAAGTAATAGTGAGGACCAATTTTCCCATAGAAAAAGCATTTTTTGTTTTGCTGATAACTTTGACACCATTTGGGGAATCTTCACTAAATGTTCCCAAAAAAGAAAAAGGGTCAGAGTTTGCCTAGTCCTGTACGGAAAGTTTAGGGTGATCCATCAAGCTGTGGGTAGAGGATAAAAGGGGGTCCCAAAACACTTACCATGCAACATCTAGGGGGATTTTCCAGTTTTTAGACACTGCCACAGCCCGAACCGCTGAACAGAATTACATTAAATTTGGCAGAAAGCTAGATCTTGGTCAAGAAAGACCTTTTTGTAATTTGGTGTAAATTTGTTCATTAGTTTGAGGGTTACTAATGCAAACAAATTATAGCCGTCTAGGGATGCGGAGCTACGAATATCTGGGCAGCCAAAGTCCAATGGGAGCAAAAAACCCTCACCCATTCACACACACCATACACCTGCCACACATGGCCGCAGGGCTTGCGAAACATGCAGTTGGGTGCTGTGGCCAGCCACGACACAAACGCCAAAAGCTGTATTACTTAACGTTAAAATAAATAGAAATTCACTGAAAAAAACAAAGGCTACAGGTAGGTTATTGTTAGGTTCACGTTACACCCGCACAAAATCACAGAAGTTCAGTTATAGTTTTACTTTACATTTATGTTAAGAAACTATAACATGTGGCCTAAAGCTATTTAACAGCACCTGCCAAGAATCAGACATTATCTAAGCTACTTTTGTTCTTTATTTCCTGTACATAATTATACTGATTTTCATGACATTTGACATGCACCTTTTTTGATTAGATCATGAAATTATGGTTTGACAAAGTTTTAGGTTACCCATAGGACAGGACATTGTCAGATTTATCATGAGTTATTAATTCCTATTTTGATAATAAAATATATTGGTCTTTTTATGGTTTTGCTTGCCATTCATTTGTGTTCATACATATAAGCATCACTGCATTGAATTATTAGGCTGCCTGGGGTCTTTACATACACTAAAGATATTTAACGGCACACGTTCTAGTTATACTGATCTGAAGAAACTATAACTGCAGAATTTCTATGTTTTTTTGGGAGTGAAACATGAACCTAACTAACATCTCTGCAACCTTTGGTTTTTTCAGTGAATACATTATATATACACACATCCACACACCCTTCGAAAAACAATATATGCAAAAAATTGTTTACACCACATCAAACCAGAGTACCTGCAATATCAATCCATACACCCTGCAACTGAATCTATGGTTCTATACCTGCGATTACCACTACTTCATATCCCCACCAGAGTACTTAGACCAAAATAGTTGAGGCGAGACAAGCATTCATAACAGTCTCATATCAAAACCAGCTTCTAGCACGTAACATTCTAAAACATGTGCAGCTAGCTCCTGGGCACTGAATGCATCCCATGTGGGACTTTTGAACGTCCAGCAGTATTGCCTCTCACAGAACCCCTTACCCAAGTCTCATTGATCACTTTCTCTAGTGTTGCCAGTTCCACCTCAGTGAAGATCTGATCAGCTTCCGGGATCATCCGGGCTCCCCTGTGGAAAGACGGTAAGAAAGATGTACTTTTAGTAAGAAACACGTAGATGAGAGAGTAATTCATGCAAATACAACAAATGCCTAACTGAAATAAACTGTACACGGAACAAAATTGATAAGCTGCAAGGTAAATCAAAAGGCAATTCGAAACCGCGATTGGAGGGGAGTCATTAAAAGCATTTAGAGAAAAAGTAACTCTGCCATGGCCGGTTCCAAGCCCAGCTGCGAAACGAGGAGGGTTGTGTTGTGACCCCCGCAGACTATCAGATTTCACAGACTCAACATAATCTCCTACACCAATGACACTCAACTAATCCTCTAGCTCACCTAGAACCCCTCCAATGGCAAAACAGACTTCTGCATCGCCATGACCAACGTGGCAAAATGGATGAGAAACAGCGGCCTCAAACTCAACTCAGACAAAGCAGAAGTACTGATCTTTGGAAGGAACATCTCCGTATGGGACCACAGCTCATGGCCTGCAGAACTCGGGCCAAAATCACACCAACAGACCATACAGTAACCTCAGCAGATGGGGTCATGTAGATGTTGAACAGGTTGTGGCTGAGTTATGACCCTTGGGGTACAGGTCAAATGGGTACTGACTGAAGCAAGTTTGGATGCGACTATGCTTGGTGCTCACTGTCAGGGGAGCTACGGCATCAAAATCCAATATGTTGGGCTTTCATCTAGAGGAGATCATGGTTCTCAGATTCTACTTTTAAACGTTTTTATTATAAACCTGAACTTTTTTTTTTTTTTTTTTATAAAAATGAATGTTGCCTCTGTGGTGGTGGATCAACTTTAAACAAGCATAATATGAGCCTCTGGTCCTGAAATAGAATGAACATTTTCAAGCAGTCATGTCAAGAACTGTTAATTCTATTAAGGAAACCAAGGCGAGGATTATCCCCATACGTGCAAATATTATATCAACATATGAAATTACTAGGTTGATGACTTTGCTTCTCACCCTGCTAGTTTAATGTATAATATGTAGCGGAAGTTTCTCCGGTTTTCATTTGTTTGGCAAGTTATAAAAAGACGCAGGATTAAGCGTCATCGGAGCTGAATGTCTGAGCTTCCAGCCACAAGGCTGCCAGCTTCGCCTCAGAGTGTTTACAGCGTTCGCCACATCATCTTCCATTGTTAGATCGTATTCCAGTGTCCAGAGGAGCAACTGGACACAGAGGACTTGTTAATTGTTCTGGTTTGTGGATTATCGAAAGACACTTTTGATTTTGCAAAGAAAGAAGTCGTCCTCGTGTGTTTTCTGTTGTAGAAGGGCTGGTAAGCCCTTATTGGTTGAGGGGCTTATGGGAAATGGGGTTTGTGTTTTACTGTTTTTTGATTGGCTAATGAAGTTTTGCAGTAAAGTTAGAGAAGCATAATCCTAGTCTCCTTGTCCTTAATGGAATTGAAAATTCTTGGAGCGAATGCTTCAAAATTCTTCACTGTGTGATAGCCACTCAGAAAAACAATCGCGGTTGGGGCATCACGAGCAGATACTGGAGATTTTGCTGTATGCTGTGCAAGGCTCGCTCACTCTACGCCCATACTTTTCATTGGCTGGTGTCACTGTTCTTCATAAAGGCTGGCTGCAGATTCATTATGAGGCTCGTTAGTCCCTCTTTGTTACTGCCTTGTCGCCGTTGGTTACCGCCCATGAGGTCATGATCTTTTACTGTGTCCTAACTTGGAGCTTTCATTACCAGTTCAGAGAACTATTTACTTCATTAAGGGACACAGCACGCACAGGGTGCCAGCTTCGGTTCTGGCGGCTGGTTCCTAATGCGATTTGCATTTCTTTTTCAGTTTTTTTTATGTAAAACTAATACAGAGCGCAGTGCCAGCTTCAGGGTCACTGTGCTTGGTTTATTTTATTATTTTTTAAAATGTAATACAGAGCGCGGCTCCCGCTTCAGGGACACCGCGCTCTGCAATGCAATAGGTGTTGCTTTTGGTATTTAAATGACAATGCCTTTTAATGTTTTATAAAAGGCATTACCATTTACAAAGCCAATAGCTCCAAAATTCGCAGTTGCGAAACCTATTGCATTGTAAATGCTTGGTGTAGTTCGTGTCCCTAAGTATGAGGTGTGTGATGATGCTTCTGGCGAGGAATACATGAGACTGCCTCATGTCTGCAAGTGTTGTGCTGGTTGGGTCATCTTAGTTGAGAGGATAAATTGGCTTGGGGACTGCAAATGTGGCGAGTTATTAAATCACTGTCCACAAGGTGGTTCACAAGACTAACCTGGAGTGACCAAAATTAGTGAATTATGATGTCCGTGGTCACACTATTTAGCTAACTAATGCCAGTTTTCTAGGTACCCCGTTAGGGAGTTGAAGCTGAGGAGTCAGTGGTCAAATTGTTTTATTCCTTTCGACAACTGGTGCCTTTCGCAAACAGAAAAGCAGAAACCATCTGACAGCCATTGACCAAGTGCCCGCTCTTGTGAAATGGCTAAATCAGTGTGTGCCAGGAGAGGGCCAATGCCATCTGGGCTTGGCATGATTGGTACACAGAGCTGCTGGGCCATGCATGATTAGCTCATCCAAGAGGATCTTACATTCTTTTTGGACTTTTAAAGTTATAGATTAAATGACCACACGTCCCAGAATGCAAAGAGTAGATAGAGGTTGAGGAATTTGCGTGTAATTTTCCAAAATTTAGGCCAGCTCCACTCCGCTTCTTCCCTGGAAGTTTTGGGGGGATTCGTCATGCGGGGGCCGAGAAAAAAGGGGGTCCCAAAACGTGTTTTCCCCATGTTAATTTCCATAGAACGAATAGACAAGGCTACAGCCCGAACCGCTGAATGGAATTACACCAAACTTTGCAAAATTGTAGGGACTGGTACGCAGATGTGCCTTTTCTATATTTGGTGAAAATTGCTCCAGTGGTTTTTACGAAAATTAACTTTACACATTTTTATATATCTATAGGTGCGCTTCGAGCGCTTGCAGGTACGCGTACCGGGGAGCGCACGGGGCGCGCCACGGAAGTGCGCGAGTGGAAAGCTGATTGGCTCTCGGGTGTCTGAACATTCAAAATAATCACAAAATAATCATTAATAATCATGTCGACATATGACGATATAACCAAGATTACAGATGCACGTGCAGACACATTTGCATTTGTTGAAGAAGACGTTTCAAAGATCTATGCACCAATAGATGAAGACACCACACCCATCCTAAATAAAAAAAGCAAAGAGAACAACATCAAGCAATTATTATATCTATCAAAACGTGAAATAAACCAACGACTGCATGCGAGCACTTTAATAAGATATCATAGGGCGCAGAGGATACCTAGAGGTCTAAGAGTTTGGTTAAAACCTCTACTTTGCAAAAATAATCAGAAGTTCGTCGAACGGTGGTACGCCATACTGAATAAGTGCTCGTTAGATTTGATTCTACTCATCATAGAAGAACTTTCCAAGGTATTGGAAGAGTTGAACAAAGAAATAATCCAAGCAAAAAGCGAATTACAAGAAACTCTAGAAAAGGAAGATTGGGACCAAGTGATACTTGATATCAACAAACAACTTGACAAATACAGTGAAGAAATTAATGAGCGCAAGGTTCGCAAGTATAAAAGAGACACCATCGATTACAAGTTGGGAGAGGTCTACTCATGGGCCGAAGTATATGCGAGAAGACGCCAAAACAAACCGCAAACAAATACTTCTGAAACTGAGACATCATCGTCGGAAGGCGAAACACGCTCTATGCAACAAAGACCAACCACAGAAACATCTATCGCACGCCCAACGATTCAAACTCCTACAAGTGGGCCTTTTTTAGAATTAGGCCAAAAGGATACCGTAGACCCAGGCGGGGCAAAAGGAGACGAACCGTCAACCTCGGTGGCAAAGGAACCGACAGTGAAGACCAAACGCAAAAACAGATAATGGAGGAGAATCAATTGGTGATCAACATTTCATCTTATCAACTCACCAAAAAAGAAATACAAACATTACAGAAAGGAACATCTTTTGTTCCAACGCATAATGCAAACAAACTGGAGTTTCACATTAGCCTTTTCAAACTGACACGTAATTTAAAATTACGTCATTTCTTTGAGAATGTGGTATCATCAAGTGATGATAGAGAACAAGACACCCAGTTGAAAAATCTCAGACCTAAAAGCACTTTCCAAGCACCAATCAGCCACAAGTCAATTGATACATTTGAGTCTCTAGTTAGACATGACATAAACCGCTTGGATTACAAACATTGTACTAGATTTCACAACTTATCAAAGAAAGAATTGAACGTTCTAAGAAACATCTCCAACAATCCTAAAATCACAGTTCAGAAAACAGACAAAGGTGGTGCGATAGTCCAGATGGACACTGAGTTTTATATTACAGAAGTGGACGCGCACGTTATGGATCAAGAAACGTATGACCCTTTAGGGTTTGATCCTACAATTAAATTTCAGGAGTTCCTACAATCTATTTTGGAACAAGCATGCACAGATGGAGTCATCACAGAAAAAACTAAAAGATTTCTTAAAAAAATTCATCTCAGGACACCGTCTATTTACATGCTCCCAAAGGTCCATAAGAATTTACAGCATCCACCTTTACGTCCAATTGTCAACCCTAGGGCAAGTATTCATGAACCAATAGGCCAGTTTTTGGACTTATACCTTAAAGAATTGGTCACTAGAGCTAAGTCATATCAAGGATACAACCGATTTTTTTAATAAGATGGCTCAAATTACATTACACTACCTGAAAGCCAGGAAGTATGGCTATGTACCATAGACGTGAAAACGCTCTATACCTCCATCCCACACGACTCAGGCATTGAAGCAGTAGAATTTATGTTACTGCAGTCAGAACTCGATCAAGATTTTCAAGTGTTTCTTATACAGTTATTGAATTTTTCACTGTATCAAAGTTACTTTAAATGGAAGGATGATTTTTACCTACAACTCATTGGAACCTCAATGGGTAATTGTGCAGCTCCCAGCTACGCGAATATCTTTATGACCAACTTTGAGACAAATCACATCCTGACTGGAGAGCAGTGGAAACAACATGCACGCATTTACTTACGATTCATTGATGACATTTTTGTGTTATGGCAGGGTCCATATGACATTTTGATACAAGAACTAAACAACCGCAATAATATTAATGACCGGATACAATTTACTTACCAGGTGGACAAAACATCTATAGCATATTTGGATGTCCTACTAAAGATCGAACACAACAAAATCACTACCACACTATTCAAGAAACCAACCGATCGTAACAACTTGTTACATTACAACAGTTTCCACCAACTATCCCTGAGAAACAATCTTCCAATCTCTCAACTGTACAGGACCAAAAGGATAGTCTCAGACCCCAGTGAGTCCGAAAAACAAGTGAAGATGATGTTGGAAAGATTTCATGAACGGGGGTACCCTCCTGAGATCCTAAAAAAAGCAGAGATAAAGTGTTCAGCAAAAACACGATCTGACTTACTACAATCTGTTCATAAAGTGGAAACTAAACGTATGGTAGTTGTTTCTAAATACTCTACTAAAAGTCATATCTTCAAACGTACAATACTTAAACATTGGCAGATCCTGGCGTTGGAACCAGATTTTAAAGGCATTTTTCAAGAGAATCCAAGATTTGCTTTCACCAGGAGCCGGAACATTTTGGATATACTCAAGACCACGAATAAAACAGTGTCAGCCACCCAATACAAAGGAACACAGCCTTGTCACAATTGCAACAATTGCAATGCCATCATTAAAGTTACCAAGATTAATCACCCACGAAGTGGGAAAGCAATTGAGCTTAAGGTAATGGCTATCTGCGATTCTAAGAATTTGGTGTATTTATTGAAATGCCCGTGCGGCCTCGTTTATGTCGGAAAAACTATCAGAAAGATCAAAACGAGGTTAGTTGAACATAAGAGCAGTATCAGAAGGAAAGATGAAAAATCTTCTGTGGCATCACATTTTAATGAACGCAGACACAACTTATCACAATTACAATTAATGGTGTTAGAGACACTTGAGAACATTGAACACATTGATTTGAATCGTAAACTGCTACAGAAAGAGAATGAATGGATTTTTAAGCTTGATGCTTTAAAGCCTTATGGGCTCAATGACCGCACGGAATTCTTGTGCTATCTGTGATAGTGATGTAATTACTGCAGAAGGGATTTGTACCAGGAGGGACCCCCTCCTTGGACGTCTCCTATTTAACAACCGTATATGCAATGCTATTTTATTAATTTTACTTTATCATTTATTTTTGAATCACGGTTATCTAATCTAATCATTAATTTGACTCGTGCTAGCGCTCTTCCCCTTTGATTCATGCACTGTTTGCGCAACATATCATCTTAACTACAGTTCTTACACACACTTATAGTTTATTAAGATGGCCGCCGCCTTGATGGAGGTTCTCTCTCTTTTAAGCAAGCCATCATTTGTGTCCAGCAGCACGTCATATACGTATTTCTATGCAAGATTACAGTAAACCCGCTTAGCGGGTTACGGAGTGGTTATCCACATTACGAGACAGCCTCGCGGCTAGTCCGGTAAGCATGGGCACATTACAATGTCCTTCAGCTTTTTTGTATGAACGCAGCGGCGTAAAGCTATCAGCCTGTTTGCATTAACGCAGCAGCGTAAAATAACAGTATCATGGAGCTTTGATAGAAGCAGCACGCGTAACAAACTTCAGCATGCACTTGTACAGACTCATGCACTCGTTACTTTAAGTTGGCGCTAAGATCACTTTTTATTAATACCTCGAGCACGTTATACCACGAACAGTTGAGTTCACGTGACTAGCACACTACTTTGAGGATGATTAATAAGCGCTCAAGGTTTTTTTCATAGTTCACATCACTATTTTTTCATATTTATGAGTAGTTGATTTAAAGCATATACTATAATGAGGTACTAATTTTCACCATTAGAGATTATGATTTCGGACTTTTTGCTACATGAATGATATTAGTGTGGGTCCTCATCATACTTATTGATTTTCAGATTCCCCTGATGAAGTGCCTCATGGCACGAAATGCATTGGGATCTTGTGACATATGAACAATTGATCAGTTGAATGTGATATACAACATTTCAATTTGAAACGGAATCATATTAAATAAATACGAGAACATTTTCAATGGAAACCTAATGGTAATGTTTTATTGAAAACAAACGTTGGATTGCAATTTTGAATACCTGATCAATATCTCAGTTGCGATCTTCATTCAAAGCAGCGCCCAGAGGGCCGCCCCTTAATTGTAAAGGGCGCATTGGTGATTGTTTAATTAGAACACCTCTAGGACGACGAGGTGATACCTTTGAGGCACGCTACACCTTGTTTAAGTTGCATACACGCCTGTGCACAGTCTAAGAACTTTTTGAGTTATTATATACCAACTCTCACATGCACTGTGTTTTACATATGTACTTACTTGGACATGTAGCACTGAGATATACATTCACTCACCAACACACCAATGCACACATCAACCGCCCATACAGCTGTTTCCATATGCACTCTTGAACCCATACACCTAGTGAATCAACTGCTCACACATCTATGCAGTCACACACCTCCCAGTCACCCACACACACACACTCAGTCTCACATACAAATACCTGGGCAACCAATCAATAACCCATATAGCCACCCATATAGCTGCTGATCAACACATACAGCATCTTACACAACAGACATACTGATGCACACATTCAGACAGTTTAGTCACTAACCCATGCATTCAGTAAGACCCATTTAATCACTCTCATACAGTCAGTCACACACCTACTAAATCCTTCATCCAGACACTTATACATCCACTCATTCTTCAATATGTAAAACATATTTAAACTTTACAGAAACACAGTCACTGGATGATGGTCATCAGTGATATCATCAGAGATATATATATATATATATATATAGATTATATATATATATATATATATATATATATATATATATATATATATATATATATATATATATATATATATGCCTGGAATACCATTTTATGCGAGCTAATAAATCTTCCCACTGATAACTTACCTGCTGCTGGGGGTCCTTCTTTCCGTTTGGTGTGGAATCGCCGAAAGTAACAGAATTTGCAACGATTATATATATATATATATATCTATATCAATGCTAGAAGGTGTCCACCTTTGAGTAGCACGCGAACAGCAGCTTGGTTTATGTATAGGTGAGGACGGGGATCCACTCGTAGACGCCGTTCCGTACGGGATCTGCCCGACGCGTTTCGAAGCTCCATATGCTTCTCTTCAGGTGCTTTAACGGAAGCGGTGTGCGCAACCGCCGACCCACTTCCCCATTTTATATATAACACACCCACCGATGGAAGGCTCAAATGAGACTGTGTATTCTGGGAAGTGTGGTCCGGGAAGCACACAATCAAGTCCTGTATGGACTCCACAAATGGGACTCCACAAGTGGTACTTGGAATCGAGGACGGGCCCACTGGTGGAGTCCATACAGGACTTGATTGTGTGCTTCCTGGACCACACTTCCCAGAATGCACAGTCTCATTTGAGCCTCCCATCGGTGGGTGTGTTATATATAAAATGGGGAAGTGGGTCAGCGGTTGCGCACACCGCTTCCGTTAAAGCCCCTGAAGAGAAGCATATGGAGCTTCGAAACGCGTCGGGCAGATCCCGTACGGAGCGGCGTCTACGAGTGGATCCCCGTCCTCACCTATACATAAACCAAGCTGCTGTTCGCGTGCTACTCAAAAAGGTGGACACCTTCGAGCATTGAGAGAGATATATATATATACACACACATACATATATACATACATACATATACATACATACCATATTGTTAAAAGCATTCTTACATTTTAAGAAAAGATCAAATAAATGTAGTCAGCCGTTAACAAATATTTCCATATGGGTGGTTGCACAATAAGTGTAATGCATCCTCGTGTGTTTCAACCAGACATTTTAAGAGTAAGGGTCTGATGAACTTCTCTTAAAAATGATATTTGACAAAAGAAAAGTACACAAATTGTACCCTGCATGTTAGAGTCACAAAACTGATAACCTGGATGAATGCTAATTCCTTCCTTTTTTTGAGCCCTACATTTCCTCTTAGTGTAAGTGAGCTAAATTTAAATTTCAGAAATGCCCTGCGTGCAAATGGGCACATTCCTGCTTGCAAGCAAAATTGCATTACCACGGCCCGCATCTTATGAGAGAGAAAAAAAATCACCTTTTGAGCCAAAGACCAGTGTGTTAAACCATCTTGAAAGTTTTTTTATGTGCGCTAATTTCTTTAGCTATAATCTCAAAGTATTAATTTTTTTATTTGTAAACACTCTTGCAATTAAGTCCTAACGAGTTTAGACAAACAGTAAAAGTTTATGAAGACAACTAGGTCTTTTTCATATTATGAGTAAATTCACACCCAATGATTTTTTTTTTTTTTACAAGTGTTCAGGACTAATAAAAAAAAAAGTTAAATGCATAACAAATAAAGCATAACAAATAACCTTCCATAACAAATAACCTGCCAATAAGCAATATAGTATTTCTGTTAGGTTTAACTCTAGACAAATCATTCAGAAGAAAATAGAGCTATTAAGGTCAGGATCGTGTTTCCAAAGTTTGGATTTGACAAGGGTTGATGGAACTTATTGACTGTACTTTATTTGCATATAATGTAACCAAGGGTATTTCACCCATGGTATTTTAGCAATATCGGCCTTAATGATTGATTGCACATCTCTTTTAACAATTGTTTTAAAAAATTGCTGTATGCCACAACCAGTCAATTTCGCTGTGGACAACTGACCTATATCATGATTTATCCGGGTCAAATTATCCGACATGTTCTCACCCAAATAGATGTAGTCTTTTACGATTTCCTTTATAAAACCTGAAATGGGGAGTTTTTAAACCTTGGACACCCATTATAATTATTTTAGTTTTACCCTCTTCAATGGAGAGATTATAATGTTCAACGAATAAGGCCAAGATGTGACTTTGACTCTGTAAACCTATAGGAGCAAGGACCATTAAGACAGGGACATCTGCATACATTAATGGCGATATTTCTTTTTTTCCCCTAAGTTTCACCAGATGGTCAGATAAATATAAAGAGAATAACAATGGGGTCCCGTTGTTAATTCCTCATTCTAAGTCTTCCAAACAGTGCTGCTACTCTGGTTCCGTCAGTGATTCCTCAAACTCTTCCAGACAGTGCTGCTAGCTGCTACCCTGGCCCCATCGAAAATTCACACATTTTAAGTCCTCTAGGCAGTGCTGCAGCTGTGTCTCTGGTTCCAGTGGTAATTCCCCATTCTAAGTCCTCAAGACAGTGCTGCTAGTTGCTTCTCTGGTCCCATCAGTAATTCCTAGTCTTCTCGGCAGTGCTGCAACTGCTTCTCTGGTCCGAATGGTAATTCCCCATTCTAACTCCTCCAGACAGTGCAGCAGCTGCGTCTCTGTCCATACATCCACTACACTCCAAACCACATAGATAAAAGACATTGTCATTTACAACGCCAATAGCTTTAACTCTGACAAATGAGACCTTTTGCATTGCAAATGCTTCTTGTTGTATGCTGCCATCAACTGGTTTGAGAGCGTAATGCAGGTTGTGCTCCACTGAATCCTCCTGTAATTTCATGTGCACATCGCGGTCTAAACACAAATATTCTAAGCACGTGTAACGCTTCGACCTAAAGTATGTAGGAAGGTAGATCCCGGACTATGGTTGCCCCCAACTTTTTGCCTGGTGTTTTGCTGGTTTTCTGACTTAGTTGACCTGGGGCCCTGCTATTCAGGACCCAGGCCCACTGCTCTCTCTGTTAAAATGGATTCCATGTACCCTAGGTACATATCTGATTGGATACTGAGTCACCTTATTAGTCCCTGTACAGTATACCTTAGGTATCCAGGGCACAGGTGTACCCAGGGCCTACCAGGGGCTGAAGCATGCATTATGCCACCCCTGGCTGGCCATCAAAAACTGACAACTGGCTGCTTGACAGCTGGGGCAAGGTGGTGTAATCTCCCCTTGCTTTAGATATAGTATACCTATATCTAAAACCTAGAATGGGCACACAGATCTCCTATCAGTCACTCCTATGGCAGGCCTTAACAATCCTGAAGGCAGAGTGCTTGGAATCGTGTGAGATGGTGCTCTGGCATGAGCTGAGCCTGTCTGCGGCTTTCGGGATCTATCCCTTAGCCGTTTCCATGATAGCGTCAGACCATATACTCTTAAGTGCCTTATAATCCTCGCGGTTATGGTAACTTTAGTCTGACATTATCTAAACATGTCGTGTAAGGTGTCATACACTTTGGAATACTACCCCCTCGCCAGTTCTGGCGACGGGGGTAGCATTCCACCCCTCTAGAGGGAGAAGACATGTTGGTAGCCTGTAACCCCTGTTAAAGTTGAACATAGCCTCAGCTCCACAAAATGGATGCTGCCACCGAGACACAAGTCTGCCCTCCTGCTGCTGGGAGTCTTCCCAGCGCGGGAGGCTTGGACAAAGGGTTTCCTGTCAGGGGCGGTGCTAGCACCATCCCAGACAGGGTTATGTGTATCCCAGGTAGGCAGGGCTATAGAGGAAGGTGACTGCAAGTGGCACCCCGGTGCTCACTATGCATAGGCCGGTTTGAACCAGTTCCAGGGGCACACCAGCCCCTGAGCTGGGGAAAGTCCGGCAGGGGAGAGGGGTGTAACCACCCCCCTTCCTGGTCCCACCCATGGGCAGGACCTAGTCGCGTGCCAGCCCCTTTTCTCAGGATAAAGGTAGGAGCAGGCCCCCTTCCAAAACAGATCTTTGAATCCTGAACCTACTTTCTACGAAAGGAACTCAAGACTTCTTCCTAAGATTTCTCCCTTGTGACTAAGGAGTAGTCACCCTGCAGCAGCAGGCACCAACCAAGCATCGCGGTTTGCTGTAAGTCTCTCCTCCGGATCAAGACTGCCCAGCTCGACGAGAACCGGCTTCCCTGGCACCTCTGACCTCTACCTGCTTCATCAGCCCAGCTGAGATTCGTGGGTGTGACGAGACCTCGAGGGACCGGCCATCTTCAAGACTGCACGACGCTTGCCCAGCACGACCACCGAGGGATCCTTGAGTGAGTGCTTTGGGGTTTGAGAAGCCCCAACCCTGAGCCGCTCCAGCACCGAAGTCCAGCCCCCCAGCATCCACGAGATCTGCGGGGGCCCTTCTGCTCTTTGCTGCTCACCGCGTTGTCCAGGACACTTGCCCGTTGGCTAGTGGCCCTTCTGACGACGAACCACGACGACAACACCGCTGGTCTGGTTGCTCCAGACTGGCCCTTGCTCCCCTCCAACAGAGGAGCACCCCGGACCCTCCTGGTCCACTCCAGACGCCATTTTGAGTCCACCGCGTGGGCTTGCATTTGCCAAGAGTTGTTGCCCCAATCCTGGGTCCAGCGACGTCGACAGCAGATACCACCGTGGGACAGCTCGCATCTCCATCCTGGTCGCCGACAACGCCTCCTGGTCCGAGAGACTGCAGAGCCCAGCGTCGCCCACTCACCTGGTCGAGGTGACTTAGCCCAGTGCCATCCTGGTGCCCACCTAATCACTGGCTAGTGATTCAGGACTTGGTCCCCTCTGCTTACAGGTCTCCATCTTCATCGATCCAGGCTTGGATCACATCGAACTTCATCACTGGTCGCCTGCCAGCAACTTCTTCTTTCAGGCTCCATAGACTGCAACGAGGATTCCCGACGTCTTTTCAGACCTATGCAGCCGCAGCCCCTGGGCTAGGTAACCTGAGCATTTCGGTGCTCCAGCATAGCTTAACTATCTAAGTGTCCAGATTCTTTTTCGTTTCAGCTCTACCTAGTCGGATTCGTCCGATAACACTAACTTTGCATTTACTAGCCTCCATAGACTTTGTTCCGCATCCCGCGTGAGTGCGCACACTCTGCACCCGATCTCCCTAGGCCTCCTGCTCGTAATCTAAAGGTTCAGTAGTCTAGTCCTAGCGATCCCAAAGCCTCTGAGAATAGTTACTTACCTGCTAGTAATTCGCATTCCACTTTTGTAGTATATGGTTTTTCGTGCCCCTCGGGCATTTGTGTAAATTGTGCGACTTTCAGTATTTCTTTAAGAGTTTTGTATTGTGCTTAGCTCCCTGACTCAAAGAGTTCAGGGTAGTCTTGTTATAAATAAATATACTTTATTTTCATAACAACTTGTGTGGTGTCCTTTCACTTGGTGTTCAAGGGGTAAATGTGATGGTAAAACAGCTGGCTTAACACGCCCTCTAGAGTTTAGCCTAAAGACTGCTCTTGTCCATGCTACTAGGATAGCTGGTCTATCAGGTTGACTTACAACCAATCATCAATAAGGGTTGTTTGGACTGATACATAGTGATCACTAGAATAGTGAGCACTGCATATCAGGCCAACTTCTCACACTAAAGACCTAGTGGAATGGGGTTTAATAAAATTGCGTGACTTGCCTGAACAAGGCAAACTGTGTGCTCAACCTCTGAATTACTATAAACCATTTTTTAAGAGGGAGTGCCAGCTACCCATCTGTGACTTAATTTAGACCACACCTCTCTGGCTTCTCAAGGAGTAATGTAACAACCACTAGTTCTTTCTCAACCAGTCCCACAGGAGTGAAAGAATAGATTGAGCATTTGAGAATTATTTGGTGGCACAGGATGGTCTAAAGCTTGCGCAAACGAAGAAAGCATTACTAATCAGTGCCCTACTCAATGGTTGCGCACACAAGGGTACGCAACCATTGAATAAATTACAATAAGGTCAAGGCATTCCTCACGTGTACTTTTAGGTGAAAATGAGCATAAAAAATGCATTTGCCGAGTCGATAAATGTGGCAATAACTCATCATGAGTTATACAGTCAGGCACAGGACAAAAACTATTGAGGACTTTGCTGCCAGATTAAAGGACTACCAAGTAAGTTCCAGATTGGGGCAATGACTGATGAACTAATTAAGGATAGCTAGCAGTGCAATGCTCTACGATACACTGCAATAATACAGAAGAGGGTAGTGGGACACTAGGAAACCTCTCAAAGAAGCCATCAAGATTGCTAAAATAGTGGAAGAGTTATACACTTGCTTGAAAGAAATAGATAATTGGGAATGAAGAAAGGGACATGATGTAGCAACTGCAGGGAATCAGATTAGTGAAGTAAATGCCGTAAGAAAGAAGCATTCCAACTTATGCCTTGAACCAGTACGGCTAACACGGGTAAAGAAAACTCAGGGCAGTGGGTTTGTAGCAGGTGAAGGTGTCAATACCACAACTCCGATTCCAAGAATTATGCGTGGGACAAGGATTGCTGAAACTGCGGCAAAAAGGAACATTTCACTCAGACATCCAGAGGGAGAGACCAAATGAATGTTGTATTAGTTGAAGAAGGTACTGAAATGTATACGGTACTGACTGGAGAATGACAGGGATGTCGTGTGAAGGAGATACAGGACAAAGCTGCATGTGTAGTGAATGACAACGAGTTAGAACTGATGGTAGACTCAAGAGCATTGTACGCAGTTATCACGTGGAGTAGGTTGGTGGAAACATGGGCATAAGCTCCTTTACAAACCAAGGTCACGCATCTCAAAGGATAGCTTTATAGATGTGGTGGGCTATTTGTGGGCTAACATTGCCTTCAAGGACAGGCAGATAAAGTGTATGGGGCGAAGGGCGGTCCACATAATCCCTAATCCTAGGGGGATCCAACCAGGTAACTGTGTTTCAAGTCAGCAGTACAGATAAAATTTAGCGATGCCAAGGCAGTGTTCTGAAAGAAACTGGGTTGGTTGCTTTGGAAGGTTATGTACACAAGATTGATTTGAAGGAGGGAATTATTTCGATCAGACATAGGTCCATGATGATATCTTTAGCAACAAGGCATAAAGTCATGAGCATGCTAGTTGAAATGGTTAGTGGGCACATTATCGAACTAGGTGGAATCACCTGAGAGAGTTTTTCCAGTGGTGAAAAGGAAGATGTCTGATGGCAAATTGAGGTTTTGGGTTGACCTAAACAGTCCCATGCAAAATATAATCATGGAGAGTTTGCATCAGTCCAGTATAAATCAGATGGATCAGAGCTTAAATAGGGCTAAGTACTTCTCAAATTGATTCGAGTGCTGATCACAGAATAAAATTATCCCCACACTCCAAGTCATTGGCAGTATTCATCAATCCTGACAGGACGTTTTCATTAAAGTATCAGCCTTCCGGTATAATCTAAGCAGCAAAGTAATAAAGAGGATGATTATTTCTATATGAAAGCATCAAAAGAAAGACGTGTTTTCCCAGGAAAACGTCATAGTCTTTGGGAAAACATTGAGGACCACAACATGGCACCGAGAGAAGTGTTTAACAGATTAAAGCGGTCAAGATTAACCTTAAAACAGACAAATGTCCATTTTATTTTTAGTAGAAACCGAACATTTAGATTACACCATTTCGACAATGGGGTTGACACCATAGGCAGACCTGATATGAGCAATAAAACAAGAATCAATACCAAAAGGGACGAATGGTGTTCTTTTATGGGCTTCGTAGCCTACTATTCCAAGTCTGTGACCGATTTTCTGGGGAGAACGAAAACTTTGAGCTTTTCGGGAGGAAAAGTAAACATTTTCGGTGGTCTGATCCTCAGTAAAAGGCACCTGAATATGTAGAGTGATTTCAGGATCAAATATTCTTACCCCATTTGATGTCTTGAAAAAGACTTAGCACTGCGCGTGCCTTCAGGTTTGTTGCCATCCTATAGCAACTGAAACTGCGGCCTTTACAATACACTCCCTGACTACTGCAGAGAGAAACTATACCATCAAAGAAGGGAAGCTTTGGCATTAAACTAGTTTCACCCCAGTACAAGGATCTGGGCCTAAATCCATCGTTTTTTTGCACTCCACACCCCCCTGGGTTAGACACTGGCTATATGCAAATCAGCTCTGACCCTGTGCCTCATGGGAACAGTCCAGTCCGAACTACCAAGCCATGTCTTTCCCAGACCGGAATCAAGCATCCAAGGACCGGTTTCTGGCTATCAGCCTTCATCAGCCTGGATAGCTTGACTCCAGTGGTGTGGAGAGTCCATCACCACCCCCTTTTGTACCACAATTTTCAAGTTGGAATATGCTCTAAGGTGAATCAGCAAACAGATAGCTTGTCATGGTTCTCTTGCCATGTAGGGGTGAGGATGACTAAGGAGTTTGCGAATAAGTGACCCCTAGACAGGTCTACACACGGACGAGGGTAGATGAATGCAGTGTCACCAAGTCAAGAGTGAATGGCAGCGGATGATTCTAATGAGACTTTATAGGCCAAGAGGATTGCTCGAACGCCTCATGGAGGGCACAAGGTCACAAGACTACCTTTGGAAGTCCCACAAATAGTCAGGCACACAGAAATACTATGGCATAGATTTGTTCGCATGGTGCTAAAAAGAGCCCAGTTTCATTGGGAACTCCCACTTAGGATACTAAAGCCAGTCTGAAATATGGCAGACAATGTGTCATTGCAAACGTGGCGTGATGGTGGGTGTGCACTCCTCGGAGACCTTTACCCCAGCGAGTTCTTTCTCACTTTTGAGGAGGTTCAGCTCACCTTTTCTCCTGGGCCCAGTCATTTCATTCATCATGCTGGTTTGGCAGAACAAGCCTGACAAACATGGCCCAGCAGTGCCTCCACCAACATACTCTCTCAGGATCCTCCTAACATGTAGTGCGAACCACCACTTGATCTTGCTATTGTACAAAGCCATGATTTCTGATACAGTGGGTCAAAGATGGCCTAGGACATGACCTGGATGCTCCACTTACGGAGGAAAAATCATTGCGAGTCAATGACCTCACTCATACAGTCTCCTGCAATGCTCGCTTTAAGCTGGTGATTTATACATTTTCTACATAGGACTTACCTTACTTCCATACACCTGCGCTGCATAGCGGCCTTGAGATTTGGCGCTTGCCCCAGGTGCAGTCAAGATAGGGCGAACTTCATGCACATAGCCTGGCAATGTAGGGAAGTACAGGATATTTCAGGTAACCAGAGAAGAAGGCAGTATCTCGCTTCTTATCAGGGAAATATCCCCTTTTCATCGCACAAACATGATGCAAGCACCCCTGGCATTTTAACCAAACGGGCCTTACAAAACTAGAGAAGTAGGCAGTCCTCTGCGCTTGAATTGAGAACCATAAGCTCACACCGCGAGCACATGACACAGGCGCCTCTGGGTTTTAATAGATCAAGAAAAGAAGACTGAACGCTTTATGGGGCCTAAGTATCTCAGAATGCCCATATTCAACGCTTAATGTCCTAGCACCAGGACAATTTTACTCTTAGCCAGACTTTACGATATTAAATGGATGCATGAAGCTAGCAAATCTCTCTGATATACCACATTCGGATAACAATTGATACCCAACAATTTCCAAAAAGCAAACCCTAAGGGTGATTGTATTGACCCCTACACGACGACAAATATTATATGTAGTCTTGACAAAGGTGGAGAATATTGTGGAAAACCACCGAAACGCGTTGACGCACCATTTAGTTTAATTCACAACTCGGACATCTTTGTTGATATACTATATTATAAAATACATAATTTAGGTGTCAAAAATAGAGTACGAATATACACCCAGTATTGTACGAATCCAATGTCTTACTTTTTTCTGTCTTTTTGTTTCAATTTTGCTGGTCAATATTGAATATTAAGTGTATCTTTTATTGTCATTATCTTGTTTTAAACAGTGTTGAGTGGTCTCTTAACTGTCCCCTATTTTAAATGTTTGTATTACCAATAAACTGTAAGAATTATTTTTATACACGCGAATCTTGTTATTGACTTTCTAGCTTTAGTGTTATTTAGTCCAGTTCAAGGGAATCTCTCCTTTATCTACGGGGGGGGGGGGGGAAGTACAGGATTACTGGACCCGGGTAGTAGCAGAGATTCAGAGGACGGATACTCCTTACGACAGCTATTGTTTAGAGTTTAAATTCCCTCACAGAACCAATAAGTAAATACGTGGACTTTTTCTGGAGACAGATGGTCTCGAAACAGTCCTCATACATAAAGGACACCACAAACATGATTCACAAAATAGAAGGGATTGATTTTGATCCAGATAATGAGTGGTTAGTGTTGCTAGACGTCGAGGCTTTTAGAAACAAATATCCCCCAGGAAGAGACAGTGCGGATGATAATGAAATACTACTGGATTAAATAGGTGACTTATCAACCCATGCAAGCTTAATTGTGAAGTTTATGGAAGTTATCTTCAACATAATATTCCTCTTTAATGGGGATTTTTTCTGCCAAACGAAGGGGACCAGAATGGGCGTGACCTGTGCCCCAAGACTGGCTTGTTTATATGTAGGAACCTTTGAAAGAAAACACATAGAACATGGCCCCCTTTTTAGGTCGAGCCTAGCGCAGCGCGCGTGCGCTGCTCTAGGAAAACTCTCTTGGAATCACTCTTGACTTTTAACACTCTTTTCTTTAGCATTTTTTCAATTGGGCTTTGCGTGAGTCTTCAAAAAAAGACAGCACGTATCTGCCTACGAATACAAGCAGGGGCGCCATCTGTTCGGGGTCAGATCACCATCTGTTTTTAATTAGAGCGTTTACCGCGCTGCCGTGCTCACTCGCTCCAGCTTCTCTCGCACCATTCTTTGCTTTTCCGGAAATGTTTACTCCCAGAGCGTTTTGCTCTCGGAAGCCAGCAGCAGCGGCGCGCAGGCTGCCATCTGTTTTGGGTCAGGTTTCATTTTAGACCTTGCCACTTTCATTAGAAGGCGCGTCCCCTCCACAAGAGTGTGCTTTCATTTTCTCTAAAACACAAAGGAACAGAAACAAAATGAACTACGGTGACCTCTTACTTTTCAGTGGAATCGTCAGCACCGTCTAATTAGCGGGTCTTGGCCAGAGCATCACGGGAAATTACAAATAAGCGTATTATGTCCATCCAACTACTTTCAAATGACTCCAGACTGCAGTGTCCGGTTAAATGTGAAAACCTTGCATTTCAGCCGCTGCTTCTCTAGAAACACTGCGATACAAAAGGGGGTGGTGATGGACGGAGCATCTGAACCAATCAGACACTCACACCCAGTCAACAGATCTGGGTTTGATCCATCACCGTTCTTTAGCCCACTCTGCCAACCCAGTTCAGACATGGCTATATGCAAATCAGTTTGACCCTGTCCCTCAAGGGAACAGTCCAGCCCGAACTGCCAAGCCATGCCTTCCCTGGACCGGAAACAAGCTTCCAAGGACCTGTTTCTGGCATTTCAGCCGTCTTCAGCCCGGCTTGCTTGAATCCAGTGGCAAAGTGAGCAAGGGACTCGCGTCTGAGCATACCCTGCCAACTTATGGCGAACAAAGCGGTACAGAAGGGGGTGGTGATGGACGGAGCATCTGAACCAATAAAACACTCACACCCAGTCAACAGATCTGGGTTTGATCCATCACCGTTCTTTAGCCCACTCTGCCACCCCAGTTCAGACATGGCTATATGCAAATCAGTCTGACCCTGTGCCTCGTGGGCTAAAGAACGATGATGTATTAAACCCAGATCTGTTGACTGGGTGTGAGTGTTTAATTGGTTCAGATGCTCCGTCCATCACCACCCCCTTTTGTACCGCTTTGTTTCGTATCACCATGTTGGTCATGTCCCATAAGAATGCAAGAGAAATGCCTCAACAGCTAGACTGCTAATCAAGAATAGCTTCTTACCAAAAGCATACAAAGAGCTGGAGAAAACACTCCATGTCTGTCTGGTAGAACATCACTAGACTTTTCGATGAAGCGTTAGAAATGAGAAAAAGTGGGTTGCCAAGTGAAGATTGAGATCGTATGACTAAATCATGTTGACTGCCCAAGAGAAGGTGGGTTTTTCCCTAACCGCTAAAATAGAGTGAAAAAAGGCATTGTTGAAAGGCATTATTGGTTCTGAAGCCTAGATGGATGGCTGAAAAACCCATCAGCAGGTTCACCTTTGTCTCGACTGAGGTCAAGGGATGCTTAAACACCTACCCTGCTTTTCAGGTGACTAATATGAGACGACCTTGGATGGTGGGTGGATAGTGGTAGTGTTTAAATACAGTTCAGTTGAGGCATCAATATCACTACCCTATGCCAGCGCTTACTATCCGGGTCCATGGCGGAGACAAATTGAACCTCCGTATCTTCCTCTTAGGAGTCCAAATGAATTTTGAAAAATATGTGAATTCTGCCCTTGTATGAAAACGGTCTATACTGTTGCTATTCCATCACCCTTTTGAGCCCACCTGCGGAATTAATGCAATACCTGAAGGCCTAAACGTCCAGGAGTCAGTAAAGGAGCTTGTGGTGTCTGACATTAGGGTCAGTTCCAGAGGCAACAGAGTCAGCGGAAAGGTTCTCGAGCACTGGAGATGGAGTCTACGTCGGTTTGGGTTTCGGGTGAGGAACACACCTTGTTGCTAAAAAATGATTCAGCAATGTGGCCGAAATAGGCACTAGTGCTGACAATAAAGGCAAAATGGGTGGGGGTGGCTGGTGGGGGGGGGGGGTGGCTGGTGGGGGGAGGGGGCTGGTGGGGGGGGCAGGAATGGCATAGAGGTCAAGCCCTCTGACAAAAGGTACAAGGCACCTTTATAGGTCCCATAGGGCTCATGGGCTCTCCTGGGTGGGCTACAGCCTGTCTGAAGAGGTCTAACCTGTAGTTGAAGAAAAATGCAAGATCCATCCCCAGAGTGCGGAACTCAAGAATGGCAGTTTGAGCCTGCAATACAGGCACTAATTCTTTCAGGATTGAGGACCACTGAGTGAGCGTCTGGTCAGTAGGGCTGCAGGCAACGTTCCAGCTGGAACAGGAAACTCCACCAATTCTGGCACTGAAGACGATTTGGGTATCGTCTTGGGGACTTACCTTTGAATGTTCCCCATGTCATTTCGATCCCTGGCCATAAAGAGCTTGACCTCATACTCTTTCAAGGCTTTAGAATGCATGCTCTAGCAAAAGTTGCACACCTGCTTAGGTTTAGAGCGAAGAAACCAGAAGCACTCGTCATGGGGATCTGTGAAGGGTCCATCACATTTATTACAGGGCTTATAGCTAGATCGTTTGGGTGTGTGTGGAAAGGGGGGGGTAGAAGGAAAAAGAGGGGGAAATGTGAAGAAAACAGAGAAAGAAAGATAGAGAGAGAAAGAAAAAGAAAAGAAAAGAAGAAAGAGAGAGAGAGAGAGAGAGAGAGAGAGAGAGAGAGAGAGAAAGATAGAGAGAAAGAGAGGGAAAGAGAGAAAGAAAGAACTGCATAGAAAAACAAAAATTTGAAGGAGAAAACTCAGAGATAAATTTCTACAGGACAAGCTCCAGATCTGCCTTGTGTGTGCAGAACAAAAACTGAGCTCATGTAAAACAGCTAGACTGGGTGGGGGCTTTATGGCTCCACTGATGTCACAGTGACATTGCTTCCAGTGTTAATGTGGAACAGGCACCGCCTGCTAGCATGCAAAAGCTATGAAAGTTTCCTGATCCAGTTTGAGCCTGTGGATATTCAAAAAGTGAGCTATCTACACATAAATGTATCCACCAGAAACCTGCATCTGTTCCACTCTGGAAAATGTAACACCCAGACTCCAAAGAGTTGAGTTTTGGAGGAGTCTATTCTTGTTGAATGAAACTAGGACAAGACAGATTATCCGTAAAATGTATACGAAGGTATAAGATTATGGCAATGCCACCTCATTAGGATTAGGGCAGCTTCTGCAAAGTTGATCTGGCAGTAAGAACATAAATCATGTAAACCAAACCAAAGTTAGGAAGGAAGCAGCATTCAGTGAATGAGCAGGCTACTATAAGAATACAAAGGGTCACAGTTTTGATGAGAATAGAGAAGCATTAATCAAGCACAATGACAGAGCACAAAGGCTACTCACAATTCATCCATCCTTACGTACTTACTTGAGGAATATGCTGGAATGGTTGAGCAGGTTCTCAAGAGCAGACAGGCGGTCGGGCCACTTTCTCCGCTCTTCCACCTTAAAGAAAAGGCTTTTGCAGAGCTTCTTAAGCTCAGACAGCTTCTCCTTTAACTCCTGTGAACCAGAAATCAGCTAGTTAGCGAAGAGTTATGCAGACAACCAAAATCTACATACACTGAAAAAGTAGACTATGGTATTAGTAGATGACGGTGGGCTGTACACATAATTTATATCATATTGGTAGATAGCAGAAAAATTAGGCTGAGACTGTAAGAAAAAAGTAAATTCAGGAGTGCTCGAGTCTAAAGCTACTACTTACCACTTTCCGTGGCTGAAACATGACCCCCCCCAACAGAACCCATCAAAATGAAGATCTTGCTATTTATCTGAGGGTGGGCAAGGGTGGGGAGACCCACAGAACAAGGAACAGAGATTTTCCAAGAGTCAGTGCTTAAGAGGGAGGGAGGCTAGAGGCAAGAAGGAAACCAAGAAAACTTTGAACAGGAGGGAGACTAAGCTAGATAATAAAGTCAAAAAGACAACAAGAGTTTACTACCCCATTGCAAATATGCACAAGGGCCAAAATGAAGAAAAAAATGTATACAATCTGAAGAATTTTCCCCCAGTACCTTGGTGGTTGCCCCATAGCCTTCCTCTTCTAACCAGTTGGAGGCCTCACTCAGTTTTTTGGCTATTTCTTCTCGCTGCTCTGCTGTGGAGACAAACTTGAATTCTTTCTGCTGAAGCTTGTCCTGAAAGAGATAACATGGATGAAACATGCCAACAGGAAAAAAAAAAGGGGAGGCTTACGACAAATGGATGGTTCATCAATCCACACACGTCATTTACACCACTGCAATCTCTAACCACATACCTGTGTCTCAAAGATGAAGGCCTCCAGGCTGTTGCCCGCCTTTTCAAGCTCTTCTTTTTCCATGTCTCGGTTTGTCAGGTCTTGGAGCCTAAAACAAAATATAAAGAATATGCGGACATCAGCTGAAGAGGTATCAAGACTTCAAGTTTTAAAATAAGACGGCAAAATGTGCCCTGTTCAGAGAGACGGATGGGGATTGGTGGTTCTCTCATGACAACCTACTTCTTGATGGATGCCTTAAGCTCGTCCTCGTGCTGGTCAGGAATGTCGTTAACGCTCAAATCCACACGGATATCTTCTACCAGCTTCTGCTTTCTTTGGGCTTTTTTCACCTCCTCTTCTGCCTTTGCTTCTCCTTCTGGTTTCTTGCCTGAATCTTCTTCCTTTCCAGAGTCGGCTTTCTCTGCATTCTGAACAGAAAGAGTGATCTGTTGAGCCTTGCAGCAATGCTCAGTTCAAGTGACAATGTCCTAAGCCCTTGGCAGAGGTGTGACCAATTTAGCACAGAAATTAGATGAAGAAAGGACTTTTAATCAATCAATCATGATATTTGTAAAGCGCACTACTTACCCGTGAGGGTCTCAAGGCGAGGGGGCGGGTGTTCTGCTAAAAGAGCTAGGTCTTGAGTAGGCTCCTGAAGGTAACTAGGTCTTGGGTCTGCCGGGGGAGGATGGGGAGGGTGTTCCAGGTCTTGGGGGCAAGGTAGGAGAAGGATCTGTCGCCCGCGGTCGATCTTCCGATGCGGGGGAAGGTAGCTAGGGCGAGGTCGGTGGAGCTGGCGATTAGGGGTGCAGAAGGTGAGTAGTCTGTTGAGGTATGCTGGTCCAGTATCGTGGAGTGCCTGGTGTGCGTGGGTGAGTAGTTTGAAGGTGATCCTCTTGTTGACGGGCAGCCAGTGCAGGTCTCAGGTGGGGTGTGATGTGACTGTGTCGAGGGATGTCCAGGATCAGGCGGGCAAAGGCGTTCTGTATGCGTTGCAGTGGTTTCAGCAGTTTGGACGGGGCTCCCGCGTAGAGGGCGTTTCCGTAGTCCAGCCTGCTGCTGACGAGGGCCTGGGTAACCGTTCTTGTGTCGGTTGGGATCCTCCTGTAGATTTTGCGGAGCATGCGGAGAGTGTTGAAGCAGGTGGATGAGACGGCATTGACTTGCTTGGTCATGGAGAGTGTTGAGTAGAGGATGACCCCCAGGTTGCGTGCGTGGTTGGTGGGTGTTGGTGCTGCTCCTAGGGCGGTCGGCTACCACGTGTTGTCCCAGGCTGAGTGGGTGGAGCAGAGGATGAGGACCTTTTAGTGGTGTACAGCGATGGGTCACTATCATGGGGTCCTAACTCAATTAAAAGGCCATGGAACATTTACTGTTGCAAACTGGTTTATTGTTCCACAACATCAGAGTGAGGTTGGGTGCATAGGTGGATATGTAAAAGTTACTTACCTTAAGGTAATGCTATTTTGGTGGATACTATGGCTTTCCACATATTCCTCATCTTAAGAGTATCCAGCAGAGCCTGACTGGATCTGGAATATTGTTTCATCAGCAATAGCTCTCTAGTACCAGGTGGCATTTGACCTGCCTTAGATGTAACAATACTGGGACATTCCAGGTGAAGACGGGCAAGCTGGAGCCAATTTATGGTACTCTTACCACATCCCACGGAAACATGTTGAGGAACCAGGAGATTATAAATGACATTGACAATAACAGGGTACAGCACATTGAATACCTTGGGATCTTAATAATGGCACGGGTGGAATAAGGGCAGTGTAGAATCTTCAGAAATAATTTGTATCCATCAGAAATAGGTACTCAAGTTAACAACTTTCTTCTGGTGTAGAATTGTCCAGCAGATTCATCTTACCAAGGAGTGCCAAAACAAAACCCTCTGGTAGGTATTGTGGAGTATTGCTGAATAACAAAGTCATGCAACACCATCTCTGCAATGTACATATCACTGCAAGTCTGAGCTGCAAGGCAAAAGTGCGTAAGGATGACCAGGTGGAAACGAAATACAAGCCCAAGGAGCGTCTTCATCAAAGAGTAACAGATCTTTATGCAAAGGGTGATCCAAAATGAGATTGTGAGTTTGGTTACCACTTTGTCCTTTCCAGCTCCAGTGAATCACACAAAGTTTATTTTCCACTAAGACCCACCAAGTGTGGTTGATGTATTAGGAGACAGCACATCTGGAATCCTGTTTATGCATTTGATCTTCCACGTTTGTGTGGTGAGAAGGACAGAGTAAAAAAAAAAGTGAGGTGGATCAGCCCAAATGAAAAGTAGATAGTACCTTAGGGAGATGAGAGCACAATTTATCCAGGTAGAACATAATAAAAGTTAGCCATACCGAAAGGGCAAGCAATTCCCGACCATACGGTTCGAAATTATTGCCACAAAGAAAACAGTTTTCTTTGGTAATATAAGAACTGGGAAAATGTGCATTGGCATTACAGAAACCATGAGAAATCTCACTAGGGGGCAATGAACAGAGTGAGAGGAAACATATCACAAAGACAAAGTGCCAAAAGTGGAGTCCTACATAAAGAAGGCTGGTCAGGGAGGCACAAAAAGTACAATTGGGCCAGCCTTTAACTGTAGCGGCTACCAAGTCCTGTTGGTTAAGAGTATAACATTTAAAACATCAGAAAGGTGAGACCAGAAAGGATATAAACCTTCTCACCAGCACCAATTACAAAAATTGTTACAGTAGGCAACATTAATGGAATGCATGGTGGGTTTCCAGGCAGCCAAGACATCTGCCACTTCTGAAGATAAACAGAAGGTGCCTACTTGGCTCCACTCAATCTCCACAACTGCACCTACAAATAAGAACCGGGGTGAAGGTCTGGACTAGCTACTTGAGAAATCAGATTAACCCTGTGCTGAAAAGTGTAAATCACAAAAACCTGGTGACCCAGAGGGAAAAAGTTATGATTATAGAAAAGGAATATTGAATTTTCTTTGCAAGAGCCTGTTCTTAGCATGTTGTGCTGAAGATTCACATGCTCACCATACTCCTGCTAGCTAGTGTTGGGTCCAGACGTCTGAAGAAGTCTTTCAAGTCATGAATTATGATGGGACTCCTCCTTTTGTTGTACATGGAGCATGGGCACAGACTCCACGTTAGACTGTTTTCAGTGCCGTGGAAAATATTGAAAGTGAAAGAACAACAACAAAAAAAACATGCTCCCAAGAGGAGAGTTGGTGGGTGGGTATCTACAGCACTAAATGCTACGAACAGGAGGACAAGGTAAGTATAATTTTCCATTTGTAGCATGTGTAGCTGTAGATATGCATGCTTAACAGACTGTATAGCAGCACCCTCCAGAAAACAGTGGCTAGCATGTCGGTGAAGCAGAGGCCTTTAATAACGTGTTAACGCTGTCAGTCCCACTACAGCCTGTTGACAAGATAAGATCTCCTAACAATAATGCTTAGTTAAGGTGCGTGGTGTTGATCAGATGGTCGCTAGTGTGATCTTTCCTATGAAGGCCATAGTGCACCCTTTTTGCAGATGGAATGTGCCCTGGATAGAAGGGCCGTTAGAACCCTATTTGCCTAGTGATAACAGGGCTAAGTGCATTGAACTATCGACCTGGCTGTGCCTGGCTTAGGAGATGGGATGAAGCTTTGGGAAGCTTTGCAAAGGAGAAAAAGAGCTGATCTAATTTACAGAACGTATTGGTCCTGACAATGTAGTACATGAAGTTCCTTTTAGCACTTTAAGTGTGCAGTGGTCTTTCCACAATGGATTTTGGTTACGGAAAGCCCACAAGGAGATCTACGATGCAGTTAAGGTGGAAGGGTGATACCACCTCAAGGAGTTTAGAATTAGTCCTAAGAACAACCCACTCTACATGGAACTGGATGAATGGAGGGTGAACACTTGCAGTTTGCTAATGAGCCTAAGGGAAGTAATGGCATTGAGGAAGGCCACCTTCCAGGAGAGGAACTGAAGTGGCACAAATGCAGAGGCTCAAATGATGCATAAAGGAGTCTGACAAGGACTACACTTAGATTCAATGATTGCTTAATTTGCAAAAACGTAAATGCCAGGATGCTTCCAGTGAGGCCCCTGCAGCTTGCCCCACCCATTACCACTGCTAGCGCTGCCCAAGGACAGTACCAACATAACTAATAACCATTTTAGTTCTACAAGTATAACAATTTCATTTCAAGACCGGAGGCTACCATTATGCATTATATCTTTAGATGCTAGTCCACTGCAGCACCTTTAAAGAACATTATAACTATAAGAAACACAAGTACTAGAACACACTAGTCCATAAATCTGCCTGAACACGAACATTCTTCCTCTTTTAATTGCTGCTCCAGGAGAGATAAGTAGCTTTTGAATTAGTATATTTTATTGTTGATTGGTTGAAATATACGGTTTAAGGGTATGAATGTGTTGAGTATAGTAGAGCCACTTCTTTTAATTTATGGAAGAGTGGCTGGGTTTATATATTTTTGATCTTTGTTTTTTTTTGTTAGTTTAAAAATAAAAGAGAAGAGTGGGTTGATTGTTTTTATTTCTCAATTAAAATAAATTAAGAATCGATAGAAATGTTTGTGAAAATTGGTTAGAGAATGAGTTAAAAAAGAAATTACTGTTTTACCGGATGGAAGTCGCTCGCGAGTCAAGGCATACGAGTTCTGTTTCAAGGCTTGAGTGTATGATTCGTATGTACGCGAGACTCGATCTTCAATGTTTCCAGTTACTTGGATACAGCACAGGCAGACAATGCGGGGATTGAAAGTGAGGATAAAGCTTACTTGCAGCCCCGAGTGTAAGTTATTTTCACTCATTTTTTTTTTTTTTAAACTTGTTTTTATTGTTGCATCATCAAGCATAAAAACAGGAGGAATCATCTGCTGGCGCGGCGTCAACATTCAGCCGCGGTCAGCTATTTGCGCAACTTTTCTGCATATAAATCTAGGCAATTTGGCATTTCATACACTGAACAATACAGGCCGCTCAAACTAGTAAGTAAGCTAGGATACAGGCAGTAATCGCCACATGGGAGAACAAAGAGGAACAGTAGCTATGTGAGTCCCTGCTATGGGGGTCGGTGGATCAGGGCCTGTACAGTTCGCATAGTGGTGGCGCCATGCAACTGGGGGGACACAACTGTGGGGGGGAGCATGTAGGCGATAGCAAGAGCATAGCAGGAGGGGACGGGTGTCGGGCGATGGGCAGCAAGGGGGTTTCACAACATCCATTCACAGTGAGGTAGAGCGGTCAGTGGATGGAGCCGTCCCGTGCGTGGGGCAGCAGGGCGGTCGGCATGGGGGGGCGTTGTCAATGGGGGGGACACGTGGTGTCGGGATCCGGCACAGGCAGCAAGGGAGTCAACTAGGAGTCATGGACGCGTCCGGGTGGGCGGAAGGGGGGGGGGGGGGAGGGGGGAAGGCATCAGCGCGCAGGGACTGTCAGAAGCTGTGGAGGAGCATGGCCCATTCCATTGAGATGGGATGTTTACACGCGCCCCTGGCTTCTTCCTCTCAGAGGGCATCTTCCTCGGCCGCCGCCCATTTACAGACTGCCCCCGTCCATGCCGCTATGGGGGGGACCTTCCGGGGATCGCCAATGCATAGCTATGCACCGTTTCGCCAAGAGCAGTGCTAAGGACACAAAGCGTCTGTGTGCTGGGGCCCGTTTAGTGATGTGAAAGATGCCCAGTGCACTAGTTTCCCAGGAGGCTAGGGTTGTGAGGCCTGCGAGTTCTGTCAGCGTGTCATGTACCGTCTGCCATAGGGAGTGGAGGTTGGGGCAGCTGGGGCACAGGAATGTGGTTGTGGGATAGAACTGTTGCAGTCGCGTCGCTGTGAGATATGCCCTGTGTAGTATGTAATATTGGATGTTTTTGAAACGGGCGTTCCTAGAGACTCGTTTCGGGGCCTCGAGCGCCTTGGTCCACTCCGAATCATGTAATGCACGTCCAATGTCTTCCTCCCATTTGGCCCGTAGGGCCATCAGCGGGGCGTGCGAGAGTTCTTGGATCGATTTATAGAGCCAGGTGACTAAGTGGCGCCCCACACCCATGCGTAGGATAGTGTGCATGACTGGATGCGTGTCTGGTTCGCCGGTCTGGAGATTATGGTAAGGACGACACCCTCAAGTAGCTGTCGGTGTTTGAGGAATTGACCTGGGGGGAGTGCGAATTCAGTGACCAGCCGGTCGAACGACTTCAGCTGACCCTCCTCAAAGAGCGACTCCATGTCCGTGATGCCGCAGCGAGTCCATTCGGCAAGCATAGGAGCCGAGAAATAGAGTTCCCGTCTGGGGCAACCAACCAGTGGTAATGACGGGGAGTACGGAATTCTCCTGGGGGAGATCCGGTGGATCCGCATTATGCATTGACGCGCTATCGCGACCTGAAGGGGGTATGTACGTCGTGGTTTGGTGCCCGGAAGGAGAAGACGGATAAGCTCCGGGTTTGTAACTCTGCCGGCCGGGGTGCAAACTTCCCGGGTATGCCGGTCCGCCGTCCAATATGACAACCATTGGAGCTGCGCCGCTAAGAAATAGGACTCGAAGGAGGGAGCTCCTAGCCCTCCCTGCGTCGTGGGGAGTTGGAGGGTTTTCAGGGCCACTCTGTGTCGGCCTGAGCCCCAAACAAGGGTGCCCAAGAGGGAGTTGAGGTCTCGGAAGAAGGACCTTGGTGGCACCACCGGTAGGTTGGTGAAATGGTAGAGGAGCCGGGGAAGCATTACCATTTTGGCTAGTGCTATCCGCCCTATCGGGGCGAGCGGGAGCTTGGTCCAGAAGGCAACAGTCGGGCGAAGGCTAGCCAGCATTCTACGGTGATTACCGTCAAAGATGTCGGCCGGAGAGTGATACAGACGAACGCCGCGGTATCGGGGGGGCTTCTGCTGACCATGCGAGCCTATGAGTCCCCAGTTGAACGTCTCAGGGCGGCAATTCCGGGTGGAAGGGGTAGATCGTGGATTTGTCCCAATTCACTCGGAGTCCTGAGGCATCTGCGAATTCGGTAAGCGCCACAGCTATGGGGGTAAGATCAATTTCGATGTCTCAGACATAAATGAGGAGGTCATCCGCGTACATCGAGACGCAGTGTGTGATGTCCGCGAGCGGGATGCCCCAGAGTACTCCCTCCTGACGCAATCTGATCGCCAGCGGTTCGACGGCCAGGGCGAAGAGAAGAGGCGACAGGGGGCACCCTTGTCTGGTGCCTCGCCGGACCTCAAATGCAGGTGAAATGTGTTTCCCAATCTTGACACGTGTCGTCAGATCGGTGTACAGAAGGCGTGTGTATGCTGTGAGTGTCGGGCCAACGTGGAGTCGGCGGAGGACCGAGAAAAGGTACGGCCAGGTGAGGGTGTCGAACGCCTTTTCTAGATCTAAGATGAGGCAGGCGGCGCGAGGGAACTTGTCTCGCACCTGGTCCTGGACATGGAAGACCCGGCGGATGTTCTGTGAGGTATTTCTCCCTGGAACGAAGCCACATTGGTCGGGGTGGACCAGTGGACATATGACCTGGGCGTATCTGTCCGCTAGTATCTTCCCAAGGATCTTGCAATCCGCTGATAGGAGCGTGATGGGGCGATACGAACCCATGTGGTGCGGGTCTCTGAGGTTTTGGGAAGGTGACAATCACCGACTCTCGTAGTGAACAGGGAAGAACTCCTATATCAAGAGCCGCTGCAAACATCTGGGCCAGGCGAGGGACCACTAGGGGGGGAAAATGTCTGGTAGTATTCTAGTGGGAAGCCGTCCAAGCCTGGTGCTTTATTGCGAGACAGGGCTCGTAGTGCTTGTGTGATATCTGAGGGTGCTATTTTAGTGTCGAGTGTACGCCTGTCAGCATCCGATATCGTGGGCAACGACAGTGGATCAAGGAAGTGATCCACAGACGACAGAGAGGATCGTGTCGGGGCTCCGTACACCTGTGCGTAATAGCGTTGGAACGCCAGGAGGATATCAGCTGGAGACCATACTAGTACCCCCTCCAGGTTGACGATGTCGGTGATTGGTTTGAACTCGGTGTCTTGCCTCGCCATCCAGGCCAGCAACGCACCCGTTTTGTCTCTGTGGACCCTGGCGGCATAGGCCCTGAAATTATACTTCCTGAGATCAGCACAGGCCTCCTGGTATGTCGACTTCGCCTCAGCTATGTGCGCGGCGTGTCCTTCCGAGTCATCGGCTTGTTTAGTGAGTGCAGCTAGGCGTTGTTCCGTGGATGTGAGTGTCTGTTCCAATGTGCGGCGAACCCCTGCGATCTGTTTGATGCATTCCCCCCGTGCCACCACCTTGAACGCATCCCATTCCACCAGTGTCGACGTTGCCGTGTTTGCATTGTGTAAAAAGTATTCTTGTATGCTGTTCTGGTGTGAGTCCCTGAACACCTGATCCGTCAAGCAGTCTTTAGGGAGTCGCCAAGTGGGGACGGGTGGGGGGGCGCCAGGATAGGCGTAGTATGTGGGCGTCATGGTCTGAGACGATCCGACCCAGGTAGTCCGAAGAGATCAGTTTAGGGAGGATCGGTGCAGAGCATAAGAATCTGTCCAGTCGGACTCGGAGGTTGTGGGGTATCGAGTGGAAGGAGTATATGCGGGCAGGGGGATATAAGTGTCGCCAAGCGCCAGTGAGCGCCCAGTGCGCCGTCCATGCTCTGAACAGCTCCGCTTGCCGGGGGATCGGGGAACGCGCAGGAGGGAGGTGTGAGCGGTCCAAAGAAGGGTCCAATGTGCAGTTGTAGTCACCCCCCAAGACCCATGGGATGGCAGCGAACTGGGCTAACACTCCCGTGAGGTGATCCCAAAATTTATCTTGCTCTGTGTTAGGGGCGTAAATGCTTCCCAGAAGGATCCCCTGTCCGTCTAAGGGTCCCTCCAGTAGTGCATATCTGCCGTATTTGTCTACCACCCGTCTGAGTGCTCGGAAAGGGGTTCCTGGCCTAACCCATATCAAGGCACCACGAGCAAACGCTGAATATGTCGTGGCACAAAAAGTTCCTCGCCATTTGGCCTGTAACCGGCTTAATTCAGTAGCATTAATATGAGTCTCCTGTAAGAGAGCAATATTAGTTGACATTCGTTTTATGTAGGAGTAGACAGAGTAACGTTTACTAGGCGTGTGGAGACCTCGTACATTGAGTGTGAGGACGCCAACGTCCGGTCGTGGGGTCGTCATAAGTAAGGGATTGTGCGTGTGAACTGGGCCCCCTTGTAGTCCCCGAGGGCAGTGTGGTTGTGTGTCTCGTGTGTGCTCCTGCGCGCCTTGCTTCCATAGGTACGGTGGGGGAACTGTCGGGAGTAAAAACAGGTAGAACCATGGGTGGGAAACAGTCCCAATACAAGGGATATATCACCGGGGGTGTCATATCCAAACCAAAAGTCCCACTAGGGAAGAAATATAGTAAAATTCTGCGGGGGCGGCAGCATGTGTTACCGCTGGGCTGTGCGCAAATCGGGCTTCTGTAGGAAAAGTGTCGCGCGCGCGCTCACACAGTCAATCAATCATGCAACATTGGCTCACAAACAGCACAAAGAGCGATCAAGAAAAGAGGATACAGCAGTTGGTAGTTCGCCTTTCAGGAAGAGGCGCCAGGTTGTCCAATCAGGGTAGCGTCCATGTGCGTAACAATGAGAGGGGAAGAGATCGGGCCAAACCCCGACATCGTTCCGTCGCTGTCTCGGTCTTTCTCAGGGGTGAATAGATGCGGTTGGTGTTCAAGGTCCGGTGCAAGGGGGAGAGGTGTAGGTCTGTCACCGCCTTCAGAGCGTCTCGTCTCTCCTGCATGATTTGCGTGAGGTCAGGTGAGCCCGAGGGGGAGGAGCCTTGGCTTTTGGATGAGCCAGTCTGGGTACGTTTCGTGCCCCGTCTCCTGGATCGGCGTGGATCGCTAGTGTGTTCTCGCTGGGGCCTGGCTCTGGGGATCAGCGGACAGTGAAATTCAGCCCAGTCTTGTGCCTCATCCGCATTGGTGAAGAAAAGGGCCTTTCCTTTGTGTAGCACCTTGAGGCGAGCCGGGAACAGCAGGGAGTATTGGATATCATTCGCGTGGAGGCGTCTTTTAACATCCAGAAAGGTAGACCTCTGTTGTTGGACCTCTCGGGCATAGTCCGGGAACACCATGACCCGCTGATCTTCCACCTGCAGGGGGCCCGCTGCCCGGGCCGCTCAGAGTACCGCATCACGGTCTCGGAAGTGTAGGAACTTGGCCAGCATGGGGCGTGGAGGGAGACCTGGTTGAGGTGCCCGGGCGGGGACCCTGTGTGCTCTCTCAATGGAGAAGAACGCCGAGCGCTCCGACTCGGGGGTGAAAGAACTGGTCCATGATTCCATATAAGTCAGGGGATCTGAGTTCTCGATTCCCTCCGGCAGCCCCAGGACGCGAATGTTGCATCTCCTCGAGCGCCCCTCCAAATCAACCGTACGTTCCTCGAGGGTCGCCACACGGCGCAAGACGTCCTGCATGTCCGTCGTCTGAGTCTTCACCTTGGGTTGCAGCTCGGCCATAACCTGCTCCCCTTCCTTCACCCTGTCCGCCAGTTTACGATGGTCATCGCGGATCAGGCTTATGCCTGTCGTCAGGACTCCCAATCGTTCCTCCATCGAGAGCCGGGATAGTTCAATGGCTGCCAACACCTGATCCAGTTTCGCTGACAGTGTGGGGTCGGTGTGTGGGGTGTTGACTTGTGTCCAGGCCCACGTTTGCGGCATGTTTTCAGGGGCCATTTCAGGGACGGCGGTCGCCTGCTGGCCTCTCGGTTTCCCCATGGGACCATCGGAATGGGCCCTGCACCGTCGTGTAGTTAGGGGGGATAGCTGGCGCCGGATACCAGGTCTCTGGGGTTGATCGCAGTGCTGTAGGGGCAAGTTATACAGCTTACGTTGGTGCGGGGGCGAGTTAGGGACTTCCCCAGTGCTGTGATCACGTCCCCGTGGCGTGGCGAGCAGCAGAAGAGTGTCAAAAGCGGAGACTGCTGGCGTTCTGGCGTGGTCAGGTGGCTCTGTGCGCTCGATAATGCATAAACACCGGGGAGATGAAGACCATGAGGGCCCGGAGCCGGAGTAGGTCGGCGGTCTGCAGCTTCTGGTGGCTCCGAAGGGGTGGCCAGGAGTCAAGAGTACATCCGACAGTACAGATGGACCGGGAGGTGTATCCTCACGTCAGGCCCCGTCCGAGGCAAGGGCCCCCTTTGTATTGCAGAGTCCCGTCCCCTCTACAGGGTGAGCATGCTCCGACGGCGGGCCAGGGGACACGTGGGAAGGTCCCAGGGGTCCCGATGCGGTGGAGGGCGTCCCCTGTATGGCGGGTGGCCGCCGCTGTCTCGGGGGCGCCGCTGTCTTTACGTTGGGAACGTGGCGGCTTGCAGTGCGCCCGGTGCTCCTTTGGGCGCCATGTTAAGGTCAGGCAAAACTGGCCGGGGAGTCGCCTCCGGGTTCCGGATCGTGTCGGGCCGTCCGCCCTGGGGATGGAGGGGCAGGCGACACCCGGTTAGCTCTGGGAGGTGCAGGGGGCTGCCGGGAAACTGGAGCTAGAGCCTCCGGGTAGGGGGCAAGGGCCGGCACTCACCGCCCAGATGAGACGTGTCTGTCCATGGAATCCGCCGCCGGCATAGTCAGTCAGGCCAGTGAGGCAGGCAGGGTCGATGCGGGAGCCGGGCTAGATCTCCGCCCGCAGCGAGGCGCTGGCAATGCGGGGTCTCCCACTTGCGCCCGCCATTTTGCGCTCGAGCATGGAGCTCCGACAGGGAGCCCGATCGCGTCTCCGTCACTCGGGGCCGGCCGAGTCCTTCAGCTCGGACCTCCTCAATAGTCAGTCGGCCGCACCGGGCAGGCTCCCAAACCGGTAGTGCAGGCGTGTAGCGGCACCGGCTTCAGCTGAGCAGAGCCGCGACCGCCATTTTGCAGTTCGGCGCGCGGCTCTGGCTGGAGATTGGAGACTCCACAGGGGTCGCCGCACGGCAGTGCGGTTCGCACCACACCAGGGGGGTGTCGCTGGGTGCAGGGGTACCCTGGGTGTCGAAAGTAGAGGTTGAGGCTCCAGACGATCGCTGGAACAGGACAAGATGCCAGCCCGATCGCGGAGCCTCAGCAAAACACAGCCGCCATCGTGGCTTGCTCAGCCACGCCCCCCAAAGTTATTTTCACTCATGTGCAGTATATTGTGGAGATTGTAACGAGCAAACTGGTCAAAGCTCAGATTAGAAAAATGGAGGAGCATGAATGAAATCAGATAGCACGAGATTTAAGCACCCATTTTGGATTGAGGAGAATTAGATAAGGATTAGAAGGAGTACGCTGGCGTGAAGGCTGTTAGAAAGATCAGTTAGGGATTTAGAATATTTCAGTTGATTACTGGTGAGACGAGAGGTAGAGTTGGTATTTGCTGATAGGAGGCGATAAATAGTTGGAGGGAGGCGATAAATAGTTGGAGGAAGTTTATTAATTTCATATTTATAATAAAGAGAATAAGTGAAGATGACTGAGGTTTCGTAACCAACAGGTAGGGAGGAGGAATTCTGGTCCATTCAGTTCCCCAATCTTAATATATTAAGTAATCAAGTGAGAGAATGGACACTTGTACAAGTGTTCATTCTCTCACTTGATTACTTAATAGAAGATGACTGAGGGACAGAGTGGTGATTTTGAAGTGACAGGAGAGATGGTTAATGAGGAGGTAGTAAAACGGATGATTCAACATGAAATGAGGAAGCAGGTAAAGTAGGCAGTGGACTCTGTACCTAACAGGAGAAGAGTATTGGAATGTGGAGAGGAATATTTTTCAATGTCTGAGGGAGAATGTGTAAGTGGTGAAGGTTGTAAGAATAGAACAAAAAAGACAAAACATATTTAAGAGGAGGAGATGATCTAGAAAGGAAAGGATGGCCAGGTGATCAACACGAGGATGGGTGTCTGTGGATGCACACAATGAAAAGGTGTCCTGAGCGGCACACATGGAAAGGTTGCCTGTAGCGACACGCAAGAGGAAGAAGATTGAGAAAGAAATGTATAGAGGAGAATATGATGGGAAAGGTTTAGATGAATAGGTTTTGGATTTAAATGAAGGTGATGAGTTTGATGAATTGTTAGAGGTTTTGAAACGTTCCTGTTCAGGGAATACACTTAAAGATCCTTTTGGCGGAGACATGTTTACTCCTTTAAATATAAAACACGTAAGGAGTGGTGAATGGTGGCCGATGAATGACGTGGGAAAGTTCATTAAAACTTGGATTCGGAAACCCTTGGATAGGGAAGTACGAAGAGTTTTAAGAGCAGAATGTGCAAGGCCAGGGATTGAAGAGAAGGTGTGTAGTACACCAAATTTGGACCCAGAGTGAATAAGTTTTTTATTTAGTTTGGAAAAGGACCCTAGAAAAGAGTTGGAAAGATCTTTGAAGGTTTGTTAAGACAACTTTTTAGACTTGGTGGGTCCCCTTGGTGAGAATTCTGGGCATGGCAGAGGAGGCTTATGTGAATGAGCAAGAAGTGGATATAGATTTATTGAGAGGCTGGAGCCACAGGGTAATAGTCATGTTGGGCAATGCAAATGCAGGTTTGCTCTCGGAAAGGAGGAGAGCAATCCTTATGAAAATAAACCCAAAACTTGGGGTTATGGCGCAGAAAGAGAACAGGGAGGAGGCAAAAGGATTGATGTTTGGTGAAGGTCTCGTTAGTGTAGGGATATATGTAAATGTAAATGTAGGTGTACTTATATAGCGCAAACCTGTCACCCAAAGGGCATCCTGGCGCTTGCTTAGGGAAACCGTCCTGGTATTCCCCTGTGAGAAACCCCGGCAGGGTGTCCACAAGGTGAAAGCCAGGCATCCCGCCGCGAGGGGCCGTAGTGGAGATTAAGCAAGCTATTGCCCAGAGTTGCAGAGTGTGACCCCGTGATTCGAGTAGGCACCGGAGCGAGAATTGTCGAGTCCGTGGAATTTTTGAGCCCGAGACCCGCCGAGGCGGGGAATCGAACCCTGGTCCACGGTCGATCTCAGCTTCCGGGTCTGCCGCCTCTAACCACTGAGCCACGCTTCTCCATATGTACATACATTTACAGCCTTAGATAAGGCACAAGGGAGCATGAGGATGGTATTCGGGAGTGGTGTTTTTGGCAGGGCCGGTAGAAGTGGACAATCTACTGGCCGAGGAGTTCAGAGGTCCCAATATAGTTCACAGTATGGTTAATAATACTATTCCCAGTATGGCAATTCGTTTAGGAGAAGGTTTCCAAACAACCTCAGGATTTTAACCTAACAGAGGAAGACTGGGTAGATCACGAAGAGGAAGATCAACAAGAGGAAGAGACCAGTTGCATGGCAGAGGACAAGGCAAGTAGGAGATTTCTTTTGGTTTTACCCTTGCAAAAGCAGGACTGAGGTTTATTTATTTTTTCTTAACAAAAGAATGGGAAAATATAATACATCCTTGAGTTTTAGAAACAGTATAAGAATTCCTGATAGAATTTATGGATTATCCAAAGCAAACAAAAGAAAAGAGGGAAATAAGAATGTCAAGGGAACAGGAGTTGGTTCTGGATTCAGAGATAGAATCCTATTACAAAAAAATGCAATAGAACAGATGAGAGAAAGTGCAAAAGGCTTTGCGAGCAAAAAAGAGAAAGGATGGAGCCCAGTTATAAACCTGCGAGAGTTAAAGTATTAGGTATACAGGCCTTTCGAAATGGAGGGAATACATGGTTTGTGAGAACTATTGATGGAGAAGGATTGGATGGTGAAACTGGATCTGAAAGATGCCTATTTTACAATACCTATGGAGAAGGGCAATCACAATTCCTTCAATTCAGGTGGAGAGGGATTCTTTATCAGTTTCGGTGTCTTCCTTTCAGCCTTCCGTCAGCACTTTGGTCTTTCACAAATGTGATGAGGGTAGTCTTTTTTTTTTCCGCCAAAGAGGTTTGCGAATGATAATATATTTGGACAACATTTTGATAATGTCACTGGATCAGGAAGGTCTGAAGTAAGATCTAAAGGAAGCTTTGGAGAAATTGAAAGCTTTAGGTTTATTGGTAAATATGGAGAAATCTATTTTAGAGCCATCTCAGAAGATGGAATTTTTGGGATTCCAGGTGAATTCAGTGGAAAGTTTGTTGTTGCTACCAGAAAAGAAGATGGAAAAAAAAAGCTAAATATCAATTGCTCAAAAAGTCCAAACCGCCGACCGGTTACCGCTTCCACTGCTATTGTTAATGGAGCACGGTGCCTTTAAGCACGCATGGCACGTCGGGTGAGCTTACTTCGGTGCAGGCGAGAGGCAGTGGAAGCGGTAACCGGTCGGCGGTTTGGACTTTTTGAGCAATTGATATTTGCAAACTTTGGGCGGTTTCAATAGTGAAAACGGCAACCGGTTGGCGGTCTGCACTAGAAGATTTAACTGCAATTGGAAAATCCTTTGGGCGGTTCTTATATTTGGCGATCCCATCGTTTTTCGACGGGTATGAGAAGATCTAAGGGTTTCCTGTGGCCAACACATTTGGATACTTCCAGTTTCAACGAACTTCCAATATTTATCCCCTGATGAAGGGTTCAGTTTTGGAACCCGAAATGCATTGGGACTTTCTTGCGTAAATTTGGAGCTTTCTCTTGGAAATTTGCTGATTGCATCATATGTTTTTGATTTGGATATTGCATATTTAGGGCCGGATGTAGGTAAATCTGATTTACCTACTCTTAAATACCGAATTTTACCGATTCGGTATTTAAGAGTAGGTAAATTAGAAGGGGTCAGATTTAGGTAATTCAAATTTCTGAATTACCGAATCTGTAAAAATCGGTATTTACCGATTGGTAATGGCCATTGATTCCTATGGGCATTGAAGCCCATAGGACTCAATGGGCATTACCGATTCGGTATTTACCGAATCGGTAAATATCGAATCCTGCAAGGGTGCAGGGGGCGTCACTTTGACACCCTCTAGCACCCCAAAAATAGGCATGTGCGCCATGTGGCACACATACATGCCCTAAGGGCATGTCTGTGTGTCACATGGCACAGGTGTGCATGCACACATGTGCATGCACACTTCGATTCGGTATTTTACCACCCAATTGGATTGGGTGGTAAAATACCGATTCTTAAAGCCCTGTGGCACTCTGACATGTGCCTGCTACATCTGCATTTACAGAATCGGTATTTTACCGAGTCTGTATTTACCGAATCGGTAATTTTACCGAATCGGTAAATACAGAATCGGTAAAATACCGATTCTGTAAATGCATGCCCTACATCTGAAAACCATAATACCGGTCGGAAACGGCCAAAATCGGCCGTTTCCGACCGGTATTAGGGCTCCTACATCTGGTCCTTAATGTTTTGTGAATATTTGAAAGATATATTATAATGAAATGTATAATGGTTTTTCTTTGCACAACGTAAATTCATGATATATACCTCTTGTGAGAAGCAGCCAAAACGAAGGCTTGATAAAATTGAAATGCCTTTGAGCAACTGATTCCATTTTGATTATTTTGATTAATATATTAAGACAGCTTTTGTCGTCTAATACGCAGTGCTCCACTCAGGTTGTGGTTCTCCCCAGCCCTCTTTAGATTGTTAAAGGTTGTGTGGGATGTGCGGCACACCTGCGTGTATTCTCAAGTATTTGCTCTGTAACCACCTTTATTAGGTCGAGCTGACCTAGCTTTCAATGCGAAAGCATTGAAAGCTGTCAGCAAGACAACTAATGTTGCCCGTATTTGGGAACGTGGACAGCAATGTGCCATGCGCTTTTCGTTTCCAGTTTTCACCGCGGGAGCGCGCTCCTAGCTACTTGCTGTGTGCGTCGTCAGTTTCGCTTTCGAGCCAGTGCCCCTGGGGAGCCTCGTGGGCTCTGGAGCGATGCCGGCACTATTGTTGGAGTCCCACACTGGGGACTTCAAATACCATGGCCCCCGCAGCCCTCAACATGCCCCGAGTACCTCCTGTCCCCAGAAACGCAAGCACGGTGCCCCACTCACCGGGACTTCGCCTCCGCAGGACTCTTCCGGGGAGACAACGTGCCCAGCCAGGTCCCGCTCCGGGGCTGCTCCCTCCGGCGTCAACGGGCACAGGGACACTGGCACTCCGCTCCTTGGCTTCCCGGGCAGACTCCGGCTGCACGCAGGGCTCTCCTCTCTCTGCTCCGGAGCCTTGCGCCAGCCATTGCAGCCTTCCTCCTGGGAAGCTCCGGTCGCGCTCGACTTCCTGCTTCTGGTCAGGCCCCGCCTCTGTCTCGAGGAGGGCTGCCAGACTTCCGCCCAGCCCGGGCTGCTTTCTTGTTTTTAAATGTAAGCTGGGTCTCAAAAAACCCCAAATGCAAAGTTTTAATGGACAGAATTCATGGTTGACGAACGGAGTGTATAAAATACGCTGGAACAGCCGCCGGACGATCAGAGCCATCAGACGAGCACAAGAGGTTTACGGTAAATGTCTTTTTTATTTTATATGTCCATAGGCTTATGCAAAGCCCATACTGCTCTTACTGCCTCGCTTTAGTTAGTCTGTGATACGTCCTGCTAGGTGTGCTACTGCTGCAGCTCCCCCCGGGTATGGCAGAAATTAGAAAAATGCAACCAGATCGAGGTAGAATTTGAAAAAAAATAGATAAGTGGATTTCATTTTCCCTATTAACTTGAATGGAAGCAAATGCAATTTTAGATGGGTGACTGCTAAAATAAAGTCATGTATGGCTTAAAAATCGAAGTCTGCCGCCTGTATGGCGTAACTGCATTGACAAGTGTTGCACCTCATGTACTCGGCGGGTTATTCACTGTGACTTGGTGGTGGGACCTACCAGTGACCAACGAAAACACAGCGCTCCCGTCAATCATAAAACAGCACCGTGTTCATGCATTTCTAGGAAAATAGAGCGCATCTCTGCAACTCGCGGGGGGTGTAGAGCACATATACAAACAGTTCCCTTTACGAATGTTTGTAATTTAACTTTTTCCCTCCGCCAACGAATTCCTCTTTTTCAAAGCAGGTAAAGTGGAAATTGCATTTCTCCGATGTTTCCCAACTCTCCCTTTATTTTATAACCCCATGTTGGCATGTCACTAGTGCCTCACTGCAAATTGATTCGCAGCCAAACATCCATCTGCGACAATGGGAAACAGCTCTAAACGCCTAGAATTAGGTAGAATAGTAAGTAGTTTTGATTAGTAACCTGCATGCAGTGTTGTGGTTTAGTGTCCCCCGGATTGCAGTACCATATAGAGCTTAATGTTCATAGGAGGCAGTGAACATTAGTGGGCAATAGAGGTGCAACTGAACGGGGGAGGTGGGACGAGCGGATGGGGAATACAAAATAAAAATAAAAAACTTACCTAAGTTCTGCCCGACGCCGCCTCTCCTCCGACGTCTTTTCCACGCCACAACAGGAGACACACTGCCTCCCAAAATCCCCAGGCCAATTACAATGCTCCAGTGCAGCCTTGTAAGTGGCCTGAGCGACGTAGTTTGGTGCTCAGACTGGGACAGGTACGCTGTGCATGTTCCCTACCAGGCTGTGTAATGCAACCTGGTGGGGAACTTGCAAAATGCACAGGACTGTTTGACCGGCCACACTTTAAGAGTGTGCCTAACACTCCCTGGGCCCTGCTCTGGCCAGCCATGCCCGCCCCACACCTAAGATGTAATAACCTTCACCCTCACACCCCCTCACCCCCACTCACCCTCTCAACCACCCTCTCACCCTCACACACCCTCTCACCCTCACACCTTCTCACCCTCACACACCCTCTCACCCTCACACCTTCTCACCCTCACACACCTTCACCCTCACACACCTTCACCCTCACCCACCTTCACCCTCACCCACCTTCACCCTCACCCACCTTCACCCTCACCCTCACACACCCTCACCCCCCACCCTCACCCCCCTCCTCTCACACTCCCACACCCTGATACCCCCTCACCCTCTCACCCTCACACCCCCCCTCACCCTCACACCCCTTCACCCTCACACATCCTCACCCTCACACATCCTCACCTCACACACCCTCACTCACCCTCTCACCCTCACTCACCCTTTCACCCTCACACACCCTCTCACACACCCTTTCAACCACACACACCCCTCACCCTCACACCCCTCACCCTCACACCCACTCACCCCCTCACACCCACTCACCCCCTCACACCCACTCACCCCCTCACACCCCCCTCATACCCTCACACCGTCACATCCCCTCACCCTCACACCCTCACACAACCTCAACCCGTCACCCTCACGCAGTCACCCTCACCATCCCCTCACCCTCACACCCCCTCACCCTCACACCCCCTCACCCTCACACCCCCTCACCCTCACACCCCCTCACCCTCACACCCCCTCACCCTCACACCCCCTCACCCTCTCACCCTCACACCCCACATCCTCACACCCCCTCACCCTCACACACCTCCTCACACACACTCTAACCCTCACACAACCTCACCCTCTCAATCACCCTCACACCCCCTCACCCTCACACACCCCGTCACCCTCACCCAGTCACCCTCACACCCCCTCACCCCCTCACCCTCACACCCTCTCATCCCCTCACCCTCACACCCCCACACCCTCACACCCCCCCACCCTCACACACCCTCACACACCCTCACCCCCTCACACACCCCACTCCCTCACACCCCCTCACCCTCACACCCCCTCATCCTCACACACCCTCACACACCCTCACACCTCCTTACCCTCACAACCCTCTCACCCCCTCACCCTCTCCCTAACACACCCTCACCCTCACACACGCTCACCCTCACACACGCTCACCCTCACGCTCACCCTCACACACCCTCAACCGCATACCTCCTCACCCTCACACCCCCTCATCCTCACACTCACACACCCTCACCCTCACACCCCCTCACCCTCACACCCTCACCCTCACACACCCTCACCCCCTCACACACCCTCACCCTCACACACCCTCACCCTCACACCTTACCCTCACAACCCTCTCACCCTCACACCCTCTCACCCTCACACCCCCTCACCCTCACACACCCTCTCCCTAACACACCCTCTCACCCTCACCCACGCTCACCCTCACACACCGTCACGCTCACCCTCACACCCCCTCACCCGCATACCTCCTCACCCTCACACCCCCTCATCCTCACACACCCTCACCCTCACACACCCTTTCAACCACACACACCCCTCACCCTCACACCCCCTCACCCCCTCACACCCCCCTCATACCCTCACACCGTCACATCCCCTCACCCTCACACCCTCACACAACCTCAACCCGTCACCCTCACGCAGTCACCCCCACCCTCACACCCCCTTACCCTCACACCCCCTTACCCTCACACCCCCTCACCCTCACACCCCCTCACCCTCACACCCCCTCACCCTCACAACCCCACACCCTCACACACCCACTCACCCTCACACCCCACATCCTCACACCCCCTCACCCTCACACACCTCCTCACACACACTCTAACCCTCACACAACCTCACCCTCACCCAGTCACCCTCACCCTCCCTCACCCTCACACCCCTTCACCCTCACACCCTCACACCCCCACACCCCCACACCCCCACACCCCCACACCCTCACACACCCACACCCTCACACACCCACACCCTCACACACCCACATCCTCACACCCTCACACCTCCTTACCCTCACAACCCCCTCACCCTCACACCCCCTCACCCTCACACACCCTCTCCCTAACACACCCTCACCCTCACACACGCTCACCCTCACGCTCACCCTCACACCCCCTCACCCGCATACCTCCTCACCCTCACACCCCCTCATCCTCACACTCACACACCCTCACACCCCCTCACCCTCACACCCCCTCACCTTCACAACCCTTTCACACTCACACACCCTCACACAACCTCACCCTCACACCCCCTTAGCCTCACACACATACTCACCCTCACACACCCTCGCACACCCTCACCAGCATAGCATAAGAAAACATAGCATGCATAACAAAATACAGCATAGCATAGCATAACAAAAAATAGCATAACAAAACAAAGCATAGCTAAACAAAACATAGCATAGTATAACAAAACAGCATAGCATAACAAAACACAACAAAACAGCAGAACAAAACATAGCAAAACATAACAAAACAAAGTATAGCATAACAAAACAAAGTATAGCATAACAAAACATAGCAAAACACAACAAAACATAGCATACATAACAAAATATAGCAACACATTGCAAAACATAGCATAGCATAACAAAACACAACAAAACATAGCACAAAGCATAGCATAACACAACACAACATAGCATAGCAAAACAAAGCATAGCATAACATAACAAAGCATAGCTAAACAAAACATAGCATAGTATAACAAAACAGCATAGCATAACAAAACACAACAAAACATAGCAGAACAAAACATAGCAAAACATAAAACAGGATAACATAACAAACCAAAGTATAGCATAGCAAAACACAAAACATAGCATACATAACAAAACATAGCAAAGCATTGCAAAACATAGCATAACAAAACAAAGCATAGCATAACATAACAAAACATAGTATAACAAAGCATGGCATATCATAACAAAACATAGCATAACAAAACATAGCATAGCAAAACATAGCATAGCATAATAAAACATAACATAACATAAAGCATAGCATAGCAAAACACAACAAAACATAGCATAGCATAACAAAACAACAAAACAACAAAACATAGCATAGCATAACAAAACAAAGCATAGGATAGCAAAACAAAGCATAGGATAGCAAAACAAAGCATAGCATAACAAAACGTAGCATAACAAAACAAAACATAGCATAACAAAACAACAATACATAGCATAACAAAACATAGCAAAACACAACAAAACATAGCATAGCAAAACAAAACATATAATAGCATAGCAAAACATAGCATAGCATACCAAACACAACAAAATATAGCATTGCATAGTGTAACAAAACATAGCATAGCAAAACAAAACATAGCATAACAAAATATAGCATAGCATAACAAAGCATAGCATAGCAAAACATAGCTTAGCATAAAAACACAGCATAGCATAACAAATCAAAGCATAGGATAGCAAAACATAGCATAGCATAACAAAACAAAACAAAGGATAGCAAAACATAGCATAACATAAAGCATCACTCAGCACCACCACAGCATCACTCAGGGGCACTACAACATCACTATGCGCTACCACAGCATCACTGAACGCCACAGCATCACTCGTTCATCATCACATCACTCAGCGCCACCACAGCATCAATCTGTGCAACCATTGAACAACAACTGGTTCAAACATGTTCTCTCAATGTTTCAAGCTTTATTACAAATGTAACAAAAAGATATTTCACTTCTGTTCTTGGATTTTCTTCACAATAAAATACACTGAACATAATCTTCACAAAAATTTACAAAAATTTAAGCTATTGCCATTATAAATTACAATAACTTTTATTTAAGTATTAATTACTAAAAAAAATTAAAAGTCATTGTTATTTGTAATATCAATACATGAAAGTCACGTAAATACAACACATATTGCATTACAAATGCTGTAGGTGTCACATTTGCGAAAGTTATAACTATTGTCATTGTAAATGACAAAGCTATTAATTTCGCTATTTTCAAAAACAAAACATAAATAAAAAAATTGTTATTTACAATACCAATAGCTCAAACTTTCCTAATGCGAGACCTATTGCATTGCAAATGCTTGTTATACTGTACTGGCCAATTGTGCGAGCACCCGCCGGTCAAGATGTCCTACGGGTTATATGCATCGCAAATTGAGCGAGGATCACATAACCGCAATGAAATGTACTTGTTATTGATAACGGGATTATCATGAATGAAATGATATACAGCAATGTGAAGAACATTTGAAATAAACAACGTTTTGTTTTGATCAACCACGAACAACTTCAGTTTATGTACATTTTTTTGAACATTTAAATACATTGCTAACAGTCTAAGAAAACACGTTTCATAAGGAGTGCCCTTAGGCACAGTGCCATTCGGTTGGCACTGCAATTCCAGTGTTTACTCTTTAGATTGTTCACATATAGGGAGACAGTTGGGTCATATCTCTCTTTTAGGTGGTAGCACGCACACGGGGTTCAAAATTGGTTTATTTTTTCTAACACATTAGAGATTTAAGCTTGTAGCGATAAGGAGTGCAGGAACACTTCTCACTTGCATAGTTTGGAGCTAAATTCAGACAGATGGAAGTGTTGGCAATGCTTGCCTGTTGTAAGTTTAAGAGGTACGATAGGCAGCGATATCCTGGACGGAAAGCCTGAGGGGATCTAGGATTTTATAGATATAGGTGCAGTAATTAACAAATCTCTTCCACTTCGCTGCACAACAGGCCTGAGTTATGAGATGACGTCTCCTTTAATCTTCCACAAGATTGTATGGCTATTTTAAAGTACCCAAATTCGATGACCACCGGTGCTAGATTGCAAGGTAGATCTGGATGCCAGACCTTGCCACTGTGAGAATTTTGTCAGGACCCAGGGAGGAATACTTGAATAGGGCTGTCGAGGAGGCATCATGTCCTCTGTAGCTTGCCGGAGCTCGGGAGCAGGGCCAGTCTTTGCCTCAAACTGGAAGTGAGGTGTGGTGTATAAAGGGAAAAAGGGGTAATGTCAGAAACTTAAGGAAGGGAAGAGGCACTGCCTACAGCTGCCACCTATGTCAGATGGTAAATACTAGTCATGCTTCTCTTTACGTCTTCTTATTCTGGAACAGCCAAGAGCCCGGAGGTGAAAAACAATTCTTGTAATTTTGTCAGGACAGTTTTATTAAATGACAGTTAACTCCGTTTATCATTCTGAAACATTTCAAAATCTACCTCAAAGACATTTTGACAGGTGACTTCATCTAGTTGCAGGTTTAAGTTTATGTCTTGGGGGGGGGGATGGAGAGAGAGATCAGGTTTCTCTGGTTTTCCCCAATATTTGTACTGGCCTGCATTTTAAAATGCATTAAAAACAGCTAGGTGTTTAGCAGGGTGTGGGGTAAGTGGTTCGGCCTATTGCCTCTATGAGGGCCCTAGCCCTACTGTGCATGTTTGAACTATGGAAGCTCTTATACCAACTCAGGAGGGTCTTATTGTTTGTGTTGTCGCCAAGGTGGGAGGGGGGGGGGGGTTCTTAATGCCGTACTGCGACTTGCTACCAATTAACTTGTTTGATTTTTAAATTTGCAATAAAATTGATTGTCAAAAAAACAAACAAAAAAAAAAAAACAGCCAGGTCTCGTTCCTGTCTTTCTTGTTGAGTAAATTAGGAGAGTGGCTCCAACCTTCCTGCTGAGATCAAAAGACTGGCATCAATTATTCCTGGTGCAGTGAGATCAGGTGACTTATTTCTCTTCCTGGTGTAGTGAAATTAAGAGACTGCATCCTAATACGCCTGTTGAAATAAAATGCTCACCCTAGAAAGTCAGCAGTTTCTGTTAAGATCAGTGTGTGATGTGCAGGTCTCACATTCGAATCCTGGTGAAGATGTGTCAGCAGCTAATTCATCCAAGGTCGATAAACTAGACATCAATATCGAATCAGTGCTAAGAATTTCATATAATACTGTTTTATGTAAAGGGTTTCGAGAAAGCGGTATAAAATACCAGATTTGTATTTTCTCCGTGGGCCTGTGACAAAGGTACTTTCTTTGTCACAGGCCCACGGAGTAACATAAAACCGGTGCTGTGGGTTAAGCAGAGCGCGGACTTGCTGAATCCTGTGAAAACCTCAGAGTGTGGACTCTACGCAGGTTTAGGGCAGCTCCTCAGTTATCTGCTTAACACGGCACAGAAGGCACCACATAGCTACAATCTGCTGGACCAACACTTTAAAAAAAAAAAAAGAGATGAAAAGGTATCTCATCCAGGTGGGTGTAAATCTTAAACATACATTAAGAAATGTAAAAAGCACTGGCTTTGGGTTCAAACTGTAAGAAAAAGTGAAAGATACTGGGGACTCTGATCGCAGATTTGCTTTACCACAATGGTGAGCATGTTCTGTGTGTTTGTGGAATCCATGTGTGGCTCAGTACTTGGGCATCTCCAAAAATGCTTAAAAAAATCTATTTGATAGGGAAGCTCGGTGCACCCATCTGCAGTAAGCAGTCTGGGTCTGGCTCTAGTTTGCCCATGCATTAAGTCTGCCCTGCTCTTCAGGCCCACGTGTTTGTGTTTGACTTTATTTTATTTCGGAGAAGATTCCAGACTGCTTAAAAATTGTGAATTATTTGTTATTACTGGGCATTAAAATATACTTGTTAATGAACGAAAATGTTTTTGTATAGCGCATGGCTACCCGGAGGCATCCCAGCACTGTGGAGGTGAATAAAGGAGCAGATGGAATTATTGGAATAGCCATGTCTTCAAGTGTTTGCGGAATGTCAAGTGATTAGCTTCCTTATGGATAGAGTGAGGAAGGGAGTTCCAGAGCTTAGAGGCGTTGTAGGAGAGAAGGCGGCCCCCTATCCGGGCCTTCTTAATTCTGGGAAACTCAGTCAAGTGGAGTTCATCTGAAGGGAGACTTCTGGTGGCTTTGTATGGTTTGATGAGGTTTGTAATGATGAAAGGACCCATGCCCTGAAGGGTTTTATGTGCGATGCAAAGGGCTTTGAAATGTATTCTTTCTTGTGGACTGTGAATTGAGAACGCTCAGTCTTACAAACCTGATTGGCAGCAGATTATTGTGCAGCGGTGTGCCATGTGGTGCAGAGGGGAGGTTAAGATACTTTGGATAAAGTGTGGGTGTTCTTTGGCACCACTCTCTTTAGAACAGCAGACCTAAAGTGTATGAGGGATGCCAAGAAGGGGTACATATGACAAAGTGCACACTCCCAAAAACCCATTTAGCCCCAAAATGTAGCAATGTCTGCTGCACCTCCTGTATGGTGTGCATTCATGGTACCTCTGGGCCTTATAACAAAAAGTAGCCAGGGGAGTTTTCTGTCTTTGACAAATACTCCCTCTGTAACTCGCACCTTTTTTTTTAAAGCACTGTTTATTAAGCTGTAAACACCCTACTTCTGTGAATTCCCTACGGGACTGTGTAACGCATTTCCATCACTTCCGTTTTTAGGTCTCTTGAGATATTGTCCAAGTTGCCTCCAATTACTTCTTGGCCCCGGGTCCATCTGCATCAGTAGGTGGTGTAATATATCCAGTCTTAAGAATATGGTTTGTGATCTGGGTTGGTTGAGGGCATGCATTAGTGTTCATGGTGCGGTACAATTGAATAGCATTGGGCTTTAGGATGAAGGCAGTGTGAGCTTCTCATTGTGCCTGCTAGTGGGACACAGAGGTGCACATCCAATCCGTGGCCTCTCCGCAAAGTGCACAGAGCAATAGTTGCATATTTGCCAATTTTAATTAGGATAATATAGGTGTGCAAAGGATATAGGCAGCTGATAAAATATTGACAACAGAAAATTGTGTTTTTACAGGTGAGGAGACTGAATGAGCACGCTTTGGGTGTGAATGAGCGCAGTGAACGGGAGGTGAAGAAAGAATGCAGAAGTACGGTGAAGATTTCAGATAGAAACAAGGGTGCAACTGTCTATCCATAAAAAGGGCAGAATGGGATTGATTTGACATTTCAAAGTACTTGGTGAGTACCTGCACTTATTGTTTTCCATTTAAAGCACTGAAACGGATTCAATAAAAAGACTGATGTCTGTGACCAGTCTCAGTTTCATTGTTTAAAAGAGTATCTCTTAGGAGAGAACTCCCATCAGGAAACTTCTATGAAGAAGCAGAAGCCACTTTGGGGTGTCCCTACTGGCCTTGGCTAAAAATTATTTGGCCTCCCACTCTTCATAGGCCTTGGGATACATAGTCAATAGATCATTGACCAATTGAAGGAAACACATGCAGATTGCGTGTGAGTCTGACAAAGACCTTTCTTACAGGATAGACGACAAAGGTATATACTCTGTAACCCGAGGAAGAGACCACTAACATAGTTGCTGTTGAAGGAAGTGGAATGTTAGTGAAGCAATGAGAGCGCCAGACCTGCACTAATGAAGTGGAACAATAACAACTGCTGGCAGAAGTCCAATCAGCCCTCACATGTCCTGCGGTCACAGACCATGCAGGCTAAGCGAATGAAGCCACATGGAACTTGGTGACGTTTGTAAGATGTTGTTGGGGGTTACTTCCCAGATACAATCTGATACCTGGAGGATATTCATTAGTCAAGGAATCTGTGGAAATAAATATGCATCAGAATGTACACACTGAATCTAGAGAACCAATGCCTCTCGCTGGCTTGCAGCATCTCTAGAAAATCTTTGCAGAGCAGACAATTGTGATTTACCAAACATGTCTCAGCTAGGCAGGTGCCACAGTAAAACACATGAGGTTGGAGCTACAGGAACACCAAGAAACAGTACAGAAATACAAATGAAGATCAAAGGTGTTTGTGTAAATAATATTGACGGTCTTTAAAAATAAACACCAATTGCAATCTTGTCCTATCAGCATTAATTCACAAAGAGTAAATCTATCAGGAATAGATAACCTGAAACTCTGGATTGATCAGCCCCTCCGGGTACTATGAAGCAAAACTTGACTTTTACAGTGACTAAGTAGTGGCATGCCGCGCAGGAATGGTAGATATTGTATATTTGCATACCTAAAGCAAAAATTCAACCATTGACAAAATGGAAAATTTTCAAAATGGTTAAAGAATTCTTGTGCTGGGCTCAGCAGGTTCTCTAAAACAAGTACTCTGACATGTTTATGGTCGGGCCTCAAAATGTTTGATTTCATTACAAGACAGGAGGCTACATTATGCATTAATCTTTTAATGCCACTCACAACAGCCGCTTACATCACAAAGGAATAATAAGAACAAGATGACATCATGGCAACAATATAAGCCGTGTGCTGTAGTAGAGCTGCCTCTTAAATGCGGCTCACAACAGATAAGTAACTCCTTATTACTGTTTACCTTGTATTCTCATATGGTGCCTATATTTGATACAATATGCTTATTTATTATTACTGTGCTTTATTGTTGATCATGTCTATTGTTATTTAGAACTATGGCACCTTTTAACCCGAATTTGCGATATGACTCGCTCCACATCCCTCCCTCGATCGCTGTGTCTCCCTTCGATCCCCTCCCCCACCCTCCCTCGACTTCCAATGTATGGTTGTCGATCCTTTACCCAGCTTAGTAGTTTCCTCCCCGATAAACTGCGCGTCGCACGCCCTTTCCTCTTTGCGCCTCGCGCACACTCCCTCCTACCTCCTCTCCCTTCTCACGCAAATCTGCCTCTTCCTTGTGGACTGCACCCCGCGTCCCCAGCGCTATACCGCGGTATACCGCCTCTCGCTGTGTTTCTGCCAAGGACCATTCCTCGGTCTCAATTTCTTGCAGCTCGAGCGCATCGGTTGCCGTTTCAAGGCTTTACCGACTGCGCTCCTACCAAACAGCTGCTGCTCCTTGCCTCGAATCTTTAAACTGGTGTACAGCTTAGCGAAATTATTAATAATAATACCCGACTTTAGCTTCATTTAGGTTCTTAATATATAAAAAAAAAAGGAGAGTTTAATTTAGGTTCTTAGTATAATAATAATAATAAAAAAAAAAAAGAGAGAAAGGTGATTTATTACCTAACTCCACTTATATCCATAACCAAACTTCCATATCCTTTAAGCTTTAGCTTCATTAATAATTATTTAATCTATTTAATAATAAGGAATAACCCCCTGATACCTTATTATTTTTACTTACCTGCCATGTCTGATTTAGAATCAGATGATGCTATGGCAAGCTCACCCAACCATAACAGTGATGCCTTTAAATCTTTCCTTCAAAAGGAAATGAGATCCTGCATGTTAAATACATTGCGTGAGGTTATGGCTACTAAAAGACCTTTTCCCCTTGATGTAAATACCCCCGAAGCGGAGGTTGAACACTCTAAAGCCACCAAAAAAACAAAGCATTGCTCAAGCACTGAAAGAGGTCGCACTACCTCAAATGAGATGGGAGGTCAAAGCACCTCAAAAGGCACGGGAGGCCCAAGCGCCCCAAAAGGAAAGGTTGCCCCTCGCGGCACGCATGGCTTAGGTGCCCCAGGTGGCACAGTTTTGTTGGGCGTACATAGCGACGCAACTATTACCAGTGCATGTGTAAATTCCAGCTCAGAGGAATATGAATTCTTTCATGAACCCGATGATGAATTTGTTCTAGACCTTGATGAACAAGACTCTAATGACTGGGACATTGATAATATATCCGAGGCGCACTCATCCCCGTCCTCAAAGGATGCAATTCTTGATCCCCTCGGCGGAGAAATGTTCTCACCCAGGAACATCTCCCACCCTAACAGTAAAAGGTGGTACCCCCACGAACATGTAGCCAAATTTGTCACCAAATGGCTGAGGAATTCTCTTGAAAGAGAATCACGTAGTACCATGAGATCGGAGCGCCCTCGCCCTTTTATTGAGGGAAAGGTCTGTCAAACACCTAATCTAGACCCCGACCTGATTAAGTTCCTTTTTTAAACTAGGAAAGGACCCTAGGAAGGGCCTGGAAAGAGCCCTTAAAGCTTGCCAAGATCGTCTTCTTGACCTTCTAGGCCCCCTCACTAGGATCCTCGACCTTGCTGAGGAATCTTACATCTCCAATACCCCCCTGGACACTAACCTAATTAAGGGATGGAGCCAGAGAGCCATAGTGCTCCTTGGAAACGCTAACTCCTCTCTAAACATCGAGAGGAGGAAATCTGTACTCATCAGGATCAACCCGAAACTCGGGGATCTGGCTGAAAAGGAGCCATCCTCTAAACCAAATGGCCTCCTCTTTGGGGAGGACATGATTAAAACTGTAGGGAAATATGTGGCAACATTTACAGCTCTGGATAGAGCCCAAAACAACATGAAGCGTGTTTTTGGACAGGCCGGTGGAAGAGGCCGTTCTTCCGGCCGAGGTAACTTCCGGCCCTTCACTTATGGAAGAGGAAGAGGTTCGTCGGGAAGGGGTAGAGGTTTCTATCCCTCCAACACCAGACAGTACTTCCCACAGAGAGGCAGAGGCTCACGCGGAAGAGGCTTACCCACTCGCGGTGCCTCCAACAACACCTCCTCAAGTAAGTGCCTTTCCTTCCTTTTCCCCCAATGGTCGGCGGCAGACTCCGACACTTCATTCACACCTGGGAATCCTTGACTCAAGACCCTTGGGTTCTAGAAACTGTTGGGGGTTTCAAGATAGATTTCACAGAGATTCCTTTCCAAACTACCATTCCAAAACCCCTAACCCTTTCAGCAGATCATCAAAACATCGTCAAAGAAAAAGTTTCGTCCATGCTAAAGAAGGGCGCGATAATAGAAGTTCCTTGTCTCAGAAGACCTTTGTGAGCACCCTTTTTCTAGTCGAAAAGAAGGACAAAGGTTGGCGCCCAGTAATAAACCTTCGGGAAGTAAACAAGTATCTAGTATACCGTCATTTCAAGATGGAAGGCATCCATCTGCTCAGGGATCTTCTTCTCGAAGGAGATTGGCTAGTCAAATTAGACTTAAAAGATGCCTATTTTACCATACCAATGGCAAAGGAACATCAGCCCTTCCTCCAGTTCATCTGGGACAATCGCCTTTTTCAATTTCAGGCCCTCCCCTTCGGTCTATCATCCGCCCCCTGGTGCTTCACCAAAATGATGAGAACGATAGTCTCTATTCTGAGAGCCAGGGGTATTCGCCTCATCATCTATTTAGACGATATTCTGATAATGTCCCAATCTCACTCACAGATCCTAGAAGATCTACAAACCTCCATGAACCTCATAGAAAGCCTTGGCTTCATTATAAACAGGGAAAAATCCATCCTCTTACCCTCCAAATCTCTGGAGTTCCTGGGCTTCACCGTGGACACGTCCAGGTGCCGCCTCCTACTCCCCAAAAAGAAGATTGCCAAAATTCGGAAAGAGATCAGATTTGTTCTCAAACATCAGTCTCTCTCCCTCAGAGAGTTAGCCAGGCTCCTTGGTCTTCTTTCTTCCTCGATCCAAGCTATCTTCCCTGGTCCTCTGAACTACCGTGCTCTTCAAAGAGTGAAAGCCAAAGCTCTCAGATCCGGACTTTGGTACGGAGACCAAGTTTCTCTGGACGTACAAGCCAGATTGGAACTTTCTTGGTGGCTGGAGAATTTGGACGCCTGGAACGGAAGAGCTATCTTTGGTTCAACTCCAGACTTCGTTCTAGAATCAGACGCCAGCCTTCATGGCTGGGGTGCTCGTCTCCTCGATCAGGACACTGGTGGCGTTTGGACCCCTTCGGAGGCTTCCCACCATATAAATTTCCTAGAAATGACAGCCGGGCTCTATGCCTTGATGAGCTTCAGACATTCTCTTCAGGGCAGATCCGTTCTCCTGAAAATGGACAACGTCTCCGCAGTCTCATATCAACCGCCTCGGCGGTACGAAATCTACCGACCTATCAGATCTGGCCAAGAAACTCTGGATGTTCTGTCTAGAACACAAGATCTCCCTGAGGGCGGAATACCTCCCCGGGAAATCCAATCTCTCAGCGGATTGGAACTCGAGATTTCTAGTAGATTTCAGCGATTGGAAACTCAATACGACCATCTTCAATTCTCTAGCTCACCTTTGGGGTCCTTTCGATGTGGACCTTTTTGCAAGCCGTTTGTCCTCCCAACTTCCACATTATTTCAGTTGGATGCCAGACCCGGGTGCTCTCGCAGTCAACGCCTTCCTACAAACATGGGCTCCTCTCCACCCCTACGCCTTTCCCCCATTTGCTATGATCCAGAGGGTTCTGCAGAAAGTGAGACAGGAACAGTGCTCTCTCGTCCTGATAACCCCCCTTCTGGCCGTCTCAAGCTTGGTTCCCCACAGCTCTGGAACTTTCTTGCGACGTTCCCCTCTTGATTCCGGCCTCTCAAGGACTCCTCCTAAACGCCAATGGAGAAGATCACCACCTGGTTCTTTCAGGGAACCTGAACCTTCTTGCCTGGAAAGTGTCAGGCAATCTAACCAATTGTCTGGACTTTCGACATCTGCTCTCACACTCCTCGGTGAATCTTGGGCTCCAGGTACACACTACAGATATAATGACATCTGGAAAAAATGGTCTAGTTGGTGCTTGGAGAGGGACTTGGATCCCGTGGAAGCTCCTATCGTTAATATAGTCAATTTCCTAGTGGAACTTTTCGACAGTGGCCCCTCCTATAGATCTATTAACTGCTATAGATCTGCAATTTCCGCAGGACACTATTGTCAACGGTAAGACGGTAGGTAAGAATGTTATTATTTGTAGAGTCCTTAAAAGTATCAGACTTAAAAGCCCCCCAGGCCTAAATATCAATCTGTGTGGGATGTAAAACTGTTGCTTGACCTGTTTTGTTCCTGGCCTGATAACTCTCCTTAACAGAAAATGTCTTTCTATTAAACTTGTCTCTCTCTTATGTCTCATTTCTTGTCGCAGAGTCTCCGACGTCAAAGTTCTAGATATATCTCACAGATGTTATGATATGTTTGGAGTTAAGTTTGAAATACACAGAAGAACTAAGACTATGTCTGATTTTATTTTCTATCCTCGTTTTGATTTTTGCAAAAAAACTGTGTAGTAAATTGCATGAAAGAATATGACTCTAGAATGAAAGACCTTCGCCCATCTGATACTAATCAACTTCTTATCTCCTATGTCAAACCATTTAAACCCATCTCATCCTGCTCTATTTCACTAGATGGGTCAAGTTGGCCATGAGCCTTGCTGGTATTGATCTTTCTAAATTCCAAGCTCACTCTCTAAGGAGTGCTATGTCCAGGAAATCCTTTTGGTCCGGTGGTAAGTTGAATGTAATTCTAAACTGTGCAGACTGGTCTAATGCTTCTACCTTTGCACATCATTACTGCAAACCCATAGAACATGTCTCAGATGCTGTTCTTCAGGGCTACCAACATGCATAGTGTAGCCTCCTGTCTTGTAATGAAATTGCAATTCTCCTATTAACATGACCAGAGAATCTGGATTTCATTAAAGACACGGAGGCTAACATTATCCCCCCCTTCCCTCCCTTAGATGGAGGATATTCTGGTCAATTTTAATTATTAACTTTTGAGTTTTTAATGTGTATTCTACTACGAAACCGAATTTTCTACTTCAAATGTAATTGCTAAGTTTATGATTCTCTCGGTTCCTCTACAGTTCAGTTTTTTTATGTTCTTCCTTTTGTTTGCAGATAATTCAAATTAACGACTTCCTAAGCTTCCTTCTTCCTCTACGAAGGATTTCAAGCCATTCTTCATCTCCTTTCCAAGTTACGGCCTGTCTGGTCTTATCTTCGTTCATCTGCATTTAAAAGAGGCAGCTCTACTACAGCACACGGCTTATATTGTTGCCATGATGTCATCTTGTTCTTATTATTCCTTTGTGATGTAAGCGGCTGTTGAGTGGCATTAAAAGATTAATGCATAATGTTAGCCTCCGTGTCTTTAATGAAATCCAGATTCTCTGGTCATGTTAATAGGAGAATCGCAATTTAACTGCATAGTACCCCTAATTTCTGATCACATCTAACAAGGACCGCTTTAATGCACCAGATCTCTTAGGACCAAATGTGCACTGTTGCAGCCAATGTTTACAACAAACTTGCTGCAGAGGGCGTGGTTGGCAGAGGGATATCCCTCAAGGTGGGTACTTGCTCAAAGTCTGTAGTTGCTTAGGAAGATGTCAAGTAGCAAGGGTGCTACTAACAAAAGGTCAGTCGCAATCCCTCTGATCCTGGGAGAGGTGGGTGGGGTAGATCTGAAAAAGTCAGACTTGGTGGTATTTCCAGGGAAGAGGAGAAATTACATTTTCAGGGAAAAGGAAAGAGCCCTGCATATTGTGAACTTGAGCTCAGTTCCTTCATGAACATTATAGAACACCCATATTGCCTACTTGTGGAAGTAGTGTGAATGCATGGTCTATTGTGAAGTCTTTGATACCTTGTGGAAAGAATCAAAACAGAGCTGAAGCGCAGTGCATATTGAAACTCGGAATTACAAAGGGACACATGGTGTCTGTTGGCAGACCCTGGTGATTCCATTGAGCGACATGGCTTAGATCACTGCTTACCGGAGGCTCAGTCTTCTCCCCTTCACCCTGTGCTGCTGGCTTCTCTCCGTCCGTTTCAGACCCTCCCTCTGCCTTCTCTTGGGAAGTTGTCGTCTTATCCTTCTGCTCCCCAGTAGAATCCGCTTTCTCTTTAATCTGCTCCTCTGCTGCCTCCTCCTCTCTACCAGCTTCAGCCTGGCTTTCCTCTTCTTCCTGCAACAGGATGGAACAAATTCAAGCCACTCAAAAACACTCCAGTATTTTTACTTGGGAATGCATGGACATTCAGTAGATAAACCAACCTCCAGAACAGAGCGCTTCAAGCCCTAGACTTGTCTCAGAAAGGGCAATTCACTGGGTCCTATTCACCATTTTCCTTAAGAGTAGGCGCAAGGGATGGGGCCATTCTTAGTTTACCATAGACCGAGGTTGAGGCCCTTTTCTTCACCCAATTATGGGAATGGAGCAGGTCACTGGCTGGGTCAAGGCCCTCCCTACACTACCACTGATGGGGCCTGGAATGAGCACCTTGAGATGCAACTCCTAACAAGCAATGAAATAAAGCAAGAAACACTTCAAACCTGTGCCTCGGAAACCACTTTTACCACCAGTGGGTCCAGCACTTGTAGATTGCCGCTCTAAAACTGTAAAACTTATAACCAACAAATAGACATTTCAACAATTAAAAAAAATTTAATAGAAATAATGAAAAAAAGTTAGCCTTCATAGGTTGCTCTCCCTCCCTGTGCCTAGTCAACCTAGTTGTACTATTTAATTGGCGTTATGCCCAACACGTCCCACTCTACACTGCTTGTACTGTGTTATTCTAGGCTTTGACAATGCAGTTTTATACTGGTGTGTCAGACGTCCAGTCTGCCCTGAATCCCCCACATTTATAGCTTGTGTGCGCTGCCTACCTGAACTGTGTCTGTGCCGTTATCATTGCCTTCAGAAGCAGAGCTACCTCCACCGAAGAGGCTGGAAATGGTGTTCCCCAGCTCTAAAAGAAAAATAGCAGAATCCTGTTATTATCTCAGCACCCCTCCCAAACGTATGCTGCACTCAGTCACTAATCCATCCTGCAGCTAAGGTCCAGCATATCCATTGCAATTCACATCACACTTTTTATCTAGGATTTACTTCACTTCCAATAGGGGATTAAAAACATGCAACACTAGGCAGTGGTATGGAAACCGAGATAGAGCAATGGTGGCAGAGAAGGTAGTTTTTATCCACAGAAAATGCCCCAAGAAATGGACTCTGGTGTGGGGCAAGTGGAATGCATACAGAGGGAATATTTGTACCCCACCCCTCAAAGAATCAGACACAGACCAAGTGACTAATAGACACTCTCGCCATCGGCGTAACTTATGAGAATGATGTATTCATAGTGAACAGAGGAGGATGGGCATACGGGCAATGTGCATTTATGATGAAGTTATTTCTGTATTGGCGCGGCTGTGCTTACTGGGTGTATTTACGATATTTTGATTTTCGTAATCAGTATCAGTTACTGGAAAAGAAAAATGTTTTTTTTTAATGCAACACACTAGGTGACAATTACAGAATGTCAGGAAATGCCTTTTTGTATAGTCAACCCCAAGTTTTTCGACTAATGCTGCTTGTCATTAGACTCAGAGTGCACTGAGACCTGCTAAACAAACCTCAGTGCCATCGCCCTGGCCATAAATTGTATGTTGAATTGGCTGTACCCAACTGGAAATGGCTAACTTACATGCAAGTCCCTAGTATATGGTACCCAGGGCATGTAGGTTAGATGGGTAACCCAGGGATTGCAGCACTGGTTGTGCCAGCCTTAAGGCCCCTCAAGTAAAACAAGTCCAGAGTTTGCCATTGAAAGCAATGGTAAAGTCATCATTTCCCCTGTAAATCTGTTACATCACCCCTCTGGCAGGCCTTCCGAGTCCTAAAGGAAGGGTGCAACATATGATACAGGCAGGACATGTACTTTATACGTCCTGACAGCAAAACATGCAAAACTAAAGGCCATTGGCTACCAACCACACCCTGCCCTGGGGGCTTTTTCCGAGTATAAAGGAGGCACCCCGACCTCCGATCTTGAACGACTCGGAAGAAGGACTACCTTGCAGCACGGAGGGACCAGCAATGAGAGGTTGCACCATTGAAGACTGCACCTGCTGCAACCGGCGGCTAGCGAAGAGGGGCTGTGCCTGCCATGTCTTGGTCAAGTAGAGGCAGTCTCTAGAGTCCAGTCAAGCCAAGAGACTTCAAGGGCAAGTTGCCTGGCCTCTTGTTCGAGACACAGGGACACAGCAGCTGAAGAAGCCTGCTGGGGCAAGCTGGTGGCACAAAGTCTTTAAGATGCTTCTTCTAGTGCCGTGCAGCAACAAGGACCAAGACTAGATGCAGAGTTAGCAGAACCTGGTGACAGAGAGGACTTTGTGGGAAGTCGACCCGGCGACCAGGCCCCCCCCTTCCCCTTTAGTAAATTCAATGCCAACTCCTAACCAAATAAGATAGTTTGAGGTATTTAGGGGTGAAAAGTGATTCTCTTGCAGCAGTGCCAACAATTCTTTTGAAGCTGAACCTAAGTATTAAATAATCAAACTATGTAAAAGCATTAGCAAATTGAAGACATAGAAACAATTTCCAGAGCACCAGAAAGTTCACTAAATATCCAGTCCTGTAGTCATCAACAGTATGCAGTTTCCTCCTTTTTTATTTAGTTCCAAAGAAACCTTGGCAGGTGCAAATAATCACACAAGCAGCCAAAGTAGTGAACACGTGTTTTGCCAATGTGGCAACATTCACCGCTGACTTTCTCAGAGCTTCGATCTTTCAAGGATGAGTGTGAGTGCCAAAATTGTTGTAGTTGAATAGACAGTTTTCAACTACAACAATTCAGGCACTCACACTATAATATGCCTATTAATTTCTGCACGTGATTTGTTTTGCATATATTCATGTGCAAACATAATAAAGTATATGTGGGGAGTATCACTAAGCCTTTACGAGAAAGGATTCGTTAATATTCTAGAGCCTTGAAGGATGAGGCCCTGAGGAAGTCTCCTCTAGCATCTCAGAATGAGGTAAGAGGATGGAAAATTTGGAAGTCTGACTGAATATGGGTCTGACTACAATGTCGGTCAGTCGAACTGCTGACCACTACCACCGAAAAGCAGTAGGTGGTCCGACCACAGAATTACAATGAGACCAACGGGCTGGCAGTCTCCTTTACACGGTGGCTTGTGATGCGGCCCAGGAAAAGGGCCACAGCACAAGCAACCGTGTAAAGGAGCACTTCCAGCACCTCCATGCACCATGTGGAGCATGGCACTCGCTGCGGGGGGGGGGCAGAGGGGGGGGACTACATGTGCCTCCTGTGCCTTTTAACAGTGGCCCAGGATGGAAGAGAACCTCAAAATCAGTTTCAGACAACATTTTCATGGCAATTTTTTTTTTTACAAGTAAAGGCTATCGTAATTCCGACAGCCGTGCCTGCCTTGGAACCACCTCCATTCTGGATTGCGATTTAGACCGCTGCCCAACAGGATTACTGATCCTGTCGGGTGGCGGTCTTCTCACCGACCATTTAGGGTCTGACCGCCTGAATTGCAATCTGGCGATCGGATCAAAGGGCTGTCGGTCGGTCCGACCGCCACCGACATCCTGTCAGTGGCAGTCCGACCAAGATCGTACCAAAGAACTAAGTCATAAAGAAGTGATGTTCCTAGTCTGCAGGTAGGCTGCCACAGCCGCTAGAATATACTAATCTAGCTTTCTGTAGGTGCAGCAGGTAAACAATATCCTGCACCACCGACTGAAGTGACTGTTTGTTTAGTTGAGCATTAATGGAGAAATCTTTCCATTTTGCGGGGCAGCACACCCACATGGGTGGCTTGAGAGCTTCCCGCAAGATTTGCATATACTCATAAGACAGTTGTAAATCACCAAACTCTAAGACCTCAAACGCCATATCACTAGGTTAATTTTCTTGTGACTTGCATGTCTGAGCTGACCCCGTTGCTGAATCAATCAGGAAGTATAGGAATCAATTTGCAGCAGCAAAGAAACCCGTGGCTGTCTCACCTATTCTGGTCACTCAAACATGCGAGTGAAGTTTGGGCATTTTGCATTTTAATAGTGGCGAACAGACCTACATTTATTGAGGTATCCAAGGATTGTTCAGACACTGGTTGACGTGCCCGGTTTAGAAGGTGCACACACTTAATCACCCACACAGCTACTCCCCTAGGAGATAAATGTCTCTGGCTATGACCCAATATTAGACTTTTTTGGCTAGCATTGATAGCGGAGGAGAGTGGCCCCCTGTTTTTGGAAAGAGTACACCGGAGTCATGTTGGCTGCCTTTACTAACAGCTAGATGCATCAAACAAAAATCCGCTCGCAAAGGGGCAGATTCTCAGAATCTGCCCCTTTGCGACTGGTATTTTTGCATTTGGGATGCATCATCCCAAATGCAAAAATCGCAAATTGAGAAATCGCTAAATTGAGATTATTTGCATTTAAGGAATCTCAAATTGAGATTCCTTAAATGCAATGCATGAAAGTTTTAAAAATAGCGAATTAGCTAATAGGGCACGCAAATTACCATTAAGTACAACTTCATGGTAATTTGCAAAAACCTTTTTTCATATTGCGCACACACATGCCCCAAGGGCATGTGTGTGCGCAACATATGTGCACAGATCAATTTCAGGGGTGCAACAGGGTGTCCTTTGGACACCCCTGCACCCTTGAAATTGCAATATCAATTTGCGATTCGCTAATTGTGATTCGCAAATGGAGATGGTCTTCCCATTCATTCCTATGGGCCTCTAGGCCCATAGGAATGAATGGGGAGGTATTCCTTAATTGCGACTCGCAATTTGCGAGACACAATTAAGGAATTCTAAGAAATAGCTATTTTTGTGTGATTTCTTGATGCATTCCATTTTGCTATTCCTTAATAGCGAATCGGTATTTTTCGCTATTAAGGAATCGCAAAATGGGTTGTTGACGCATCTGGGGGTATGTCTGTTTTGCTTTGCACATAGATGAAAAATGTTAGGGACAATTGAAAAGCTGTTAACTTCCAGAAATTGATGTGATGTGCCTGTTTTTCTCAAGTCTGAACAGTCATGTGGTCGAGATGTGCTTTCCACCGCATGAGTGAAGAGTCTGTGGTAATGGTCACATGCAGAGGAGGTATAGAACTGGCCTGCTCTGCAACATGTACTTATTATACCAGCAGAGATTGGGCTGAATTCTAGGGTCTACTAACACTGATATAGAATCTCTGCTTGTAACCATTTCATAGCTAGATACTCTTACAGTTGATACAGTCTTCCATGAGGCACTACTGCAATACAAGAAGCCATCACTTTTTGGAAATGGAGGCAATCCTGAAGGAACCACCTCTACCTTTGCCACAATAGTCTGCTGCTCGTGAAACCTCGCTTTAGGGGCTGCAGGGTGTTAGAGATGGGATCCCCGGCTGGCCAGGGCTTGCGCCAAAGTCAGTCAGAGACCACCACTTTAAGTCAGGGCAAGGGAGTTACACACAAAGATAACCCCTGCTCACCCCCTTGGTAACGTGACACGAGCAGTAAGGCTAAACCCGGAGGCGATGCGAGTTAAGCGTTTGCGCGTGCACCCAGCAACACCCAAGGCTCACCACAAAGGAAACTCCACACAAGGTTATGTATAAAAATAGCCTTTGTATTGTAGCAAACACATTAGATAAAAACACACATTTTACAATGTGCCAACAGGAACGGGCAGAATTTACAGGGGATATGTACAAGACAGGGCCACCTGGACCACTGTCAGGAATATGCACTTTTAGACTTAGTACTTGGTAGAATTAGCACTTGTAGGAATAGTAATTAGCACATAGAACATGTAATAATAATCACTGTAGCAGAAAATAGAACATAAAGCACACAACCAGTAATCACTGGTAACAGGTGAGTACAACCTACGCAACCCTAACCACCTTAGGAGAATATTACGCAGGGAACCAGGAGCTCACTAACAACACCTGTACTAGGAGAGAACAACCACCTAAGTATCACCATACATTTAAGGGTATAAGCATAGGAACATTACACATGATGCATCACAACATTCAGAGGTGTAGGGAAAAGACATGATGCATAAACATACATTCAGCGGTGTAGCAAAGAACAATTGCACAGAAATCACCTTAGGCCACAACCAGTGACTGTCCCAAATGTCAGGGGCCTAAACGGAGCAGCTGCCCACTAAGTGCTGGGCAGCTGTGGAGATGATGTGGCTAACTCTGGAGCCTCGCAGGCTCTGGCCAAAGCACTCGTGTCCCCCAAGAGCCTCGTGGCTCTAAACAAACAGAATGGCACTCCAGAGCCTCTCAGGGCTCGTAAAACAAATATGCCCCCTTGAGCCTCTCTGGGACTCTTCAGGAATCGTGCCCAGTGTGAGGGGAGCGGCCCGCTGTCTGCCAAGGCCGCTCTACCACCCGAAATGCCCCAAAACTGGTGGAGCCTCTAGGGCTCAAATAAAATGCCCCCGTGATGCGGTCAGAGTCCCTCTCGGGGGACTCGAAATAATTAGGATGCCCAGGAGCCACTCTGGCTCTGAATAAACAATTGGGGCGCTCTGGAGCCTCTCATGCTCGTCAACAAATATGGCCCCTTCGTTGGAGTCCCTCGTGGGGGGACTCGAAATACACAAAATGAACCCGGAGCCTCGTGGCTCCAAACAAGAAGGCCCCCGGTCGTTGGAGTCCCTCCCTGGGGGACTCGGGATTAAGTAAGGCCCCACGGGCCTTCCGACATGACGGCCCTGCTCTGGAGGGGAGGGGCGGGCACCGGCAATGTGCCCCGACGCCCCCCCCCCCTCTCCTTCTCGGGTGCACTCACGGTCTTGCGGCGGCTGGCTGGAGAGCCCCTGCTCCTCGGGTCTCTCCTCAGTCGCGGTCTCTGCTTGGCTTACCCAGACTGGGGGAAGCGGAGGAAGGAGTCGGCGGGTCTTCACTTCTCCGAGGCCTTCTCTCTTGATGCAGGAGCGCAGGGTGGGCTCCCGTCTGCTTCCTGTCGTCCCGCTTGTCCCGCCCGACTTCCGGGTTAGCCGGGCGGCGGCGGAGACTCCTCTCTCTATCCTGGCACAAACGAGGGGTAGGCTCCCTCGAGTAAAATAATAAAACGGGGCCACACGAGGGGTTGGCTCCCTCTTTAATTTCAATATAAAGCGGGATGGCCACCCGCTAGCTAAATTATGCCATGAGCGGCACAAATGCGAGGTGGGCACTCGCTTGGGGGCACAAATGGGGATCCCCACACCGGGGAATCCCTCGAGGACGTAAAATGTCGGCAATTCAAGCGCCCCCAGGCGCTGAAGTGAGAATAAAGCGCTCCCAAGCGCTAGGGGGAAAATCAAGCACTCCCAGGCGCTATAGGGCAAAGTTAAGGCCATCAAAATCCAGCAACAAGTCTTTCAGGAGGTGGGGGGAGGGGGGCAAGGCTGGGCCCAGAGCCAGCTCACAGGGTCCTCCTAGGCAGGGAGGCAATCCCCAGTGGCGGTCCTCCTGGCGCCCAGCAGGAGCCCCCCTCAGCAAAAGGATACAGGAAGAGAACATTTTGTAAGGGGACACAGCCCCTTTTTATACAGTGAATTAGTTTGTCTCAGGGTGGGGGAAAAAACAGTCACAGCTGGTTTTGGAGCACTGTTTATGTGCTCAGCCACCCTTCCTATTCACTAGTTAGGCTAGGGTCATCAGTTGCACCACAGGGGGCAGAGCCAGCATTGTGTGGGGAAAGCCCAGCCCTATTCAGGTCCAAGGTGCACCCCTCCCTCACATCAGCATGCTAATCTCTCCACTCACCACCGGGGAGGACAGCATCACGCGACTCCGCCCAGGCGTCGTCCGCATATGTGACGTCAGCGAGGTCACATAAGTCCCACCCCGGCGCACCTACGTCAGTTTTCTTCGGAGAACTTATCTGTGCCACAACGCGGAGCCATCAGACAAAACTGTGGGAGTATGGGAATGGTGACGAACAACACCATAAGGAGCAGTGTCAGACACTGCAGTACCCAAAAGCAGGGAAAGGAATAAAGAACAGAGCATAGCCCTGAGCAGCCACCCTGCCACATGGAGAGCCCCCCTGGAGACAAGGAACATATGTAAAATGTCATGACAACATGCAGCAGGACTACAACCCCCACCAAGAACAACGAAGGGGAACCAGTTCCAGGACAAGCAGGAACGACAAACCTCCAAGGCAACCCCAGCACAGAGTGCTACCCCCCCCCCCCCCCCCCTAATAACAAAAGACAAGAGCACGGCCAGATGACCCCGACCCAGAGGATATCAGTGGGGCCAGAACCCTTAGCAACAAGGGGAGAGGGATGGGAGGGAAGAGTGAAGGCACGCTCCAATCCTGGAGCAACCAGAGCAGAGGGGCACAGGAGTACCTATAAACCCATCCTCCAATGTGCCAAAGAGAGGGAAAGGAACAAAGAAACAGGACAAATCATCCTGTCAGAAAGAGCGAAAGAAAGCACTCTCACAAGACGCAGCCACCCACCGGAGGCGAGTGCAGAAGATGAACCAAGGGTCCTCGCAGAACGGGGAGGAAGGGCGGGCCGTCAAGGAATCTGCTGCTAAAACCATCTCTACCAGATACATCGTTACCGAAGGTAAGTATTCTTACATCTGATAGAGACTACTAGCTGCAGATTCCTTAACATAGAATAGATACCCTAGCCATACCCACGGGGAAGGAGGGTGTTCAGGAGGACCCCATCAGCCTGGACATAACAGAGGGTCCCACAGGGGAATAGACCAACGGACAGGACGAGGAGCCCCATCCCCCCAGGCAAGAGGAACCCCTACAAGCAGAACACCACCAGCCCCAAGGGGGGCGTGGGAAGAAAAGAAGAAAGAGGAAGACCGTTCACACTCAGATGAAACAAGGGCAAGGCAAGGGAGGCCGAAGCACCTCACGCCCATACAAGGCAACAGAACCTCCCTCCAAGGCCAAGGCAAGGAAGAGGAAGAGGAAGAAGATCAACCTAGAGGCTCTAAGGAGACGAGGTAGGCTAGCCCGCCTACAGGGAACACACCTCGTGAAGAAGGCAGCTGAGCCCACCACAGCCAGCGACCATAGCGCCTGGTATCGTTGATTTTCATTTCTCAGCACACTATATTGCGCTGCATTGCCTGTTTGTGTGTTTATTTGGTCTGCTCCTTTGTGGTCCCAGTTTCGTTTCCTCTCCGTCCATTTTGAGTGTGGTCACTCGTGGACCGTGCCTCCTCCCCGCTCCCCGCCTCCCAGCTGCCCCTCCCACGCTCCGCCCCCTCCACTATCCACTTAAGACAGATGTCCCAACGCGCAGCGTCCACGCGCTGCGGCCGCGCCGAAGGTGCGCCAAAGGTAAGCCCGTCTACGCCCGTCCGCGCCTGGACCGCGCCCAGAGCCAGACCCCCTGGCCCCCGTACCACCCACCCCACCCGCATTACATACAACGCCTCCACCCTCTTAGCCCTTAACCCCGGCCGACTCCCCAACTGCGCCCAAGCCGCTCCTGGACACACGCATGGACCCTTCACATGCATCTCCTGCAATTATGACGGCACCAAGACCAACTCCTCATCAAATAACACCAAACAGAGACCTGACTCCAACCACCTAAAATGCATCCTGTCCAACACCCGCTCGGTCCACAGACACACCATCGACCTTTGGAATCTACTAGACACCATCTCTCCGGACGTCGCCTTCCTAACAGAAACATGGATGAACGCCTCCTCAGCCCCAGACATCACCATTGCCATCCCGGAAGGCTACAAGATCATCCGTAAGGACCGCACCAAGCAAACAGGAGGAGGCATCGCCATCGTCCATAAGAATTCCATCCGCATCTCAACCAGCTCAGACGCCAACCTCGCTAGCGCCGAACACCTTCACTTCCAGATCCACACCGACCCCAAGACCACACTCAGAGGCACCCTCCTCTACAGACCACCAGGACCCCGTGCACAATTCAGTGAAGACATCACTGACTTTATCACCCCACACGCCCTCCCCTCCGAGGACTACATTCTACTGGGAGACCTCAATTTTCACCTGGAAAAAAGCTATGACAGAAACACTACCACCCTTCTGGATAATCTTGCCAACCTCGGACTCAAACAACTTGTTAATACCCCCACTCACTACGCAGGTCACACACTCGACCCTATCTTCACCTCCAGCACACATATCTCCTTCAGTCACATTCTCCGCATGCTCAAAAAAACATTTCGCTGGATCCCCACCGAAACTAGAAAAACAGTCACCCACGCACTGGTTACAAGCCGCCTGGACTACGGAAACACTCTATACGCCGGCACACCGCAAAACTTCAGAAAAAACTCCAACGCATCCAGAACGCATCAGCCAGACTCATACTAGACATCCCGTGTAAAGACCACATTTCTGGCCACCTGAAAAACCTCCACTGGCTCCCCGTCAATAAGAGGATAACATTCCACCTCCTAACCCACGCACACAAAGCACTGTACGAACTTGGAGCCGAATGCCTCAACACACGACTTTCCTTCTACACCCCCTCCCGCCAGCTACGTTCTTCCAACCAAGCCCTTGCTGTTGTACCTCACATCAACAAAACCACCATGGGAGGAAGATCCTTCTCCTACCTGGCGGCTAAAACCTGGAACTCACTTCCCATTCACCTTCGCCTCACTGAGAACCACCTAGACTTCAGAAAGCAACTTAAAACATGGATATTCGACAAGTAATTCCCCACCCCTCCTCAAGCGCATTGAGACCCTCTGGGTATGTAGCGCGCTATATAAATTAATTGAATTGAAGAGACCAGACAGAATGCACCAACAGCAACAAGCAGCCGGAAGCAGAAAGAGTAGCCCGGGGCACCCAGGAAAACCGGGCAGGCTGCGCCTGAAAGAGGGAGGAACACCAAATCCATCACAGCTCTCAGGACAGAGAACATGAAGGTGAAGAAGGGCCAGGACACACCTCAGAGAGGGGCCCGCACACACGACCCAAAAGGAAGTAGAACCAGAGCCACGACGCCAGGCCGCAGACAGCAGGCAGACCAGGCGAACAGCGCAGCGACCCCAGAGAAGACCACCCCGGGGTGCCACCAAGGCATTCCAATCCAGCAATAAGGGAATTGCACCTGCAACGTACGTAAACGCCTTGGAGAGCAGAAGCCCGCAGGCGACCACAACTCCCCAGCATAGAACAAGCTATATAACAGCTACCACTACCCCACATAGGGTATGTTAAGTCCCAAGACATGGAAACCCTCTTAGGAAGAAACTTCGGCAGCAGAAGAACACAGAAAGAACCACAGGTAAAAATCCCCGCAGAAGGCTCGTCAAGCAGCCAAAGAGAAAAAACAGAATGCCTAATCTCATGGCCTAACTGGTGCAGATCACTCAAAGCAAAAAAACACAGTGAAAAAGGGCCGTCCAGCCGCCAACAGAACCACAGCCTCAACAAGGAGAACTCGAGTGGCCACGAAGCACACAGAACAACTAGGGCGACCTGCCCAAAAGGAAGAACACTTCCAAGAACTAGATCAACTCACAGGTCACTGAGGACGGGAAAAAGAATAAGAGGAACTACTGTCCCGAAGCCAAGCATGGCGGCGAAGGGCAACCGAAGAAGCCATGGCACAACCAAGCAGCTCCGAGATGTCCAGAGCGGAGCGAAGAATAAACGGCGCCAGCTCCCGGCCATCCAATGCATGGTGCCGCAAATCACCCTACCATCTTCCTATGAAGCGGCGGATCCCAGGGACTCAGCCGAGTTCCACAAACAAGAGGTGGCCCTAGTCAACATACGAAGTGTTAAGGGCCTGTAGAGCCGCACTGGTCGAGGCGCACTTATTGCGACCCCAAGAGTCTAGCCAGCGGGCCTCCCATGATGGTGGAGACAACAGCGATGGCAGGGAGGGAAAGCCAGTCCGCAAAAGGCGGCTTGAGGCAGAGGTGTGGAGGGAAAGACACCAGGTCACGCGGTGCTGGAAGATGCTGGTGCAGAAGGTGCTGGGGTACCGGATCCCCCGTGGCCGGGCGCCCCCAAGTCCCCATCAGTTAAGAATGGAGCAAACCCTCAAAGGGAAGCAGCATCTCACTCCCACCAGAGCCCTGGTGGAGAACTTCCAAAAGATGATCCGCGGGGAAGTGGGCAGCCGGATCACCCATGCCCAAAATACCCACAGCCGTGGACACAAGCTAAGGCGGCCGTCCCCGAAGCCAACCAGAGAGGGCAAGGGCCAGGTCCAGAAAGTGGAAAGAGGGACCGAGGAGTGGGGGACCTGTGGCTCCTCTGGTGAAAACCGCAGCAACAGCGAGGAGCCGTCGACGCGACACGGCAGCCCGTCTCCGGCGAGGACGACACCAGCAGGCGCCCAAACTCCGGGGAAGAGGGGGCGTCCGAATTAGAGTCCGCGACCCGACGCCTGTCCAGCGCCGTAGAGTCCGCAGCCCGAGGCAGGACGTCATCATCGTCCGGAGCCAAGGGAGACGCCAGACAGGCTTCCTCCACACCACACAACAAAGGGGACAGGGGCTGGGCCAGAGCAGAGGTGGCTAATGGACGGCGCCGACTCGACCTCTGATGAGGCAGGCGCCTGCTTGGAGGGACGAGAGGGACCCAGGGAGTGACAAGGAGACCCCCGCCAGCCTCGACCCATAATGGGACGAGGGGAGTCTGCCAACCCATGTGGTGCTGTCAAGGCCGACTCGACCTTGGACGAGGCAGCCGCCTGCATGGAGGGACGAGAGGGGCCCGGAGGGGGACAAGGGTTCCCCCGCCAGCCTCGACCCATGACGGGACGAGGGGGGTCCGGCGACCACTGTGGCGCTGCCAGGGCCAGCAGCTGCCGGCGCCGTAGCGGCGTCACCTCAGCCAAGGTCACTGCCTGTCCAGAGGGCCCAGAGAGGTTCGGGGATGCGACCTGAGCCCCGGCGACCTCCCGCGACACCACAGGGACTCCCGCGGGAGTTTGAGGCAAGGCAGAGGCACCGTGGTCCGAAGGAGGGACCCCCAAAGGGCCACACCCCAGCAGCACCACATCCTCCAAGCCTGGAGCAGAGCCAGTCGGCGCTGGAGCCGCCGCGGAGGGCCCCGCACAACGCAAGGGATCCGCCGACGTCCCAGGAGGGGAAGAAGGAGGAGGGGGAAGATGGGGAAGGAGGAGAAGCCAGCGAGGCCTGCAAAGCCGCCGCTTATGTCTCCATCTCGGCTCTCGACGTCCCCTCACAGGAAAACGGTGGATAGGGGGACGATACGCGGGGCCGAATTACCCGCGCAGAGCCCATGCCCCCAACAGGCGGAAACCAGCCCTTGATGACAAATTTAGACACTTACCGACAGGGGAGCGACGCTCTTGCGGCATAGGAGAGGGACGAAGACGCAGACTACGATGGTTGCTTCGAAAACCTTCCGCAGAAGCTGATAGAGGTGACAAAGCCGATCTGGACAAGCAAGCCGAGAGAAGTTTCATCCGGCGCTCCTGCCGCGACTTCGGCTTTAACTGTTGGCACGCCTCGCAATCAGTGGAGCCGAAGACCTCCGGACCTCCAAGCACACCTGTCGGAAGCTGGAGATGAAATGGCTCCGCGACCGATCACCAGACAGCCTCACAGCCCACAAGAACGCCACACGCAGACACCACCAACTCATCAGGACCGCCAAAAGGACCGCCTTCAAGAACCGCCTAGACAACAACGCACACAACACCAAAGAGCTCTTCAACACCGTAAAAGAACTCTCCAACACCAACGACATCCCACCTTCACAAGACCTTTGAGACTCCCTGGCCACCTTCTTTCACCGCAAGATCACCGACATCCACGACCGCTTCAACTACGACACCCCCGCACCCACCAGCAAGACCACCATCCCCGCGCGACCTCCACCCACACCAGTCGCCTGACCACCTGGTCCAACGTCAGCGACGAAAACACCATCAAAACCATAACTCCATCCACTCCGGATCCCCATCCGACCTGTGCCCACACCACGTTTTCAACATAGCCAGCACAACCATTGCACCCCACCTCCGGAAAACAATCAAAATCTCCTTTGAGACAGCATCCTTCCCGGAAAGCTGGAAGCACGCCGAGATCATCGCCCTCCTGAAGAAACCCAAGGCGGACCTCAGGACCTCAAGAACTTCCGGCCCATCTCCCTGCTCCCGTTCCCGGCGAAAGTGACAGAGAAGATTGTCAAACAGCTAACCCGCTACCTCGAAGACAACAACATCCTGGACCCATCATAGTCCGGATTCCGCAGCAGCCACAGTACCGAGACCGCCCTCATCGCCGCCACCGATGACATCAGAATCCTGATGGACAAAGGAGAAACAGCCGCCCTCATCCTCCTGGATCTGTCAGCTGCCTTCGGCACAGTCTGCCACCGCACCCTATTAGCGCGCCTCCATGACGCCGGAATTCAAGAGAAGGCCCTGGCCTGGACCACATCCTTCCTCTAAGGCAGAACCCAGAGCGTCCGCCTCCCACACCCTTCTGCTCAAAAACCACTGAGATCTGTGGCGTCCCACAGGGATCCGCCATTAGCCCGACGCTGTTCAACATCTACATGGCACCCCTCGCCCACGTCGCATGACAGCACAACATCAACATCATCTCCTACGCAGACACCCAGCTGATCATATCCCTCACTGAAGACCCTCACACCGCCAAAGCCAACCTCCACAGAGGAATGAAGGCCGTCGCCGACTGGATGAAGGACAGCAGGCTGAAGCTGAATTCAGACAAGACGGAGGTCCTCATCCTCAGACCCACCCCATCAGCCTGGGACGACTCCTGGTGGCCCACATCGCTAGGCACAGCCCCGGAACCCACCGACCACGCACGCAACCTGGGGTTCATCCTCGACTCCACCCTCTCCATGACCAAGCAAGTCAACACCGTCTTCGCGTCCTGCTTCAACACCCTCCGAATGCTCCGCAGGATCTTCAAATGGATCCCTCCCGACACGAGAAAAACCGTCACCCAGGCCCTCATCACCAGCAGACTCGACTACGGGAACACCCTCTACTAAGGAACAACAACCAAGCTCCTAAGATGACTACAACGAATCCAGAACGCCTCGGCACGACTGATCCTCAACGTCCCCTGACGCAGCCACATCACACCCCACCTGAGAGGCCTACACTGGCTACCAGTCAACAAGAGAATCACCTTCAAACTTCACCCACGCACACAAAGCGCTGCACAACACCGGACCAACATACCTCAACCACCGACTCAGCTTCCACATCCCCACCCGCAACCTCCGCTCTGCCACCCTCGCCCCAGTTACTCGTATCCGGAAAACCACCGCCGGCGGCAGATCCTTCTCCTACCTCGCCGACAAGACCTGGAACTCTCTCCCTACCAGCCTACGACAGACCCAGTACCTGCTGGCCTTCAGAAGACTTCTCAAAACCTGGCTCTTCGAGGGAGGAGCCAAGCTCGCGTCCGAGATGGCCGCGTTTTAGCTCGGCTCCGATCACTCTCCTGTCTCCGACAAATATCCTGTACTTCATCCTGCCCCGGGAAGTATTCCACGATGTGTAGCGGAACGACGATAACTTACAGGCACTTACCGTTTGCTCCGGTGATTCCTGGGTGCCGCGGATCCTGAGTTACGCCCCTGTCTACTTCGGGGCCTCCGGAGCTGCCGGGCCTGGCACTCCTTAGCGGCGCCCGGGCTGGACGAGGCGCGGTGGCCAGCCCTTGGTGGTGGTGTGGAGTCGGTCGGAAGGGCCGATGTGCTAATAGACCGCTTGCGGCCTCCCGGGCCTGGTCCGGCGGTCCTGCTGCCTGTGTTGGGGAGCGGTCTTCCATGGACGGGGTTAACCGTACATCTGGCTCGTCCCCCCTTTGTTCTCCGGCCCGGCCCTTTTGAGTTCCTCCGCCCGGACTCTGAGAACGGTGCCGGCGGCGTGTGGGGTGCCGGCGCATCACCTTCTTCTGGTGGCTCCCCTTCCTGCCCTGGTGGCACTTCCGCAGGTGGTTGCCGGTGTCCTGTTTTGCCTCGCTGATATCCGGGCGGGGGTCGGTGTTCGCAGCGGCCCCGCCGGGCTTCTAAGATGGCGGCCGACCCCATGATTCTCGGCCTTGCGGGGACCAGCGATGCGGGCCCGCCGCGCGGCACGTTTGCTGAATGCTGTAAAGGTGAGCCTACGCTTCGCGACATCCTCGCCGCCCTGCGCTCCTGGGGGGCACACATGACCGCCCCGACCGCTATCCTGGAGGGGGGTCCCTTTGTTGGGTCTGCCGGACCCCCCTCGGTTTGTGCGGCCTCATCTCTGTTGTGTGCTACTGGAACTTTCCTTGGGGTCGTGGACCTGGAGGCTGCTGTTGGTGTGGATGTGCGGGGGTCCGCTGCCCTTCTTCGTCCTGTGCCTCCTTCTGCTCCGGAGGTTCCCCGGCTGGATCCCGTCTGGACCGACCTCGATGGGTCTCCTTTACCTCTTTTGCCTCACATGGCCGTACGAAGATCCTGTGACTGTGCCGCTGGACCGGCTTTCTCCGTATTTTCATCGGAACTTTGCCTGCTTTGCCTGAAGTGGTTACTGTACTTTCTGGATGATCCGGGTCACGATCGCTACAACTTGAGTGTATTTTTGATTCGACTCCCTGTTATTCACCTCCTGTTTTATGTGATCTGGTTCCTGGTGCGCTGGAAGATTAGTTTGCGAAAAACGAGGACAGGGTTGAGCTGATTTTGCCTCCGTGGACTGTTATTTTGCGGTATGGTTGGGTGATCTGTTCATAATTGTATAATTATGTTTGATACATCTTTACGTTCCTGGAGCTTCTCCGTGTGTTTATTATCTTCCCGTGGGTCCTGAATATTTTCGGGCGGGGGGGGTGGGAGCTGAAGGGGTTTTGATTATGTGGCTCCTCTCCCGCTGTTTTTTCCCTGTTTTCCCTCCCCCCCCCTTTTTAATCTAAGTGATTCTTTCTTTCTTATATTTCTCTATATTTCGGGTTCTAATTAGGGCGACAGGCACGCTGCTGGGGGGTAGGCCAAAGCCTTCTGCAGGGGTGCAGGGTGGGCTGTGCGGGGTGGTGGGGGGGTCTGTTTATTGTATCTTTCCCGGTTCCTCTTTTTGGTTCTATGGCTCTTATGTATCCCCTAATTTCGTGGCGCGGTGTCGGCACGTAGCCCCCCGGGGTGTTTGTGCTGGCATGGCCCTTTTGGTATGTCTGCTGTCCCGGTTTACTACGCATTCATTTCTCCTGTTGCCACTAGTTCCATGTGCCGAATTGGTATTGGGTGCTTTGTTAGCCGTGGGGGGCGTGCACTGACGCTGCGCCCTCACTTTCCCCCTCCCCCTTTTTTGATGTCCTCTTCCTCCCCTTTTTTCCCTTTCCCCACCCCATTTTCTTTTCCCCCTTGGGTGTTGTACTGCAGGGCTTTTAGTTTTGTAAGCGTATTTTTCGCTGTTTTATTATTATGTGCCCTGGTAGTGGTGGGTGGGTGTTGAGCAGCGATTGTGATTGTTCTTGATGTGGGACTCACGTTCTGCCTTTGCCAAAATGTATTGTTTTGTTGGTCTTTTCCTGTATTTGGGACTTCGGCTTGCTCACGGCCCACCACGGCCCTCTGGACTTTACAGATTTTCATTATCCTGTGACACCCTTTTTCTATTATAAAATTAACCTATTTTTATCCTGTCCGTGATGGCGACTCAAAGACTTGTTGCTTTTGCCTTTCATATGAGCTATTTAGAAATCCTGTTGTCTCTCCTGTATTGCCTCGTATGTCTCTTTATTGTGGTGGCCGGCCCGGAGGGTTGTAGGCCCGTATCTGTGAGCGCCTTCTGTACAATAAAGGTTTTAAAAAAAAAAATTTTTTTAAAACCTGGCTCTTCGATCAGTAGCAGCCCCCCCCCCCCCACCCTATCCAGCGTCTTGAGACCCTACGGGTATGTAGCGCGCTTTACAAATGCATTGATTGATAGAGAGATCCTTCACCAAACATCACATGCAAATGAGGTGAGGGTCCGTCACCGACATAAGGCGTCCACACGAAGTGCACATCTTAAAGCCCAAAGACATCCGCACACTGTTCCCACAAACACACACAATAGAAAAGGGAAAGGCCTAAACTGGCCCGGAGCAGGAACCGGATCCGCTTTGCACGCGGAAAAGGAAAAAACTGACGTAGGCGCGCCGGGGTGGTACTCACTGACCTCGCTGTGACCTCGCTGAAGTCACGTACGCGGACAACGCCTGGGCGGAGTCACGTGATGCCGTCCCCCCCAGCGTGCAGGGAAGCTGGGCAAAAAGTTTCCAGATCCAGTCTCACGCCTGGGGATAATTCTACGTTAAGGAATCTGCGGATAGTAATCTCTATCGGATTTTTTTAATCTCCTGGTCGACGGGTCCTCTGTGGGCTGGAAAAGGCTGTCCTTAGTTACAACCAAGGATTGCAGTGGTACACCTCCCTTCATGTACATAGGGTCTTCTTGAGAAGATGCATACATTTTCTTGACCCTGTAGGCGCCCACTCAGACCATCACTGGGTAAGTACTAGACAGACCTTTCTGTTTTGAAAGGGTCTCCACTCATTCTCTACGACATGGAGCTTTACCTTGTGGTGATCTGCTGTCTTTTATATCACTGCATGGTACACCGTAGTGTTGGGCAGGAAGTGGGAGGCAGAGAGAGTGATGCACTGATCACAGTGTTCCAGGCTACTGACCTCTTGGGCCAACATTATAATCCTGCCACAGATCACATCCCGCCTAGATGAATAATGGTGGTTCCAAGGGTCAAAGACTCCCCTGCTAGGAATTTTTATGGTATGGGACACAGACTCCCAAGGTGACACTGGTGGTGCAGGGTGCTTGTGGTAGAGTTTGGGGAAGAGTGTGGAGGCGGGTGTGGTATAGGACCGGTAGCCTTATCTTTGCACCTCTTTGCAATTAACTAGTTCCAAATCCTCAGATATCTGCTATTGGAAAGGGAGTCTGTTTCTTGGCCAATGTTTGCTGTGATGTATCCCTCCACAGGTGGAGGCTGAGTAGGGATCTGCCATGTGCAGGGGTGACTTAATATTTTACAGTGCCTTATGTGAGGGATTTCTGAAAGCTAAACGAAGCAGGTCAGCTTACTAGACTCTGCACTTGGCATCATTTTTATTGTATTTTTTAAATACAGCCAGTTTCTGCCTCAAGAAAGATTTAGACTATGAAGGCGGGTGATCGGCGACTCCTGGTCAATTTAGCTAATGCAGAGGTCTAGAGCCGCTTGGTAGAGGCTTATCTGAGGCCTAAGGGGTGTTCTGATGCCAATAGAATCTAGTGCCAGAAGATGGACCCAAAGATCGAAGAGGTGTGTGTAGCTCTGGGCATGACATTAGACATCCTCAGGAGCAGTGCTTGCCCTTTACTTGAAACACTTTTTATGTTGGTTCTTAGAAATGACGACACGCAGAGCCACCAGTCCCTAAGGGCCCTGAGGTTACGTGCAGGCTGCTCCTTGACAGAGTGTTCCGAGGAGAGGACCTCAGTTTCTTTCTGTGCATCTGACATACCCATTGGTCCTTCATCAGAGCACAAATTGTAGCAGGCAAATAAATAGGGTCTCAAATATGCATCTTGTAGCAAACCCAGCAGCATTCTCTGCAATACCCAATCATCTTTATCAATGTCTGGCAAGCTGAGCGGGTCATGTTCTGGGGACAGACAGAAAGTTCAGACATGGTGGTTTTCAGACCAGGGTTATCTGATGTTACACTTTGGGCAGAACTGAAAAGGCATATTATCCATTCCCTTCCTTCATCAACATTCATTCTTGATACGAACAGAGTCATGGAAAGGAACCGCTTAGATGCAGTTTGTGACCAAATCAACAGGTTTACTGATGCTCCCCTCAATGACTCTTCCAATAACAGATCAGGATACTCTGCGACTAGAACTGAACCCACAGAAACGTTACGGACGTTCCCAGAGCTTGAGTCTGTAACATTGTGGATCTCGGAAGGAGTCACGAGATAGTGACCAAAGGCTTCTCCAGAGAAAAACAAAATACAAATATCCTCATTCAACACCAGAAGGCAGTGTATGCAGAGCATACGATCTACAGCAGCACATGGTTTCTTCATTAGAGAAACGAGATGTATTATTCACGACTGAGACCCGTTGAATAGCAGCAGCACTTCTAGCCTACCTGATCTGTTTCCCACATACTATTGCACCATAACGGAAATAGTAGGGAAGGTTGTGATATAAGCCACAGCTTTACATTGTGTCCCTATTCCTGAACCCCACAACCCCTCTTGCCAGACAAGAATGGCAATTCTGGTCCGGTCAACAATCCAAAGGACAACTCCTCCAGCAAGCATCCGGTTGCGGTGTCCTGTGGGCTGCTGAATGTGCGCTCACTCGTCAAACACTGCGACGAGATTGCGTTACTTATAGAGTCTCTGCATATCGACGTTCTCTTTATGACAGAGACGTGGACAACATCTACTAGCTCTGTGGAATTGGGGTCAGCGTGCCCCCCGGGCTTTAAAATAATGCATACTCCTAGAGCGGGAGGTAGAGCAGGGGGCATTGGCATAATCTTTAGACAGACCCTGCATCTCGTTCAGCATAATGTCAAGGCTATTGCTGGATGCGAAATATTGGCCTTCTCCATTAAGGACCCGGGAGGTGTGCTACTTACAGGTCTATTATGCTACAGACCTCCAGCCTGCCCGCTTGCGGCCGTTCCGGAGCTTATTGACCTGGTATACGATCTCTCCCACTCCCACACAAAGATGATGGTGTTGGGGGATTTCAATCTGTGCGCAGAGGGTTCAACTAAGTCGGCCTACGAAGAACTGGTACAAGCTTGTCTCAATATGGAGCTAGAACAACTAGTACTTTCTAAAACCCATGCAAAGGGTCATATACTTGATCTACTCTTTGCTGATGCTAGAAGTACCTCCATTCTTGACATTCTGCCGCAGTGTTGGACGGACCATGCTCTGGTCCAGTTCTCCCTTTCGTGTTCTCGCACCTCTTTGAAGAAAGGGAGTGCAGTGGGCACTAGAACGGGGAGACTGTGGTCCAGACTCCTCAGACAAGCCACTCTGCCTTCTCTGTTGCCGGATGGCTTTGCACTGGGAGGGAACGAGGACGAGAGCTATGAGACTGTCAGAAAATCTCCACTGCTCTGGATTTTGTGGCCCCGGTGCGGAAAATCAAAGATAGGACCAACCTTGCCATGCCATGGTACTCGGAAGAACTCCGGCAACTCAAGCTACAATGTAAACGGGCTGAGCGAACCTGGAGGAAACAGTACCTGGAATCGCATAGGGTCCTCTTCAGACAAGCACTGGCACTTTATAAGACCCAGATCAAGTCGGCTAAATCCAGATTTTTAGAAGAATCTTTGCTGGCAGCGGTTAACAAATCCCAGGCCCTATTTAAGATCGTAAAGGACCTGGCTCACCCCGGCTGTACCAAAAATGCCATTCCGGCTTCACAAGCTCTCTGTGATCGGTTAGCACAAGCCTTTGAGGACAAAATCACCAACATCCTGAATAACCTCCCCCCCCTCAACTGGCAGTATCATACACCATTCCATCTTGCCAGTAATTGGGAAGGAGTGCAATAAATCAGTGGAGTTAAGCACGTTCCCTCTACCTTCTTTTGAGGATTTCTGCTCTATGGCTGATGGGGTGTCCTCTGGCTCACCTCTTGACCCTCTACCACCCAGATTCTGGAAACTCTGTCGTGAAGAGCTGTTTCCACCACTGTTTTCCATCTGGTGTCAGTCTCTCACCTCGGCACGGGTGCCAGACTGCTGGAAACTGGCGGTGGTGTCCCCACTGCTTAAAAAGGAAAATCTGGACCCCACATGCCCGGCTAATTTTAGGCCCATCTCCCTTTTGCCATTTCCCATCAAGATCCTAGAGAAACTGGCCACAAACATCTATCCAACTTTCTTGAGAAGAACGATTGTTTGGATGTGGCTCAGTTTGGGTTTCGACCGGCACACGGGACAGAGTCAGCTTTGGTGACTGTTCTTGATGATCTTCGGACGCGGGCCGACATGGGTCAGGCAACCTTTCTAGTGCTGCTTGACATGTCGGCCGCGTTCGACACGGTCAACCATGCTACTCTGATCAGGAGACTGACGGAGGCCGGGGTGTCAGGTTTGGCCCTTGAATGGTTGGTGTCTTATCTTGGGCATAGACATCAGGTAGTTGCACTACCGCCCTACCAATCGAACATCAAGAGGGTGGGACAGGGAGTTCCCCAGGGCTCGGCCATCAGCCCTATCCTCTTCAACTTGTACCTCCGTCCCCTGATCACACTGATCAGGTCGTTTGGCATAACAGTTATTAATTATGCTGACGACACCCAGCTTATCTTCTCGTTTGAGGGTAAGGGTGGGGTGTCACAGGAGATGTTTCACCAATGTATGAGGGCCACGGCAGAATGGTTAGGGAAAAATTCCCTCCAATTTAACAGCTCGAAAACAGAGGTATTATACTGCTCTCTGGACCGGATCCCCAGACCCCTCCCCCAGGGTTTTTGGCCTATTGACTTTCTAGGCTCTAATCTACCGGCTGAATCAGTTCAGAATCTAGGGGTCATGTTTAGTTCCGATTTACAACTGGACACCTCAGTAAATAAGACAGTGGCTACGTGTATGGCTTTACTTGGATCCCTGAGAAAGATTCTACCCCTGCTTCCGGCACAGGTAAGACCAGAAGTAGTGCGGAGCATAATTCTTAGTCGTCTCGACTATTGCAACGCACTGCTACTGGGGGCTCCAACTACCGTGCTTGGAAAACTCCAGCGGATTCAGAATTGTGCCGCTAAACTGGCACTTACGCGACGTCGCTCGGACTCTTCCACTGAGGCGCTCAGGGATCTTCACTGGCTCCCAATTTCTCAGCGGGTGAATTTCAAGGCTTTGTGTATTGTCTTTAAAGCCCTACACAATCAAGGCCCGGCTTCTTTACAGGATCTTTTCTCTTGGTACATTCCCCTAAGAACACTCAGGTCAGCATCGGCTTACTTGGTGGTGGTACCTAAGTTTCGGAGGACCCGGATGGGCGGACGCTCCTTTAGAACTGCCGCGGCACGACTGTGGAACTCCCTACCACTGGGTCTTAGGAGCCTGGAAGCATTTTCCATCTTCAAAAAAGAGTTAAAGACCTTCCTGCTCCCCAGCATAATGTAGAAAGATCAGAAGGTGGTAAAAATCTCGCTCTGTGTCAGAACAGTCTAAGCGCCAGGATGCCCGGTGGGTGACAGTTCAGCGCTTTATAAGAACGCCTATACATACATACATACATACAATATCTGGCAATTAGATGTCGCTTTACCAAAGAAAGAAGAACCCTGTCGGTACTTTATCATCCACCTAGTTAAAATAATAATTAGAACCCATTATACACCTTTGAACTGTTAACACCTTTGGTTGTTTGGTTTGCTCTTATACTTTAAGAGACTTTAATATCCATCAAGATGCTGTTTCGGACACCTTAAATGGAATGTCTGAGACCATCAGAAAACAGGTGGACAGCGGGGAGACTGTGGCACTCATTCTGCTAGATTTGAGTGCCGCGTTTGACACCGTCTCCAATTCCATCTTGCTGTCCACCCTGAATTCTGTGGGTATTACTGGTCCTGCCCTGGCCTGGTTTGCTAGTTTTCTTTCTAATCGCACCTTTCAAGTCTTTTCCTCCTCGTCTGTCTCTTCCATCTTTTCTTCTCCTCACGGTGTCCCCCATGGGTCTATTCTCAGTCCTTTTTTCTTTAATCTCTACGTGAGACCTCTTGCCTTTTTGGCAGAGCAAGCAGGCCTCACGATATATTCTTACGCAGATGACACACAAATCATCTATTCGTTATCCACCAATAAACATCTTCCGACGTCCTCTCTACGGTCCGGGTTGGAGCAAATTGCCAACTGGATGCACAGTCATAAATTAAAATTGAATGGCGATAAAACTGAGCTACTTCTATTCGGTCCTCTCACCTCTCTCTGGGGCCCTCAACATTGGCCTCATCAGATGGGTCCCACTCCTACCCCTTCAGCCTCAGTTCGCAACCTCGGGGTCTCTTTTGACAACCAACTGTCATTTAAGCAACAAGTTGTAAAAGTCTCTGCCACCTGTACTACCATCATAAGGTGGCTGAGAAAAATCACATGGATGCTCCCAGCTGATACCCTGAGGATTGTAGTCCAGGCCCTTATCACCTCTCGCATGGACTACGGGAACATTCTGCTTCTGGGTGCTTGTAAGGAGGTAACAAGGAAACTTCAGGTGGTCCAGAATATGGCAGTTCGCCTCCTCTGTAACTTGCCGGCCAGGGCATCGGCCTCTATCCATCTGCGCAAGTTGCACTGGTTGCGCATTGAGAACCGAGTAAAATTTAAAGCTCTCTGTATAATGCACCACATTAAAATGGGTAAAGCTCCCAAATATCTATCCTCTTTAGTCCAGCACTATGTCCCCTCCCGTACACTGAGATCCTCCACTCAAAACAAATTTCTGATCCCTCGGGTCAATAGAGCTAAAATGGGCGGCCGTTCGTTTGCTCTACTGGCACCGTCCTTATGGAATTCCATGCCTCAATCTTTACGATCTGAGATCTGCTACCTGACATTCCGTAAAGGAATTAAGACCTGGCTTTTTAATACTTAAGTTGCGTCCTGATTTTCTCTTAAACTCACTCACTCTCTGTTTTTCTTTAGCGCCGGGAAACCTTCGGGTAGCTGCGCGCTTAACAAATGTAATTATAATAATATAATAATAACTTATGGGCTATCTCATCTAGGTTTTTCAGTTACGGTGCAGAAGCACATAAAGAGGCACTCCCTTGATACCATTGTTCTGAAGAACACATCCCTGAGCTGCAGGAATCCATTATGCATTTAATCTTCATCTCCTTTTCATCAAACTAATCATAACTACCTACACTGGAATGGGTGCCATCTCAATCTCTCCCCCCCCCCCCAAAAGTGCTCTAATTTAAGGAAGGCCAACTGAAAGAACCCCTTTTCACATTCTTAGATGTTAGGACTACTGTGAATCTCTGAAGCCATCTATGGCCCATATGCTTCTAGAATGAGGACACTTGAGACTATGCTAACCAACATGCATAAAACCTGCACGCACTCTCAGAACACCCTATAGTTTACTACAGAGTTAAAATATGTGAAACAATACACTTCTGGATTCGTAACACAAGTTCTTAAAAACACGTGCCCCCTCAAAGAAGAATAGCTACACTTTTAGGAATTTAATGTCCTGGACTTTATTAAGTAGTGGGGGTGGGGAGAAAATCATTGTAGCTACTTTTAATTTATCTGCGGTCTACATAAGGTGTATTACTGGATTTGGGTTGAGGGGTAGTCTGTGGTGGAGAAGCCACAGTTGTTACTCGCTTGTCTAGGTAACAGTCCCCAGCATGTCAACTCTGCTTTTTACTGTAGGTCAACAATCTGGACTGAGAAGCCCCACAAGGATCTTCCACTTCAAACTCTTCAGGGAGAGGCAACTTTACATATTGTTTTATGCCGATAATACCCAGGTTTACATTTGATGCTCAGTTGATCTTTTTTTTTGTCTGGTTTAGAACTTCAACAACTCCTACTGTAAATCTAGATCTGGATGTCATGCAACTGTTCTCAGATCAATGCTACCAAACACAGCTGGCCACGTTATTTTTGGGCAGGAATAGAGACCTTCACTGGGATTTATGGTACCTCCTAAAATATTTAATCAACCTATTCAAACAACTGAAAAGGGCAAAAGCCTTGGCTTCATATTTGATTTTCAGAAACACAGTTTAGTGGGAGCAATTCTTAATTCCATCTCAAAACAAACAAAACCCATTTGGTCATTAATTTTAGAGAAAAAGAAGAAATCAAGAAGTTAAAAAAAGTTTATCAGCAAGGCCTTGAATGCTGGACTCTAACAATATCTTATAGATCTGCTACAGATGTATTTATTAAAGCAATCAACGGCTTATGAAATAGGATCTTGACACCACCACTCGAAGAGCATTACATCAGCTGCTATTGTTGAACTATAACTACATTAAAATACTTGCCTAAAAAATCCTCAACCACCAGCCCACCAGTATCTGGTCTCTAGAATCTGGTCTAATCTCCAAGTAGGAATCTTAAAGGAGGAAAACAATTAACTGTTTTAAATCACTACACGGGTACTTATTTGTATAATCAATACCAAGAGAGCCAGCTGGGTTATAGGCACTTTATAAAGTCACCAGTCAGCAGCCACTATTGATGGAGACTGAAAAGCACATCCGATCCACAAGAATTCATAGAAACCTTGTTGGTGAAGAGGCTGCAAACTTGAGGCTTCAGTATCAATATCAGCAACTGTATTTCCTTGCAGATAAAAGAGAAGAAAGGCTGCTGGTCTTAGATTCACATAACTAATGCCCTCAAATATATTAGAGGTCAAAGTCTACAATCTCACTCTTAACTACATGCCAATACAGAAAGTATATACAAAAGCTATGTACAGTGAATAAACACACACATTATATAGAAAAGCTATGTACAGTGAATACACACACATTAAGCACACAGAAAAAGGCTCTACATGTCACACTAATGTGTGGGGGTGGGGGGGGGGGTATGAGGGAAGGGAGGTTAGCCGGATGTAGCTAACCAGAACTAAAATGTCACTGGTCCTGATGCGGTGAAGCCAAATATGGTTCCTTCAATTGTATTTCCTTTAAATAAAAAAAAATAATAATAAAAAAATAAAAGGGATTGCCAGTTAATGATCTAAAACAACTACCTAGTTCATTAGCGGAAGCTACAGGAAATGTATTTTGGGGGTTTTAAGGATAGAATGTACCCTGTTAACCAGCACTCACTGTACATTGAGCCCACAGGGAAGGGGGGGGGGGGGGGGGTCTTTGTCCATACCATGTGTCCAGAGTACCATGCCCATGGTGCCATGCCCAGGAACCAGAATCTCTGCCCAAGTAATTGCTGCCAACCATTGCTTGTAATAGGCAGAACCTTACAAAATAACCAGTACCCAGTTCCAATGCCACATTAAATCATATGCAAATATGCAGTGTGCAGCTTTACAGGGCAGTACCTTGAAACACATCCAGTGATCTGGAACCATACCCCAGTAATAGTTTCTCCTAAGCATAAGCTTTGGCTTTACACATTGGCCCTGTGCAGAGAATGTATCTTTTTGCCTTGGAGGATACTCTTTTCCAGGAGCTTCCAGGTTTTTTTTGGCAAACTATGTGCTAAATGGTTTTATATAAAAAAAAACATGTATATAGTGGTGTGCAAACAGTTTTTTGAATAGCAAGTCTTCATTTAGCAGTTGATTTGAATAGCCACAATTCCAATAAGAACGTTCAGCAACAATGAGTGGTGCAGTGACGCACAAGTCCCTGGGCCACATTAGTAAATAGCTTCCCACAGGAAAATGGACCGGTACTAGCTCCCCACCAGAAAATGGACCAGTACTATTAACTGCCACAGAACTTAAAATATCACTGCTAGAACAATCAAAATCTTATACTCAATGCTATTAAAGACAGTTGTTGGACGTGGAGTATGTCATTTCAGGATGAATGGATGAGATCCAAGCAGGCTATGCAGAGGTTGGTTACACAAATCGTATAGCAAGCACCTTCAGTGATGTGGTGAGATGGCCACCACGTTGGTGTACCTATTGAAGCTTGGTCAGTAATATGTAACATTTTAGAAAAATAACATGGTAGACATAGCAGAACTGCTTTGCACCATGGACTTGCAATTTACTAGGCTAGAACTCTGTAAACCCGAAACCTCAGTTTAAATGGCACCAACAGAAAACCAGCTAAAAAGTCACCTTTATACAGATTTAGCAGTTTCTATCAACCTCTTCTAAGTCCCTCATCAGCAACACTTACTTGTTAATGTACTCTCTTCTTCTGGTTTCTCTTCCACAACCGTTTCAAAAACAGACTCCACCTGTTGTTAAAGGTAAAGAAACAAATGTGTGAGCTGCACACAGTTCAGTATTGCTTATACCAAAGAGAGGTCATGTTCCCATTTAGTATTACTATATTCATGCAATTCCAGAACATGACCCCACCACCTGAATCTTCTTTGCAATCCACCTTTGGAGTCACTGAATCCCATGCCCAGTTTTTTGCAGTGTCCTGAAGTTGAGCAGGTACACATGCATCTATTCACAGAGACATTTTAGACCGTGATTTCTCACAAAGTAATCCGTTCATGATAGGCAGGACCTCTCCCTTTAAGCTGAAATCCACTTGCATTGGTAGATGACTGCAGACCCTTACCCGGTCCAAGTTCAGAACACCACTCTCGTCCATGTTGAAATGAGCCTTGATTCCTTTGGACTCATAGTCTGGGTGTTTCTCAAAGCTTTCACCCACTCCCATTAGCTTAACAGTGGTGAGGTTCACTGATCCAAACACACTGTGGAGTTAAAAATAAATAAATAAGTACATACATGAAAGAGGAGATTATACTAATTACACCAGAAGAAAATTCAATACTTAACATAAATATATATATATGATGTGATCAAGGCTGTTTGAAGACAGCCGAAACGAGTCATGCTGGTGGAGAGGAGAAAATAAACCACTTCATTTCACGAACTTTGGTGTCCGAGAGATCTGTACCTGTGGTAATTGCAGCGTCAAGGGCGGAATAGACAGGATATTCTTATTATATATATATATATATATATATATATATATATATATATATATATATCCTGCTGATCCAGCTCTCGATGCTGCACTCAAACCACAGGTACAGACCTCTCAGACGCCAAAATTTAGTAGAATAAAGTGTTCTTTATTTTCTCCTCTCCACCAGCATGACGCGTTTCGGCTGTATTGCTACAGCCTTGATCACATGGCCACGAAATACCAATGGGAGTGCTTAAATACTGTGTTAATTACGATTGACACCAACCACATGATTAACTGACATAGAAAAAATACATATATGTGTAAATCACGTTATTTACAAAGGTTTTGTAGGGGAATCTGTCGATAGTACAATAATCTTCATTCATAGTATTTACAATTAATGAACTACATTTCAACTTTCATTTTACAAATAACGACTGCAACAATAATGATTCATTAAAGTGCAAGTACTCATAATTACAATCCTAATGATAAAATTTATATAAGTTCAATGTTGCAATAGTGCTATATAAACAGATATACCTATTGTAATAACCTCACTGACCAATTATGTCAGACAAAACCAAATAATCACGTGGGCTTGATGACAAACAAAGTGAAAATGCTTAAACTGATTATAAAGTGCTTCGTGATAGTGCATAATTTATATGCCCATCATAATTAGACAAATACCACCAATCATCTGAATTTGACCAAAATAATAAGAAATATACTAATTAATATATGTACACAGAAATAAACACAAAAGCACACAAAGCTGATTACAGGAACCTTACTAAAGCCATAGTGACTAGTAATACCTTTGATCTGCTTTAAGACATCTTCAAGGTTTCATTTCTATCCGGTTTTTAGAGAACCGACATTGACTATATACAAAAGATAATCAAAAAGGTTTCATATATACATAACTTCATATATACAAAACATTACAGAAAAACTGGACTACTTAAACCAGAGATCAATGAGTCTATTTCTATCTCTCAGGCTCCATATATCGACCTGACCACATCGGAATCACCCAGGTTCAGATAGAATAGAATAGAGGCTGGGCAATCCACAATGTGAAATTACAGAATATTGCTGCGACAGCAAATATACCCATCCCTAAAGAAAAACCTGAAGATCTCCCCCCCCTATTCAATCCATTAGGGATTCTGGTATCAAGAAGCAATATATACTTGCTTTCCAGTTGCCTTAAGAGTTTTTCCCCCCGATGCCCTCCCCGTATGTTTCTGGGCACCGCATCAATGATGAAATATTTCAGGTGATTGATTTTTTGCATGAACCAACTCAAAGTGGCGGGCAACTGGATATGTAGCATCCGAGTTAACAATTGCTCTCAGATGTTGCAATATTCGATTGAAAGCTTGTAATTTGGTGCTACCCACGTATTTTAACCCGCAGGAACATTCTAATACATATACCGCAAAATCTGTGCGGCATGTGTATAGTTCCCTTATTGGTATGGGTGTAGGGTTAAATGCTGAACAAAATTCTGAGGTGTTAACCCCGAACTTACATGCCCTGCATGAAAAGCACTTGTGGAAGCCCTTTTTATTGGAGACCCTTACTTTGCGGTTAGTGACTTCTGGACTAGTTTTAACCAGAGTCCCTCATAGAGGGCGCCCTCCTAAAAACAAGGGAAGGTTCAGCAGGAAGTATTGGAGCTAGACTAATGTCTGTTTTCAATATGGGCCAATGTTTCTTTAAAATGCCCCTTATTTTGCGTTCCTCTGTGTTGTAAGTGGTTATCAGATTGATGGTCCTTTCCTCCCTGACCACTACCTCAGTGCCACTAGTGTCTCTATTCTCAGCTGGATTAACAAAGTAATCTTCCCTGTTTTTACTGTTGGCCTTCTCTTTAGCTACTAAAAGATCTTTAGCTAAGTAGCCTCGTTTCAAGAATCTTTTGATGGCCTCACTTTGGCATATTTCTAAATCCAGCTCAGAACTACAAATTCTGCGCATCCGTATGAATTCCCCATAGGGGATGCTTTTTATAAGATGTCCCGGATGGCCACTGGTGGCATGCAAGATAGAGTTGCCCGCCGTACTCTATATACACACATATACTACTTACCAGTATGCATCTGTTCTTGGCATGTAGAGCTGTAGTCTCACACTGTGCATTAGATCGCGACCTGGTGTTGGGCTCGGATGATTGCATGTTGTTGTCATCTTGGAACGAGATAGGTGACTCCTCCCTTGGACGATAGTGTGCATGGGCATAGACTCCATCCTTAGATTGTTTTTCGCCATGACGGAGTTAGTAGAAATAGAAAAAGGGATGTCTATGTGTGTGTATCTAATGAAGATAGAACTGGAACAGATACAGGCCCCAGGGAGGCGGGTGGGCGTGTGAGACTCTGCAGCTCTACATGCCAAGAACAGATGCATACTGGTAAGAAGCATTTTCCGTACGAGGCATATGAGCTGCAGATCTCACACTGCATTGACTGTACGGCAGTGTCTCCCCTAGCGGTGGTCACCTGTATCTGTTGCAGTAGTTTGAAAGAGTTTTGAGGACAGCTTGGCCTACCACAGCTTGCTGCTTGGCTTGTACATCAACACAATGTTAAGTGAAGGTATGTTATAGACCATGTTGCTGCCTTACAGATGTCTTCTAGGGGAAATGTTCCCTAAGAAAGCTATGGAGGCTCCTATTTTGCATGTGGAGTGCGCTCTAGGAGGAACCGTTGATGTACGTTTTACTTTGTGATAGCATATTGTATACATTTTACAATCCACCTTGCAATTCCAGCTTTAGAGATGGGGTTGCCTTTATGTGGTGGAGCGAAAGTTACAAACAGTTGCTTTGTTTTACGAAAGGATTTGGTCCTATCTATGTAATAAAGAAGAGCTCTTTTCACATCTAGTGTGTGTAGAGCTCTTTCTGCCACAGAGTCTGGGTTTTGAAAAAACACTGGCAACTCTACTGATTGATTTAGATGAAAAGGAGTAATTACTTTAGGAAGGAATTTTCGATTAGTACGTAGAACCACCTTGTTACGGTGTAATTGTAAAAATGGTTCTTGTATAGTGAAAGCTTGAATCTCACTAACTCTCCTAAGAGAGGTTCTAGCGATAAGGAAAGCTCTTTTCCATGTAAGGAATTGCAGTTCACACTTATGTAAAGGTTCAAAAGGGGTCCCCATAAGCCTGGTAAGAACAATATTTAGGTTCCACACTGGAGAGAGTGGTAACCTAGGAGGAATGATTTGTTTTAATCCCTCCATAAAAGCTTTGATTGCAGGCGCTCTGAATAACGATATATGTTGTCTATATTGTAAATATGCTGCAATTACTGCAAGATGTAAACGTATAGATCAATATGCTAGATTACATCTTTGTAGATGGAGAAGGTAGCAGAGGATATTCTGGATGGAAGCATCTAGAGGAACAATTTGATTATTAGTGCAGTAAATGGCAAATCTCTTCCATTTTGCAGCATAGCAAGCTCTAGTAGTAGGCCTTCTGGCTTCTTTAACCGCATGCGCGCTAGCGGTTTTCCCGCTGCTCGCTGCGTTTTTTGAAAAGCCGCGTTATATGACAAACTCAGCTCGTCATGAGCGTACGAGCGGTGTAACTCCGCGCGGAAGGGGTTAATGATATTCATACAGTCTGGTGGCAGGTTAAGATAACCAAACTAAGACTTCAGGAGTCAAAATCGCCAGATTTAGTGGACTTGGATCTGGATGTCTGATGTCTCCATGGTTCTGCATTAGCATGAATGGTGTCAGTCTTTGGTGTGGAACTAGAGAGAGTTCTAGCAGTGTGGTGAACCACGGTTGGCGTGCCCATGTGGGGGCTACTAGGATGAGTTTGAGAGACTGTTGTCTCAGCTTGCGTACTACTAGTGGTATTAGTGGGATTGGCGGAAAAGTGTACGCAAATCTGCCTGACCAGTTCATCCATATCACATTGCCCTTGGACAGCCGGTGTGGAAACTTGGCGGCGAAGGTTGGGCATTTTGCGTTTTCGTGTGTGGCAAACAGATCTATGTCTGGATGACCCCCACTTGTGAAAGTATGGTAGAAGAACTTACATATGTAGTTCCCATTCATGAATCTGTTGTGTCTGTCGACTCAACAGATCTGCTATCTGATTGTGAACTCCTGGAAGGTGTTCTGAAAGCAGATATAGGTTTTGTGGAATGGTCCATCTCCAAATGTTCTGAGCGAGCTGGGACAGTTGCAGGGAATGTGTGCCTCCTTGTTTTTGAATGTAGTACATGGCAGTCATGTTGTCTGTGCGGATCAAGACAGCTTTGTTCTGTACGTGTACTTGGAAGGATTTCAGTGCTAGGAATATTGCTAGCAGCTCTAGGTGATTGATGTGAAGCACTTTGTGTTGAGCAGTCCATTTTCCTAGAGTTCTATGGTGGAGCAAATGGGCTCCCCATCCTGTGAGGGATGCGTCTGTTGTCCGTACTATTTGTGGAACAGGTTCGAGGAACGGCCGTCCTCTGGACAAGTTTTTGGTGTTCCACCACTGCAGAGAGCGATGTATGCGGCTGTCTACCAACACCAGGTCTGTAAGTGGTCCTTGAGCCTGATTCCACTGATGTGCTAGGCATTCCTGCAATGGGCGCATTTGCAGTCTTGCATATGGTACAATAAAAATGCAAGATGCCATCATGCCTATTAGTTGCATGAACACTCTGGTTGGGAGAGAGGGTTGGTTTTGAAACTTTGTGACTAAGACTTGAATGCTCTGTATCCTGGGTGAACTGGGATAAGCTAGAGCAGTATTGGAGTTTATGGTAGCCCCTAGGTATTGATGTACATGAGAGGGCTGGAAATGTGAATTGGTGTAGTTGTGTTTGAATTGTTTGAGATGTGTGTAGGACACACTGCTTGACTGACTTGGCTTTTATGAGCCAATCGTCTAAGTATGGGAAGACATGGCTATGTTGTCTTCTGAGATGTGCTGCTACTACTGCTAGGCACTTTGTAAACACTCGTGGTGCAGTTGTGACCCCAAATGGAAGGACTTTGAACTGATAGTGTTGTACTTGTAGTACAAATATGAGATACTTCCTGGGAGAAGGATGTATGGGAATGTGGAAGTAGGCGTCTTTGAGGTCTAGTGTGGTGAGGAAATCGCCTTGTTGCAGCAGTGGGAGCACTTGTTGTAAAGTGATCATGTGAAAATTATCTGAGTGTATATACAGATTGAGAGGCCTTAGGTCTAGAATTGGTCTTAGTGTACCGTCCTTCTTGGGTATTAGGAAATAGAGTGAGAAAACCCCTGTTCCTTGATGTTGCAATGGAAAGAACTCTTTTTGCAGCAATGAGAGTACCTCTTGTTGGTGCAGTGTTAGATGTTCTGTGGACATTGGACGCTGTCTGGGTGGTATATGTGGAGGGGTAGCTGTAAGCTCTAGGCAGTAACCATACTGGATAATGAATATGCTACTTACCAGTATGCATCTGTTCTTGGCATGTAGGGCTGCTAACATTCATATCTTAGCATTAGATCGCCGCCTAGTGTTGGGCTCGGATGATTGCACATTGTTGTCCTGGAAGAGTCTTCGAAGTATCCTGAGATAGGTGGCTCCTCCCCTGGACTACAGTGCGCATGGGCATCGGCTCCATCCCCAGATTGTTTTTCGCCATTGTGGCAGGAGATGGAGTGAAAGTGTAAAGGATGTCCATGCTAATGAATAAATACAATAGTATATCTGCAGCTGCGACAGGCACCGGGGAGGAGGGCGGGCGATATGAATGTTAGCAGCCCTACATGCCAAGAACAGATGCATACTGGTAAGTAGCATATTCAGTTCGAGGCATGTGGGCTGCTAAATTCATATCTTAGCATAGAATACATAGCAGTCCCTCCATCAGCGGCGGTTGCCCGTGCCAGCTGCAGAAACCTGAAAAAGTGTCTTTAGAACAGCCTGTCCTACAGCTGCTTGCTGCTTGGAATGCACATCAACACAGTAGTGTTTTGTGAAGGTATGTGGTGTGACCCACGTGGCTGCTCTGCAAATATCCTCTAAAGGAATGTTCCCTAGGAAAGCCATGGATGCCCCCAGTTTGCGTGTGGAGTGCGCTCTGGGGGGTATTGTTAAAGTGCGCTTGGCTTTTTGATAACATATTTGGATGCACTTAACAATCCACCTGGCTATCCCTGCTTTGGAAATTGGGTTGCCTTTGTGTTGTGGTGCGAAGGCAACAAAGAGTTGTTTCGTCTTTCTAAAGGGTTGTGTTCTGTCTATGTAGTACATCAACGCCCTCCGTACATCTAAGGTATGGAGCATTCTTTCCGCCACCGTTTGCGGGTTTTGAAAGAATGCTGGCAAGTCAATAGTTTGATTAAGATGAAACTGTGACACCACCTTAGGAAGGAATTTAGGGTTAGTGCGTAGCACCACCCTATTTGGGTGAATTTGAATGAACGGCTCTTGTATGGTGAGCGCTTGCAGCTCACTGACACGCCTCAGAGACGTAATAGCTATCAGAAAGGCCACTTTCCACGTAAGGAATTGGAGCTCACACGAGTGCAGTGGCTCAAATGGTGGCCCCATCAGTCTGGTGAGAACGACGTTGAGGTTCCACACCGGAGCTGGTGGAGTTCTTGGGGGAATGACTCTCTTCAGACCTTCAAGGAAGGCTTTAATGGCGGGCACCCTGAAGACAGAGAGGTGCTGCCTGTTCTGAAGATAAGCCGCTATGGCTGAGAGATGTATCCTAATGGAAGTGTACGCCAGATTGCACTTGTAGAGATGTAACAGATAACAGATGATGTTGGGAATAGATGCATCTAGCGGGTTGATGTCATTGGACGTACAGTAGATGACAAAACGCTTCCATTTAGCAGCATAGCATGCTCTAGTAGTAGGTTTCCTCGCCTCCTTGATGATACTCATGCATTCTGGAGGTAGGTTAAGGTATCCAAACTCTAGGACTTCAGGAGCCAGATCGCCAGGTTGAGCTGTCGTGGATCTGGATGCTGAATGTCTCCATGGTTCTGCGTCAAAAGACTGGGTGTGAGGCGCAGTCTTTGATGCGGCACCACCGAGAGTTCGAGGAACGTGGTGTACCAAGCCTGGCGCGCCCACGTTGGAGCAACCAGGACGAGTGTCATGGAGTGCTGCCTTAGCTTTCTTGCGACCAGCGGTATTAGAGGGGCTGGCGGAAAAGCGTATGCAAATTTGCCTGACCAGTTCATCCATATCGCATTCCCCTGCGACTGTGGGTGAGGGAACCTGGCGGCAAAGAGTCGGCATTTTGCGTTCTCCTTTGTTGCGAACAGGTCTATCTCCGGATGACCCCACTGTTGGAAGAACGGGTGGAGAACAGAAGGGTGTATCTCCCACTCGTGCATCTGATGGCTGTATCTGCTGAGCAGATCCGCCATCTGATTGTCCTTGCCCGGGAGGTGTTCTGCCATGAGGAAGATGTTCCTCTGAATGGCCCACTTCCACATGCTCTGAGCCAGATGAGACAGCTGTGGCGAGTGGGTGCCTCCCTGCTTTTGAATGTAGTACATCGCGGTCATGTTGTCCGTCCGGACTAGCACGACCTTGTTGCTCAGATGTACAATGAAGGACTTGAGCGCCATGAAGATTGCCATCAGTTCCAGATAGTTGATGTGCATCTTCTGTTGCTGCGTCGTCCATAGCCCCTGCACTGTGTAAGTGAGCACATGAGCTCCCCATCCCTGGAGAGACGCGTCCGTTGTCAGGATAATCTGCGGCACAGGCTCTTGGAACAGTCGGCCCTTGCAAAGGTTGTGTGGAGTCCACCAATGCAGAGAGTCGTATGCCCGACTGGTAACCAACACTAGGTCTGTCAATTGCCCACGAGCCTGTGTCCACTGATTCGCTAAGCACTCCTGGAGCGGGCGCATATGCAACCGTGCGTGAGGGACTATGAAGATGCAGGAGGCCATCATGCCTATCAACTGCATGAACACTCTCGCTGGCAGGGAGTGTCGTGGTCTGAATCGTTGGATCAGCGACTGAATGCTGTCGATTCTGACTTGGTTTGGCTGAGCCATGGCTGTCAGGGTGTTGATCGTAGCACCCAGGAACTGCCGGACATGTGCCGGCTGAAGACGCGATTTTGGGTAGTTCAGGGAGAAACCCAGATCGTGAAGCAGGCGAATTGTAGTCGACATGTCTGCGGCGCACTGTTGCTCCGACTTGGCTTGTACGAGCCAGTCGTCTAGGTAGGGGTAGACATGGATATTCTGCCTCCTGAGGTGCGCCGCCACTGTCGCTAGACACTTGGTGAACACCCTCGGGGCTGTTGTGACTCCGAAGGGTAGGACTTTGAACTGGTAGTGCCTGCCTTGAATAGTGAACCTGAGATATTTCCGGTGTGACGGGTGTAGTGGAATATGGAAATAAGCATCCTTGAGATCTAAGGTTGCTAAGAAGTCTCCCTGGTTTAGCAAGGGAAGAATCTGCTGCAGTGTAAGCATGTGGAAATGTTCCGATAGTATGTACAGGTTGAGGGGACGTAGATCGAGAATGGGCCTGAGAGAACCGTCCTTCTTTGGAATAAGGAAGTACAGGGAATATACCCCTGTGCCTTCCTCCCCCACCGGCACGAGCTCGATTGCGCCTTTTTGCAGCATCGCCACTACTTCCTGCTGCAATAAGTGCAAGTGCTCTGCGGACATAGGCCTTTGCCTTGGTGGGATGTTGGGTGGAGTGGATTTCAACTCTAGGCAATAACCATACTGAACTAATTGTCGCACCCACCTGTCTGTGGTGATGTTTCTCCAGACGGGCAGGAACTGCTGCAGTCTCCCCCCGACAGGTGTTAGGTGGTCGGGGGGCAGTGACAGAGAGTCACTGTTTGCTTGGAGTAGAGGTGCGGGAGCTGTTGTTTCCTCTGCCGCGACCTCTGTTGCTGTTGTTCCTATAACCTCCCTTGTTCTGCTTAGTGAACGAGGCTTGCGCCCCACCTTTGGAGAACTGGGATTGTTGACCCATCTGTCCTCTGGTGACTCCACGTGCACCTGAGCGACGAAAATTGCCGCCACGAAACTGTTGGGACTGCAGGGCCCCCATAGATTTAGCAGTTTCCGTGTCCTTCTTTATCTTCTCTAAGGTGGTGTCAACATCCGGACCAAACAGACTATCAGGATTGACTGGCTGATTCAGAATTGTCGTCTGAATATCCTGCTTGAACCCTGAGATGCGGAGCCAGGCTTGTCTTCTCAGCATAACGCTAGTGTTGATAGCCCTAGCAGCTGTGTCCGCAGCGTCAAGTGCACACTTGATGGCTGCGTTTGATATTAGCTTTCCTTCCTCAATAAGCATCTTGGTGCCTTCTTGGAACTGTGGGGGCAGGTGTTGTATAACCTGTTCTAGGGTGTCGTAGTGCGCCCTATCATAACGCGCCAGGAGCGCCTGTGTATTTGCGATGCGCCAAAAGTTTGCCGCCTGTGCAGCCACTCTTTTGCCTCCTGCCTCAAGCACTTTGGACTCCTTGTCCGGGGGAGGAGCTTCACCCGTTGTCTGGGAGTTGGCACGTTTCCTGGCATTGGCAACCACAAGAGAGTCCAGTGGCAACTGTCCCCGGATGTAGACGGGGTCCGCAGGAGCAGGCCTGTACTTCTTTTCAATGCGAGGGTTGACCACTCTAGCCCTCGTAGGCTCCTTAAAAATGTCTCCAGCATGTTTGAGAACACCTTTCAGCATAGGAAGTGTCTTTACTGTCCTCTCAGATATGGCAAAGGTGTCAAAAAGGAAGTCTTCCTCAACCGGGTCGGCATGCATGTCCACATCATGATTGGCCGCCGCCCGTTCAATTAGTGCATGAAATCCTGCTGAGTCCTCAGTCGGGGATGCACGTGCATTAAAGGTTTGCGGGTCTTGGCCCGCACCCTGGGTGTTTTGGTCACCAGAGTCGTCGTATGAATCTGGGTGTACATCAGGGTCATCGATGGGGAAATTGTACTGTTCATCCTCATCATCTTCCTCACCCACAGAGTGTTCTGGGGAGGGAGTAGGGCTCCGTCTAGGAGGAGGCTGAATCGGCTCCGTGAGGCCTAAGGCGTCAAGGGGCACCCTCTTCTTCTTCAACGGGATGACGAAGGGGTCCACCGGCTCCGAAGTGATCTTCCGTTTATAGAGGGTCAGCTTGCCGGTGGCAGCATCGATGAAATGCTCTGAATCGTCCACCGAGTCGAGTACACGACGTGGAAGAGGGTCTGGCAGTGAGGAAACCTGCTTCGGAGCCGATTTCGTCGAAAACGCTTTCGGCGCCTCCTTAGGTGGCAAGAGAAAAAGGAGTTTCCCCGAAGGCTTAGCCGGAGCGTCCTTTTGCGGCTGCGGTGATGGCATCGGAGCCGATGGAGCAAGGGCCTTCTCCCTGATTCTCTGCAGTGACTCCGCAATGGGGGACGGTACACTGCCAGTGGGTTTCGTCGCCGACAAGGATGCTTTGAGCGGTCCCTCGGATCCGACGTCCTCGCGGGCCTTGTGCGGTTTGGGCGCGGAAACCTTCTTCGGGTCCTCCGAATCTTGAGGCCGGGGCGCCGACTTCTTGGGCGTAGCCTCTTTGGAGCCGACCTTGGCGGGCTTGGACGGCGCCGGAGCCGTTGATCCGAGCCGACCATCTTTCTTGGGGGCCCTTTCCTCGGGCGTCGGCTTCGATTTCGGAGCATCGGAATCGACCGACTTCCTCGGCTTCTGCGGACCGGAGGTCGACGGAGCCGACGGGGTGACGGGCACCGACTTCTTCACAGGCACGGCAGCCATTTTAGGAACACTCGAGTCCTTTGGTTTCAGTTTCGATTTCGGGTCGGCCATTTTAGGTGTTGACGACCCCGACGGTTTCAGTTTCGGTTTCGAAACATCGTGCCCAGCAAGTGAGTCCGAAGCCGGGCCCGAAGGCGGGGCTGTGGCTTGCGGCAACGGGTCCAGGGTAAGGCCGACAGGCGATCCCGTGTCCCGGTCGTCCTCGAAACTGTCGGGGCAGAGCTCGTCCGCAGAGCTGTCCGCCGCGGCCCCATAAATTTCATCGTCGTCTCCTACCTCTTCGACGTATTCGAGGACCTGACCCGCGACTCCGTCGTCGTCTCCCGGATCCGCCTCGACCTCCGACCGTGAGGGGGAGATTTGTAGAAGGTGACCCTGGACCTCTTCTTCCGGGTCGCCGAAGATGTTCTCCGGATCCGGGGCCGCTTGCCTAGCTTCCAAGCGCACCGCGCGCCGAAGCTTGAGAGTTTTCTTGGAGCGGAACTGTGCACAGGCCTTGCACTTGCCGTCGTCGTGGTCCGGTGAAAGGCACTTGTTACACACAGGGTGTAGATCGATGTGTGGGTACTTAGACCCACAGAGCGGGCAGTACTTGAACGGGCTCCGCTCCATGTCCGTAAAGGCTTGCTGTCGTGTCGCGATGAGAAGGCCTCAAAGTTTAGAAAGCGAAGAAAACTCCGCTTATTCCGGCTTCAAGAGACGGAAGACTCGAGACCGAGCGCAGACAATACCGACGCAAGAAAATCGAGGCCTTTTGGCCGGTAAAAGATAGTTTTACTTGGTTCCGACAGTAAGACGTCGAAACCACATCCGAACCCAATGGCGGAAAAAAACAATCTGGGGATGGAGCCGATGCCCATGCGCACTGTAGTCCAGGGGAGGAGCCACCTATCTCAGGATACTTCGAAGACTCTTCCAGGACAACAATGTGCAATCATCCGAGCCCAACACTAGGCGGCGATCTAATGCTAAGATATGAATTTAGCAGCCCACATGCCTCGAACTTGGTCTTACCCACTTGTCTGTTGTAATGGAATTTCAGACAGATAGGAACTGTGTTAATCTCCCCCCTACAGGAGTAGAATGCTGTTGGGGGAGCTGAAGGAAGTCACTGTTTAGTGGTGGAGGAGGTTAGATTGTTATTACCTTGACCTCTTCCCTTGTTGGTGTGGCCTCCTCTAAAGTATCCTCTATTGGAGGAGGTTTGTGTATTTGTCTTAAAGGAAACTGAATTGTCTGCTCCAGCTTGTTTGGAGCCTCCTCTGTAGAAAGAGCGACGAAAGGAGCCTTGTGCTTGGGTGGACTGCAGACCTCCCATTGACTTCGCTGTGTCAGTGTCTTTCTACATTTTTTCAAGTGCTGTGTCTACCTCTGGACCAAACAATTGTTGGTTGAATGGTTGATTTAAGATAGTAGTTTGCACTTCTTGCTTAAATCCTGAAATGCACAGCCACGCGTGACGTCCAAGGAGGACACTGGTGTTTATTGCTCTGGATGCAGTGTCTGCTACATCAGGGGTGCATTTAATGGAGGCATTTGATATAAGCTTACCATCTTGTATGAGGTCATTTGCTTGTGCCTTATATTGGTCAGGTAGATGTTGTAAGCTTCTCTAACTGATCATAGTGAGCCCTGTCGTATCTTGCGAGGAGGGCCTGTGTGTTAGCAATACGCCATGTATAGCTAGCTTGGGCAGCTATTCTTTTCCCTGAAGCATCTATGATCTTTGATTCCTTATCAGGAGGTTGTGCGTCGCCTGAGGTTTGGGAATTTGCTCTTTTCCTAGCGTTTGAAACTACTAGGGAGTCTAAGGGTAGCTGTCCCTTAATGTAGGCAGGGTCCCCAGGTGCTGGTCTATACTTTTTGTCCATTCTTTGGTTTAGGATTATAGCTCGTGCAGGATCTTTAAACACTTCTGGTGCACGCTTAATGACTCCTTTAATCATTGGCAATACTTGCACAGATTTTTGGGAGTATTCAAAAGTGTCTAAAAAAAAAAAAAAAAAGAATCTGCCTCATCTGATTGCATGGGGACATTGTGATGGATGGCAGCACCTAGTAATTAAGTGTCCAAACCCGATATTGTCTTCTGGAGGAGAAGGTTTAGATGGATATGTATGTGGGTCAGGAATATCTGGTACGTCCTGTGCGTTTGGATACTTCCAGTCTAGTGAACCTGTTGGGTAGGGAAAAGGGTCATCTGGGTCTCTCCCTCCCCCCATGCTATACTCCTCATCAACATCCTGAGGAGGTGTATGTGGTGGAGAATGAGGAGGAGAATTTTGAGGTGAAATGTTTAAAGGAAGAGCAGGAGATACAGGAGAATAAGGGTGCATAGGAGATGTGGCAGAATCCTTCTTCTTGACAGGCACTGGAGGTGTAAGTGCTGTATCTGACTTACTCTTCCTGTGTGGTGTAGTGGAAACATGTCCCATTACTGTACCAATATAGATCCTTTTTTTGTAAAGGATCTGGTTGGAAAAGCTCCTCTTGAGGCACAGCCTTCGGCGCTGATTTTTTCGGTTCCGAACCGGTTTGTTGCTTGTCTTTAGCCTTAGGGGCTGATGTGGAGTCCTTTGGCGTAGATTTCGGCACTGAAGATAATGTCTTTGGAGCCGAAGCCTGTTTCGTGGACTTGGAAGCATCGGAAGCAGGCTTTGTCTGTTTCGGCATCGAGGGTATCTGCTTCAGAGTGGAAGCTGTTTTCGGGGCATCGGAAACATGCTTCGTTGTTTTCGGAGCTGCTTTATCTCGGAGTCGACGGTTTCGGAGTGTCTTTCCGAACCGGGACCTTTTTGTTTCGGTGCCGAGGGAGCAGGTGGTATCGGCACATGCGGTCTGCTTGGTATGGAGATACCGGAAGGCTTAATTTTCTTCGGAGCTGGGCTCGATGGCGTGACTTTCGAAGTTTTTTTCGGTCTCGACTGGGCCTTGCTGGCGGAGTGTTGACCTTTGCCTTCGATTTTGGTGTTTGGGCTGGGGTAGGGGCAGTGGTACTCGCGCGTTGACCCGAAGGTATGGAGTCAGCAGAGTCATCTGCCTCGGAAACGATCTGGAGATCATCGGAATCTTCTTCTGGGACGCATGGACCTTCGTTGAAGATATCCACCGGTTCCGAAGCTGATCTCTGCATATCGCAGTGACGGGCCCTCCGATCTCAAATGGTATTTTTCAATCTAAAGGATGCACAGGCTGTGCAGCTGCATTTGTCGTGTTCTGGCGATAAGCACAGGTTACAGACCTCGTTATGGTCACTGTGTGGAAATTTTGCTCCACACCCGTGGGATCTTTTGAATGGCGTACGCCTCACAGCATGGGTAGGCCCAACGGCCCGCTTCGACGACCGGAATCGAGCTGATCGAGTCGATGTTTATCGATATTGAAAGTTGTTTGAAGAAAATTTCTACGTGTCCAAGTACGTAAAAAGTCGATTTCGAACCGCAGCGGAAAAGTTTCATCCGAACCCAGTGACGGAAAAAAACAATCAAAGGATGCAGTCGATGCCCACGTGCACTATCGTCCAAGAGAGGAGTCACCTATCTCGTGACTACAAAGACTTCTTCCAAGATAACATGCAATCATCCAAGCCCAACACCAGGTGGCGATCTAATGCGCTGTGTGAGATCTGCAGCTCATATGCCTCGAACACATATATATATATATATATATACATACACACACATACACATAGATAGATAGATAGATAGATGTGCTGATTTGTTTGTAAACAAAGTTTGAAATATCTCAGGTGATTAATGTAGTGGTAATTAATTTCAAGTAGCCATTCATCGTATTTCTCCTTGAAATAATTTACTGTCTTATCAAATATACATCCAATGCGAATTCTATTTTTGTCTATGATATAACATTGAGAAGTATGTGTGTATATTCTATTTATTTAGCAAAGCTGGTCTTATCCACCCTTCAAAGACAGTGCGAGCCATGGGTGTAAGAACCCGTTACCAATGTAGGAACATTGCATTCTTTTTATTCAAAGCAGAAAAATCTCGCATTCCAGGAGTCTGCTTGAAAATAGGGGATTTATTACAGGCAACACGTTTCGATCAAGCAGTCTTCGTCACATCCTAGTTGGTCACGCAAGTCACTTCCCTTAAGGAAAACAAACATAAAAGAAGGACAACTCAGGTAAGTGCATGCATGGAAAGGGAGAACAGACTCCCCATGATCTTTAATACAGACAAATCTGGGTAGAAAGAAAGGAGTAGTTTCTGTCCTGTAACTTCAGTTCTGTAGTAGGGGTATCTCTGTTATAGTCATAATCTAGTGAATAGTCCCGCCCATGTGCGATGACCCCGGCAATCAAAAATAATCTCTTAAGTTATCAGAAAATTGCAGAACTGCAAAGACACTTAAGAGAAAATTTAAAGACAAATAATGCAGCCTATATCCACAGGCTACACTGTCCAGTACTTCAACTAGAAATTCCACCAAAAAAACACACAAACAGCACAGCCTGCCCAGTTTCTCCATAGAGAAACTTGCCTCTACCAGTAAAAGCCTCTGGAATGATAGAGAGTAAGGCATGGGCAGACAAGCCCCATGGGCTGCCATTATGTGGCTTAAATAGGATACTGTGCCTTTAAGAGAACTTTCCAGAACTTCTCCCAGTATCCCAGAATGCACAGCAGGTCCCTCTTACTTTCAGTTCTTTTTGAAGGCGTAACACGCCAGACCTGTAGCATTTCTGACATGAATATCTCTCTCCACCGGGGAGGCGGGAGGGCGCTTATGACTATAACAGAGATAACCCTACTACAGAACTGGAGTTACAGGACAGAAACTACTCCTTCTGTATTAGGGGATCTCTGTGTATAGTCATAATCTAGTGAAAAGAATGGCAAGCCCATCCCCACACCAGAGCGGCGGTGGAGAAAAGAGAAATAACACCACTATTGTGCGAACAGATTTCGCAGCGAAGCCTGCCCAACCTGAGCGTCTGCCCTGGCATCAGTGTCCAGGCAGTAATGCTTAGCAAAGGTATGGACCGACTTCCAAGTGGGCGCCTTGCAGATTTCTGCAATTGGAACATTACGGAGCAGAGCTGTCGTGGCAGCTTTGCCCCTGGTGGAATGAGCCTTAGGTTTACCCTTTAAGGTATTATTAGCTTTTTGGTAACAATTGTATGCAGGACACAATCCACCTAGAGATAGACTGCTTGGTCGCAAGACCCGTCCTGACCGATCCATAATTGATAAACAATTGGTCCGACCTACGAATATCTTTGGTTTTATCCAGATAAAATTTCAACACCCTCCTAACATCCAGGGAATGTAAAGACCTTTCCGCTGGAGATGAAGGATTCTGAAAAAAACGTAGGCAAAGTTATAGTCTGGTTGACATGAAAATCAGAATAACCAGAATAACCTTTAGGGAGAGTACGCATAACAACCTTAGCAGCATGAAATACAGTATAAGGTTCTTGGCAACACAACGCCTGAATTTCACTCACCCTGCGGGCCGATGTAATGGCCATGAGGAACGCCGCCTTCCAGGACAGGTGCTGCAACGAAGCCTTATGAATAGGTTCAAAAGGCTCCTTCATCAATCTGGACAGCACCACATTCAATTCCCATGAAGGCGAAGGAAGCCTGACAGGAGGGAACACTTCAAGCCTTCCAGAAAATCTTTGATCACAGGGATCTGGAAAAAGGAAGTCTGTGAAGGGCATTTCCTGTAGGCAGTCAACGCAGCGAGATGAACTTTAATGGAATGGACATTAAGGCCAGACTGCGCCAAATGTAGGAGATAAGGAAGGATGACATCTTCCTTACATGTCGTTGGATCATAATTCTTGGACTTGCACCAGATACAAAATCTCTTCCACTTTTATGCATAAGAAGTCCTAGTGGAAGGTCTCTTAGCTTCCTTCAGTATGTCCATACAATCCGCAGGGAGATTCAAATGGCCATATTGCACTATTTCGGGAGCCATGCCGCCAAACTCAAAGACGAGAGGTTGGGGTGTAACATCTGTCCCCCGAACTTCGTGAGAAGGTCCAGCCTGCACGGCAGCCATATGTGAGGAAGGAGAGACCGGTGAAGCAGTGAACCACCACTGCCTGGGCCATTCCGGGGCAATCAGGATCATCCGCGCCCTGGACCGGGACAGCTTGATGAGAACCGTCGGAATCAGGGGAATGGGTGGAAAAGCGTACAGAAAGCTGTTCGACCAGTTGATCCATAACGCATTCCCCAGCGTCCCTGGCTGGTAGTACCTGGAGGCGAAGTCTCGGCATTTGCTGTTTTCGGCGGTGGCAAACAGATCTACGTCTGGAGTCCCCCACCTTGCGAAGACGTCTCCTAGTACTTCGTCGTTTATGACCCATTCGTGATTTTCCTGAATCAGTCTGCTCAGTGCGTCTGCCTGAACATTCTGCACACCTGGTAAATGGGTAGCCGTTATCGTCAGTCCTCTGGCCAGAAGCCAGTGCCAGATCGCCTGCGCCTCCTTCGACAGGGTGCGCGATCTCGAGTCCCCCTGCTTGTTGTGGTAATACATCGTGGTCGTATTGTCCGTTTGCACAAGCAGAGAGTTGGTCTGGAAGGACGGAAGAAAGGCCTTCAGCGCCAAGTGAACAGCTCTGAGTTCCAGGAAATTGATATGGTAGGTGGACTCCGTCTGTGACCACGTCCCTTGAATCTGTAAGTCTCCGAAGTGCGCCCCCCAGCCGTGGAGAGACGCATCCGTCACGATAGTCTGCGTGGGAATGTCCTTGTGAAAGGGAAACCCTCTCAGAAGATTCTCCGCCGAACACCACCACCTCAGAGACTGAAGAGCATGCAGAGACAGTCGTATCCTGTCGTCCCAAGACCCTTTCCTCTGATCCCACTGATCCTCCAAGCACTCCTGCAATGGTCTCATGTGCAGCCGTGCGTGTGGCGTGAGGAAGATACAAGAGGCCATCGATCCCAGTAGAGAAGACACCGTCCACACTGTTGTAGATGGTGTGGTCATAAGAGCCTGAGCCTTCCGAAGGAGTGATAATCGTCGCTCCTCCGAAGGAGACACGCTTGCTGACAGCGTATTGATGGAGGCTCCCAAGTACTGGATGCACTGGACCGGAGTCGGGACAGACTTGGACATGTTGATGTGCAACCCCAGCTTGTTCAAGAGAACGCACGTCTTCTGGAAGTGTGCTTGAGCTTCCGAGAAGGAGGAGGCCTTGATCAACCAATCGTCCAGGTACGGGTAGACGAACACCTTGTTCTTCCTCAGGTGTGCTGCTACCACCGCCATGCACTTCGAGAACGTCCTCGGCGCAGACTTCAGTCCGAATGGCAGTACTGTATATTGATAATGATTGGCGCAGACTTGGAATCGCAGGAACTTCCTGTGTTTGTGTGCAATGGGCACATGGAAGAATGCATCCTGTAGGTCTATGGCACACAGCCAGTCTCCCTGTTGCAACTGAGGATAGAACTGATGCAACGACAGCATGCAAAACTTTTCTCTGCGAATCCAATTGTTTGCTTGTCGCAAATCCAGAATGGGCCTGAACTCGTTCTTGTCCTTTTTGCGGACCAGGAAGAACCGGGAGTACAGACCTCTTCCTCTGAGACCGAGGTACGTCTTCTATCGCCCTTTTCCTTAACAGGATATCTACCTCCGCCTGGAGCTTGCGCAGCTGAAACTGCGAACTGACCGGCGGGATTGATGGGGGCGGGCTGATGAACCGAAGACTGTATCCATTGCAAACAATATTCAGCACCCACTTGTCCTGAGTAATTTTTCTCCACTCGGCCAGAAAAAATTGAACGCTTCCCCCCCACCAGAGTGGGTAACGGATGTAGGGCAAATAAGCGCTCAGGACCTAGACCCGGCTGGGCCTTTAGTCGCTGTTGCCGACTGGTGGCCGCCTCTTCCCCTCTGGCGCTTCTGGAACGGTCTTCGGAACTGCTGCTGTTGCTGCTGCTGTTGTTGTTGTCCTGAAGACTGGCAATGCCCTCTGCCCTGCCCACCGAACCGTCGCTGGAACGGTCCGTACGACTTCTTGGTCTCCTTGGGTTTTTCCAAACCCACAGCCGTGAGCGTTTCGGCCTCTGCCTTCATGCGGGCCATTTCGTCATCCGCATGTTTCCCAAATAGGGTTTCGCCAGAGAATGGTAGATTGGCAACCCTTTGTTGTGCGTCAGGTTTTAGGGACGTGAGGCGGAGCCAGGCATGTCTTCGCTGGTTAATTCCATGGCAGAAACCATGCGCCGCCAGCAGGGAAGAGTCGGCTGCGGCACTGATGACCTGATTCGCCACCAACATCCCCTCACTCAACACCTCTTGGAAGTCTTCTAGTTTATCACGCGGCAGATGTTCCACAAACTGCTGTAGAGATTCCCAGAGGGCTCGGTCATATCGACCCAACAAGGCCGTAGCACTCGCAGCCTTCATGGAGGTCGCCGACGTCCCACAAACCTTTCTCCCAGACGAATCCAGCCACCTGGATTCCTTATCTGGCGGAACTGTGGAGGACGGAGTGGTGGCATGCTGTTTACGAGCCGCCGTCACAATCACAGAGTCTGAAGGGGGCTCCACCCGTAGAAACGCCGGATCCGAGTCGGGAGCCCGTTATTTTTTCAGCAGTCTCGAGGGGGCCGCCTTAGTCACCGCCGGGGTGAGAAAAAGGTCCATGGCTGGGTCTTCCAGGCCTGGTACGAGTGGTAGTAATGGCCGAGACAGATGTTTCTGGTGCAGCGTCTCAAAGATCACCGATGTCTTGGGCGTGGGCACAGTCAACGAGATGCCCAATTTTGCTGCACCTCGCAAAAAGGACGTCATGGAAAGACACCAGATCATCAATCTGGTGAAACCCTTGTTTCCGGTGATTCCGACAAAGTCGGAGAATAGTCCCTGGTCCCTGAAGACCTTGTCCAGGGTCCAACGTCTCGACCGTGTGGATGACCTGTTGCGCGATCGTTCCCTCCTCCTGGAGCGTGATCGCGATCTCCCAGTACGAGGGCGCTCCGCAGGCCTATCCTGGGGTTTAGGTTTCGGAGTCCCCTTAGGCGGTGTAGGGTGCGGAGGCAGAGACACCGATCTCGGTGGTAGGACAGGAGGTATCTCCGGCCGAGAAGTGGGCCCACGAGGTGAGACCGGTGGCGGAGGTTGTCCCGCTGGAGGAAGTGGAGGCAGCGGAGGGTTGATGGGAGGATCCTCCTTAGGTAGAGGAGGAGGCGTCATAGGCCGAGATGGTGTGTAAACCACCGAGTACACCGAGCCCGGTGACTTCTTCGGGGGAGGAGACAGTGAACCAGACCCTCCAGTATGTGAGCGACGCCTCCGGCGTCCTTCACCAGACCCATCGTGACTTCTGACGCCAGAACTCCTTCTGCGCCGCTTAGGAGAGGCGGAAAGCCTCAGAGACGCCTATCTTTCTCCTAGACGTCGAGCGTCGCTTTTCCGGCGTCGAACGTCGACCCCGGCGTCGAACGCCGCTTCCTCGACGTCGAGTGCCTCTTCCTCGACGTCGAATGCCGCCACCACGGCGGGGTCGAACAGTCATGTCTCGACGACGAGCGTCGACTCCTCCTCTGCGTCGACCGTTTTCTCGCGGTCCTCGACGTCGAGGAGCCTCTCGACGGCGACCGTCTGCTCGACGGTGACCGGCGGTGTCGCTTCGACGGCGAGCGCCGATGCCCGTCGGTCCTTCTTCAACGTCGATGACTCGACGCTGACGACGACGAAGACGCCGTCGGCGGTGATTTCGACGGCGGCCTATCCAGGCCTCTCGACGTCGACCGTCCACGCTGTCTCGACCCGGAGCCCCGGGGAGATGGGGAACACACCGTAGTCATCCCTCTCAACGTCGTCGGAGACCGGGACCGTTTGCTGGGCTTCCTGCCTCTGGGGAGCCCCCCAGAGGCGTCAGCAGGGGCAGAGGGAGCCTTCGCAGCCTGCCCAGACCCACCTGCAGCCTGCAGCGGTCTCTCCTCTAGGCCTTGAAGCCTAATCTTCAGCCTGTCCCTCCGGGTCCTTGTAGTAAAGGTCTGGCAGATGTCCCAATCTTCAGGGACATGTGCTTCAGGGAGATAGAGTATGCAGACGTCGTGTGGATCAGACTTGGCCTTCTTCCTTCCACATGCTGGGCACTTGTCGAAGAGAGCAGGCATTTTAGAGCCCTAAAAAGCCTGAACAAATACACAGGAGTGAAGGGAAACACCAAGTACACAAACTGAAAACACTTTTAAAACCAAAAGTGCACAAAATTCCAATAAACCCTTGAAAAAGGGAGAGCTCAATGCACCAGGGTCCTGTTAGCAGGAGCCGGAAAAAAGAACTGAAAGTAAGAGGGACCTGCTGTGCATTCTGGGATACTGGGAGAAGTTCTGGAAAGTTCTCTTACAGGCACAGTATCCTATTTAAGCCACATAATGGCAGCCTATGGGGCTTGTCTGTTCATGCCTTCCTCTCTATCATTCCAGAGGCTTTTACTGGTAGAGGCAAGTTTCTCTATGGAGAAACTGGGCAGGCTGTGCTGTTTGTGGGATTTTTTTGGTGGAATTTCTAGTTGAAGTACTGGACAGTGTAGCCTGTGGATATAGGCTGCATTATTTGTCTTTAAATTTTCTCTTAAGTGTCTTTGCAGTTCGGCAATTTTCTGACAATTTAAGAGATTATTTTTGATTGCCGGGGTCCTCGCACATGGGCGGGACTATTCACTAGATTATGACTATACACAGAGATCCCCTACTACAGAAACATTCTACATGATGTTTTTTGCATTACAAATTAATACAGGTCCACGTGTCACTGTTAAATTCTGCAAAAAGCCAGTACTAAAAAGTGTTCTCAAACAAGAAAATTCTCATCATTGTCGGTCATGCAGAGAATAAATACATTGAGATAGAACAACAGGAACATATTAAATTCGCGTTCAGACACTGTTCCTGCACACTGAAAGGATCACATAATGCGTGCTACGGGTAGTACTCAATTCCATCAACTCCATATTCTATCAGATACTGCTAGACATTGAAAGCGACATGTCAGTATCTATCGAACCCGGGGGAGGGCTTGCTGATCCACAATCAAGGTTATACGACCAATTCACGAGTGACGACTCAGCCCGTCTCAGCATGCTAATTAGATTGCAAAAATTGTGTGCAACTGCTTGCAATCTTGTGAATCCCAAACTCTATTGAATACCATCATAGATTAGATTAGAAGATAGAAGGGTCATGTTACCATGGTTAGTCATGGGGGAATGAGGTGGGGCTCATTCACAATCAAGGTCATGTGACCCTATGAAGCAATAAATAAGAATAGTGTTCTCACCAAACCTGGTTTAATATCATAACATGGTCATTTGACCTCACCCTCCCCACAAAAGTCCCAGTCCTGATTTAGTAATATGTCGTAGCTAGTGCCAGACCCCAGATTCCTAGTGCAGCTCAACTCATCCTGGAGAGAAGCCTACATGAAAACAATTCTCTAATCACATCCTGTTTCTATTAGTAGGTCACAGTAAATACCCATCTGTCAAGAGAATTCGAATACAACAGCACAATGCCCTTGCCCGCTAGTTCCTAGACCAAACCTGTGGTGCAAAAAAGAAAAACCTCAACCAGAGGGATAGTACAATCAGAAAAAACAGGTATTCATGGGAAGCAGCAAGGGCTGTGGTCTCAGGATAAGACAGGAACATGATCTGACACTCATTCAATATTTACGAACAGTTCTTTGCCCTAATTCAAACCTGGGCAGAGTAGTCGCTTGTGAATTGGTCACATGACTTTGCTTATGGATTAGCAAGCCCATCCCAAGGTACAATAGATACTGGCAACATGTCGCTTTCAATGTCTAGCAGTATCTGATCAGATGTGGAGTTGGTGGAATTAAGAGTATGAGCTGTAACATGCATTTTGTGCTCCTTTCAGTGTGCAGGAACACTGTCCGAATGTGGATGGAGTATGCTCCCTTTTTTGTATCACATTGTACTTATTCTCGGTTTCACATACAATGAGAATTTTATTGTTTGAGAACACTTTTTAGTGCTGGCTTTTCGCAGAATAGAACAGTGATGAGTTGACAGGTATTAATTTGTAATGCACAAAACACTAATTGTAGATGTTTTTCTTCTTTCTACCCAGCTACGTCTGTGTTAAAGATGAAAGGGAGTCTGTTCTCACTTTCCATGTATACACTTACCGGAGTGGTTCTTCTTATGTTTAAGCTTCACTTAAGGGAAGTGACACACATGAGCAACCTTGGTTGTGACAAAGACCATTTGTCAAAACGCGTTGCCTGTAATAAACACCTATTTTTCAAGCAGACTCCTGGAGTTGAAGCGTTTTGTGCTTTTAAGTCAAACCCTCTCCATACTCACAATCCTGGAGAAGGAACGCACCCCCCAACAAGGCTTCAAACTTCAATGTATTAGTGAGACTGCACGGAACACTGCGTGCCACTTCTACGTGCTTCGGTAAAATAAACAGTGATCGCGGGTACCCTTGACAAATCAAACCAGCAGGTGGGTTTTTGATTCATGCGATGACCCTCCAATGAGTTCGTCAAATTAGCAAGGCATTGTGGTACATTTTGTTTAGTTAAATCATCCACAGATCTGTGTTCCAATGAGAACGCCTATTCTCCCGTATTCGCAGCTGTCCCAAAACCTAAACGGGCCCCATAAACACAGAAATCAGGAAGCAAAAAGCAACCACCGCCCATAATCCTCATGGGCGGTTAAGCAGCTCATTAATGCGGAGTGGTGCAGTTCAGGTCTGTTTCAGTCAAGCTGCCAATATTTCAAAACCTCTCCTTACTCCCACTCTTAGAGAATGAACGCATTGCAAACAAGGCTTCAAACTTTAATATATTAGTGCAAAAGCACAGAATACTGCATGCCTACCCACCGGGGTTTCTGTAAAATAAACCTTGAACACAGGTACCATCGGCAAGGGTGAGAATACGGGAGAACAGGCTTTATGACTGGAACACTGCAATCCAAGGAGGATTTAATTAAACTAATTGCAACTAAGATGCAAGAACTGCAAAGCAAGCCTAACATTGCAGACCACACTTCCCCATTGTTCATTAAGATTGCACCAGTAACTCTTACCTTCTTAAAAGCCCTTTAAGCTTGGTAATTATGTTGACATGTATTTTTGTGCTTGAAAATGCTCAATCCTTAAGTACATTTCAACACAAACATATTTGTTTTGCATGCCATGAGGTACACAAATGTACTGAAAGATGAACCTAGGGTTGAAGAATGGAAGAGCTGATATCTTTCGCATGGTCCTAAAATCTTCCGTATGGTGATCGAATCGGTCGGATGCCAGATTTATCGGGCACTGTTTCAGCAGAATTATCCTGCATTCTTTCTGGACCCATTTTTAAATTCGTACTGGGCCCCATGTGATTTGTTCACATTTTCCCAACACACGGTTGGCCCAGAACCAGGACTTACTTCAATTCCTGGTGTGTTTTCTTTGCTTTGGCTTCATTCAGATACTTTGATGATCTCGAATGATCTTCTATTTGAAATTACCTATTGGATGCTCGGATACTGTTTTTTTCTGTCCTGATGATGGCCATTTAAATTACTTTGGTTGAAACGCCATCAACACTTATCTTTGGCATACGCCGAAGAGAAAGATTCTATTCCCATTTCTGTTTTTGCAATTTTTCGTATCAGTTTTGTTTGTTTATTTACTTGCCTCTGCCATGGTTTTATTGTTTACACTGTCAATTGTGTTCTTTGTAATGTAGGTTGTTTAACTGTATGAGCACCTCTCAGTATATGGTTTTATTATTCCATTGCTATTTTGTATTAATGTCTCAGTAAAAAGGTATTTTTTGCAATATATACATTGTTTGTTTGTTCATGGGTATCATTGTCATGTTTTATGATTAATTATTTAGTTTTTGATGTTAGTTACGTGTGTTTCTTGTGGAATTTTGCGTTTCAACCATTGTTATTATAAAATCCTACGTAGCCAACAGTAACTAGGCAACACCTGAAAATATATCAAAAGAATTTCACTTTCTAATTTAGGGAAAGTGCTTATTACAATACACTTTGGAGCCAGAAATCAATATGTACTTTTCTGCTATTAGATAAGGATGTGACAGGAATAGGTGTCACTAATACAGACTTAATGAAATCTTAACTTCAGACCTGCTGCACATAAGGTATATGGCTGGCTCATTGCCTTCCAAGAAGGAAACCCTGGATTTCTACTATGTGGCTGAGTTGGAGACATGAGAGAGAAATCCTTCCAGGCTCAAAGAAAGCAACAATACAAAAACAGACATATAGGAAATGTGCAGGGCCAAGCCGGCATCTGTTGGACTCACCGCAGACCCTCCTGCCCCAAGAAGCTCAGGTCACCATAGTTGACGCTGAACTCAAAGTCATTGATGTAGCGGTTGAACGTGATGACCTTGCGCTGAGGGTAAGGCGCCATGCGCTGGAACAGAATGCGCTTGTTATGCTTCAGGCTTTTGCTCTGATCCTCTTCCTCCACTTCGCGGGTGAATTCCACCTGCAAGGCATGTACCAGAGGGGCTTTAGCCAGTACTTCAATATATCTAAATACCCACCCCCTCCCAAAAAAAAGGAGAACACCTCCACTTCTGCTTAAAGCCTACAGCAACAAAAAACAACAAAGGCACATGACTGTTGAGAATATGCACATAATTAAATTGTATTGGTCTAAAGAATGCATAAACAAATGTGCAAGGATATAAAAAATGGTCATTCCTTTACAGATCAGTGGGCCCAATAATTAATGCAGACAATAAGGAAGACTTACTCGTTTCTTACCATCGGTATGATCTCTGAATCATAAAAGATAGAATATCTCCATGCATGTGCACAATCCCAGAAAACAATTGTTAGAAATAAAAAAAATTCTGATGCAATAAAAGAAGAAAGCATGCCCAATAAAGTGCAACATTTACTGCTTTTTTCATTAGCCAAATAAAACCATCAATATACAGTGCATTTGGCTGAATCAAACCAATTCCAGCTAAGTTACATAAAAGAGCAGGAAATGTGGTCTGCTATGTAACACTACACATCTAGAAAAAGAAAAAAAAATCCTATAAGAACCTTGGAAGACTACACTAACCCATCATGCCCTGCAGGCAGTGAACCATGCTGGGATGGACGTCTTTCCAATCATCCCTTATGTGATTGTGAGATGCCAAATAGCAGCCATAGAATGTAATCAATGGGAACCTTCAGTGGTAGACTAAATTAATCCTCTAGTGGCCGGCGGTATGTGGAAGACCTCTTTAATTATTCTAGGACTGTTCAACCGATGTGTGAATGCTGTTTAGTACTCGGTGATTGTTATGAACTGTAGTGGTTCTTACACACTTATGCGAGTGTAAGATGGCCAACTAATAGAAGGGAAAAATTAAGCAGTGTTTGAACTACAACTGGCTGCACCACCGCTGTGTTTACATCTACATTTACACAAATATTTAATAGCCAGGCTAGATGCATGTGAACCCTTCACAACTTACCTGGGTATAGAAAGTCGTTTGGGTGTTTGCCAACATGCAGAGATTGTGCGAGTCATGTGGTTACATACCTGAACTGCAGATTGCACTTTATAGGAGTAGTTAATGTTCCCAGTTGTATCGCAAGGTTACGGGATGATGTCATTATATTGGACACAACACGGTCTTCACCTCTCTTCTGAAATGTAAATGCTCCTGGATGCTTCAAATCTCAGCTTGTACTGAGAAAGCGATGCCTCCTAGAAATTTCTTATTGTAAGGCAGTATGACGATCTGTGGCGCAAGCCTTAAGTGCAGTGTCCTATTTTGTTTGCATTGATTGAAATTAATTTGCAAAGTGCTTTGAACACTGCTTGATTTGCTACAGCCAGCCAGTGGACTACATAAAGCCTACAGCTCACTCATCTTCCTGCCAGATGCAATAATCATAAATAAGCAATTGTAAATGACTTCAATTACAAATCAGCCATGTACTTTGATTCTAAGGGGCCTTCAGTTTACCGAGTACCACATTTAACTCGAAGGTAAGAGAAGACCTTCTAACAGGACAATATTCTTTCGTAAGACGTTCTAGGAAATCCTTAATCAATAAAACAGCAAAAAAAAAAAAAGGGCGCCTGAGAAGAGTCTCAAAGAGTCTCAAAGTAAGCAATAATTGCATCCAAATTCAATTTAATAGAAAAGAACTGTTAACAAGATTCCATCAAATGAAGGAAATAATTCTCTTTGCATGTTCTCTGGTCCAACTATTTGTTGGCACACCATTAGCAGACCCTCTTCCACTTGGATGCATAGGAAGACCTTGTGGTAGGAAGTTGTGCTTCTCTCAGAACAGACACGCTGTCATCAGGGAGCTTAAAGTGTCCATACTGCAGGATCTCAAAAAACTAGTCAATGAAGTTCAGAGATGGAAGGCTGCAGTGAAAACTTCTGCACAAATCTGGCTTGCAGTAGTCAGCAGAAGCTCCCAATACCAGGGTTGTAGAAACCAACCCAAAGTGAAGAGAATCATCCTCATAGTGCCAAGCACAATTTCAAGGTCACCTAGGTAAAAAGTGGGATCGGACGACAAGCGTAAAGAAATCCTCCTGACCAACTCACCAAAAGTGCATTAGTACCCCTGAGCTTGTTCAGACGTGACATAACTGATGTACTGTGCATGACTTATTTCCGTGTGCTGATTGGTTGGCATCTGAAAATCTTCCTTAGCATCTCAGGGTATGGAAGCAGGAGGTGGTGAAAGCACAGACTAGGGTGGTCATGTCAAGTTTGCGGTCGATGATCCAGAGGTTCTTTGGGTGTGTGTAATGGGGGTGGGTGTTGGTCCTAGCTCTGTTGGCAAACCAGAGTCCCACTGTGAAGTGCTATTCCTGAAAATGACAATTTTGTTCTGGTCTGTGCTTTGCTTCAGTTGGCCTTCATCCAGTTGGCAATTTCAGTTATGCAAACAGTGAACTTTAGCTAGCAGCTGGGCATCTTGTCCGTGAGAGAAAGAATAAGTTGCAGGTCATCAGCATAGGAGAGGACGCTGAAGTCGTGAAACTGGATGATGCTAGCTAGAGAGATCATGCATTAAAGTAGGCCAGGCACATGGAGGATCCTTGCCGAGCTTATCTGATGAGGTCGTTTGCGTCAGAGGTGTACAGTGCCAGGCTGACTGACTGGGTCCTTCCAGTCAGAAAGAAGCTGCATTGGAGTGAGTGTACTTGGATTCAGAGTTTGTGTAGGCATTCGATGGGGTGGGAGACGGTGTCAAACACTGCAAAGAGGTCCAGGAAGATTAGGGCTGCTGTGTCTCCTCCGTCCAGTCATGTCCATGTATCTGTGGTGGCGAAGCGGGCAGTTTCCATGCTATACTTTGGTCATAAACGACTGAGCGGTGTTAAGGAGTTGGTCGTTGATGAGTGAGGTGTCTGTTAATTATTTTTTCTAAAACCTTGGCTGGGATTGGTAGGAGGAGACCGGTCTATAGTCGCAGAGTGTTAAAGAGTCAATGGAAAGTTTCTTCAGTAATGGGAGGACAGATACATGTGAGAAGATCTCGGAAGAGGTGGAGGCATTCAGAATTGGTAGGAGTATGGCACCGATGGGTTGTAGTGCTCTGGAGTACCCATGGTGGGGGCGGGGTGTCGATGCCCCCCAGAAAAAAGGACATTGGAAGTAAAATAGGATAGAACACCATTTAGAGCAGAAGTCAATTATGATGAATAGATCGAAACCCCTCAAATAAATAACACTTTTCCTTTTTCGTGTCCTGGACTGCTCCCAAGTATAGAATTGTTTGAGATGGGAATGAACAGTAATGTATTTGTAATCAGCTGAAGCCCCAGCTTGAATACCAAGTCGATCAACAAGCAGAAACCTGAAGGGGTTATATGCCATACCCTTTCGGCAGAGGCACACTAGATATACCGGCCCAACCTTTGAAAAAGCCCTGTGGGCCGATTTCTGGCAGGAAGTACATTAAAGGGATAGCGTTTGACAATTTTGAATATTAGGAAAATCTGTGACTCTTGCAAATTGGTTCACAACACACGTACACACACACACACACACACGTACACAAACACACACACGTACATACACACACACACGTACGTACACACACAGACTTAATGGAGAGTCAGCCCAACTCCTCGCCCATTTGTTAGCCTTCTTTAGGTCTACAATGGGACAAAGTCTTGCTTGGGACCTTATCAAGGAATAGCAAGAGTAGACTCCTTTGATCTACATTTATTTCAAAACAGACTTTCCCACACCTTTCTCTGGTAGAGTTAGGGCCTCTGAACCAGCTAGTCGAACACTACAGGATTTGAAAAACACGGTGGGATATGGGGGGGGGGGGGGGGGGGTGCGGAGTGGCACTAGGAATCAGATTTTATATCTATTCTGCTCAGTACGTGGTGTCCACATGTTCATTGTGATTTCTGATAAGCAGGTAGACAGTAGGGATTAGTTACTTACCTGTAATCCTAGTTCTCTTTCAGGGGTATACTCATTAAAGTCATAAGCACTGAATAATCTCCGCCCGTGAGCGAGAACCCGGAACATATAACAATATACATATGTGTAAATATACCATAATTAGTACTTAGTACTAAACCAAAATATACACATACATGTATAACCCCATAATATGCAGCCCAACATAATGTATAGGCTAATAAGACCTTATTACACACTTTCTGCAGTATGAAAATACTCCATACACCAATGAAATAAACAGGCTAGAGCCTAGAAATGCATTTCATAACATAAATACCCTTTATTTTCATCAAAGAATCTGTTGTGAAAGGCAATTAGCCCAACAAGGCTGCATATGAAAAATGTCTGTGTACAGAAAATCAGACTGGCACCTCGCCTTTAAGGCCCCAGAGAATCTGAGCACTTTGCCTTTAAGGCCTCCAGGAGAAACACTGCTCCCATCATGCCCAACAGGTGACAGTTCGGTCAGTTCTTTTTTCTGGCATGTTCTGTGAGGAACCTGGAACTTGAGCTTGGCTAAATTTGACTTTTTTCCAGTCAAAATTTGTTTTTTTCCTGTCTTTTTTGACACGATTTAGTTCTAGTGGTGGTTTGCTTTCATTTTCCGACTGAACTGTTGGAGTTTTTTTAGTCAGTTATGCCACCTTTATTTTATAAATGTCCTTCCTGTGGGAAGAAAATATCAAAGACTGATCCACACGCTGTTTGTGTGGTTTGTCTTCCTTCTTCTCATAAGGTGGAAGATTGCGATCACTGCCTTAACCTTTCCAGCAGGACTCTGAGAGAAAGGGAGAAGATGCGACTTCTAGGTCGTTTGGAGAGGGAAGGAAAGGGGCCTAAAAGCTTGATGTCATTTGGAAGGCCCTCTTCTCGTGAAAATAGTCGAAGATCTGCGTCTCCTGAAGTTACAACCAAGAAAAAGCGTCTTCAGGAAGCGTCGACGTCGAAAAAGGTGCGTTCAGCGTCGATCTAGATCGCCTTCAGGCTTATCGACGCTGATGCAAGACAAAGCTCCATCGGCGTCGAGGACATCACCGGTGAGGCAGATGTCGATGCAGTCGCCGTCGAATAGTCTCGACGTCAAGACATCTGGTGTCTGTTGCGGTAAGAACGACGTCGGGGGTCCGGAGTTCGACGGAGAAGGAGAAACAGCACTCTACGTCGAAGGAGAGACAGCACTCGAAGGAAAGTCGACGGTCGACGTCGAAGGAGAGACGACGGTCGACGTCAAAGGAGAGACGACGGTCGACGTCAAAGGAGAGACGACGGTCGACGTCAAAGGAGAGACGACGGTCGACGTCAAAGGAGAGACGACGGTCGACGTCAAAGGAGAGACGACGGTCGACGTCAAAGGAGAGACGACGGTCGACGTCAAAGGAGAGACGACGGTCGACGTCAAAGGAGAGACGACGGTCGACGTCAAAGGAGAGACGACGGTCGACGTCAAAGGAGAGACGACGGTCGACGTCAAAGGAGAGACGACGGTCGACGTCAAAGGAGAGACGACGGTCGACGTCAAAGGAGAGACGACGGTCGACGTCAAAGGAGAGACGACGTCGAAGGAGAGACGACGGTCGACGTCAAAGGAGAGACGACGTCGAAGGAGAGACGACGTCGAAGGAGAGACGACGGTCGACGTCGAAGGAGAGACGACGGTCGACGTCGAAGGAGAGACGACGGTCGACGTCGAAGGAGAGACGACGGTCGACGTCGAAGGAGAGACAAAAAGATGTTAAAGAGAAGAGCGACGTCGAAAAAGAAAGTAAGATCGACGTCGAAGGATGATGAGACGTCCAGACATGAAAAGAAGAGGAGATTGAAGTCTCCATTGAGACGTGGTTTGACGGGATCTCGACCCTAGGGGATGTGATCTACGGTCTCACTCAAAACCTTTTCAGAGATGCAGGAGTATTTTATGCCATGCACCCAGTTTTATTGTTACCTACAGTTCCGCCATGCACTAGCCCCACACCTTAAAGAGCTTGCACCCCTGCCAGAATGCATCCCTCTTGAGGGTCGGCTTCTCATGGGGGATCTGGAGGAACATACAATTCTAAGATCTATCAGACAGTGATCACACACAGCGTATCAACACTAGACTCTCTGCGAGAGGAGTGGCAAGCAGACATAGGACCTATTGACAATGATGATTGGTGGGAAGCATTAGAATCCCCTAGGTCGGCTGCCATCTCCTCACGACAACCCCTTTTACCGCTGAAATACCTACATAGAACATACTATACGAGGGTGCGGCTTTATAGGTCCGGACTCATTGCTTCCACGGCATGCTTGAGTTGCGGGGGGAGAGGAGGCCACTTTTATTCACACGGTGTGGGCATGCCCGGTGTTGGACAGGTTCTGGAAAGGTGTTCATAGCTGCTTGGGGGAGGTACTGGGGTGGTTCTTACAGTGTACGCCAAGGCTCGCATTGCTACACATCGCAGAGGACATGTGGAGAAACAGATACAAACGCCACCTACTGTTCTCGGGGTTGACCTTGGCCAAGCACAACATAGCCCATGCATGGAAGACCCAGTCCCCCCCCCTTATGGAGGGGCTGGATGCGAGGTCTGGACTTCTGTATGGGACTAGAAGAACCGATATTCAAGGCCCAGGGGTGCCCCCATAACCATACACGTATCTGGCAAAGATGGGTAGATTATAGGGGTATAGTGTTGGCTCGGCCGACAGCACTGGCCGCACTTTTGGATCGGGACGTGCGACCTCAGATATAGCTTATGTTGACAACCAGTAGACAGAGTGGATGAAACAGATTAGGGCGGGGAAGGTATCCAGGGACATGAGCATACTGCCTAGATTTTATTCTCTTTGCTACGCAACAGGAGCAAGTTCTTTTCCATTAGTTGATTTTTTGAAGTCTCCTTTTCGATGGTTCACTTACTGGATATATGAGAATGTGATTCCTGTATGTATGCCATATTGTATCCTGTGCATATACCTCGAATGGCTCTGTGTGCCTAATTTTGGCTGTTGTGAACCGAAATAAGAAAACTGATAATGTTAGTTTATAAAAAAACGAAATAATGCTTACACTAAAGGGCACAGATAAGAGCCCTGGAGGAAGTGGAACGTAGGCAATTGGCAGCCGAAGATGGGCTTGGACCCAGTTTCCTCTACCCTCAGGCAACTGACACTTCTGAGCAAGGAATATAAATCCCTCACGCAAGATGGAGCAAAGACTCAGATGATGGCCTCCCTGCACCACTTGTACAATATTGGGGATAAAGCTGGTAAACTTCTTGCCTGATTCAGTAGACAAGAGGCAGAAGCAGGGTAGCAAGGTGGGTACACAACCTCACACGGCGGGGTGGGGGCTATCGTAGACACTGATGAGATTGCAGAGTACTTTGCGCACTCTTACGAGGAATTCTACCAGTCTCAACCGCTCCAGACCAAACCCCTGATTGACCATTACCTGCAATCGCTATTAATGCAGACCCTTGGTGGGGAGATGAGAGAGATGATTGGATATCTTCCAGGGTAATATTGCTCCAATCAGCTATCTTAAAGCTGAAAGTGAATAAGACCCCGGGCCCAACAGGATTCCCGGTGAATTTTACAAATGAATCTCAAGTTTACTGGGCCCCCATCTTCTTAACATGTTCCAGGAAGCGGGTGACCAGGGAATACTTCCTTCAGACTTGTGCCGGGTAGTTATAGTGGTTATACTGAAGAAGGGAAAGCCCAGGGAGTGCTGTGGTTCCTACCGCCCTATTTTCTCTGCTTAACATAGAAGTAAAAATCCTAGCCACAATCTTGGCAGCTAGGCTGCTGCAGATCATAATGCCCTTGGTCCATAGAGACCAATCAGGATTTATGCCCAAGTAATCCACCCGCTACAATCTGGCTTAACGAAGGCCAGTTGCACCAGACCCCGAATATCTTCCTTGCTCTAGATGCCAAGAAGGCATTCGATGCAGTGCATTGGCCCCTTCTTAGAAAGTACGTTGCGTGCTATGTGGAAGGGGTCCTGGAGTGGTCCCCGCTGGAGGGCCAGCTTCAGATAGAGGAGCTGGGTGCAGGGGCAATCTGCCTGATCAACAAGACATTTAAAAACATGCCCAATACACTTCACAAGTTGAAGGAAGCATAGGGGAGAGACCTCAGGGTTTTAGAATACATTGACTGGGAAGCTGCACCCGAGGGAGGAGGAGCTCACATCTCGACTGCATCTAGTACAATTTAAGATACTGCATAGGGCTTACTACGATAGGCACCCCAATGTTTGAGATGTTGAGGAGAAGAGGGTTCCTTCTATTACACACTGTGGTGCTGCCCCGCGATTCTGAACTACTGGATTGATATAACAGGCAAGCTTGGTAGGGTCCTCGTGGTTGACTTCCCCCTGACCCCAGGTTCCTTCTCCTGGGGATCCCCAACGACTTAGATCCCCTCAGCCACAACTGTTATTCTGTAGCCTCAATCTAATGGTGGCTAAGAGGCACATAGCTAAATACTGGGGGTTACAGGTTTGCCCCACCAAAGATTCATGGAGGAGAGATATGGATATGTACATGATGGCCGAAAAAGTTACAAATGCCAGCAGGGCATGCCCCAGAAAATGTTGTAAGATTTGGGGCAAATGGCTGACATACTATTTACTGGAGATAATGGACAAACTGTGGGGACCCTGAACGGCTTCATACATGTACAAACAGGACTTGTTACAGTCTGCTGTTTGGGGCTCTGCACTGGTGTGTCTTGTCAACGGAACACTGGATGCTGTGTTTGTTGTGTCTGGGAAGTGGGAGGGAGGGGGGGTATTTGTAGTTGCCGGTTTTGACACACACCTTGCAAACACAAAGAAATGATGGACGGAGCGCAGCAACTTTTCAGTTACAAATCTGGGTTGAATCCATCATCGTTCTTTAGCTCACTTACCCAGTTCAGACCCAGCTATATACATATCAGGCTTGACCCGGTGCCTCGTGGGAACAGTACAGCCCAAACTGCCAAGCCAGGTCTTCCCTGGACTGGAAACCAGCATCCTGGGACCTGTTTTTGGGTAACACCCCTCATCAGCATGCTAGCTTGAAATCCAGTGGCAAGGTGTACAGTATTCTTAGATGTATGCCAAGCTGTGTATTGTCCTGAGTTACAACATTTTGAAAATAAACATACATTTAAAAAAAACAAATTTTGAAAAGAGAAGACAAATGCTTACACTCACCAATAGACCTACATTGAATGCAAGGCACTTCTTGCTCTTCCCTAGACCTAGAGGCTTTAAAGTTTCAGCCTCTGATTTAATCTTCTGAATTGCCCAGTCAGCCCGAGATACAAAAAGACTACGAAATGAATGGGTGAATGCTCCTCTAGACTAGGCATACAAAATGGATCATATCTATCTGGGACAGAAGGGCTACTTGCATATATTGTACACTGGGGGAAATGAAGAACGGATGTCCCAGCAGCAACTGTTACAGTGGTGTCTGCCTGGCGCAAACTCACAGGGGAAATGGGTTGGGAAAAGAGAATGAGCACAAAAACCCCAATGTGGTTGGAGCCCGATTGAGACCGGTATCTGAGCTCCCAGGGTTTAAACAGTAGGACATGGTCAGGCTATCGACACTGGGATGTATGGGACGCTAACGGCATGGTGCCTTCGGAGCACCTGTAGAAGTAATATAAAGTTTCACCAAAGCAAACATTGAAATATCTCCAACTGCGACACGCACTGATGGCGACGATCCCCCCCTCCCCCCCAAGATGAGGAAACCAGGTGGCTGAAGCATGGACTCTTGGAAGGTCGCATGACAGCAAAAGCCATCTCATTTACATACACAGTGTGGAAATCCTCTCAACTCAGACCATTCTGGGAGGGAGTGATACGCAAACTGGAATAGGCCACAGGAGTAACTAATGAAACCCAAGCTCCTCTGAGCTGTATAAGAATATGAAGGGAGTCTGAGGCCACATCCTACAAGAGACTACTCGTCACTCTAGGCTTCCTGCTGGCAAAAAAGGAAACTGCTAGAAAATGTGGTAGCACGATATACCCATAACTTCAAAACTGGGAAAGGGGCATGAACAAATGTTGAATAAGAGAGAAAATGGTGTATGAGGAACACAGGGATGCACCCCTAAATTTGAGAAGGTATGGGTGGGGTGGGGGGGGAGAATGGAGCACTGGGGGACTAGTGAGGTGTGAAAACTAGACCTCTACCCCAGAGGGAAGGGGGGAGGGGAGAGTTAAACACCCCCCCCCCCATTCAGCTGACCACCTTAACGCACATTGTAATGACTGCGGCCCTTGAAGCAGAAGTATGATAAAGAGACATATGCTGTAATGGTGTACCATATAGTGATGTGCAATGTATCAGAAGGGTGGGGGGAAGCAAACAGGGGTAATATAAACAATATCGCAGCAGCCGATTTGATCTGGTATTATAGTTTGATATGTTGACAACGTATGTCAATTTAAAAGACTAATACAATATATTGAGGCGAGGCTATTTACAGAGCATGGCAGCATATCTGTGCAGCTGCAGAGTCAAAGGCAAGCTGGTCTGTGCCTAAACTGCGCCAGGATGCTGCTGATTTCAAGTCAGACCTGGAAGCTAACACTAGAGATTGCAGCGGTTAGCCCTACGGCCTCAAAGCAAGTCAGTCGACTGCCCCCTTTTCGACTGGGACTGCTTGAATGGGAATTCATGCTCAAAGTGTGGCTTTCAACTCGGGCCACTGGGCAGAGAGGGTCCATTTGAAAGTACCAGCAAAGGGCCTATCGGGCCTGCTGCAGTGGGGCATCAGAGTATTGTTGCAAGCAACTTAATCAATGTGCGCTCTTTAATCAAGAGCGGGTGAGAAGTCATGGAACTCGTGCAACCTCAATGTGGAATGCCTTTTTGTTCAGGAAACTTGGGCATGGGAAACCTCTGGCTCAGATCTGGTTCAGGGGGTCCCAACTGGCTATCGTTAGACTGGATTGTACCTCCAGAGGAGGATTGGGGGGCGGGGAGGGGTAGCTGGCCATTTTTCAGGGATTCTATATACTGCATTTTTCTTGCTTCAACCTCATTGTGAATGAGAGGTGGCCGTATTTAAATTGGAAATCTGAAAGGGCCTTGCTTTTTCCAGTCTCCTTCACCATCGCCCCCCACCCCGGTTCACGTGCTACTTTTCTATTGTTCTGGGGATCAAGTTATTGAACCTTTACCTTCGGATTGCTACTACAAGCTGATAAAAATGCAATTTGAGGCCAAATCTCCATTTTTTATGCAGAAAATAAGAATGGCGACAACTCTTCTGAGGAGCTTTTAAAATTGTCAACTTTTAGCTTATCCATCTCCTCATCAGTAGAAAAGAGTACTGCAAGGAGTTAGCAACTTTCTTAAAAGAAAATTGTGAATATCTACTCAGAGTTTCATCCTTAAAGTGATCAGGATATCATTAGCACTGCCCCCGCTTGTCCTTCAGTAGAGAGCCCATCAGTGTTTTCATGTTTTGCACAGGTCACTGCGCCCCAAGTTAAAAAAAATTCTGTTGGGCATTAACTCAAGATTCCAGCCAGAGCCCTGTCCGCCCAAAATTCTGCTTTTAGCTCCTGACATAGTAGCCAAACATCTCAACCGGATGTTCAACCAGATAATTCATGTAGGACAGTTTCCCAGTCTATGGAAAGAAGCTATTATCACTCCTTTGCTCAAGAATGTGAACCTAAACCCGGAGGAACCTAAAAACAAATCGATTAATTTCCTTATTGACTATACCTGCAATAATACTGGAAAAAACAACATCTAAAGCAGCAATTGAGGTCGTTCGATACACATGGTCTTCTTGATCCTTCCCAGGTTGGCTTTAGGAGCGGCCACAGGACAGAATCTGCACTGGTGGCAGTGGCTGACAGTATAAGAGGCCAGGTTGACTGCAGAGGAGCCTCAGTCTTGATCATACTTGATCTATCTGCAGCCTATGAGCCAGTCTCCCCTGTGCTTTCAACACAAAGCCTTTCTCAACTGGTATAAAGGACTAGGCGCTCCATTCCTTGCATTCCTTTCTGGCTGATAGATCACAAGTGGTTAGTTGTGGGCAGGTCAGGGCTAAAGCCTTCAGACATCCGTGTGGAGTCCCGCAGGGCTACTCACTTTGCCCTACTCTCTTCAGCCTGCATGTTTCCTCTGACACAATTGATTAGATCCTTAGGTTCCCAAGTGCTGTCTTATACAGCTGATACCCACATTACCCTATCACTCGTGGATGGTGTTTCTGCCGTGACAATTAGGTTTAAGGAACGTATGTCTAGAACTAGCAGCTGAAGGAGAGACAACTCTCTCAAGTTTAATGCAGAAAAAAAAACAGAGGGCCAGGTATTTGAGCACAGCCATTTATCTGGTCTACAATCTGATAGCCAGAGTCCTGTGGCCACCTCCCAGCGCTTGAAAACCCAGATAAGGACCTGGAAAATGGTACATGCCAGGCAGGCTGCTTCACTCTGCATCTAGAAGACAGAAGGTTGTTCAGAGAATCCACAGGACTAGTTGGGATAGCCGTTCTTTCGCCCATTGTGGTGCTAAATTTTTAAGCTCCTTACCCTCTCGCATTTCAGGTGCTGAAAACGTCATCTTTTGTAAGAATATTAACATTTTGCTTTTTCAACCTAGTCCGTAGCATTCTTCCCATCTCTTGGTTTTCCTGGCACCATGGTGAATTTCTCTGAATACTAGCTCCTAGACACGCTTTAGTAATGTTTTGCTCTATAAACATCTCATCTCATTTTTCCAGAGAGCATGCCATCTTTTGCTTTCTTTCTCAGGTGGAATTCAAAGTTGAGCCCAGAAAAAAAAAAGTCAATGTTGGTCTTTATTGGGCAAGTTTCCGTTTAGGTTATTGGTATGAAGAAAGGAATATGCTACTTACCAGTATGCATCTGTTCTTGGCATGTAGGGCTGCTGAAATGTATATCTGTGCATAGTTCTCCGCCTAGTGTTGGGTCCGGATGATTGCACATTGTTGTCCTGTAAGAGTCTTCGAAGTATCACGAGATAGGTGGCTCCTCCCTTGGACTACAGTGCGCATGGGCATCCTCTACATCTTCAGATTGTTTTTCGCCATTGTGGCAGAGATGTAGTGTAATACAGTAAGTGATGACCATGCCTGAGAATGATTTTGAGTGCTACAGCTGCGACAGGCACCGGGGAGGAGGGTGGGCGATATAAATGTCAGCAGCCCTACATGCCAAGAACAGATGCATACTGGTAAGTAGCATATTCCGTTCGAGGCATGTGGGCTGCTGAATTTATGTCTGTGCATAGAATACATAGCAGTATCCTCCTTAGCGGCGGTTGCCCGTGCCAGCTGCAGCAGTCTGAAAAAGAGTCCTGAGAACAGCCTGACCTACAGCAGCTTGCTGTTTGGAGTGTACATCCACGCATTAGTGTTTGGTGAATGTGTGTATAGTGGTCCATGTGGCTGCTCTACATATATCCTCTAGAGGAATGTTACCTAGGAAAGCCATGGATGCCCCTAACTTGCGTGTGGAATGCGCTCTTGGGGGAACTGTTAATGTGCGTTTAGCTTTTTGATAACAGATTTGTATGCACTTAACAATCCATCTGGCTATACCCGACTTTGAAATGGGGTTGCCTTTATGTTGTGGAGAGAAGGCAACAAACCGTTGCTTAGTTTTCCTGAAATCCTTCGTCCTGTCTATGTAATACAGGAGAGCTCTTTTAACATCTAGCGTGTGCAGTGCTCTGTCTGCCACCGAGTCTGGATTTGGGAAGAAAACGGGCAGTTCTATGGTTTGGTTAATGTGGAACTGCGACACCACTTTAGGCATGAATTTTGGGTTGGTACGCAGCACCACCCGATTAGCATGAATCTGTATGAATGGCTCTTGAATAGTTAGGGCTTGAAGCTCACTAACTCGCCTTAGCGAGGTGATTGCAACTAGACAAGCCACTTTCCATGTGAGAAACTGTGACTCACAAAAGAGAAGAGGTTCAAAGGGTGGTCCCATTAGTCTGGTGAGAACTATGTTCAGATTTCAGACAGGTGAAGGAGGGTGTCTGGGAGGAATCACTCTTTTGAGTCCTTCCATAAAAGCTTTAATGGCTGGCACTCTAAAAAGAGAAACATGCTGTCTGTTTTGAAGATAAGCTGCCATTGCGGCCAAATGTATCCTAATGGAACTATATGCCAGATTGCATCTGTATAGGTGCAACAAATAACAATGTTTTGCGTGGATGCATCTAGCGGATTTGTGTCATTATTAGAACAGTAAATGACAAAGCGCTTCCATTTGGCCGCATAGCATGCCCTGGTTGTAGGCCTTCTTGCCTCCTTGATGATGTTCATACAGTCAGGGGGCAGGTTGAGGTAGCCAAACTATGACCTCAGGAGCCATATTGCAAGGCTCAACTGTTGCGGATCTGGGTGCTGAATGTCTCCACGGTTCTGAGTGAGGAGACTGGGCTTGAGTCGCAGTCGTTGGTGAGGCACCACTGAAAGTTCTAGGAACGTGGTGTACCACACTTGCCGTGCCCACGTTGGAGCAACTAGGATGAGCGTCATGGAGTGCTGCCGCCGTTTGCGTGCCACTAGCGGGATGAGTGGTGCTGGAGGAAAAGCGTACGCAAATCTGCCTGACCAGTTCATCCATATCGCACTGCCCTGAGACTGCGGGTGTGGGAACCTGGCGGCGAAGGTTTGGCATTTTGCGTTTTCCTTTGTGGCGAATAGGTCTATCTCTGGAGGACCCCCACTGCTGGAAATATGGTTGGAGCACTGAGGGATGCATCTGGTGGCTGTGCCTGCTGAGCAGGTCCGCCATCTGGTTGTCTTTGCCTGGGAGATGTTCCGCCATGAGGAACATGTTCCTTTGAATGGCCCACTTCCACATGCTCTGGGCCAGATGAGACAATTGTGGAGAGTGCGTGCCTCCCTGCTTCTGGATGTAATACATGGCAGTCATGTTGTCCGTCCGGATCAGCACGACTTTGTTGCACAGATGCAGTCTGAAGGCCTTCATTGCCATGAAAATTGCCATGATCTCCAATAGGTGGATATGCATGTTTTGCTGCTGCGCTGTCCATAGGCCCTGCACTGTATAATGGAGGACATGCGCTCCCCAACCTTGGAGAAATGCGTCCGTTGTCAGCACTATTTGTGGTACAGGCTCTTGGAACGGTCGTCCCCTGCAAAGGTTTTGTGTGTTCCACCAATGCAGAGAGTTGTATGCACGACCGGTCACCAACACTAGGTCTTTCAGATGTCCTTGAGCCTGGTTCCACTGTCGTGCTAAGCACTCCTGAAGCGGACGCATGTGTAGCCTTGCGTGAGGGACTATAAAGATGCAGGAGGCCATCATACCTATTAGCTGCATGAATACCTGCGCTGGGAGCGAGTGTTGGGGCCTGAATTTTCGAATGAGCAATTGCATGCTGTTGACTCTGGCAGAGTTTGGGTGCGCTGTCGCTGACAGAGTGTTGATTGTCGCACCCAGGTACTGTTGTACATGTGCGGGTTGAAGGTGTGATTTCGGGTAATTCAGTGAAAATCCTAGACTGTGTAGGAGGTGAATTGTGCGGGACATGTGGCTGGCACATTGCTGGGCTGACTTTGCTTGAACAAGCCAGTCGTCCAGATAAGGATAGACATGGATGTGTTGTCTCCGAAGATGCGCCGCCACTGTTGCTAAGCACTAGGTGAAGACCCTGGGGGCAGTAGTGACCCCAAAAGGCAGGACCTTGAACTGGTAATGCTGGTTGTTTATGGTGAACCTGAGATATTTCCTGTGTCCTGGGTGAATGGGAATGTGGAAATAGGAGTCTTTGAGGTCTAGGGGTGCTAGGAAGTCCCCCTGACTGAGCAATGGTAGAACTTGATGTAAAGTCAGCATGTGAAAGTGTTCTGACAAGATGTACTGGTTCAGGGGTCTGAGGTCTAGAATGGGTCTGAGAGACCCGTCCTTTTTTGGGATTAAGAAGTACAGTGAGTACACCCCTGTACCCTGCTGATTTAAAGGCACGAGTTCTATGCCCCCTTTTTTGCAGCATGCAGAGTACTTCCTGCTGCAATAAGTGCATGTGCTCTGCGGACATAGGACGGTGCCTTGGGGGTATGTTGGGTGGAGTGGAGGTTAGTTCTAGACAATAGCCGTATTGGATAAGGTCTCTCACCCACCTGTCTGTGGTTATGCCTTCCCAGACTGGCAGGAACTGCTGAAGTCTTCCCCCGACTGGTGTTATATGGTCGGGGGGCAGTGACAAGACGTCACTGTTTATTGGTGGCGGAGGATCTGGTATTATTATTTCCGTGTCCTCTGCCTTTGGTGATGTTCCCACGATAGCCACCCCTATTGTTCTTGTTATAGGTGGTCTGCGTGCCACCTTTGTTGTATTGGGTTTGCTGTGATGCTTGACCTCTGGAGGCTCCCCTGTTACCGGAGCGACGAAAGGAACCGCCCCTGAACTGTTGAGACTGCAGAGCCCCCATGGATTTTGCTGTCAGTGTCTTTTTTAATTTTCTCAAGGGTGGTGTCTACATCAGGACCAAAGAGAAAATCAGGGTTAACCGGCTGGTTGAGTAAAGTAGTTTGTATCTCTGGCTTAAAACCAGAGATGCGGAGCCAGGCATGCCTTCTAAGCATCACACTTGTGTTAATGGCTCTAGCTGCTGTGTCTGCTGCATCTAGCGCACATTTGATGGACGCATTTGAAATTAATTTCCCCTCCTGTATCAGCAATTCTGCTCCCTCCTTATAAGCCTCAGGCAGGTGTTGCAGTAGCTGCTCTAACGTGTCATAGTGCGCCCTATCATATCTGGCTAATAGGGCCTGTGTATTGGAGATCCTCCAAATATTTGCTGCTTGAGCCGCTACTCGCTTGCCAGATGCTTCAAAGATTTTGGATTCTTTGTCCGGAGTGGGAGCATCACCACTGGTTTGAGAGTTTGCCCTTTTACGAGCATTAGCCACCACGAGGGAGTCCAACGGGAGCTGTCCTTTGATGTACGTAGGGTCTACAGGTGCAGGCCGGTACTTCTTTTCAATCCTTGGGTTCACAACCCGTGCCCTTGTGGTCTCTTTGGAGATGTCAGTAGCGTGTTTAATGACACCCTTCAGCATAGGCAATGGCTTTACTGATCTTTCTGAAGTTAAGAAAGTATCAAACAAAAAGTCCTCCTTTACTGGGTCAGCATGCATTTCCACATCATGGTTTTTGGCTGCCCTTTCAATCAAAGCGTTAAACGCAGCAGTATCTTCAGTAGGCGAGGTTTTGATGGTATAGGACTGAGTGTCAGGCGTGGTGTGTGGCTCACCAGGGTCAACAGGCTCAGTCCAGGTTTGCTGTTCATCCTGATCTGCGGCAGCAGGCTAATTGAACTCATCTTCATTATATCCCTCCCCTATATCCTCATAGGTGCGTGTGGGCGAATAGGAATAGTCTTGTTCATAGGACCCCACAGGCTCAGAAAGAACAGGTGAGGTTGTGAGTCTCTTTTCCTTTTTAGAGGGATTTTGTATGACTCCAAAGGAGTTTCTGGGGCTATTTTCCATTTGTAAATGGTGAGTCTACCAGTATCCGAGTCGATGAACAGCTTTGACTGATTGTCATAGGAGGGTGGTTGGAATATCACATCCTCCTCAGCTGACTGAGTCCTTGAAACTACCGACACTTTCTTGGCAGTGTCGGTGCCCTTTTGTGGCTCGAGGGTTTTTGGTCAAGCAGTCGGGGGCAGTCAATATTTAATGGGTTGTGTAAGCAGTGGAGACGCACCGACCTTTTTTGAGGGTGTTGCCGTCTTCGATCCGATCAACTTTGTAGGATCACTGGGCTGCTTGCGGCCCTGCGTCGATTCGAGCTGTCGGTGCGCAACAGGTACGCCTTTCTGCTTGGATGTGCTCTTTCGGGTCGGGTGCACTTTTCGACTCGAAGGCTTTGCTGGATATCGGCGCGGAGGCTGGAAGTTTTGGATCGACAGTCTTCCTAGCTTTGAGTCCTTTGTCAGTGTCGCCATCTTTGGGCGTGGACGTCGACAGCGTCAGCACGAAGTGCCTGACGGCAGAGACAGGCTTCGGCGTCCCGTGTTTCGAGTCGACGCCCCCTTGTGACCCCGAAGGGTTGATGACACTTTTAGATTGGGTTGGAGCCGACGAATCCGAGGCCGTCGATCCGATGACTGGCTTCAGCAGTTTGTTTCGATACAGTTGCTGTAGGTTTCCGTTTTGCCGCGGAAAGTGGCTGATTGACCGATGGCTCCGTAGAAGTATTCTTAGCCGGGCCTGGGCACGGGGCTATAGAATGCGGGTAAAGATCTTGGCTAAGGCCTTCCGGCGATGCCTCGACCTGAGCCTTAGAGAGTAAAGTGTCAGTATTGGGCCCCGCGATTGCGGATGGGCCTTGCTCATCGCTTGAGTCGTCATCGACGGCTCCGATGGCTTCGGCGTCGTCCCCTACCTCGACGAGGTCTTCCTCATGGACGTAGTCTTGTTCTTCGTCCACACTAGAATGTGAGTCGTGCTCCGATGCAGGGTCCGACTGCTGGTCAGGATCCTCCCGATTGGCTCCCTGGATGTCGTCTGCCCCGAAGATATTTTCTGGGTCTGGTGCCGTTTGCTGGGCCGACTGTCGCGTCGAAGCCGAAGTGTTTTCTTCGACCGGAACTTGGAACAGGCCATGCAGCTGGCCTCGTCGTGGTCCGGGGATAGGCACTTATTGCACACCGAGTGCACATCGATGTGAGGGTATTTGGAGTTGCAGACGGGGCATCTCTTGAACGGGCTCCGTTCCATGGTCGACGCTCGTCGGGGCCTAGATGTCGAAAAGGCAATACGGCCTTCGACATACTGTTCGAAGAACAGGATGAAGTACTGGGCACCGAACGAGAGACAATACCGACGCCCCGAAGGCCTTTTGGCCTCGCGAAAAGTGTTTTAAGTATATTCCTAACTTGAGTCAAGAAAGTACATCCGAACCCAATGGCGGAAAAAAAACAATCTGAAGATGGAGAGGATGCCCATGCGCACTGTAGTCCAAGGGAGGAGCCACCTATCTCGTGATACTTCGAAGACTCTTCCAGGACAACAATGTGCCATCATCCGGACCCAACACTAGGCGGCGATCTATGCACAGATATAAATTCAGCAGCACACATGCCTCGAACAGTCAATTTCTAAAAATGGTATCCAGGAACTCACCCATGCATGGTGATATTCAATCTTTCAGAAAGATCTGTTTAGAATCTCATGGAAAAGAATCTCATACACTATACTAGAATACAGCTGTTGACCAGATTAACAAATAGAGTTACTGGAAAGATAGCTAGGAACAGCATACAACAAAGAACATCTGGGTTGTGTACTATGGACAAGATGTCACCAGGCTCTAGATACAGCCATGCAAAGGAACGAGTGATCAGAATGAACCATCATATTGAGCGTGTAACAAATGACAGGTGTTAACAGCCGCAGGTGCAGCAAAAAGTGCAATCTGAACACCTGCAGTTAAGATACCCCAATCAGCAAGGTATTTAAAAGTTAATTTTTAATTAAGGAAAAACTAACGGAAAATACAAGTCCCTCTGGAGACATTATAATCACGGGCACATACGCCATCTTTGGTAAGAACACAAACCACAGGCAAGTTTGGATAGTGGCCTTTTAAGAGAAATAGTGCCCTGCAAGGTTCAATGGATTGGGTAACAAACAGCTGCAAAGAAATCTAAAAAATAATGCTCACAATGTCCGATGTCGACAACCATGTCTTTCTATTTAATTATGGGCAAAGAGTTTTTCATGGAGCGCTCAGTGCTGGCATGTGGCTACTTCAGAGAGCTCTTACACAACAATTTACATTTAGATACTTTAAAATGTCCTTACACACTTGAACTATGCAAACAACAAGGCCCAGCAAAGAAAGGGCTATGAGCGCCAGCCATCAGTAGCAAAACACCAGACAATCTGATAGAACAAAAGGGCAGTAGGCAGAGTGCCCTAAAGAGGGTGCAAGGGTGATGTGAAAGCAAACCGAACTTTGCAACACATGATACACAAAGTTCAATCCTCATAACAAAAACCTGAATAAGGCATCAGTAAAAAAGAAAGTAAGCTATACGGCTGCAATAAATGAAGCAATCATGTTGAACAATGCATAATTATAGGCAAAAGCATGCAATATACTGTATTACAATGTCACATCAACAGTGGCTTCTGGGAGAGCCACTGTACGAATTTGTCCTTCCAACTAGGAAGAGCTTCCCAGAAGTTGAGTAGCTAAGTTACTCAGGTTCACAAATATGTAAGACTAAGAGGAACATGTGAAAACCTGCAACTGTAGGATAGTGTAAGTAAATTAGATAGCTAAATTACTTGAACTTCTAAACAAAGCTCACAAGGTTGTACCACCCCAACAATCCTTTGTGTGGCACAACTCATGGCAGCCAAATCAGGTAAGCAGTGAAAAAAAGTGACCTCTACTGCAGGTGGGAGCACCAGGGAAGGAGTGCATTGAGACCTAAAACCCAATAGGACAAAGCAGCATGGAGAGGAGTGCATTGGAGGGGTTGCGGTGGGGATGAAGGATAGAAGCTGCACACACCCAGATGGGGTGGAAAACTACTTCACTGTGAACAAGGTTTTTTTTGGGAGGGGTGTGGAATGAGGGTTTTGAGACAAATATAGGCCAGAGGTGCTACTAAGATCTGCACAATGAGTTCCGAGAGGAGTCTAAGGCACACACCTGGATGGGGAACAATGCAGCATCGCGCACAATGAATGGCTTGACTTTGAAGGCTTTGCTAAGAGCTGCTGCCTGGTACACTGCTCCCATTGCTGCAGCCTCATCTGCGTTAATGTTCTTTCCCAGCTCCTCCCTAGAAATCAAGGAAGGTGGGGAAAAGGTTAGAATGGAAGGTCAGTTACTTGAACTCTGATGGATGAGACCAACAGAGACACGCACACACTTCATAGTCATTCCCGGCCTAACACTTACTTCCCAACAGCCGTCAAAAGAGCCTCCTGGACCTTCGGAACCCGTGTGGCTCCACCCACCAGGATCACCTGATCAATTTCATCCTGCAGACAAGATAAAGAAAAAGGTACGAGTCACAACCAAGCAATACATGTGTACACGAACATGGTGCTTAACTGTACAAAAAAAGTCAATGGGCCATATTATGAATGGGTGTACTGCTGCAGAACTGGGTGCCTATTTGAAGATACTGTGTAAAGGGAATACAGTTAACTCAAATTCTCAGAGTTGAGTTTTGATTTTTTTAAAGTTTGATATAATCCCAACAAGGCAATACAAACATTTCATATACATACACAACATAGAATAAAACATCTTAGATCACTTGTATGGCAAGCCTATAACATTCCATCGAAACAAGTGCAAAAAATGTAATGATACATTATGGCAAAAGGGACACTATTTATGCCCCTGCCTGTCTAGCCAACTTCCGTTTTATAAAGTCTGGCACCAGTCCCAGCCCAACCTTCAAAACCCACCTCCTTAAGTAAGAACTTTTTATATCCTGCAGGAAAGGCTCAATAACCCCCTCCCCTCCCCTCCCCTTCCCTTCCCCGTAACTGGGCTCCTTCAAATGATGCAAATTATCTCTCTTACACACATCTAGATCATTTCTCCTAGAGCTCTCTTTTGCAAAGAGCTTTAATGTTTGTTTCTGCTGCACTAAAGGCATTCATTGAAAGTGTACCTGTCCGAGTTGTGTTAATTAGCAACGCTCAGACAGTCAAAGCCTGGGTTACCTCTCCCAGTCGGAGCTGTGCTGTCTGTACTCACTGAAAATCAAGTTACGTGTATGCACTTTAGACATTTTAATGCTATGCATCAGAGCACCATTCTTGGATACAGCCCTCTGTGTTCTGCAAATCTCATTAAACAAAATACTTCTTTCACATGATAAATGGTATGAATTGTGATTGGAATCTTGGAGAGAAGAACAACCCACATATTCACCGGCCATACTTTTGTGACGAACTATGGAATACCAGATTTTAAGGTACTTAGTCTCATTGAGCTGGGATACTGTACTGCACTGCACGTAGAATGTTTTTGTCCATCAACCCTCCTATGTCCTGTGCATAGTGCAGACAGATATGCCTGTTGCGAACTTGTGGTGCACTGTAGTCACTCTCCAGTTTGATATCAGACAGAATGTGCAGTTGGCACCTATTGACTGCTCGACATATTACAGTACAAACTGTGATCTTGAAGTGTACTTGTGCTGCACTGCTGTGTCTCCAGTCATTAGCCAGCATCCACCCAAGGTGCTCCATCTATGTACAATCTGTGCTCACTTGCTAAGATCGCTGTGTACTCGGAGAGTGCTAGGACTCGTCCCGCATTTTTTGCTTACATACCAGGTTCATTTCAGCTATGCTCAGTGCCTGCTGTACAGGGGCAGCCACGCGCTCGTACAAATCGGGGCACAGGTCCTCCAAGTCCTGACGGACGATCTTGGATTTAAAGTCAATGTCATCCATCAAACCCTCGATCTGTGCAGCACATAAAGAGAGCAGATTTAGTGTGCAGGTTTGTTATGTCAACAGGTGGTAACAAAGAGCATCACCCGTCACATAACTAACGAAACATCATCTAGTGAAGACATGCATAACCATTCCGAAACCTGCCACGAATTACACTAACACATCACCACTACTTGAAGCCTTTGACATAAACAACTAGGATAAGCAATAAAGAGCCAATTCACAAAAATTAGTAATCATGTAGGTGGCATGCATCTACATCAGACTCTCGTGTGGCATTACCTGTGCCATGTGGTCAGCATTGGCACTCAGGATGGTCTTCACCCTGTTGGCCTCCTTAAGAAGCTTTGCCATGGCACGTCCATTTTGCCGCACATCTTTTTTGGACTTCTTCTGCTCATTGAACAGTTTGGCCAGATGATCCCTCAGTCGCAATTCCATCTCTAGCCCACCTAGAGTGCGATCAAACCTAAAGATAAAGTAGAAAGCCAATTCTAAACCAATGAGAAGCAATGTCAAGCTTACATGGCCTTCGCTACATACAGGAGGGATATGAGGGAGAAATTATAGTTGATCAGTTAAAATTGCAGCTGACCAGCAAATATCGAACAGCTTGGGGGCATAGAACACTCAACCAGAAGTCATGCAATTAAGGTAGACTGTACGAGGCTGAAGACATTTTAGAAATGATAAAAGTCAGGCACTAGTTTGGTCTCCTCTTTACCCCACTCCGCGGATCTGCAGCTGAGGTTGTGTGCCAGATTCCTTGGTCTTCACCGTATTGTAGGTCACTATGGTGCATGAAGTGCTTCCAGCACCCATGTCGTAAAACATGATGTTCTGAAATGACAAAACGTCAGATTAAAATGTATGTGAAGGAAATACATGCTTGGTGAGCAGGGGAGGGGTAATGTTGCATCCAACAGATGTCTTAATTCTGTCCCCCAAAACGTCACAACCTGCCTTCAGACTTTGATTACAGTAAGTACAGAATGCTGGCATAGCACTCATGATTATTTAAAGACAAGTTTGGAGCGCCAAAAGCAGGATAAACCACGGTCAAGGAACACATCCAATAGATCAAATTCACTACAGCTCTAACCAACCACAAACGCAGCAAACTACCATCACACGGAGCAATGCAGTAATTTATCATTCATGGTAACAAACTTTCGAGAAGAGAATAAAGAAGAGGCACCTGCTGCCGAGGCAACATTACAAGCGACTTGGAAGTGCAATTGCTCCTCACCTGGGCTGTTGCATTGATGTCCTTCCGCCTGAACACCCCGTAGTTCAGCGCCACAGCTGTGTTGTCGTTGATTAACTGCAGGACCTTCAGGTTAGCCATTTGCGCAGCCTGGATCACTGCCCTTCTCTCTGCCTGGTTGAAATACACTGGCACAGTGATCACTGCATCTTTGACAGGCTGTTCTGAAAAGACCAATGTTACACACCGGTCAGACTCCAGCCACAGCTTCACAGAACTCTCAAACTGCAGTTTAAAGAGTGTCCTGGCCATCAACATATGGCTAAAACAAGCTATAGTGAGGTTTCACAGACTGGGGCAAATTTCCCATTTCAAATAAAATGCATGCTCAAAATTACTGAGTAAAACAATCCCTTTAAGTTCAGTGTGTAAACACTTCCACCCACATCTTAGGGTATTTTGTTGAGAGAGCATCAAAAATAATGTGACATTCCAACTATTTTTCCACCACGAAACTGGCATAATTTCTCGTTTAACCCTGGTTGTTGTACAACTCCCTGGATGCACAGACCCTCACCCACAGAGGTGACACGTTTCATCATGGGTCATGTGCCATTCATTTTTTGATGGTCTATATGTAAGCAGGATAATATGGCAGACAAGCAATTCTGCTCGCTCCCACGTTTTTTGTCAGGTAAGAGGACAAGAGGAGAACACTTCTTACATTTTAAGCTCAGTGACTCTTATCTAAAACTTGCCGTTCAACAAAGCTTGGTTGAATCAAATGCTTAGCTCCTTTAGGATTAGAGAAAATTGTATTCTATTTGTTGGATTGGTAGCAGTAAGAGAAACCTTTGTTCTTTTGTATACTCCGGTGCAACGCAAAAGAAAAAAAACAGTTCCAAAATGCAAGCCATCATTGGAACGGATGCTGATACTGGAGTGTACTGGTCTTTAAATTAAACACGTGGAGGATGCTTTGGTACTTTAGTGCAATATGGGAGGATGGTGCTAAAAAGAAATGGAGTGGTGAGACTGCATGTCACTTGAAGGCATATGAAAGACCTCGTCACTAGTGATTTTTGTTTTTAATTGTAATTTTGATGGCTTTTTTTAAAAAAGGTAAGGATATTTTTAAAAACTAAAAAAAAAAAAAAAAAAAAAAAAAAAAAAAAAAAAAGATCTAACTTGCCTATTACAAATTCTGCATTGAAAACACCGCACATAAGATTCTTGCATATTCTACAACATACCAACCTGCGAATTCCTCTGCTAGAGACCTGGAATAATTGAGCACCATTCCCAACAGCTCCTCTGGAGAGTAATACAAGTCCCTGTAGAATAAACAACAGGAGTGAAGATATTGACTTAAGTAAACACAAACAAAATGCAGTTCATTTGAAACCCACCCCATTCATCGGAGACTATTGGTTCAGAAGGCGCAATACACATCTCTATCAAGGGTGACAGACAGGAGAGTTCAATGGTAGACAAGAAGAAACAGAAGAACAGTAGAAGCATGCAAAGACTATGTAATGCACCAAACACGAAACTCCCAGTGTCTTTCCAGAAGCTGAACACCATAAACTCACAGTATCCTCCTCCATCCTGCCCTTTTGGAGGTATGTTCGTGTCACGATTATAACAACATTGCGGGAAAGGGAGAGGGGGGGGGGGGGGGGGGGGGTCAGAAGGCTAAACAATGACAGGTCCTAGTATGGGTACTTGGAAACCATGACCAGCCAGTGGCACTTGAAGAAATAGGAACAGCTTAAGGATAAGGACTCACTCCCTAATAATGCAGTAGCAGGTCACCTAATCCCTCACCAGACTCTGGTCCAAGACGTTCTAGCTGCATCTAATCAGCTACAGGCGGTATTACTGTGCCAAAACAGGGCTTTTACCCAAATAATGCTTTGTCGGGAAGAGTGCTCATTTGCAGGACTACCACAGCAAGCAGTGTCTTCCCCTCAAGCCCCAGCAGTTCTCCGATCAACCACTCACCAGAAGCAACTAAAGCACCACCATATGTAGCCAAAGGTTTCAGTATGGCTTCCGAAGCTCCAGCCAGTGAAGACCTTTATGTGACTGCAGGACCTACTAAGACAGCAAGACTTCTACACCACCACAGCATACATGCATTTTCTAGTATTATTATTGATGGATCCTATTGCAAATGAAGAAAGGAAGTGTGGCTGGCAAATGTTAGGAAAATAATTGTGGAGTGCCCCCAGAATGTCTCCCAATAGTCAGATCTAAAACATTCTGCCTGAAAATTCAAGGTTTGAGAAATACCCAATTACTTTGCATATACACAGACCACCTGTTGAAAACTTTACGTGGGTCGGAGAGCAGTCAGAGAATCAATTGTAACACATTGATTACTACTGGTGACCCAGGGAAATGCCCTCTCTTTCTACCCGGACTTCAACCTCGCAGTGCAGACTGCAAGACGGGAGTTCTTGCCGGCCAAGGGTGTCCTGCAGCAGCAAATGGTGCTGTATGCTCTAATCTATCCGGCTAAATGCACTTCTTTGTTGACCCAGAGGCCGCACTGAAATTTGCCAATCAACTCAGCAAAGCCAAACTATCTTCATCAAAATCTCCTCGCCCTTCGGAGGATGGCCGAACCAGTGATATGTTCATTGCATTGGCCTGCCTCTCCCAATAGAATTCAGAATGGTCTAGATTGCTGGCTCATGCTTCTCATCTCTACAAGGAGCCTCAATGCTGCTGGACGCTCACCACACTTGTAGCATATGTCCCCCCCGAAGTGCTCCTTTGCCACCTTGGTCCATGTGACCCTGTTCTCCGCCTGGTGAGCCCATGTACCCATGGGATAATTACTGAACGTACCCTATGTTGGTTTCTGTTGGGGAATGCTTGGGGTGGGAGGGAATGTTGACTCAACCTGCTTGGGTGGTAGGAGTGGTTAGATCGGAGAACGTTTTTTGCTAGACTCACAGGGGTTGTTTGTGATGGTGGGGTTGGGGTGGGGGGCTGAAGTATTTTTGAGTGAGGTCATTCTAGACGTGTTGAATTTAAGACTCTGCTTAGTTGTGTCCCTTCTCACTCTCCATTTGACAGTTCCTCACAAGCTAACTACATAGCAATGCGTATTGCACGTGGTCACAACACAACATGACTGCTATACTCGAGCCTTCCCGCCATGGCCTGCATTACCTGCCTAACATGGAATGTACGAGGTCTCAAAGACTACCGTAAACCCCGTGTGGTGCGTGCATGCATGCATGCCTCGCACACTACAAGGTTGATTTGTGCTTTTTGCAGGAGACCCATTGAAATACTAGTGCTACGCCTCGAGTCCGTGCAATACTAGCGATACAAACTTTTTCGAGAGTCTGGAGGCAGGTGGCAGATTATGCTTCGCGGACGGTGCTATGGGTAGGAGATTTCAATGTAACGCTGGAAGGGGACTTGGACCACTCCGGTGCAAGGCAGCATCACCAGCATCACCCTCTAAATTGCGCCAATTTTACACAACCAGCTTCTAGATGTTTGGTTTCACTCATCACAACGCATGTGAAGGTACATGCTACTCTTCTTACGGTCCCTCGTAGAATTTTGGCTTGTGTCCAGCGATGTCCTCACCAGGACTACATCAGTTACACATCTCCCACGCACACTCTCCGAACACTAGCCAGTGCAGTTGGTAGTCCAGATCCACCAGACTCTCCACTGCACATTTTCATGGTGATTGCTGCCACACAAACTGTGCGATGCCTTCAGAGAGGAAATCAGACTTGTAATAACAGATTACTTCGAGCTTAACGCTGGATCGGTAAGGTCCCCCTCCACCTTGTGGGAGGTGTTCAAGGTGGTAATACGAGGGACCTGTATTGCAAAACAGTCCGGGGTACTGAGGGTGATTCACAGATCATTGGGCAAATTAGAAAAGTAGATTCAGGTGCTGCAATGGGAGTACTCTAGGGAACAACCCTGATGTGCTGGCAGACAGAGATAATCTAACAGCATATCTTGAGGAGGCAGACTCTTGCAGCCCCCTGTCCCCAATAAATATAGACAAGATATATGCAATTATCGGCTTATGCACCTAATTGTAAGATCGGGACAGTCTAGCTTTAACTCCAGGCGCGCCAAATCACACAACCTCTGCACCATACTTGCTGTGATGCATCACATTCACCCTTCCAGCCCGGCAGTGGCTGCTATGGCTTAGTCCTAACTTTATTCAGAAAATACAACTTTTATATACTCTTACCACATCAGGCTGAATTGACACGTCTCGGAACAGATAGCAATCATGCGTGGCACCAGGCAGGGATGCCCTTTGTCCCCACTTTTATTTGCCATATCTATAGAGCCACTGGCAGTCAGACTGTGTCAACATGCTGAATGAGACATCGGCTTCACTGTACGTGGCCTATTCGCATCTATGTATGCCAACATCACTCTTTACATACGCAAGCGAATCTGGGGCCAATGACGAGTGAGGTGGCCAGATATGGTGGGTGTTAGGAAACCAGATAAACTGGAATAATTAGATCCTGTGCAATTGAATGGCTAGAGCCGCACATCCAGATGTGGCTTAAATTACCATTATCTCTTGCTGGCCGCATAGTCATCGCAAAGATGGTAATACTCTAGAAGTTTTAATATCTTTTTGTTAACATCCCGCTTCCACTCACGTCAGCTCGTTAAGAAAATATGGTCTAATGTGACCACAATGGTATCCTATGAATGCCTGACGCTGCCACCCATGCTGGGAGGCTTGGGAGCGCCGGATACGCAGCTATATGCACCCAATCACCTTTCTTTCACTATTGGCTTCACCCCACCCAGTTTCAACAATATCTAGAGATTGGGCCGGATCAAAAACGTCCCCATGGCCACTTACAACTGAACTGTTCCAGTCATACAAGACACCTAAAGCTGAAATCAGTACTGTGGAATGCGTGCATGGGACGGCCTCCACAGACGGGCTGGCCTTACAACACTATATGCGCCTTCTGCATTACTGGCAGATAATCCCATATTTCTGCCATTACAGGATAAAGGCGCCATTGGGTACGCAGGGGCACAAGGCATAAAAGTCTTCGCGGATGGAAAGTTTCTCCCCCAATTTGCCGGAACGGAGACAAACACGCCCACACCATTAGACACACTACTGTATTATCAAATTAGAGCTACCTGGCGCACACTGCATGACCGTTTTCCCGCTCTCCCTCCTATCTCTAAGGCAAAGGAATACATTCTGACGCCCACGTCACCACGTAAACTCATCACTCTGCTCTACACATTCTCGCTGGCAGCCTTCCCGGTAGACACAGCAGGGGCTCAGCTGGCTTGGGAGAAGGACCTGGGTTCCGACATATCAGAAGCGCAGTAGAACTACTTTAGTGGCTAGTCTGAGAGGCTGTCTCCCAATTACAGACTGATACTAATATACTAATTATTTACACAGAACATATCGCACTCCATCGCAGCTCCACAGAATTGGACTGGTTGCCGACTCGCACTGCTTACATGGTCACGAGCAAAGCTACATTCATGCACCTGCCCGGATGTGTCGAGCTTTTGGACTGCGGTCTGTGACACGGTGAATGCTATCATAGAGGCCCCATTCCCACTAGATACTATTGTATGTCTCATTGGGTAGGTAAAGGACGCTATGGACGGATAAAGAGGCCTCATTGCAATGCTACTCCTGTTAGCCAAACGCAGAGTGGCGATACATTGGGAAAGAAAGTCAGTTCCTGCCAACCAGGCCTGGCTAGCAGACGTCTCCTACTGTCAGAAGCAATTGGCAGCATACTGGGACCTCATGCCACTAACAACCCGACCCAAGGACATTTGAGAGCCCTTTGTTATTTATCTTCAACAAGTGTCACTGACAGGACAGATGCTCCGATTCCTAACTCACCTATTGTAGAATGGCTTGCAGGTGACAATTACCTGCTGGGTCAGGATACCTTCGCCACTGCTATTGTGATGTACTGCCTTGGCCAGATAAGGCTGGTCGATGTAACGCTGGGCCACGTTGTTGTTCCCTGTGCTTTGTGTGTGACTCATTTGTTACATCTGAGCTTTGCCTTACTGTGTACCAGGACAATGAGATAATGTACCATGACACTGGTACACAGTCGATTTGTGTTTCATATTTGAAAATCTGAGAATAAATGTATGTAAAAAAGCATCCACTTTTACTGGGATGTAAAAACTTGTTTCTTTGGGGTACCCCAGGTCTGCCAATGGAAGCAGCCCATAGGGTATGTGGTTGGATAGTGGAGTCCAAGTACAGTAGCCACTGGACAGCCTGGCAGGGGCCAGGGTTGGTTAGGCTGCTAGGGCGAAATGGGACCATGTTGTGAAATCTGCCAGTCACAAAAGAGATCTTCTGTCAGTGGCGGTACCATACACACACCTGTGGGTCACATTCAAATAGCACTAGGGAACCCAATGCTCTACAATATTGTGATAGACCAATTCCAGTGATTTCAGAAACCAAAGCAAATTCATCTTCCAGCTTATGGCACAGTAACCCAGTTTTGAGATTTCTCAAAAATACCAAAGGAGGGTGCACACAATGAGATAAACATGTTTGTATAAACATGTTTGTATAAACAACGCCACCAGCATGAAGTGCAATTATCTGAATTCCCATTACAACATTATATAAGTGATTAAAACCTTTCCGGAATACAAATGCATTCTCAAAACGTCCCTACGCTCAATATAAACAGCGCGAAGTGCAACCAGAAATGCTGCTAAGATGACTAGGTACTCTATTGGCATCTATAGGTCATGCTTCCTCTCGCTGTGCCAGCAACTTTGTAACGCTGAAGTCACTCTTGGAGTAGCTCCCATAACACATCCCAAAAACGGCATCAAAAGGACCTTTACAATGAATTGATGGGAATCACACATGGGTGAATTTACAAGACCAACTTAAAACAAAATATATTCCCAGTTCCGCCCACATTTGTATTAACCGTGCCTGCAGAAAGGAGTAATCTAGTATACAACTATTATTAATTTAATCTGTTTAGGACTCAATTGAGTGGGTTGGCATGTACCTAGGAGATTGTTTATCTGTTTGAGTCAGTAGCAGACAAAGATCATACATGGGTTGTTTCTCTGTCAATTCTGTGTAAAATCAATACTAAAAAAAGTAGAGGGACCCCTTAATATCGGCAAGGGGCTTCAAACTACGACCTATGCTGATTTGGGAAAAGTGATCCTGGGAGTGCCCGAGGGTGTACTTGTAGCAGGGGGGGATTTCAACTCAGTAGTGTCTGGAATGTATGATCGTCACCCTCCCAGTGTCCCCGCTAAATCTCAATCCTGGCTGGGGGACTTCCTGGAGGCAATGGGGCTAACCAATTGCTGGCGTTTACATCATCCTGGGCAACGGCAGTATACTTTTCACTCCGGGGCCCATGGCAGCCTTTCGAGATTAGATTATGTTTTGATGCCCTCCTCCCAGGCTTCCCTCATAGGGGAGGTGAAACATCTTGCCAGGGGTATTTCGGATCACTCCCCGCTGTGGTTAGTTGTGAACGCTCGTCTGGGGTCGGGAGGTCGGATTGCCCCGATTAACCCATGGTACCTCCGTGATCCTAAGATTAGAGTGGAATTACTTAAAGCGATCGATCATTACTTTGCTGAAAATGTGGGTTCAGTGTCCTCTTCTGTCTCCTTGTGGGAGGCGTATAAAACTGTCATTCGGGGACAAGCCCTCTCATCGATTGGCAATGTTAAGAGGTGTAAGCGGGAAGAGGTTGTCCGTCTTGAGACGGAACTTACCATCCTTGAGGGAGAGTTGGACTCTGGAGCCTCCCCTGAGAAGCTGCATTTGTTAGACCTAAAACAGCACGAATATAGAGCACTTGTGACTGACGCTGCGAAAGAGATGGGTCGTGAACAGCAGGGGCGTCTGTATGATGTGGGAGATAAGGCTGGGAAGTTGCTTGCCTGGTTGGATAGGAGAGAATGCGCGAGTCGAGTTATCCCCGTCATAGTTGATGTGAATGGTGAAAGTATCACTGACCCTGCTGGGATCGTTGCGCGGTTCGCCGATTATTTTCGGGTAGTGTACTCCCCTGTGTCCGATCGACCAGAGCAGGACTCCCGCTTGCTTCTACGCGATATCTCGCTGCCATGCTTGTCTGACCCGGAGCGGGACCTACTGGAAGCTTCGCTCACGGTTGATGAAATTGCGACCGCTATCCGATCGATTCGCTCCGGGAAGGCCTCGGGCCCTAATGGACTCCCCATCGAGCTTTACAAGCTCCGTCCCGACGTACTGGCGCCGTATTTGCGATCGATGTTCTTGGAATCCCTAGAGAAAGGGTCTCTTCCTCCTGATCAAAGGCTGGCCTCCATAGTGGTTATCCATAAGGAGGGAAAGCCGCGTGACCGCTGCGAATCTTTCAGACCTATTTCCCTGATCAATGTCGAACCTAAGATCCTGGCCAAAGTTCTTGCTACTCGTTTGATATCTGTTATAGGAGATCTTGTTCACCCGGACCAATCCGGCTTTATACCACATCGCAATACGGCACTTAATCTTTGCCGCCTCCATGGAGTCCTAGCGCGAGCCGGGACTCTGCGGGAGTCGGCCATCTTGGCGTCCCTAGACGCCACTATGGCGTTTGATACGCTTGAGTGGCCTTATCTTTGGGCGGTCCTTTCTAAATTCGGTTTTGGACCCGCCTTTATCCGTTGGGTGCAGCTGCTTTATGCTGGCCCTTTAGCCCAGTTAGTGGTGAATGGGCGTGTTTCGGCCTCCTTTGCGCTTGGTAGGGGTACGCGCCAGGGCTGTCCTCTGTCCCCACTTCTGTTTGCTCTTGCCTTAGAGCCATTGGCGGCTTGGTTGAGATGGGAACCATCCTTGAAGGGTATTAGATGGTCTCCGGAATTTGAAGACCGTATATCTCTGTACGCGGATGATATACTCTTATACCTTACGTCGCCCCGGAAGTCGTTGATCGTCCTTTGACGTTTTGACTTCTTTCAGTAAAAATTCCGGTCTAGTCATCAATTGGTCAAAATCTTGCGTTTATGTTCTTTCCGGAGATGCTCCCCTCTTGCCACGTGGATGTCCTATTTCGGTGGTGCTCGAGGGATTCAAATATCTGGGAATCTTTGTTACCCTAGACCCCACGCTTCGTTACGAGCGCAATTTGTTGCCCCCTCTCCGACGTCTTCGGGCGGATATAGAAACGTGGAACAGACTCCCTCTCTCTCCCCTGGGACGAGCGGCTTTGTTTAAGATGATGTCGCTCCCCTGATTTCTTTATGCGCTTCAAAACACGCTTGACGTAGTACCAGCCGGGTATTTCCGGGAGATTGAATGTCTACAGCGACAGTTGATATGGGGGGGCCGTTCTCGTATTGCCCTTTCGAAGCTCACGCTCCCTTGGTATGATGGCGGCATCGCACTCCCGGACATCCGTCGCTATTATTGGGCCTCTCAGTTAGGGGCCATCAATCACGGCACCTATGCTCATTCACTAAACCCGGCCTTTGCGATGGATAAATGGTTGCTGCCCGGCTGCGATTACAACAGGGCTCTATACGCGACGTCAGCCGGTAGATCTCTTACGGGTCCCACTAAAACAGCGGTGCAGGTGTGGTATCGGGCTACGGCGGCCACGGGATGGGCTGACAGACCGACCCGGGCTACTCCACTCTATGCCTCGGATAAACTTGGCTCCCTTTGGCAATCGAAGGGATTCGATCGGTGGGACATGATAGGGATCAGCAGGGTCGATGATGTGTGGATCAAGGGTAGGATCAAAACTTTTGAGGAATTGAAAGTTGAATATGGATTGAATGATAGGGAATCCTTTCGGTATGCGCAAGTCCGGCACGCAATCTTGTCTGTTTTTCCCCGAGGCTCGGACGTGCCGGAAGCATCCCCGCTTGAAGATAGGATACTAGATGGGCATGTCCCTGATAGCACTCTCTCGCTCATTTATAAAAAACTGATTAATACTAGGATTGACTTATTGGAAGGCCTCCGAGGGTTGTGGACCAGTGATGGTCTGGAGCTCGATGATGAAGACTGGCAGGCCGCGATCTCTTCCCCGAAAGAGGTGGCTATCCCGGCACGCCTTCGGTTTGTCCAACTCAAAATTCTGCATAGGGTGTACGTGACTGGTCCGCGTCTGGTGCGAATGGGATTCTCGACGGATGGATTGTGCAGGCGTGGCTGCGGTATGGTGGCCACATTTCTCCATATGATTTGGGAATGTCCGGCTGTGCTGAGCTATTGGAATCGAGTGCATGCGGTAATGAGTGAGGTTACGGGTGTACGGCTGATGCCTGAAGCGCGGAGGTGCTTGCTGAACGTCTGGGAGCCGAATGATTACAATCTGGCGCAGCTTCGATGGGCGACCTTGGGTAACATGATCGCCAAGCGTGACATTGCCCAGCTATGGGGCGCCCAGAGGCCTCCGACAGTCTTAGTGTGGAAACAAAACATGGATTGGTGCATGTTTCGAGAAAAAACGGTTTATGTTTCCCGTGGCACACCTGGCAAATGGGGGAAAATCTGGACTCAGTGGAACACATACCGTGGTGATATATGTGCTCCCCCCATATCGGAATGTGATATTGACTTGTCTTCCTCCCAACCTGATGTTTCCTCCGCAGGATTATAGATGTTTTGTATACTTCTGGTCTCCTTTTCCCCCCCCTCCCCCCGATTTACTAGTTGCATCGATATCTGATTTACGTTTGTACCCCCCCCACGAGCCGAATGGTGACACAATTCTATTGTAATGCCTTGCTATGTTTTGTTTTCTTGTTTTTACTTTCAATAAAAAGTTTCAACAAAAAAAAATATCGGCAAGGGAAATGAGGTACTAATAACCAACAAAAGAAAATTCCCTAGACCAATTGATTTCACAATGCTGGCACATTATAATCAACCTTCCATCAACGTGTTAAATACTATATTTCAATAGTTTAAAAAGAAAACACTTTATTACAAAATCATTTATCCTTCAGATTCCATTGTACACATGTTAAAATTGCTCTAAAATTAACCAAACTATCACATTACTTAAAAACCTATATGTAATGTATATATCACAGGGAGATTGAAGACCACCAAATTATAATTATGACCAGCATAATAAAGACAACACAAAGTGTAAGACCCTATCCTTGTCGTATACAAATGCACATCGGATTGGACTCAAGAACACGTCAATCAATACATTGCCTTCATCAGTTTTTAAATACTCTAGCAAGCGAAACAAACATTTGAGGGGCATTTTCAAATCACACCATAGTACCAGCAGCCAAAACAGCAAATGGTCCAGGGTGCATCTTGGTAACTTCGACTCTTAGGCACCTCTTAGTGCTCTCAAATGTTTTGAGCCGCTTACCCAGGAGCCATGGGTGAAGAATGTGTGAACGGACTGTAAACACTACTGCAGGTGCAAAAAAAAAAAAAAAAGTGCACTCCTTAAAACTATACTTTGTTGCCTCATCCCAGTGACCCCCTATGACAGACCCATTTAGTCCCCAGAGTCCCGTGAACACTTGGATGAGCGATCGCTGCTCTCCACTTGGTCTTACCCTCAACCCTACTCCCAAATTCACCATCATAGGAGGACTTACTCGGACAGCTTAAAAAGCACGGTTCCTCTGCGCTCATCCTTAACTAGTTCATGTTCTGGGAATCTTGCACGGTACACATCAACCTGCGGGTTGTCCGCTTTCTTGCCAAGCAGATCCTGGAAGTAGCGGAAAGTCACCTTCGGATTCTTCATAGCCTGCAGGACACAAAGTACATGAACAACTCCGAGTACGGTAAATCTCTCTGCAGAGCCAGAAAACGTGAGCAAGGAGGAATAAAGAATGAACGATTTTAGACATTGTGATGAGCTAGTCTCTAGGACACTCATAACGCATTGCTCAGTAAGGCAGTTAAAAGAGACATACAATATATTCTCTTGAGCTGACAGGCCCATTTTTAAGAAGGGTTGAAGTCAGAACAGAATGTGTGTAGCAAACATTCAATTCTAGACCAATACGATCACACTGAATGGGTATTAAGGAGCTCAATCATTCTATTCACCCTTAATTTCAGGCCTATAATAAACTAATTTTGTGCAAGGTCACTTTGAATAAAAGCTAAAGAACGAAGTGTCAAAATATATTTAAAAAATTACATTAAAATCCTTCCAATCCTAATAACTACGTGTCAATAACGGGAAACAACCTTTACCACGCAGTCCACACAATACCTTTACCACGAAAATGTAAGCATATATCAGGCAAGTGAAACAGGTGTGTATATATATATATATATATATATATATATATATATATATATATATATATATATATATATATACATACATACACATATATACATACATACACATATATACATACATACACATATATATATACATATACATATATATATATACATATACATATATATATACATATACATATACATATATATATATATATATATATATATATATATATATTTACTTGGGTTCAGGGCGTTTAACAACCTGTAGAACCCCGACAAGCATGCTATAATACACCTCAATTTATTTTTTTAAGAAGTAGCCCGTAAGCAACTTTTAAAAGACAGGCATTTAGAGTCACTGAATAAAGTAAGACTCAAACAAATGCCTAGGAAAAAAAGTTCAAAGCCATGCCTGAAGTTCGCAATGCTTTATGTAAACTTTAGCCAGGACCAAACTATTCAGCATTTTCAATTATCAAGCCCAAGCGCAGGGTTCTCAGAGTTTTACCTTTCAAACTTTTACCTTCAGTACACTCCACGTATGAACACCCAAAAAACTTCACAAAGGGGAAACAAGCAAGAAACTGGGAGGAGCACCTGGTGCCAGAGAATGTGTTTATTATCAAAAAAGGATGATGGGGAGGGCGAGTGGGGAGTTTAAAGGAAGGAGAGAGCGTTGGGTGAGAGAATACAGACTAACATAAAAAAAACTCACTGATTTCGGGCAACATTACCCTTTGTCGGAAATTAGAAAGGGTGGTGCTTTTCTTTTCAAATTAAGTTTAACTTGAATGCCAGGACTCAAATATGTAAAAAGCAGAAATCAAAACAAATTCTTCCACTCTGCAGGCTAGAAATGGAAACAATTACTCATTCTGAGGAAATAGTTACGATTGTTCCATTTGCTGAAAGTAGATGTCAATATAAAGAATATGACTGACCACTGATACTACTTAAAGCCTGGTATCAGACCTGCAGAATACCTTGACGACTGCTGAATGGACACAGGCATTACACCAAGTTCAAGAAGTAGCCAGTAACACCAGAGTTCAGCTTACGCACTTCCACTACCTTCACTGGAAGTGTCTGACAGACTGCACAAAATATATCATACTTGGATCAACATGTCCAAAATGAAAACAACATGGGGGCACATTTCTCCATATGGCATGACCATGCACGGAACACTGGGAGGTGGTGGTGAGGAGGAGAAGGAGACGAAGGAGACTTAAGAGAGGCAAGGGCGCGCATCAAACTGTTGGTCCACCACTGCCTGCTTGGCACAACAGCCAAACTGGGAAATATGCACTATAGATTTGCAAAACGGTCTCCTGCTTGCAAAACGCTGCACTGTGAAACGCTGGATAGCCAATAGCCCACAGCCTGCAAATGGCCTTGGGGTGTGCTGGAATGGGCTCTAGTGGAAGAACTGCGCCGTAAACAGATACAAACTGATGTGAAGGTCGAAGAGGACCTCAGAAAATGGGAGGCCATGATGATCCAATTAGCAGATGACACGGAAAATGGCAGAGGGTGGCCGGGACCAGGGGACAACAGAGGAGGTACAGTAGGGGACTTAAGCAGGATGTTAAAATGCACATTAAGATTCATTCATAGGTGGGGCAGGGTGCTGCCTAGGGAGGAGGGAAGGAGTAATAACTATTTGTATTGTCCTTGTCTCAGTCAATATCGCTGCTGGGGGTGGCTGTCAACAACATGTGCATGGGAAGTGGATTAATATTGGTCATGTACATTTACTAAAAGTGTGCAAACAGGATAATTCTTTTTTTTTTTAACATAAAAGAAATATATAAAGAAATGGGCTGCTCAGTTATCAACCGATTTGCATCACAGGCTGAACATGGACACAAACTGTTGCAGTGCCACACATCTGAAATTGAATTGTTCTCTCCAAGTCAATAGTAGTCCAACGCTGCAACAGTCAACTTTTTTGCTGATTTAACTCTGGCTCTCAATAAAATAAAAACCAGTTTCTCCTCCGTGATACTCATGCAAGTTTAATACAAGCATCATTTCACCAACTTTCTTTTTGACATACAGCCTCCTTATGCTCCTTTAATTCTTCAACCTAGTACAATATTGAAGTTCCTAGTAAATGATAATAAATTACTGAAGAAATGTTAATACAAACATGGACTCATACAATCCATTATTTGCGATAGACCGAGATGATACACAAGTATAAAAATAATATTTATTTGAGAAGTTTCATATAGCCCGAGCATGACCAGTCAGGGTATAGGAGCACTGCACATATAGCAGTCAGGTCCTACATACAGGAGAAAACGCATGAAGGAATATATAGGGCACAATACAAATACAATATACCAATCAGCCTGGTAGCTTAGCAATAGGGAGTTAGCACTTCTCAAGTAACGACTACCACCCGACAGTTCAAGTTGTTTGGCCAGGTAGAAAGGTGTGTTGTGGTAAATGGCCTTGCATGCCATGCAAGTTATCTTTAACTGGATTTTTGCTTCAAACGGGAGCCATTTTAGATGGTTTAGGTCTGGTGTTATGTGGTTGAATCTTCTGGATCCTGTGATGAGCCTAGAAGCGGAGTTCAGTGTGGCCCTTAGTGAAGTCAGTTTTACTTTGGGAAAGCCTGCAAGAATAGCGCTCCCGTAATCCAAATGGGAGAGGACTAAGGATTGGACTGCTAACCAAAAGTCATCAGGGGCAAGGAGGGTTTGATTTTTCTTAGTGTGTTTTGTTCGCTTCCCTGGTGGTTGCACTGATATGATCTTGCATATTCAGTAATTTCTTCAACTTTATACCAAATGATCGTTGATGACGGAGTTGATGGTGTGTGAGGCGCAGTTGAGAGCAGTAAGTGGAGTCATTCTTCTATGGGGCAGAGTGATTAGGAGGGGCGATCAGGAGAAATTCAGTTTTGAAATACATTTTTAAGCACAAAGTGATTCAAGTTGGTTATTGCTGGGTTTTCAGTATGGTACAATTGAAAACTTTGATTTCTTCAGTTGAGGATATTTTCAAATATAATTGTGCATCATCAGCCTACATTTGGTAATGAATGATTGAGAGCTTCAGAAGTTCAGTAAGAGGTTCCATGAACACAATAAAAAATGTGGGTGAGTGGATCCTTGAGGAACCACTATCGTGACTGGTGTAGTGTCAGATAGGGTTTGATTGACTTTTCTTCTTTGATCTCTATTATGAAGCAACAATGCAAACCAGTTTAAAACTGAAGTGGATGGCCCCCTTCTCAAGAAGGTCATTCACGCAGCCATGTTTGACAGTCTTAGCAGAAGTATTACACTGTAGCTCAGCAAAAAACCCTTATAAGCCCTCCAATTAGAAACAAAGCAGGTAATATAGATTTAATAGAAGATAATGGAGATGCAAATACACACAATGTAGAACATCTCTCTTCTCTTACCTGGTACAACTGCAGGTTGTTTAAATAAATTATATGCAGCTAGTCTCCCCAGTACTCCAGTCTGAAATACTAAACGGCTATGAATCTGATAAATAGGTACGGCTATGCTTACCTCAAATTGCTTCACGGTTCTAGCCATAGCAACTCGGGCCCCTTAAGGTTCTTCGAGTGTGTGTCAAACAATGCTACTTACACATCTTGTTAGACCAGAATGGAAAACCTCTTTAAGAGAGTGGTTTCAATGGTGGTGTGCTGAAACCAGCTCTGATTTTTTTTATAAGAGAAGTCATTGTGATTTGATGGAAATCAAACAACTCTGGTGGATAGGTTTTCTGCAAAAGTAAACTTTCAACAAATATTGCTCTAATGTGCTGCGTTCTATGGTCCAAACACAGACCAAGGTACTGGATTAACCTCGCCATTAATTTCCTGGATTTACCAGCTCCAATTGGGTAATATTTTAACATTTTACAGGATAGTCCACTAGGTAGATCAACACATCAGTATGAAGAAAAAAATACTCTTCGATCTTGAACTAATCTGACTCACGATCCTGAAACGTCTGGAGGTAAAGGTACAAAATAGGGTTATACATTTCACTGAAAAACAAACATGGAATCTCTTAAAACTAGATTTTCTTCCTTTTAGATAGATCAGGAGAAAAGGTGTTCGGCATTCCCCAACTAACAGTATTCAGACCACTCCACGTTTCACTTGAAGTTGCTTCTTCACTCCTTACAAAAGAGTGGAAGGTGAACAGAAGATAAGAAGAAACTTAGATCAGGAGGACTTACAAGAAATCCAATTTAGATTAGAGGAGTTTCTTAAGATTGATTTAAAACAGACCGCCAAAAGGGTGGTGTGTGATTCTGAAGATGTTTTTCTCAGGAGAATTGAGACAAAAACCTTGAGGATCAAGAAAAAGTAATAACGGGAAAAAACTAAAGACAATAAAATATTTTTGTGGAAAATGGGAGGAAATTGGAGCCAGCAATATATTTTCAGATACCAGACTCTTTTGTTACAAAAATCAGTAGTATAGTTTGACCATAGCATGAGAATCAATAGATGTAGGAAGCAATGGAAAGTGAGTAGATCACAACACTTTGAATATTGTGAAACAACTGACTTGACTGGCCTAGAAGACCAGGGCAGAGATGCCCAGGAACTACAATCAAAGAAATCATAGCCAAGTCCTCAGAGACTCTAGTATGCAATTGCCTAAAGATTCACCAGGATTTTGATTGCGAACAGTATGATGAAAGTTTAACTCCAAATACAGTGGTTGTCAGTGAATGGCTTTAATCGCTACATTTGCTGAATTGATATCGGAGCATCTAATGGTGCCAATGCTGCGATTACTGAAGATGAAACACACAACGCAAATGCTGGTCTTAAAAATAAGAAGACTGTGGGCCCAGATGGTATTCCAGCAGAAGTTTATAGAGGAATTACAGAGCTTGTAGTCTCAAACATGAAGAAAGTGAACTCTAATCTGAAAGATACAAAGGATACCACAACTATCGAATCAGGCATAGGGACCCAAAGGTCTGAGAATCCTACAGAGCAATTGCTTAGTTCTTCTCGGTCCAGCTCTGGCCATCAAACTGGGAGCGTTAGTTGGTACTATATTTAAAATACTTATTCCTGAGTGTCAGCTACAAAATGTAATCCTCATCTTGATTGGCTCAAATGGTGGAGGCAACCATCTCTCCTTTAGCTAGAAGTACACTTAGCGCAGTTATGATCTTCAACCAGGTTAATAGGATATTTCTTCTGCAGGTATCAACCATCATTAATGTGGGTGGTGCTTTCCTCACTGCAGTAAAGCAAATATCCACAAATATTTAATCAATAGTAATCTTACACCTAGTTTTAAGATACCAAGAGGCACCAGACAAAGCTGTACATGGTCACCATTATTATTCAACTACTTGTTTAAAACACTAGCACAGCCAATGAGCATTAGAAGAGGGAATTAAAATCATTCCAATGCAGACATCTGAAGACAAAAGTTGCTCCTAGTGCCAATGACTTGGTAATTTATACTATTTGGATATCTGGCAAATTAATTTCATTCAGAAATGATGGATTGGACGTAGCACTTGAGGCTAGACAAGTATGGAAAGCACTGAGGTACTTGGGCATCATGATAATCCATTAACTAAACGTAATCCCTGAACAAAAACTAAGGCCATTAAAGAGGATCAGCTGCTAAAAAAGTGGTAGAATCTTCGGCTTTCAACTTATGGAGGAGTCAATACAGTAAAAATAAATTTGTATTCAAGTTCACATTTTATTTCTCACAATTTTCTTATACTTCTACAATAAAGTAAGATTTAAACACAAGGAATAGTTAGCTTGTTCCTAATGGAGGTGTTCCAAGTGTGAAAGGTGGCATTGAGTGGCAGTATAAGTGTTGAATGAAGTGATAAGAAGGGTTTCAGTCCAAAGGGAAATTTTTCTACTGGACTATATTCATACACTACTTAGGTATTCAACACTGTGCAATTTCAAGAAAGATAGGAGTTTAAAAAAACACATTGATTAGTCTTCAAAACACACAAGAAAACATACGTTTTTTTTGTGGTGGCAAAAATTGATCTAATGCTGCAGCAGGAGCAAAATAAATGTTTGCTCTATCTTGCACTTCCAAGCACTTGAAACATAGCTTAAAAATGGGTCTCATTTCATCTGATTGGCTGAAGGCAGTGAAAGTAATGTTTATGTGAGACAAATTGTCTCAAGGGGAAGAAATCAGAATTCTGGTTGTGTGGGTGCTAGATAGAAAGATAGAAGGTGACCAATATTTAATATATAATGATTATTATGCCTTCTCTTAATGAGGAATTCATGGTTCCATATTCCTACAATTTTTCAACACAAAGACACCAAATTTGTGTCAGGATTGGTTTTGGTGTAGACAAGGATGCTCTAACAAGTCTAGAAATGACACGATCTTTTGAAGGTACTATGAACACAAAAAAAAAGCTTCCATGCTGATCTTCACCATTACAATAAACACTGATATTTAGGGTCACATACAATAAACATTTGAAAACCTAAAGCTCTCCGGAAAGACCTCCATGATGGTCCACCTTGGAATCATAGGTTTAAAAGGGATAGTGGGTAGATTATGACATCTATTCAAGAAGAGCAGCAGAAATGAGACTCTTCGTGGATGACAATGTAGTAGTTCACAAGGGATCAATTCACATCCATTGTATTCCAAAAATATTGCTGACCAGACGCTTCTTAGGAACAGCTTAGTGGCTGAATCTCTATAAATATCTAATATACGAAGTACACTTCTTCCACTTTAATCTGCAAATCTACTGCTGCCATGGTGGGTTGGTGGTGTGTTTTGAATAGCAGTGACACTATTTATCAGGTAGAGGATTCAACACCAAAAGATAAGAAATCCTTCAATGAAGATCAGAGCACTAAGTAGGTATGGGTGTGGTTACATTGCTGGTGCACACATGTTAAGGTCTCACACATCATGCTTGAGTGTTACAACCTATTTAGAGATAGGGATATTGACCACACTTTACAAAGGCAGCAAAAAAATGAAACAAAGGGAGAAGAGATGAAGCTCACAGCCCCCCCATTGTGGGAGGAGCAGCAGGCTGATCAGAGGTAATGGTTTCCCAAGGTAGTCATGGAGAGGAAGAAAAAAAATAGGACAAGGAAGTAATACTAAAGTAAGAAAGAGCAAGTCTAAAGAACTTCATGTAGGCAAAATCTTACCATTGCCACTGCATTCTCTCCAAAGAGACGTTCGTTCTCCTTCAGAGCAACAGCAACCGGAGTTTTCCTCCGCGATTCTCTAAAATAAAATCAGAAAAAAAATACTTAGGACTCTACTCTGAACTTTCCACTGAACCCACACTTTCCCTTTGGCATTCACACACAAGCACCTAAAAGGGACCCTTTAAATCCACAAGATGGGCAGCAATCATTGATCACACATTAACAATGAAAAGAAGCCTAAAAACCAATCCATCGTCAGCAGACATGCTACCATCTGTTCTGCGAGGAGCAAATTCAGTATGGCAAGCAACATCTTGTAAACATTTTCAGACAAGGTTGACAATCCATGCACTATGAAGAAGAAAAAAAAAAGCTCAACTGTATGGTCATTTGTATCAAAAGGTCCACAACGCTCATCTCTTTCGTGACTCAGAGTTCTCTCCAGCTTTCCCACCACAATCTGTGCCAGTTTCAATGCTGTGACTGCCAATCACCTTTCCGATATCCACATGATTCGTGAATCACTTCAACACTTTCCCTCCAACCAATGCACAAAACTAGTTCCTACATTCAAGACTGCAACTATCTGACCACCGTGTGACCCAAACAGCCCTCACTTCATGAAGTACTGGGCTCTAAATTGTTCTCCCTCCGGTCCTCTATGTTCAAACACCGGTTCTTATCTTCAGGATTAGCTTTAGGATGGTGTAACTTCAATTTAAAATGCCAACATCTCATACCCCTAAATTCCAATCCAGAACTCTACTTACCCTCTCAAAAAGCTGGATCACTGCCCTCTCTAACCATCGCCCAAAGCTAAAACTTGTTAAACCTCATTTAGTACAGCATACAAGTGCTTCTCTCCATGAAAATGACTAGACTTCAAGCTCAGTGTTAGTATATGACGGTCGGCTGAGATAATGTCTTCCACTGCTACTCGACTCTGAAGCATTTAACACCGTCATCCATCCCACCAACTACACTTGCCACCCTCAGCAGCACAAACTCAAGACTTCCATTAGTTCAGTCTCCCGCCCAAATGGATTCTTCAGTCTTCCGGTCGTCTCAAATGTTTCACCTTTCCATCTAACTGTAGACAGCACTACTTCTCAAAGTTTACCAGTTATGTCCAATCCTGCTTTCTCTGTGGGCAACATCACACCTTATAAGTGTCCAAACCACCTCTTAGCGGATGGCACTCAAATCACTTATTTTTATCCCTTCTCCTTCAATCTTATATCGGACTACTCAACTACCATTCACTGTATAGCCCAGACAATTCAACGCACCCTAATCCAACCCCAGTAGCTATTAAGTAGGTGTAGAATTTCTCACTTCCACCACAGGTGTATATCAGGTACCGAATATACTCAAGAGCAGTACCCACCTCTGATTACACAAATCCACACATAACTGCTCTATACATGAGCAAAACAAAAGCTAGTAGTCTTGTCTTAACCCCAGTATGCATGCACTACAGCCAATGGTAAGGCCATTAACTTTGGTACTCCCATCATCGGTAACATCCACAAACGTACACCTACCATCACATTAATTTAACAGAAAGATTGGCTATCTGTCTAAAACAAGACGTAATACAAATTACCAACTAATGCTTTTACGGTGGCCCACAGAACGTTCTCCCAGTGGGCACACTAAAACTATATCCAACAACACCCTTCTAGGAACTTTTAAAACGGGAATATACCTATAGAACGAAGCACTCCGTGCTGCATCAAGATTCCAGTTCTACAGCCTCCTGGGCCTTCTCAATTTAATCGGTTAATTGACAAAGTAGGAGCAATCCTTAAGGCCCACCTTCTTCACTCAGAATTTTATTTCTATTTCCTCACACCTTCAACCTTCTCTACAAGGCCCCACATAACGTGCACATAACGTGTCCTAGGGCTCAAATGAAAATAATCCATACTCTAATTGCCAAGGTTTTGCCTTTAATCACCTGCTCAATATAATTCCCAACTGCATTAATGTACAAACTGAAGCAAACATTAGCACTATATACTGCTTGATACTGTGTATGGTGTTTAAGCATTACAAAAACAAAACAAACAAACAACACACTGCCTGTCCTCTAAGATGAAAAATGAAAAGCATCACCTGGTTTCAACCACACAATGCTTCTTACTTGTTTAAAACGATCTCCATGGGAACTCCCGGCTTCACAATAGCCACCTTCATCCACTCACTCCCAAGATCAACGGACATGACAGCCAGAGATTCTGTGAAGACCAAAGAAAAGTGAGTAGAAAGCGGACACCTTCCGACCTCCAATCAGAAGGTAGTTATTAGTGACCTGATGTGACTCAGACAGGTCTGTGCATATACTGAAGATGCTGAATACAGAACGTAAATTTTTCTGAAAATGTTTTACATAAGGCAAGTAAAAGTGGAATTAAGAGATAAGGTTGTCAAAGGGAATAAAAAGACATGGGAGTGACACCAAAATTAAAGAAGAAAAATAGGACAATAGATAGTGGAGGTAGGACACCATTGCAAAGGTGATAAAAAGTGCAATGCTTTGCCAGAATAAAAGCTTGCATTGGTAAACCATGCCCAGTATTTTGGAATAGCAAAGAGATATTGGCAGAGTCATTGATGACGACTGCTGGGGGTACTGCTGCTCCATGACCAAAGATGCATCACTGAATGGGCGACACAGGTTCATGCATTTTAAATATGTCAACAGAGTATACTACACACTAGGTCGGCTATTGAGGTATGGGTTGAGAGTCAGCAGAATGTCAACGGTGCCCAGGGCGTGAGGCTGTTTTCTTGGATTTTTTACAAGTTGCATGGTATTACCAGATTGTGTAAATGAGTTCTGGAGGGCAGTCATTTGGGAGCTAGAGGCTATCATAGGCCCTACCTTGGAGATGAACACGTTATTGGCCCTGCTAGGATAGGACAAAGGAGTAGATAAAGGGGGACAGGAAATTAGTAGCTATAGGTTTACTGCTGGACAACCGCCGGGTGGCAATGCGGTGGGCCAGGGTTCCAGTCCTCACCCTAGCAGACCTGCATATTTATATGGTATATTGCAACATGCAGTCAGATGTATACAACAAACTATCCTCCCCCATCCAGGGAGTTTTATATAGCGCGAACTGGACCTGAAGGTATCAGAGCACTTTACACGAGCACCAATTGCATTACAAAAGGGACAAATTCATTTTTAGGGAGTAAGAAACAGGGGGAAACAGAGGGAGGGGAAACAGGGGCACTGTGAGAGACCTATCGCATAATGAGTAGGAGAAGAGACATGTCTTTCTGGGAATACAAAGAGCAGTAGACACTGGGGGTCTGTAGGACAGATGAGACTGCTTTGGTAAGAATCAGACCATGCAGATATGACATGAAGGTGTGTGTATAGAACCCATGCTGCATATGAAAACCACAGCAGAGGGCTTTATGTGAGATGCTAGTGAGGAATGCAGGATAGTTGTATTTCGACTATCTAGGCACTGAATCAGGATGTAATTAACGACTCTGGGAAAATCTATATGTGGTCATACTGTATCCAGTCAACTGTAAAATATATTTGACGAATAACGATTATAACAGATAAAGCAAAAAGAAACCATACCCAGTATACCAGCTAGAGGTTAAATCAGCCAAGTGGTTGGGGTTCCCTTGTGTTTTAATCACGTGACTAAGCTGAATACAAGGGAAGGCCCACTCACAACTATCTAGGTCGGGGAAAGCAAGCACCAACTTCTCATTAAACCATACAGCTTCCACCCTTCCCACATACCACTTCGGTTAGTGAAGTGAAAACTGAAATCTTAATGAGAAGTTTCCCCATGAACCAGATTTGATAATGGAGAATGCTATTCTGATTTCCAGGGAAGCCCTTTTGTCGGCTAATTTGAAGGCTCAATTTTTTAAAACTTTATTTACATTATACTATACTCCGGATCGTATGCTTAAATGGGGAACCCGATATGACGGCAAATGCTTTCGCTGTGGGAGTGACAATGCAGATAGTCTGCATATATTTTACAGCTGTGTTAAACTGCACAATTTGTGTCTAGTATTGAAAAACTGCATCAATTCGTGTCTAGTATTGAAAATTTTCTATCACCCATAATACGGATTACTGCTAATGCTGTTAGAGACTTCACCCCCGTTCTCCTCCCACTCTGGACTAAAATCATTAACAGCTCCCTTCAGCAAGGTCTCATCCCAGACTCCCTCAAAGTGGGGCAAGTCACGCCCATACTCAAGAAACCTACAGCTGACCCGGCTGACTTAAACAATTACCGCCCTATCACCAATATCCCCACTCTGGCCAAGCTGCTGGAAAAATGTGTGCAACTCCAACTAACAAAACACATTGACCGGTTCGAACTCCTCGACCCGCATCAATCAGGCTTCCGAGCGAAACACAGCACGGAAACGGCCATGACACACATAATTGATGACGCCCTCCAAATCCTTGATCGCAATGACTCCTGCCTCCTCATCCTCCTGGACCTCTCCTCAGCATTCGACACAGTCAAACATGAGAATCTATTAGAGCTCCTAAATACCAGAATGGGCGTATCCGGGACTGTGCTCAAATGGTTCACTTCCTTCCTACACAACAGATCTCAGAAGTTCAAGATCAACAACGTGCTGTCCTCACCTGTACCAGTAGATCTAGGCGTCCCACAAGGATCTTCCCTCTCACCCACGCTGTTCAACCTCATCATGGAACCACTCGCTACCTTGCTCCAAGCATCCAATGTACACTTCCATATGTATGCCGATGACACTCAACTTTACCTAAAGGTACAATCCCCGGAAGACATCAAACTTCTGAACTGCACACTTAGAAACACCCAATCGTGGTTGGCCGACAATCACCTCAAACTAAATGCGTTGAAAACTGAGTTCCTCTTGATATCACCCACTGCGAAAATGACCACCACCCAAACATGGCTCAATCACCTAACAGCACTCAATGTCCGACCCACCATCGTTGACTCTGCGAAATCCTTAGGTATCACACTTGACGCAAAGCTCAATATGCAACAACACATTAGCAAAGCAACGAAGGGAGCTAACTTCCAAATCAACACTCTGAGGAAACTCAAACCCTTCCTCCCAGCCAAAGATTTCCTAACTACTGTACAAGCCCTAGTCATCCCCCGCATAGACTATGGAATTGTGGCCCTCAGTGGACTCCCTCAAGCAACAACCGCACCCCTAAGAGCCTCCTTGAATGCTGCCGCGAGACTCATTTCTGGCTCAAGGAAACACTCTCATATAACCCCTGACCTGAAATCCCTGAACTGGCTACCCTTTGAAGCCAGAATACAACTGAAAATTGCGGTGATGACACACTCAGCCATACACCACAAGGCACCCAACTACCTCACTCAAAAGTTGTCTATATCAGGAGGCTCGAGATCCAATAGAAGTACAAAAAGTCTGCTCCTGAAGCCTCGCAGATTCCGTAAGCAAAAACATACAAACGCTCCTTCTCAGGAATGGCACCCAGGATCTGGAATGCACTCCCTCCTGAAACGAGGCTTATCTCCTCCTCTACACTCTTCAAGAAAGAAGTGAAAGCCATCCTTATGGCCAAGTTCACCTGATCCTTACGGTTGCTGCTCAGAGACTTCTCAGAGACTTTTCACCGATTTTGTAACGTTGGACACTTAATGGTCCAATAACTTTATATTCATGACCTACTGACCTCTGTTGCAGTCGGATCAAAGACTCTGCACCGTCTTATAGTATTGTCTATTTTGTGTGTTTATTGGTATCTATTGATCGCCATGGTAGTTGGATCAGAGTCTCTACACCGCCTTATTTTTATTGTCTATTTGAGTGTTCTCATGATCTCTATTGTAGCTAGATCAGATTATGCACCGTCCTATATTATTGTCTATTTGTGTGTCTATTGTTACCTCATGATCTATATTGTAGATAGATCAGACTCTGCACCGCCTTATTTTACCGTTTTATCTGAGTGTTTACTTGTATCTTATCAGCACATGACTGTTAGCTTATTATGCTACCGTTTACTATACTGTACCCAATTATTTTGTCTAGTCACCCTTCTGTTGCCCACTCCCCACATGTGAAGCGCTCTGATATCTGTAAAGATCTTGTTCGCGCTATATAAAACTTTAAATAAATAAATAAATAAATTTAAGATTTCTCCAGCACTTATGTTATTGGGAATTGGGCAAGCCGTGGAAAAAGGGACGCCCCTATTTAAACATAGGTATTTATTATTTGTAGCAATGACTGCAGCTCGTTTATGTATTGCATCAGATTGGCTGCAACCGGAACCTCCAGCATTTGAATTCTGGCGGGCCAAAATGTACAACTTGTTTAAATTAGAATGGAGTCTTTACGCCGTAAAAGGGGCAAGAAAGCGCAAACTTGGTATGCTCATTTGGGGGGCAATTTATGAACACATGGAGATGTGACAATGTCATTTGATGTATTTGTGATTGGTTCTCCGATTGTTTTCTTCTTCTCTCAATATGCTCCTACTGTGGAATTATCAAAAAAAAAAAAAAAGGAGAGAGAAGTTTCCCCATGTGTGGCTTCATATTTAAGCAACAGTTTGTGGCGATTGATTTGTTGGAGTAACCTCCTGTATGCGATCTTACCTTGTCCTGCAGTGTCTAAGTTCAACACATTTTTGGTCACAAAAGGCATAAAAATAAGGTGTGCATGAAGCAATACTTCAAAACAAAATCAGGATGCCTCAGCCAAGTCAAAGCGCTGGCATTCCTTAGTAATGAGCAATTAATCACAGTCCTCCTGGCAGGGGCAGGATAAAATGAGCAAACAATTATATCGACATGCGCAGCTTCTGCCAAACAAAAAAACACCACATCGGAATAATTCTCAACAGACCAAAACGTCTGCCAGCATTTTCCTGGAACAAAATTGCTACCGTTTCTTTTCTTGGATTTTATCCAAAGTGTCAGAGGCTGTGATTTTGAGACCTACATACTCTTAAAGACTTTAGTCACATTAACCAGATGAGGTGTCCAACCGGGAACACAAAGCAGCTGCAAAATGTGCACTGGAGAGCTCTGCTTTCCTTCTTGGGGGGAATTAAGCTGCAAAAGGTATTAACTAGAAACCCACCAAGAGCGGCCATAACCAAACCTAACATTTACCCTCAAGCACTGCACTCTAGCAGCAGTCCTTAAGCTTAGAGCTTCTAAAAAGATGCCAAAATACCATCGATCACTGCCAATAATTTGCTAATATGACATGCGCACATGCTAAACTGCCCTTCTACCTCCACTTTCCAAGTTAGAAAAATTTGGGGTTTTTTTGTATATCGATATACTTAACAAAATATATGATATGGTCACCACACAGATCTGTGGCAGTTAGTCCTTGACCGCGACCTAGAAACAAAGACATCAAGTTGTATGTACAGAGAACGTAGTATACACACCTGTCAGTAATGGAACGTTGACCAGAAGTAGGAAGGACAGCACACATAGTGGCAGAAAAATCTTCCCCATGGCGACTCTAGGCAAAGTGGTCTGTGACCTACAGAGAGCAAGAATAATAAAGTTAGTGGTACACCTCGTTATACATCAGCAACACTTGGGCATTCTTTCAAAGTATCTCTGTTCGCATATGCACTAGTTCCTGGGACTTGAAAACGGCTTTGACATTCTGTTGGTCTTTTACAACTCTAATTGAAAATGTTGGCTACTTCATTACTGACAAGCACACAGATACAATATTGTGACAGCGAATGAAAATGTTTTTTGCAGTAATCCATGCACTACTGACCAAAATACAATCCTAAAGCTAGAACCGGAGTCTCTATTTTCTCCATAACCCATCTGAAAAAACTATGTTGGGGTGGTAGGCCTAGTACATATTACAATCAAAAGAACAGAAAGACTTCCCAAACTGACAGAAATATATACCACCAAAAACAATATCAACATCTGTCGAGACATACAAGCTATGGGGACATATTCTATATGCTTGTAAGAATGCTAACCATGCCCAAGTGTCACTAAATGAAAGCAAGGGCTGTCACTAAATGGAAGCAAGGGCCGCCATGATGCCGCTTCCGCCTGCTTCAGATTAAATGCACAATAACACTGACAAGCTTTGCCAAAAGTTTGAGATAAGAACAGAGGAATGGCACATCACTCATTTTGCTCAAGTCAAGCCTGCTCAGAAGCAGTCGTCTGAATAATATAGATGGCTCAAACCCCCTAGCTGCAGAAATTACAACCACGGTCATATTGTGGATGGGCTAAAATTATTCTGTACCGAGTTTAAAAGAATGAAAAAAAAGTATGAATTTAAATTTCAAAATGTTATCCTTATTGGATTTTGATATTTTAGCACCCTTAACAAATCCAGGCCGAAATACAATGTGGCAAAACATTAAGCGAAATTTAAATTACAATGGCATAATTTCAGGAATTTTGTTTGTTAAGCAAAATTCCGAAAATGACTCCACTTTACATAATTCTGTGCTGTTGGCTGTAAAAATGTAGTACGAATGGTGCACGCGGACAACAGAATGCGAGCGGCTGTTGTTCGCACTAATCTGGTTTAAAAGCATCCTCAGGCCAAAAATTGAGGTGAAGATGCATTTTACATTAAACTAACAGGAAATTACAGATTTGCATTTCGCTCAATTCTGTGTAATTGCTTAATTTGCGATAATTAAATGGTAATAATAATACGTCATTGATAAAGCAAATGGTAACTCCATCTGAAGTGTCCTCGACCTAGGAAGTAATTTTCTAATAAGGAACAAAAGTAAGGAACCAAATTGCACTGTATCAGTCCTAAAATGGTCTAAAAAGCAGTGTCTTGAGTTTCTTCTGAAAAACTAAGCATTCCAGTCTCAGATCCAAGGGCAAGGTGTTTCACAAATTATGTACACCCCTACAAAAACATTGACGATGTGCCCACAAGGTATCATTCTAAAAACATTGGTCCGACTCATTTGTCTTGTAATACTTAACCATTTAAAGAGCTTTGAAAAACGCCAGGCATGGACAGCCATCACGTCTGCACTGCACATCATATGCTTATGGCTAAACATATTTTAATACTAAAAAGAGACGGAGTGAGATTTTAAGACCTAGGATATATGTATTACTATCTTAACACTAATTAGATAGTAGTACATTTCATGCTAACCTAACTAAAAACTATTTTCACTCAGAAAAACTAACATTTATAGATCGCAATTATTTAGCAACACTGTGTATAACAAGCAACTATGAGTACTGGGCCTGTTACTGCTCTTTTGCAGCACCTGAAGTCTCTAATGGTCTCAGATAATTAGAAATATGAATAAGTTTGAGCACTGCTACAAAATTTAGGATGTGTACCGATGAAGTTTACTGTGCTCCAGGGTTTACTCCCCACTCAGGAGAAAAATATCATAACAAATAAAGCAAGTCTCTATTCGGCTTGTCTCCTTGGGCACAAGTTTAGGCTGGATCTCCAGCAATTAATTCGCTACAATTCAAAACTTCTTTCCAAAAAGTTTAATTATAATCATAGTCCATGATTTATACAACAATCCTTGATGTTGATTCACATCATTCGAAATTTCATGATTATCATCAATATAACTTTCTTGTTGATTTTAACATGGAGTGGCCTCCCAATGCATTTCGGCGCGATAGCGCCTTTGTCAAGGGATCTGTGAATCAGAAATGAAGGTAATTAGTGCTACTTTACTATCGCCACCCACATAATACTCTACAGAGTATTATGTGGGTGGCGATAGTAAAGTAGCACTAATTACCTAAGTTATATTGATGATAATCATGAAATTTCGAATGATGTGAATCAACATCAAGGATTGTTGTATAAATCATGGACTATGATTATAATTAAACTTTTTGGAAAGAAGTTTTGAATTGTAGCAAATTAATTGCTGGAGATCCAGCCTAAACTTGTGCCCAAGGAGACAAGCCGAATAGAGACTTGCTTTATTTGTCTCTAATGGTCTACCAGTGACCTCAAACTTCTAACCCCCCCCCCCTCCCAGACAACACTGAATGCCATTCCTATTCCATCATTGCTGAGCATGGACAGAGGTCTACAAAAAGTATTGCTCTGATCCCTGAAAGCAAAAATCCCCCCTCCAAATACAATCTATGGTAAGGATTGGAGGAGCAGGAGAGGCACACCTCAGCGCAGGGTAGGAGCTTATAAGATCATTTCATGGCTATTTTTTTTTTAGTACCGCATAATCTACAATATGTACAATAGGGCAAATTCATCAAACAAAAACAGCAATTGACCCCAAAAAAATGTGCTCCTCTTAATTTGGGTGTTGGGAGCCCGTCACACTCGTGGGTCCCAATGTTTCTGTACCCATGGTTGCCCTCCTTTTTCTCTAAAAGTGCTTTTCGGCACTAAAGTTACCAAGGAAAACGAACCTCCCATATCTTTTTTAAATTATTATTTTTTTGTTTAATAAAAGTCATAATTTTGGTCCAGTGGGTCCATCAGACCCATGGAACATAGTGCTGCTTCACCAAGAATATCTACTGCCTTTCGAAGTGGGATGTTTCTTCTGTCCTTTGTTAAAAACATGGGCTTTCATCTTGCCCATCCGCCTCGCTGCAGTCTGTCTCCCAAAACTGAGGTGTCTCTTCTGCTATAATGTTCCCCTCCAGTAGAACATTACTCTGAGGCCCAAAGCAACACTGGCTCAGCCAGTGTGCATTGGCCCATCATGCAAGCAAGAAAGGGTACTAAAACAGCCGTAATTGGGATTTGGTCATGGTCACTGGATACATTAGATTTTGCAGCTACTGTGTTTTAAGCATCATTATGGATTTGCCACACAATCCACCATCTACTGCATAATCTGCAGATTTAAAAAAATGTTTCCTGCTCAAACGGTCAAAAGATTAAAACTCTGCAATGTATGGCCGCACAGTAAAGGGCTTAAGTAAAGGTTGACTGTCACTTTTCTGTCACTTACTGCTATACTTGGGTGTGAAACTGCTACTTGCCCTGGGATACCTAAACGAGCACTCCATGCTCTGATTATGCAGAATTTCCAAACACTTCTGAGCTCTACAACTATGGGAAGGCTAACGTCAGAGTTCCTCTTGGTTAAATCGGAATGCAAAATCGAGGAATTCATGGATGTAATTGAACCCCCTCTTGCTAGAAAGCCTTATCTTCAGTTAAGGCACAGCACTTTACCAATTAGGTCATTTACTACTAAATGGTCCAAAACTAATATTGAAGGTTGCCCTGCCTGTGATTACAAAATTGAAAATGTACCACATGTTTTGTTTTTTTGTCCTGCTTATTCTGCAATTAGAAAATGTTGGCTGATTCCAATTTGTAAGAACCTCAAATTTCTGCATTTTATCCAGGCATGTAGAATATTTACTTACGACACCCATCCCCCCATTGTGTTTGGTGTATCTCGATACCTATTCAGTATGTGGCGTAGGAGACAAACATTTTTAACCTAAATGTTAGTAATTATGAAATGTTATCATTCCTCTTCATTGATAACTCACAGTTTAATTCTCTTCTTAAAAGTCTAATGATTATTTATTGTTTTAACAATTTGTGCTGGTTTGTATTTTACGTGCACTTTTATTGTTAACAAATGTAACATTAATGAAGTAATATTATCACAAAGTGTGCATTATGTGTGCATAATTTGCCTTTTCTTGCTGCGCGTTTAGTCAACAGGCTTTACCAAATGGAGTCACCTGAAGCTCCACAGTGTCACACATGTATTCTTCTAGAAAGGTAACGTAAGGGTGTTACCAGCTGGGTTCTAGAGTGCATCCTTTTAATGTACACTTATAAAAATTGTTCTAGGTATAGTCTGATTATTTATCACAAAACTATATAGATGCAAATAATTTACATATGCACAGTGCTTTTTTGCCACAGACTGACCTTGTAGAACTATAAATCGAAAGTCACTATCCCCCACTGTGCCCACCTTGATTCAATTCTGTGACTCTTTGGTCATGCACAGATCACATTAGCTAACTGTTTCTTAATGTAAAAGAGTATTTTCCACCCATTAGTTTAACTTGCATTTATTTTTTCATTTAGGTTGTACACGTTTTATTTTATGTAGTTACCTGATGGTAAAAAAGGTAACAAAACAACTGACAGAACATTTTGTTCTTTTTAACCACACCTTTTAATCCCTCACCCAACTCACTGACTGTGCACTTAGGGCATTAAGAATTACAGGTTTACGGACTTTTTTTTACAAGACTTTTGACCCTGACTTTTGCCCCGGACCTTTCCCCCTATCTGGTGCGGCTTTTTAATAAAATGGAGGAGGAAGGAGCTACCTCCGGTACAATGTCTGAGGCAGTGATTTCCGTGATCCCCAAGCCCGGAAAGGATCCCCAACGCTGTGCCTCATACCGACCAATAGCACTACTCAGTCTTGATGCTAAGCTATACTCTTCCATCCTTGCCAAACGCCTAAACGACCTCATGCCCGTCCTCATTCACCCGGACCAGTCGGAGTTTATTAAAGGACGTCAAACTCATGATAATACCCGTAGAATCATCCACTTAATAGAGAAAGCCAATAGACACCGAATTCCTGCGGTCTTAGTAGGCTTAGACGACGAGAAAGCCTTTGACAGAGTGGATTGGGCTTTTCTGTTCAGCACACTCTCAGCATTTGGCTTTTCGTCCAAATTGATCAACCTAGTAAGGGCTAATTATCGTCTTCCCCGCTCCAGGGTAGTGGTTAACGGGATACAATCGCCTACCTTTCTACACTCCAGAGGCACGAGACAGGGCTGTCCCCTTTCTCCTTTACTTTTTGCGCTTAGCATTGAACCCTTGGCTTTAGCAGTCCATACCAACCCAGATATTCAGGGCATCCCGTTTGCGGGGGAAGCCCACAAAATATCCCTGTTCGCAGATGATGTTCTTCTGTCGCTGTCCACTCCTGTGAAGTCCCTTCTGAGTTTGCAATCGGAACTTGAACGCTTCGAACAGGTGTCCGGGTTCAAAATCAACCTAGGCAAATCCTACATACTTAATCTCACTCTCTCACCCGCGGAGGCTCTAAGGCTTCAATACCTCACCCCGCTATCCTGAGCGGCCTCCTCCATACAATACCTGGGGATCCAACTTACACCGAGACTGGAGGGGTTATACGCTGCCAACTTCCCGCCCATTCTCACGCGCATTCAGACTGCACTCACGAAATGAAAGTCTCTCTTCCTTTCATGGTTAGGGCGCATTCATGCAGTAAAGATGACACTCTTGCCCAAGCTTCTCTATTTATTTCAGGCTTTACTCATCGAGCTAGAGCGTGATTTCTTCCTGAAGGTGAAAGCTATGGTACTACGCTTTATCTGGGAGGGTGGACGAGCTCGCTTCTCTTATTCTCTGCTACGCCGCTCTCGCACTGAGGGGGGGGGGTTGGCCTTCCAGACATCCTTCTATACTATAAAGCGGCTCAACTGAGGGTCCTAGTAAAGTGGTCCCAGCAGGAATCCGAGAAACATTGGCTCCATATGGATCGCAGTGTGACGGGACGAACCATTTGGGACTTGGTATGGCGGCACCGTAGGGATAGAAAACATATTCGTACACCCACATGCACCACTCTTAAAGTATGGGACTCTGTTTCAGGCAACGATAGGTGGACCACGTTCCCATCCCCGTTTACTCCAATCCACTTTACTCTAGCCTTCCCACCGGCTCAGTACGAAGGGCCATTTGACGCCTGGAGGAAAGGGGGCTGCTTAGCCTTAACGCATCTGTTCCATCATTTTGATCCCCTGACCTTCGATCACTGTAAGAGGGATTTTGAATTAGAGGACACAGAGAGATACCATTTCCTCCAATTGATGCACTGGGCCCTTGCCCCTACGATAAAGAGAGGCTGCCACCCGACCTTTGACAAAATTTGATGCCTTTCTTACTAAGTCTGCCACCATGAAAGGGGTGATCTCATTCATCTATAGTTTTCTACTTAAAACAGTGGTTTTCCCACGCCCCAGATATATGTCCATGTGGGAAGAGATAATACACCGTCCCATTTCCGAGGAGGAGTGGACACATCTTTGGTCCGATATGACCCGCTTTAATCATTCCTCGGAACTTAGGGAAGCTCACATGAAAACAATGATGGGCTGGTACTTACACCCTTCCAAACTTCACCGGATCTTTCCCACCTCTTCAGACAGGTGTTGGAGAGGATGCGGGCTACTGGGGGACTTCCAGCATATCTGGTGGGACTGCCCGACTATCCGTCCTTTCTGGGAGGAAATTCTGGCACATATAAAAGGACATGTTAGGTTATCCCATTCCCATTACTATGGCAGGCGTTCTTTTGGGGCTCCGCGATCCAGCCCTAGAACACCAGACAAGAGCCAACAAAATGATTATGTGGCTCTTCATTGGAGCGGCTAAGGCACTCTTGCGGCCACATGGAAGAAAAGTGAGGCTCCGGCTATCTCACTCTGGCACTCTCGCCTCTGGCAACTGCTTAGCCTCGAGCATATGGCTGACATTTTTAGGGATGATTATAAAAATATTGAATTTAAATGGAGGTCCCCTGGTCACCTTTCTCTCTCGGGGTCTCACGTCTGCAGTATGCCCTTCCTCCCATCAGAGGCCTTCATCTTTACCAATACTGAACCCAATCTCGGACTGACCATTCTATCGTTGGTTTTGTTACTGCCGCCACCACGCGTAGGGTGGGTGTGTGGCTGGCATCGGGGGGTGGGGGGTTTGTTCCATTGTTTCCTACCACATATTGGGTTATGTCTGTCCATGGCTTTTGTTTTTCTCACACAGCATTTCCATGGCGCATTTTGGAGAAGATAGTGTCACAGAAGGGCGCCACGAATCCTTTGGACTGCCTCTATGCGTCGTAAGGTTGCATGATCATTGTTTTCTTCCCAAGCCTCTGGTCATTTAGAAGCTGTATCTACCATTGGGCTTACTTATAGCGGAGAGGGGCTGTTTACGTGGTTCAATGCACTATGCATAATGGTATTCTTCGGCTGAGGCATTTTGCTCCCCTGCGTGGGATTAAGTGATGATGCAATTACGTTTGTGGTTGGTATTAAAATCCAATAAACAGATTTTTGACAAGAATTACAGGGTTTTTTTTTGGGGGGGGGGGAGAATGTATAGCGCGAACTACACCTGAAGGTATCACAGCGCTTTACATAAGTACCAGTTGCGTTACAGACAGACACATTCATTTTTTGTTAAGCACAGGGAGATTAAGTGATTTGCCCAGAACCACAGGATGATGTGCGCCCCTTTAGAGACTCGAACCCGGTTCCCCAGCTTTAAGGTCAACCGCACTAGCTGTTTGGCGACATCCTCTCCCCAAGTTCCACACTTCCCCAAGTTATCAACTTCAACCTCTGCATATATATGAAGACAGTCTGGAAACTTGCCAAACAAAGAAGGTTGCACTTCCAGGCCACCTTTATTTACAGGCCCTTGAAAAGCATTTACGACTCCCTAGAAATACAGTCACAAACTCCTAGTGGGGGCCGGTCCCAGAGCTTGAAGACATCTGGGTTAGGCACTCAAAAAGCAAAACATACACGGTTACTCATCCTTTCACTCATGCATCCATTCATCCACCCACAGGCTCATTCTTGCATTGACCCACTTACACAACCTCAATAAAAACACACACACACACACACACACACACAACTCAACAACATTTGCAAGACAAAAGTATTAAAAAAAAGAAAGAAAAAAAAACACACAGACTAAACAAGGTAGACATAAGCTAGCAATAACAAATCAGCAGCGGGTGCAAGAGTACTGTACACAGTGTATCAATGTTTTATGTTTCTAACATGGTTGCCATTTTTAGCACCAATGTGTTGGCAGTCATAGAATGGTATAACAATGATACACTGTTGACAATTGAATACCATTGTATGGGTTAGAAGCAGTGGCCACGGAACACTGCAGATGAGGAGAGCAGCAAGACCTGTTACCACTGTCTGGGAAGGAAGCTGCAGTACGCAGTAACAATGAAAAGAAATAAAGAAATGAAGAAGGCCTAATAAAAAAAAAGTGACTGAAATCTGAAGGACTATCCTACCACCAGTATCACCATGGCAATGAAGCACGCTAATTTTCTGGCAAAGGGTATATGTGACCATATAAATGCTATCACTCACAGGGTAAGAACCAAATACCGAAGAGGGCTGACCCATTGTCCAATGTGGTCGTGGATGGAAGCAGTGTATAAATGAAAACCATGAAGACCATCAGCAGAGGAAGGCCTACTCAAAGACTGTATGTGCGTATTTTAAAGTTTTATTAAAATAAAGATAAAATCTACATATACAGTTTTACAATCATGAGGACAGTTGCACACAGTCTATCGGTACCCAGTTTCCACGAAAACCCCACCTCCATGATCACTACAATAATGTTATATCTCATCGTCCGAACCTTGATCCAATATCGGAAGTGTACAGATGTTTCTCCTATAGGTATTCCATTTGCCCCACACCCTCCCCCATTTCTTTGGACATCCTCTGTGAATGAAGCTGGCCTTCTCAGCCACCATGACCATATCCATATCTCTACACCATTCTAGCAAAGTTGGTACGTGTGCAGACCCACATTTCTGCGCTAAATTTCGTTTAGCTATCTTCATGCCTGTCGTTGCCCACTGACGTTCAGGTGGGGAAGGTCTGTTGGTTCCCACATGTTTAGAAGGCAACATTTAGGATCGAGTGGGACTCGCTTCTCACTGACTTCCGTAATGGTGTCCATCACTGCTGCCCAGTAAGGTGTAAGCAGTGGGCATTCCCACAGGGTGTGATAAAATGTACCTATGTCACCACAGAGGCGAAAACAGTGTGGGTAAGGGATTCTTCCCATCTTATGCAGTGTTACCCCTGTGTAATAGGTCCTGCGTAGTATTTTTTGCTGTATCAGCCGTAGTCTAGAATATGTGCATATTTTTAATTATTAGATCCAGGCAGACAATTAAAGCCTGTCAGCCCTTCCGAAGAGACTCTAGCAAGAATTATTAAACATCACGAATATTCTACTCCTAGGAGAGGTCGTGAGGGGGGAGTGGGGGGTAATAAACACCAATATCCTTGCTTTTAAAGGTGAGATTTAATATAAGACAATTCTTCTCCGGCCTTTAACATGGTGAAGTAACAATTCACCCTTAAATTCCTATTGGGCTTTCAAACGTGTGTGTGAACGTTTCATGATAAGCAGATCATGGCACTGAAAAAAATTCTCAATGAACCAATCAGTTCTACAGCTTTTAACATTGGCATGTTGCTATAACCAATTTAGACTTACTGTAAGCCTTCCCACAAGGACACCACTGGGTACCCTGTAATACAACTCCAAACACGAACAAAATTACAGTAGGGTAAAATAGATAAAATCCCTACAAAGAGGGCCTAATAGGGATCAGAATGCAAAATTTCTATTTCAACCGCTTGCCCGAGTTGGTCACCAAAAGAATAGCTTACTATGATGATATGCGAGATTCCGTGTAACAAAATACCGGCCTACACGCTTCATTACAGTGTATAACAACACACTCTTAAAACTCCATTACTTTTAACACATGATTTTCACAATAAATAAGCCAAGGCCACTGGCGTTGTTTTAATAAACTGATTAAACCTAAGAAACTTGAGAGGACTTTTTTGTGTGAACCAATACAGCATATGGCCTTTATCTTCACTCGTTTGACAACATAACTCACATAGACCCAATTACCATTAACTAGTGAGTAACTGTTGGACCTAGATTACCCAAGCCTACATATGGTAGCCTGGCACAGTAGTGGTCTACAGCTAACTCCAAGCGCTGGTTAAGTACTTACAAATCTTACCCACAGTAACTCAGTGATGAACCACTAAAATAAAGACACAACACCACTGTTTGGAAAAATACCGATACCTTTTATAAAAATAATATGCTCTTCTTGTTATGCTTTTTAGTCAGGGATGAAAGACAATCAAATACACATCCACATGAAATTTAAATTACTCTTCAATATTTTTCCTGCTCAGAATTTGAGAATCAAAGGTACATTTAGGTTCTTTAGTTATTTAGGACACAAGACACTTCACTAATAACTTTTACAGGAAGGCAAAATACAGTCTGGCAGAGTAATATGTTTTTAAAGACACATTTGCAGGTACATTACATTTGTGATAAGAGGCTGTCTATAGTACAACCCACTACTCCACTAGGAGGTTACAGCTAGGGATTTGCACTCTACAGTTTCAACATGTTATTTAACCACTCTTAGGCGTGTACATTACCCCTCAGCTCTTAGCCTTCTTCTCACTCAACAGACCTCTACCACAGGGGTGGATCTTCTCAACATAAACCCCCAGCCATGTGGCTAAAAGGAGACAAAACAGAATCAACAATGTTCTCCCTTCGATCAATTCACAGGTTGCACCTTAATGGTGAAGGTTCTACTTCCTTAATTAATAACAGGATATAAGGGCTCTTCCTAGTGAGCCTGGTAATTCTCCCTGCCCACCACTCTCCCCCTCTTATCTCATTAGGAGCTAGAGTTTTTTACGTGGACTGGGCAGTTCTGTCACTCGGTTTCTTTATATGTAATTCTGGCGGCTTAAAAGTCAATTGCCTGTCTTTAAGATTTCCCGCTTTGATGCCTTCAGTCACCCGATGCTTCCTCTTCCCGCACCCCCTCTACCCGGCTTACTTTTGAGTTCCGGACAGTGCAGCTGGTGTTGCCTGGGTCCCGCGGTGCCGGGGAAGTCTCCCCGCAGTTGTAGAGGCGTCAGGGATGCCTACCTCAGACCGAGGCGCTCCACCGAGGTGACCGATGCGGCGCTTCTGCCTCTTCAAGCTTACCGCTGGCTGGAGCTCTGCCTTGACGCACCTCCGATGACGCGACCGGCCCTCCTCAGGCGCACTACTCCGCTGGGCATGCGCGGAAGCGCTCGCTCTTCTCCCGCCTCCGCACTCACTCAAAGGGAGGACGCTGGTCTATCGGTGACGCTGCTCTCCCGGGCCTGCCCGATCATAGGCCCCTCCTGCCTCACGAAAAGCGTCTAGCTGCTGGTCATGCGCGGAAGCGCCGATCTCTTTGTTTTGACGCGGCCGGTGCCCCCGGGGTCCCGATGCCGATCAGAGCAGCGTCGCTGCTCCCCTCCAGTCACTTCTCACTTGGGCTTCACAGGAAGGATGTCCACACACGGCGCCCTTGCTCCACAGGTCGCCAGGGTGCCACAGACCCCCGCACTCACTTCAGCTACTCCACGTCCCCGGTAAGCTCAGCGCTGATCAGGGGTAGCCAGGACTCTCTTCAGTCAGGGGTATCCTGAGTGGATTTATTGAGATTCCAAGATGTGAGTGGCTGCTTCCTCAAGTAGCTCGATTTCTTTTCCAATAGTTGATGTTTTGAGAGAGGGATCGGTCAAAGGCTGAAGGGGGAACAATCCTCTGAAGTAACTGTCAGCCTCAGTGACAAACTAGCTGCTCTCAGTGTGTCCACCTCCTCTCACCACTGCCTCACTCCTCTACTCTGGGGTCAGCACAAAATGGCTGCTGGTCACTGGCCTTATATAGGGTGGCCTGAGACCTGCAGAATTCTCTAGGGTATTCTAGAAAGTTCCCTAATGTTAACCTATGGACCTGTCCTCCAGTGGTGTCCGTTATGGCAGTTGGTGGACACCATCTTAGGTCTCTGGAGATCCCTAGATTTTCAAGGGGGCTGACTAGGCCTCACAGGTTATGAGGGAAAAATGGCGTCATCGCCAAGGAACACCTAGCCCCCTGACAGCATTAAAAAATTCCTGATGGACATATGTAAAAATAAAAATAGAAACTCTGGGAGGCTAAGGGGGACAAAAATAAATCACGATGGTTAGAGTCTTCCCAGAAGCAGACAGGTCTAACACGCGTCCCCCCCAGCTGAAAGTGGGGAGAACTACCCAACCCCTTGGGAGTCCTCATCACTAAGGCGGAAATATCTGGATAGACCGTCTGCGTTGGCATGGTCTGCCCCAGGTCGGTGTTCCACCCTAAAGTCCATTCCCTGTAGGGAGATGGACCACCTTAACAACTTGGGATTCTCCCCCTTCATTTGCATCAGCCAACGAAGGGGGCGATGGTCAGTCTGAACTAGGAAGTGCGAACCAAACAGGTATGGTCGCAGCTTCTTCAGAGCCCAAACCACCGCAAAGGCTTCTCTCTCAATTGTACTCCATCTCCTTTCCCTGGGGAGTAGCCTTCTGGACAAGAAGACCACGGGTTGATCCAAGCCCTCATCATTTAGCTGCGATAACACTGCCCCAATGCCATGTTCTGACGCATCTGTTTGGACAATGAATTCTCTAGCAAAATTAGGGGCCCTGAGAATGGGAGCGGAACACAATGCTTGTTTCAAGGTCATGAAGGCTCGCTGGCAAGCCTCTGTCCAGACTACCCGTCGGGGTTGCTTCTTGGAAGTAAGTTCAGTGAGGGGGGCCACGATAGTGCCATACCCCTTCACGAAGCGACGGTAGTATCCCGTGAGGCCCAGGAAGGCTCGGACCTCGGTTTGAGTCTTGGGGGGCTCCCAGGCGATGATGGTCTCAATCTTTGCCTGGAGGGGCTGCACCGTCCCCCTGCCCACCAAGTGACCTAAGTACACCACCGACCCTTGTCCGATCTGACACTTGCTGGCCTTGATGGTCAAGCCAGCCTGTTGTAGGGCATGAAGAACAGCTTGCAGGTGCTGCAAATGGTCCTCCCAGCTGCTGCTGAAGACAGCAATGTCGTCCAGGTATGCAGCAGAAAAAGCTTCCATTCCCGAAAGGACCCTGTTCACCAGCCGCTGAAAAGTGGCAGGGGCATTCTTGAGCCCAAAGGGCATCACACGAAATTGGTAGTGTCCCTCAGGTGTAGAGAAGGCTGACCTTTCCTTCGCCTCCTCGGTAAGGGAAATCTGCCAGTACCCTGAAGTTAGGTCAAAGGTACTTAAGTATTGGGCAGCTCCCAGCCGGTCAATAAGCTCATCCGCCCGTGGGATAGGATGTGCATCAGTTTTAGTCACTAAGTTCAAGCCTCGGTAGTCCACACAGAATCTCAATTCAGGTGTGGTGCCTGGTGGGGCAGCTTTCGGTACCAAAACCACCGGGCTAGACCAAGGGCTACCAGAAGGTTCAATCACCCCTAGCTCCAGCATCTTGGCGACTTCACTTTTGATGTTGGCCTTCACCTTGTCCGACAGCCGGTAGATTTTAGATTTCACAGGTGGGCTGTCTCCTGTGTCCACGTCATGGGTACACAGGTGGGTCCTGCCTGGGACAAGGGAGAACAGGGGAGAAAATTGCTCCAGGATCTGGCGGCAATCACTTTGCTGTTCAGAAGTCAGGGATGGCGAGAGAATCACTCCCTCCACTGATCCATCTTTTTCTTTGTACGAGAGAAGATCAGGGAGAGGTTCACTTTCTTCTTCCTCTGCCCCATCGGTCACCAGCATTAAGACAACCTCGGGCCTCTCATGATGTGGCTTGAGGCGATTGGCATGCAGCACCCTGAGGGGCTGCCTCGGGGTCTTAAGATCCACCAAATAGGTAGACTTCCCCTTTTTCTCTAAAACCTCAAAGGGGCCTGTCCAACGATCCTGGAGGGCATTTAGCTCTCCAGGTTCCATTACCCACACTTTCTGTCCAGGCTCCAGTTCCACTGGGTGAGCGTTGTGGTCATACCACTCTTTCATAACTGCTTGGCTGGCCTCCAAGTTGTCTGAAGCCTGCTTCCACAACTTAGCCATTTGGCTCCGGAAGGCCAGCATGTAGCTCACCACGTCCTGGGGAAGCTTCCTGGGAGTCTGTTCCCATCCGTCTTTCACCAGGCTGAGAGGTCCCCTTACAGGGTGCCCATACAAAAGTTCGAAGGGGCTGAAGCCCACTCCCTTCTGTGGCACTTCCCTGTAGGAAAACAAGAGACAGGGTAGGAGGATGTCCCATTTCTTCCGTAGGCTCTCAGGAAGACTCCGTATCATACCTTTCAAGGTTTTGTTAAACCTTTCCACAAGGCCATTGGTTTGTGGGTGATAGGGAGTAGTAAACCGATAGGTAACGCCGCACTCCTTCCACATGGCCCGCATGTATGCTGAAAGGAAGTTAGTCCCCCTGTCGGAAATGACCTCCTTGGGGAAACCCACTCTGGTGAAAATCCCCATCAGGGCCCTTGCCACTACAGGTGCAGTGATGGTCCTCAGAGGTATTGCCTCTGGGTACCGGGTGGCATGATCCACCAAAACCAGTATGAACCGATGTCCAGCTGAAGTTGGTGGATCCAATGGCCCTACAATGTCGATGCCCACCCTCTCAAAGGGGGTGCTAACGACGGGTAGTGGTTCCAGGGGAGCTTTTAGCTTCACCCCAGTTTTCCCACTGGCTTGGCAAGACACACACGTCCGACAATATGTATCCGACGCCACTTTCATTCGAGGCCAGTAGAAATGGGGGACAAGCCGGGCAAAGGTCTTGTCCTGTCCTAGGTGTCCTGCCAATGGTATCTCATGAGCCAGTTCCAGTAGAAAGGCTCTAAAGCATTGAGGGACCACCAAGGCTCTGGCTGAACCGTGGCCAGGTGTCTTGGGCTCACTGTAGAGGAGTCCATCCTCCCAGTAAATCTGGTAGCTCCCTTCAATGTTTCCCGCTGCCTGGGCGTTGGCCTGTTGCCGCAGCCCCTCGAGAGTAGGACACTCTTTCTGAGCTTTGCAGAATTCTTCCCGGGAAGGACCTCCCTCCACATGCCATTCAGTTGGGATGGGTAGGTTTTCCAGGGAAGCAACATTCTCCCCGGTGGACTCCAGATCCACCTCCGCAGGTGGTCCAGTTGTCTCACGAGGTGGAGATGTCGAGGCAGGGTCCTCCGGCCTCCTGTCCTTCTCCTCTCTGGCAGCCGGCTGGGCCATTGTTCCAGGCTCCAGCGTCAATGAACTCCCCCTTCGGGCAGTCGCGGACCTTGTGCTGACACAAGTCCAGTCAGGGGGTCCCAGCATCTCAGAGTGAGTCTGGTACTCCACCCTCCTCCAAGCATTGTGCTCCATATCATTCCCCAACAGGCAGTCAACAGGCACGGCAGGGCTTACGGCAACTCGAAGTGGACCTGCAACCCCTCCCCACTCAAAGGGAACCTCGGCCACAGGATAGTGGCCCAATCTGCCGTCAGCCATTACGGCGGGATGGAGTACATCTGGGATGACCTGCTCTGAAGACACCAGCTGACTCCTTACCATAGTCATGCTGGCTCCTGTGTCTCTCAGAGCCTCCCCTCTTCGGCCATTGATGGTGACCCACTGCTCATACTTAGTAGTATTAGAGGGCAGCTGGGTCTTGGGAACCATCTCCTTATCTCCTAGGGACACTAAGGTGACACCCGCCCGCTCCCCCCCATTAACCAAAGGCATCTCCTCCCCGAGCACTACACTAGTGATTCCCGGGGCTTTTCCTCCAGTGGGAGGGGGTGGTCTTTTTGGGCACCTCACATCTCCTTTATAGTGTCCCACACCACCACACTCAAAACAATGAACAACCCTTGGCTGCTGGCTTTGGCCAGGGGTAGGGTTGCGAGGGGGGTTACTCTTGGGGATGAATCCTCTGCCCCTTCCTTGCGAAGTATTTTGTGGCCCTTTTGAGAACTCCCTCTTAGTTTCCCCTCCCTCTTTCCTCTGGGGGGCGCCCTGTCCTTGCTTCTGGGAATTCCCTCCAGTCCCCTTAGTCGACACCCGGGTACTAACCCAGATGTCCGCCTCCTCAGCAAGCTTCCTGGGGCTGGTCAGCTTGCTGTCCACCAGATGCTGTCTTAGTTCGGGAAGACACTTCTCGAGTAGGTGTTCCTTGAGTATGAGGTCATATAGTCCCTCATAGTCTCCTACTTCGCTGCCTCTTACCCAACCCTCCAGGGCCTTCCTGGCGTAGTCCAAGAAATCTACCCAGTTTTGCGTGCCCAGCTTGTAGCTACCCCGGAACTTTTGCCTATATTTCTCAGGGGTCAACCCAAACTTCTTGAGCAGCGCTGATTTCATAGCCGGATAGTAGGTCTGTTCACTCTGGTCAAGAGCCAACAAAGTATCCCTGCCAGTGGGGGGCATGTATTTGTATAACCCACCTCCCCAGTGGACTTCCAGAATCCCATGGGCCCTTAGCGAGACCTCGTAGGCGGCTAGCCACTTAGCAATGTCGTCACTGGGTACATAACAAGCCATAATATCTTTTGGTAGGTACGGTCTAGGTTCTTTGATGTTGGTCTGGGTATCGCTGCCACCATTCTCTGATTTGGGGGATCCTCGGTTTAGGGCTTGTAAATCCATCTCTTTGATGGTTCGCTCATGTGCCAACCTCCTATCCTCCCTTTCCATGTCCATCCTGGCTAGTTCTATTTTCAACCTCCTCTCCTCCCTCCTATCTTCCAGCTCGGCTTCGGTTAAGCCCCTGTCTGAAACACTGCTGCTTGCCCTTGAAGGTAGCCTGGGACCTGTCAGAAGATTCCCTCTCCCCATTTGGTTCAGCAATGCAGCCTCAGTAACAGTGTCCCCATCACCCATTTCCGTTTCTGGTTCCTCCCTTAGGCGAGCTTCTAACCATGCCCTTATGCTTGTCAGCAACTCTCCTTTCTTGGCACCTTTATTGAAAAATACCCCGTTCTGCTGACACCAATCCCTGAGTTGGGCCACAGTATTGGCTTCCAACTCTTTAAGATTCACCTCCAGCTTTGCCATGGTATAAAATTACTCACAGGAGAAAACCACGAAGTGACTTGAGGTTAACCTCCACCCACCACCAGAAGTAAATTTAGAAAAATCAAAAATATAAATTAGGAGGGCCGCAGGGAGAAAACTCCAGGTGAGGTCTTGTGGTTAGCACTGCGTTACTAATAAGTGAGTGTAAGTACAAATCCGTGATCCCACCGCTGAAACACCAATTATGTTGGACCTAGATTACCCAAGCCTACATATGGTAGCCTGGCACAGTAGTGGTCTACAGCTAACTCCAAGCGCTGGTTAAGTACTTACAAATCTTACCCACAGTAACTCAGTGATGAACCACTAAAATAAAGACACAACACCACTGTTTGGAAAAATACCGATACCTTTTATAAAAATAATATGCTCTTCTTGTTATGCTTTTTAGTCAGGGATGAAAGACAATCAAATACACATCCACATGAAATTTAAATTACTCTTCAATATTTTTCCTGCTCAGAATTTGAGAATCAAAGGTACATTTAGGTTCTTTAGTTATTTAGGACACAAGACACTTCACTAATAACTTTTACAGGAAGGCAAAATACAGTCTGGCAGAGTAATATGTTTTTAAAGACACATTTGCAGGTACATTACATTTGTGATAAGAGGCTGTCTATAGTACAACCCACTACTCCACTAGGAGGTTACAGCTAGGGATTTGCACTCTACAGTTTCAACATGTTATTTAACCACTCTTAGGCGTGTACATTACCCCTCAGCTCTTAGCCTTCTTCTCACTCAACAGACCTCTACCACAGGGGTGGATCTTCTCAACATAAACCCCCAGCCATGTGGCTAAAAGGAGACAAAACAGAATCAACAATGTTCTCCCTTCGATCAATTCACAGGTTGCACCTTAATGGTGAAGGTTCTACTTCCTTAATTAATAACAGGATATAAGGGCTCTTCCTAGTGAGCCTGGTAATTCTCCCTGCCCACCACTCTCCCCCTCTTATCTCATTAGGAGCTAGAGTTTTTTACGTGGACTGGGCAGTTCTGTCACTCGGTTTCTTTATATGTAATTCTGGCGGCTTAAAAGTCAATTGCCTGTCTTTAAGATTTCCCGCTTTGATGCCTTCAGTCACCCGATGCTTCCTCTTCCCGCACCCCCTCTACCCGGCTTACTTTTGAGTTCCGGACAGTGCAGCTGGTGTTGCCTGGGTCCCGCGGTGCCGGGGAAGTCTCCCCGCAGTTGTAGAGGCGTCAGGGATGCCTACCTCAGACCGAGGCGCTCCACCGAGGTGACCGATGCGGCGCTTCTGCCTCTTCAAGCTTACCGCTGGCTGGAGCTCTGCCTTGACGCACCTCCGATGACGCGACCGGCCCTCCTCAGGCGCACTACTCCGCTGGGCATGCGCGGAAGCGCTCGCTCTTCTCCCGCCTCCGCACTCACTCAAAGGGAGGACGCTGGTCTATCGGTGACGCTGCTCTCCCGGGCCTGCCCGATCATAGGCCCCTCCTGCCTCACGAAAAGCGTCTAGCTGCTGGTCATGCGCGGAAGCGCCGATCTCTTTGTTTTGACGCGGCCGGTGCCCCCGGGGTCCCGATGCCGATCAGAGCAGCGTCGCTGCTCCCCTCCAGTCACTTCTCACTTGGGCTTCACAGGAAGGATGTCCACACACGGCGCCCTTGCTCCACAGGTCGCCAGGGTGCCACAGACCCCCGCACTCACTTCAGCTACTCCACGTCCCCGGTAAGCTCAGCGCTGATCAGGGGTAGCCAGGACTCTCTTCAGTCAGGGGTATCCTGAGTGGATTTATTGAGATTCCAAGATGTGAGTGGCTGCTTCCTCAAGTAGCTCGATTTCTTTTCCAATAGTTGATGTTTTGAGAGAGGGATCGGTCAAAGGCTGAAGGGGGAACAATCCTCTGAAGTAACTGTCAGCCTCAGTGACAAACTAGCTGCTCTCAGTGTGTCCACCTCCTCTCACCACTGCCTCACTCCTCTACTCTGGGGTCAGCACAAAATGGCTGCTGGTCACTGGCCTTATATAGGGTGGCCTGAGACCTGCAGAATTCTCTAGGGTATTCTAGAAAGTTCCCTAATGTTAACCTATGGACCTGTCCTCCAGTGGTGTCCGTTATGGCAGTTGGTGGACACCATCTTAGGTCTCTGGAGATCCCTAGATTTTCAAGGGGGCTGACTAGGCCTCACAGGTTATGAGGGAAAAATGGCGTCATCGCCAAGGAACACCTAGCCCCCTGACAGCATTAAAAAATTCCTGATGGACATATGTAAAAATAAAAATAGAAACTCTGGGAGGCTAAGGGGGACAAAAATAAATCACGATGGTTAGAGTCTTCCCAGAAGCAGACAGGTCTAACAGTAACCATCATGAATACACTTATAATTTTAGACATATGTGCAAAATTACGGCTGGCAAAACAATATACAACCTCTCTCAAAAGGGCCTTGCAAAGATTATCACAGTGAAAGTCATCTACCATCAGGGCTTGTCACAAGGAATAACAAACATCAACACCCTTGCCTACCATTGTTATCTGAGACATTTTGTGTAACAAAATACCTGGCTATAGTCTTCAGAAAAATGTAATAACAATCCACAATGAAAGAACTATGAGCTCTAACAAATGCTTTTCACCTAGATAAGCCAGGCCTTCTGTCCTTATCATATTTTTTCATAAGATCACACCTATTGTAATAAACATACCTTTTATGAGTGAACCAACAGTCTTATAGCCTTTATCATTGATGAGTCACCATAACCAACCCAGGCCTACTGTACTGAGTGTTAGATTCCCCACGAGGCAGCCATCAGGCATAACATTTTAAGTGTATAAAAAAAATAGACTAGGTAAATCAAGATACTATCTTTCATAAGAGAGCCAAACTAGGATTATCAAAAGGCAAATCTTCGATCCCCATGGATTATGAAAGTGGGTAACCAACACTAAAAATCTTTACCTACTACTGTATTCTGAAAGATTCCATGTAACAAAATACTTCCCGGCAGGCTTTAATACACAGTAATAATCTGCCCCTTAAATACATATTGACTTTTATATATATGTTTTTCCACAATAAATAAACCAGGTCCAGTGCATTTACCATAACTTTTCATAGCATACACACCAGGCCTATATCCATGAACACCAACTTACCATCATAACCAACTCAGTCCTGCCGTATTGGGCACAAGCTTCCCACAACGCAAATACGCAAGCACTCATTTTCAGTGGAAGCAAACAACTTCTGCCTAATCGAATGCTGTCCTAGAGAAAACTAACATGTGGGCGCTGCTTAAGTCGAGAGAAAGCTCTGTCGATCACGTAAAGCAGGGAGACAACTGCGCTGTCAAGCCAGATGTAAAAAATCATAAAAAGCCGAAGTGGAGTCCCCTCTTGCTCACTTGATACAGGATTCAGGTACTATAAACGAAAGTTCATTTTTGTTGCACCGACCAGGCTTTTCAAGTAAACAGATAAAAAGAAATTACTTGACCATTTGCAAAATAAGTAACCAGCAATTCATTCCTTAAGTACATGATCAGTATTTTCTTTAGGAGAGGAACTACCTAGTAACTCAAGAGAGCAGAGGCATGACAAAAGAAAATGACTCGTATTTTCATTCACATGTCTGCGACTAAAGTCACGTGGCGGAGCTTCCTAGCCATCCCTGCATGACAGCAGTGTAGAAACCATTCATTGGACACGCACACATGCAACAGAGATCCACAAGCATGAGGTTGGACAGCCAAACACCAAAGCTGTGTAAAAAATGCCTATTTTAAAATGTCAAAAAGTACAGATTCTCTGACTCTTGAAACAACGAGCACAACAGAAATCGTAACCCAATTCCAAACTTATGAGACACTGGAATCTTACACTCTTCAAAGGATTACAAACACAAAAAGAAAGCAGCCTCACCTTTCCCCCGCATAGACAGCGGGTCCTACGAGTTAACGAGTGCACCATATGAGGAGCAGTACACGTTGCCTGCTCTATTTTAAAAGCAAAAAAGTAATCCAGCATCAAGGCCACCTCATCACTACTGAAAACAACAAATTACACCTCCCCATGTGATGCTACAACAGGCTAACTACTATCACCACGTTGGGCCTAGTGGGTTCTCACGACAGGTCCTTAGATTCTCTAAAATGATCTGATGGTTGACTACAGTAAGACACTCAAAGCCAGCGACAAACCCAGCACCCCCAATTCCCTATAGCAGCCCTCACATGGCAGTCCAGCTCCTACGCGGGGGTCATCCCATGGAGAGCTCGTGACAGCCTCTTGCACATTACAGACCAGCCAAGTACCCATTGCTCATGACATCTCAACAAAGTCTTCAAACCTTCCACAGTGGAACCTACACCATACAACTAAGACACCATATAAGAGATCCGATTTATTTCTGAATGTGGCACTAGATCCTACCTCTCACTCCTTCGGTCAATAGGCCACACCAACAAACAGCCTCCGAAAGCCAACATTTAAGGTTCAAGTGACCTTAACACGGATTCAAGTCTAAGCACCTTGGAGAGTTGCCAATCCTTACTATTCATAGCACTGGGGCGTGGGGGAACCCCACGCTCCAAGGTTCTATATGACAAGCCTCATTTCACCCACCTTCCCTCCCTCCATCTGATGTAGCACTACGGACAGCTCGCTAGTTCTAGTCTTCACAGCCTGTTCTGATTACTTTAAGTCGTGCTAATAAGGACCCAGACTCATTCACCTGACTGTCAAAAATGCCCTTCAACGCCACAATATCTTCTCTCTATGGCTGCACCTTGCGTGCCCCCATTTATTTATTTCATTTTTATAAAGCGCGGACTTTACCCGAAGGTGTCAGAGCACTGTACAATAGAACCAGTCACGTTACATGAGAGAACTGTTGCAGGAATAGCACAAACACAAATTGCAGGCCATTGAATCGGTCCCTACGACCACCTCCATCAGGAACCCGCGGGCCCTAATCTCAGGGCACTCTATAAAACATTTTTAAAAACATCAACCCCTCTGCCGTGGGTCACTCTCATGACTCATGGTGACTGGTACATCTTAGCTGCCCTGAAAAACCCATGTCCCCCAGTCTCGTGAGCCTCTACGAATGACAGCTCCAAGCACGCTGCCCCTGTATCACATATCCGCTCCTCCAAGACCTTACCAGGTGGCCCTCGAGCACTGCCTTCCGCGGTGCCCTCAGACACAAGCTCAAACTCACCGTGCGTCCCTGCACACACGCGTCCCTCCGCGCTCCGTGAACTTGAGGGAGTCCCCACTACCTTCTTATCCTCTTCTAGCACACTGACACCGGCCTTACCCGGCGCCTACACTGCGCAGGCCTGAACGCGGCGTCGATCCATTGGCTGCGCTCCCGGCCTTGAGGTTCGCGTCATACTCACGCGCTCTCATTGGTCCACGTGCCGGCTGCCCGGAAGCCGGTACGGATGCCGGAGGTTGCTCATTGGTACACGTTAGACGTGACGGTACCACACACGCATAAAACTTGTAACTTGAACGGATTGTATACGGACGGAAGAAAGACTTACGCTGATGTACGTCTTCTATGTTCATAGCGGAGAGGCATGGTTCCACTTCCAAAGAAAATTAGAAGTAACAGAAACATGACGAAATGTAATGTAATACTAAAACCTGGCTTCAGATGCTGGCCCGGCTCCAAGATTTTTTTATCTGGCTGGGCCTGGGATGATATCGGGTGGTCCACTGCAGGCCCAATATCTGTCGCTTCTGCCAATAGAACCGATTCAAGCGCGAGACTCGATTTTTGAAGGAACAAATTGCTGTATTTTGGCTATCTTCCGCCTTTAATGACCTCTGCTTCAATAGAAGGCAATGGGAGAAATGCATTCTCCCTTTTATTTTTAAAACATCTCTCACTTTCCCATTCTAAAATATTGGCATGTATGTACACACCTTAGATCACATCATATCTACTTCAAAACAGGCACACTTGCATAGTAATATTTTAGTATCCTATGGTTCTAGTATTCACAAACAAACTGCTAGATTACTATTTTATTAATAATTAATCAACTTTTCATATTTTAGTATAAATGTATTAATCTTATTTGTTGTAATATCTTTTAAATGAGAAATTTCCTAGTTAGCACGAAGGAAAGTTTCAATTCTATTAAGGACGCGGAGGCGAGGATTATGCATAACCTTTCTTCATTTTATTGACAGCAAGTTCAAAGGTAGAAACAAAAAACATTCCTTGAACTACATATCCTATGAGACCAACCGCTAACCATGGGAACCAAGTAACCAATCACAGTCCAACCAAGTCCATATAGTTAATCCATCGGCATAGTCCTTCCTCTTTCGATGCTGCAGGAAGTTAAGCCATCCACATTCTATTTTTTTGATCAGAACCTAGGAGAATAGAAAACACTATAATCTCCAGTCATGATAAGACTCATAAATGAGAACAGCAAATAACCATAAGGCAAAATATTATGTAATCAGGAATACAATCACAGATGAGGTACATAAAACATAATCAGTAAAATAGCAATGCATAGGGAACAAGAACAGCAATGCAAATGCTCTTTGAACAAAATGAAATCAACAGTCATAAGAGTAACAGTACTTCCCTGATACGTAGAAAATGTCAGAACATCCAATAAAACATACATATCATCAGGGAGGAAGGCACATAAAATTGCCAGGGTGGGATAATCTTCGCCTCCGCGTCCTTAATAGAATGGAAACTTTCCTTCGTGCTAATTAGGAAATTTCTCATTCTATGTCAGGAAGCGGAGGCGAGGATTATGCTTGTTCAAAGCTTACTTACCACCAGCGCAGCGGCTTTGTGAATTGGTTTAAAGTAAAACTTTTTAAAAGTGGATTCCGAAGACCAATCAGCCACGTTCATAATGTCTTCCAACCTGCCACCTACCTGGACAGCCTTGGAAGCCATAGCTCCCCTAGTAGAATGAGCACCAAATTGTCTGACATCAATGCCGGATTCCGACATAATCCATTTGACCCACCTAGCAATGGTCAGAGAGGATACCGCCTGAAACGGTTTCTTAATGGCAATCAAGAGTTGCCGTTCACCAGGAGGCCGAACCTCCAATGTCATATCCTCATATGATTTTAAGCATCGGACTACACACAATTTAGGAGAATCCGGAGAAGCAGGATAAGTTACTGACCTTGTACTCCACTTAGTGTTCCTGGAAATGGTAAATGTAACCCCTTCCGGGGTAAAAACCCGAGGGGTAATGTCAAGCGCCCTGACGTCTGACGCCCTCTTACAAGAAATAAGACAAAGGAGCATAGCTAGCTTAGCTGAGATCTCCTTCCTGTATAGAAAATCATTATCTTGCCAAGAAGTGAGCAAACGAAGGACTAAGTTAACATCCCAGAGACCTGATTAACTAGGCTCTGGAGGACGAGAAAGTCGAATACCCTTCAAAAGCTTACAAACACATGGATATTCACCCACTGGGGCCCCATCCACCAGAGAATAACCAGCAGAAATGGCTGACCGGAAAGAATTAATGGTGTAATAAGCTAGTCTCTGATGAAAAAGTTCTGCCAAGAAGTTTACAACTTCAGCAACGCTGGCGCCCACGGGATCCAGGTGTTTTGCCACACACCAATGAACCCATCTTCTCCAGGCACATCTGTATCACTTGTAAGTACCCGGGGCCCAGGCTTGTTGGATAAGGAGTTCCGCTTCTCTCGAAAGCGAGACGTCAGACCATCGTCTCCTATAATCCTCCATGCCATACGATGTAGATGGCCTTGGAGAACCAGGGGGTGCAGTTGACCCAGGGGATCCGACAGGATTCCCTGGAAAGACGGCAACCGTAGGGGTCTGTCCCAAGACAATTCCAGAAGGGACGGAAACCAAATCTGAGCTCGCCAAATCGGGGTAATCAGGATCAGAGAGGCTCTCTGCCGACGGACCTGGGCTGCGACTCTTTGGATGAACAGGAAGGGGGGAAACGCATAAGCTAGGATCGCCGACCAATCCTGAAGGAAGGCGTCCGCAGCTTCAGCTCCCGGGTCCGGCTTCCAACTGAAATATCGGGGAAGTTGGGCATTCCATCTGGAAGCAAAGAGATCCACCAAAGGAAGACCCCAAAGGTTCAACATTTGAAGGAACACCGCAGGGTCCAACCTCCAGCCGCTGGCATCCCTGAAATGTCTGGAGTTCCAATCCGCCACACAATTCTGATCTCCCGGGAGATACTCTGCCATCACCGAAATCTGACGCTGAAGGCAGTAATGCCAAAAATCCTTGGCTAGCTCCGCCAGAATTTCGGTGTGAGTACCTCCCAGACGGTTGATGTATTGCACCACCGTCGTAGTGTCCATTCTGAGAAGGACACAACAGGAGACCTTGTTCGTTGTGAAGGAGCGAATGGCAAAAGAATCTGCCAGGAGTTCCAGACAATTGATATGGAGAAGAAGTTCCTCCTCCGTCCATCTGCCTCCCACAGAGAGAGTCCCGCATCTGGCCCCCCAGCCCAGACGACTGGCATCCGACTCTATCACTAGATCCGGATGGGAACCGAAGATCGCTCTCCCGTTCCAAGCCTCCATGTGATCTATCCACCAATGAAGTTCTGTCCTGGCTTCCGAGGTTAGGGAGATCAATTCCGAGTAAGCGAGGCCCCTCCGAAGATGCGAGGCCTTCAACCTCTGAAGAGCCCTGTAATGCAGAGGCCCCGGAAAAATGGCTTGCATCGAAGACGATAACAAACCGACAATCCTGGCCAACTGTCGTAAGGAGATCCTGTCCCGTCAGAGAATCTTCTGAATCTCCTTTTTGGTCTTGGAAATCTTCTGGGACGGAACATTCAAGGTTGCATCCCTCGTGTAGATGCGAAAACCCAGAAAAATCATGCTTTGTCGGGGAACCAGATGCGACTCCTGGGCATTGATGGTAAATTCCAGATTCTGCAGACGAGAAATTGTAATCCGCAAGTGGTGGAGAAGTTGTTCCCTGGACTGGTCCATCAAAAGGATATCGTCCAGGTAGATAATCAACCGGATGTCCTTTGTGCGGAGATGTTCCACCACTGGTCTGAGAAGCTTGGTAAAGCACCCAGGAGCTGAGGAAAGACCAAAGGGAAGAGTTCTGAACGTGAATATCTGATCCCTCCACAGGAACTGAAGGAACCTGCAATGTGGAGGAAAGATGGGGACCGACAAGTAGGCATCCTTGAGGTTCAACTGAACTAACCAGTCGTTCTGGAGAAGGAGGTCTCTGAGAAGATGGATTCCCTCCATCTTGAAATGACGATAAACCAGCCACTTGTTGAAAGATCTGAGGTTGATAACCAGCCTGAAGCCTTTTTCTTTCTTTTCTACAAAAAAATGTTGCTTAGAAAGCCCCTCGGATGAAGACTGGAAAGAGAGATTGCGCCTTTGGAAAGAAGATCTTGAACTTCCTGATCTATCAGAGACTCTTCTGAGGCTGAAAATACCAAAGGACGAGGGCGTGTAGTTTGAGTGGGAGACCCGTAGAACTCTATATGAAAACCTTGAACCGTCTCCAACACCCAAGGATCTGAAGTGAGAGCCGCCCATTCTGCTAGAAACAGGGAAATCCTGCCCCCCAACCGAACAGGAGAGAGGAGATCTAGGCTTACCATTGTATCCTCTGGAATTAACCTGGCCTCCACCACGGTCTCTGTTCTGTCCTTTGCTGCCCCAGGAGGGGTAGAAGATGCCTTGTCGACCATCATTATATCCGTTGTTGCGTTTTGCCTGTGCTCTGTTGGGGCCTTGGTTGTACTGACGGCTGGAAGAGCGACCCCTGCCTCGTCCAGCCCCACCAAAAACCTTTTTAGGAAAAATCTTTTTCATAGAGGCCTGAGCCTTATCCAAGGCGAAAAAGGTGGCGACAAATTTTCCTAGTTCTTTAACAAAAGGGCCCCCGAAGAGGGTGCCCTGCGCCACTGGTCCAACCTCCGAAGAGGACAACTCCCCAAGTTTCGGATCAATCTTCAATAAAAGAGAACGGCGGAGTTCAGCCGAGAGGGCACAGTTGGCGTTGCCTAAAAGGCACATAGCCCTCTGCGCCCACCCTGCGACGTCATCCGTTGGGAGAGGTTGTCCAGATTCACAAGATCTTTCCGCAGATTCTATAATCTTAGTGAGGGGGCCGACAATATCCAGGAGCTGTCTTGGCAAGCTCTCTAAGATCTATCTATACCCTTTTTAGGGTTCCTCATATATTTTGCAAAAAATGTACAGAGCTTAGGATCTATCTCAGGGGTAACTGTGACACCTTTGGGAAGGGAAGGCCTAGGGCACTCTGACCGGAGACGAGATCTCACTTCCTGGTTAAGGGGTTGCCTAATTTTAGCGGCTACATAGTCAGCCGTCTTCTTGTCGGGAATCCAATCCGCAGAACGCGGACGAAAAATACATGTGGGGTCAAACATGTCAGAAGGAAGAGACTCCCCATCCCCCAGTTCCGAGCAGGAAGACCGAGGACGCCATGACCTGCCAGAATCTTGCAAATCGTCAGAGGAATCATAATCGTCCTCAAAATCATCACCCCGTCCCCTATCGGGAAACCCTTCTTCAGGGCCAAATTCTGGGGTGACATCGTCACCAGTATTCCCGGGTAAATCTTCCTCCCGGTAGGGTGCGCTTCGCAGCGTGGGTGCACTCAATGGAAGACTTCAGCCAAGCGATTGAAGCCTTCGAGGTGCCCCGCGTCAAGCTTAACAGCCTTGCGTGGCAGAACAGAGTGCATGCCACTAGGCCCAGCCCCTCCATCACCCAGGATACCAGAGCTACTTTTAACAAGCATTTGCAATGCAATAGGTCTCGCATTTACGCGAGTTTGAGCTATTGGCATTGTAAATGACAATGCCTTTTATTTTTGTTTTGCTTTTTAAAAACATAAATAAAAGGCATTGTCATTTACAATGCCAATAGCTAAAACTGGCGTAAATGCGAGACCTATTGCATTGCAAATGGTTGTTTAATTCCTAAACGGACTGAAGCACTGCTGTGGGTGCCGCTGTGCTCCCAGATAGCCCCATTCCCCGGTTTTGTATAACATGACTCCTTACATGACAAAGGATCCCACCTTTAATGCAGCATGCACCTCCAAACCCGAAAGAAGCCTCATCACCAATAACAAATGCTTTACACCCGGAAGAAGTCTCATTTAACACAGCAGCCGAGACCTCCCACCCGGATGTAAATGTAAATGTACAGGAATTTATATAGCGCAAATCACCAAGCGGTTGCTTAGGGAACCCGTCCTGGTATTCCCCTGTGAGATAACCCCGACAGGGTATCCGCAAGGTGAAAGCCAGGCATCCCACCGCGAGGGGCCGTTGTGGAGATTAAGCAAGCTATTGCCCAGAGTCGCAGAGTGTGAACCCGTGAATCGAGTAGGCACCGGAGCGAGAATTGTCGAGTCCATGGACATTTTAGGACTCAAGACCCCGCCGAGCCGGGAATTGAACCCTGGTCCCGGGCTGACCTCTGCTTCCAGGTCTGCCTCCTCTAACCAGTGAGCCACACTTCTCGGGGTGTTTGTTCTCACTTAGCACTGGATAAGCCTGTATTCCTTCCTTACCACCTAACCCCCCCACCCCATCCCATCAGCCTCAATGGTTTTAGGACACAATGCTGCCGGTCCTCCACTCACAAGCCTCCCACCCCCACAAAAGCTCTATTCCCAAGTTCAGCATGCCTCGTTTTCCACGTGAGCCATGTCCCCACCCCCAGCTGTCTTTGAATTGATGTCAGGGAATTTTAACGGACTTGATCCCACGGCATCCTAGGAAGTAGTAAAACGAGCATTGTTCTGACCGTCTTGGAACATTGACGAAGCCCCCGGGCTGCGCCTCAATACAGTTAGAGCTGCGCGCGCTCAGTACCCAGTGCGAGCTCTCCCTGCCTTCAGCAGTTCTTGCTGGCACACGCCCTCTAGTGGCCCGGCGTGAGAGAAGAGCTCGCGTGCGGCTGATGTCAGCTGCGCGGCCGCCTGGGCTTGGTGACTGCTGGAGCGCGAGACGGGCGCACGGGCAAAGAGTTGCTGGCAGAGCACGGAGTTGTGCGGGGGGCACGCGGGCAGCCGGAAGGGAGCCGGAGCCTCAGGAGGACGCGCGGGTGGAACAACGGGGCGCAGGGGCGCCTCCCGCTGCCGCCAGCAGCCATGGCGCGGGCGCTCGCTGCGATCCTCGGGACTTTACTTGGACTTGTGGCTGCGGTGCGGGAAGGCGAGACCTACACAGTTAAGGAGAGCTGCGGATGGGGCGGATCTGGGTGCTGTGGGGCGGTCAGACCCCCTGTGTGTTGTGTTTTGGTTGATGGCCGCCGATGCAGCAGAGAACCAGTGGCATGGGACGTCGCCTGCCCCTGTATGCTAACAGTGCCCTTGCCAAGCTAGGGGGGTGCACGGGGACAAGGTGCATCTGTAGTTTGAGGGGGGGGTGTTCATGTACAGGCCCGTGGTGTTGGTGAGCCCTTCACAATCAGTGCATGCAACAGTGTGCGGACTTGGCAAACTCCTCACCTGTGACTTGGGAGCGCCCTGGCACGGGCACATGGCATCAGCAGCAACTTTAGGGTGGTGCCCAAGGCTGCCCCTTGCCTTGCCCCAAAACTACCCAATGGTCTGTAACGAGATATCTATGCTTCCATTCCCGTGCCCTTTCAGCTGCCATTGCATCCTTTGCTGTAACTCCTGGTGCTACCCTCTTCCCTGCCCGAAACCATGAGGGTGCCCTCAGCTCCCTGCTGTATCCCATGAGTGAGCAAACAAAGGACTAAGTTAACATCCCAGAGACCCGATTAACTAGGTTCTGGAGGACGAGAAAGTCGAATACCCTTCAAAAGCTTACAAACACATGGATATTCACCCACTGGGCCCCCATCCACCAGAGAATAACCAGCAGAAATGGCTGACCGGAAAGAATTAATGGTGTAATAAGCTAGTCTCTGATGAAAAAGTTCTGCCAAGAAGTTTACAACTTCAGCAACGCTGGCGCCCACGGATCCAGGTGTTTTGCCACACACCAATGAACCCATCTTCTCCAGGCACATCTGTATCGCTTGTAAATACCCGGGGCCCAGGCTTGTTGGATAAGGAGTTCAGCTTCTCTCGAAAGCGAGACGTCAGACCATCGTCTCCTGAAATCCTCCATGCCATAAGATGTAGATGGCCTTGGAGAACCAGGGGGTGCAGTTGACCCAGGGGATCCGACAGGATTCCCTGGAAAGACGGCAACCGTAGAGGTCTGTCCCAAGACAATTCCAGAAGGGACGGAAACCAAATCTGAGCTCGCCAAATCGGGGTAATCAGGATCAGAGAGGCTCTCTGCCGACGGACCTGGGCTGCGACTCTTTGGATGAACAGGAAGGGGGGAAACGCATAAGCTAGGATCGCCGACCAATCCTGAAGGAAGGCGTCCGCAGCTTCCGCTCCCGGGTCCGGCTTCCAACTGAAATATGGGGGAAGTTGGGCATTTCATCTGGAAGCAAAGAGATCCACCAAAGGAAGACCCCAAAGGTTCAACATTTGAAGGAACACCGCAGGGTCCAACCTCCAGTCGCTGGCATCCCTGAAATGTCTGGAGTTCCAATCCGCCACACAATTCTGATCTCCCGGGAGATACTCTGCCATCACCGAAATCTGACGCTGAAGGCAGTAATGCCAAAAATCCTTGGCTAGCTCCGCCAGAATTTCGGTGTGAGTACCTCCCAGACGGTTGATGTATTGCACCACAGTCGTATTGTCCATTCTGAGAAGGACAAAACAGGAGACCTTGTTCGTTGTGAAGGAGCGAATGGCAAAAGAATCCGCCAGGAGTTCCAGACAATTGATATGGAGAAGAAGTTCCTCCTCCGTCCATCTGCCTCTCACAGAGAGAGTCCCGCATCTGGCCCCCCAGCCCAGACGACTGGCATCCGACTCTATCACTAGATCCGGATGGGAACCGAAGATCGCTCTCCCGTTCCAAGCCTCCATGTGATCTATCCACCAATGAAGTTCTGTCCTGGCTTCCGAGGTTAGGGAGATCAATTCCGAGTAAGCGAGGCCCCTCCGAAGATGCGAGGCCTTCAACCTCTGAAGAGCCCTGTAATGCAGAGGCCCCGGAAAAATGGCTTGCATCAAAGACGATAACAAACCCATAATCCTGGCCAACTGTCGTAAGGAGATCCTGTCCCGTCGGAGAACCTTCTGAATCTCCTTTTTGGTCTTGGAAATCTTCTGGGATGGAAGATTCAAGGTTGCATCCCTCGTGTAGATGCGAAAACCCAGAAAAATCATGCTTTGTCGGGGAACCAGATGCGACTCCTGGGCATTGATGGTAAATTCCAGATTCTGCAGAAGGGAAATTGTAATCCGCAAGTGGTGGAGAAGTTGTTCCCTGGACTGGTCCATCAAAAGGATATCGTCCAGGTAGATAATCAACCGGATGCCCTTTGTGCGGAGATGTTCCACCACTGGTCTGAGAAGATTGGTAAAGCACCAAGGAGCTGAGGAAAGACCAAAGGGAAGAGTTCTGAACGTGAATATCTGATCCCTCCATAGGAACTGAAGGAACCTGCAATGTGGAGGAAAGATGGGGACTGACAAGTAGGCATCCTTGAGGTCCAACTGAACTAACCAGTCGTTCTGGAGAAGGAGGTCTCTGAGAAGATGGATTCCCACCATCTTGAAATGACGGTAAACCAGCCACTCATTGAAAGATCTGAGGTTGATAACCAGCCTGAAGCCTTTTTCTTTCTTTTCTACAAAAAAGTGTTGCTTAGAAAGCCCCTCGGATGATGACTGGAAAGAGAGATTGCACCTTTGGAAAGAAGATCTTGAACTTCCTGATCTATCAGAGACTCTTCTGAGGCTGAAAATACCAAAGGACGAGGGCGTGTAGTTTGAGTGGGAGACCCGTAGAACTCTATATGAAAACCTTTTTTGGACCCGGCCTCGTGGCGTGGTCCTACTGTTCCCGCATGGCGGGCCCAGGACGACATCGGCCTCCGTCGACCCGCCGTCGACCCACCTGGACATGAACCATCGACGAGAGCAGCCCCCCTGGCAACCCACGGCTCTTCCCCCCTGGGACCCCAGCGGACCCTGCTCGCCAACACTGACGGTCTGGCGACCATGCCAGGCCACCCTTTCCGGCCCGACTCCATCTTGGGCCCATCACGTCCCGAGCACGTGGCCGCAGCCATCCCTGGCCCCGGCCCCAGCGAAGCCCCGACATCGAGGTACCAAGATCCTCCCAGGTGGTAGAGTGGCCACTTGGCGGATCCCGGAGGAGGGGAGTTTCGATGGGCCTCCAGCCATTCCCGGACGCCTGGTGTCGATCGCCCTCCAGCCTCCCTGGGCCCTGGCTCCACCCCCCTGCTAGGTGTCTGGACACCTTCATCCCGGCCCCTCGGACCCCCAGGCGCGAGGGTCCGGACATCAAAGAACTCCAGTCCTATATCTGGGCCAGCCCTGGATTAGGACTCCAGTTGTATCTTGGAGTCGAAGCCCTGCTGACCTTGTCGCGGCTGATCCTGATCCGAACTCGTGCACCAGTCCTATCTTCGAGGCCCTGCTGACGCTGTCGTGGCCTGACCGAGCTGAACCACCTTCGAGGACCTGCTGACGCTGTCGCGGCCTGGCCGAGCTGAACCACCTTCGAGGCCCTGCTGACGCTGTCGCGGCCTGACCGAGCTGAACCATCTTCGAGGCCCTGCTGACGCTGTCGCGGCCTGACCAAGCTGAACCATCTTCGAGGCCCTGCTGACGCTGTCGCGGCCTGACCGAGCTGAACCATCTTCGAGGCCCTGCTGACGCTGTCGCGGCCTGACCAAGCTGAACCACCTTCGAGGCCCTGCTGACGCTGTCGCGGCCTGACCGAGCTGAACCATCTTCGAGGCCCTGCTGACGCTGTCGCGGCCTGACCAAGCTGAACCACCTTCGAGGCCCTGCTGACGCTGTCGCGGCCTGACCAAGCTGAACCACCTCCGAGGCCCTGCTGACGCTGTCGCGGCCTGACCCCTTGAACTATCCACGCACTAGTTGGTGCCAAGACTGTCCCGCTACCCCCTTAGTCCCGAAACCACGACTTTATGGATCCCTCGATCCCTGCCTGCTAACCTGCTAAGAACGTGCCTTCATCTCTTATATAAAGATACTTGTGAATACTCCGTAGTGTGGTGTCCGTCTGTAGTAGTGTGATTGCTCAGCTGGTACGATTGTAGGAGAAGAGCCTCACCAAGGAGGCCTCCCTACGGCGCTCGGCCTATTCCATAGAGAGAGGTGAGTCTCGGGGCGGGCAGTCAGACATCTTCTGTCTCCCCTGGGGTCGCCTTTCCAACATTGGTGGCAGCGGTGGGATCCGAGCCCGCGCAAATCGTACAGGGAGTAATTCGCCACTACTAACAGAGACCCACAACCACGATGACTACTAAGGAAACCGGAACGACCACAGAATTCCAGAAGGAACGATTAGAGGAGTACACCCATAAAGAACTCAAACAATTCTGCAAAGCCCTGGGTATCGCTACCACCGGACTAAGCACAAAAGACGATTTCAAAGACGCGCTGCAAACGTGGGTGGAGACCGGAGCGACCCCACCCCAGGCTAACGATGACATTATCCTAGAAGTACCCCTGAGTACGGTCATAGCCCCAGTGGAAGAGAGAAACGCCAACAGAGAACCGGGCCTCTCCCACAAAAACGCCAGGAGCGAGAGAGGAGTCGGCTCCATGAACTAGAGCTCGCCCGACTCCGGCTGGATGGAGAACTTCAATTAGCAGAAAAGAAAATGGCCATTGAGCAACTACGATTAGAAGGAGATCTGGAAGAGAGGCGGAGGCAAAGGGAATTGGAAGAAAAAAAGCTCACGTACGAACACGAGCGAGGCCTCAAAGAACTAGCGATCAAGTCCAAGACCGAAGAGGCTGGCGCCGCGATAACCCGGGACCCTCCACCTCCGGCCGACCCGAAGGTCCACATTCCCAAAGATATCGTCAAAGAATTCTACAAGAATGACGATATCCAGCAATGGTTCAAGGCGTATGAAGTTGCCATGACCGCGCACCGCATCCCGCGAAAAGATTGGGGTGCCGGCTTATGGGGGAGATTTGTCAGCGAAGGGAGGGACACCCTGCTCGAGCAGGCCGAGGAAGTGATGTCCTCCTATGACCACATGAAGGACGCCCTGCTCACCCGGTATGGCCTCACCCCCGAGATGTACCGACAGAGGTTCAGAGACTGCAAAAAGATCCCCGGTACCACGTGGGTGGAATACGTAAACTTTTATAGCCGGGCCCTGGAAGGATGGATAAAGGGCAGCAAAGTGTCCACCTACGAGCAGCTGTTCGACCTCATCGTTTGGGAGCACCTCTCCAACAACTGCTTTGTCGAACTCAGACAGCATCTCCTCGACAGCAAGCTGACCGAGCCCCGAAAACTCGCCGTCGAGGCTGATCGATGGGTGAGCACCCGGGTCCCCCGGACCCCAATAGGAGAAACGGGACGGAACGGCCAGGGGCACCCTCGCCAGCGTGGCGGCGGAGGAGGCCAGAACAGGAGCCGAGACTTCCCGGCGGCCCCGGGCCGGAGCCCGCCTCGGGGGTCCCCCCAGAATAAACATTCCCCAACCCTGACCAGAAGAGGACCTCCTCCAGCACGGCCGGGGCCCCGCCCGAACATTACTTGCCACAGATGCCAGCGGCCCGCTCATTATGCCAGTGACCCCCTCTGCCCCATGAACCAGCGCCCCGGCACCACCGGGCCTCCGACCCGCCAGTTCGCTGCTGCAGCCCTGGGGGAAGGGGAAGAAGAATGCGAAGAGGTCTACGATGAAGATCAGACCGAATATGAACCGGCCGCCATGGCCCTAGCCTGCCTGGGCGAAAGAGGCATGGTCCCCCAAGCCCCTCTACCGAGCAACACTCAAAAATACCGTCAGTGGGTCCACATCAATGGACGACGGACCGAAGCCCTCCGAGACACGGGAGCCAGTGTGACGGCCGTCCGCTGCCACTTGGTGACTCCTGAACAGATCATACCCAACGTGCGAGGCCCCGTGAGGGCCACCGACAACTCCGAGACTCTGTGTCAGATGGCCCGAATCCCCTTCGAGTGGGGGGGGTGTCGGGCACCCTCAAGGTGACCGTCCGGGACGACGCCCCCGTGGACTGCCTCCTCGGAAACGACCTCGAGAGCTCTCCCTGGGCCCAAGTCGAGCGGAGAGAACATCTAGGAATGATGGGACTACCAGAGTGGGTCTGCGCTACGACCCGATCTATGACTGCCCGGGCCCCGGCGGCAACCGAGGCCACCCCAACAGAAGAGCCGGAGTGGCCCGCGCCACCACCGCCCACAGTCAATGAAGAATCCGAGCCCGAGCCATCCGAGCATGACCTTGCCGAGGCCAACCTTGAGGCCAGTCAGGAAGACATGAAACGCTGGTATGACCAGAACGCTTCATCCATCGAGTTCGAGCCCGGCCAGCAGGTCTCGGTCATGACCCCGGTCGAACCTTGTGCCCTCCAGGACAAATGGTCGGGCCCCTTCAAAGTGATCGAGCGCAAGAGCCCCATCACCTATCTCGTGGACATGGAGTCACCCCGAAACCCCCTCCGGGTTCTGCACGCCAACCGGCTCAAACCTCATCTTGCCTGCACAGAACTGAGCCTGCTGCTAGCTACCGATGATGGGGCCGAAGACGACTCCGAGCCCCTGCCTGACCTCCTAAGGTGCGCTGAGAAAGACGGCTCCGTCGAGGGAATCTCTCTCTCCTCCGACCTGACCCCCGCACAGCGCCGAGACTGCCAAGAGCTGTTGGAGCAGTTTACGGACCTGTTCTCCCTCACCCCCGGGGTTACCCAGTGGTGTGTCCACGATGTCGACACCGGGGACAGCCAGCCAGTGCGACACCGGGCCTACCGAGTTCCCGACCGAGTTCGGGCCTGCATCCAGACAGAAGTGACCAAAATGCTAGCCCTGGGGGTGGTCGAACCCTCAGACAGTCCCTGGGCCAGCCCAGTTGTCCTGGTCCCCAAAGCCGCCGCACCTGGCACCCCTCCAGAACTCAGGTTTTGTGTCGACTACCGGGGACTAAATGCTGTTACCAGAACCGACGCACATCCCATCCCCCGGGCAGATGAACTAATCGACCGCCTGGGAGCCGCCAAGTACCTCAGTACTTTCGACCTCACAGCAGGGTACTGGCAGATCGGCCTCACCCCTGGCGCCCAGGAGCGATCGGCCTTCTCCACACCCGATGGCCACTTCCAATTCAAGGTGATGCCCTTCGGCATGAAAAACGCCCCGGCAACTTTCCAGAGACTGGTGAACAAAGTGCTGGCGGGGCTAGAAGAATTCAGCGCCGCCTATCTAGACGACATTGCAGTGTACAGCCTCCACTGGGCCGAGCACCTGAAGCACCTCTGGGAGGTCCTGACGGCCCTACGACGGGCCGGACTAACAATAAAGGCCAGCAAGTGCCAAATAGATCAAGGGTCCGTGACCTACCTGGGACACCAAGTGGGGAGCGGCCACGTGGCTCCCCTCCAACCCAAGATTGACGCCATCATGGCCTGGGAGCCCCCGGTCAGCCAGACAGCCGTCCGAGCCTTCCTGGGGCTCACTGGATATTATCGGCGCTTCATAAAGAACTATGGGAGCATTGTGGTTCCCCTCACTGAGCTGACCTCGAAGAACCGGCCCCAGAAAGTACCATGGACACCCGCGTGTCAGGTGGCCTTCGAGACTTTGAAAACAGCCATGTGCACCGCCCCTGTGCTCCAAGCCCCTGACTACAGCCGGGAGTTCGTAGTCCAGACCGACGCCTCGGAGCATGGCATTGGGGCGGTCCTATCTCAGATTGACCCCGAGGGGATTGACCATCCTGTGGCCTTCATCAGCCGGCGGCTGCTAGCCAGAGAACAGCGATGGAGCACCATTGAGAGAGAGGCCTTTGCCGTCGTGTGGGCCCTCAAGAAACTCAGGCCCTACCTCTTCGGCACCCACTTCCGGGTCCAGACTGACCACCGGCCCCTGCGGTGACTGATGCAGATGCGTGGCGAAAACCCAAAGCTGCTGCGATGGTCCATCTCCCTCCAAGGGATGGACTTCACTGTGGAGCATCGCCCTGGCAACGACCACGCCAACGCTGACGGCCTGTCCCGCTTCTTCCGCCTCGACGAGGAGAGTACCCAGGAAGATGGGTGACTCTACCCGCCTTCAGCTGGAGGGGACGTGTGTTGGACCCGGCCTCGTGGCGTGGTCCTACCCTTCCCGCATGGCGGGCCCAGGACGACATCGGCCTCCGTCGACCCGCCGTCGACCCCCCTGGACACGAACCATCGACGAGAGCAGCCCCCCTGGCAACCCACGGCTCTCCCCCCCCTGGGACCCCAGCGGACCCTGCTCGCCAACACTGACGGTCTGGCGACCATGCCAGGCCACCCTTTCCGGCCCGACTCCATCTTGGGCCCATCACGTCCCGAGCACGTGGCCGCAGCCATCCCTGGCCCCGGCCCCAGCGAAGCCCCGACATCGAGGCACCAAGATCCTCCCAGGTGGTAGAGTGGCCACTTGGCGGATCCCGGAGGAGGGGAGTTTCGATGGGCCTCCAGCCATTCCCGGACGCCTGGTGTCGATCGCCCTCCAGCCTCCCTGGGCCCTGGCTCCACCCCCCTGCTGGGTGTCTGGACACCTTCATCCAGGCCCCTCGGACCCCCAGGCGCGAGGGTCCGGACATCAAAGGACTCCAGTCCTATATCTGGGCCAGCCCTGGATTAGGACTCCAGTTGTATCTTGGAGTCGAAGCCCTGCTGACCTTGTCGCGGCTGATCCTGATCCGAACTCGTGCACCAGTACTATCTTCGAGGCCCTGCTGACGCTGTCGCGGCCTGACCGAGCTGAACCACCTTCGAGGCCCTGCTGACGCTGTCGCGGCCTTACCGAGCTGAACCACCTTCGAGGCCCTGCTGACGCTGTCGCGGCCTGACCGAGCTGAACCATCTTCGAGGCCCTGCTGACGCTGTCGCGGCCTGACCAAGCTGAACCACCTTCGAGGCCCTGCTGACGCTGTCGCGGCCTGACCGAGCTGAACCATCTTCGAGGCCCTGCTGACGCTGTCGCGGCCTGACCAAGCTGAACCACCTTCGAGGCCCTGCTGACGCTGTCGCGGCCTGACCGAGCTGAACCATCTTCGAGGCCCTGCTGACGCTGTCGCGGCCTGACCAAGCTGAACCACCTTCGAGGCCCTGCTGACGCTGTCGCGGCCTGACCGAGCTGAACCATCTTCGAGGCCCTGCTGACGCTGACGCGGCCTGACCAAGCTGAACCACCTTCGAGGCCCTGCTGACGCTGTCGCGGCCTGACCAAGCTGAACCACCTTCAAGGCCCTGCTGACGCTGTCGCGGCCTGACCAAGCTGAACCACCTCCGAGGCCCTGCTGACGCTGTCGCGGCCTGACCCCTTGAACTATCCACGCACTAGTTGGTGCCAAGACTGTCCCGCTACCCCCTTAGTCCCGAAACCACGACTTTATGGATCCCTCGATCCCTGCCTGCTAACCTGCTAAAAACGTGCCTTCATCTCTTATATAAAGATACTTGTGAATACTCCGTAGTGTGGTGTCCGTCTGTAGTAGTGTGATTGCTCAGCTGGTACGATTGTAGGAGAAGAGCCTCGCCAAGGAGGCCTCCCTACGGCGCTCGGACTATTCCATAGAGAGAGGTGAGTCTCGGGGCGGGCAGTCAGACATCTTCTGTCTCCCCTGGGGTCGCCTTTCCAACAACCTTGAACCGTCTCCAACACCCAGGATCTGAAGTGAGAGCCGCCCATTCTGCTAGAAACAGGGAAATCCTGCCCCCCAACCGAACAGGAGAGAGGAGATCTAGGCTTACCATTGTATCCTCTGGAATTAACCTGGCCTCCACCACGGTCTCTGTCCTGTCCTTTGCCGCCACAGGAGGGGTAGAAGATGCCTTGTCGACCATCATTATATCCGTTGTTGCGTTTTGCCTGTGCTCTGTTGGGGCCTTGGTTGTACTGACGGCTGGAAGAGCGAACCCTGCCTCGTCCAGCCCCACCAAAAACCTTTTTAGGAAAAATCTTTTTCATAGAGGCCTGAGCCTTATCCAAGGCGAAAAAGGTGGCGACAAATTTTCCTAGTTCTTTAACAAAAGGGTCCCCGAAGCGGGTGCCCTGCGCCACTGGTCCAACCTCCGAAGAGGACAACTCCCCAAGTTTCGGATCAATCTTCAATAAAAGAGAACGGCGGCGTTCAGCCGAGAGGGCACAGTTGGCGTTGCCTAAAAGGCACATAGCCCTCTGTGCCCACCCTGCGACGTCATCCGTTGGGAGAGGTTGTCCAGATTCACAAGATCTTTCCGCAGATTCTATAATCTTAGTGAGGGGGCCGACAATATCCAGGAGCTGTCTTGGCAAGCTCTCTAAGATCTATCTATACCCTTTTTAGGGTTCCTCATATATTTTGCAAAAAATGTACAGAGCTTAAGATCTATCTCAGGGGTAGCTGTGACACCTTTGGGAAGGGAAGGCCTAGGGCACTCTTACCGGAGACGAGATCTCACTTCCTGGTTAAGGGGTTGCCTAATTTTAGCGGCTACATAGTCAGCCGTCTTCTTGTCGGGAATCCAATCCGCAGAACGCGGACGAACAATACATGTGGGGTCAAACATGTCAGAAGTAAGAGACTCCCCATCCCCCAGTTCCGAGCAGGAAGACCGAGGACGCCATGACCTGCCAGAATCTTGCAAATCGTCAGAGGAATCATAATCGTCCTCAAAATCATCACCCCGTCCCCCATCGGAAACCCTTCTTCAGGGCGAAATTCTGGGGTGACATCGTCACCAGTATTCCCGGGTAAATCTTCCTCCCGGTAGGGTGCGTTTCGCAGCGCGCGTGCACTCTTATGGAAGACTTCAGCCAAGCGACTGAAGCCTTCGAGGTGCCCCGCGTCAAGCTTAACAGCCTTGCGTGGCAGAACAGAGTGCATGCCACTAGGCCCAGCCCCTCCGTCACCCAGGATACCAGAGCTACTTTTAACAAGCATTTGCAATGCAATAGGTCTCGCATTTACGCGAGTTTGAGCTATTGGCATTGTAAATGACAATGCCTTTTATTTTTGTTTTGCTTTTTAAAAACATAAATAAAAGGCATTGTCATTTACAATGCCAATAGCTAAAACTGGCGTAAATGCGAGACCTATTGCATTGCAAATGCTTGTTTCATTCCTAAACGGACTGAAGCACTGCTGTGGGTGCCGCTGTGCTCCCAGATAGCCCCATTCCCCAGTTTTCTATAACATGACTCCTTACATGACAAAGGATCCCACCTTTAATGCAGCACGCACCTCCACACCCGAAAGAAGCCTCATCACCAATAACAAATGCTTTACACCCGGAAAAAGTCTCATTTAACACAGCAGCCGAGACCTCCTACCCGGATGGGGTGTTTGTTCTCACTTAGCAATGGATAAGCCTGTATTCCTTCCTTACCACCTAACCCCCCCACCCCATCCCATCAGCCTCAATGGTCTTAGGACACAATGCTGCCGGTTCCTCCACTCACAAGCCTGCCTCCCACCCCCACAAAAGCTCTATTCCCAAGTTCAGCGTGCCTCGTTTTCCACGTGAGCCATGTCCCCACCCCCAGCTGTCTTTGAATTGATGTCAGGGAATTTTAACGGACTTGATCCCACGGCATCCTAGGAAGTAGTAAAACGAGCATTGTTCTGACCATCTTGGAACATTGACGAAGCCCCCGGGCTGTGCCTCAATACAGTTAGAGCTGCGCGCGCTCAGTACCCAGTGCAAGCTCTCCCTGCCTTCAGCAGTTCTTGCTGGCACACGCCCTCTAGTGGCCCGGTGTGAGAGAAGAGCTCGCGCGCGGCTGATGTCAGCTGCGCGGCCGCCTGGGCTTGGTGACTGCTGGAGCGCGAGACGGGCGCACGGGCAAAGAGTTGCTGGTGGAGCAAGGAGTTGTGCGGGGGGCAAGGGGGCAGCCGGAAGGGAGCCGGAGCCTCAGGAGGACGCGCGGGTGGAACAACGGGGCGCAGGGGCGCCTCCCGCTGCCGCCAGCAGCCATGGCGCGGGCGCTCACTGCGATCCTCGGGACTTTACTTGGACTTGTTGCTGCGGTGCGGAAAGGCGAGACCTACACAGTTAAGGAGAGCTGCGGATGGGGCGGATCTGGGTGCTGTGGGGCGGTCAGACCCCCTGTGTGTTGTGTTTTGGTTGATGGCCGCCGATGCAGCAGAGAACCGGTGGCATGGGACGTCGCCTGCCCCTGTATGCTAGCAGTGCCCTTGCCAAGCTAGGGGGGTGCACAGGGACAAGGTGCATCTGTAGTTTGAGGGGGGGTGAGTGTTCATGTACAGGCCCGTGGTGTTGGTGAGCCCTTCACAATCAGTGCATGCAACAGTGTGCGGACTTGGCAAACTCCTCACCTGTGACTTGGGAGCGCCCTGGCACGGCACATGGCATCAGCAGCAACTTTAGGGTGGTGCCCAAGGCTGCCCCTTGCCTTGCCCCAAAACTACCCAATGGTCTGTAACGAGATATCTATGCTTCCATTCCTGTGCCCTTTCAGCTGCCATCACATCCTTTGCTGTAACTCCTGGTGCTACCCTCTTCCCTGCCCGAAACCATGAGGGTGCCCTCAGCTCCCTGCTGTATCCCATGAGGGTGTCCACTCCCGTCTTAGGTGCCCTCATCCTTGTTCGACCCCGTGTGGCTGCCCTGTGCCCTGCTCTGCCCAGTGTGCCCGCCCTCACCCCTGCTCTGCCTCTCGCTGCAGCTGCCCTGCCCCGTGCATCTGACCTCAGGTCTGTCCTATGGGCATATATGCGGTGTCTTTACTCCAGATCTGCCAGAGCTACAATACTTTCAGTGGAAGCAGTACTTGAAACGTCACTTCTTGTTTCGAAGAAGTGCCGGTACTCTCCAATTAAAAACATTACATTTTTCTTGCGACGTCCACGTACTCTCCCTCTCAAAATAAACAAGGCTGTGCATCTGACTTAAGGTTATTCACAAGCTCTATTGCTTGTGCAAAACACACCCAACCGACGTTTGCTGTGAACCCTTGGTACGTACAGACCCTCTCATGGATCTCTGTGTCCGAGCAGAGGTCAGAACTGTGCTCTAATGTTGGTACTACCAATGCTCTAAATAGAAATAAGCTAACAAAATGTCTTGCAGCAACAGCACATGCACCGTCTAAGTAGAGACCTAAAAAATATTGTCTATCTCAAAATTGGGGGTCAGGGTGTCGAAGCAGAAAGGGTAGAGTCAAAGAGACGCGACAATGAAAAGCAGTCCCTATCAACTTATACATTTATTTTTGTCAACTCTGCCATAAAGAAATTAGCAGCAAGCACAAATGTGACAGAAAACCTGTTCAGACTTACTTAACTGGACTCAAACTGGCTGTATTCTAAAATATTTTATAGGGTTAAGGAAACTGCTGCAGAGATTTGTGTACCCAGCATTTTTTCAGGAACTAAAATAAATGTAGAGAGATCTGGGTTTTCTCTAGCCACAGTTTTGTCTAAGAAGGTAATGTGCCTGCGGCAAAGCACAACATGTAACATGCAGGTCACAGATTTGCTTTTTATATAGGTAGGTCAGTGGGTTACTGCTTTTGTGATAGACTCTTTTGTTACTTGCAGTTCCTAAATTACAACCCTTCTAGTATAGTTCTTTGAGCTATCAACTGGTCCCAAGGACCCACATGCAAACTGCATGTCATAGCAGTTTCCATTGTTTTCCTCAATCTCTTGCTATTTTAATGTAGCTTTAAAACACAAAAGTTAGTTCAGGTAGCACTAAAGTCTTATTAGTACTGAGAACTTCAACCATTTTGTTACATTTTTTGTCGTATGTATGAAATGTGACTCCTACACTTTGTAACCTTCATTGTCTTATTCAACTTTTCTTGTATAATTGTCTGTAAATTGTGTGCATGATGTGAAACATCCTGACACACTATATGGAGAGGAGAAGCGCTATAAAAGAAAAGAAAAACTAAACTAAATGTGGCACCCTGTGGTGCAACGCTCTGGAGGGCCCTTCAAAAAGGTTGCCTGGTCTCTTTGCTGTTGCTTATTTCTGTATTTGGGTGTCAAAGTGTTGCTAATGAGTTGAAACCTGTGGCCAGAAAGTGTTAACATTTGTAAAAATACCAAAATAAGGACACAATACTAACCCAAAATGTGCCACATTACACCACATAATTTGCCTTTGCTACATAATTTAGTCAACTGCTGAAAAATGTAGTCCTCCTCTGCTGCATAATTCCTGTAGCTTTGGTTAAAAACGTAATTACTCTCACAAGGATGGGGGGATACCAAGATATACCACTGTTATGCAAGGGTCAGCATTTTTCCATGTGTGGAAATAGTTCCCTAGATACCAACAAATTTGCCAAAAAACACCTGCCTTAGGAGGGGCAGAATTTTAGCAGTGGAGGGCAATTGGTTTCATCCCATGGATGCCCACAATTTGTCTGGAATTAGCACTATCATAGGTGAGCGAGAATTTTACCTGAGGTGGATATACTGCCTTGCTGTACATGAGTTGCCACGAATTACTAACTGTGTGCCAGATCCAGCATCAGTTGTGAGATTCACCCCCATGAATCCCCACAAGTTGTCAAGTATTATCACCATAATGCGAGGGCCAGCAGGTTTCCATGTTAGGCAGTGCGGCAAGCAGGAATGGTCCCTAGTGAGCAGCTGTGAGTGAGAGGTCAAACATACTGTCTCACAGAGGGGGCAAGCAGGTGTGCCTCAGGGCAGAAGACACAGTGTCTGCCACTGGGAGAACCCCTAATTCTACCGGCATATTTCCCTCTAACATGTAGGGGGGAAGCATGTATGCTTCAGCCTGCAGCGAAATGGAGGCAAAACCTAAAAGGACTATAATGCAGTCTCAAAAGCATGGGTGTTATCAGGGTTTTCTGGGATTCAGTGTCTGATCTGAAGTCAGTCAGTGCTGAAAAATGAAATACCTCCCGAGCCCAGATGTGAGGCGGTCTGCATAGATCGGAGGTCTTCCAGTGGCGTTTCTTGAAGGGAATTGTAGGGGGCACGCAATGGATCACAGCAGATAAAACTGTTGTGGCCACCTACAAAGGGTGGGGTGTGTGTCTATATACACACACACTTATACTTATATGGATATATATGTACAAAAAGTCACACTTAAACATTTTAAGCGAATATGGCTATTCCTACATAAAAATATACGCACACACATTTGCTTAACATGTTTAAATGTGACTGTGTACGCGTGCACGTATATTGATGAATGTATATTTAACACACGCATACATACAAAGTCCCATTTAAACATTTTACGCCGATATACTACACGCTCCCTTTGGGGTGAGGTAGCATTCCTAGCATTCATACTCCCATTACCTGAGCCTCGCTGCGTGCACGTCCTCTTCTCGCAGACGCCGAGCGCGGTCTGAGCTTGCACGCTGCCCCAGGACTGCCCTTTTGGAGGCAGGTTCACGTGAGGGGTCAGCCGCCCATGGTGACAAGGAAGTGACACCGAGTGAGTCCTCCCCTGCACGAGGTCACGTGACTGGCCAGACACCTCCCAGATGGCACCTCAAAACAGGAAGTACAGGCCCTGGGGTATTCGGTGTTGTAAGAAGCACCTCAAAGTCAAGAAAGGTGTATAGCGCCTCCTAGCACAGGAGGCATAGACCCCACCCCCTCTTCAAAATACAGCTAGCACTTCAAAGAGGATAACACGAGGCTTTCATTATTTGAGTTGCCTCCAACACCTCTGGATAGTAAGCAAAGTACGTGGTGCCTCGAAGCGCTAATAAGCCACAACTTACTTATATTAAAAACATTTCTTTTTAAAACTTATCGCACCTCATGATTGGTCACAAGGTGCAAAGTCCACAGAGGAGCTCGTCGCCCAACGTCAGTGGCGCGCTCAATTAAGAACCCCCATTACCGGCGGGTTTGGGCTCTCAGCTTTGCATCCTTGCTCCTGCAGTTTCACTCGTAGCCAATGAGAGCGTGGACTACAAACATCACAGCATGATAAGAAGAGCTGTTAGTTAACAAGTCGGCCTGGAGCGCAGAACAGCCTTGGAAGAGATGCGGGAGGGCTGGAGCGTGACGCCGTGAGCGTGCACGTTGGCGTTCCCTGCGGCTCGTGCCAGTGGCGGCGCCTGCAGTCTTCGCCCGCTGTGCTTGAGGAATGCTGCACGGCTTGTGAGGCTGTGGGACGGGGCAGCGTCTTAGAAGCGCGTTCACAGACCGGAGTCTGCTCGTGCACTGGTCTGTACCACTTGGGGAGGCAACACAAGCACAATAAGGCTCACTGGCGACAGCGCTTCGCGCTGCAATGCCAGGCGAGCCATAAAAAGAAGGTTTAGATAACAGGTCAAAAAAGCAGTTCTAAATCTGCACACACTAGCTGCAGGAGCAGTCCCGAAACATGCTTTGCATTGTCAGTTCAGTGGTAACAAGGTGATGGATGGAATGCTGAATTAATCTCATCCGCTGGCAATCGCTCGGGCAGCATCCCAGTCTATCATTTTTCACCCAGCACAGCACCTCAGCTTGGACCATGTTTCCATAGCAAAATGGGGCTGGTTTTGATGACAGCAACACCACAGACATATATAATTGAAGAAACATAGATATTTTAATAATTTAAGTGATTACAAAATAATACGTGCTGAAGTTATAGTTTGGTGTTCATGAGCAGAGGCATAGTGGATTTCAGTTTTACAAAATAGGTTATTTTTAAACAAAGCACGTGAGCTCATATTCCAACAAAAGGTAAATGACAGGGAAGTTGGCTTAGGGACAGATAACAATGCAACTATTTTGAATCATGTATTGCCGCAACTTGCTTCAATGGTCATGTATTTTAACTCAAATTCCTTATTTTATCCACTCAGTCTGAACCCAGAGTCCTCTATGCAGCACAGTCGGTAGCAATCCCATTAACTTTTTCTGTCAGGTAATATTTTCTTTCAGTGCCCACACCCAATTCGTATTCAAACACAAGCGCACATTGCCATGAAAATATGTAAAAGGCGCAATTAACTGCCTTAAACGAACAGAAACTGAAATGTTTTCAATCTTTAAGGTATACATTTAGTAATATCCGTTTGTCTGCCAAATTCCATCTTTCCTGCGATGCTTTAGATTCTATTCATCCACTTATGCATTTGCCACACGTTGAAATAATCTCTCCATACCACGTATGTATATCCAGACATATTAGCTAAAACCTCCATCATCTTTCACATCCATGAACTTCAATTATTTTTTTTTAAGTCCAGTTTTGAACAGCTATCTGTAAAGGAAACGACCCGCATTTCAATCGGTGTACAACTTCACATTGAAATACCCCTCCTCTTAAAAGGGTATAATTATAACTTGTTTTTTATTCCAAGATCGGCAACAATACTTATCCCGCAGAAACGCTTACCATGGCTGGTGGATTTCGGCAGACCAGCAGCCAGGATCATCAGACAGAAGACTGAGTGTAAATAAAATGTTTTTAAAAAACACAAGGCAGCAGACTTTGCCATCAATGTACCAAGGACCTGGAACAACATCCCCATAGTCACTGGATCCCCCAACGCGTCTCCAATGTAGGAAAGCCCCCTTTAAAGAACACTACATCACAAAACAGTAACAGTACCTTTCTGCTCCTAGAGCCCAGCTACTACTCCTGGACGCTTATTGACTCTGTGCTTGCCTTCGACCACGTACATACAGGTACCTACTTTCACGAGGATGTGTCCTCCGTGGACCACTTTGGCTTCCCCATCTACCTTAAAATTGTTTTGTTTCTTTAACTATCTCCACAGCCCAGTCAGGCTCGGCAACCTTTAAATCGTGCTGCGTCAAGGTGTATTTCACTTCGATTTGTGTGCACTGAAAAAACACCAAGGCCATGCAAATAAAGACAAAAGCGCCGTGTGGCTATCCCGCAGCATTCGATATACAACCAGCTGCATTTCCACGTCACTAATAAACGCCACTGCAACTACAACGACAACGACAAAAGGGACTTTGTAAATCTTTACCTAGGAGCAGAAGGAGGCGACCCATTGCTCGGTGTCCACACACAGCTCTGCCTGTCTGTCTGTCCGGCTTCCCGTCCTCTCCTGGACTGTGCCCATTGCAGACCGTCTAAGGCAGCCTTCTTTTCTCTTGGCAGGAGGCTTTTAAGAAAACTCGTTTTTTTCGAGACAGAAGACTCTTTCAAGTCGAAGTTTAACAATCTCATGCCGTACTGCAGAGAGGAACAGACCGCATACAAAGCAGACGTGCAGTCTCGTGGTTCAATAGGGACATATATTTGAATCACAAAAGTCTACAAAAAGTTCGAAGTTTCTATGTTCAGAAGTGCCCGCAATTGTCAATTTTTTTTTTCAAGAAAACCTCAGTAACAGAATCTGTTTTATTCTTAGCACGAACCAAAGAAGCCAGGGAGCCGAAAAGATGTATTTGAGGCTCAACTGAGCAAGTATACATACAAGGAAAAACAAAGAAAGTAATTATGACAAGCATGCCGACAGGCGCCCCATGCCGCTAAATGATAGCAAGTCTCCCGGAGAGAACCACTTAACTGTAATTCACGCGCAGCAGATCTTCCAGAGAGGAGCACTCAAATAGAATTAACGCGCACAAGCTGTTCATGGGAAGCGCGTTCACACACCAAAATCTGCGCGTGCCCCAGTCTGCACTCAAATCGAATTAACATGCAAAAGCTGTTCATGGGAAGCGCGTTCACACACCAGAATCTGCGCGTGCCCCAGTCTGTCTCCCTTGGGAGGCATCACGCTGACAATAAGTCTCGCTGGCGACAGCGCTTTCGCACTGTAACGCCAGGCGAGACCTAAAAACATGTGCAGACAACTTATTGACGCTATCCTGCAGAGGTAGAAGCGCCTGGGCAATGGCCGAAGAAAGGAGCTTGGCCACCTCTGCAGGAGGGCATCCTGGGAGGGCTGTTCCTCAAGTGAGGGTACTGTCACATAGTCATGCTCGTCATGAGACTGCATTACTATCGAGGGCCGGGCACCCATAAACTGAAAACACCCTGTAAATATATATATGGGTTCCCCCTACACCAGTGCCATGAATAAAAATGGCCAGAGTTTTTTGGAAAGTACAGAAAAATATTGTAAAATAAATATGGCCAAGAACAGTGGGCAAAGCCCGTCAATCCTACCGCAAACGCGGTGTCAGGTGAAGGGGGAGAGACAGAAACGTCCCGTGAGGAAGCGCTGGGTGTCTCTGCACGTTCCTGCCACACACGCACAAAGGGCAATGTGAAGAAACCGAGAAGCGTCGGTGGCGCGAAGACGGCACCACACAGCGCACTCGCGCGAAAGTATGCAAAGACACTCGGGACGAAGCCTACCGCGTCGCAAACTGAGCGGGAGAACAGCCTGTGACACAGAACAGTTTGGAAATAATTTTTAATAAACAAATACCCCACGCGTAAATCCCAAAATGCAAAAAGAGGCGTGAAGGGACTATGCCGATGGATTAACTATATGGACTTGGTTGGACTGTGATTGGTTACTTGGTTCCCATGGTTGCCGCTTGGTCTCATGGGATATGTAGTTCAAGGAATGTTTTTTATTTCTACCTTTGAACTTGCTGTCAATAAAATGAAGAAAGGTTATGCATAATCCTCGCCTCGGCTTCCTGACATAGAATTGCAACTTCTTCCCCACATGCTATTCTTAAATTGTGTTATATTTGTCTTTCTATTTATAACGGCCGTCATCTATTTCCCTATATATCTGTTTTCTTGTATTTATGAAATGTTAATAAAAAATTACAACACAAAACAGGCACAATAATACAAACGAAAGATTCTGTGTATACAGAGCTTGGGTAGGGTCGTGGTAATTTGAGCTAAGGTTAATTTTAGGGTGTAGGGATGGGTAATGGTAAAAGGATGTACGGGTAGTGTGCACTAAAAATGTTTTGAACAAATCAAGGATGAAACTTGAAATGCTATTCCCTTTCATGGGTTTGATTCTTGTGCCAAAACTGTTATTACTACTGATGAAAGTGCCAAGGGGTTGGATGATGTCGCAATTTGAGGAGAATGCTCATAAAGTCACCATTCTCATGTTTCGCATGTTATCTTCTGAGGAGAAATTTTCTACGATTGAGAGGGAGATGGTAGCATGTGTGAGAGGAATTGATAAATAAAGGCAATATGTTTGAGGGTCGGATTTTTTGATTTGCACTGATCACAAACTGTTCACGAAAATTCTAACTGTAACAGGAATGGAGACGGCATCCCCTTGTCTCGCTAGGATATCTTTTAAATTGTTAGACTACAATTGTAAAGTACAATATTTACAAGGGGAAAAGAACAAGGTTGTAAATTATTTAAGCAGAGCACCCTTGCAAGAGGTATGCGAGAAGGACAATGAGAGGAATGATATGTGTGTTGCAGTCATAGATGATGTAGGTATAAAGGTAATCACAGAAGGATAATGGACGGATGGTTATGAGTGATATTGTATTGGGTGAAGTCATGGAGTACATTGAAAAGGAATGGCCAGATAAGAGGATGAATGTAGCTGTGAGACCATTTTGTGAGACCAAAATTGAGTTGTGATGGGATGATGATGGGTTGCTGTTGAGGGGAATTAGAGTAAGTCCACTTTCGATGCTCAGGTACAAGATTCTAGAGTTATTGTCATTTAGGGCAGATGGGAATCATAAAGTGTTAGAAAAGAGTGAACATGCATTATTGGTGGCCTGGAAATTATATATAGATGTAGAGGATTGTGCATGAATGTGTGGAATGCTTGAATGTTGATAAGAGTTTGGTTACTTTTAGGCTGCCGTTTTCTCCTTTCGGCTTGTCCGGATGGGCCATAGGAAATGTTAACAGTTGAAAAAGGGATGGCCAAATGAGATCAATGTAGTTGTGAAACCATTTTGTGAGATCAAATTTGAGTTGTCTTGGGGTGATGATGAGTTCCTGTTAAGGGGAATTATAGTAAGTCCACCTTCGACAATCAGGTACCAGATTCTAGAGTTATCGTCATGAATGGCATATGGGAATCATCAAGTATAAGAAAAGAATGTAATTGCACTTTTGGTGGCCTGGAAATTATATATAGATGTAGAGGGTTGTGCATGAATGTGTGGAATGCTTGAATGTTGATAAGAGTTTGATTACTTTCAGGCCACCATTGTTTCATTTAGCTTGTCCGGATGGGCTGTGGGAAAAGTTAGCTGTTGACAATCTTGGACCTATACAAGATCAACAAGGTGTTGATCAAAATATTGTTGTATTATATGACTTGTTTTCTAAATGTCTTGAGGTGAGTGTGATGGAGAAAGTACATTTTGTTGCAATTGCAACATTCATGGATGAAGTGTTCAGCAGGAAGGTATTTCCAAGTCCCCACTCGGTGACATTGGCTGTCATTTTGTGTCAAGTGTATTCCAGTATTACTTATTGAGAAAAACATTTCATGGAATCATGCCTCTGTTTTATCATCCTGCAGGCAATGGTGCTGTGGAACGCTTTAACAGAATGTTAATGGGCAACATTCACATAGCGATTATGGGTTCTAAAAGTTTGAAATTGGAGATTAAAAAAACAGATTTGTTTACCAAAGAGAATCAAGTATGGATGAAGCAAGAGAGGCAGCATATTGATGTTGTTGAAAAGAACATAAACAAATCTAGGTCAAACTATTAAAAGTATTATGATCAAAAACATGGGAGGAGGTGATGTTGCAGGTTCGTGATTACGTTAAAGTAATGGATACAAAGAAAAAGGTTAAAGGATGCAGTAAATCTATAGGCCCTTTTGAAAGTGAACTTGTATTCTAAGTATAATAAGTCTGCTAAATTGAGTGATGGAAAGGTATGACATTTTAGTAAACATTCTAGATACGAGACGTGTGTTGAAAATAAGAATGTGGGAAATGAGGTGACATTCAATGGAAGACGTAGACAATGGTTGATGGAGGTTGATGACGAAGACTCAAATGGTTTTGTGATGCCAGAAGCAACTTCTGGTTCTAGCATTAGTGTAAGTGAGAGAAATGTACTCAGCTCTACTAGCGGTGGTTGTCTTGTACATACTCTTCACAAATGGAAGGATTATGTAGTAAGGTGGCATTAGATGTCCAAGCTATGTACGTTATTTAATGATAAGATACACATTTATACTTCTGCCTTGTGCAAGACATTTTTGTTCTGTATATGATATTCATAGGATTTTACAGGATTATGGTATTATTTATCATTAGGAGATATTTTAGTATTGTTAAGGAGGAAGATATGTTGTGTCATTTGCATCCCATCTATCATCATATTCTTATCCACGTTCTGAGAATGTGCTGACGAGATGGAAGGTAGTTTGGAGAGGCTGTCGAGGAGTGAGGAGGCTGATTCTGTTACTTCATTTAGATGTTTTTTTCTACCTGAATAAAGAGTTATTTCCTGCCATCGTATAGACCTTCATCTTTACAGGATGTGAGAGTGATTTTAGAGTTACGGGGTGGGTAGTGGTAAAAGGATACAACATTTTTTGTTTGTTTAGTTTTTATCAAATTAATAAGACAAACACGGAATACCAGAGATTTGTGAGTTTAAAGTGTAGAGCTGGAAACAATGTCCGTGATTCCATGGAAGGAAGTTGTCCTCCTACACACAGGCAAATGCTTCTGGACCCTCCAGATTTGCGTGGGTAAAAGCTTCCTAAATGGAATGGGACATAGACAGACCTGCTGGAATTGGGATTGAAATCACCAGCTCTCCAGGCTGCAACCCCCTTGTCCTGTGCATAAGAGTTTGGGGACACCATATTACGTGGAATTGTTAAAACCAACTTTCTGCCATCTCAGACATCTGAGTCAAAGGAGCAAGGAAAGTAAGCCAGAGTAGGTTAACATAACATAAATCAGGAAGAACTGGTGGCAAAGCAGAGACTCAAAAATTAAAGATGTGAAGAACAAACTCCTCAAGATCAAACCTTAAACGTCCAAAAGAAGTGAGTGAACCCAGAGTAACCACGGTCAACTTTCAAATGAATTTTCCCAAATTCTGTGTAATAATATCTCCCTATTTTTTTAGGACAAAATTGAAACCATTTACAAGACAATTACTTCAGCTAAATGCCCTAAGGACACTGAGGCCCCCAGTATAATCCACTTTGAGACACAAGGGGACACCCTACTTGCTTTTCCTGAAGCCAGCCATAGTGATATTCTGTCACTAACAAATAATATGAAAACAGGTTCTCCCCTAGATCTGATCCCAGCCAAACTGACTGCCACACTGAGCAAGACACTTTGTCCAATGATTCATAAGATTCTGAACCTTTCCTTTAAAGAGGGGCAACTTCCTCAACAATGGAAGGAGGCAGTTGTGAATCCCATACGAAAAAACTCGGCACTGCCATGGACAGAACTTTCCAACCTCCGTCCCATCTCCTTGCTGCCTTTCCTGAGCAAGCTGGCCGAGAAGCATGTAAACATCCATGTTTCCAGTTTCATAGACGCGACAGGGGGTCTGGACCCTTCACAATCTGGGTTCAGGCCCAACTACAGCACCGAATCTGCACTCCTCTCCGTGACCGATAACATCAAGATGTCACAGGATAGAGGAGGGTCGATGATTCTGGTGCTGTTAGACCTATCTGCCGCCTTTGATACTGTGTCTCATGACATTCTTCTTGGCCGTTTGCAGAAGATGGGTATTGGAGGTGTGGCACTGTCCTGGCTAGAGAGCTTCTTCTTCGGCCGCTCACAATCTGTCAGCTTGGGCCCCTATCGCTCCACCTCTAGGTTGCTCACTAAGGGGGTGCCACAGGGCTCATGCCTAAGCCCCACATTATTTAATGTGTGCGTGGCCCCCCTTGCTGAGATTGTGAGAGAGTATGGGTTCACACCGGTGTCATACGCCGATGACACCCAACTCCTCTTTCCTTTCCACTCTCTTACTTCTGACGTTAAGAACAACTTTGCCGAGGGCATGAGAGCAGTGTCCAACTGGATGGCTTCCAACTGCCTCCAGTGCAATGTCGGGAAGACCGAGGTAATGCTTTTTGGGAAAGCCAGTATACTCTGGTCTCCCGACTGGTGGCCCTTAGATCTAGGACCTGTACCCTGCCCAAAGCCGTCAGTCAAAAATTTGGGAGTGAAGCTCGACCAGAATCTAACCCTAAAGGAGCATGCAAATTTTATTACAGGAGCATGTTTTTGTACAATTGGTCTGTTGAGGCGAGTCTTCCCTCTTCTACCTGACATCTACAGAAAGACCCTAGTACAGGCCTTGGTGATAAGCCGGTTAGATTACTGCAACGGCCTTTTAATATCAGCTAATGAGGATGCATTGAACCGAATGCAGGTGATCCAAAACATGGCGGCTAGATTAATTCTTAATGCCCCCACAAGAACTCCGTCTAAACCCCTCCTGAGGGAGCTCCATTGGCTACCAATACGGCAACGTATCAAATTTAAAATTTGTTGTACAGTGCATAAATGCCTCTTTGGATGGTCCCAAATATCTTGCTCAAAAATTTCATTTATACAAACCGGATCGTCTTCTACGATCAAGCAACCAACTTCTACTGGAAACTCCATTAATTAAGAAGACCAGACAAGGAGGTCGTGCCCTATCATTTATAGGACCGACTCTGTGGAACAAACTTCCCATCAGTCTTAGACAAATCACCAACCACCTCTCCTTTAGGAAAACCTTAAAAACACTTCTGTTTCAAGAAATATAATTCCTCTATAGCTTTCCCGCAGAAGCACTGAAGTCTGTTATCCACGGCGAACAAAGCGCGGAGATACCCCTTACGGGGTCGAGTCCTGCGCGATACAAGAAATCAAATAAATAAATAGATAAATAAACCTCCCATGAGATTCAGGATGCCATTTAATCATAGTGTCTAGATGAGGCCCTCAACAAGATGCTACCTTTCATGCCAGACAGACTGGTAGCTGTGTGCAGGCAATGTAGCACACAGCCATCAGATTCATGGAGATCACTTTGAGTAAATCTCTCCTTTAGTGTATTAATCCAACTACACAAAACACAAAACTTTGCAGTGGAGCACCAATATTAGATGAGGTCTGGCAGTGACTTTGGATGTGGGCGGCTGGGCCGTCCATCTGCCTACAACACAAAGCTAATTCCTACAAAATACTCACCAGATAGTACTTTACCCTAGCATTAATACACGCCATGACGGGGCTCCTGCTCTTTGCTGGAGAGGTTATGGGTATCGAGGCTCATCTTTCCACATGTGGTGGCAGTGTACACTGGTGAAGTGGTTCTGGAGTGAATTTCTCCAACAGATCTGCCTGCTTTGCACAGTGACTTTGCCAATGGACCCACTGGTACTCCTGTTGGGTGGGACTAGGGAGAACTCGGTTTATCCCTAGGTGCCTCCCAGAGGCAGATTACTCACCTTCTTCCTTTTAGCGACACAACTTATGATTTCCCACACCTAGAAGAACTCTCTCCCAGTGATCCTCACAGTGTGGTGGACAAAGGTGTTCCATGGAACGGTTGACTGCATTAATCAACAGTAGATTGTACAAGTTTGAACGGGTGTGGCTTCCGATGTTAAAAAAGATGGGACCCGACCGCCCCGGTCACCACCATGCTGGATGTCCTTCAACGCGCTCGACTGGGAGGACTTTCGTCTTAGGGTAGCACGTCAGATGAAGGGGCTGACGACCTTTTATGATTTGCGCCTGATAACATGCCTATGCAACATGTTGACTTGTACGTCTGTGATTATTGTGCCCCTATTTTGAGATATTACATTCGATGTACATTGATGGTGCACCAATCCTGTCACCTCTGGATGCTGAAACCACACTGGAACATCCCACAGAACCCAAAAATGAAGTGTTTAAAAAAGGGAATTCAATGCTCAGGGGTGTAACCTGGCCTATACAGCCACCGCGGTGCAGGCCGTCCCTCAACCCTCATTCATCCCACAGTCAATGAATATCTGTGATATATTGGAGGCTCAGGGCCCCTCATCACATTCTGCAGAGGGGCCCCATCATTTTATATTAAGCTACTGGGAATGATCTGGCTCCATTAGTGTCCAGGCGATCCCACCACATCAGTCAGCCGACCCCACTGTGGTCCTAAGAAAGGTGCACTGTCTTTTCACATCACAAGACCTCCAATAGTTGAGGAAGAAGTTACAGTGTTTGGCTTTAATATTAAACTTGACCAAAAAACGTAAAGGTCCTCAGTTCCTAGAATCTTCATCCCTGGTATATGTTAGTGGCGTAGCCAATTTGCCATGGTCCTGTGTACAAGAAAGAAAATTGGCCTTCTGTTTGAACTTTGAAATGCCACAGTAAACAGGGTTCATGGCCCCCTCCGGCCTCTGGGCCCTGGTGCCACTGCGCCTATGAAACCCTGATATCTCTGGTCTATTGCTTTCCAGGGTACCTGTCCAATTCTCACTCCCACATCCCTACCCTCTACCCAAAGTATCCAATCTCTCTAAAACAGATCACTGTGTCACAGTCTATACCCTGCAACTCAATATTTAACATTTGTGGGGTCTTACATGCCACACAAGGATAACGCATGGCCGGTTTTGTACTGGCAGGACTGGAATTTTAATGTCACAGCTGGTACAAAAATTAGTTAAATCACCTATGGCCTGTATTGTTTCCCCTTTCATACTTACAACAATAAATAAAGAAGAATGCAGTTTAAAATGTGTTCACAGTGTTGCACTTATGACCCGATTAATAATTAAAGTAAAACAAAATCAGAAAGGGGATCCTCAAAATGAAAATAAACAATTTTACATTAAGTTCTATTTATGTTCGAGCCTTTGCAGAATCTCAAAAATGTGAACAAATGACCTATATGTTTCTGTGAGAAAGGTGTCAGCCCGACCCACACCCTCCTACACACCTATGCCTCCGCAACATTTTCCTACCTGCTTTGAACTTCAAAATCAACCTTTGCCTCACTGCGCGATCGGAGAAATTCATAGCTGCAGGCCTCAGGAAAGGTGCACAGCTGTATCAGGCTTAATTTCTGGCCTCTTGGGCTGGAGAGCAAAGGTGAGGCCCACAGAGTAGAAGGCGCAGCCATATGGAGCCACCAAACATCAGTCATTGTTGCTTTGGAGCCGAAAAAAACATAGCAGCTGGAAATAAAAAAGTTCTAGCTGAAGCAAGATGAATTTTCAATTCTATTAAGGACACAGAGTCGAGGATTATGCTTCTCTTAACTTTACTGACATTTTAACAGCAGCCAATAAAACTTTAAACCAGCATAACCCGGAAGGTCAACCACCTCCATTGTATGCACCAATCACGTATGAATCCCATACATAAATATCTCTGCCTGATCTTCCTCTTCCTCTTTCTTTGCAGAACCTGTAACTTCAGCCTTTTAAACACGACTGTTAAACCAGAACGGCGCAGACCTCACCCTCGACAGCCACCTGAACCTTAACCCCAGAGGCTCCGTACACTGATCACCAACCACCTCATCTTTGTCTGTTCAGGTCTGTTTACCCTCATCTCCTGAAAAGAGAATAGTAATCGTAATATGCCATTCTATTATCTACATTTTCAATATAATCACAAATAATAACGGGGGGAAACTTCAACATCGTACTTCATAACAGTATATGACATCACAATCAATAAAATGCACCATCTATCATATAATATGCCATCATCCTATGCCTTGGGTGGAATAATCCTCGCCTCCATGTCCTTAATGGAATTGAAAATTCTTGTTGCATCAGCTAGAATTTTTTTTATCCTATGTCAGTCCATGGAGGCTTCTGATTATGATAGTTTAAAGTTGTCCACCAACGTAGAGGCCACATCAACAATTGGTTTCTGATAAAATGTTTAATTGTTGAATCAGAGGACCAATCTGCCGCAGTCATAATGTCTTGCAACCGGGAACCGGTAGAAAAAGCATTAGAGGCCCAAACCTCTTTCACATGATGTGCTCCTAACATTGCGGTATCAATACCTGCTTGACTGAAACACCAAGTGACCCACCTGGCCAAAGTTGCTGCAGTGACCGGGCGGAAAGGTCTCTGTAATGAAATCAACAATTGCCCTGCGACATCATTCCTGCACTCCCTAGTACAATCCTCATAACATTTCAAACATTATACCACACATAACTTGCTGTGATGTGGAAACACAGGATAAGAAATACACCTGGAATTCGTTTTTATTCTTCTTGAAATTGTGAAAGACACGCCCGACGGAGTAAATACTCTACCTGCTAGATTCAATGCACGAACATCCGAAACACGTCTGCAGGATACAAGACATAACAACACCGTAAGTTTTGCTGAAAGTTGTTTACGTGACAAGCCCTCATTAGCTGGCCAATTTCTGAGGAAACGTAAGACTACATTAACGTCCCACAAAGAAGAGTATTTGGGTTTCGGAGGGTGAAGCAATCTGATAGTCCTCATTACTTTACACACCAGGGGATGTTCCCCCACTGGTTTACCATTCACATGTGGATGTCCTGCTGAAATCGCTGATCTAAAATGATTTACTGTCCGATAGGCCATGCCCGATTTTGCCAATTCCGAAATAAAATTAACGCTCATATGAATGCCGGATACCAAGGGATCTATCTCCCTGCCCTTCAGCACACCAACTAACCCATCTACGACAAGCTGATTCGTACCGCTTGTGCATAGCGAGTGCCCAAGATTGGGATAAGAAAAACAGAGTCTCCTGTGAAACTCCAGGCATTTGCCACCGTCGCCTGAAAGTCTTCAAACCATGCATGACAATTGATCCTGCACCACCAACGGGTGAGGAAGACCCAGAGGGTCCGCCAGAAACTCAGGAAATGAGCGTAGACGAAGACGAGCCCCGTCGATTGGATGGAAGCTCTGGATGCCGGAATATTGCCATCGCTTCTGGAGAAGAACGCTGTTTCCCTCCCGCTCCTTGGGACCATGAACTGCACTAGTCCATCCCGCTAGCATTTGCACACTTTTTCGTCCTCCGAGATATTTTGACCTTCTTTATCTGAAATCAACTGCGATCATTCTGAAGGGATCCTTGGGGTTAACCCTCGCCTCATCTGGATCCACCCTGTTTCCTGGACTAAACGCAGGCGTTCAGATCTGCCTTCGTTTCGACCACTTGGCCCTAGACGTTGCCCAGCCTCTAGGCATCATCAGTCTGGGCGTCACCGGCATCCTGTTCTGTTCTTTTTTTCTAATAATCATCAGAGGACAGACTGGTGACCGGATCCTCACCTTTATGGAGCAGCTGTCTATGAAAAGTTTACTCTTGGCACCCAGGCTGAGTGTGCCAAACCTTTCCCCTTTCGCCTGATTTTCCCCTCCGTAGTGCTCTATCCCAGATTTCATAGTCTTCAGTACCCTGAGGAAGGTGATGGCTACTTGTTAGCCCAGCACCAAAACCCGCGTCAGCATGTGCAAGCCAGAAACCTTTGGGCCACCAACTTCTGACATTACTTATTAGGTGCACTAGTGCCCTGTACATTCTGCAGGTTTCTGCCTTTTGTATATATTATCTGTATATAATCTGCCTTACGTGATTACTGTGAGAGTGTGGATTGTATGAATGGAAAGATTGATGGAAATATATGTCTATGTGTTTGTTTTCTATGTCCAAATTTATGTTTAGAGCTCTTTCGTGGGGACAGAGTATTCATTTGTCTACTTAGATATCTTTATCAGTTCAGACATATTTGTTTTGTTTGTATATCATACATTTGTTGTCGTATATGCTGTTTGCTCCGTAACTTATTACTTGAATTTCAAATACATTAATTTACATCATTTGGATTATATATACCTCTGTTTTTTGTATTATTGTTTGCTTTTCCGTTTATTCCATGTATTTGGTTCTCCCCTGAACCCAGTAAATTGCCCTCTCCTATCCATTTGAGACGATATTACGCTCTTTGAGCTTATCCTTGGCAGGTGACACTTTCCTTCCCCGCCTTCGGGGGTGGACCTTTTACTTTCTAAAATTATTTACTGTCCGATGGGCCATGCTCGATTTTGCCAATTCCGAAAGAAAATTAACGATCATATGAATGCCGGATCCCAAGGGATCTCCCTGCCATTCAGCACACCAACTAACCCATCTACGCCAAGCTGATTCATACTGCTTGGGCGTAGCGGGTGCCCAAGATTGGGATAAGAAAAACAGAGTCTCCTGTGAAACTCCAGGCATTTGCCACTGTCGCCTGAAAGTCTCCAAACCATGAGTGACAATTGTTCCTGTACCACCAACAGGTGAGCAAGACCCAAAGGGTCCGCCAGAATCTCTGGAAATGAGCATAGACGCACTGGTGGAGCACACAACAAGGTTAGAGCCACCGGAAACCAAGCCTGTGCTTTCCAACATGTTGAAACCAATATTACCTCTGCTTTCTGCCTGCGAATTTGAGCTAATATCCTCGGAATAATTGAGAATGGAGGAAAAGCATATAGAGTGCCCGTCATCCATGACTGAAGGAATACGTCCGAGCTGATCACCAGAGGGTCTGGGCGCCAACTGTAAAACTGAGGAAGTTGCTTGTTGAGTCTGGACGCAAACAGATCCATGGAACATTGACCCCACTTGTTGTTCAGTTCCCTCAATACTCTGGGATGCAGCCTCCAATCGCTGGCATCCCTCAAGAATCGGGAATTCCAGTCTGCTACGATATTGGACGAGCCTGGAATGTACTCTGCCATCACCGAGATATGATGTGCTAGGCAATAATGCCAAAAATCCTTGGCTATCTCCACTAGAAGACGTGACCTGGTGCCACCCAGTAGATTGATGTATCTCACTGCTAACACATTGCCTATTCGCAGTAGAATACAACAACTCGCTCGTTGCAGTGAGAGTGTCCGAATCGAAAATGAGCATGCTAGAAGCTCCAGACAGTTGATATGGAGTTTCAATTCCTCCTGGGACCACCGGCCCCCAGTCTCTACTGCCCCGCAGCAGGCTCCCCAGCCCCATCGACTGGCATCGTACTCTATGACGATCTCCGGACTTGCCGCAAAAATGACCTTGCCATTTCATGCTTCCATGTGGTCCAGCCACCAAGCCATCTCCGCGGAGATCAAGATTTGTTATGCATAACTCAAGCCCCTGCGTAAGTGCAGAATCTTCAGCCTCTGTAGTGCCCTGTAATGTAAGGGCCCCGAAAATATTGATATTGCCTGGATTGATGCCGCTAAGAGTCCCACCAGACGGGCCAATGTCCTCAAGGATATAGTCGGAGAGGCAGGTGCTCTCCTCAACTCCTTCTTGATAGCTATTTTCTTTTTGAGAGGTAACAACAGTTGCGCTTATATGGAATCCACCTGAAACCCCAGGAATTCCATTGATTGTGTTGGACTCAGAATAGACTTCTGCGCATTGATGACGAATCCCACCTCCTGCAAATGAAGATGAATTGTTTCCGGAGTCTGAGCCAAATTCAAGATATCGTCTAAATAGATTGTGAGTTTCACCCCTCTTTCTCGAAGGTACTAAACCACAGATTTCAGTAATTTGGTTAAACACCAAGGGGCGGATGAGAGCCCAAATGGCATGTCCGAAAACTAGAACCATTGGTCTCTCCACTGGAACTGAAGGAACTTCCGATGAGGAGGGAAAATGGGTATTTCCAGATACGCGTCCTTCAAATCCAGACGCACCATCCAATCCTTTTCTAACAGAATGTCCCTTAATAAATGTTTGCCTTCCATTTTAAAATCGCGATACACTACCCAGATGTTGAACTTCCTCAGATTGAGCATCAGCCTGAAACCTTGTTCTTTCCTTGGTACCAGAAATATTGTTCTTACGAAACCTCGAGGGTGTGGAAGTGTGTGAACGATTGCCCCTTTGTTTAGTAAAGACTATACCTCTTCGTCTATGAAGGACATCTCTACGTGGGAAAAACGTAGGGGCGCAGGAATTTGTGTTTGACATGGGGAGACAGAAAATTCTATTTGAAACCCTCGTATCGTCTGAAGTATCCATGGGTCGTATGTTAGACTCTCCCACTGGCGGTGGAACAAAGCAATCCAACCTCCCACCATGATGTCACCAGAATGCATTAAGTTTACCTGATGAAGAGGTGTCTCCGGAGTTGTTGTTTTGGCCCTAGTAGCCTCCTCTGTGTTGTCTACCTCTGCACCCCCAGTTCCGGTTAGGGTAGAAATTGGACCGCTGGGCTCTGCCTTGCCCACGTTGTCCAAATCCTTGAGAGGTCTGATTAAAACCTCAGCCGGTCACTCGACCCCTTAAGCATCCGGCCCTATTAAAAAGGCCAGTGTGGAAAACCTTCTTGATGGTTGCTTGCTCTTTATCCAGGGCGGAAAACGTGGCCACGTACTGTCCCATCTCCTTTACAAACTTATCTCCAAAGAGCATGCCATTGGCCAGGGTACCTGATTCTGAGGTCACCATCTCAGCAAGCTGAGGATCAATTCTCATGAGGAATGATCTCCTTCACTCCGTTGACATAGCACAGTTCGCGTTTACGAGGAAACACATGGCCCTCTGCGCCCATTCCAGAATCTCTGAGGGGTCAAGCGGGGTATTTGAGTCTTTACCGGTTACTGCAGCGTCAAGTATTTTGGTCAGGGGTCCGGAAACATCCAGTAGTTTATCCTGGCAACCCCTCCATGCACGATCCAGTCCTTTTTAGGATCTTTAGCAAATTTTCTCATAAAGGTGGCCATATTCGGATCTAGCTCCGGTGTATCTGCCACTTTTCCTAGTAGGGAGGGCCTGAGGCATTCAGAGCACAAGGTAGCTCTAACTTCCTTCTCAAAACCCTGTCTCAGGTTGTTCTGCACATAGTGCGCCACCTCCACACAGGGAACCCACTCGGTGGATCTCAGATGCATCAAATTCTTGGGGTCAAACAGTAAGTTCTTAGGGACTTGTTTTTCTTCTATGTTTTGGGATTTGCGTTCCGCTTAGTCACCTTTTTTGGAGCAGAAAACACAATAGAACAGAGGGGTGAGAAGAACAAAGGGCCCCCTTTGACCTCCCGTTCAAAAGAAAGGGGTCAAGATAGAAGAAAAAAAGTTTCCAAGAATGAGTGGAGGAAAACGCACCTTCCTTTAAAACTGCCCTCACACCCAGCAAGCTGTGTCATGCTTCATCATAGGGCATGCTAACACACCTCCGTGTTCACCCAACATTGGAGGTGGAACAATATGGAGGGGAAGACAATACAACATACAGTGAAAGGTTAGTGAGAACTTAAAGGTGAGAAGGTGGTGCAGAATCAGTGGTGCTAAAAACTGGTACCAACGGATCCTTGTTACAATTTTAATATTAGGTCCCCGTCCAGGATTTAAAAAGAAATCGTGGATGCTAGGTAGAGGAACTATTTATGAAATTCCACCTGCTTCACATTGCATTTTTTGGAGCATCTGACTCCAGATCCGAATTGGATGTGTCAGGTTTGGACAGGGAAGACTCCTCTGCCGCCCCCGTGGTCGTCATTGACATGTTACCAGAGTGAGGGGCCCATCATAACCATTGTCTCTCATCACATTACGAGCCATTCGTGCAAAAACCTCCGCTGAGGTATGACCTGAAGACTCCCCTTGAGAGGCACCAAATTTACATTTGCCATAGTTATTTATGGGCTTGGTAAAAGGTTGCAAGGCCTTTATCAGCACCCTGTTTACTGAAACCTGAACATGGGTATCCAAGGACTCCATTAATTGCTCCTCCATTTGATGTACGTAAGGTTCCTCATAATCAGCATACTCATTGAATTCTACCCACTGATCTTCCTCCTAGGCGTAGTACGCCATTGTGTTGTAGGAGGTCTGGTGGAGCTTCGGGGGGGTGTTTCTTCAATATCTATACTCTCTAAAGTGTCCCAATTAAACGAAACACTCTCCCTACTTAACAGAAGTACATCTAAGAATGTCTTTTGAAAAACACTTTCATGTGGAGGGAGCCACCCCTTAATCTCCCCTCGGGCAGAGCCCTTGACCGAAATTCGTTCCGGTAAGCGTTCGTTAGGGACCGGGGGTTGAGCAGCTGCTGTGTGCACCGATGCGCGATAAACCGTTTGTTGCACTCGACGAAAAACCGGCTGACCGCGCATGCACACACATCATGGGCAATGAAAAAGGACTGCTCCCCGAGCGTGCTTGGCGCGTCTGTCCTGCTCCCACTCCACTTCAATGGTGTCCAGAGAGCGCCACAGCTCCACTAACACCTGCAAACATTGCCTCAATTATTCTCGTACTCTGCGATGAAGCGCGACTATGGAGCGATCCTAAAAGCGCGACAATTACCAACGCGTGTATACAATCAGATAATTACACGCCAATCAGCCAAATCAATTGAGTAACATAAAGAATAAAAGTACTTAGCTCGCTGCTGCAGCAGCAATGAAAGAGGACGAGAAGATCAGACAGAGACATTTATGTATGGAACTCATACGTGATTGGTGCATACAATGGAGGGGGTTGACTTTCTGGGTTATGCTGGTTTAAAGTTTTATTGGCTGCTGTTAATGTCAGTAAAGTTAAGAGAAGCATAAACAGAAGCCTAGACTGACATAGAATCCAAATCACCGGGTGTGAAGAGAGAAAAGGATCTATTACCGTCGCCATGTCCCTAATGTACTTGCACTAGTTAGAGGAGACAAAGCCCACCTCTCTAAAAGAAAATGCTTGATTGGGTCTCCCTGGCCCAATCGCGCATTTCCAGTACAAGTAAACCAGAACTGGGAAAGCACCACAATGTTCAGCTGATGACATAGAAAAAGTTACAAGAATGTAACAGTTGCATTTTGCATTGGCTTTTATACTATGGCTGGGAGGGCCGAGGTTAATGTTTGGGTGGGCCTGACCCACCCGGTTCACCTGTTGGGACCAGGCCTGTTCTGATGCGTTGAAAAATCTCAATTCTAAAATGTATTAAAAAAATTTGATTATATCTATACTAATATAATAAAGAGAGAGCCCAAACCTTTGAGGCGGGTAATCTCAGGAACCACAGCACCAATCACAACACCCAATACAGCGTTGGAAAGGGCAGTTGCAGCAGAAGGACATAGGCTATGCAGACGCCCACCATATACATTTAAAAGGTAAAAGAACCATGCCAGCAAAGTAGTCCCTTGTGGGCGTGTCTGTGTTGTGCTGTGGGCGTGTGCTGGGGGCGTGACAAACGCTGGGGGCGTGTGGTACGTTCCGCCCTTCATGCCATGTCTGATATTGTGTGCTAATCCCACCCTGCTCCCTTTAAATACCCCTGCACCCCATAATCATAACCCACCCTTACTCCTTAAAATACCCCAACACCCTTAAACACTAACCCATCTTAACCCTATAAATATACCCTGTACCTCAAAACCCAAACCTATCCCTAAACCCTAAAAATACCCCTGTACCTCAAACCCCAAACCTAGCCCTGAACCCTATAAATACCCCAGTACCTCAAAACCCAAACCTACCCCTGAACCCTAAAAATACCCCTGTACCCCAAAACCCAAACCTAGCCCTGAACCCTAAAAATACCCCATACCCCAAAACCTATACCTATCCCTAAACCCTAAAACTACCCCTGTACCCCATAACCCAAAACTATATCTAAACCCTTAAAATACCCAAACACCCCAAAACATATATCTCAGTACCCCAAAACATATACCCCTATACCCATACTTACCTTATCTAAACATTAAAAAAACATGCTTTTACCATTCATGCATTTAAAACGAATTTCGTTGTAAATGTATGCGTGCTAAAAGCATATAAAATGTAATGCCATGTGTTATAATGGCATTGCAGAGTCATGGTACTTTCGTAAAGAAAGTATGCGGAGTGATGGTATGCGGAAAGAAAGTTGCGGAATAATGGGTGTTTACCCTCCCCCGGTAAGTACATTGGTGGCACGGCGGCCCACATCTCCAGCAACATACTCATATTTTTTCACCACCCATTTTAAAAATGCACCGGTCTCTCTCATTGATGGCCAGCACCAACATACACTTTTAGACACACCTCCCGCCACAAGTTCTACAATTGCGAACTTTAGAGCTCGGCATCAGCTCAACATCCTGTGATTCCAGGCAAATCGCTTTGTCTCCTCGTGCCTACCACAAATGAATGTGTTCTTCTGTAATGTAAATTGTGCTCATGCCATGTTGTTGAGTTCGCGCTATATAATATTGCAATGAAAAATAAAGTAGGGAAACTCGAGTTCACACACTACTGAACGCGCACTCTTAAGTGCATCAGCAGTGCACTGTGAATCGGAGCGTTTCACAGGCCTGTCACAGATAAGAAATGCTATCAAAACTAAATCCTACAAAACAATATACTACTGGCCGCAGCAATTCATACCCGGACATCGTCGGGACGGGCTGCTAGTAATATACATAAAAAACATTTGAGCAATTCATCCCAGATAAGCCCAGGCATAGGTGGCAAGTTTTTCAAAGGCTTTTTGTCACATTTTCATGTTTTCCTTGTGTGTATGTGTAACATTTCAGTGTTTTGTTTACTGTAGTTTACCATATATAGCTTTTACAACCTCTTCATGGGGAGCTGAAGTGCTTTCCTATATGGTAGACCACACCGTGTAGGGTGCGTGTTGGTTGGACAGGTGTTGTCTTTGTTTTGATCCATTAATCTAATAGGAGGGCACTCACTAGGGATGGTGCTACTTGCTTCTAGTGCAGGGCAAGCAAGGAAAAAGCTGGAGATTGCAAGTCCTGGGGCAGGGACCAAGGGTTCAAATGGTAAGATCTTCAACAGAGCACTCTTCCCCCAGCTACAGATGGTAACTGGAAGCATCCACAGGCTCCCACAGCCCAGGGAAGAGGCAGTGTTGATGTAGTCTCTCCTTCAGTGGTAACATGGAACTTTCCTCATCTCCCTCAATGTTGATGTCAGCAAATGTCCTTATCTGGAGGGGCTGTCTGAAGTTTTCTTGTGTTGCAAGGACAGAAAAGCCCCCAAAAGCCTCAATAGGTCTGTCTCTGCTCCAGTGCCCAGTAGGCCAGCTGCTGCACTGCTCCTTCTGTCAGTCTGGCAAAATCCTTTCACCGGTAATCCGTCACAGAGACACCTTCTCAACTTCATACCAACAATCCCCGGGTCTGAGGAATTGCGTCAATCCTTGGATTCTACTCCTGGATCTCGGCATCCTAAGCGACCCCTTGTGGATTCATTGTGGGAAGAACGAACACCTGGCTGATGAGGCCAGCCTTTTATCATTCCCTGGGTGACAGGCTAATCCAACCAAAGAGTCTGCTACTTTTGCATCCTGGGTGCTGCTCCAATCCTGAGGCATATTGCCTGCATGTTGACTGTGTTATCAGTCCATGTGACCAGGGCCCTCCCAGTCTCTTGGTACATGTCTGTTCTTTTCCCCTGAGAGGAATTCCTAATTAACTCCAGGCCAAAGGCCTTAACCATCGCCCATCAGAAGGGGTGTGGGGGGTCATCCCAGCAGAAGGAGTCTTAGCTAAATACAGATAAGAGTTAGTACCCATCAAGTTTCTACTAAGAATAGGGAGGGGGCACAGGAGATCTGGAATGTTCAGCAGAACAGATACTAGCTCAGCTCACATTGAAAACAATGGCTGATCGTCCTCACCCAGTAAACCCATTCTTTGGTCCTCAATACATTCATCCCACCTACCCCAGACTAAGAAAAGAACCCAAGTGAGTGAAACTGCACAGACTTTATATACCAGGAGGGAGTTGCTAGGCAGCCCCTTCTAAGTACAGGGGTACAGGTATAGGAGTATGGAATAATGCTCCCACCACTGTCAGTCTACCACAGCCTGAGTAGAGAGGGCAGTAACCACTCTTTGTATAAGTGGGGGGCACTACTGGCCCCCTGTACCTCAGAGCCAAGCTCTGGGGTCTCAATCCATGTAAACAGGAAGACCCTCAGTGGACATGCAGGATTCTCATGTTCACTGAGGCATAGATCAAGAAAACCTTCAGTACTTTTTAGGTGACTTTTCAGGAGATGAACACAGCAGGGCAGGGAAGCATGCTCTCCGGAGCCATGCAGAAAACTTTCTGTCCCAACAAGGGGCAAGGAGTATAAGGGGATTACTATGCAGCTTATCTAAAGTGAAATCGGCTGCACAGCCAATGAGTGTTATAGTGTTAGTATTGGTGACGGCCACTTGGGTTATGTATGAATTTACACCACTATATAATGCAATAGCTAGACACAGGTCAGCCCTTCACAACTTACCTGTACTTAGAAAGTTGTTGCAGTATTTGCCAACATGAGGAGAGTGTAGTGGCTGTACTCTTGTATGTCTGTGAACTATAGATTGTACTTTAAAGAGTGCTCATTTTTCCAGGTTCTATCTCAGGGTTATAAGATGGTGTATTTATCTTGGGAACAACAATGTTTTCACCCCTCTTAGGAAATGTAAATGCTAATGGTTGCTTCAAATCATGCCTGGTAGCAAGTACCAGAGCTCGCCAGTTTGGACTGAGAAAACAAAGCCTCTGATGAATTTCTTATTGTGACGCAGCTTCATGATCTGTGGTGCAAGACTGGAGTGCATTGTCTTACATTGTTTGTATTGCTTGTATTTAATTTGTCGGTATAGTGTGTCCTATAGTGGAATGTTAGGACTCACCCGACCTGTGCATGTGTGGTGCACGGGCCTGATCATAATCCTGAAGGAAGGACTACCCGAGCAGTCCTTCCGTATGAATGCTGAGTTAACATGCGGGTCTCTCGAGATCGCTGGGTCGCGCGTGAACTGGCAGTCACCTAAATCACGGCACAGTTAAACGTTGCATCCGAGTTAGGAGTCTCGCTTGGTTTCTTGTCTTGCTTACAGGGAAAACCCCAGGCCATTTTCTGAATTAAAGTTGGTTCCTATTTTTGCCCTACTCCCCGTCATACCGTTTTCCCGACCTACCTGCACCATTATGTGAATTATTTCCTTCCCTGCTGGCCCCGCTCCCCACATCCAATTACCCTCACTTACCTGTAGACTGGAGAGTCTCTTTTTCCCTCTGTTGACCCTGCCCCCGTATCTTTGTACTTTTTGCCTCGCACTACGTACCTAGAGGTACTTACCTGTGATCAATCCAGCTTTTTCGCGCCTGTGAATTCAAAATTTGCAAACATACGTGACAAGAATTTTCAATTCTATTAAGGACAAGGAGGCGAGGATTATGCTTATTCTCATTTCTTTAATAGAAATGCCCAGCAGCCAATAACAAGTAAAAAAACCACAATACCCATGAACACTTGGGAACAACCATAGAGTCTGTCATATAAAAGGCCATGTAGAACATCACACTTCCTCTTTCTTTGGTGAGAAAAAATTGTTCAAGTAACCAGAAAACAACATGGAAAGTCAATCACGAAAAACACCATCTCCAAACCAGGACTGCCAAGGAAAGTCCAAAACGCAAACGCCAGAGGAAGACAGGAACTACAATCCTCAGAAGAGCAGGCAGGAGAATCCAGATCGCAAGGAAGAGTCGTCACTTGGGGTCAGATCCTGAAAAGAGACACAGAGCCGTAATACACATTCCTTGTAATAGGAGCATAAAAGAATGGTGGGTAGAAAGACAAGGCAAATGCATCAGTTCAACAGTAAGAAACTTTTGAACATGTGTACAGGAACAATAATGCATACAATAACGGGTGGGATAATCCTCGCCTCCTTGTCCTTAATAGAATTGAAAATTCTTGTCACGTATGTTTGCAAATTTTGAATTCTATTTCCGGACAGGAGGCTCTGATTATGCTTGTTTAAAGCTGATCCACCACAACAGAAGCAACATTATCAATAGGCTTAAAATAAAAGGTTTTAAAAACAGAATCAGAGGACCAATCAGCGGCCTTCAGAATATCACCCAAAGTGACATCCATCGAGAAAGCTTTAGAAGCCATAGACCCTCGAGCAGAATGTGCCCCAAACACAGACACATCAATTCCAGCTTCCGCCATGAGCCAACGTACCCACCGAGCCAAAGTAGCCGGGGTAACGGGGCCAAAAGGTTTCTGCAAAGCAATCAACAACTGACCTTGCATATCAGAACGAAAAGAAGAAGTACTTACTTCGTAATCCTTGAGACATCGGACAACATAAAGTTTGGGACGAGCGGGGAAAGACGGATAAGAAATGAACGCAGTATTGGTCTTGGTACGTCGAGAAAGGCGAAATGTGACTCCCTCAGGAGTAAAACAGCGCCCGGCCAGATCTAAAGCACGGACATCAGACACCCGCTTGCAGGAAACCAAACACAACAACATAGTCAGTTTGGCTGACAGCTGTTTACGGGATAACAAAGAATTAACCGGCCAGGCTTCCAGAAAACGCAACACAACCGATACGTCCCATAAAGAAACGTACTTAGGACGCGGGGGAGTCGCAAGGCGGATACCCTTGAGCAATTTAGCAACAAAAGGATGTTCACCCGCCAGCTTACCATCCACATGGAGGTGGCCCGCAGAGATAGCAGAATGGAAATTGTTCACCGTGCGATATGCCAAACCGGACGAAGCAAGCGAGGCAAAAAAGTTAACCATCACAGAAACATCTGCCGATGTTGGATCAACTTTCCGTTGAACACACCAGTCACACCAACGCCGCCAAGAGCCCCTGTAGCGTTTGTGGGTACCAGGAGACCAGGCGTCACTGATGAATCTGGAAGCGTCTGTGATGTATTCCTATAGGTTCTGTATCGATCCCCCTATTCCTGACCCTATTCTGGTTAACGAGTTAACTAGCAGCCATCCCATGATGCAGAAACCGTTATCTGATTACGCCAGACCACGGCACAGGAGCGCGTTATCTGATTAGGTCATAAAGCTTGCCATCTAATTAGGCAAAGCAATATTCCTCCAGCCCCTGATAAGGCATACGGAGTCCTCAAAACAAATCAAACCTATGACAACCTGGGAAAAACCCTGCGACCATTGTTTTGATTTCACCGAGAACTTCAGTAAAAGAATGTGCTAACGACCAGCTCGTATGACATCCTTATTGACGTATCTATGTCCATCCTTACGTCAATCTCGGCACCTTACAGGTATAAATATTACCGACATTGCCTTAAGCAAACACACGCGGTGGTGACGAGATCGGAGCAGCGAGACTTGCCGAAGCCCAGCAGAGAGCGAAGCCCACTAGCTGCCCCGCCTTCCTGACGCGCTGAGAACGAGACGCTGCTTTCTCCTGCCGAGAAATCCAGCTCCGGCGCTTCCGAGCAGCCCTCGCAGGCAGCTTGGAATATCGAGACCTCAGACGAGAGATACTATCCCTCAACCATCCTAGACCTCAGGTACGGAGCTGAATAACCCCTTGCAGAGAATTCTTGAGTCAGTTACTTGGCAAAACAAACTTAACTTACACTGCTACTTTCTATCCCCGCCCACGTATTAGGCTTAGGTCAGGTACACTGGGGTAGGCGTAGTTAGAAGCACCAGTTGAGTACGATTAGTCAAATGTTTATATGTATGTATCTATTCTGTCCATTTTAAATATCGTATGGCTTAGAAACCATATCAATGTTTTTACAGTATTATTTTATAATTCTGCTTTTATTGTATGCACTTTACTTAACCATAAGTATTGCAATAATATCGATCCATTTCTCTTGTACGCGAAAAGAGACTGATCAATAAATAACATCTTTTATTGAACACGCCCGTCTCTTCCTTTTCTCTACAATCTGGTGAAACTAAGAATGCACGTACTGACTGAGTAAAATAAGTTGTCTTTTGTTTTCACACGACTCTAGAGATACACTCTTGATTAGGGGAGAGCAAAGTTGTCATGTTCTATGGTTGTCAGAAACTAAATCCCTTCTTGTCTATCCAGGGAGGTTCAACTCCTCCTTGTCTATTCGAGAAAGTTTCTAGTGAACTCTGAGCTAGCTGGCAAACCCAAAACTTTAAGTCTAATATCGACAGTAGAAGACCTAGTTAACGTCTGGTCTAGGTCTATACTATTGGAGGTATTATTCCAATGCGCAGAGCCTATTGGGATAATAGGAACTACACTACATGGCGCCCACGTGTTTGGATAGGCGATAAAACTAACGCAAGACTTTAGAGTAACTCAGTCGTGCTTTTTCACTCAGACCCCTTTTTCCCATAATACTCCAAAGACGTCTGGAGTGGGTGAGAGGTAAAATCCGCCAAACCTCGCAGGAGGGAACTCCTATGTATGGTTCTTGGTTCAATCAACGTTGAAGGATACACTGTTCCAAAATATTGTGCATCTAATCTTTGTTTCCGTAAGAAACCTGATCTGCAAACAAACAGAATAACCTTCCTGACAGTAAAATGCCAGAAAGTGATGATGAAAGAGAGAGAGCTAGATTAGCAGCTGAAATAATAGAAGCTGATAATACTATGCAAGGACCCGGATATAAAACTCATCCCGGTCAACATAAGAAGATCTAAAACAATTAATTAAAACTTATAGACAATGGACTGACACCAAGAGGTGGTACAGTCATATTCGTAATTGAGGCACACGAATATCGGCAGACAGAGGTATTCTGTTCATGGATACACTTTCCAGCAGCAAATGCTGTAACAAAGGAGTTCCACTATTATAAAATAGAGGAACCACCGGATACCTACACTCCTTTCGAGGAAGTGGAAGTACCACTCAAATTCCAAGAGCATCTGCTCTTGTTTAATGGCGCCCTAAAACATAATAATCACATCACCAGGCTCGGTCCACTAGGTAGACCAGGAGCAACGTGGCCGGTCCTAGCCGGATACACACCACATCCAGACATCGAAAGGATGTCTGCAGCAGATGTTTTAGTACAACTAAAACAATTAATTAAAATATATAGACAACTAGTCCAATATGTAATGCGGACTTCAACCATCCAACCTGTAGTTAAAATTCCACAGCTGACCCCACATCAGGGGAACACAAATAAAATTACACCACAGAACATACAGTCCTGTCTAGGTAAAGTACCAGCTAAACGGGAACAAATACCATTCTGGTTAGCACAAAAAATCACCCAAATAGAGGCGGTGTTTCCAGACACCACCCCTGTGGATAAACACAGGATTCTGACTATCTGTCTTCCAATGGGAATCGCACCACACGTGGAGGACTGTGACACTTGGGGTACAGTCTTTGCTTCCATTTACACAAAAACACATGGTGTACCATCCATGTCGGTAATACCATGGCGTTTCACTCAATAAGGGTTAAACAATAATCAGTGAAACAAGTGTAAATAATGCGTCCCATTAACAAATAAAGACTAGTTTCCACTTATAAATGTAGACCCCAGCACTCGGCTGACGTCGGGACTGTTATACAAAGATTTGCGAGTCTAAATGGCATATACGCTAGGAGCATGCTACGCTTGACCAATGTTTTCACTTTAGCCCTCAAGCTTGTGGGAAAGCACGGCCAAATGAGCATAGCGAAGCAGGATTCTTCTCACTTCCTTCCTGAGGGATACGGGATGGTGTAAAGAAAAAACCAAGGCATAAAGCAATCTATAACAGCAAAGGTATTAGGTTCGGGAGCTGGGTGGGTCAAACATCTAATAAGTGTCCAACGTAGTCTAAACAACTTGCCAAGAAATTCTCTGAGGGGATTCAGTCCGTACGAATTACTGTTTGGGACTAGGATGCTAGTCTTAGATCTTGACAGTCAGACTTCAGTGGTGAAAGAAAAAAGCTTTGATATCAAAGATCGTTTGGCTATTTTACAGGACTTAAACGAAACAAGAAAAGACCTGAGCAACATAAAGTTGAAACAGCAGCCAACAACCACTGAAGAACCACCACCTGTCCCAGCAAGACCTGTCTGGATTCCAAAAATCGGGGATCTAGTCAGAGAAAAGATCGCGGTAAAGAAGGAATTTGGGCCTTCTTACAGAAAAGCAGTTCCTGTCTTGTCCATCAACGGGACAAGATCAGTTATATTACCGCCACTTGCTGGTAAAAAGGAGAACCGAGTTGTATCCATCGACCTGGTAAAACCACAATCATGTGGCCGATAACAAACAGTAGGCCAAGTGGACTCCCGATAAGTAGTAGAACACCAAGGTTTGCTACAAGTACAGAGGTGCTAACTAAAAGGCTAATCACATTCGAAACGCCTACAGAACAACAACAAGGACTATGCAACAATGCAATGGAACTCACACCTCTGAAAACCCAAATAAAAACATTTAGTAGAGACACACCAACCTACAATGAAGTAACAAATGAATATGCTGAAGCTGCAAGAAACAGTAATCCTGAAACAATTGGAACAATAGACAGAACGGCATCCGGCTACTTCATCAACTTTGATGATTCTTCTGAAGATCTAAGTGAATCAAAGACACAGCCATCAACAAAAACTTTTAAAGATAAAGCTAAGGAACTTTTGAAACAGCTGAAAGAAACCTATCTGATTTCTCCGTGGATTGAATTTTGGGTGTCCTTTGGTGTATTTATCCGGATACTTTGGCTCATCATGATACTATGTTTGGGACGCTTCATTGAGGGAAAATATGCTAAAATGGACACAGCAAGCCAGAAAATCAACTTGATCCTCAAGCCACACACGTCTTCACACGTCAAGAAAAGAGAACTTTCTTCAGTCAATTTCACAGCCAATCCTATACCGGGTGGGGTAGCATGGGACAATACTGACTATGAAATTTATGGTCCGGTTGAGATCCTCAAATATCCACACCAAATCAAGATCTCGTTGAGTGACTTTGTAAAACCAAACTCATTTGCTGATGATTGGGACTTTGAAAGTATTAATAACATGATGTCTGATCTAGTGATGTCTGCTAAATTTACCAAACATGATTATTTGCAGGGTTCATCTAATTATGATAGTATGTACTGCTACAACCACTATGGTAACCATTTTTTACATAAATCAGCACAACCTAGAAATGTTTTAAATTATAATCAATGGGAACATTGTGCAACCCCTCCAAAAGGAAGCTCAAGAACCTTTTATGACAAATATTCATACTTTTCAGGGTTCAACACAAGTAATGCTGAAACATTTTATTTCAAATTGTCAAATAAGACAGGAACAAAAACCATGCTTACAAACACGAAATTGATATATTCGGACTCATTTTTTGAACAAATGAATACATTTGGTTTTGATTATTGGGACAAAAATGTTGAAGTAAAAAGTGTTTGGGGTACAAAAGAATGGCAAGTACAAGGTATAGAATCATTGTTTAGAGCCTGCATGATCCCAGAACAAATTATATTCTTGAATGAAAGTATTCAACAAACTACCTGTCTTGGATTAGCCAAAATCAAAGACTTAAATAAACCGTCTATTCCAAAACCAACAATGAACAGCAATAACTCTGCAGATGAAGAGATAGACGTAAACTATGTGTTAAACCAAAACAGAACAAATCCTGATTGGAAACAATGGTTGATCTGGCCCACAGATACTAATAACTGTCAAGACAGATTCCTGAACAAAACACAGGGGTTCACATTGACCAGGCCAGACCCTAGATATTCCCAAAGACAACACCCAGGGATAATCACCACCTACAGTGTGGGCAAACTCTGCCTTCAATGGCTAAAAACTTCCACACTGACAGAAATTAAGCAACACCTAACTTTACTTACTGATGGTGCTGACTTGCGTGATTTCATTATGGGACCGCGCAAACAGCGTCAAAAACGCTTCATAGCAGCCTCCATATATGCAGCTTACAACGAGGCCTGGAAGATAACTCAAATTGAGACAGCAGAAAGTATACGGGAAATTGACCGTATTAATTTGGAAAAATCGCTTTCTGTAGTGGACAATGGGTTAATGACTCTGTCCTCAAGAATCTTTTCATTGGACAGCATTGTGTCATCAGCAATCGACATAATATCGCAAGACTTACTGTTGTTACAACACGGTCAGTCTCAATTGCGTTCTATTGAACAGCTTGGCTGGACGTTACAAAACCTGCGTTCAGGCTATGTGCCTTGGCGTTTAATCAACACAACGTCACTATTCAATATCTTTAACCTTACTGATAAACAGATCAGTATGGCACAGAAGGGTGCTGATTATACAATCCTGAGCATTGAGAAACTCGAGAGATTACCATTGACAATGTCAGAACGACCTGTCATTGAATGGATAATACATGGGATAATTAATATTCCGATATCTACTTTCAGGTTTCAATACTGCCAAAAATATATACAGGCTGGCATGTACGAAAAATTGGGAAAAGGGTACATTAAGACAACATGGAACTTGCCCTATTCACATGCATGTGTCAGTAATAAAGGACAGAAAGTGTTTCTTAGTGGCAATAATTGTGCAATGTCACTAAGCGGTACACTTCTGTGTAATGGAATTAGTTTGCATGGAGCCTGTGAAGGGAACTCAAATAACCTTTCATGTCACAAGCTAGGCGCACCTGCAACAGAGATAGAACCATTCTTTAAAAGACTATAACGGGAGTTACATTCTAATTGTGGATCGCAGATGTTGTAGTCTACTGCCCGGGGTTCCTTATCTCGTTAGTACGACTGCGAAGGTCATGTGCTGTGGACGCTTATTGTTCCCCAGCTCCTTTCCAGACAGGGAGGCAAGGGCATGGCCTAACTTGAAAATTACTTCTATTCGAGTTGATACTTTAAGCAGAATGAAAACAGTGCTTCTTCAGACGCCGACCAGGCTCACGTCATCAAAAGAAACGTATGATCTCCTAGTCGCAAGGACGACTGCAGAGATTCACTCATTGTTATCAACTAATTCCCCCATACATTTCGCAGAAATCCTGAATGAAATCTTAAATATTTCTGATACCAGTGGAGTCTCAAATGTATTTAAGACAGTATTTTCGATGGCATTAACACCATTCAAAGCCTTACTGGGTATTTTTCCAGACTTCGTCCATTCGATTTTTGGAGGAGTTTCCCTCATTTTGGGACTAATTGCAGGAATCCTATTCTTGGTCCATATATTTCGTTATGGCAAACCATGTCACAGACAAAACACCTGCGACAAGGGAAGAAACAATCCGAGCCATTGGATACCGGGACCGGATATCAAAAATCCTGGGACTAACCCAGCTTAGAGACCTGAACATGACTTGGTTTCTTTCATTTCGACCGATATGGCAAAGATGTGTTTTACCTGTATTAAGGTGCATGCTGTGCGGAGAAGAATGCGTGTTGGACACCTGTCTGACGCTACAATCGGATGCGCCAATGGATGCAGAAACACTGTTGGGTCCGGTAAAGGCTCATGCATTGTGCTGCCCTCAACGGCTGCCAATCCTGATGACGGCATTCGTGGAAACTTCACCACTACGATTAAGGGGTAGTGAAGATCAAGATGAAAGCAGCATCGATCAGGTACAACCTTCTGTCAGCAATACTACTCAAAACGTCAATGGAGACAATCATGCACATGAATGCATGGTTACATCCTTTTCCGAATTAGTGGAACTCTCACAGGAAGCTGTTGACAGCTTTTTCAGCAGTCTCAATGATATGATGTTCTCACCAGAGCAGAAATAATGACTCTTGAACAAGCTAGCACACGGCGTTCCCGACACCTTGAATTTGGCCTTCAACTTTAATAATAAAGTAGCAAGATCAACTTTTCCTCCAGTCCACGGACAGCAATTATTTTAGCAGCCCCAATTTTTTTTACATTTTACGGGACACTTTTCTTCTGCTTAAAGTAAGAACTATTCTTAGAGAACTAATTTCTGTTTTTAGAAACTTCATAGACATTAGCTGCCCGCTGGTATGTTCATAAATATTTTTTTTTCTCTTGAACTGTGATGAAGTGGTCTCAAACTTTTCTTCTGTATTAAGAGCCATTTCATGTGTAATTCTCATATTCGATTACTAATAATGTATACATGCGTGATTAATTTAGCATTAGTCTACTGCTTAAGTGCATATAGTACATATGGCTATTTTATTTTTCCCGTACATTACATAATTTCGAAATGCATTATATGTATTTTGGGGTGGTAAGGTATACACGATACTCTACAGTATGTTTTACTATGCCTAGATTCGTAAATATGGCCATAGTTAGCGTGGAGTGGGTGTGATGTATTCCTATAGGTTCTGTATCGATCCCCCTATTCCTGACCCTATTCTGGTTAACGAGTTAACTAGCAGCCATCCCATGATGCAGAAACCGTTATCTGATTACGCCAGACCACGGCACAGGAGCGCGTTATCTGATTAGGTCATAACGCTTGCCATCTAATTAGGCAAAGCAATATTCCTCCAGCCCCTGATAAGGCATACGGAGTCCTCAAAACAAATCAAACCTATGACAACCTGGGAAAAACCCTGCGGCCATTGTTTTGATTTCACCGAGAACTTCAGTAAAAGAATGTGCTAACGACCAGCTCGTATGACATCCTTATTGACGTTTCTATGTCCATCCTTACGTCAATCTCGGCACCTTACAGGTATAAATATTACCGACATTGCCTTAAGCAAACACACGCGGTGGTGACGAGATCGGAGCAGCGAGACTTGCCGAAGCCCAGCAGAGAGCGAAGCCCACTAGCTGCCCCGCCTTCCTGACGCGCTGAGAACGAGACGCTGCTTTCTCCTGCCGAGAAATCCAGCTCCGGCGCTTTCGAGCAGCCCTCGCAGGCAGCTTGGAATATCGAGACCTCAGACGAGAGATACTATCCCTCAACCATCCTAGACCTCAGGTACGGAGCTGAATAACCCCTTGCAGAGAATTCTTGAGTCAGTTACTTGGCAAAACAAACTTAACTTAAACTGCTACTTTCTATCCCCGCCCACGTATTAGGCTTAGGTCAGGTACACTGGGGTAGGCGTAGTTAGAAGCACCAGTTGAGTACGATTAGTCAAATGTTTATATGTATGTATCTATTCTGTCCATTTTAAATATCGTATGGCTTAGAAACCATATCAATGTTTTTACAGTATTATTTTATAATTCTGCTTTTATTGTATGCACTTTACTTAACCATAAGTATTGCAATAATATCGATCCATTTCTCTTGTACGAGAAAAGAGACTGATCAATAAATAACATCTTTTATTGAACACGCCCGTCTCTTCCTTTTCTCTACAATCTGGTGAAACTAAGAATGCACGTACTGACTGAGTAAAATAAGTTGTCTTTTGTTTTCACACGACTCTAGAGATACACTCTTGATTAGGGGAGAGCAAAGTTGTCATGTTCTATGGTTGTCAGAAACTAAATCCCTTCTTGTCTATCCAGGGAGGTTCAACTCCTCCTTGTCTATTCGAGAAAGTTTCTAGTGAACTCTGAGCTAGCTGGCAAACCCAAAACTTTAAGTCTAATATCGACAGTAGAAGACCTAGTTAACGTCTGGCCTAGGTCTATACTATTGGAGGTATTATTCCAATGCGCAGAGCCTATTGGGATAATAGGAACTACACTACACGTCTACAGAAAGGCCCGGGACCGACCAGCGTTCCCCGAAATCCGCCACGCCAGTAGCAGGAGAGAGCCTGACAGAATCAGGGGATGCGGATTTTGAAGAGGATCTAGCAGGAGATTCCACTTCTGAGGAAGAAGCAACGGTATCGCACAAACCATCTCCAGGAGAACCGGGAACCACGCCTGAGCTCTCCACAAGGGAGCAATCAAGATCAGCTCCGCTTGGTAGCGCTTCGTGTAAGCTAGAACCCTGGGGATCATCATGAACGGGGGAAAGGCATAACACAGAGACGCAGGCCACGGCTGGAGAATGGCATCCGTGGCTAGGGCTTCTGGATCCGGCCTCCAACTGAAGAACAGCGGGAGCTGGGTGTTGAGGCGGGAGGCAAACAGATCTATCTGGCATTGTCCCCAAGACCGGAGAATGCAACGGAACACTCGGGGATGGAGTCTCCAATCGCTAAAGTCCCTCAGATTTCTCGAGTTCCAATCCGCAACGAGATTGTTGCGGCCGGGGAGATACTCTGCAATAAAGGTGATCTTCTGTTGCAGACAAAAGTGCCAAAACTCCTTGGCAATCTCCGCCAATAACCGCGACCGAGTTCCCCCCAGTTTGTTGATATAACGGACTGCTGATACGTTGTCCATGCGGAGAAGTATACAGCAGTTGGACCGAAGGGGAGACAGGCAACGAATCGCAAAGGAGCCCGCCAGGAGTTCCAGACAATTGATGTGGAGGGATAGTTCCTGGGGAGACCACCGACCCCCCCGCCGAGATTGGACCGCACCGGGCCCCCAGCCCCAAAGGCTGGCATCCGATTCGATCACTACCTCCGGCGAGGACCCGAACAGGGCTCGACCATTCCAAGCCTCCATATGATCCAGCCACCATTGCATCTCCGACCTTGCCTCCTCCGAGAGGAATTTGATCCGAATATCGGAGGCCGTTTTGGAGATGACGAATTTTTAGGCGCTGCAAAGCCCTGAAATGCAGAGGGGCCGGGAAGATCGCCTGAAGGGAAGAAGCCAAAAGACCGACAACTCGTGCTAACGATCTCAATGACACAGTCGGTCTCGCAATAACTGAAGCCAATTCTCTCCTTATATACCGAATCTTCTGATTGGGCAATAGAAGTTGACATGTAAGAGAGTTGACCCGGAAACCCAAAAAGTCTATCACTTGAGTCGGGTGCAACACAGATTTCTGAACGTTCACCAGAAAGCCCAGGGACTGTAAGAGGTCGATGGACCACTCCAGAGCGGCGATGGGGACGGTAGATGGGAATGGACAAGTAAGCGTCCTTGAGATCGAGACGAACCATCCAGTCCTTCTCCTGCAAAAGATCCCGCAACAGATGGATACCCTCCATCTTGAAGTGTCTGTAGACTACTCCCCCGTTGAACTCCTTGAGATTGAGCACTAACCTGGAGCCCCCTCCCTTTTTCTCCACGAGAAAAACCGTGCTGACGAACCCCTTTGGGTGACGCACTGTTGGAACAATCGCCCCCTTCAAGAGAAGTGACTTTAGTTCTTCGGAAATGAACTCCTGATCCCTTTGGGAGAAACAAAGAGGAGAGGGAGGGTGGGACTGATGCTGGGGCTGGTAAAACTCTATCTTGTACCCTTGGACCGTTTCCAGCACCCAAGCATCGTTGGAGATCAACCTCCAATTGTCTAGGAAAAAACGTATCCTGCCCCCCAGAACCACACTGCAAGCAGGAATCAGGCTCACCTGAAGTTGCAGAATCCTGATATCCACCGGAGTTTCCACCTGAACGTCCTTTCTTGTACTGTCCTCGGCCTTTCCTTGAGGGGTAGAAATTGGACTTTTGGGAGTAGCCGGAATCTTGATTACCTCCTCTATGGGACTGAAACCCTCTCTGGTTGGGCTGTTGGGAACCACGGCCAAGGAACGCCCCCTATTTCGTCCGGCCTTGCTGAAAACCGGACGAAAGCCCGCCGAAGCGAGGCCTGAGCCCTTTCCAGACCACTGAAGGTGCTGACAAATTGAGTTAGTTCTTTCAAAAACGGCTGACCAAAAAGCAAGCCCTGAGCAACCGGACCCGATTCCGAAGTGGAAAGCTCCGCCAGTTTAGGATCGAGCTTAAGGAGTATGGAACGACGTCTCTCGCTGGAAAGAGCGCAGTTGGCATTGCCAAGTTGGCAAATCGCCCTCTGAGCCCACTCAATAAGCTCATCCGGATCAACCATCGCAGATGACTCTATGGCAACGAAGCCGAGATCCAAAATCTTCTTAAGTGGGCCCAGCAGATCAAGTACCTTGTCCTGGCACGAACGCCAGGAATGGTCCAGACCCTTTTTTGGATCCTTAGCAAACTTACGAAGGTAAGTCACCATGGTCGGATCCACCTCTGGTGTGTCTGCCAGGTTGTCCGCTAGATCCGGTCTTGGGCACTCTGAACGGAGACGCGCGCAGACCTCCTTCTCAAAAGGCTGACGGATGTGTTGTTGTACATATTCTGCCACCGCCGGGGAGGGGAGCCAAGCGGTGGAAGTGGGGTGTATAATGTCCGAGGGTTCAAAGGTTAGGACAGGAGGATGAGAGGGGGCATCCACAAAATGCTCCTTGCATTTCTTTTTCTTCGGAGGAGGCGGTACATGGTCAGAGGACGACGAGGAAAGCTCATCATCACTGTCAGCCGCAGTTGGCGCAGACTTGGACTTGGCAGTGGACAGAGACTTAGCCAACTTTTGAAAGTCAGAGGCATGAGGATTATTTAGGGAAGAAGTGGACTTACGCGAAGCAGGAACCCAACCCTGCTGTTGAGCATACTGAGCTAAATGCCTCTTCAGAGGAGTGATAGCGCGAACCAGCGCTTTATTCATGGAATGTTGTACACCCCTATCAAGGGCTTCCACTAAATCCTGTTCAAGAGACTCAGAGGCCTCCTCGTCATATTCACAGTCATCTTCATTATAATAATCACTCATGGTACACCAAAGTGTAAAATACGCCAACAAGATGACAGAAATATAGACTTGCAAAAGGCAAATTCAGGGGGAGTGACAAAAACCCCACAGCAAGCCAAGGAAAAACAGAAAGAACTGCCTTAAAACAATTAGAAGGTGGAGGGAGGGCTTGCCATTTGGAAAAATGCACTCTAGGCAGAGCCTATGCCAAATTATACAGCCGGTAGCTTCTTCCAACCACCGGCGTCAGAAGGGGTTAAGAATTGAGGCTGTGGGCGGTCTGAGTCGCAAGGGACGTCCTTCACACAAGCTCCGATATCTGAGGTGACACGGAGCGCCGGAAATCGCCACCGGGCATGCGTGGACACCGGCTGCCTCAACCGAAACGAAGGGAGCTCGCGCTGCAAGTGCGAGACCACAACAACCCCAAACTCCCACTCCACAATAGAAAGGACACGGGCACAAAGCGCCCGGACACAAAGGGAGGTGACACACGCTCCCAGCCACGGAACGCCACAACATGAAGCAATGCGGAAAGCGGCACACAGAAAACGCGGCACAAAGCGCGAGCAAAGCGCTGATCAAAATACAAATGAAGACACAGCAAAAGCGCAAAAGGTAAGAGAACTGCAGTTAACTGGCTGCGGAGCAGCAAAGAAAGAGGAAGTGTGACGTTCTACATGGCCTTTTATATGACAGACTCTATGGTTGTTCCCAAGTGTTCTTGGGTATTGTGGTTTTTTACTTGTTATTGGCTGCTGGGCATTTCTATTAAAGAAATGAGAATAAGCATAATCGGAGCCTCCTGTCCTGAAATAGAATTCATTAGGCGCTAGTTCCCTCGTGAAGTCACTCACCTTGGTTGGATCGATCCCTCATATATTATGACTCTACAAATTATTATATATTCATGCTGGCTAGGCGGGCGCAGGACCCGTGTATAGAATCCAAAACTCCTTGCGCCGCTGCGCAAAGAAGAGCCACACTCTGGGATTTTACAAAGAGAAAATCGTTTAATGACTGACTCGTTTCAGCCTGAACGGTCTTTGTCAAAGTCACTTCCCACTCCCGGAAGTGCTCCATTTTCTAACCACATTTCATTGAAATGAGGATAGACATGGAAAACATACTTCCATGAACATGATACAATCTTAGCTCATGGGAAAGCATGGGGAAAAAACGACCCCTTAGTTCGAGGTTATCCAAGCGCAAATTTTCAAAACAAGTCATGCTTAATTCATATACATTTCTAAACAGCAATTAATGCACAATTTTCAAAAAATTATAAATAATACATTTGTAAGTCGATTGATACCAAGTTAATATCATCTTGTATATGCCATGGCAAGTGCCAATTAATGAACATAGAAAATATTTGCATCACTTCATGGACAGTGAACTCTTCTGCAACTGATGACTTTTTAATTCATGTGAAAACAGACCGATATCTGTTGGAGTTTTAAAGACACTGATTATGCCAGAAAATGTAATATTTGAGTACTTGCTCAATATCAATAGTGAGCATGGCAACAGGCAGTGCTGCGCTTATTGCGGTGCATCCGTGGTAAAAACATTACAGGTGACTGGCATCATGTTACCTTCTGCTGTCATCTGCCAAGTGGCAAATTCCTTGATAAGTATAAAAATGCATATATTTGTAAAAAATTATTGCACTTCATCCTCCTGAGCGCCGCAGAAAAAATAACAATAAAATAAAATGATACAATTAAACAGTAGAAAACAAAGCAAAAAAATCCAAACATAAGGTGTATTCTATCGAATTCCATTCTCTATCCCTACTACGCCGTGCATTATTCAAAACGGTTAGTGTCCAAAACATGGAAGGTCACTGTGGGTGTTCTACCTGACCACTACCCTAGGTGCATGTGGAGATCCTCATCATGGTTGAGGCCACCGGGATGTCTGCTGTGAAGTCGGATGATGTATTCAGACTCCATGCGCCTCAACTTGCGTTCGCGATCTCCCCCTCTAGCATGCACTGGAATCCTGTCAACACCAAAGTATGACATTTTAGAACAAACATCTGCGACCGTTCTATGTACTTATTCACAATGCTTAGCAACAATGTACGTTAGGTCTTTGTTTCTGACCGCATGCAAATGTTCCAGCACCCTTTTTTTGACCGGGAACGTAGTACTCCCTATGTACCTCAAACCACACATGCATACCAGAACATATACAACATGATTGCTGTTGCAGTTGTTCAATTTGTGTATTTTGGCAATCTTGCCAGTGGAGAAACTGTATCTCTTCATGCTAGGGCTATTGGCAAAGGCCTTACACTTTCCACATCTGTGAAATCCGGAGATTTCACGTGCAGATCACACAGCACGTGAAACCACAATGCAGCGAAGTACCACATCCATGTATGTAGTGAAGTCACAAGCTGAACGTTGGCATGATGCCAGGTAAGAGGTGCTGGACATGCAACAATCTGCTTCCGCTGATAAACTAGACCAATGGTCTAAGGAGGGAGCACTGGATGATGATGGCTGTTCGAGGAATAAAGATATGGCCAAATGGAAGTTACCCACAGCTTACTTATACCCCATGATTCACATGGCACATGGGCCGGCACATGTTGGTGCACCCTCAATGGCAATACAAATCATGCAAGTTTGGGATCATCCTGATATTGTTGGCACTGCTAAAAAAGATGGTCAAGTCTTGTTTGGTGTGTCTTCAGGATGATTCTGGAAAGGAAACACAAACTCCAACAGGAGGGTTTGCGACACCAACTGCACCTTTTGAGGTCCTGCAAATGGACTACATTCACTTTGAGCGCTGTAATAATTTAAAATATGTCTTGGTAGTGGTTTGTGCCTTCAGTAAATGGGTGGAGGCGTATGCTACAAAGGATAATACAGCTGTAACAACAGCGAAAGTGCTCCTAAAGGAGTTCTTCCCTCGATTCGGGATTTGTCGGGTCTTATGGAGTGACACCGGACCTCATTTCATTGGGCAAGTTGTCGGATATGTCACAAAAGGGTTGGGGATTAGGCAGAAATGTCATGCAGCTTTTCAACCACAATCAGCAGGCTTGGTGGAATGTTATAACTCCACCCTGAAATTGGCTAAAATACAGGCTTCCACGTCTTTGAAATGGCCTGATGCCCTGCCCCTAGCATTACTTTCTATCAGATCAATACCACATACACAATCTGGACTTACTCCATATGAGGTTGTGTTTGGCAGGCCTATGAATATTTGGGGAATCCCTAAGCCTCGCCCTATACATGATGTACCTCATGTGCTGATGAGTGACTATTTGTCCCAGTTAACTGACAGCTTGTCTTCTATTTATCAGCAGGTATGGGAAGCCCTTCCAGACAGGTCGCAGGGTGAAGGCCAGGATCTACGACCTGGCGACTTTATCTTGACAAAGTTGTTTCAATGAACCAGTTCCCTGGCACCTCGTTAGAGTGGACCAGAGCAAGTCCTCTTGGCTACCAGAACTGCTGTAGGTACGACTGACCAACCGGAAGAATTGGGTGCATGCTACCCACTGTCGTAAAGTTCTGCATGCCCTCGTGAGCCCAGCTGCATTGACAGATCACCGCAACATCCCGATCACTGAAAAAGGACGAGCTGTGTCACCTGAAAGATCTGAGGAAGTCTTCCTGGACCACACGATCCCTGGTACATCTAGATATCTGCCTCGATCCAGAAAGAAATACATTTCAGCACAAAAAGAGTCTGTTTGAGCCTCTGTCTTGGGTGGTTAAAGACTGACTACAAAGGGGGGTAGCCTATTAGTGACTACTCATCTCAACGTTAGTGTAAAAACCAACGCCTGCCCAGGATCTTAGGGCACCATCTGTTTTGTTGTTTACCGATGAAATAAACATGCCGGAGGAGAAGAAATCGAATGCTGCAAGTAAAAACATGATGATCGCTATTGGACTAACTTTGACTGTTGTCATCATTGCTGTCATAATGTGGGTTGTAGGAGAAGTAGCTCCGGCTCGAAACTTACTGACTGCTACTACTCCTGTCCCCACCGAACATTATTATTTTACTCTTCCCTATAATGAAAGAAAACATTGAATGTCGTATCTCAATAACACTTTCATACAAATGTTGCATCATCCTCATAATGCTACAAACACTACCAACTGCTGGGTATGTGGAATGATGCCAGACAAATGTTGCATCATACTCATAATGCTGCAAACACTACCAACTGCTGGGTATGTAGTATGTAGAATATTTGCGTATTTCTCCCCTGAGGCGGAGGTCGGGGGATCTCTGCTCTTTTCTGTGCACCACCACCTTATCTCTAGAATAATCGCTCGTTATTGAGTAATAATAACGCTATTTTTAAAATCTGTAAATATTTTAGCCAGTGCTTTATTAAACTGTCCCCCTACCTCGGCGCGAGATTCGCGTCGCTCCGAGGCTGTTGATCGATCTGCCCTGCCACAGCATAGCTGTTATCAGGTGCCTTCACTTCACCCGACCCACTTCAGCCGCCATCTTGCTGAGGGTAAGGCTAGCGGTGCAGTTGTTCGACCCTCCCGCCCTCCCAGGATATTTAAGGGAGTGTTTTGCATTTCACGCTGATATTTGCGTATTTCTCCCCTGAGGCGGAAGCCGGGGATCTCTGCTCTTTTCTGTGCACCACCACCTTATCTCTAGAATAATCGCTCGTTATTGAGTAATAATAACGCTATTTTTAAAATCTGTAAATATTTTAGCCAGTGCTTTATTAAACTGTCCCCCTACCTCGGCGTGAGATTCGCGTCGCTCCGAGGCTGTTGATCGATCTGCCCTGCCACAGCGTAGCTGTTATCAGGTGCCTTCACTTCACCCGACCCACTTCAGCCGCCATCTTGCTGAGGGTAAGGCTAGCGGTGCAGTTGTTCGACCCTCCCGCCCTCCCAGGATATTTAAGGGAGTGTTTTGCATTTCACGCTGATATTTGCGTATTTCTCCCCTGAGGCGGAAGCCGGGGGATCTCTGCTCTTTTCTGTGCACCACCACCTTATCTCTAGAATAATCGCTCGTTACTGAGTAATAATAACGCTATTTTTAAAATCTGTAAATGTTTTAGCCAGTGCTTTATTAAACTGTCCCCCTACCTCGGCGCGAGATTCGCGTAGCTCCGAGGCTGTTGATCGATCTGCCCTGCCACAGCGTAGCTGTTATCAGGTGCCTTCACTTCACCCGACCCACTTCAGCCGCCATCTTGCTGAGGGTAAGGCTAGCGGTGCAGTTGTTCGACCCTCCCACCCTCCTCCAACTGCTCCCATACATGGATATAAACACCAGACCTTCCCGTCCACACAGCGGGCGGGCGCAGCGGGCGCGCCAAAGGCAAGCCCGTCTGCGCCCATCCGTGCCGGGACCGGGCCTATGGCCACAACCCCTGGTCCGACATATATCAATCGGCACCTGGTCTATTCCCGTTCATCCCTGATGGACCTCCGACCGCCCCTGGCACCAGGCTGTATACCACACGACCTGACATCAACCCCAAAGGACGTTCCGTTGCATTGCTCACACTGTAACAAAGTGATATTGACAAACAACGTCAGAATGCACGCCAAGACCCATACTAAGGGCAGAGAAACTTCTATAGTTATGGCCCTTATTAATGCTCGTTCTCTCTGCAAACACAGACAGAAAATAGCTGACTTCATAATCGACTATAACCTAGACCTTCTTTTTATAACGGAAACATGGACTGATGAATCTTCAGAGCCGGATCTAGTGATTGCTACACCTTGTGGCTATAAAGTCTACAGACAGGACAGAGTCAGGAAAAAAGGAGGAGGGCTAGCTATTATAGCCAGGGATAGGTTCGCTATTACAACCTCACATATCCCAGATACCTCATGTGAAGCCCTGCAGTTTGGAATCAAACTCAGTGCCCTTTGCAATTTTAAGGGGATACTCCTATACCGACCCCCAGGAGTTAGGACAGGCTTTCTATCTGGCCTAAGTACCATATTGGAATCGTTTGCCACCGAGGACTCCTTCACAGTCCTCGGTGACATGAATTTCCACTTAGAAGATAAGAACCAGAGAGATACCTCTGCCCTTCTCTCGGATATGGAAACACTGGGGCTTAGACAATTGGTCACCTCATCCACTCATTTGGCGGGGCACACATTAGACGGCATATTTTCCAATGTAGAGGGTCTACAGGTATCAGACATTCTACCAATGCCGTGGACCGATCACTATGCCGTTTTTAGCACCATGACCATTAAAACCTCCTTGTACAAGAAAGTCATCCCCCCCGGTCTGGGCTCTTTCAAAGCCTGGAAGAACATAAATCAGCTAGATCTCAAAAATCAGTTGGATAGTACGCGACCGCTGATTTCCTCCGAACCAAATACGGCAATACAACAATTCCAGGACTGGCTAGGCCATGCTACCAATCTTCTGGTTCCTATCAAGTCAATATCCAAGAACAGATCCATTCCAACAGCCCCGTGGTACACGGATGAATTAAAAACGCAAAAACAACATAACAGGAACTGTGAAAGGCATTGGAGGAAAACGTATGACATAGTAAGTAGAACACGCTACAAAGAATCACTTGCTGTTTATAAAGCAATGATAGTAAAAGCTAAAAAGTCTTTCTACTCTGAGCAAATCGAGCAAGCTAAACACTCTAGCAAACAACTATACGAAATTACCAAAACCTTGTCAGGCAACGCTCCCGACCTGACTCCACCTCCGTCACAAGTAATGTGCGATGAGCTCGCCAATTTCTTCTTCCCCAAAGTGGATGATATTTACCAAGCCTTTGCCTCTAACTCCACTATAATGAACCCCACTCCTTCCAATATACATCCAGCCACCTTCGCCAGCTTTAATCCTCTAACGAACGACCACATAAGAACTATTGTCGCCACAATTAAAACAGGATCGGCACTGGACCCTTGCCCTTTTTCCGTCCTTCCTCCAGTGATGGACTCTATCATACCGATCATTACACAAGTATGTAACTCTATTCTGAGCTCAGGAATATATCCCACCTCCTTAAAAAATACACTACTGAAACCTCTTTTAAAGAAACTAAGCCTCGACAAAACCGAACTAAAAAACTACAGGCCTATAGCCAGCCTCCCTTTCATAGTGAAAGTGGTTGAAAAAGCTATGAATTCACAACTGTCGGAGTACATCGAGAAACATCGACTGCTGGATGACACACAATTCGGATTCCGAAAATATCACGGTACCGAAACTGCTTTAATTAAAGCTGCAGACGACGTGAGAGCAATCCGAGATCAGGGTGGAACTGCAGTTCTGGTATTGCTTGATTTATCAGCTGCTTTCGACACGGTCGACCATAAGATCTTGGTCTACCGTGTCGGTAAGATAGGCGTCTGCCAAACTGCAAGAAATCTGCTCGCCTCGTTCCTCACTGACAGAACCCAGGCCGTCACCTTGGGGCCATACCAATCTGCTAAGCTTTCGTTGCCATGTGGGGTACCTCAAGGCTCATCCCTTAGTCCGACACTATTTAATATCTATGTGTCGGACCTTGCTAATGTCATCAAAGCTTATGGGATGAGCCTAACCTCCTACGCGGACGACACGCAATTGGTACTGGCCATCAAAGGTGACGGAGGGGAGGTAGCCCAACGCTTCCAAAATGGAATGCTGGAAATAGGTGAGTGGATGGCAACAAATTGCCTGAAACTCAATTCGGAAAAAACTGAGGTAGTTATCTTTGGACCCCTTTTCCCAGTTTGGTCTTCATTTTGGTGGCCATCTACATTTGGAGCACCCCCAACTCCAGCAGCCAAGATTAGAAACTTGGGAGTCACCTTTGATGAGGGCCTTACTTTTATGGATCATGCGAACAAAGTTGCTACTACAGCTCACTATAAACTACGCATGATTAGAAAAACTCAGTCCGTTTTTACCAGCAGCTGCCACTAAAACTCTGGTTAGCTCCTTGGTCCTATCAGCCCTTGACTACTGCAACGGTTTATTTTTTAAATACCAAGGTCAGGGTCACAAGGAAGCTGCAGTCGATACAAAATGCCGCAGCACGTTTACTTTCAGGAATCCCAAAATTTGCGGCCATATCAGAAACCATTAAACGACTCCATTGGCTGACGATCCAGAATAGGATCAATTAAAAACGCAATAACAACATAACAGGAACTGTGAAAGGCATTGGAGGAAAACGTATGACATAGTAAGTAGAACACGCTACAAAGAATCACTTGCTGTTTATAAAGCAATGATAGTAAAAGCTAAAAAGTCTTTCTACTCTGAGCAAATCGAGCAAGCTAAACACTCTAGCAAACAACTATTCGAAATTACCAAAACCTTGTCAGGCAACGCTCCCGACCTGACTCCACCTCCGTCACAAGTAATGTGCGATGAGCTCGCCAATTTCTTCTTCTCCAAAGTGGATGATATTTACCAAGCCTTTGCCTCTAACTCCACTATAATGAACCCCACTCCTTCCAATATACATCCAGCCACCTTCCGCCAGCTTTAATCCTCTAACGAACGACCACATAAGAACTATTGTCGCCACAATTAAAACAGGATCGGCACTGGACCCTTGCCCTTTTTCCGTCCTTCCTCCAGTGATGGACTCTATCATACCGATCATTACACAAGTATGTAACTCTATTCTGAGCTCAGGAATATATCCCACCTCCTTAAAAAATACACTACTGAAACCTCTTTTAAAGAAACTAAGCCTCGACAAAACCGAACTAAAAAACTACAGGCCTATAGCCAGCCTCCCTTTCATAGCGAAAGTGGTTGAAAAAGCTATGAATTCACAACTGTCGGAGTACATCGAGAAACATCGACTGCTGGATGACACACAAATCGGATTCCGAAAATATCATGGTACCGAAACTGCTTTAATTAAAGCTGCAGACGACGTGAGAGCAATCCGAGATCAGGGGGGAACTGCAGTTCTGGTATTGCTTGATTTATCAGCTGCTTTCGACACGGTCGACCATAAGATCTTGGTCTACCGTGTCGGTAAGATAGGCGTCTGCCAAACTGCAAGAAATCTGCTCGCCTCGTTCCTCACTGACAGAACCCAGGCCGTCACCTTGGGGCCATACCAATCTGGTAAGCTTTCGTTGCCATGTGGGGTACCTCAAGGCTCATCCCTTAGTCCGACACTATTTAATATCTATGTGTCGGACCTTGCTAATGTCATCAAAGCTTATGGGATGAGCCTAACCTCCTACGCGGACGACACGCAATTGGTACTGGCCATCAAAGGTGACGGAGGGGAGGTAGCCCAACGCTTCCAAAATGGAATGCTGGAAATAGGTGGGTGGATGGCAACAAATTGCCTGAAACTCAATTCGGAAAAAACTGAGGTAGTTATCTTTGGACCCCTTTTACCAGTTTGGTCTTCATTTTGGTGGCCATCTACATTTGGAGCACCCCCAACTCCAGCAGCCAAGGTTAGAAACTTGGGAGTCACCTTTGATGAGGGCCTTACTTTTATGGATCATGCGAACAAAGTTGCTACTACAGCTCACAATAAACTACGCATGATTAGAAAAATCAGTCCATTTTTACCAGCAGCTGCCACTAAAACTCTGGTTAGCTCCTTGGTCCTATCAGCCCTTGACTACTGCAACGGTTTATTTTTAAATACCCAGGTCAGGGTCACAAGGAAGCTGCATTCGATACAAAATGCCGCAGCACGTTTACTTTCAGGAATCCCAAAATTTGCGGCCATATCAGAAACCATTAAACGACTCCATTGGCTGACGATCCAGAATAGGATCAATTAAAAACGCAATAACAACATAACAGGAACTGTGAAAGGCATTGGAGGAAAACGTATGACATAGTAAGTAGAACACGCTACAAAGAATCACTTGCTGTTTATAAAGCAATGATAGTAAAAGCTAAAAAGTCTTTCTACTCTGAGCAAATCGAGCAAGCTAAACACTCTAGCAAACAACTATTCGAAATTACCAAAACCTTGTCAGGCAACGCTCCCGACCTGACTCCACCTCCGTCACAAGTAATGTGCGATGAGCTCGCCAATTTCTTCTTCTCCAAAGTGGATGATATTTACCAAGCCTTTGCCTCTAACTCCACTATAATGAACCCCACTCCTTCCAATATACATCCAGCCACCTTCCGCCAGCTTTAATCCTCTAACGAACGACCACATAAGAACTATTGTCGCCACAATTAAAACAGGATCGGCACTGGACCCTTGCCCTTTTTCCGTCCTTCCTCCAGTGATGGACTCTATCATACCGATCATTACACAAGTATGTAACTCTATTCTGAGCTCAGGAATATATCCCACCTCCTTAAAAAATACACTACTGAAACCTCTTTTAAAGAAACTAAGCCTCGACAAAACCGAACTAAAAAACTACAGGCCTATAGCCAGCCTCCCTTTCATAGCGAAAGTGGTTGAAAAAGCTATGAATTCACAACTGTCGGAGTACATCGAGAAACATCGACTGCTGGATGACACACAAATCGGATTCCGAAAATATCATGGTACCGAAACTGCTTTAATTAAAGCTGCAGACGACGTGAGAGCAATCCGAGATCAGGGGGGAACTGCAGTTCTGGTATTGCTTGATTTATCAGCTGCTTTCGACACGGTCGACCATAAGATCTTGGTCTACCGTGTCGGTAAGATAGGCGTCTGCCAAACTGCAAGAAATCTGCTCGCCTCGTTCCTCACTGACAGAACCCAGGCCGTCACCTTGGGGCCATACCAATCTGGTAAGCTTTCGTTGCCATGTGGGGTACCTCAAGGCTCATCCCTTAGTCCGACACTATTTAATATCTATGTGTCGGACCTTGCTAATGTCATCAAAGCTTATGGGATGAGCCTAACCTCCTACGCGGACGACACGCAATTGGTACTGGCCATCAAAGGTGACGGAGGGGAGGTAGCCCAACGCTTCCAAAATGGAATGCTGGAAATAGGTGGGTGGATGGCAACAAATTGCCTGAAACTCAATTCGGAAAAAACTGAGGTAGTTATCTTTGGACCCCTTTTACCAGTTTGGTCTTCATTTTGGTGGCCATCTACATTTGGAGCACCCCCAACTCCAGCAGCCAAGATTAGAAACTTGGGAGTCACCTTTGATGAGGGCCTTACTTTTATGGATCATGCGAACAAAGTTGCTACTACAGCTCACTATAAACTACGCATGATTAGAAAAACTCAGTCCGTTTTTACCAGCAGCTGCCACTAAAACTCTGGTTAGCTCCTTGGTCCTATCAGCCCTTGACTACTGCAACGGTTTATTTTTTAAATACCAAGGTCAGGGTCACAAGGAAGCTGCAGTCGATACAAAATGCCGCAGCACGTTTACTTTCAGGAATCCCAAAATTTGCGGCCATATCAGAAACCATTAAACGACTCCATTGGCTGACGATCCAGAATAGGATCAATTAAAAACGCAATAACAACATAACAGGAACTGTGAAAGGCATTGGAGGAAAACGTATGACATAGTAAGTAGAACACGCTACAAAGAATCACTTGCTGTTTATAAAGCAATGATAGTAAAAGCTAAAAAGTCTTTCTACTCTGAGCAAATCGAGCAAGCTAAACACTCTAGCAAACAACTATTCGAAATTACCAAAACCTTGTCAGGCAACGCTCCCGACCTGACTCCACCTCCGTCACAAGTAATGTGCGATGAGCTCGCCAATTTCTTCTTCTCCAAAGTGGATGATATTTACCAAGCCTTTGCCTCTAACTCCACTATAATGAACCCCACTCCTTCCAATATACATCCAGCCACCTTCCGCCAGCTTTAATCCTCTAACGAACGACCACATAAGAACTATTGTCGCCACAATTAAAACAGGATCGGCACTGGACCCTTGCCCTTTTTCCGTCCTTCCTCCAGTGATGGACTCTATCATACCGATCATTACACAAGTATGTAACTCTATTCTGAGCTCAGGAATATATCCCACCTCCTTAAAAAATACACTACTGAAACCTCTTTTAAAGAAACTAAGCCTCGACAAAACCGAACTAAAAAACTACAGGCCTATAGCCAGCCTCCCTTTCATAGCGAAAGTGGTTGAAAAAGCTATGAATTCACAACTGTCGGAGTACATCGAGAAACATCGACTGCTGGATGACACACAAATCGGATTCCGAAAATATCATGGTACCGAAACTGCTTTAATTAAAGCTGCAGACGACGTGAGAGCAATCCGAGATCAGGGGGGAACTGCAGTTCTGGTATTGCTTGATTTATCAGCTGCTTTCGACACGGTCGACCATAAGATCTTGGTCTACCGTGTCGGTAAGATAGGCGTCTGCCAAACTGCAAGAAATCTGCTCGCCTCGTTCCTCACTGACAGAACCCAGGCCGTCACCTTGGGGCCATACCAATCTGGTAAGCTTTCGTTGCCATGTGGGGTACCTCAAGGCTCATCCCTTAGTCCGACACTATTTAATATCTATGTGTCGGACCTTGCTAATGTCATCAAAGCTTATGGGATGAGCCTAACCTCCTACGCGGACGACACGCAATTGGTACTGGCCATCAAAGGTGACGGAGGGGAGGTAGCCCAACGCTTCCAAAATGGAATGCTGGAAATAGGTGGGTGGATGGCAACAAATTGCCTGAAACTCAATTCGGAAAAAACTGAGGTAGTTATCTTTGGACCCCTTTTACCAGTTTGGTCTTCATTTTGGTGGCCATCTACATTTGGAGCACCCCCAACTCCAGCAGCCAAGGTTAGAAACTTGGGAGTCACCTTTGATGAGGGCCTTACTTTTATGGATCATGCGAACAAAGTTGCTACTACAGCTCACAATAAACTACGCATGATTAGAAAAATCAGTCCATTTTTACCAGCAGCTGCCACTAAAACTCTGGTTAGCTCCTTGGTCCTATCAGCCCTTGACTACTGCAACGGTTTATTTTTAAATACCCAGGTCAGGGTCACAAGGAAGCTGCATTCGATACAAAATGCCGCAGCACGTTTACTTTCAGGAATCCCAAAATTTGCGGCCATATCAGAAACCATTAAACGACTCCATTGGCTGACGATCCAGAATAGGATCAATTAAAAACGCAATAACAACATAACAGGAACTGTGAAAGGCATTGGAGGAAAACGTATGACATAGTAAGTAGAACACGCTACAAAGAATCACTTGCTGTTTATAAAGCAATGATAGTAAAAGCTAAAAAGTCTTTCTACTCTGAGCAAATCGAGCAAGCTAAACACTCTAGCAAACAACTATTCGAAATTACCAAAACCTTGTCAGGCAACGCTCCCGACCTGACTCCACCTCCGTCACAAGTAATGTGCGATGAGCTCGCCAATTTCTTCTTCTCCAAAGTGGATGATATTTACCAAGCCTTTGCCTCTAACTCCACTATAATGAACCCCACTCCTTCCAATATACATCCAGCCACCTTCCGCCAGCTTTAATCCTCTAACGAACGACCACATAAGAACTATTGTCGCCACAATTAAAACAGGATCGGCACTGGACCCTTGCCCTTTTTCCGTCCTTCCTCCAGTGATGGACTCTATCATACCGATCATTACACAAGTATGTAACTCTATTCTGAGCTCAGGAATATATCCCACCTCCTTAAAAAATACACTACTGAAACCTCTTTTAAAGAAACTAAGCCTCGACAAAACCGAACTAAAAAACTACAGGCCTATAGCCAGCCTCCCTTTCATAGCGAAAGTGGTTGAAAAAGCTATGAATTCACAACTGTCGGAGTACATCGAGAAACATCGACTGCTGGATGACACACAAATCGGATTCCGAAAATATCATGGTACCGAAACTGCTTTAATTAAAGCTGCAGACGACGTGAGAGCAATCCGAGATCAGGGGGGAACTGCAGTTCTGGTATTGCTTGATTTATCAGCTGCTTTCGACACGGTCGACCATAAGATCTTGGTCTACCGTGTCGGTAAGATAGGCGTCTGCCAAACTGCAAGAAATCTGCTCGCCTCGTTCCTCACTGACAGAACCCAGGCCGTCACCTTGGGGCCATACCAATCTGGTAAGCTTTCGTTGCCATGTGGGGTACCTCAAGGCTCATCCCTTAGTCCGACACTATTTAATATCTATGTGTCGGACCTTGCTAATGTCATCAAAGCTTATGGGATGAGCCTAACCTCCTACGCGGACGACACGCAATTGGTACTGGCCATCAAAGGTGACGGAGGGGAGGTAGCCCAACGCTTCCAAAATGGAATGCTGGAAATAGGTGGGTGGATGGCAACAAATTGCCTGAAACTCAATTCGGAAAAAACTGAGGTAGTTATCTTTGGACCCCTTTTACCAGTTTGGTCTTCATTTTGGTGGCCATCTACATTTGGAGCACCCCCAACTCCAGCGGCCAAGGTTAGAAACTTGGGAGTCACCTTTGATGAGGGCCTTACTTTTATGGATCATGCGAACAAAGTTGCTACTACAGCTCACTATAAACTACGCATGATTAGAAAAATCAGTCCATTTTTACCAGCAGCTGCCACTAAAACTCTGGTTAGCTCCTTGGTCCTATCAGCCCTTGACTACTGCAACGGTTTATTTTTAAATACCCAGGTCAGGGTCACAAGGAAGCTGCATTCGATACAAAATGCCGCAGCACGTTTACTTTCAGGAATCCCAAAATTTGCGGCCATATCAGAAACCATTAAACGACTCCATTGGCTGACGATCCAGAATAGGATCAAATTCAAATCGCTATGCATAGTTTATAAAGCCCTAAATAATCAAGGTCTGCACTTTCTAATGGACCAGCCGGTTCCATATCATCCGTCCAGACAGCTGCGGTCCTCCAATCGTAACCAGCTAGTGATCCCCCGGTCCAAAACAGTGCTTTGGGGCGATCGTCGCTTTTTGACAGCAGCCCCTAAATTATGGAACACCTTGCCGCAAGACATCAGACTAAGTCCATCACTCATGCAGTTTCGCAAGAGACTAAAGACCTGGCTGTTTAACCAATAGTTTCCCACCAAGAAAGGTATGCGGTTGGAGCAAGTTACATTGAGCAGTATTTACGTAAATGGTTTAGCGCCGAGACGCCTGCGGGTATTTGTCGCGCTTTATAAATGGCAACAAATAAATAAATAAATAAATGCCAGCACATCAGAAGAAGGGAGGAACGCCTTTCATTCCCTTGCCATTCTCGCATAATGGCTCCTGTAGAACCTGGTTTGCACTGTTGTGGGCCTCTGAAATTGCTAATATCACTCTAGCTGATGTAGGAGGACTTAATGCAAAGCTTAATAAAGTTTGTTACCCCGATGAGGAAGGGGACCCACAAGCTAAAGGAACTGTATGGGAAATGGAGTATTGCAAAGGAAATTCCTCCACACGTTATGTTTTCCCCAACACTCGAACGGCCAAAGGTAACAGGCCTTTCGTCATCGCTGTTACTAGAACCCGAGCAAATCTTTGTGTGAGCAGTTTTGGTGGTATCCCAGTGGGAAAGTGATTGTACCATAGTATTATACATTACTGGAATGACCAATAGTAGTTTTCTATCCTCACACAACACTTATTTCATTTGTGGGAGTAAAGGCTACTATCATCTACCAATCGGATGTTTCGGAACTTGCTACGTGTCCTTCTTGCTTCCTCCTGTGTTCCTTGCACCTGCATCTTATCATAAAGATAAAAAACTGTTTAATGACATTTCTCTGAACCGAATCAAAAGAACTATAAATAATGATGAAGTGGATCAAACTGACCCTGCATTACAGCAAAATGTTGACTTTAATTTGGGACTCTTTATCTTTGTTGGTGCGGCTTTAAATAGCAGAAAAATCAGGCGCTTAACCCGTGTAGTAGAGGATGTGACTAATTAGACAACTCCAAATTACAAGAATTGTAACTTTGCAAAACCGAATAGTGCTAGGCGTGGTTCTAGCTGATCGTGGTGGAGCATGTCGCATTATCGGTAGTAGTTGTTGTGTCTTTATCCCTGACCACGCCCCTTCTGCTTATGATGCCATTTCCAAAATGCATAACATTGCCACTGAGATACATCAAGATTCAGGAACATGAACTTGGGCTGGATGGTTCTGGAGCATAGTTTCGGTATGGGGAATGAAAATACTATCGGCCTTGTTCATAATTATAGCTAATCTCTTCTCTTGTTGTTTATGTATCCAATGCAAGCCAATGCTTTGTTCCCTCTGTATTTCCACTTGTACTACTTGTCTACCATCTAAAACAAAATGTCCAAAAAGTAAATGCCCGTTTAGCAATAGAACGAGAAGTAAGCGAAATCATGCTGATTGATATCCATGATATTTATCGTACCCCTTATTAAAGCATAATAAAATGTCTTAACTTATGCCAAAAGGGCCGTCTGTGGAAAACCTGTAATATTTTACTTGGCATAAGCGACAGCCATTTTGGCGGAGGTGTCCATTTAAGTTTCCTTCGTAATTCTTTTGTCTTTCACAATGCCTGTGCTATCTATTTTAGTTGACTTCCTGACTCAGCTAAAAGCAATGTACATGCGGAGAGTTTGTAGCTGCCAGTACATCAGTTGTCTGTCAATCATTTACTGCTGCCACAAGTACTCCTACTCCCCCTCCCACTTTCTTGACCAAGTGGTTATTCATCTGCCCTTGTTTGCTGAAAACTATCTCAAAAACGTGTCCATTCTATTCCTATTCACATGCTTGCACTGCAGAAAACCTGTATAAAAGCCCTGTGTTCTGTGACTTCAGTGTACTACCTCAGGCAGCACTTGAGAGTGCTGTTAATGTTAATGTTAATGTTATATGATATTTGTTAAGCGCTCGTACGCCCGGAGGCTTCATGGCGCTGTAGGAAGGAACAGGCGTGGCCGTTGGTTGATGGAGAAAAGACAGCTTAGTGATGTGCCTGGGAGAAGAGCCAGGTCTTCAGAGAATGTCTGAAGCTGAGGATGTTGTCACTTAGTTTCAGATGTAGAGGGAGAGAATTCCAGAAGGCAGCTGCAAGATGGTCGAAGCAGCTGCCTCCGAGGCGCTTCTTCTTGTATGAGGGAATAGTCAGAAGGGCTTTATGAGCAGAGCGGAGGTTGCGGGAAGGGGTGTATTTTTTAAAAAGGTCTCTGATGAAAATGGGGCCAATGTCGTGTAAAGACTTGAAGAGGATACACCCAGCTTTAAAGACCACGCGTTGCTCCACCGGGAGCCAATGCAGCTGTTTCAAGCCTGATCTGACCGATTGCCTTCTAGGGATGTTCAAGAGAAGTCTGGCTGCCTGGTTTTGGACCAGCTGGAGGCGTTTTAGCTCTCCAGTTTGGAGCCCGAGGTACAGACTGTTGGAAAAGTCCAATCTGGACAAAACCAGGGAAATGACGATCTGAGTGAGGGCAGCTTGGGAAAAGAAGCGAGCGATTTTTTTTATTTTCTTCAGCTGAAAGAAACTGGAGGAGACGACAGCTCCGACTTGTTTTTTCAAGGAGAGATCCTCGCTGATAAAAATGCCAAAGCTCTTTACCGAGGATGATTTAGATGGAGGGGCACCCATACAGGAGGGCCAGAAGCTGGGGTTCCAGCTGAGGGTGCTCTGTCCAGGCAAGACCAGTTCGGTCTTGCCTGGATTAAGTTTCAGATGATTGCAGCTCATCCAACTAAAAATGTGGGACATGGTGTTTTGGAATTCTACCACAGAGTCCTTGGTGTTCAGAGGAAAGATGAGCTGCAAATCATCGGCGTAGTTGAAAATGGTGACCTTAGCGTGCCTGAGGGAGTACAGAAGGGGGCGTAGATATAAATTAAAAAGCAGGGGGGACAACGAGGAGCCTTGGGGTACTCCACAGATGGTGGGTATGGTGGGGGCAGTGAAGGGGCCCAATCTGACCGATTGAGTTCGGTCAGTGATAAATGAGCGAATCCAGCTAAGCGCAGGGCCTCTGAGGCCTGCCTGTTCGACACGGTCGACCAAGATGGTATAGTCGACCGTGTCGAAGGCGGCAGAAAGATCCAGAAGTACCAGAGCCTGATGGATCCCTTCATCCGCATTCCGCCTCAGGGTGTTCTGCACCGAGAGGATAACCGCCTCAGTAGAATGGCAAGGGCGGAAACCGGCCTGATTAGGTGCTAGATAATCCGAATTTTCAAGGAATGTGGAGATGCTGTCGCATACATGAGATTCCAAAAGTTTAGCGCAGTATGGCAGCAAAGAAATAGGCCTGTAATTGAGTGGGTCTAAAGGATTGGCTCCTGCCTTTTTTATGAGGGGAATAAGGAGGGCTTTCTTAAAGTTGTTGGGAACTTTACCCTGGGCAAGTGAGGCATTCAGCATGGGAAGTAGGCCCCCAGGGATGCTGGTACCCACTTCTTTCAGGATGTAAGGGGGGCAGATGTCGTCGGGGGAGCCGGATTTAATTTTAGAGAGGAGTTTAGATAGGTTGACGTTTTCAATGGGGGGGTAGGAGTCCAAAGTATCAGGGTTGTAAAAGGTGTCTGAAAATAAAAAGGGAGACTGAGTGGGAGGAATGTTTTGTTTAATAGTGCAGATTTTGTCAAAGAAAAAGGAGTTTAATGAGTTGCAAAGTTCCTGAGTGGGGGCTGTCGGAAGGGAGGTTCTGTCACTGGTGCTAAGATCTTCCACAATATTAAACAGTTCCTTGGATTGATTATGAGCCTTAAGAATTTTTTCCGAAAAATAATCGGTTTTGTGTTTTAGGATGAGCTTTTGATAATTTTTGCGAGCCTTGCAATAGTTAGCCCTGTCTTGTTCTAAATAGGCTGTACGCCACTTACGTTCCAATTGACGGACTTCAAGTTTGAGGGTTTTCAGGAGAGGTGTAAACCACCTGTGGGCGTCATTGGGGCGAGAGCGAGGGAAGTAGGTACAGGGGGCATAAGTGTCCGCTGCCTGGAGTAGCCACCCTGAAAAAGCTTCTTCCATATTTTCAATGTCCCGATCAAACGGGGGAAGGGAAGAAGTTAATGAGCCAATAAAAGCAGGGACATCGACATTCTTCCACCTTCTGGTTTTCCCTCCTGGCTTGGACAGGGGGTTACTACTTCTCCCGGTAGTCATAGTAAAATTGATCAGGTAGTGATCCGACCAAACACAAGGCGTGATAGACTGAATAGCCAAAGAGATGTTTTGGGACCAAATTTGGTCTAGGCTGTGCCCTTTGTCATGGGTGGGGAGGTGGATATGTTGAGAAAGATTCATGTGCTGTATGGATGTGGTCCCACCCATGAGTGATTAATAAACTTTATTATTTATTCCTAACTCCAGTGCTGATCTCCACTTTGTTGGTCTTTGAACCTGTGGACAAAGGGTGACCCTGCACCAGTGTACCCCTAAAAAAGGGGTACATTTCCACAACAGCATGACCCACAGGGTATAAAGCACACTTATTGTAAGTTTCCACACCAAAGCCTTCCAGACTAATGCCATTCTTACTTATGGCATGATTTAGAGTTTGGCTAATTCAGGGCTTAATTTCTAAAAGAATGAGTGCCGGTGCCCAAAACTCTGCCCAGAGGCCCACTGCTGGTGCTATTACATGTCAGTGCACCGCATACCAAGGCTATGTAGTCTGGAATCCACCACAGTCCTTTTTAATTGCAATATCTTTTATTTCCATCTTTTTCCTCCTTTCTCTTTTTCAGCTCTCTTGTTTTCAGAAAATGTCTGATGAGGAAAAATAAGTGCTGGTCCCCAAAAATAAGTGATGCCCGTAGGTGGATGCACAACAGAAGCACGGATGCCATTACCATACATGCCTCTACTACGCGTCCATTACCACGCATATGTCTTTACCAGGCAAATGTTTACGATGCATATGCCTGTACCAAGTATAACTTTACAACGAAAATGTAAGTATTTTGCAGATAGGTATAAAGCCTTTATATATATATATATATATATATATTACCTACTGGCGGTCGCCAGTAGGTATATATAGTTAGGATTTTTTCTCTATGGGATTTTTGAAAATTCTATGTCTAATAACTTTGCCGTTTGTGGACGGAATTGGCTGCAATTTTCAGGAAAATGGCACATTTTGTTTCTGAGCAGCCTTTGAAAATTTGGGGGGGGTTCGTCAAGGGGGGGCCGAGAAAAAAGGGGGGTCCCAAAACGCGTTTTTCCCATGTTAATTTCCATAGGGCGGTTGGCCTCACTTTTAGCCCGAACGGCTGAATGGATTTGCACGAAACTTGGCAAAATTGTAGGGACTGGTAGCCCGATGTGCCTTTTGTAGGTCTCAATATATGTGCTCCAGTGGATTTTGAGAAATTAACGTTTAAAAAAAGATATATATCTGTAAGCGCGGACCGGGCAGCGGCCTAGGACGCGTACTTTTCGCGCAACGGAGCTTTGTGAAGCGAAGCTGATTGGTTCTCCGGCGTCTGTCAACATTCCAAACAGTCCGTAGTGGCCGCAAACAGTCCGTAGTGGCCGCCATCTTGTCTCTCGGTAGGATCGAGAGACAAGAGGAGGCCAAAGCGAAGGGGCAAATGACCATAAGGGGGAATAGTAGATCCTCGCTGACCCCCTAGGTTTGATGTGGAGGTTTTAAAAGGGCCCCGCGGGGCAAAAAAAAAAAATTATAATAATAATCTTACGGCTGAATGGATTTGCACGAAACTTGGCAAAATTGTAGGGACTGGTAGCCCGATGTGCCTTTGCTAGGTCTCAATATATGTGCTTCAGTGGATTTTGAGAAATTAACGTTCAAAAAAAGATATATATCTGTAACAGCGCACCGCTTCGCGTACTTTTCGCGTTACGGAGCTTTGCGAAGCGAAGCTGATTGGCTCTCCGGTGTCTGTAAACATTCCAAACAGTCCGTAGCGGCCGCCATCTTGTCTCTCGGTAGGATCGAGAGACAAGAGGAGGCCAAAGCGAAGGGGCAAATGACCATAAGGGGGCATAGTAGATCCTCGCTGATCCCCTAGGTTTGATGTGGAGGTTTTAAAAGGGCCCCGCGGGGCAAAAAAAATAAATAATAATAATAATCGAACGGCTGAATGGATTTGCACGAAACTTGGTAAAATATTAGGGACTGGTAGCCCGATGTGCCTTTGCTAGGTCTCAATATATGTGCTTCAGTGCATTTTGAGAAATTAACGTTCAAAAACAAGATATATATCTGTAACAGCGCTCCGCTTCGCGGAGATAAAATTATATCTGTATTACCTAGCTGTTGCTAACACCAGTTAGCGACGGCTAGTAGGAGATAGCGACCATCTTGGGCCCCACTTTGCATGTGAGTGATATTTATCACTAATGACATGCAAAGTGGGCATGCCAAGATGTTAGCGACTGGAAACAGTCGCTAACATCGCTATCTCCTATTATCAACTTTTGGAAATATTCGAGATAAGCGCGAATATCTCCAAAAAGTAACAGCTGCCCTGAGCAGTTCTTAGCCATGTTATCCTATGGGAGGTGGATAACATGGCTAAGAGGATTAGCTCGGTAATGCATGAATATCGCTGAGTTTTCAGCGATATTAATGCATTGCGGTCGGTTTTTATCGTATTTGCGATAAACTTTGATAATAGCAAGGTTTATCTGCGATAATTTCTGACGGTAAAAAAATCTTTGCAATGCATCGTTAGGGATAAATATCGCTTAACTTTGGTAATATGCCCCAACGTCTGTTAACGTTCGATTCGAAGGAAATCAGGAAGTGTTGAAAAACATTGTCTGCGCCATCTTGTCTTTTTTCAAATGCCACACTTTTGTCGTGCACGGCAGCCATTTTAGATGCCTTGACCAGACCCACTCTGTGCACGCTGTCGATCCTTAGCATGGCTCCCCACCCTCGCAAGCATCTCCCCCAGGCAGTGGTCACCCCCGCTCTCTGTCTTATGCATGGGTAATAAACCTCCCCCCATCTGCGCTGCTCTTTCCTGAGAATCACACCCTGTGCCCGCCCGACACCTCCCTTTCGCCCTATTCACTACTGCACCCTCTGACACTCCTTTTCCTCTGTGTCCGATTGTCCAGGCTGGTCCTAGGGTATCAGCTAGCCCTGCAGATGTAGTTTATGGCCACAGCTGTAAAGATTCACCCCTCTTCAAAGGAGTTATAGTAGATCAAGGCCCACACTCGATGAGATCCGTCACAGCAGAAGCGTTGCTATTATCTGAAAACTATCCTGTATTGTGATTGGGGAGGGGACCGAGCGTGAAGCGGAAGATTCCAGGGATGACTCTTTGTACATCAAAGTTTTTACAATTATGTGTCACATTAAAAATATATAGCACTCCGACAAAGTAGTAAGATTATAAAACTTTAATAATTTATAAATATATACAAGAAAACAAAAATAGTAATAACATATAAACATTTTTAGGGAAAAACAACGAAGTAGCGGTCGGCTGTGCGAATAGTCCCAACGCAGCACAACGTCCAGATTTCCGGCGTGGGGCGGGTCATCAGTAGCAAACTGTTGTGCGAATAGTTCCAAGGCAGCAGAACGCGCTGAAATCTAGATGACACGAAAGTGATGTCTAGTAAGTTGCCACCCAGCAAATAACGGCGTGGGGCGTCGCGGGGGGTGGGTCTTCAGTAGCAAACTGTTGTGCGAATAGTTCCAAGGCAGCAGAACGATGGCACCAAGGTGATGTCCAGTAAGTTGCCGCACTGGTTTTGGTATCCTACAATGCTGCTCCGAATAACGGCGTGGGGCGCCCCGGGGGAGGCGGCGTGAACGGGCCTCTCCAGGTGGAGTGTCATCTGTTGTAGTGGGGCGCCCCTTTACCGTTTCAGTTGCCATTCCGTCCGTTTTTGGTCCACTGTGTCAAAAGCCGCAATTCAGCTGAGTTGCGCCCACTCTTGCGGTGCAGCGATAGGCGGCTGTCACAGGACTCTCAAAATGGCGGCAGGCTCTTTCCTTTTTGGGCCTGGTCCACTGAAATGGCCCTGGGACACCTTGGAAATCGGACGCTTGTCTGCTAGGTCTTGGACCCCATTCTCGAAAGCGTCCCCTCCGCCTTGAGAATTCATCAAAAGTTTTGGGGGCCCCGACTCCTGCAGGCTTCTGGTGGGGAGCGGCTGCCATGATTGCTCGCGGAATGACTACGACGGAGCTACGAGATGGTGGTGCTCTCATGCTGACGCCAGCTTCAGTCTGAAACATCCAGAAACAAGGTGGGGCTTTCATCGTTTGGAAAAAAAAAAAGTTTTCATCCAATGAAAAGTGTTGTTTTTAGGTCATATGATCAAGCCTTCCATCATTAGGAAACCAAAAGTAAAATGAACCAATGAAAAGTTTTATAAACAAGTCACATGACCTGTTATGCGGCATAGGGTATAAAATGCGGAGAAAATACGTTGGCACGTGAGGCGGCGTCAGTAGCGGACCGATGTGCGAATAGGCCGAAGGCAACACAGCGCGCCAAGATCCGGATGGCACCGAGGTGGTGTCCAGCAAGTTGCAGCACTGGTGTGGCCATCCTACAATGTTGAAAGTCGGCGTGGGGCGCCCCGTTGGCCTGTGAGTTTGCGTCAGTAGCGGACCGATGTGCGAATAGGCCGAAGGCAGCACAACGCGCCAAGATCCGGATGGCACCGAGGTGGTGTCTAGTAAGTTGCCGCACTGGTGTGGCCATCCTACAATGCTGAAAGTCGGCGTGGGGCGCCCTGTTGGCCTGTGAGATGGTGTCAGTAGCGGACTGATGTGCGAATGGGGCCAAAGGCAGCGCAACAATATTTTCTGACTGACACCACAAGGCGCTGAGATGCCAAGATCCGGATGGCACCGAGGTGATGTCTAAGTTGCGGACTGATGTGCGAATGGGGCCAAAGGTAGCGTAACAATATTTTCTGTATGGAAGATACCACTAGGCGTTGAGATGCCAAGATTCGGATGGCACCGAGGTGATGTCTAGCAAGTTGCTGCACTGGTGTGGTCATCCTACAATGCTGAAACTCGGCGTGGGTCGCCCCATTAGCCTGTGAGATGGCGTCAGTAGCGGACCGATGTGCGAATAGGCCGAAGGCAGCACAACGCGCCAAGATCCGGATGTCACAGTGGTGGTTTCATAGTTGAGAGGCACTTCATCTGCAGTGGGGCGCCGAGATCCGGATGGCACCGAGGTGATGTCTAGCAAGTTGCTGTACTGGTGTGGTCATCCTACAATGCTGAAAGTCGGCGTGGGGCGCCCCATTAGCCTGTGAGATGGCGTCAGTAGCGGACTGATGTGCGAATGGGGCCAAAGGCAGCACAACGCGCCAAGATCCGGATGGCACCGAGGTGGTGTCCAGCAACTTGCCGCACTGGTGTGGCCATCCTACAATGCTGCGCCGAAAGTCGGCGTGGGGCGCCCCGTTGGCCTGTGAGTTCGCGTCAGTCAGTGGGGGCTGTTTGAGGATCTGACTGCATTGGAAAGCAATGTGATGCTGTGCGTCGCCCCCAAGATGGAGGTTCCTCGGCTGCAGTGGGGCGCCCCTTGGTGTTTCACTCGCTATGCAGCTGAGTTGCGTGCGCACTTGTGGCGAATAGGCCGAAGGCAGCACAACGCGCCGAGATCTGGATGGCACCGAGGTGGTGTCCAGCAATTTGCCGCACTGGTGTGGCCATCCTACAATGCTGCGCCGAAAGTCGGCGTGGGGTGCCCCGTTGGCCTGTGAGGTGGCGTCAGTAGCGGACCGATGTGTGAATAGGCCGGAACCAGCACAAGGCGCCAAGATCCGGATGGCACCGAGGTGGTGTCATAGTTGAGAGTTCTGAGCAGCGCTTGTAACACTGTCTGAAGCTTATTTGCACCTGCTGCAGCTTCACTATTGCCCTGGTGTGGCCTAAGATCGCCCATGACATAGGCGGCCACCTCCCGGGGTCCGGCGGAACTTTTTTCCTTTTCCTTTGTGCATCTTGTCCCACAATCCGTTTGACCTGAAGACACGACCAGGTCCCTGAATGTGTGCAGGGGGACGCTATTGATTGAATCAAAATGGCGGCTTCACACAAAGCTGACTCAAGCGTTGCTGCTGATGCTATACAGAGAAAAACTGGTTTTCAGTTTGTACATTCTTCAGGATTTTTCCATCCAAGGCTGGTTGAGAGTTTGTATAACAATGGCTTCAGATTTTCAACATACTACTCTTCAACATTCTTCCTAAATGTAACAATGTGAGACTCACTAGGAGAACGGTGTAGTGAGGGCCACAAACGGCTGTTTGTCTTTCCTTTCAAAATGCTGCCAACAATATTTTCGGAATGGAAGAGAGATTCGGTTGGCACCGAGGTGGTGTCCAGCAAGTTGCCGCACTGGTGTGGCCATCCTACAATGCTGCGCCGAAAGTCGGCGTGGGGTGCCCGAAGGGGGGGGGGGGAGGCGGCGCAAACGAGCCTCTCCCGCTTCTCCATGTGGAGGCAGTTCATCTGCAGTGGGGCGCCGAGATCCGGATGGCACCGAGGTGGTGTCTAGCAAGTTGCCGCACTGGTGTGGCCATCCTACAATGCTGCGCCGAAAGACGGCGTGGGGTGCCCGAAGGAAGTGTCCTTATCCAGGGCATTATCGCTGTATCATGTCCTCCACTAAAATGGCCCTGGGACACCTTAGAACTCGGACGCTCGATTTTTTTTTCCTTTCCTGTACATGCAAAAAAAGGTAAATGCCCGGTACGTTACACGCTTCATCTGCCACGATGAACTCTCCAGAGGAACCGAAAAAAAATATAGTTGTGGTAACTATACCATGCATCGTCATATGGAGAGGTGGCACCAATTAATTATAGTGCTGCATAAAAGAGAGATTTGGAGGAGAACCCCTGACCTGCTAGTACATTCATCAAAGAAGTGGCACTGAGAGCTTCAGAGGCAAGGGAAACGGTCCCAAATATTTAGAAGAACTTTGGAAAGATTAAAATGACATGTTTAGATTGTGGCAAATTAATTTCATGTGGACAGATGAGTGTTACTCTAATAAATACAGCATATGAACATCATCATAGTCGATGGTTGGTAGAGACATTTTGACTATATCCTGGACCTGCCCGTCCTCGCCCAAAATGGCGCCGGAATAAATGGGACTCGTAACTCCTTGTTGTGTACTGGTTGCAGAACCTTGAAATCACGAGATACGTATGCAGTTTTGAAGCACATGGCGGGCGGGGACGAGAATTGATTGAATATTTCGACATCCCTATTGATATTAAGTTCTGATGTGTTATTGATTACTGTACTGTTGAAAGTTCGAATTAACGTCACCCATGGTACTTGCCCGCAAATGTATATCTAGATAATTTTATTGTAACTGGCCCTGTCGTATTTTAATTATAAAATGTACGTCCACCGATTCCGTAACTGTTAGACACCTTAGTTCTTGCAACCTAATGGCCCGCCCGTTACGTTCCTCTACAGTGTAAATGTCTACTCATGACATACGATTACAGTTTGCTCCGTGGCCGGCCCACGTGGTTATAGGCTCGTATTTGTATAATGAAATTTTCACAATAAAGGTTTTTAAAAGAAAACATGGTAGTAGTATATACATTGGTAAAGTTTGTAATAATAGTCACTGTTTTAGAATCATTAAAAGGCAAGTGAAATAAAGCAGACCAATTACATGAAGGGTAAAAGGTATAATACGAAGGAACGCAGTAAAGATAAATGGTCAAGGGCTGTTGTGTTTTCTATTCCTGCAACATAAAGTGATCGATAAGAATCTCATATTCAGGCGTATCGGCGACTAAGACAGCAGGTCGACCCTCTTTTGCTCAACGGCTCCATCATGGGACGAAGAAACGCTCTTTTTCTCGAAAAAAGAATATATTTTACTTGCAGGACAGTTGTAAAATTTCCGGGAAAGTACATTAGCCTGGAACATTATAACATATATTTAAGAAAAAATAATGTTCGGAAGTAATGAAAAGCGTAATTTTTAGGTCATATGACCAAGCCTTTCATCATTACAATAAGAAAAGTAAAATGAACCAATGAAAAGTTTTATTAACAAGTCACATGACTTGTTATGCTTACGTTACGCGCTGCGCGCCCCGGATGACTTCCGGATGCGCTAACGCGGCGCGTCATATGACGCATTACGCGACAACGCAGGTCCAGAATATAGTCAAAATGTCTCCACCAACCAGCGGTCGGAACACAACCCCTTTCAGCAGGCTAAATAGTTCTGTTAAATGAGAACAGAAGGGACAGGCAACAAGAACCATCAGTGAAAGAGGGGAGGGCTAGTTCTTCTCTACCGGGTTACATTGGGGCGCTACCGGAACTGATCGAATTGGTAGTCTACAGTGTTTCTGGATGTTTCAGACTGAAGCTGGGGTTAGCATGAGAGCAGCATCATTTCGTAGCTCCGTCGTGGCCATTCCGCAACCAATCATGGCAGCCGCTCTTTATCGTTATTTTGGGCGGGGTGGGTGGCGGAGCCGAGCTGTTTTGCAGCCATCATTGTGTGGAGTTCAGTTCATCTCACTAGTTTTGTATTTGTCATGAGGGGTTGTTCCTAATGTTTCTATTTTAGCGAGGTCAAAAAGAGATCCCATTAGTGGCCTACTGATTTTGCTCGATTCCTTTTCTTTTTATTTACACGATTTTTCGTTATCTGCAAAGACTAAACAGAGTATTGCGACTCTGTGTTTGTTTGTAAATAGAGAATGAACCAAAGAGAACTAATTCTAAAACAGTAAATACTTGGATAACAATCAATCAAATGGAGAGAGAAGCAGGCACGACGGATTACAACGGGGGCAAAGGCCTGCGTTAACTACCTTTCACTATCTGCAAAGAGAGAGTACTCCTAATAGAAATGAGGGGGGGGGGCACCATTCAAAGCAGATCAGTGTGCATAAACACGAAAATGTTTTCACTTACCACGTACTTGACATTCGACAGCTTATGATATTTGCTATTAAAAAACCATTGAAATTCACTGAAAAAACCATAGGTTATAGACCATATATAGTTAGGAATTAGCATTTACAAAACCTTGAAAATTCACTGAAAAAACCATAGGTTATAGACCATATATAGTTAGGAATTAGCATTTAAAAAACCTTATTTTACTCACACAAAACCATTGAAATTCCATATATAGTTAGTTGCACTAACTATATATTGCGCACCCGCAATCCACTGCTGATCATGTCACATATTACATCATTCATGACATGGTCAGTGACATCACTGATGACATCACTGATGACATCTCAAATGACATCACTGATGACATCTCACTTGACATCAATGATCACATCACTGATGATATCATTCATGTGATAATACAATGCATCTCCTCACACTCTAATATAACCTCCGTTACACCCAGTGTTAAATACAGAGTATAATTTTTGAAACCATTGACACACCAATACTAGTTACTACATACGCACTCACTGATTCCTATGTCTACACACACATTCACTCATACAATCATTCATACATACAATCACTCATCTTGACAACACTATCATATGCACTCATACACCTATACAGACACTCACACTCTGCCACTCATCCATGGAGTTACTCACACACCTAGTCAGTCCTGAAAAGAATCAATCACACTTCCATTTTCTCATCTATACAGTTAAACACAGAACACCTTACATTTTTTAAACATATACTAACACATACTTACTCTCTTATAGAATCACTGATACAAGTACACATTGATCTGCACAGAGTCACACACCTCCCAGCCAGCCATACACACACTCAGTCTCCCATACAAATACTTGTGCAACCAATCAATAACCCATATAGCTACTTATATAGCTACTGATCAACACATGAAGCAGCTTGCACAACAACAGACATACTGATGCACACTTTCAGACAGTTTAGTCACTAACCCGTGCATTCAGTAAGACGCATTTAATCACTCACTCATACAGTCAATCACGCACCTACTAAAACCTTCATTCAGACACTTATACATCCACTCATTCTTCAATATGTAAAACATATTTAAACTTTACAGAAACACATAATCACTGGATATTGTCATCAGTGATGTCATCAGTGATGTCACTGACCATGTCATGAATGATGTAATATGTGACATGATCAGCAGTGGATTGCGGGTGCGCAATATATAGTTAGTGCAACTAACTATATATGGAATTTCAATGGTTTTGTGTGAGTAAAATAAGGTTTTTTAAATGCTAATTCCTAACTATATATGGTCTATAACCTATGGTTTTTTCAGTGAATATATATATATATATATATATATATATATATATATATATATATATATATATATATATATATATATATATATATATATATATATCACAAAACCTTCCTCCAAACAAGAACGAAGCAGGACCCAGAGGGGAACAGGTGAGACAGGCTTTATTGTTCAGAAAACAGCTAGGGTGGCGGCAAATGCATTTCGGCATGGTGAGCCTTCTTCAGTGCCCAGCACCCGATGCAATCCTGTTGTTTCGTGATTTCCTGCTGCCTAGAAGTAACTAGCGTAGGTCCGCCCCTCCCTGGAGCAATGCAGCACACCTGTGGAAGTTCTTTGGTCAATCCTGAACTACCACTCCCAGGATGCCACATGTTAAGAGTGACCCAGGCCGGTGGAATAGGGAGAGTGTGGAGTTGGGGTCTGGACATAACCTGGCGTTGCTTCACGGCACTGTACACTTCCACGGATTGGATTGTCTGGTACCCGCCTCTGTTTCGGGGGGCCCTGACCAGTAGAGGTATTCTACCTCTGTCTGGGCATTTTGCATTGCGCAATTTAGCCCCTGCTCATATGGACACGCTGAAACGGGGGCTGTGGCGATACGAGGGGACTCGAGGGCAGACTTGTTGTTTGGGGGACTGCCATTGACATCATCTGATCCTGCTACAGGTGCCATAGTGGGAATTCAACTCCACACTCTCCCTATTCCACCGGCCTGGGTCGCTCTTAACATGTGGCATCCTGGGAGTGGTAGTTCAGGATTGACCAAAGAACTTCCACAGGTGTGCTGCATTGCTCCAGGGAGGGGCGGACCTACGCTAGTTACTTCTAGGCAGCAGGAAATCACAAAAACAACAGGATTGCATCGGGTGCTGGCCACTGAAGAAGGCTCACCATGCCGAAATGCATTTGCCGCCACCCTAGCTGTTTTCTGAACAATAAAGCCTGTCTCACCTGTTCCCCTCTGGGTCCTGCTTCGTTCTTGTTTGGAGGAAGGTTTTGTGATAAACTTCATGTGCTTGCCAGTTGCACATTACAGGAACCCTTGCCACGTTCTGCATATATATATATATATATATATATATATATATATATATATATATATATATATATATATATATATATATATATATATATATATATACAGGAAAGTCAACACCTTAAGTATTTCGAAGGACGACAGCGGACCCAAATTTCAAAGGTGCAATTTTTATTTGTGCATGAAAACCCGCACCTCAGCCATGACGCGTTTCGGGCCTCCTTGGCCCTTGATCACATGACGCGCTTTGGAGTAAAGTTCAAACATTTAAAGTGCCAATGCAAGTTTCGATCGATAACGTCATCATAGACATAAACAAAATTGTATAATGTCTAGCAGCTCGTCATATTTTAAAGGCATAAATAAATAATACTTCTTTAAAATTTGTACAACAACATGTAAAAACACATAAATGGTACAAAATGTATAAAAGTAAAAGTTAGCGAAGTTACTGCTATATATATTACCTGCTGGCGGTTGCCAGTAGGTAGTTATAGTTAGGACCTAGCTACCATAGGAAATCCGCAACATTCTATTGGGAATAACTCTGGCGCCGGTTGAGGAATTTGTGTGTAATTTATATATATATATATATATATATATATATATATATATATATATATATATATATATATATATATATATATATACATATTTATATATATATATATATGTATATATATATATACATATATCAAATATTCACTGAAAAAACCATAGGTTTCAGACATGTTATAGTTAGGAATTAGCATTTAATAAACCTTAGAAATTCACTGAAAAAAACATAGGTTTCAGGGCTGTTCTAGTTAGCTGGACATTTCACTCATACAAAACCATCGATATTCCTCCGTTATAGTTAGTTCTGCTAACTATAACTCGCGCGCCCGCAATGCACTGCTGATGATGTCACATATTACATCATTCATGACATGGTCAGTGACATCACTGATGACATCTCAAATTACATCACTGATGACATCACTGACGACATCAACCAGTGAATGTTGTTTTGTTTGATATTTAAATATGCATTATATATATAGCAATCTGCATTGAAGAATGAGTGGATGTATAAGTGTTTTGATAAAGTATTTAGTAGCTGTGCGAGTCACTGTTTAAGTGAGTAATTTTAAGTGTCTCACTAAATACATGGGTTAGTGACTAGACTGTGTGAATGTCTGTATCACTCTGTTGTTGTGTAAGCTGCTGCATCAGTTGGTCACTAGCTACATGAGTGTCTATATTAGTTATTGATTAGTTGGCTGAATATTTGTATGGGAGACTGAATGTGTGTGTGGTTGGGTGGGGGTGTGTGACTCTGTGCAAAGATGTGTGAGTGGTTGATTGACTAGGTGTATGAGTTTAAGAGTGCATGTGGAAACAGTTGTTTGGGTGAGTGAGTGTCTTTATGGGTGTGTTGATTAGCAAATATATCTCTCAGTGGTACATCTCCAACAAAGTAGAAAATAAAAGGCAATGGATGTGACAGTTGTTGTATATAAATAACTATACGTAAGAGTCAGTGATTGTGTGAGTGACTGTATGGATGCGTGTATACTTGTAACAGTGATTTTATAAGACACTAAGGGGCCCATTAGGATGGCGGGCGGATTGCCCCCGCCAGGCTGGCGGTAGCCACCGCCGGCCTGGCGGGGGCAATCCGCCCGCCATCTGCACTTGAATTCCCCCCCGCCATATTAGTATGGCGGGGGGGACTGCGGCGGACGGAAATACCGTCCGCCGCTTTTCCGCCCCGGTCGCCTTGCGGCCGGGGCGGAAAAGGATTAATATGGTGGCGGTGTCTATTAGACACCGCCAGCCATATTATGATGGGCTTGGTGAGATGCCGCCGCCACGGAAAGGCATGCGGTCTTCACTCTGGGGGCCCCCTGCGGGCCCCCAGAATGAAGGAGAGGTGGGGAATGCACACGGGGGTACCTGTGGTAACCCCCAGCATTTGAATACACGAAGCAGCAGGCACCGCGCGGTGCCTGCCGCTTCGTGTATGCAAATGCATGCATGCATTTTTAACATTGTGGCGGGCGGTGCAGAGAGCACCACCCGCCACAATGTTAAAAATGAGGGTTGCACCCACCACTGTGGCAGGCACATCCTAATGCCACTTTTCCGCCCGGTCGCCTTGTGGCTGGGGCGGAAAAGGATTAATATGGTGGCGGTGTCTATTAGACACCGCCTGTCACGAAGCTCCTCGAATTTCACGGAGGCAGTATAGATGCTAGTCCCGATCACCCCCTAACCAGTGTCCCCGCTTCAAGAGCAAGTCCACTAGTCAAAGGGAAAGGGGAAGTGGAAGAAAAGAAGAGACACCTTGAATCCTCTGCTACACTCACTGACTGCTGGACGCTATTCTCTTGTTTCTGCCAGTGGAGAAGCCTAATGCACAGAATGGGAAAAAGAATAAACAACAACCCACTCTCCTAAAATGGCTCTATGAGAAGTAATTAAGCTTATCCTACCAGTGGTGTTCAAGGCAATTGCTACTCTTCATGGTAAGTGTAAGGTTGAACAGGAAGTTTTATATCTGAAAGATAAGGAGACTTAATAAATATTATATCTATAATATTTCCTATACATTTCTGGAATCTGCTCCCTATTTCTATTTATACCTGCAAGACTTCCTGTACTTGACTTGAATGGGTTCTTTTATCTTTTCCAATGGACTCCTAGGCAGCCACACAGTCTCTTGTCCTTGTATCCTTTAGCGCGCAAAAGGGGAGCAGGGAAGGTGCAGGGGGGAAAGGAAAAGTAAAGGTAAAGCGCAAAGGAAACTCCAAGGGAATGTCTCTGTTGAATGACTGCGCAGTTATTTCCTTCAGGTTACACTATACTGCTGCTGCTGACTAAATGTTCGTCAAGAAGAGTTTCTTTATTGGGACGCTGCCAGCCTCACACGCACTTACTGTATGAGACGATATGCTGCCTTCGCTTCTGAAGGAAAACTCACTCCGTTTTTTCCTCTGGATGCAAACACTCGAACTCCTGTGAACTCGCTCTCAATGTCAAAGTCTGAGACCTCGTTATGGTCCCACAAGAGCCTTACACGCAAAGACTGCCAGGCGGGGAGCCTCACACGCCAATTCTGCAAGGCGGAACTTCCGCTGACTCAGGACTTCGAAATAATACTGGGTTACTTAAATTGCGTGACTGAAAACTCCCGCTTGGCTTAATGCGCGGAGCAACAACAACACGCTGTGGCTTCAGGAAAATCTTCGTTGAAGTGCGCAGTTACTCACTCGCGCGCTTCACTAATACACTAGCCTGCAACTACTCTAACTAAGGACACTGGAGCCACCGCGGCGGCCATCTTGGGAGGGGAGGAATATTATACTCAAGGGCACTATATACAATATACTACAATCCGTTATAAAGGTGGCATTTTAAACGTGACAGGGAAACCAAACATTGACCTGTTTGGTTTTAAATGCTGCACGGGTCTTTCTACTGAATTTAGGAAGTCCTATGGTAGCAATGTGGTTAAGGTTCCTGACAGTACCCCCTCTCAAGGACCGATTCATCGGTCCTGGTTTGAGTGGTTTCTGTGTGTGAAATCTCTTTATCAACTTTGGTGCATGAATGTTAGCCTCTGGTTCCCAAGATCTATCTTCAGGACCATAACCTTTCCAGTCTACCAAATAATGTAATTTCCCTTTCTTAAGTTTAGAGTCTAGAATGTCCTTAACTTCATACTCTGACTGACCCTGAATGTTTAAGGGTTCTGGAGGTCTTTTTAATCGTACGTGGGGTTTGACCTTTTTCAATAATGATACATGAAACACGGGGTGAATGCCTAATTTAGCTGGCAATTTCAATTTTACATTCACTGGACCCTGGACTTTCTCAACAGTATAAGGACCCACAAATCTAGGTTGGAACTTCCTATTCCCTTTCAAATGAAGATTCTTAGTGGAAAGCCAGACCCGATCTCCTATCTGATAGTGTGGTGCGGGCTGTCTATGACGATCTGCAAATTTCTTATAAGAGTGTTTGGCCTGAATCAAATTTCGTTCTGCAGATTTGTGAAGTGAGGAGATTTCTGAAATCAAATTCTTAGCTGCAGGTACCCCTAAATCCTCCTGAGTAATAAAGGGATTTGGGTGACGACCAGAATTCAAATAAAACGGGGAATAGCCAGTAGAAACACTCTTGGCGTTGTTACAAGCAAACTCAGCCATCCACAGTCGATCTGCCCATTCACCACCCTGATCTATGAGGAACAGACGAAGATATTGCTCTAACTCCTGATTGATTCTCTCGGTCTGCCCATCAGATTCAGGATGATAACTGGTAGATAACCTACTCTCAATCCCTAACCCCTTAAGGAAAGCCTTCCAAAAATGGGAGATAAACTGAGGGCCGCGATCTGACAACACAATCTTGGGAACTCCATGCATCTTTACTATGCTTTCACTGAAGATTCGGGCTAACTCAGGAGAGGTAGGGGTTCCAGACAGTGGGATAAAATGACTCATCTTTGTGAAAGTATCCACAATCACCAAAATAGTGTTAAACCCCTTACTGACTGGTAAGTCTACAATGAGGTCCATAGAAATAGTGTGCCACGGATGGGTAGGTGTGGGAAGTGGTTGTAGAAACCCCTGTGGAGCTTGCCTACTTGGTTTACTTCGAGCGCATAGCTCACAAGATTGCACATATTGTTTGACTTGAGAGGAGAGCCCAGGCCACCAAAAGTAACGCTGCACCAAATCCAAGGTCTTGGAAACTCTTTTATGACCAGCTAAAGGATGATCATGACAACTTTGTAGAGCCTTCTGTTGTAGATTTGACGTAGGAAGATATAAGGCCTCCTTGAAATAAGGCAGCTGCTGATAACAACGTCTGTCCTTATCCAACAAAGCCCACTTCTGCATCTCTTCCAAAGTCAAACTTTTTCGTACTTCCTCTTGAAAATTGTCTATGGAAAGAGTACAAATAATCTTGGTCTCTGGAATAATTGGTTGAGGATCCACGGCATGCTCACATTCTTCTGTGTTCAAACGGGACAATGCATCAGCCTTCCCATTTTTTATGCCCGGACGATAAGTAATCACGAAATCAAAATCTGCAAAATACAAGGACCAGCGTAATTGCCGAGGTGTTAAAGTCTTGGCAGTCTTCAAAAACTGCAGGTTCTTATGATCCGTGAATACTGTCACTGTGTGTTTGGCCCTTAAGCTTGACACTGTGGCAATCAACGTCAACTTGATCAGGGTGGACTTATCAAAGACTAACGAAAAGGTCAAATCCCTAGATTTGAAGACCTCCAGCCTTACGACGGATGTGTCCGATTTACAGACAGAGGTTCGCAATCTACTATCCTCCAATGATCTCTTTACTCGTCGGCTGGAGGATTTTGAAAGTCGGGCCAGACGCAATAATATACGTATTATTGGGGTCTCTGAAAAATCGGAAGAACCAACTGTAGACCTCATTGTGGAGGACCTCATCCTAAATCATCTCGCCCCCAAAGGCCTGAGCAACTTCTTTGCGGTGGAACGCGCACATCGAGTACCGGGTGGGAAGCCGAAGCAGGGTGCCCCTCCCCGGCCTATTATCGCCAGAATTTTCAACTTCAGGGATAGAGACGCTATCCTGCAGGCATCGTGGGTGGGCGGCCCCACGAAGTTCGAAAACACTACTGTGAGCTTCTACCCAGACTTCACACAGTTCATTCAGAAGCAAAGGATGGAATTTCAGGGGGTGAAGCGACGACTGAGGGACATGGGTATGAAATACGCGATGCTCTTCCCAACTCGGCTATGTGTTGAATACGAGGATCGGACGTTTTTCTTTGACCGCCTGGAGAGAGTGAGTGACTGGCTTGACACATTGCCTACGCAGCGTGATTGCTCGGAACATTCTGGAGGAGCTGAAGGTGGCCCGTTGGACCAAGAATGAGCAGTGGTTCCTAGTTTCCGGACATTGTACATAACTTGCAGCTGTGGTTCGATGACTTATACATTTACGTTACTTATGGTGGGAGACACAGGGGTGGCGGGGGGAATGGGACTCTTTCCTCCTCCGGGTTTCTTTTTGTAGACTAGTTAATGTTAGGGCGACATGCACACTGCAAGTTGGGGTGGCTTTTGAGTCTAACGCAGGGGGGCAGGGTGGGGGGGGTTGCATCGGGTGTTTATCGGGGGTGGGGGGGTTGGGTATGTTTTGTTTTTTCTCAAGGCAACGTATTGTTTTACTTATGGATCGGGGTTTTGTGTTCGCTGTTGGGTGGGTTCTGCATTCTCTTCTGGGATGGGGATAGGGGGTTGAAGATACTGTGCTGGAATGTTAATGGGTTGGGGGATAGGATAAACCGTGGGGTAGTATTGCAATTACTGAGACGCCTCTCCCCTGATGTAGTGTTACTGCAAGAGACACATCTGATCGGAAACACATGCCATGCTATGAATCGGCGAGGATATCGTCTTGCTGCACACTCCGGATTCACTACTGGTTCTAGAGGGGTGGGTATTCTAGTTAAGAACTCCCTCCCTCTGGAGGTAGATGACATAATCCTCGATGACAGGGGGCGCTATGCTGCCCTCACTGGTAGGTGGGAGGGGAAGACTGTTTCACTGCTTTCTGTATACGTCCCTCCTGGTCTGCAGACTATGACTTTTGCTGATTTGGGGAGAGTAGCTCTGGGACTTCCAGATGGCGTTCTGGTGATGGGTGTAGATTTCAATTCTGTCGTCTCTGGCAGGGAGGACCGCTACCCCCCCAGGGACCTTATGGGATCACAGTCTTGGCTGAGTGGGTTTCTGGAGACGCTAGGACTGGTAGACTGCTGGAGGCTACTGCATCCGGGACAGGCGCGATACACCTTCCACTCTGGTGCTCATGGTAGTCTCTCTAGACTTGACTATGTCTTGATGCCAGCAGCACAGGCCTCGTCAGTTAGGGAAGTTAGACACCTGACTCGGGGTATTTCAGATCACTCCCCACTGTGGCTTTCGATAGACACGAGGATGGGGGCTGAGGGTCGAGTGGCCCCGATTAATCCTTGGTATCGCCGCAATCCCAAAACCCGAGCAGAATTGGTCAAGTCTCTGGATCTGTATTTTGCTGAGAATGAGGGATCTGTGTCCTCTTCTGTTTCACTGTGGGAGGCTTTCAAGACGGTCATCCGTGGGCAGGTGCTATCGTTAATCGCTGGTGCCAAGAAAAGCAAAAATGAGGCAGTGGTCCGCCTCGAGACTGAAATAGCTGAGTTGGAAGGGGATTTGGAATTGGGTATTACCCATGATAGGGTCCATGTCCTCAATCTCAAACAACTTGATTATAGGGCATTGGTGACGGACGCTGCTAGAGTCATGAGTAGAGAGCAGCAGGGACGGCTATATGATGCGGGAGACATGGCTGGGAAACTGATTGCTTGGTTAGACAGAAAGGAGAGGGCGAGTCGTGTGGTTCCTGTGATTGAGAGAGCTGATGGAGTGCGAGTGACTGACCCTGTTGAGATTGTTGAATGTTTTGCTGAACATTTTTGAAATGTGTATTCCCCAGTCTCCGATAGACTAGAGGAAGATTCTCATCTGCTGTTACGAGATATTGCGTTGCCTTGCTTGTCGGATTCAGATAGGGACCTGATGGACGCAACACTTTCGGTTGACGAGGTGGCACTCGCTATTCGTTCTGTCTGTTCGGGAAAAGCTATGGGCCCTAATGGTCTCCCCATCGAGCTTTACAAGCTGTGTCCTGACAAAATGGCGCCGTATCTTCATGATATGTTCCTGGAATCGCGAGACATTGGCTCCCTCCCCCGTGATCAGCGACTTGCGACCATTGTGGTGATTCACAAGGAAGGGAAGCCGCGGGATCGCTGTGCATCTTATAGGGCTATTTCGCTTCTAAATGCGGAGCCCAAGATCCTTGCAAAAGTGCTGGCAAACCGCTTGATAACAGTTATCAGTGACCTGATCCATCCGGATCAAACTGGTTTCATTCCACACCGTAATACAGCATTGAACTTGCGGCGTTTGCATGGCGTTCTCGCGAGAGCAGCGTCACTGCGTGAACCGGACATCTTGGCTTCCTTGGACGCTACGATGGCCTTTGATACAGTGGAATGGCCGTATCTCTGGGCCGCCCTTGCAAAGTTTGGTTTTGGTCCTGGTTTCATAGGATGGGTGAAACTTTTGTATGTGGAACCGTTGGCTCAGATTGTGGTGAATGGTCGGGTTTCTCCGTCCTTTGTTCTCGGAAGGGGCACGCGGCAGGGGTGTCCGTTGTCCCCACTTCTTTTTGCCCTCGCCTTGGAACCCCTGGCTGCATGGCTGCGGTGGCAGCCATCGATGAGGGGTATTCAGTGGACCCCTGAATTTGAGGATCGAATATCTCTCTATGCAGACGACATCTTGTTGTATCTCACGTCGCCTCAAAAGTCGTTGATTGTATTGTTTGACGTGTTGAACTCGTTCGGAAGGAACTCAGGCCTCGTGATTAATTGGGCTAAGTCTTGTGTCTACTTACTTTCGGGCGACACTCCCTCTTTGCCGCGTGGTTGTCCCATACAGGTGACGCAGGTGGGATTCAAATACTTGGGGGTCTTTATTATGTTAGACCCCGAGGTCCGTTACGATCGTAATCTGCTTCCTCCGCTCCAACGGTTAAAATCTGACGTTGTGGCCTGGCACAGACTGGCATTGTCCCCCCTCGGGCGCGCAGCTCTTTTTAAAATGATGTCCTTGCCGCGGTTTTTATACGCGCTACAGAACACGTTTGATATCATCCCGGCGAGCTATTTCTGGGAGGTGGAGAGTTTGCAGAGGCGGTTGATATGGGATGGGTGTTCGTGGATTGCCCTCGCCAAACTGACGCTTCCCTGGTATGATGGCGGTATTACACTTCCGAATATTAGGCGATACTATTGGGCCTCTCAGCTGGGAGCGATCAACCATGGAATGTACGGTCCTGCGTTAAATCCTGCGTTCGAGATGGATAGGTGGCTGCTACCGGGTGGAGACTATAAAAGGGCGTTGTATTCCAAATCGGATGGAGGGAAACTTTCAGGACCCACTAAGATAGCGGTGCGGGTGTGGCATTGTGCGACTGCGGCAATGGGATGGAAGGACCGACTGACCCTGGCGACTCCTCTCTATGACTCTGAAAGACTGGGCAGCCTATGGACGAAAAAAGGTTTTGAGAAGTGGGATATGATTGGTATTTCTAGGGTAAGTGATCTCTGGGCCAAGGGTAGGATTAAGACTTTTGAGGAGTTGAAGGTAGAATATGAGCTGAGCGACAAGGAATTCTTCCGTTATGTGCAGATTCGCCACGCCTTGAGTTCGGTTTTTCCTGAAGGTACTGTTATCCCGGAATCGTCCCCGCTCGAAGATCGGGTGCTTGACGGATATGTTCCCGACAGCACTATTTCTCTGATATATAAGAAATTGATTAACGATCGGGTTGACCTGTTGGCGCAACTCAGAGAGGTCTGGACCAGTGACAGTCTAGAGTTAGATGACGAGGACTGGCAATCGGCGATATCCTCACCTAAGGAGGTCGCGATTCCGGCCCGTCTCCAACTAGTACAATTTAAGATCCTGGGTCGGGTTTATGTGACCGGCCCCCGCCTGATTCGTATGGGTTATTCTGTGGATGGGTTGTGTAAGCGTGGCTGCGGTTCAGTTGGTACTTTCCTCCATATCATTTGGGAATGCCCAGAAGTGGTAGTGTTTTGGAATCGAGTGCATGCTGTGATGGAGAAGGTCACGGGTGTTGCGCTGTTGCCTGAAGCCAGGCGTTGTCTGTTGAATGTTTGGGAACCGACTGATTATGATGTGGCGCAGACTCAGTGGGCGACCCTTGGGAATATGGTGGCCAAGAGAGACATTGCACAGTTGTGGGGTTCCCAGAGACCGCCTACGGTCCTGGCATGGAAGGAGAACATGGACTGGTGTATGTTTAGAGAGAAGACGGTGTATGTGGCACGCGGCAGACCAAAGAAGTGGGGCAAACTCTGGGGCCAATGGAATTCCTACCGGGGGGATATATGTACACCACCCCTCGCTGATATTCCAGATGTTCCTCTTTCCCCATGACCCGACATTCCTAATGCTGTTTAGGCTGCAATGTAATATAACTCTGATTTCCCCCTGCTCCTCCCCCCCTTGCATTGATGATCTGTATTAACTGTAGCGTACGTTCCCTCCTCCCAGAGCACATAATGCTTTTATTGCCTTGTTTGTTTATGTTTTATTCATAATAAAAAGAAATTAAAAAAAAAAGAAACTTTTTCCTGTTCCAGCTTGACCACTGACATACATTCGGATAGGTTGAAATGATGTGCATTTGCATTCTATCTCTTCATGAAGAAATCCATGATCAATCTGTTGTCTCACTTGCTGATATATTTCTTTCTGTTCAACATTTAGTTGTTCTTCCAAGTTTCCTAAGTCCATAATATCTTCTTGAGCTTGATGTATTGCTGTTTCCACTCCATTCATAGCGATTGCTGCTTTATTTTCAAGAATTGGTTGTCCTGGTGGATCTTGACTCGGTGGAGCAGAACTTTGACTGTTTTGAGAACTGTCTCTAGCAATTTCAGCTGCAATAGTAGCATCTTGATCAATTTCATCGTTCAACATTTTGAGATAATTTGCAAAAACTGTACATTCTATGGTATCTTTACAAGCATTGAAGGAATCTTCATAGCTCTGAAAATCTCCAAGTAATTCCAATTCTGTACGCCACGGTTTGAAGAGTTGCAAAAGTGCTAAATAGTAAAATTCCCTTTTATCAGGAGTATCACAACTCAGTTTTCTGTGATTAATCAAATTTCCTTTCCTTTGTTTCACCAAACATCCTTCTGAACCAATCACTGCATATTTTCCTTCATTTATGTTTTCTGTAGTATTTTTTTTAAAAGTGTAATATTGCAGCACTTCATAAAGGCATATTTTCTCAAGATTACTTCTATTTGGATAATATGTGTCCAATATGTTTGTTTTGACAATATCTGTACTTTCCGGTTCTTTTTCTGCTAAATATTAGATTTCTTGTACAGATTTAAGTACTCGATTTCGCGTTGCAGCAAGACCTAGACTCACCCAAATGATTCTTCTAGATTTTGAGTATAAACTTGCAGATAATCGATCTGAGCATTGATACGCTCCAATTTCTCGATGGGATAACATCTTCAAACTGAAACTGTACAATTTCTCGTGAGAAATTTCTTCCCACATTTCTTTCAACTCGGTCTTTTCTGATTTTGGCATATAAGAAGTCACATACCGGGCAACAGCAATGGAATTATCCGCAACATACTGAATATCCATATCCATATTAGCATTCCACAATAACTGGATTATAATCATTGATATATTTTGATTCCTCAGTTCTTCTCAAATTGTATGTAAAACTGTTTACTCTTCCTTTGGCTATTACAGGACGTGGAAATCCAAAACGACATTTGGTATAAAACCTTACCTGAGACTTGTACTTTCGTCAACAGTATTTACCACATCGAAGACTTTGGAATCGTAAGACTTGTTGCCTTCAGGTGTTTTCTTCCGTTCTTTTTGGTAAAGCACATATGGCATATTCTTCAATAAAAGACAAAACAGTGTCATCCGAATCAGTTCCGAATTTAGGTGCATCCTTGAGCCATAACAGCATATGTATATGAGGAACACGTCTAGCTTGATACTCTTTTCTCCAAAATAAATCCACAACTTCTCCAAGAGGAGGATTCTTTTTATTGCAGATAACATACATCATAGCTTCAAACCTATGATTGGAATATCTGCATACATTAACAGGATCCAAAGAGCACAATTCTCCAGGTGTCTTGTACTCAATATTTTTTATATTCGAATTTGCTTCTCGAAGAAATTCAAGTAAATCATCCCAAGCATATTCAGCATAGCTTAGGGTAACAAACCACGTAGGAGTTACTAAGTTCCTTAGCATATATTTAAGTTCTCCATGACGATGGTAACAATGCTCATTAATACCACGCTGACATGCCATCAAACTAATCAGCTGAGATTCTAAATGATCATCTCTCTGATGTACTTTATCCATAAATTCCTTTGCAGAAACATTTTGAAGATGTACTCCTGTTTTTAATACGTGGTTAACTGCATATGAAATTCCAGATAAAGTCACTCTCAAACAAAAGATGAAATATATATGGAATACATTGTCGAACTCTTGGATCTTCTGTATACAATCTTGTTGTTCGATATTTTGATGCAGGAAGCTTCCAAACTTTTTTCCCATACACTCATGGGAGTCCCCGTTGCTTTCTTCATTTGGAATAATTCAATAGTATTCCCCATCACTTCTTTCGAATGAAGTGGATGTACACTATAATGTTCATCGATTTCTTCACTTTTGGACCTGTCCACTTTTTCAATTTGACCACTTGACGTTTCACTATCATCTGCTAAAAGTATTTCTTCTTCTTCCACATACACATTTTTGTAGTAATCATTGTTTTTATCAAATATAATGTTGCCTTTTGCACTTTCCTAACATCCACTAATTCTTGCCGGATTTTCTTACTCTTAGTAGGAACACCACGAGAATAACTAGTGGTTCACTTTCTACATTCTCTACACCAAAAGTTTCAATATTTTTCTTTAAATCTAGAGGTAAATATACAACACATCCTTTTAATTCTCTCTGTAAATCTGTAGGAGGCAATTTACCTGTTTTAGGCTCCATACGAACAATAGCTTGAAATGGGGGCACACATTGAATCAGAATAGACTCATACATATTTAAATCTATCCGTTTTGGAGGAATAGTTACCAACTCTAGATTATTATGGACAGCTTTAGTAGGCATTTTATTCTCATCTAATTTGTTATAACAATATTTACAAATACGCTGGTCAGAAGTTGCAAATTCCTTTCACTTATCATTATTTTCTCTTTTACTTTTTAAATATAGATCAACAGTCCTAGTCTGATTTTTATAGTGAGTTCGTCGGCAACAAATACACGAATAATTTGGCCTTTCACCTGAAAACACCTTAAACTTTGTAATTTGTTCTTCAACATTTTTTGTAGTAGTGTGTTACACATTCTCTTCAACATCTTCTTCTATTAATGTGTCAGTTTTTGCACTCTCTTGTTCAGGACCAAAGTAACGAAACTCAATTTCATCACAAACCTTCTTCACATCTGATACTGACCCACGCAAAAGAGCACTGTTCAACTCATTTAACATTAGTGCTGGATTTTTTGCGTAATACAATCTTCAGACTAACTTCCGCATTTGAGAATGATGTACTGCTAACATTCTGAAATGATGAAAAACACTTTGACATACTTTCCTAGAAAGACAAGCCAGAGAATGACCTTGCAAAATAGTATTTTTCTCACTCTGCAAGGATCTAGTCCTTGCAACGTCTTAATCTTTTGTTTAACACTTTTTTATACTATACTCTCATAAGAAATTGCCTAAAATATCAATAGATTTCTGTCGTATACTACAAATACTACTGCAATCCCAAATATACACTGGGGCTTTAGCAAGTCTCCCTGGAACTTCATCAGCTATTAGTTCTTCTACATTTCTAGAACCCATCTTTTCTTTCTTAATAGGACAACCATATTTAACCTCATAAGCTCGACCACTGGTATCAACTGCAAGCAATAAAGTATTGGTCTGAAAATAACTCTCCTCATTAAAGAAAGGCTCTGAACTTGAACTGTGTTTCCATTCACCCCAAAAAAATCACAAAAATTAGTTCTGTTTGTTACTCTTTTATTCTTACTTTTGGCCTTCATAAAATGGATTAGTTTATCTAGTGATCGAATTCTGTTTAAAACTAAAATGAATAATTTATTTTTTAATTCAAAAGCCTTCTCAACAATAATTTAAATTTCTTTCTTCTTTTTATAAAATGGTGCTCTTCTTTTGTATTTTTCACATCTTTCAACAAATTAAAGACAATTCTATTGTAAAACATATTCTTTCTAATTTCTTTATACTGACTCTGCCTCCTTTTACCATACATTGTGTCTTTTGAATGTATTTTCTATTTTTTACAATTTTTTTATTCGTATTCTTTTTTCTGGTTGAGGCATTCTTTGTACTTTCCACAATCTGTACACTGTTTCTAGGCTTTGAAAGTTTTTTAATAAATTCTTTTGTTCTCTTACCGGAAGACTTCTTCTTTTTCCCCACATGTTGTTGGTCATCCAATACTTGTTGAATTTTCTTCAAATAATAGTCCTTTTCCTGTTCTTTTCTCTTTTTTCTTTTTTTAGTCATGATAAGTTTATTTTAATGATGATAAACAATATCTGTAAAAAATAAATATATAGAAAATTACTTCAATAACTCTATAAAATATACTTTTCTATTACTAAACAAACACATTGTATATAAAAATCATTTAAACACTTCCTTTTGTAATCACAATTAATTAACTGAAGTACACAGGTACTAATTGAATAATTATTAGAATGAATATGTTTTGTACAAATGCATACGCAGTAAATGAGTACCTAGAGTACTAGTAGCTCACAGTAAGGTGTACCATTGCTTGTGTGAATGCCTGACTCATTCTCCAAAAGCACAGACAGTGACTGGGTTCCCAGGCTGCTACTAGTTGATAGACCAATAAGTTTATAAGCGCTTATGTGTCTGCAGAGAAATTAAATAAGCACATGCTTCTGTTAGGATGGTTGTAGAAGTGGACACAGACTCACAGTGTGATTCCAGACAGGCATCAGCATTCCCTGGACTTTAGCAGGAGAGACTCAGTAGTCTAAAAGGGGTTAGAGTACTGCATACATTGAGCACATTTAACTGTACCAGTCCTTGTCTGAATGCCTGACTCATTCTCCAAGCGCATAAACAGTGACTGGGTTCTGATACTGCTAGTACTTGACATCAGGATAAGTTTACAAGCATATATGTGTCTGCAGAGAGATTAAATAAGTACATTCTTCTGTCGAAATGGTTGTAAAAGTGGACACAGACTCACAGTGTGATTGCAGACAGGCAACAGCATTCCCTGGACTTTAGCAGGAGTGACTCAGTAGTCTAAAAGGGGTTAGAGTACTGCATACATTGTGCACATTTAACTGTACCCGTGCTTGTCTGAATGCCTGACTCATTCTCCAAGTGCTTAAGCAGTGACTGGGTTCTGATACTGCTAGTAGTTGACATTAGGATATGTTTATAATCACTTATGTGTCTGCAGAGAGATTAAATAACCACATGCTTCTGTCAGAATGGTTGTAAAAGTGGACACAGACTCACAGTGTGATTGCAGACAGGCAACAGCATTCCCTGGATTTTAGCAGGAGAGACTCAGTAGTATAAAAGGGGATTGAATACAACATACATTGTGCACATTTAACTGTACCAGTGCTTGTCTGAATGCCTGACTCATTCTCCAAGTGCATAAACAGTGACTGGGTTCTGATACTGCTAGTACTTGACATCAGGATACGTTTATAAGCACTTATGTGTCTGCAGAGAGATTAACTAAGCACATGCTTCTGTCAGAATGGTTGTAAAAGTGGACACAGACTCACAGTGTGATTCCAGACAGGCAACAGCATTCCCTGGACTTTAGCACGAGAGACTCGGTAGTCTAAAAGGGGTTAGAGTACAGAATACATTGTGCACATTGAACTGTACCAGTGCTTGTCTGAATGCCTGACTCATTCTCCAAGTGCATAAACAGTGACTGTGTTCTGATACTGCTAGTACTTGACATCAGGATAAGTTTATAAGCACTTATGTGTCTGCAGAGAGATTAAATAAGCACATGCTTCTGTCAGAATGGTTGTAAAAGTGGACACAGACTCACAGTGTGATTCAAGAGAGGCAACAGCATTCCCTGGACGTTAGCAGGAGAGACTCGGTAGTCTAAAAGGGGTTAGAGTACAGAATACATTGTGCACATTGAACTGTACCAGTGCTTGTCTGAATGCCTGACTCATTCTCCAAGTGCATAAACAGTGACTGGGTTCTGATACTGCTAGTACTTGACATCAGGATAAGTTTATAAGCACTTATGTGTCTGCAGAGAGATTAAATAAGCACATGCTTCTGTCAGAATGGTTATAAAAGTGGACACAGATTCACAGTGTGATTCCTGACAGGCAACATCATTCCCTGGACTTTAGCAGGAGAGACTCAGTACTGTGGAAGGGGTTAAGGGCCCACATACATTCTACACAATTGACTATACCACTGTTTGTCTGAATGCCTGGCTCAATTCACACATAATACTATGCAAAGTGTATATTAAACAACATTTAAACACATTACAAAAAACTGCAATAAATATTTCTTCATTAGAAAATATATCACTAATATCAAATGTTATGAATTATATTTTGTTTAAAAACAAAAGCACCACATAGAACACCTCACAAATTAATAACTCGCCTTTCAAATTGATTTGTAGATCATGAAATACCTGAATCACACACCAGATTTTCATATGCACACAATGAATGTAGTGCACTGCTCTTAGCAAAACCAAAAAATGGAAAACTTTCCCTCTCAATCTGCACATATATACCTGTAAATATCAAATCCCATTGCTTCACACATTAATTCAAAAGCTAACACACATTTCTATTGGTTACACATTTCAACCCTTGTCAATTGACATAACTTTCAACCCTACCCCCATTCTGCTTAATGCCGGTTACCATAGTAACAGTTCATGGAACACTCAACTGAACACACAGGTCACAAGTTCAGCACACAATGTTTCAAATGTAAACAGCAAGTGTGCTTGACTTTCCAAAGTACAAGCTTATCTTATCTAATGTACCTTTCAAAAACGTTTAACTAACCAATAAGAAACATGCTTTTAAAACACAGAAACATGCACCCTATTTTTCAGTGTATAATGTTCTCAATCAGCCAAGCATTTCTCTTCTTTTTTTTAAAACTGCATCTTGTCCACCATTTTAGAAACATCCTATTTTACAAACTGCCTACTTCACCTACAGACATCTTTTGAGTGCATCCAGACTTCTCTTCAAGATGCGTTGAGTGTGGATTGTGGGACACAGCTATATTTTCTGGTGCAAAAGGTATGCTGAAAGCAGAGGTATCGACAAAGACCAAGCTTTGCAAAATGTACATATTAAATGGATTGGACAGAGAGGATTAAAATAGCACCAATTAATGCCATTGGTTAAATCCTTTCTGCATCTCCAACACCCTGACCTCATAATTGTGCACTGTGGTGGCAATGACTTAGGCACTTTGGCTGGGGTAGGTCTGGAAATGGTAATGAAGGACACCTTTGCAGAATTGATGTTACTTTTCACCCAAACTGCCTTTGTCTACTCTAACATATGCCAAAGACAGAAATGGAACTGGTCCAATCAATTTTGTCCACAAATTGAGAAAGCTAGGAAACATGTCAATCAATAAAGCTGTTTCTGCTTATCTCAGAGATTATAGGATGGGGTCCATTTACAACAACAATCTGCGTTTTAATATGGATGGCATCTACAGGAGAGATGGTGTACATTTCACAGATGAGGGTAACAAAGTCTTTCTCAACTTTATACTCTGCATAGGTACTTACGTGTAGGTACCAAAATCTCACAATAAACACAAGGGCTCTTTTTAGAGCCACCCAAGATCTACACATATATGCTTGGTTTATATTTTAAAAATATTATGTTTTTTTTGCTTGGAGTCGTGCACCGAGCGTATTCACACCAGAGGGGCCGCACTGGGAGTCGCGCACCCAGCGCGTTTTGGAGTCACGCACCTAGAGCATTCACACCAGGGGGCCGCCCTGGGAGTTGCGCACCCAGCGCGTTCACACCAGGGGGCTGCGCTGAGAGTCGCACACCCAGCGCATTTTGGAGTCGCGCCCCCAGTGCGTTCACACCTGGGGGCCGCGCTGAGAGTCGCACACCCAGCGCGTTCACAGCAGGGGCCCGCGCTGGGAGTCTCGCACCCAGCGCGTTCATACCAGGGGGCTGCGCTGAGCACCGCGCTGGAGTCACAACTCAAAATTTTTCCATAAAAAAAATTTGCCTCCTAAAACTAATTTCTATTCTCCCCGGGTACCCCATTCCCGGGCCTATACACAATGATGAGGACCATGGAGGGAGCCACAATGCCCCCACGGTCCTGCCAACTCCCCGCGTCCTTCGGGACCCGGCATTGCTTTACCACATGGGAAGCTGCTAACATGCAGCTCCCCGTGTGGAAAAGCAATCGGCTTTGGTTTTTGGAAGAGAGAGAGAGCAGGTTTCCCTGCTCTCTCTTCCAAAAACCAAACCCCAGTTATCTATGACAGGGCGGGAGCCATGAGGGCTCCAGCACCCCCACACAGGAATTATTTTTTAAAATAAAAGTCCTGGGGGTGGTGGTCCCTGGGGCAGTGGGGGGGCCGTGTGCCCCTGCAAATATAATAATAAAAGCCCGGGGGTAGAGGTCCCCGGGGCTTGGGAGGGGGCATAAATGCCCCACCCACAATAAAAAACAAAGCCCCGGGGGGTGGCGGTCCCCGGGGTAGTGTGGGGGGATTGCCCCCCCCACACTTTTGCTTTTCTGCCCCCGGGACCTGGCCCACCCGGGGGCTTTATTTAAACAAAGCGCGGAAGTCCGTACATTGTTTTTTCATTTTCGCAGCTGGATCCACGCACCCTGGCGTTTTAAAATAAAATGCATTTTTTTAGCCCTGGAGGTCCTTGTAGGACCCCCTAAGCAGGCCTAGGGGGTCAGGGTGTTTCAACCCTGCCCCCTCTTCTTAATTTCTGCCTTTATTTTACTGTTTTCTTGTGCCACAGATGGCTGCCAACAGATCCTGGTTTGGAATGTTCACAGCCAATTAGAATGCAGCTCGTGATCGGCACAGTGCGCGGATCCTAATCTGCAGGGTGCGCGGATCCTGCGCGGCTCTAGATATCGAAACGTTTTTAATTTTGATTTTCTCAGCAACTACTGAACGGATTTACACCATTTAACAAAAAGGGATCTTTCTGAACCAAGGGCTACCTTTTTGCCAAATTTGGTGTATTTCCGTTCAGCAGTTCGGGCTGTAGCCATGTTTAAAGTTTCCTATTGAAAATTGCATGGGGAAAACATGTTTTGGGACCCCCTTTTTTCTTGGCCCCCACTTGTCGAATCACCCCGAAACTTTCAAGATACAAGCGGACCGGAGCGCCCCACGAATTTCGCGAAGATTTGTCAATTGGCGCCAAAGTTATTGGGAATAGAATGTTGCGATGATTTTCCTATGGTAACTAGGTTCTAACTATAACCACCTACTGGCGACCGCCAGTAGGTAATATATACACGTGCATGTATATATATTTACTGAAAAAAGCAAAGCTCACAGGACGTTATAGTTAATTACATGTTTTACCAACACAAAACCATAAAAATATGGCAGTTATAGTTATACTTATAGTATGTGTATATACCTGTATATTAGCTACTGGCCAGTACGTAGTAATAGTTAGGACCAACTTTTCCTATAGATGAAGTATTTATTGTTTTGTTAATAACTTTAGCACAGTTTGACGAATCTTTACAAAATTGTCCACAAAAAGTGCCCTTCATCGCATAGTTCTGCATGGAAAGTTGCAGGGTGATCCGTGAAACAGGAGTCAAGTAAAAAGCGTGGGGGGGTGTCCCAAATCGCTTTTTCCACATGCAGTGTCTATGGGAATTTTGCAGTTTTTAATCACGGCTATAGCCCGAACCACTGAACGGAATTACACCAACTTTGTCAGAAAGCAGATCTCATTTTGTAATTTGGTGTACATCTGTTCAGTAGTTTGGGAGTTATTAAAGAAAGAAAGTTATAGAAACCGAGGGGCGTGATCGTCCGCGATTTGTGTATCCGCTGATCCGAAGCCCAATTGGGGGAAAATACCTCACAACCTCATACACCATACCCCTGCAGCGCACGGCTGAAAGCTGTGCACAGTCTGGGGTTGGCTTTATGCAGGGGGTTGGCCGCAGGGCCTGGCCGAAGGGCGTGCGCGCCAGTGGTTGTATTAACATATGGTAATTATATAAAACTTTATGGTTTTTTTAAAAACTGAGAAATTCACTGAAAAAAACAAAGGTTACAAGAACATTATAGTTAGGATCTTGTTTTACCCACAAATAACCAGAGAAATTTGGCAGTTATAGTTATACTTATCTGAAGAAACTATAACTCGTTCCGTTGAGTAACTCTCTCCCAGTACATATCAAAATCAATCCCTTCTTCATGAGCTTCCAGACAATTAAAAGAATTCCTCCTCAATCAACACTTCAACCATCCAGGAAATAACTAATGGTTTTGCACTTTCTAATTTGTGATTTCCCATTAGGAAATTGCAAATTAGAAAGTGCAAAACCATTAGTTAGGAAATGTTAAAGCAAAGGTGTTCAGCCTAAGGCCCCCCTTGCTGCACTCCCCAAAAAAGTGGTGCAAATGTAAAGCACACAGATGCCCTAGGGGCATGTATATGCTTTATTGAATTTCTACAAAGTATTTTGGAGTGCTTTTTTAAAAAATTGCACATGGTTACCATCAACTTTGAGTCAATAGTAATAGCCTTTCCTTGGACTCTGTTGTGCTGCGTGACTGTTGCGTAGTTGCGCAATTGCCGTACCGTGACCCGGGAGCCCCCACGTGACCGAAGAACCGCGAGAGCCGCGAGTGCAGCGGAACAGAAGCAAGAAGCTTGGACACGGCCCGGCATAGTGCGGCGTAGCGGCATTGCGGCCGCTCGCCCCCCCGACCACCCCCTACTGCAATAGCGCTGGTGCGGGAAGAAGCGGTGCCCAGTGAGTAGATGTTGAAATCCTCCCGTCGCACGCCTCTTCTCAGCCCCACAGCGCGAGCCTGCAGTGAGTGGAAAAGTAAGGGAGGGGCCGGTTTAAATCGGAGGACAGCGCTGGAATAAGGCGCAAGAGGCCCCAGGTGCCTGAAGAGCTAAGGAGAGGAAAAGGCCTCAAAAGGGCAAGCAGTAAACGGGCTCGGGCACGGTACAGGCTATTTACAAAAGCACAACAGAGGTAAGTGGGGTAAAGGGTGTCTCTTTGCTCCCTCCCCCTTTCTATTTATTCTATCTTTTTATTGAAGCAAATAGTTCACCCCAGTCCTGAGTGCAGTGTCTAGGGCTGAGGGGTTTGAATCAGCCGTAACTAAGCGTTGACGTATCTCTGAGTCAAAAGATCCATCTGATGGCGCCAAGGAAGAACAAAAGTGTTTTGGGACAGGCAAAGGCAAAGACAAAGTCTTCTAAAAACCCCCCAATGGATCTAAACTTGTCAGGAGGAAGCTCGGTGGACCCCGGGTCAAAACCAAAATCTAAACGTATCCAAAAGGAAAAAGAGAAAATACCCAATGAGCAATCGCAAGTGGGACACATGGGTGGTAAGGCTTCAAACCCTCTGAAAGACTTTGTGGGAAAACATTTCAAAAGGGTCTTCTCTCCAGTCAAGCCCCTCGCACCTGACCTGGAATCAGCCGGGGGGAAATCTTGGAAGGGAGGCTCCTCTGTCATTTTTGATGACCAAATGGTGGACCCTGATAATCTAATTAACCAATCACTACAGTTTTTAACAACTCACATTGGTACTACAATGTCACTCCGGCTATCCTTGTCCCCAAAGTTGTCTTTGCTCCACGACTCTAAGGAAGTAACTAGTGAAATCCAAGGACAAGAGGAGGAAGATGACTTGGATTTGAACGACTTGGTTCTGAATGGAAATTTGAAAGGACATGACGAGCACGAAGAGCATACTTTAGGGTCCAAGGGCACTAAAGACTGTAATCAATTTTCACAGATGAATCCAGAGTCCTCTACAAATCCGGCCTCCTCAATGCTGGATCTGATATTAATATTGCAAAAAACTCTCCAGGGAATCCTTGAAGTGACAATGTTAAATCACGATACACTAAAAACACAGAATTCGCACCTGTTAAAAATCCAGGGTGAACTACAAGGAATCAAGAGTCAAATGACATTAATGCTTAGACCAGTCCCTGACCCTGAACATATAACTCCAATTGGGAGGGAGGTTGGGAACAAAGAACCCCCAGCTGCAACCCCAATTGTGATGGAGGTTGGGAACATAGAACCCCCAGATGTAAATCATGAAGTGTACATCTCAAAATGGCCTATGCTGAAAAAAGAAGGGGTGTACATAAGAGTCATACTTCATCAAGACAGGGGAGACCTATTAGTGGAGACATGCAAAGAAAGAGTAAAGGCAGAGTAGTGAGAAAAAGGACAGAGATGGAGGAATCATTAGATTTAACGGAACAAGTGCCAAAACGTAAGCCCCAAAAAAATAAGAGAGAGAGAGTGAGCAATGCAAGAATGGGAAGCACAGAGAAGTCAGCTATGAATCGAGTAATAAATGATAATGGCAATAGGAAACAAAATAACAAGGGGATGCCACTTAACGAGAAAGCCTATGAGGTTAAAACTAAAATACAACAACCACTTAGAGGGTCAAAGGCAAATGGAATGGAGTCTAAAGGAAATCAATGGCTGTATTTTGAGCAAGTAAAAATGGGAAGGGGAGGAAAAAAAATGAAGAAGAATTCGTACTTAAATAGAGCACTTCTTCTTAATTCTTTCACCCATTGTCCTAACCTGAAAGGAATCGGCACAAAAGATCTCAAACAGGTGGGCTTTCAAACAACCTTTGATGGAAAAGAGCTTACTAAGGTACAAGTTTACTCTGAGTTGGTAAAAATAGCCATTGAACGAGCGGGTAGTGAGATATTAAAAGCAGGGATTCGGCTAGTACCTATTGAAGACGTAGGGGCTGAAGAAACTGTCCAGCAAGGAAAAGATTTCTTAAAGTACCATGCAGGACTTGGTAAAAGGCAAGTAAGATTTGTAGGAAAAGGTTTAGGGCAAGGCCCGGGAAACTGTAATATTATAATAAATAACTCTGCTCCGGAGGACTCTTGGAAGAACTGGAGCCTTAATACTAGCCTCCCAGGTCCTTCCCAGCGGTACTTAGAGGAATCTAATAGGTTTGGGCCCCTTAGTGACGTAGAATAGGTAAAGGGGCAGGCACTTGGCTTAAAAATGGTCTCCTGGAATATAAACGGACTAGGAAACCAAATAAAACTTGAATGGCTAAAAGATCTGGCAAAAAATAATGCGATAATCTGTATCCAGGAGACCTGGCTATGTGGCGAGCCCCCTGTAGTGGATGGGTTCTGTCAAGCCTATCGACCGGCAGTAAAATCTAGATCGGGACGCCCGGCAGGGGGTTTATTGACTTTACTATCCACAAATTTGGTGAAAAACTTCTCCCGGCTCACTTTAACATGTAAATGGCTGCTCTGCTGTAGAATAACTTTAATTGCAGTCGGTAATAAGAAAGAAAATGTGCTGATTCTAAATGTATATATGCAATGGGGGGGCCAAGGAGGAGTATGGAGTTGAAATGAGTCTTTTTTAAAATGATTTAGATTTACTGTGTGAAAAGTACAATTCAGATTTGATTTTGTTGGTAGGAGATTTTAATCATAAACTTAACCCTAAGCGGCAGGATCTCATGTATCAGGATATTTTAGAATCTTATGATATAATCCAAGCAAAGTTTACCGAAAGTCTGTGTTCGACGAATGATGTAAGCTTGGGGAACTACCTAGCGAATAAAAGTTTTTTTTGTCTGAACGGTAGGTTCCCACAAGATCGCCCGGCAAAGAAAACCTTTAAACAAGGTACACAAAATTGTCCCATAGATTATGTCTTTATTCCAGCATGGAACTTTAACATAATAATGGGCTTTACGGTTAACCACATAGAAAATATGACCACAATATTCTAGAATTGGAACTGGTACATTCACATCAGATAGTTGCTGAAAAAGTAATTATACACAGATGGACTATCCCAGGCGCATCACAACACGGTTAACCGAAGAATATATAGAGAAATTAACCAGGCTCCAACATAACATCGTTTTAGAATGTGCAGCTGGTCTGGATCTGGCCTGGTATATTGAAAAGATAAACCAAGTGGTCGAACTTAGAACAGACGTAAAGATTACCAAGAGTATACAAACCACACAGGTTAGGAAGGGAAGTTGGTACAATGTAGCCTGTTTAAATAAGAAAAGAGAACTAAGGCGAGAACAGTGCAGTTTGCGTACAAAATTTGATAAATCTAGAGCTGAATATCTTGTAAAATTAAAGAAAGAATATACCATGCTTCTTTATAGTACAAGAAGAGCCCATAAGGACAACTGCTGGAGGCAATAAAATCCAAGAATATACGATTATTCTGGAATCTAGTCCGTTCAGTAACAGAAGCCTCAGCTGCTTCAATGATCTGCGTGGTAGATGAGGGTGCCTGGGAGGATTATCTGAAAGAACTATATCCTCCGGGGAGAGAAACCGAAGAGGAAGTACAAGGGGACTGGAGAGGTCTAGTAGATGACCTAAAACCAGACTTCTCAGAAGAAATTGTACTTAACACGATAAAAACCCTAAATTTAACAAGAGCCTCAGGCCCAGATAACCTGCCTGCCCTGATAATTAAGTCACAGACATCTTGGTGGGCAAAATTTTTCTCCCAAATGTTCTTAGTAATCCTAGAATCAGGGATAGTTCCAAGCAATTGGAAGGGTGCGATAATTCGACCGATCCATAAAAAAGGGAACATCAACGCACCAAGGAACTATAGACTTATCAACCTACTTGATATTGGAGAAAAAATATTTGCTAAAATAATATTAGGTAGGTTAAATACTTGGGCAGAAGAGAGAGCAATTATTCCAGTGGAACAAGGTGGGTTCAAAGAAGGCTATTCTACCATAGACCACTGCTTTGCCCTATGGGCTTTGGCCCGGAAATCAATAGAACAAAATGGGAAGTTGCACTGTTGTTTCGTTGATTTCCGGGCCGCGTTTGACTCGGTGGACCGTAATAAACTCTGGGAGGATCTGTCAGGATATGGAATCCCGGATGGATTATTGATGATCTTGCGAGATCTTCACAGAGGGAATTGGGCCCAGGTTATTAGAGATTCGCATGGGTCACTAACTCACAAGATATTGGTAGGGAATGGCCTTAGACAGGGGTGCGTTTTGGCACCCCTGTTATTTTCAATCTTTTTGGCAGATCTCCCTGCGACACTTGAGGTAGAAAGAAGCGCAAGCCCTAGAATGAGCGGGCATAAAGTGCCTTGTCTTCTATATGCTGATGACCTAGTGATCCTGGACCAAACAGAAATAGGACTTCAAAGGAAACTAAATGTTTTTAAAAGTTATTGTGATAGGAAAATTCTGACTGTAAATATAGAAAAAACTAAGGTTTTATGTTTTGAAAAGAGTAAGAAGAACTTTAATTGGTTTTGGGTAATGATAAACTAGAGGCAGTCAAGGAATATAGATATCTAGGCCTCGGGTTTGATAGTGCGCTGAAATTGAGCACCCATTTGGAGGCTCAAAGACCCAAAGCTTTTTCATCCACATGTGGGTTGAAGAGGTTTAATAAAGGATATGGTGACATAACTCATAAAATATGGAGAAATTCCCCTGTGGCCTTATAGTTTCATATGTGACATAGTTCAGACTATAATTTTATATTAATGGAATCCCATTGGACACACAAATTACATAAAACCTATTTTTCGTTAATTTCTTTTATTCATTTACTTTTTTGCACATGAGTTACTTTCATTTTTTACTTTTTTGTTGAACATTTTCATTATATAAACATTTAATAAATACTATACATAATACAAACATCAAAAAAGGTATAAACAATACGGTACGTGGCGGAGCATGACGACTCTGGAAAGCACGATGTAAAGGACTCTAAATTGATAAACCAGAGGAATAGGACGGGTATAAGAAAGAAAAAAAGGAAAAACGTATAAAGGGAAGGCGGCTTCATTGAGTAAGCCTTGCGGTGAGGACACAGGACATTAATCTATTAACACGACAACGCTTTTGCAACCTCTTTTGACCCCTAATGAACTTCTGATGAGGTGACAAAGATTTCGTTCTCATATTATTAACATAAATAAATCGTAGAAAGAAGCAGACCCTTAAGCAATACCTCAGACGCTTTTTGATATCAGGATATAATATATCCCCCACCTATTGACCGAATTGAAGCCTTCAAGCGACATCTGTACCCCAGACTAATATCTTTCCTGAGATATCATAGAAACCCTGTCTCCACAAGAGTCAAAGGGAGAAAATCTGTTGGTCCTGAGGAAGGTGGTGTCAACCCACCGAAACGCGTAGACCTGGCGTACTAAGTCCTCTAAGCCATCTGGACTACCTCAAACACAGAATATGTCTGGTTGAATTGTATGTTGTGTGGGTAACAGTATCAAGTATGTATGAATAGAGAGTGATTGTTTTTGTATGTGTGGACAACAGGGTTTTTCTTTAAATATTGTTTATACCTTTTTTGATATTTGTATTATGTATAGTATTTATTAAATGTTTATATAATGAAAATGTTCAACAAAAAAGTAAAAAATGAAAGTAACTCATGTGCAAAAAAGTAAATGAATAAAAGAAATTAACGAAAAATAGGTTTTATGTAATTTGTGTGTCCAATGGGATTCCATTAATATAAAATTATAGTCTGAACTATGTCACATATGAAAATATAAGGCCACAGGGGAATTTCTCCATATTTTGTTTATATTGTCCTCTCTTTTCCCTGGCCCAAAGTAAGTCTTAGAGGGGGTCCCATCATTTTGCTGTGACATAACTCATAAACCAATGATTGAGGGTATGTGTGCTGCTGCATTCTCGAGACCACAGACACTATTGCGCCAGCTTATCTTAGCAGGGGGCACGAGTTAGGTGCTCTCACTGCTGCATGTATTTTAACAACTGTTATCTGTTATTGGCAGGGGGCACGAGTTAGGTGCTCGCACTGCTGCGTGTAAATTTAAGAAATTGTTATCTGCTACTGGCAGGGGGCACGAGTTAGGTGCTCGCACTGCAGCTAAAATTTTAAATTGTTTCCTTGTGCATTACCTGTTCCTGGTTCTGCCGCTGCTGCTGTGAGAGAGCAGTAGGCAGATTTCAGGTGCCTGCATTGCGCTTATTTTTACACAAAACCTCACTTGCCCGAATTTTAACTCACCTATCAGGCATTGGATAGCTTGTGTACCTCCCACTCCCTGTTCCACCCCGAGCCGAGCTCGTTGTGTGGATGGAGTTCTTCCTATCACTTTGCTCTCTTTGTTCACTTCCGGTGGAAGGGGGAGCGCTCTAGTTTTTCAGACTGACGCCTCCCTACATAACCGATGTGTTGGCCGACGCGCAGCGGACGGGTGCAGCGGGCGCGACGGTGGCGCGCCGGAGTCGTGCCAGAGTCCTGCCCGTCTGCGCCCGTCCGCGACTGCACGCGGCCACGGGCCAGTTCCCCTGCTCCGAAATCCCTAACATCGAGGCTAACTTACTCGAAAGACACTCTCCTAACATTTAGGTCGCCCCAATGTTTGCCATGTAACTTAATGTGGCCACAGCAAGCCCCACTGTCATGCCCCAATTGTTTACTGACCCTCACTTCACTTTCTTCTACACTGGATATCTCCACTTCCTCCTTACTACAGAGACAGATTCAGGAGTCCCCTTCCCACGCTTTCAACTTTATCAGCCTGAATTGCAGGTCTCTACCTAAACATAGTAGAGATATATTTGATCTTCTTACCTCCGCCCGACCTGATGTCCTGTTTCTTACGGAGACGTGGCTAACGGATAACTCGGGTCCTGACATCGCGGCTGCTCTCCCTGATGATTACACCAACGTATGTAGAAACAGAAGGGGCAAGGAGGGTGGAGGAATAGCTACTATTTTCAGAAGAACTTACTCCTGCAAATGGGAGGACACTGATATTCCGAGTTGCGAGGCTGGGATGTTTAAAATACTTCTATCCCCCAATTTCACCCTCTCAGGGGTTCTTATTTACCGTCCTCCCGGCCCTGTTAACCCGTGGGCATCAATTCTCTCAGAGTACTTAGCCCCGTTACTACTGAATGCAACTAATTTTTTAATTGTTGGAGACCTGAACGTCCATCTCAATGATACTACCTGCTCCATCAGCACTAACCTGATATCTGATTTAGCGGCGATGAACATTACTTTGCACAATTCTGGCCCCACCCACAAGGCGGGCAATTTGCTCGACCCAGTTTTTTCCAACCTAACTACTGTCACATGTAAGCCTGCCCTACCTGTCCCTTGGTCGGACCACTTTATTGTTGAATTCTCGTTAACAATAAACCAATCCAACGCCCTTGGAGATATCCCTAAACTCAGACTGACCCGAAATTGGAGGAACCTGGACTCCAATAAATTGAACTCTGTTCTGTCATGCTCTTTGCCTTTTACGGATGTTAATAACCTTGAGCAATCTGTCGCTGTTCATAACTGGCTTATGTCTGCGACTAATGCTTGTTTACCCCTCCGCAAGCAGAAGTTCAATGCTCACCACCCTCCCGCACCATGGTTTAATGACCTATTGAGGAAAGAAAAAACCTACTGTAAACACCTTGAGCGGAAGTGGCGCTCCAATTACGATCCTCAGTCTAAACTGCAATATAAAGCTGCTTTAATGAAATATCATTCCCTCTGCAAAACAGCCAGAACAGAATATGTTAATTCCTCTATTCTTAATGACCAAAACCGTCCCAAAGCTTAGTTTAAAGCTGTTAAAGAACTGTCAGGTGCTTCCTGTCAACCCAAAGCCCCTTGTCTTGATGTAGTACAATGTGATGCTTTAGCAGACTTTTTTATCTCTAAGATTGAGAACATATATGTTGACTTTGGTCCTCCCGACTCCCCGATTCCTTCCCTTGAGCCTGTCGTCTCTATCATTCCGGGTGATCTTCAGCCAGCCGAAATAGGTATTAGCGCATGGGACCCCCTTACCTTACCCATTTTATACAACATCATCAGAAGTATTAAATCTGGCTCCCCTCTTGACCCCATCCCTCCCCAATTTCTGTCAACCCTTAACCTCCCCTCTCTTAAAATCATCCTGGAGCTACTAAATATGTCACTCAGGGAGGCAAAGGTCCCCAATGATTGGAAGCACGCAATGATTGTACCCCTGTTAAAAAAGGCCAACGCTGACCCTAATGACCCCTCCAATTTTCGTCCAATTTCGCTTCTCCCAGTACTTTCCAAAATATTGGAAAAACATGTCCTTAAACAACTCACCAGTTTTATCGAATCTAACAACATTTTGCACCATTCTCAGTCTGGCTTTCGTTCCGATTTTCCACTGAAACCACTCTTCTGGGAGTCTTTGAAACCGTTCGTCATCTGGTTGACAGAGGGGAGACCGTGGCACTTATTCTACTTGATTTAAGTGCCGCGTTTGACACGGTCTCCCACCCCATTCTGGTCAGCACTCTCCAAACCATAGGCATTTCTCATTCTGCCCTCAATTGGCTTACCAGTTTTCTGCATGACCGGACGTTCCAAGTCTTTTCGGCCACATCTACGTCTAAAATTCACAAATCAATGTACGGAGTTCCTCAAGGTTCCATTCTTAGCCCCCTTCTCTTCAATTTGTATGTCAAACCCTTGGCGACCATTGCGGAGCAAGCGGGGCTCTCCATATTTTCTTATGCAGATGACACTCAGATCATCTTCTCACTTTCCACCAGTCATCATGTCACTACATCTGCCCTTTGTTCTGGACTTAGCAGCATCACCTCCTGGATGCACAACAACAAGCTAAAATTAAACGGAGGAAAAACAGAACTCCTTCTGTTTGGCAATAACACCGCCTTATGGGGGCCCTCCCATTGGCCTGTCCAAATGGGTACCCCTCCCAATCCCTCCAAAACAGCACGCAATCTGGGCATCATTTTTGATAACCAACTGTCCATGAGGCAACATGCTGTTAAAGTCTCTTCCACCAGTACAGTCATTCTTAAATGGCTGAGGAAAATTGCCTGGATGCTCCCCCTAGACACCCAGAAAACCGTAGTCCAGGCGCTCATTACCTCTCGCCTGGACTAAGGTAACATCCTTCTTCTGGGGGCTAGCAAAGAGGTAATTCGTAAATTACAGACTGTCCAGAACATGGCAGTACATCTGTTATGTAATTTACCTTTTCAATCCTCTACCTCCCCCTCTTTGCGTAGCCTTCATTGGCTCCGCATTGAGAGTCGCTCTAAATTTAAGGCGCTCTGTCTCACACACAGAATCATCTGGGGTAAGGCACCTCAATATCTAACATCCTTGATTCATCTTTATGTCCCCTCGCGCTCCCTGCGGTCATCCAATCAACACAAACTTCAGATTCCCAGAATCAGAAGAGCCAGAATGGGCTGTCGTTCATTTGCCTTTTTGGCCCCGTCCCTGTGGCACTCTCTTCCTCTTCCTCTTCGAACGGAATCGAATCATCTTACGTTCCGCAGAGATCTTAAAACCTGGCTTTTTAATCAATAATCGAGTCTGCAAGCACACTCCCTTTGTCTTTGGTTCAGCGCCGGGAAACCTTCGGGTAGCTGCGCGCTTTATAAGATTAAAAATAAAAAATAAAAATGTTAAAGGCATTCGAGCAATGATCCCCCCCAAGTATTGTATGGGGCTGAGGTGTTATACTTGAGCGGTAAACATGAGTGGGACCAGGAAGAGGGAAAAATCTTAAAAATGCTGTTGTCCTTACCGAACTGTACTATGGTTCAAGCAATAAGAATGGAGCTAGGGCTAACCTCATGGACTGTACAATCCCAAATGGCCCTGGTAAGATTCTGGAAGCGCCAAGACCTAGGAGGGACACTAAAGGCCTCACAATGGTGTAGAGAGGAGATCCAAATAAGTAATCTTGTCTGGGCAAAGGATGTGAGTAAAACTCTCCAGAAAGTAACAGGGCGCCTTAATGTGAAATTCTCTCAGGACGCCTTGATAGCCGATTTTACTAAGAAAACTCTTAGGGAACAAGGCCAGTCACTCTCTAGGGCGCAGGACCTAGTTTATATGTCAGAGAAAAAATCAGTCCAGTGGTTAAAAAAGTCATGGGTTAACGATGGCTGGTTCCCGTATTTGGACATACTGCCCAACCAAGTGCTGAGATATGAAATTCTTAGAACCCGGGTTGGGGTTAACCCTTGGAAGATAGATGGAAAATTAAAGTCTACACTGATTGGCCCAGAAGGTAACTGTAACTGTGGGCGTGGCCTAAGACATGATATGCTGCATATTTTACTTGATTGCTTATTTGTACACGATATAAGGAAATTGTTTTTACGTCCTATATTCCTATAGCATAAGATAACCTCACGTGCCCAGGCGATCTGCCTACTTACCGACATGCCCATGTTAGAAACTGCAATTGGACTGGGTACATTTTTGAAGGGTTTAAAAGAATTTGGAAGGGAGATCTCGAAGGAGGGGCACTGATTTTTAAGTCATCTTAAAGTTTTTATAAAATGCTAATTTTCAATTTTATTCTTTTAGCGATTATGAGATTTTTGTAAAAATAGGGTGCGTTGTATTTTGAGTTTCTGAGGGCGCCACCCTCTTTTAACTTTTCAATAACAAGCATTGAATTTTATTTATTTAAGATGCTGTAGAATTTTGTCTGTTCGTACTCTTTTTGATCCTGATTGTGTGTGTACTGTAATGTTTAAAAGACCATGGTCTAAATAAACAAGTTTCTCTCTCTCTCTCAATAGCCTTTCCTATATTCCCAACTCGCATTTTTGAAATGCTTTGTACATGTGCATAGGAAATCGCAAATAGGAAATCCCAATTTGTTCTTTCCTATTTGAATGTTGCAAAATGCGATTTCCTGTTTGGATGTCGCAAAATGTGATTTCTACGGGGTACAAATCACATTTTGCAATTACCAAACGGCCTTTGTACATGCCAAAAGGCTAATTAGCATTTCTTATCAGGCCGAAATAGCGATTGGGCCCGTTAAGAAATGCTAAATAGCTTTGTACACCTGGCCCCTACTCAATCTGGAATTACTACCTTGTTCTATGCAGGCATCTACAATGGTGCGAAACTCAACACTTGAATTATACTGCATTACTATGAACTGACAATGTATCTGACAATAGTGTAAAGTATGTTATTGACTGATATTGCCTGACAATGTTGTAAAGCACTCTGATACCCTTGGGTCTAGCCAGCGTTATAGAAAACTCTCAGAATCAATAAATAAATACATTTACAAAAGATAGTGGATTGGCTGATTTTTACTCATGGACATTTTGAATAATGAAGAACTTGAAAATGTGAGCCTCACATGTTTGCCAAACTACTCATTATTTTGGAATTCAAACGACGCCCTCAAGATATTTAGAGTATGATAGACATTAAGACAAACTTGTAAAATTATATCATTCAGAGTGCTTTTCCCAAATATATACTGGAATCTTTGATTGCCAGCCTCTTCTTCAGGTTAGGGACAAAATCTGAGGCATGGTCCTGCGAGGAGAGCTACCGACGGCCTGCTGGATACAAGGATTTGTTGGATGCAACCCTAGAGGAGAGCTTGCCTTAAGGAGTTGTCAGCCTAGTTGCTTGGTGACCAATGAGATGTGCATAGGATTTGGGTTCTGACCCTGCTAAAAATGCTGCCTGGAAGGCTCTTGAAAGAAGCACTGTCACAACTGTTGTACTAGCAAGCGAAGGATACTGAGGTCAATCTCTCCATCTCCCCATGCGGGTCTACCTTCCTCTCTAAAGAGACTCCCGGATAGGGAAGGGAACCTGAGGCCAAGGGCAAATTGGAGTTTAGGGAGAGGGAGAAGAAGAGGAAGATGGAGAGGGGGGGGGGAGAGAGAGAGAGGGAGAGAGAGGGAGAGAGAGAGAGAGAGAGAGAGAGAGAGAGAGAGAGAGAGAGAGAGAAAGGGAGAGAGAGAGGCACGTTCCAGCAGGTGGATAGTTGGAAGGCCTGGGCTGAAGTAGCAGGATCAACAGGTCTTGAATAGTAGTGGATGGACTGTGACTTCCTTGTCAAAAGGTAACACTCACAGTAAACAAGGGAAATCAAGTCCACATGCAAATTGAATAGAACAAGCAAATTAGGGTGTGCAAGAGGACTGCGACTGGCCCCCAGAAGTACCAGAAATCCTGCAAGAACCAAATTAGAATGCGATAACTTTGCAGCACTAGAGAGAAAACGTTTACAAAAGGAAGTCTACAAGAGGGCAAACACAGCATCAACACCACAACACATGTCAAAGTTCAAAGGGAATATGGACTGATGGAACCGAGAAGGAAGAAGGACAATTTAAGATGAAAGGACAGAAGGCGGGCACGACCTGTAAGCGAAGACGTCACAGCCATCACCAGACTCCTGCTCAAGAGGTGAAAGGTCTGCACACATTTCTGCCTGGCTTGGTCTGGAAGGGCTCTTCGTTACGGCCGGCCCTGTAGCGGCTGGTGCAGCTCTGTGAGGTAAGGACCATGCCACCACCTTTTTGAAAGAGCCCATCCCAACGCATAATGTGTCAAATACCTGCTTCTGAAACTCACGAATCGGGGAGGTGAATGAATTATTTGCTACAACTACGGTGGATTTTTGGGCCCTCGCAATGCACAGGATCACAGTTATGTATGTGTTCACTGAAACGTTATTGAAAACTGCACCTGCCAGAAAGCTTCACATCACACGATAGACATCCTGGTGCTCTGGAGTATAAACAATGTCCCGCCCGCCTTCCTTTGTTCACTATTGACTTTTGCACGAACTAAGCCAAGAGGCTGCAGAGGCAAAGCAAGCAAAGCGTGGTGAAATGAATGTCATTACAATGCAGTGGAATTAACGCAGACAACACTCTAATAAAGTGTATTTGTTTCCTGAAGTTCATTTTATCTCATTTTCCAGATTTAACTTTACTTTGATAAGACTGTTTGGTTTTGAAGCGGAATGAAGTAAGTTTATCTGATACAATTTGTAACATTTGGAACTTAAACATGTCTGTCTGTGTAAAGTTGTTTGCTTAACTGGAAACTATGCGAGTTTTGGTTTATTTGGTGCACTTAGAGGATGGAATTCGACAGCTAAATGAGCTACAATTGATATGTGCACAAACGGGTCCCCCTATCAGTGTGCAACTATGAACTTGCTTATTTGAAGCTTAATAGTGATCGAACTATGATTTATATTTCGCAATGGAACATTCTGTTACGCGTTTTTTTTCTCGCGAAAAGAGAAACACAGCCCCATAGGTATCTTTTTGGGTGAATATTGAGCAAACTCAAGTTCAGCATTGTTGTGACAGTATAAATTATTGATTTACACGTTTAATTATATTGTTTGTATTATGGAAGTCAGTTCCTTATTTTTACTCGGAAGCGTTCAGAGTTAGTATTATCAGCTACTGTTTATTCAGCTGTTACTGTTATAGAACTACCAGTAGTACCCTAGGCCACATCTGAAAGATTTCCTGGAGAAGCATCTAAGGTGAAGGTATTTTGAACGCAGGTTGAGTTACATTTTTTGTGTCATCCTGAAGCGTTTCCGAATTCATAATCTTGACTAGCATTTTAAATTGTATATTTCACGGGTGATAGCTACCTACATCGGCTGTGGATATAGTCCAGAGTTCTTCAAACTTTTGTAGGTTGAGCCCCCAGCTCAAATTTATTTCAGCTGTTGGGTCCCCCCACCACCCGACAGAAATTTCTGGAATCTGGTACACTACATAATTGACTGCCGCACGCATATCCCGGGCCATATCCAGCAAATAATGTTCAACACAATAAGAGTGTTTAGTAAAGTGCAGGTTTGTGAGTGGGTGTGCTGAAATGACAGGGACACATTATACAGCTCAAGCCACCATTTTCCTAGATAAAATGTGCGCAAATTGTTTTTACTAGGATGCTTTGTTTTACACATGACATTGATTGATAATAACACCACCAACATAAATGTGACGGGTGTGCCTGTTTTTCGCCACAGACGGTCAATCTGTGGATGGATTTTTGCTACTGCCATCCTCAGGTTGTGCTCCACATCCAGGGGCAGATCTACAAGGAAGTGCCGGAGCATTGCACCGCAAGCCCTTTGGCTGCACCTTGCTGTGGCACTTCCGAAGCACAGGGATGCACCATATTTACAAGAATATGACACATCTCTGTGCTTCCCCCTGCGGTGGCGCACAAACTATAGCCATGCGCTGGTGTAGGCATCCTTGCACCATGGTGCAAGGATGCCTGCGTCGTGGGGAGATTGTTTTTGTGCAGGAAGGGGCACCTTCCTGCCTCCTCACTGCAGCTGAAGCATTTCAGCTCTATGAATTAACCCCTTCTGGGACGGTTAACATAACAAAAGCATGGGCACTTCGTACCCCATCGATTTCCCCTCCCTCCTCCCTCCAACCATACCGGAGTTCACAGGCAACAAAGGTAAAATTAGAGTGGAGTGCGCGCCTCCCCTAAGTTTGGTGTCAGGCGCGCCCACAGATTGAAGAACTCAGATATAGTCCATAATAATCACCAATTGTATGCCTGGTCTCCTTTTACAAAGGAGTTTGAGAAAACTGGGTATGTCAGCAGATAGTCATTAGGTTTGAGCCAAGGACATCGAGAATTTACATCATTTTTAGCTCATTTTAACAGACTGGTTTTAGAAACTAATTGGCAGAATGAGAAGAGAGCATTCCTGTGTAGCTTGACTGCTTCAGTTCAAAATCTGCAGTTCAACCTATCAAAATATTATTCAGTCATTCCTATGTAGGAGTTGTCGTCCACAGGCATAGTGCATGGTGTTTAAAAGTTGGACAGGTAAAAAATGTATATTTTACGGCACACAGGGGGTCTAACGGGAGAATGGAATCCAGACCAAGGTGCAGTGGAGGAGGGTAACGACTGACGTCCTCGTGGGTGTTTAAATGCTCTACTCGACTTAACTCCCTCACTCTCTCTGAGCATGATAATTACTTTAACAGGATAGCGCTTCCACTTAAGAATCTGCTTAGAATAGTCCCTAGTGACGCGCTAAACTAAGGGAACAGAGGCCTATGACAGTATCTTTGCCTCCTTAGATGAGTGCCGGTGCACTCAAGATTTCACATGAGAGCAGATACTACATGGATGGCCCATATAGCACTGTTGTCGGTCTGACTATATATTTAAGAGCATACATATTTAAATAAACACTAGACAATCTACACCTAATAAACACTAGATTATCTATACCTGCATGGCTGGTTGCATGCCACAATCAAGTACCCTTGAACATAAGGCACCAATACCTAAATATAGGATTCAAAAAGACTACATGATGTCACCATTTGATACTTTGTCTTCCTTCTAATCAAATGTATCCATTCTTTCATATGAAAGAGCCCTACGTGATAATCAGCCTTTGAGGCTTGAGAGTGAGTAATGTAATATTGATTATGGGTCAGAAATCCCCCTATTTTCTTTTATACTAGTATGGATTGTGGTGGTGGAGGTTTCACAGGTTTTTTTCACCCCGCCACCTAGTTAGATACTCAATTTGTTGTCAGCGGTTTGAATGCTTGTACAAATCGTTTTCTGTATCTTTTCTCCATACAGCAGTGGGCCCCGTGATTGAGAGACTGTGAGCCATTTGTCTGTATTCTCTGATCTACTATGACGAGGCTTGTATATGGGTTTTCACACAGAACTATTTGAAAAAGGATATTATAGGATATCTTGTTCCTGACGAATGCCCCTGACCCCGCTTGGGATCCCTGGAGGGAAGAAACTTATTTACCTTGATGCTATAGGGAGTATTCTTTCCAAACTCCCATTTACTCTGCTTTTTAATCCTGTCCACTGGAGGCACCAGAATTAAATTGATTTTCTGCCTACCAGGAGACAGTTTTATTCCAATCACCCCCTCGCTATTTTCTCTAACAGCGAGATAGCACTCAGCACTCACTTCAACATCTCATTCTCATCTATTCCCCCCAATAAAATACATTTGGTCCTGTCCTTTGGAGAGTTGTAGCCCACACCAGGTACCTTGCAGTGCAGGTGTGAAGAGGGAACCCAATGATGAAGCATTTCACCAAAGGGTGAGTGAGGGTTATCGTCCTAAGCAGAGAATTCTCCTACAGACTATCCTTTTCTGAAAGATTTCTCTTATTCCCCGACTATAGCAGATGTACTTCTGTGTGTTTCTAAAAAATTAACATTACCATGTCTCTACAGTGAAAAGGCCCTAAAAACTATTTTCCCTGTGGCAGACGTAGCTGTCTTATGTTGAAAACTAGAGTACAGATAAACATACTAATACTATGTCTTGGGAATGGGACCAGCTACGAAAACAATAAACCCACCACTTATTCAATATCCAATTTAATGGCCATGTCAGATTTTTACCTGCCTGGCGTTTCCTGAGACTATTCTGCATTAACTTCCAGCACGTGCTCAGCACAGGAAGACATGTGAAAAAGTTGTGAAATTCCTCCAAGAACCACACAATAGGCTCACATGAATTAGCAGATATGACTCCTCTGAGCTCTATAGAATATGCAGGGTGTACGCTGTGGGCATTCTGTTGAAACCCCAGTGTCCAATACTGCCTGATAGGCCTGTTGAGCCATATGAACCACTTTAGCACACTTGAAATAGGAAGAAGAGGATGCTGAAACAAATCGTGTCTCTGGGTTTGTTGTGGGTGCAGTGCCTACTTCAGACTGGATTTTAGTGTTAGATGTTGGAGGCCACTAGTAGCTACCATGGTGCACTCCCCTATATACCCAAAACCATCAGAGCCCAAGTTTAGCGTGGCCGAAGACTTTCGCCATTTTGAATATGCCCCAACATATTGCGTTTTGGGTCTGTTTGCAGTCAGGCAAACAAAAACTACTTCAAAAGTGGGTGGAGGTGCCCCCAGGAACTTTTACCTCATTGATTATGGAGTTCCCAGGAGTCATCCCTACCCACTAACTGGTTCCTTTTATTATGAAGCAATGAGTCCCGACATAGGTCAAGTATCAACTTGCGAAGTTGGTGATGGTGATGCCATTGAGGAGGTCACGTTTAGTTCTGGATATTCCTGGCACTACCTACAACTTCTCAAATACTTCTTACCCCAAACTGCTCGGATTCTGACCAATCCTCCAGGGGGACTTCATAATACTTTTGGGGAACCTACGTCTGCTGGCATGGAGAATGTCTGGGGTTGATGGCAAATCTGAAAAGTACTAAACTTATTACAGAGAATTTCCTTCTACATCCACCTGGGACTCAAAAAAGGAATATGTGGAGCCGGTAATTCAATCCCATGGGGGCCGATGTTACAGAAGTGATTGCGTTTAGGCCACATCAAGAAAACCAGGGTCTGACTTACATAAAAGTAAATTCCTACAACTGAGCAAGTTCTGTTGGCCATAGCCTGGTTTCCACGTTAACTATTTGGAAGCATATACTAATGAAAAACATTATAAAAGGAATAAGGTTATTTATTTCTCTGGATCCATATTATCCTTACTTTTATGAAGTTAATGAGACTCCAAGAATTTTGGAGAACCATCAGGCAAACGAGAATTTATCTCGTAACCAACTGTCAGACAAGTTAGCTATGTTGCTTCGTCTAGTGTATTGTTGTAGGACCCAAACACCAAAGCTTTAGACTTAGATGGTGACCTTTTACACCTAGAGGGAAGATCTTTGTCATTGCTAGACTATGACTTCTGAAAAAACTCCTTTTATATGTGGTACAAGAAGAGTACAAGAAAAGTAGGACCCAGGGATGAAAGAAAATTACTAATCTAGTAAAAACAATTGATGACTGCCCTCTGTATTAGAGATGTTTGCTTGTCTTGCGGAAATCCCTGTGTCTTCAGAGGAGCCGTTGCTATAGCAAGTTTTTATTGAGTGGCTTCCATATTGCACGTGGCCACCCGCTCTGCAAACTATTTGTTTTTTAATAGCAAACACCCAAGTCAGGAATTTGATTTTGACCTGACACCGTGGGAGTTGTCTCCCTGCGGGTTCATTATATTTTTATTGTTTTCCTGGAAGTCTTGAACATGAAATACGCGAGAATATCCGGCCTAAATTGGATGGACCAATTGAGGTACTTAGTATGTTGACCCCATATACATGTGGTAGTTAGTTCAAGATTTCTTCCAGGAGGGCTCCACCAGCGGAATCATAACAGTTCAACAAACTCTGAATAGTGCAGGCAAAACAGCTATTTGGCTAGTAGCGTACCCCACCATGTTAGAGGTGGAGTACCCTATTTGCCAAAACTACAAATAACGCTCCCTGACTCAGGTAGTGGGTGTATTTTTGGAAGCGTTTAGGAGACCTGCTGATTGATCAAATGATGCAGCTTTTACGACATTTTATTTTAAACCGGATAGCCAGACAGTATGGCTACTAGTGTCTTTAAACGCAACTCTGAACATGCCACAGATGGAAACATTACCTGCCTTTTGCATTTTATAGATTTACTTCTACTGGCGATAGGAGTTGACTATTATATCATCAAGGATCACTCAAGTTGTGATGTGGAGTAATGTATTAAAATGTGGTTGTTCTCTCACTATTGTATTAAGGATTACTTTATTTTTAAAGATATTTAATTATATTGAATTTTTGGATGAGCTTCAACCCTCTTCTTGGTTTATAGGATTGTTTCAGAAGCAAGTAGAATATAGCATTTCCTAGCTATTGCGAAGGTAAGCTACAATTCAACTAAGGCTGCTGATGCATAGATTATGCTTCAGACCTGTCATTGTAATTTACAGCAGCCATGACATGACAAACTACTGCACCCATAAAGCAATGGGCTTACAACTACAGATCACACAATTTGAAATAACTAATCAAGAACATAACATGCCATAAAATGCCATCCTGCTCTCTCATCATCCTCTTTTTTTGCAATGAAACTAGCGACAATCAGTCTTCTCCTGGCAGAACTCCTCATTTCCTCTTGTCTCTGATTAACTTCCATTAATGACAATCAAATAAAAGAGAATTAAGGCTCCTTGTCCAAAGCATAATGTACAAAAGTTCACATTAAGTCATCACCGGTTATCAAAGATCAGTAAAACATGGGAGAAAATAAACATGTATTCATTAGAAAAACATTTTCTTCAAAATATATATTTAAAGATATACATGTCAAGCCAAATACATATTTCAACATAAATATTAGACAAAATACATTTCATCTACCTCACAGGAGCAAAACAGTTCATTGCGCAAAGCAGGCAGACATGATACTTCTCATCTATGTGTCCTTAATAAAACTGTTACCAGTCAAGAAAGACCCCCAATAACCATAAATACTATCAAGTCTTAATGTTATAGACAAAAAGGATTTAGTCAGTGTGAATCACTTCTTTTTTAGCCATAGTGCACAATGAAACTGACAGTACATTACAACAGATAGGTCATTATTTCCAAAACGAATCAGACTCACAATATAGGTACAAACAATACATCGTGTTAATAACCAAATATTTCGTGTCAATGAAACAAACGTTTACATGAATATACATAAATATAGGATATACCGAAAAAAATGGAACATATCAAATAAAAAAATATTCACCCCAAAGACACTGGATACTATGAACAAGCACAGAGTATATTTCATGAACGACATGTTAGTCCTAATCCAGGGCGCACCTTAAGTAGAAACCCCAGTTCTTCCTTCCAATATATTATATTTTTTATGGTGAAAATGAGAGGATTTTCTGTAGATGAAACTCAAACTAGGATACAGTGTGTCCGCCTCTAAATCTTTAATGGAACTGAAATATTCTATCACAATAGTTATGCAACTTCTCATTCTAAAACAGGACCAAAGGCTTGGATTATGCTTCTTTAAGGCTTACTTACCATTAGCAATGCAAAATCGAATCCCAGTTTACAATAAGATTTCCTAAATGTGAAATTAGAGGACCAGTCTGCTGCCCTGAGAAAATCCTCAAGACTGGCACCTAGTACGAATGCTTTGGAAGCCATAGCCACTCTGAAAGAATGTGCTCCTTATGGGGATACATAAATCCCCACTTTCTGCATTAACCATCTGATCTATCTGGCCAATGTATGGGACAAGACTGTTTTATGAGGTTTCTTAACTGACATATGGTTGATTCCCCTGGATTTCAGAGTTCACAACACTCTCTCATATTCCTGCAGGCATCTCACAACACACTCAGAGATCCCAGCCACACACAGATCTTGTCTGAGAGTTTGGCCCTTCAATCAATCAATCAATCAATCACTGCATTTCTAAAGCACGCTACATACCCGTGAGGGTCTCAAGGCGCTGGGGGGGGGGGGGCTGCTACTGATCGAAGAGTCAGGTCCGGGGTCTGTCGTAGGCTGGTGGGGAGAGCGTTCCAGGTCTTGGCGGCGATTTAGGAGAAGGATCTGCCGCCGGCGGTGGTGTTCCAGATACGAGGAACAGTGGCGAGGGCGAGGTTGGCAGAGCAGAGGCTGCGGGTGGGGGTGTGGAAGCTGAGTCGGTCGTTGAGGTTTGTAGGTCCGGTGTTGTGTAGTGCTTTGTGTGCGTGGATGAGGAGTTTGAAGGTGATCCTCTTGTTGACGGGGAGCCAGTGTAGGCCTCTCAGGTGGGGTGTGATGTGACTGCGTCGGGGGATGTCGAGGATCAGTCATGCCGAGGCGTTCTGGATTCGTTGTAGTCGTCTCAGGAGCTTGGTTGTTGTGCCTGAGTAGAGGGCGTTCCCGTAGTCGAGTCTGCTGGTGATGAGGGCATGGGTGACGGTCTTTCTCGTGTCGGGAGGGATCCATTTGAAGATCCTGCTGAGCATTCGGAGGGCGCTGAAGCAGGACGCGGAGACAGCGGTGACTTGCTTGGTCATGGAGAGGGCAAAGTCGAGGATGAACCCCAGGTTGCGTGCATAGTCGGTGGGTTCCGGGGCTGTGCCTAGCGATGTGGGCCATCAGGAGTCGTCCTAGGCTGATGGGGTGGTTCCGAGGATGAGTACCTCCATCTTGTCTGAATTCAGCTTCAGTCTGCTGTCCTTCATCCAGTCGGCGACGGCCTTCATTCCTCTGTGGAGGTTGGATTTGGCGGTGTGGGGGTCAGCTGGGTGTCGTCGGCGTAGGAGATGATGTTGAGGTTATGTTGTCATGCGACGTGGGCGAGCGGTGCCATGTAGATATTGAACAGCGTTGGGCTGAGGGAGGATCCCTGTGGGACACCGCAGATGATCTCGGTGTTTTTTGAGCCGAAGGGTGGGAGGCGGATGCTCTGGATTCTGCCGGAGAGGAAGGATTTGGTCCAGGCCAGGGCCTTCTCTTGGATTCCGGCGTCATGGAGGCGTGCTGATAAGGTGCGGTGGCAGACCGGGTCGAAGGCTGCTGATAGGTCCAGGAGGATGAGGGCGGCTGTTTCTCCTTTGTCCATCAGGATCCTGATGTCGTCGGTGGCAGCGATGAGGGCGGTCTCGGTGCTGTGGTTGCTGCGGAAACCGGATTGGAAAGGGTCCAGGATGTTGTTGTTTTCGAGGTAGCGAGTTTGTTGACAATCTTCTCTGTCACTTTTGCAGGGAGATGGGCCGGAAGTTCTTGAGGTCCTTGGGGTCTGCCTTGGGTTTCTTCAGTAGGGCGTTGATCTCGGCGTGCTTCCAGCTTTCCGGGAAGGTTGCTGTCTCGAAGGAGATGTTGATTGTTTTCTGGAGGTGAGGCGCGATGGTTGTGCTGGCTTTGTTGAAAACGTGGTGAGGGCAAGGGTCGGAGGGGGATCCGGAGTGGATGGAGTTCATAGTTTTGATGGTGTCTTCGTCGTTAATGGTGGACCAGGCGGTCAGGCGGCTGGTGCGGGTGGAGGTCGCAGGGGTGGTGGTCTCGGCGGTGGGTGCGGGGGTCAGAGTTGAAGCTGTCGTGGATGTCGGTGATCTTGCGGTGAAAAAAGGTGGCCAGGGAGTCACACAGGTCCTGTGATGGTGGAATGTCGTTCATGGGGATGGAGAGTTCTTTCACGATGCTGAAGAGTTCTTTGGTGTTGTGTGCGTTGTTGTCTAGGCGGTCCTTGAAGGCGGTCCTCTTGGCAGTCCTGAGCAGTTGGTGGTGTCTGCGGGTGGCGTTCTTGTGGGCTGAGTGGCTGTCTGGTGTTCGGTCGTGGAGCCACTTCTTCTCCAGCTTCCGGCAGGTGCGCTTGGAGGTCCGGAGGTCTTCGGTGAACCAGGCGGCTTTCTTGTTGGTGTGGTTGGTTGTGGAGATCTTGAGAGGGGGGAGGGAGTTGGCGCAGTCGCTGATCCACTGTTTGAGGTTGGTAGCGGCGATGTCGGGGTCGATGGGGTCGGCGGGTGGTCTCAGGGTGAGGGTGGTAGTCAGTTGGTCCTTGGTGACATTGCCCCAGCAGCGGCGTGGCAACTGTTGGGTGCGGTGGTGTGTGGTGGGTTTCTTGAAGGTGAAGTGGACGCATCTGTGGTTGGTCCAGTGGGGTTTGGTGGTGTGGTTGAAGGAGACGTGGGGGTGTGATGTATTCCTATAGGTTCTGAATCGATCCCCCTATTCCTGACCCTATTCTGGTTAAACAAACCAACAAGTTAACTAGCAGTCAGCCCATGAGGCAGAAAACCCCCATGATGCAGATACCGTTATCTGACGCAGTCACACTACGGCACAGGAACGTGTTATCTGATTAGGTCATAACGCTTGCGATCTAATTAGACAAGCGATATTCCTCCAGCCCCTGATAAGGCATACGGAGTTCTCATAACAAATCAAACCTATGACAACCTGGGCAAAACCCTGCGGCCATTGTTTTGATTTCACCGAGAACTTCAGCAAAAGAATGTGCTAACGAGCAAGTCGTATGACATCCTTATTGACGTATCTATGTCCATCCTTACGTCAATCTCGGCACCTTAAAGGTATAAATATTACCGATATTGCCCTATGCAAACACACGCGGTGTTGACGAGACGGAGCAGCCATACTTGCCGAAGCCCAGAGCAGAGCAGACCCCGCTGGCACAGCCCCGCCTTCCTGACGCGCTGAGAACGAGACGCGCTGCTTTCTCCTGCCGAGAGATCCAGCACCGGCGCTTCCGGGTAGCCCTCGCAGGCAGCCTGGAATATCGAGACCAGAGAGAGAGATACCATCCCTCATTCATCCTTAATTCCAGGTACAGAACTGAATAACCCCTCGCAGAGAATTCTTTAGTTATTCACTTGGCAAAAACAAACTTAACTTAAACTGTAACTTTCTATTCCCGCCCACGTATTAGGCTTAGGTCAGGTACACGGGGTAGGCGTATTTAGAAACACCAGTTGAGTACGTTTAGTCAAATGTATATGTGTATATAATATATTTTATTCATTTTAAAACATCTTATGGCTTAGAAACCATATCAATGTTTTTACAGTATTATTTTATACTTCTGCTTTTAATGTATGCACTTTACTTAACTATAAGTATTGCAATAATATCGATCCATTTCTCTTGTATGAGAAAAGAGACTGATCAATAAATAACACCTTTTTATTGAACACGCCCGTCTCTTCCTTTTCTCTACATTCTGATGAGACTAAGAATACACGTACTGACTGAGTAAAATAAATTGCCTTTTGTTCACACGACTCTCGAGATACACTCTTGATTAGGGGAGAGCAAAGTTGTCATGTTCTATGGTTGTCAGAAACTAAATCCCTTCTTGTCTAATCAGGGAAGTTAATTCCTTCATGAACATTCGAGAAAGTTTCTAGTGAACTCTGAGCTAGCTGGCAAACCCAAAACTTTAAGTCTAATATCGTCAGTAGTAGACCTAGTTAACGTCTGGTCTAGGCCTTTACTATTGAAGATATTATTCCAATGCGCAGAGCCTATTGGGATAATAGGAACTACACTACATGGCGCCCAACGCGTTTGGAAAGGGCAATAAAACTAACGTAAGACATTTAAAGTAACTCAGTCGTGCTTTCTCACTCAGACCCCTTTTTTCCCATTATACTCCAAAGACGTCTGGAGTGGGTAAAAGGTTATATCCGCCAGACCTCGCAGGAGGGAACTCCTATGTATGGTTCTTGGTATAGTCAACGTTGAAGGATACACTGTTCCAAAATATTGTGCATCTAATCTTTGTTTCCATACGAAACCTGATCTGCAAACAAAAGAAATAACCATCCTGTCGGTAAAATGGTAGACAGTGATGATGAAAGAGAGGCAGTTAGATTAGCAACTGAACTCGCAGCAGCTGATGCTACCATACAGGAAGCTGACCCGGATATAATACTCATCCCGGTCATTAAAAGGAAATCTATAACCATAAAACGTATAGAAAATGGACTGACACCTAGAGGTGGTACAGTCATATTCGTAATTGAGGCACGCGAATATCGGCAGACAGAGGTATACTATTCATGGATAAATTTTCCAGCAGCAAATCCTGTAACAAAGTACTTCCACTATTACAAAATAGAGGAACCTCCTGAAACGTACACTCCTTTCGAGGAGGTGGAAGTACCACTCAAATTTCAAGAGCATTTGCTCTTATTTGATGGCGCCCTAAAACATAATAATCACATCACCAGGCTCGGTCCTTTAGGTAGACCAGGAGCAACGTGGCCGGTCCTAGCCGGATACACACCACATCCAGACATCGACGGGATGTCTGCAGCTAACCTGTTAACACAGCTAAAACAATTAATAAAAATACATAGACAATTAGTCCAGTATGTGATGCGGACTTCAACAATTCAGCCAGCGATTAAACTACCACAGCTGACCCCTCACCAGGGGAACACAAATAAAATTACACCACAGAACATCCAGTCCTGCCTAGGTAAAGTACCGGCTAAACGGGAACAAATACCATTCTGGCTAGCGCAGAAAATCACCCAAATAGAGGCGGTGTTTCCAGACACCACCCCGCTAGAAAAGCACAGGATTCTGACTATCTGTCTTCCAATGGGAATCGCACCACACATTGAGGACTGTGACACTTGGGGTACAGTCTTTGCTTCCATCTACACAAAAACGCACGGTGTTCCATCCATTTCGGTAATACCAGATGTGCTAAAACAAATTCAAGACGAATACGGTCCAGAACCCGCTTTAACTCTTGGTATGAAATTACTAAAAGACTTCAAGCAGGTCTCGGCTATATTATTAGCCAACATAAAGGGAGAAGCAGCAAACGTGGCGATCCGCCAGAGGTTAAAGGAGACAGATATAGCAGACCAACCAGCTGAAATTGCCAGAATCATAGAAAAATCCTATGAGGAACTAGGTAGAGATAGTTTAGGTGGAATACCAGTAAAACCACAACTAATTGAAAGTCCTGAAAAAATATTTTTTAATAATAATTCAACATCACAGAAAAAGAGCTGGGATGGAAACAAACAATCCAATCCCAAAGAAAAGAAATTCCAGGCCAGAGGAAGGTCTCCTAGGCGAAGAGAGAAATCTCCGAACCAAAGACACAGGTCACCCCAGAGTGACCCCTCTGGGAAAAGATATAACCTTAGAAATAGGGATAATATAAAAAAGCCTGATAGATATCAAGACATTGATACACGTCCCTCTCAATCTTTTCAGACTTCCTCGCAGAAATCGGAAAGAAGAGGACGATCAGAACAAAGAGAAGAGCACGCCAAGTCCAAAGACAAGGAACCTGCTCAGCTAAAAAAGAAATTACAATTTCCAAAGAAGAAGGTAGCCAGCATTAAAATAGTTAACAATGCCGAGAATTCTGAGGTCACAACTGAAAAACGGGGAATGGGCTCAGACAATGCTAGACAGCGCAGCAGAAGTGAGCATAGCTCGCAAAGTCCTTATGAATCATCTGGAGACAGTGGACACGAATGAATATCTTCAAGTGGAAACTGCAGACACCAGAGTTAGCAAACCTCACAAAATATACGAAATAACATTACGTATAGAGGGAGATAAGACTAGAAAAATAAGGGGACTATTTTGGGATAATCTCTCCAAGGGCTATGCTATCCTTCTAGCTGAAAAAGACTGGCCACCAGAGTTTGTCAGGGATTGCCCTCATGGCGAAGAAGTAATTATGCCTGCCTTCTCAAATCATATCCCAATTCATAAAAAATACACACTTGCTAGAAAGTGGGCAGTGGCTCTAGCCTCTGCTTTATATAAAAATCACGTGGGATGGGATGAGGACTCTCCTCCTCACAAAATCCAGTTAAAATCACAACCTACTGCACAAAGGCAGTACCCAATTAAGCAAGAAGCTAAAAAACAGGTAAAAGAAATACTAGATCAGCTAGAATACCAGGGGGTGATTGAAACTTGCACCTCACAAATGAACAACCCTTTGTTTCCGGTCTCCAAACCAGACAATTCATATCGTCTAGTTTTGGATTACCGACACCTTAACACATGTTGCAAAACTTTTGCAGTGCAAAATTCGCATAGTGCTGCACTAATGATTAACATAGTGCGCAAAAAATACAAAACAACATTAGACATCTCTAATGGATTCTTTTGTCAAAACATTGCACCAGAGAGCAGATATTTGTCTGCGTTCTCAATAAATGGCACTCAAAAACAATTCTGTCGGTTAGCCCAGGGGTACAAGAACAGCCCGGGAGTATTCTCAGCGAGAGTAACAGAATTACTACAAATATATGATGATGAAGCATTATCTTATGTCGACGACATTTACTTAACAGATGATGACTTGGAGACTCACTTGAAGAGAGTGAACACCATAATACTTGGGTTCGCAGCAGAGGGTTACAAATTCAACTTTAAAAAATCCAGAATTGCCCATCTGACAGTCCTGTTCTTAGGATATGAATTATCAAGTGAAGGCAAAAGCCTGGCTGACAATTTCCTAGAGAAATGTGCCGTAATCCAAGCACCTAGAACACTGAAAAACCTACAGTCGATTCTAGGCTTCCTAAATTTCGGAAGAACATACATTGCAAATTACGCAGAAAGGGTCAAACCCCTTTATGATCTGATAAAACCAGATTTTAAAAGATCCAATTGGACTCAAATACACACAGAAATTTTGAGATCCTTACAAACAGACATGCTAATTAAAACAAAATTAGAAACACGCGATAACACACGCAATCTAGTGATTCGAGTCATCCCAGGGATATGCGGATTCACATACCTGACCTCTAATGAGGGAGAAAAGGTACCAATTGCATTCAAATCACACTTGTACACAGAAGCTGAACAGAAATTCAGCAACAAAGAAAAAATTGTTCATGCAGTTCAAACCGCAATAGCTAGAGAAAAAGATCAAGCTGACGGTAGACATATCACAGTCAGAACAGCAGAATCAGCCTTTGAGGCACTAACAACACCGTGTAATTTACCAACAACAACATTGAATCCGGAATGGATACAATGGGTGAATTCAATCACAACGGACAAAGTATACTATTACTTTGATCCAGAACTAGAAGAATTAAAAAATCTAGAATATGAAAAAACATACCCTCTGCCAATCGACATTCTGCCTTTACGACATTACGCCTGTGTAATTTATACAGACGGATATGCTCAACCCCCCGTTTGGGGAGAACAGGCATACAACCCCACATGTGGGATTACAAAAGAAGTGTGGCGCGGAGGTAAACTAAAACCTCTATTAACAAAAATACACTCAGTAGAAACTAATTCAGAACAACAAACTGAAATACTAGCATTGAAAATGGCGCTAGATAATGCGGATCGCGAATTCCCGACACTTATAGTGTCAGATTCATATTACTGCGTCAAATCATATAACAAGGATTTGCAGACATGGATTCAAAACGGTTACAAAGATGACACAGATGCACCAATAAAGCAGAAACTGCTCTGGGAACAAATAGCTCTTTTACAAAAAGAGCTACCAAAGGCTCACGTGACACACTCACTGAGTCATCAGCGTGATGGCGTTCACGTTGCAGGGAATTCATTGGCTGAGACAGCCACAGCGGCAGCCGCTAAATCGGCACCCGTAGTTCGAAAAAAGCGTACATTAAAATACATTGATGGTGAAACAGTGCTGGCGGTGAAAACGTCATCAAAAGGCGACTGCTCAGCGCTACCGATCAACTATCCACTCAATTATACATACATAATCGATGCAAACTCCGTCCCTTTTGCCCGAATCCCTGGAGTGGGGGATAGAGTGATTCCAAACATGGACAGGAGAAACTTGTTAATCGCAGATGCACATAGGGGCGAGGGTCTCAGACACCTCAAACTAAAAGATTCTCTGGAAGAATTACAATCACGGTACTGGTGGCCAGGCATGAGCCTGCGTCACACCATGTTTGTAAAAAACTGCCCAAACTGCAACAGAGATCGCAGTGGGGAGAGAAACAGTTTAATACCTCGTCGTTTTACTCCAGAAAAAATCAAGAGTAAAAAGGAAGGCTTGCGATTAACATATACAGGCTAGTTTCCACTTATAATGTAGATCACCAGCACTCGGCTGACGTCTGGACTGTTATACAAAGATTTGCGAGTCTAAATGGCATATACGCTAAGAGCATGCTACGTTTGACCATTGTTTTCACTCTAGCCCTCCAGCCTGATGGGAAACATGGCCAAATGAGCATAGCACAGCGGGAATCTTCTCACTTCCTTCCTGAGGGATACGGGATGGTGTAAAGAAAAAACCAAGGCATAAAGCAATCTATAACGGAAAGGATATTAGGTTCGGGAGCTGGGTGGGTCAAACATCTAATAAGTGTCCAACGTAGTCTAAATAACTTGCCAAGAAATTCTCTGAGGGGATTCAGTGCGTACGAATTATTATTTGGAACTAGGATGTTGATCTCTGACATTGATAGTCAGACTTCAGTGGTGAAAGAAAAAAGCTTTGATATCAAAGACCGTTTGGCTATTTTGCAGGACTTAAACAAAACAAGAAAAGACCTGAGCAACATAAAGTTGAAACAACAGCCAACAACCACTGAAGAACCACCACCTGTCCCAGCAAGACCTGTCTGGATTCCAAAAGTCGGGGATCTAGTCAGGGAAAAGATCGCGGTAAAGAAGGAATTTGGGCCTTCTTACAGAAAAGCAGTTCCTGTCTTGTCTATCAACGGGACAAGATCAGTTGTACTACCGCCACTTGCTGGTAAAAAGGAGAACCGAGTTGTATCAATCGACCTGGTAAAACCACAATCATGTGGCCGATAACAAACAGTAGGCCAAGTGGACTCCCAATAAGTAACCGAACACCAAGGTTTGCTACCAGTACAGAGGTCCTGACGAAGAGGCTCATCACATTCGAAACGCCTACAGAAGAACAACAAGGACTATGCAACAATGCAATAGAACTTAGACCTCTGAAAACCCAAATAAAAACTTTTGGCAGAGACACACCAATCTACAATGAAGTACCAAATGATAATGCAAGAAACATTAATCCTGAAGCGATTGGAACAATTGACAGAACTGCATCCGGCTACTTCATAAACTTCGATGATTCCTCTGAAGGCTTCAGTGAATCAAAGACACAGACATCATCAAAAACCTTTAAAGATAAAGCTAAGGAACTTTTGAAACAACTGAAAGAAACATATCTGATTTCTCCATGGATCGAATTTTGGGTGGGTTTTGGTGCATTTATCCTCATACTTTGGCTCATCATGGTACTTACTTTGGGACGCTTCATTGAGGGAAAATATGCTAAAATGGACACAGCAAGTCAGAAAATCAACTTGATCCTCAAACCACACACATCTTCACACGTCGAGAAAAGAGAACTTTCTTCAGTCAACTTCACAGCCAATCCGATACCGGGTGGGGTAGCCTGAGACAACACTGACTATGAAATTTATGGTCCGGTCGAAATCCTGAAATATCCACACCAAATTAAGATCTCATTGAGTGACTTTGCAAAACCAAGCTCATTTGCTGATGATTGGGACTTCGAAAGCATTAATAATATGATGTCTGACTTAGTAATGTCTGCTAAATTTACCAAACATGATTATTTGCAGGGTTCTACAAATTATGATAGTATGTACTGTTATAACCACTATGGTAACCATTTTCTACATAGATCTGCACAACCTAGAAATGTTTTAAATTATAATCAATGGGAACATTGTGCAACCCCTCCAAAAGGAAGCTCAAGAACCTTCTATGACAAATATTCATACTTTTCAGGTTTTAACATAAGTAATGCTGAAGCATTTTATTTCAAATTGTCAAACAAGACAGGAACTAAGACCATGATAACAAACACAAAATTGATATATTCGGACTCATTTTTTGAACAAATGAATACTTTTGGTTTTGATTATTGGGACAAAAATGTTGAATTGAAAAGTGTTTGGGGTACAAAAGAATGGCAAGTACAGGGTATAGAATCTTTGTTTAGAGCCTGTATGATCCCAGAACAAATGATATTTTTAAATGACACTGTTCAACAAACTACCTGTCTTGGCCTAGCCAAAATTAAAGACTTAAATAAACCGTCTATTCCAAAACCAACAATGTACAGCAATAGCACTGTAGATGAAGAGAAAGACGTAAATTATGTATTAAACCAAAACAGAACACATCCAGATTGGAAACAGTGGTTGATCTGGCCCACAGATACTAATAACTGTCAAGACAGATTCCTGAACAAAACACAGGGGTTCAAAATGACCAGGCCAGACCCTAGATATCCCCAAAGACATCACCCAGGGATAATAACCACCTACAGTGTGGGCAAATTATGCCTTCAATGGCTACAAACTTCCACACTGACAGAAATTAAGCAACACCTAACTTTACTTACTGATGGTGCTGACTTGCGTGATTTCATTTTGGGACCACGCAAACAGCATCAGAAACGTTTCATAGCAGCCTCTGTATATGCAGCATACAATGAGGCCTGGAAGGTTACTCAAATTGAAACAGCAGAGAGAATACGGGAAATTGACCGTATTAATTTGGAAAAATCACTTTCTGTAGTGGACAATGGGTTAATGACTCTGTCCTCCAGAATTTTTTCTTTGGACAGCATTGTGTCTTCAGCAATCGACATATTATCGCAAGACTTACTGTTATTACAACACGGTCAGTCTCAATTGCGTTCTATTGTACAGCTTGGCTGGACGTTACAAAATCTACGTTCAGGCTATGTGCCTTGGCGTTTAATCAACACAACGTCACTATTCCAAATCTTTAACCTTACTGATAGACAAATCAGTATGGCACAAAAGGGTGCTGATTATACAATCTTGAGCATTGAAAAACTCGAAAGATTACCAGTGACAATGTCAGAACGACCTGTCAGTGAATGGATAATACATGGGATAATAAATATTCCAATCTCAACCTTCAGGTTTCAATACTGCCAAAAATATATACAGGCTGGCATGTACGAGAAATTGGGAAAAGGGTACATCAAAACAACATGGAACCTGCCCTATTCACATGCATGTGTCAGTAATGAAGGACAGAAAGTGTTTCTTAGTGGCAATAATTGTGCGATGTCACTAAGCGACACGCTTCTGTGTAACGGAATTAGTTTGCATGGAGCCTGTGAAGGGAATTCATACAACCTTTCATGTCACCAGCAAGGCGCACCTGCAACAGAGATTGAACCATTCTTTCAAAGACTCTATAATGGGAGTTACATTATAATTGTAGATCGCAGATGTTGTAGTCTTATGCCCGGGACTCCTTATCTCGTAACTACGACTGCGAAGGTCAAGTGCTGTGGACGCTTATTGTTCCCCAGCTCCTTTCCAGACAGGGAGGCAAGGGCATGGCCCAACTTGAAAATTACTTCTATTCGAATAGATACTTTAAGCAGAATGAAAACAGTGCTTCTTCAGATGCCTACAAGGCTCACGTCATCAAAAGAAACGTATGATCTACAAGTCGCAAGGACGACTGCAGAGATACATTCATTGTTATCGACTAATTCCCCCTTACATTTCGTAGAAATCCTGAATGAAATCTTAAATATTTCTGATACCAATGGGGTCTCAAAGGTATTTAAGACAGTATTTTCGATGGCATTAACACCATTCAAAGCCATACTGGGTATTTTTCCAGATTTCGTCCATTCGATTTTTGGCGGACTTCCCCTGATCTTGGGACTAATTGCAGGAATCCTATTCTTGGTCCTTATTTTTCGTTATGGCAACCCATGTCACAGACCAAACTCTTGCGACAAGGGAAGAAACAATCCTAGCCATTGGATACCGGGACCGGATATCAAAAATCCTGGGACTCTCCCGGCTTAGAGACCTGAACATGACTTGGTTTCTATCATTTCGACCAATGTGGCAAAGATGTGTTTTACCTGTATTAAGGTGTCTGCTATGCGGAGAAGAATGCGTGTTAGACACCTGTCTGACGCTACAATCGGATGCGCCAATGGATGCAGAAACATTGTTGAGCCCGATCAAGGTTCACGCTTTGTGCTGCCCTCAAAGGCTACCAATCCTGATGACGGCATTCGTGGAATCTTCACCACTACGATTAAGGGGTAGTGAAGTTCAAGATGAAAGCAGCATCGAACAGGTACGACCTTCTGTCAGCAATGCGAATCAGAATGTCAATGGAGACAATCATGCGCACGAATGCATGGTTACACCTTTTTCCGAGTTAGTGGAACTTTCCCAGGAAGCTGTTGACAGCTTTTTCGAAAGCCTAAATGATATGATGTTCTCACCAGAGCAGAAATAGAGACTTTTGAGCAAGCTCGCACACGGCGTTCCCTGAATTCGGCCTTCAACTTTAAAAATAAAGTCACATGAACAATTTTACCTCCAGTTCACGGACAGCAATTTTTCAGCAGCCCCAACATATTTTTGCATATTTTTCGGGACACTATCTTCTGCTTAAAGTAAGAACTATTCTTAGAGAACTAAGGTTTCTAAATTTTAGATAGCTAATAGACATTAGCTGCCCGCTGGTATGTTCATAAATATTTTATTCTGTGATGGAATGGTCTCGAACTTTTTTTTCTGTATTAAGAGCCATTTCATGTGTAGATTCTCATATACCAAATAGCAATAATGTATACAAATGCGTGATTACTTTGGCATTATTCTACAGCTTGAGTGCATACAATACAAATGATTGCAATTTCTTCCGTATATTTGAAAAATTTCAAAATGCATTTATGTATTATGTATTTTGGGGTGGTAAGGTATACACTATACTCTATAGTATGTTTTTACTATGCATAGATTAGTAAATATGTCCATAGTTAGCGTGGAGTGGGTGTGATGTATTCCTATAGGTTCTGAATCGATCCCCCTATTCCTGACCCTATTCTGGTTAAACAAACCAACAAGTTAACTAGCAGTCAGCCCATGAGGCAGAAAACCCCCATGATGCAGATACCGTTATCTGACGCAGTCACACTACGGCACAGGAACGTGTTATCTGATTAGGTCATAACGCTTGCGATCTAATTAGACAAGCGATATTCCTCCAGCCCCTGATAAGGCATACGGAGTTCTCATAACAAATCAAACCTATGACAACCTGGGCAAAACCCTGCGGCCATTGTTTTGATTTCACCGAGAACTTCAGCAAAAGAATGTGCTAACGAGCAAGTCATATGACATCCTTATTGACGTATCTATGTCCATCCTTACGTCAATCTCGGCACCTTAAAGGTATAAATATTACCGATATTGCCCTATGCAAACACACGCGGTGGTGACGAGACGGAGCAGCCATACTTGCTGAAGCCCAGAGCAGAGCAGACCCCGCCTTCCTGACGCGCTGAGAACGAGACGCGCTGCTTTCTCCTGCCGAGAGATCCAGCACCGGCGCTTCCGGGTAGCCCTCGCAGGCAGCCTGGAATATCAAGACCAGAGAGAGAGATACCATCCCTCATTCATCCTTAATTCCAGGTACAGAACTGAATAACCCCTCGCAGAGAATTCTTTAGTTATTCACTTGGCAAAAACAAACTTAACTTAAACTGTAACTTTCTATTCCCGCCCACGTATTAGGCTTAGGTCAGGTACACGGGGTAGGCGTATTTAGAAACACCAGTTGAGTACGTTTAGTCAAATGTATATGTGTATATAATATATTTTATTCATTTTAAAACATCTTATGGCTTAGAAACCATATCAATGTTTTTACAGTATTATTTTATACTTCTGCTTTTAATGTATGCACTTTACTTAACTATAAGTATTGCAATAATATCGATCCATTTCTCTTGTATGAGAAAAGAGACTGATCAATAAATAACACCTTTTTATTGAACACGCCCGTCTCTTCCTTTTCTCTACATTCTGATGAGACTAAGAATGCACGTACTGACTGAGTAAAATAAATTGCCTTTTGTTCACACGACTCTCGAGATACACTCTTGATTAGGGGAGAGCAAAGTTGTCATGTTCTATGGTTGTCAGAAACTAAATCCCTTCTTGTCTAATCAGGGAAGTTAATTCCTTCCTGAACATTCGAGAAAGTTTCTAGTGAACTCTGAGCTAGCTGGCAAACCCAACACTTTAAGTCTAATATCGTCAGTAGTAGACCTAGTTAACGTCTGGTCTAGGCCTTTACTATTGAAGATATTATTCCAATGCGCAGAGCCTATTGGGATAATAGGAACTACACTACAGGGGCTTGCGGAGAAGATGGGGTCCAGCGTTTGTCCAGCGGCGTGGGTGGGGGTCTTCACGAGCTGTTTGAGTCCGAGGTTGGCGAGATTGTCGATCAGGGCGGTGGAGTTGGCATCGTTGTTGTTCTCGAGGTGGTAGTTCAGGTCCCCGAGGAAGATGTAATCCGTGGAGGCGAGGACATGGGTGCTGACGAGGTCGGCGATGGTGTTGTTGAACTGTGGTCGTGGTCCGGGTTGTCTGTAGACGAGTGTTCCTCTGAGGGTCGTGTTGGGGTCGTTGTGGATCTGGAAGTGCATGTGCTCGGCAGTGGTGAGGGTGTCGTCGGTGTTGGTCGAGACTCTCAGGGTGTCCTTGTGGATGATGGCGATTCCCCCTCCAACTCCTTTGGTGCGGTCTCTGCGGGAGATCTTGTAGGCCTGTGGGCCCTTCCCGACCACAGAGTTCAGACCTCGATCAAATCTAATCAGTTTTGCTCTTCCGTTCCCTGAAATACTTTTAACACTTAAACTCTTTCTACTTCTTTACGAGACAATAGAAATCTCGGTGAGCAGTAATAACATTACTCTCCATTTTGTACCTCCAAACTATTGTGATTTCTTGAACAAGACTCAGGCCTGCACGCCACTAAGGGGTATAATGCGTGTTGGCTATCTATCATACATTATGTCGACCAAAACCAGAGAAAAGAAAAAGACAAGAAAAATAAATAAGTGACTCTGATTCTAATTATTACAAAATTGTATCATCTTACCTTTGTTTATGATCACTTTTTGAATTGACGTACTTTGTGATTAATTTATATGACTGTACTAACTTTTCCTGCATTATGCAACAAATCATTTTAATTTCTGTTGGCATAGGGGAATTACCCACTTACGAGTATTGTTAGCACATAAGTCACTCACTCAAAAGCTTTGTCCAAGAGGTATAAACACCCCTGGAGACCGCGTCACTCGCTTGAAATCTCACAACACACAATTGGGGATTGTCTGGGAATGCCTGATGATGAGCCCTCCATGTGTTGGATTTGGAACGCCTTATGATAGCAAAAATCATCCCATCTGGGTTAAAAGACTGCCCAGACAAATCCAATGTTTGACGCCCATAACACTTTTGCAGGAAATGAAGCACAGCAACCAGGCGAGTTGGAGAACAATTGCTTCCTTTAAAGATCACTGTTGTCCAGCCAGTCACGGAAAAGGCATAGTACCCTATTAACATCCCATGCTCGTGTGTACTTAGAGGTTGAGAATTCAACCAGTCTGAGGCCCCTCGTTGTATTGCAGACCAAGGGATGTGCTTCTACCTGGTTGCCTGCCACGGGGAGATACCCTGCTAGTGTAAAAGAATTTATCGTGCCATTAGCCTTTCCTGCTCAGGTAGTTCATACAAGAAGTTCAGAACAAAGACAATTTCGGCCCCCACAGGATTAATCTCTTCCACCCCAACACCCCCCCCCCCCCCAATGCAACAAGTCTTCCAGCCAGATCCATATCTCTTTCTTAGGAGTAATGAAGCACAGGATTGCCGGATAAAGAAGGCAGGTCTTGCAAAATTCCTGGCTTAGATTATCTTTACAATAAATTCACCATGCCATTAGCCCCAGAACATTTTCCAGGACCATAGGGTACAACCACCCCCCTCTCCAACCTGAAGACTGTGCCTCCATTGGGGAAGAAAGACTGGGTAATTACTCAACGTTTACAGAACTACTGGGAACCACGCTTGTGTCATTAGAATACAGTTTACCTGTAGTCTCCAGAGCAGAGCTGCCACCGAGGCCATCATGATGAGAAGAGGGAAGGGGAAATACAGTCCATCACTCTAATCTTGAAAGAAGGCCAGTGATGCTTTAAAGTCCAGAGTTCACAGTGGAACTTGAGTAGTCAATCTGGATGTAAATATATGTTTGTTGGTGGTGGCATCTGAGAGCGAGATTTTGAAACACTTGTGGATGCATGCACCAGTCGCTGGAGTCCTTCAGGAAACATGAGTCTATTGAGGCTGTTGAGTTGAGGAGCTTTAAAAAACACCACTGAGTGGAGAGAAGACTGAAAGGAGGAACCTGTTACTTCCATACAAATTGCAGGAATCACTGAGGAGGAATGAAAACTATGTACAGATAGGTAGGCGTCCTTCTGGTCGAGGAATATCATTCAATCATTCTATCTGAAGAGATCCCTCAGAAGAAGGATATTCTCCATCTTGAAATATCTGTAGACCAACCATCCACTGAACTTTTTGTACACTGATGATTGGCCAGACACATTTGTCTTTTTTTGTTCACGAGGAAGAGACTGCTGATAATCCCTGTTCGATGAAGAAACAATGTTTATATTGCCCATTTGTTTTCCACATTCATCACCTCTTTGGTCGACCAACTCCTCCATGTCCTTTGGGAAGAGAATTGAGGTTGGTTTCACCGACTATGATGGGGAACCCCAAAATTCTATTGTGAATCCCCTCATAGTTTGAAGGACCCACAAATATGAGGTAATCTCCAGCTATTTGTGAAAACATAGCGTAATTCTGTATCCTAGTTTTACGCGAGAAGAACACTGAACCCTTAGCTGAAGAGCTAGGATTTCCTCTGCTACAACTCTTGCTAGCACGACTCCTGTTGACCTTGCACCTTGTGGAAATGAAGGGGTTAAACCCTTTTTGCTTTGGCCATTCTGATCTTCTGTGTCCTTGATTTCAATGGACCTTTAGTTGAAACCATGACAGGTGTGCCCTCTGCTGTGGCCAGTCTATGTGGACATTTTTGGTGGTGAGGACTCACTTTAGAGATAGGTGTGCCTTGCCCAGTGCTGTAAAAGGCAAGACAAACTTTGAGAGCTCCTTCACAATAATTCTTCACAAAGGCTTCTCTTACACCTCGGGCCCTCCTCGGAAGGAGCCAGCTCTCCAATCTTGGGACCATATCTCAACAACAGTGAGCGTCTGCATTCTGTGGATAGAGTGCAGTTGGTGTTACCCCGCATGAATATCACCCAATGCAGCAGTACAACACTAACTAAAAGCACCTAGATCAAATTCCCCAAGAGCTCACACCTTCTCCAGTGCCCTTTTTGAAATGCAGGTGAGCCTGTATCCCACATGGTCTCTGAGCCCTCCTACACGGGGAGAAGGCAGAACCGCAAAGGGGACTGTTGCCCATTGTTGAGCATCAATGCCATGCAATCCACCATGGGATGCCCCCTGACAAACAGTCCCCACTCAAGGCAAATTCAATGGTGTTGCCAAGTAGCGCGTGTGAGGTATGTGTGCACCACAGCTAGGTAGGATCGCATTTGGAACCCTCGCCAATGACAGCAGCAGGAGGTGGACACATGTATTCCCTGCAGAGCCATAGAGACAGATGTCAACACCAACAGTAGAAAATAATCTGTAATCAGCACAAGTCAATCTTAAACAGTTCAGAAATGTAGGAAGTGATGGGTACTTACCGTGGATGCTGCGAGATGCAAAGAAAGAGGACTACTTCTGAGAAGAATACACATTAATATTGAACTGTGGATTGGTATTGGTCATTTTCAGGTATTGTAGTTCATTTTACTTCACTGTTGTGAATTCTAGTAAACAATGTTCAGAGATAATAAAACATTGTCTGGCTATTGAGTGAAGCATTTTAAATTCCATTATAGTTACAGATGCAAGGACTATGATTCTTTCATTACTGTAAAACCACATCAGCCAAGAAACAAACATAATTAACAAAACTACAAATCGCAGGAACACAAGGGATGAAAATTACATAAAGTCCACCATTCACATCTTATTTCATTGTCCAAATAATGTCAACGCCATCATGACTACCTCTTTCTTTGCAGTGACTTTTCAGTGTCTGACCAAACTCTTGACCTCTCGAGCTGATATAGCAAAATTTTCCACCACACTGTCATAACCTCCAGAAGTTCAATCTTGCTTCTGATAATTTCCTGACATAAAATGTAGTAGAGATAAAATCCAACTCTAAGGAATATTTAATTCAATCATAACAAAAGGGCAAGAAATAACATGTCATGGAATATCATATCAATACAATTCAAGACATTATGAAGTTTAAACAACGCAGATTAAAAAGTTTTCTTGATGTCTGTAATCTCCTTTGTCGGTAACCAGACCTGGGCTTGTACATTATCTACTTGAAACTAAGGAACTCTATTTATTGTGTTTGGTGTAAGCCAGTTTCTATGACTCACAACTCTTGTAGAAGATGGTCTGTTGGTTGTTAGTGTATCACTAGTTCCTTCAGCTCTTGACCCGTGAAAATCATGTTGCCCAAGTAGTAGAAAAATCTCACACTTTTGGCTCTAAGATTTTTCACCACTAGCTTTATTATCTTTGTGAAGCATTAAAGGGGTAATGATAGTTTAGTTCCAGAGGCATTAGCAGATTACCAGATTGAATCAGGATGACCGGAAATGCTCTAGAAAACAACCCATCAGGAAGGAGAAAAATCAGAGACCAGAAGAACTTTCCAGCTGACCAGGCCAAGCAACAGGAAGACAAGAAGCAAAATAATGGCAGGAATTGAAGAGACGCAGAGTCCAAAGAGTCCAGTGAGGGAGAAATGATTCAGGAACAATTGCGATGCAACAGGACCAAACAATGGTACTCAATTTAATAGGAAAAAAACAGGAAATGATTTATTCCAAACATGGTTTTGCCCATCTTTGACTAGGAAGAAGAGGAAAGAAAATATAACCTGATAATTAAAAATAGAAAATTATGAGTGACTATATAGATGTTCTCAGAATTGTATAAATGGGCCCAATTCTTAAATACAAAGGGCCTGATTACGAGTCTGGCGTTGGCGCAGGAGTGGCAGTCCACCGTTTCAACGATTATGACTTGCAAAGTTGTATCGGTGGTGGACCGCCTGCTCTGCCTGGGAATAGTCGTTCCCTGTTGGTGGTGCAGGAGCACCACAACGCATTATGCTGAGCAAGGACTGGAGCAGTCCAGCTCAGCATATTTTGAGTTCTTGCACAGCCAGCGGAAAAGCTAGCAGTGCAAAGACTAAGGGGGACCTACAGGGCCCACATGTCCCAACACCTTGGGGATACATTCAGGGGGGCACAGTGCTGGAACTTTTTGGTCATTTCCATTGCTGTGCCTGTTTTCAAGGCACCACTATGGGAACAGCCAAAGGACTGCTGACCATATTACGAGTTGCACATTTTCAACTCGTAATACGGTTGGCGGTCCTTGTGCGGCTTTGGCACAGTGGAGCCGGCGTTTGGCCAGCGCTGCTGCACCAAAGTCATATTCAGGCCCAAAGATCTTCTTGAATGCTCTGCATACAAGAAGTTGGCATGCAGGAAGTCACCACAAATCCCATGTGAGATCAGAAAACCCAACACACACAGGAAAAGAAGAAAGGTTGCTCTAAGTGAGGATGCTGCTGCATCCTCGCCGAAAGGAAACTGTCAACGCACAGAGCTGCTCCAAAAACCTCCTGTGGCAGCACCTGTGTGAAGGACGCAGGTAAGGGGGAACTCCTTACACTCTAGCATGAACTTGATCTGCTGGTTCATAGGAGCGATCACATGGGTTATATCATTTCCAGTCAAATAAGTACTGTAGTTCCTATTTAAGATTTTGAGAGTTACAGATCTATTGGACCTCATGATCATGTTGACTGTCAATAAGTACAGGAAGAGCTCTCAATTGAACAGAATGGCCACTGTGGCATAAATAAGGATTTAAGTGGGAAACATGAAAGGAAGGAGGAATTTTCCAAGAGGGATGAAGCTTTAATTTTACAGTGACAGTATGTATTATTGTACTGATTTCAAAAGAATCACAACGGCCTGGAGAATACTTAGACCAAAAATTGGATTGCCGCAGATTTATGGAGGACAACCAGACTTTGTCACCTACATTATAGAAAGGAGCTGGTCTATGATGTTTGGCCTGAGATTGTTGCTTGTGTATAGCAATTTGTAAATTATGAAGCAATGTTTTTAACTTTTTCAAATTTCTTTAGAGAATTGTACCCTGCAGGGGCGGAATCTTCTGTATGCAAAGAGTATTGGGACGGTTGTGGGGTCAACCCCCAGTTAGTGCAAAGAAGTGGGAAAATCCAATGGAGGCATGTATGGAATTATTGTAAGCAAATTCAGCTGCTGGCTAGCGGAAGTTCCAATTGTTGATTGGAAAACATGAAGCACCCAAATTCAATCTCTCAGTTTGGCGAAAGGATTGGAGATGGAAGCCAATAGTTAGGACTCTTTTGAATGCCTAGTTTTTGACACAACCACTTCCAACACTTGAAGACATATTGAGACCCTTGATAAGAATTTTTTTTCAAGGGCAGACCATGTAGTTGGAATATATCAGAAACTTTCAGCCATTTCATATGCAGTTGGTGATTTGGGAATAGCAGAAAAATTAGCCATTTAGTGAAGGAATGCATAGTGACCATGATTGTGATACAGTTTTTGGATGGAGATAAATCAGCAATAAAGTAAGTAGAAATGATCTCCCATGGTTTGGAAAGTACTTAAGGAGATGCTAATAATCCTGCTTTTCTTCACGTTCCAAAATTGTTTTTGGTGCAGACTTCATAAGTCTTGATCAATTTTAAGATCTCCTGGTGAGGAGTTGGTCACCAACATGTTCTTTTGACAAGATCTTCAGTTACACGTTGGCCTCTATGTCCATAAATAATGCATTCTGACACAATTTTAATATCTGTTTCTGAGATTTGTTAGTTAAAATAAAAGGTTTCCTCTGTACAAAAATCAAACCTGTGATGTTTTTTTTCTGAAATGTATCTGAAATGTTCTGATCCAGGAATGTGGGTGAGAAGAAAATCAATCTGTTGAAAACGAATATGCTGTCGGATATTTCAGCACTCAGCTTGCTGAAGTTCTTGAACATTTCTGTGATCTGTACGAATGACCCCTGATGTTCAGCTCCAAGTAAGAAATGTCTTCATTCTATGAAGGGATTCATAGCTAAAAGTTTGTTTCTCAAGACAGAATAGATTCTTTCTGCTGGAGAAAATGTTTTTGAAAAGAAGACGATAGGGTTCTCTTCTCCGTCCTGCTCTGGTTGAACCAAAACTCCTCCCATAACATGGTACAACCCACTTGTTTCAACAGTAAAAGGCCTAGAAATATCAGGTTGTTGCAGGACAGGAGTTTGTACATAGTGGCTTTGTCAGTCCAATGGAAAGGTTTGTTCTTTCTTTAGCGGATTTGTGGTAGGTAAAACAAGTTTAGAAAAACCATTGATACATTTACAGCAAGCCCAAGAAAACTCTGTGTTTCTTTTACAGAGTAGGAAATGGGCCAGTCAAGGATAGCTTGACCCTTCCAATTATCCATTGGAATACTTTTAGATGAGAAGACATAACTTAAATCTTCAATTGAATCCTTGTCTAACAAGAATTTTTTGGGTTTGGCCAGCAACTGGTTTTCTCTTCATCGTTGCAGGAGCCACCACTGCTTCCAAGGATGCCTTAGCATCTTGTCCAAGGACTGTCTAATTTTTTTAGCGACATAGTCTGCCACCTTAGTAAATGGAACCATTTATGATGATCTATGACGGTAGAAATGCTCTGGTTCGGACGTGTTCGATATATTTGCTTCACCATCTGCCCCTCTAGTAGGAGGGCTCATCGCCAAGGTCAGCTACCACCTGGTTCATTATCAGATGTAGTGTCTTTGTCATCTGTGCCTCCCTACGTTTTTGCATGGAACCAGTGATAGGGTCAAAATCATGGGCAACTTCTTAGCAATTTCCCTTTAGTATTGAAGCCTCCCCGGGTAGAGGGTACATGTTTCACCATGGCCATACTTTTACAGTTGAATTCTTCCAACCTGCCAAATCATTACAGTTGCTCCACATCACGTTTCCGTATTCCCCTCGAAGGCCGGTGCATACCACTACACTCAAGTTTCTGCTGGTTTTGTCCATGAGGATTGATAGCGTCACCAAGTCTCTGGGAGTCTTACCAGCAGCACGAGAGCTAGTTATTGATAGATTTCAGTGTCTCTGTAACTGCGGACAGAGTAAAAATCTTCTGGGAGGCCTTGCCCTCAAAGGGGGCATTTCTTCTCATCACCCACATAACAAAGTGAATATCTGTGTTCCTGTAAAGATTGTACATTTTATTATTTTAAGGGAGGTTTCACCACTGTGAACTCACCCCTAAAATTCTGTGGGTCGTCCTGCTGTCTGGTGTGACGTAACTATATGTATTATATTATAGTAATACTGTCCTGTTTCCTGTTGGATAGTCTTACCACATAGGTGGATCTTGTGAGCAGGGAAGGGTGTTTAAAGTTGGGCTGGCGAAAAGGTGAAGAGTCTCTCAATGTGTGAGTCCTAGCGGGAAGATAGCTTGTAGCCTGCTACCACCTAGGCGAGAAGCCCGCTTTAGGCTGCCACAGAGCCTTCTAATGGCTCACCCTTGAACCAGCTCATCGTGCTCGGGTCTCCCAGGTTGGGACCTACCACACAGAAAGGAAACAGCAAAGTCTGAATGTCAACCTAACTCTCTACGACCAGTGAAGAAAGATGAAGATTACGAATAGACAGAGCAAAATATATGGAACTGGTTGCCTATTGCTAGAGTGTATTTTTATTTTGTTTGCAATTTAATTCCACTCTGTTCTCCAGAAATGTAGTTGTTTTACTATTAAAGAAATGATCTTGGAAATTACTATTATTTGAATCCAATGGTCAGACAATGTAAGATATAGGTACAAGAGATACATTTGTACAAGTACGGTCTCTTTATTTTAATGTGATGCCACAACACCACCATGTCTCCATCCTCGCTAAGCTTCCTCCAACTGTCTCTCTGGAATGTCCAGGCACTCTCTATCTAGCTTAGCTCATCCCTAACATTCTATAGGAGGTAGGAGACACAACATATCTTCCCCTTTTAAATAACAACTAAACTGGACATTGAATTAGAACAAAAATAACACTCTAATTTTGACAAAAATGTTTTTGCGATATCACCTCAACTATAACTTATCGAGGCATGCCTCATCATAGGCGATTTTGCACACTGTGTAGGAAAAAACCATCATGCAGTACTCAACCACTGCTGGGAGTTCTTAGATAAATGATTATTGGATAATCGCAGGGATCCAATTAAAGATAAAAAAAATATCTACCATGGGGTTTTCCTTTATTCAGATACAATTTAAATCACCACTCTTTCTGATATGGGATGAGATATAATGCTGTGTACGAGGAGAAGTTTGGGTGAGGCGATTTCTCCCAAATCTTTCTTTGAGTCAGGGGGAACACTACCCATACTAGGTTTCAGTTATCTGGCCATTCTTTGCGTGTTTATGTTGGAGAACATGACCAGGCTCTGTCTCTCCATTTGTGTGCATATAGCAAGACGTGAATGCCAGAAGATGATTCCCTGTGCCACTGGACTCCTGTAACCACCCGAAAAATAAGGCAACTTCATCTGAGAACAGTACCCCGGTGAAAGGGGAATGGAGAAAACAAAAGATGTGGTCCTTGGGATGACTGCATTAGTCCTCTTCGTTGTCGATTCGTTCAGTGTTTGCGGTGTATCTAATAAACATAAAGTAATTTTTTTTAGCATTTGCCCTACTAAGGTATAAATCGGTATATACATAGGTTGGAATGGTAAGTATACGCTCTTACCTAATACCTCTCACTTTCCCACTAGTATCTATCCAGGGTGTGCCTATGGGAAGTGAATACAGAATGTAGGAAAAAGTACGTACCAACCAAGTACTTACTAAGACAATAAGATAGTACTGGTAATTATGTCATAAATGAAAAGGGTAAGGTTCAAAACAAACCCAGAAAAAAGCAGTAGAAATAACTCATTCTCTACCATATGTTTCAAAAATCAAATATATATCCATAAGAATAGTAAATTCCAAAGGTTCGCAAAAATAGTACCTAAAAATAATAGTCTTTCTTCTTCCATAGTAATAGGAGGAACATATTACAGCAGTTTATTTCCTTTTTTTGCAGAGATAATAACCACCAGCAGTAAGGTTCTCAAATTTACAGCACTGGACAGTGAGTATACATATTTAACAACAAAAGGAGAGGTAGGGAGAATGAGGCACTCTCTTAGTCCCCGGTTAGTTATGCAAAAACAAGAAAAGAGAGGTCAGATCAAATACTTGATCAATCTAAGCGTAAGCTATACAGACCACAGTTCAAGGAGTCAACACAAGATTAGATTATCACATCCGATTTGGGTGATAAAGAAAGCCCTCACACACTGACCTAGTCAGTGTCATGCTTCATCATCGGGCCCCACCGACAGAGGCCGAATGCCTCTGCGGTGTGCTACGATGCCAGGAAGACTGCGGAGCAGGTTTTTTGTGTGTGGAGGGCGTGCTCTTGTTTACAGTGAAATATTAAAAGTGCCTAAAAAAGGGTATCGAAAAAAATATTTTAATAAATGATCCCTGAGGCACAAAGTAAGGAGTATTACGTGTCTGTATTTACATGCCAAGGTTCAAGGTTGGTAAAATACAGAATATACTCAATTTCTTTCAGTCAACATGTTTCTGCCATAAGGGTGGTATATTACCGTGGCATTCTTCAGGACTATACCCCGGCGGTATGGGCTCTCTAATCACCCACCCTGACCTGGGGACGTGAAAGTGAAAATAAAGAGTGAAAAAAGTGCATAAAAATATTGGAAGAGTAAAATACTCGATTCCAAAAAAATACTCCGTAAATTTGGAGTGTCACTGCACCTGTAAAGTGAAAAAAGGACACAGACAGACAGAAGACAAACATGAACATTGTTAATATGAGCCTTCCTGAGTAGTCATAGTGCTCCATGATGTGTGGCTCAAGTGGTATTCCCAAAGTAAACATAGATTTTATGCACCATCCAAATAGCCCCTAGAGGATGATAGCAGATATCTCTGGGAAGTGATGTGCTAAAGGTGTGCTATTTACAAGACAAACAATTAAAAATGGGGGATTAAAAACGCGAATGCGTGTACTCCTTATGAAGGGATCAATGGACCTAAAGGTCTGTGCCCCTTCAAATAGGTAATAGAAGGTTCAATTCTCACTTTCAAAAGGGGCGCTACTAGCACCATGGGTCTCAGGAGGGGGTCGGAGCGACCTGGCACATCCTAAAAATAGAAAGAAATGGTACACTTGCAAAGCCTGTACACGAGCAGATACTTAGCTCTGTTGACAGAAGGAGCAGCGGTTTTGGTATCGTCGTTACTCACGCCCTCAGCACTCTCGACCCGCTGATAAACCTAGTTGTGGCCTCAAATCCGGACCCCGAAGATATAGAAACGGGGCCGGTAGACTTGTTTTTAAGCAGAGCGGTCGCGTGTGCGACCTGTTTCCGGGTGGGCGTGTCAAGCCGATAGAGAGGCTAGGAACGCACACGCCCACCTCGGAGGGCCCCGTCTTGCTCAAAGCGAGGCTTGAGTGTCGGCTGGAAACGTCCATGCCCCCATTTTCGTGTTTGAAACGAGGCTTGAAAGTCGGATTGGTTATTAGGGACGAGTAGCGCAGTAGCGCTAGGGCTAATGCAAAAAGTATTAATATACTTAGAGTAAATGCTGCTTGTCATTACTGCAGTATAAATAAAACTAATAAAAAAACTAATAAAAATTAATCTATATTGGAGGCAAAAGATTGTACCTGGGAGCATAAACTAAAGGTAGGGACTAATCTGTGTGTGCAAGGACAGTCATTGGTGTCAATCACAGGAAAAAGGAATGACTGTTTACAAGCAAGCAGAAAAAACCCCAGTTTTGGTTGGGATGGTATTCCAGAGGTACTTGTTTCAAGATAATACTGAGCTCCACGGAATATCATCGTTGAGCCCATTGACGTTGGTGCCCAAACGATACACCCAACGTTGCTCCTTTTCAAAAAGTCTACTGGTAATGTTGGTTGTACCCTTCACTTCCTCGATTACCGTCCACCTCATGTCATTCGTAGTATGGTTGCTGTCCAAAAAATGGCGGCTCAGTTTGGTAGTTAGTTTTTTGCATCGGACGTTGCTCCGATGCTCGCAGATGCGTTGTTTTATTCTGCGCGTTGTCATACCAACATACCGTAGCTGGCACGGACACGTGATCAGATACACCACATTCATGGTGTTACAGTTAGTATGTTCCCTTTGGGTCCATACTTTGCCTGCTTCAAGTGAAAGGGTTTTAGTTGCCTCTGTCAGGTGACAGACACTGCAATTGGAGCACGGAAAATACCCCACAACTTTGGGCATTCCCCAAGCGCTGGTTACTGTCGGTGTGGGTTCAGAGACTTTATCTTTAGGACGGGTGTGTACCAGAGCGTCTTTAAGACTGCGACCCTTTTTAAAAGAGAAAAGAGGTTTCTCCCAATTCTCTCTGTAAGAGGTCAGAATATTCCAATGTTTATTGATGGATTTTTTCATCATGTTAGACAGACTGCTGTATGTTGTCACACATGTGAGGGGTATTGTTCTCTGGTTAATGACTTTCTCCTCTAGTAGTGCCTCTCTTGGTTGGTTCCTCGCTCTCTTGAAACCTTTGCTCAGGATAGGTGCCGGATACCCTCTGTCTTTTAATTTCCCAGTGAGGCTTAGGGACTGTTCTTTGAAGTCCGAGAGGGAGGTGCAATTGCGCCTAAGTCTCAAAAATTGCCCATAGGGGAGGTTTTCCTTCAAAGGGCGCGGATGGAAGCTACTGAACTCAAGGAGGTTGTTTTTTGCAGTAGGCTTATGATGTGTCTTAGTCCTAAGGCCAGTTCCTTGCACCGAGATCTCGACATCAAGGAAGACAATCTCAGACCTACTCTTACAAACACCAAGAGTAGGTCTGAGATTGTCTTCCTTGATGTCGAGATCTCGGTGCAAGGAACTATCCTGAGCAAAGGTTTCAAGAGAGCGAGGAACCAACCAAGAGAGGCACTACTAGAGGAGAAAGTCATTAACCAGAGAACAATACCCCTCACATGTGTGACAACATACAGCAGTCTGTCTAACATGATGAAAAAATCCATCAATAAACATTGGAATATTATGACCTCTTACAGAGAGAATTGGGAGAAACCTCTTTTCTCTTTTAAAAAGGGTCGCAGTCTTAAAGACGCTCTGGTACACACCCGTCCTAAAGATAAAGTCTCTGAACCCACACCGACAGTAACCAGCGCTTGGGGAATGCCCAAAGTTGTGGGGCATTTTCCGTGCTCCAATTGCAGTGTCTGTCACCTGACAGAGGCAACTAAAACCCTTTCACTTGAAGCAGGCAAAGTATGGACCCAAAGGGAGCATACTAACTGTAACACCATGAATGTGGTGTATCTGATCACGTGTCCGTGCCAGCTACGGTATGTTGGTATGACAACGGGCAGAATAAAACAACGCATCTGCGAGCATCGGAGCAACGTCCAATGCAAAAAACTAACTACCAAACTGAGCCGCTATTTTTTGGACAGCAACCATACTACGAATGACATGAGGTGGACGGTAATCGAGGAAGTGAAGGGTACAACCAACATTACCAGTAGACTTTTTGAAAAGGAGCAACGTTGGGTGTATCGTTTGGGCACCAACGTCAATGGGCTCAACGATGATATTCCGTGGAGCTCAGTATTATCTTGAAACAAGTACCTCTGGAATACCATCCCAACCAAAACTGGGGTTTTTTCTGCTTGCTTGTAAACAGTCATTCCTTTTTCCTGTGATTGACACCAATGACTGTCCTTGCACACACAGATTAGTCCCTACCTTTAGTTTATGCTCCCAGGTACAATCTTTTGCCTCCAATATAGATTAATTTTTATTAGTTTTTTTATTAGTTTTATTTATACTGCAGTAATGACAAGCAGCATTTACTCTAAGTATATTAATACTTTTTGCATTAGCCCTAGCGCTACTGCGCTACTCGTCCCTAATAACCAATCCGACTTTCAAGCCTCGTTTCAAACACGAAAATGGGGGCATGGACGTTTCCAGCCGACACTCAAGCCTCGCTTTGAGCAAGACGGGGCCCTCCGAGGTGGGCGTGTGCGTTCCTAGCCTCTCTATCGGCTTGACACGCCCACCCGGAAACAGGTCGCACACGCGACCGCTCTGCTTAAAAACAAGTCTACCGGCCCCGTTTCTATATCTTCGGGGTCCGGATTTGAGGCCACAACTAGGTTTATCAGCGGGTCGAGAGTGCTGAGGGCGTGAGTAACGACGATACCAAAACCGCTGCTCCTTCTGTCAACAGAGCTAAGTATCTGCTCGTGTACAGGCTTTGCAAGTGTACCATTTCTTTCTATTTTTAGGATGTGCCAGGTCGCTCCGACCCCCTCCTGAGACCCATGGTGCTAGTAGCGCCCCTTTTGAAAGTGAGAATTGAACCTTCTATTACCTATTTGAAGGGGCACAGACCTTTAGGTCCATTGATCCCTTCATAAGGAGTACACGCATTCGCGTTTTTAATCCCCCATTTTTAATTGTTTGTCTTGTAAATAGCACACCTTTAGCACATCACTTCCCAGAGATATCTGCTATCATCCTCTAGGGGCTATTTGGATGGTGCATAAAATCTATGTTTACTTTGGGAATACCACTTGAGCCACACATCATGGATCACTATGACTACTCAGGAAGGCTCATATTTACAATGTTCATGTTTGTCTTCTGTCTGTCTGTGTCCTTTTTTCACTTTACAGGTGCAGTGACACTCCAAATTTACGGAGTATTTTTTGGGAATCGAGTATTTTACTCTTCCAATATTTTTATGCACTTTTTTCACTCTTTATTTTCACTTTCACGTCCCCAGGTCAGGGTGGGTGATTAGAGAGCCCATACCGCCGGGGTATAGTCCTGAAGAATGCCACGGTAATATACCACCCTTATGGCAGAAACATGTTGACTGAAAGAAATTGAGTATATTCTGTATTTTACCAACCTTGAACCTTGGCATGTAAATACAGACACGTAATACTCCTTACTTTGTGCCTCAGGGATCATTTATTAAAATATTTTTTTCGATACCCTTTTTTAGGCACTTTTAATATTTCACTGTAAACAAGAGCACGCCCTCCACACACAAAAAACCTGCTCCGCAGTCTTCCTGGCGTCGTAGCACACCGCAGAGGCATTCGGCCTCTGTCGGTGGGGCCCGATGATGAAGCATGACACTGACTAGGTCAGTGTGTGAGGGCTTTCTTTATCACCCAAATCGGATGTGATAATCTAATCTTGTGTTGACTCCTTGAACTGTGGTCTGTATAGCTTACGCGCAGTGAGTATACATATCCAACAACGGTAATATGCACCTTACCAACACAGAAGAGCAGTCATCTGTTGGTAAATTCTTCAGTACCCTTGCTTGTGAAATCTATTGTTTTTAATATAAACTTAAAAGGGGCTTACATCTCGCCTGTCTCTTTCTTGGCTTTTCATTGGTTCCTGTGCGTGCCACTTACTTTTCTTCCAATTCTGTTGGCTGTAGCATATCTTCCTGCAGTTACCAATGCTTGTTCCTCGTCTGCTTCCCTTATCAGTTTCTCGTAGCCGAAATACTGTTAAGATCCGCTTTGGTGGTACGATTTTTTCCATAAAGTTTTGACTCTTTTTGCATTTTTGTCTTGCAGCAGATTCATATAGCAATTTATCATCCGGAGAGATTAAGTTATTTACCAAGAATTGCAGGCTGTAGTGCCAGCCGAGACTGATCCCCAGCTCTCGAGTGAGCAGCTCTGGCCGCAGTGCCATATCTTCTCAACTCCTGTGTGACTTCTCAGAGAGCTCTTTCCTTCGTCCTGGGCAATGATTGATAAAAACAGCTTTTTATTTAGCACGTAGACAAAACCGATGCATTACCAATGCTTGCTGTCTGTGCAGGTTCTTAGGGAGAAGGTATCCAAGATCACAACACTATCAAAAGGCAAGCAACACATGGAGCAGATGCTAAAGATTCACAACAGTGGTCACTAGGAAGTAACAGAGCCAAGGCCATCAGGAACAAAATCAGGTAAGTCTTTAGTTTAGCACAAAAATTGTAGGCGAAGAGCGACTCATGAACCTTTTATGCTGTGCACCTGAGGAGTCCATCCTCGAATGGTGCAGACTTCTTGGAGGGGCGTCAACACAGGGGAATGCATAAACACTAGACCGCATCCCCTGCCTCGGCCCTCTTGCGGACTATATACCATGCTGTGCACCCCGTGCAGTGATGTGCGGTTGCAGCCAAGACAGTCTAGTAGGCCTAGCCCTCTCTCTTCCCTCCTCCATGTCTAGCTTTAGCACTTTCAGCCCTACCCTGCTACACTTGCTGGCCCATTAGTGCACACCGCACCACTGAGACAGCATCCACTTTAGTTACAATTTTGATATCAGGCCATTTTGAAAACGTAGCTATTAAAACAAATACATATTTGCACTTCTAGCCCAAATCACAAATGGTACCTAAAATGTCCAGGCACTGTTTTCCTAGGATTTTCCATGCCTGCATAGGACATGAAGTTGGTCTAAACTGGACTAGTGACTTACCCACGTTAGCGCAGTCACTACAATCAGACAAATTTCTTGATCTCCGTATGTACACTAGGCCACCAGTACATCTCTTTAACTCTCCTCTTGGTTTTCACAATGCCCAAACGTCTCTTGTGATTAATGTAAAAAATCCTTTTCCCTAATGTGACTGGAGGAATGATACTATAACCCTATAAACCAGAACCCAAGACATTTCGTTCCTGACCTCCCAAAAACTTCAAACCTTGTTGCATTCTGGCTTTTCTTCCCCACAAGGATAACATTTTGCTTTGTACTACACGAAAGATTTTCATCCTCATAAGCAGATTCCCATTCTTCAGTGGAAACTGTATTAGGCAAAGAGACATCCGACACACAACATTCAATCTACACATCTTGATCAACAGTAGACCTCAAAGGAGCTCTACTCAAGAAATCAGCCATGTGTTTTTTGATTCCTAGAAAATATTCTACGATATATCTATAGTCCAATTAATGTAAGGACATCCTGGCGATGCGTGGTGTGGCTTTTGTCATAGTTGTGAGAAGTTTAACCGAAGGTTTATGGTCTATCCTCAATGTGGGTTCTACTCCCCAAATGAACTGTCTAAAATATTTCACTCCCCACACACACCTCAAAGCTTCTTTCTTGATCACCAAAAACTTCTCCTCAGACTTAGTGAGCGATCTTGAAGCACAAGTTATCGTCCCCTCCTTGCCACCATATTCAACTTGGGAAAGTACTGCACCCAACCCTCTATTGCTGGCATCAGTAGTTAAAATTTGGCACAAATTTCACATAGAACACCGTTAAACCTAACATGCATTGGCATAGCCAATAGGTCTCGCCTTTGGGACCTTAAAAAGTGTTTAGCCATGCAACAGTTGATATTGCACCAAGGATATTGTGCTACATAATTAAATACGTATAAGGTCCCAAAGGCGAGACCTATTGGGTATGCCAATGCTTGTTTTTTAATGCTCTTGTAGTGAATTTCATTCATTGCTGGGGGCTCAGTCCGAGTAAAGATGCGAAGAAGCAGTGAAGACTGGTATTGAGGCCACTAAAAACTTGTGAAGTCCATCGTTAGATGCCAAACCCATAAAAAGTGAAAGACAATTGTGTGTCACATAGAAATGGAAACAAAAGGTCCCTGGCAACAGGTTTTATTTTAATTGTACTCTTATTTATATACAGATATAAACCGCGGAAGAGCTCTGTCTTTCTCTTCTTGATACGAAACCATGGCTCCTGTGGTCCAATGCAGATCGCGCACAGAAGAATGTAAATACAATTAATTAAACACATCAGGAAATGCAATTAATTAAACAAATCAGGAAATTACATAATTGAAGACCCATTCATTCTTTGATGAAACGGGACGTTGTTGATGGAGGCAAAACTTCTAAGTAATATGAGAGCATATTACAGCCACGTGGTCTATCGAAGCGCTGCAAAGTGGATGAAAGACGCCGCTTTGGCGCTACACACGATTTTTCAAAACAATCGATTAACAAAATAAAATACTATAGTACGGATCGTCTGAAAATTGGTTGGTAGGCGCTGGTGCACAGAGAATCCTAAATTCCTGAAACAGTATTACGTCTGAGAGATAACAAGTATCCCTGACACTAACAAGTATTGTATACCTACGAAGAAAACGTTCTCTCCATATAAAGGAACATGGTGCTCAAAGTAAAGTCGATATTTGCGTGGAATGGAATAGGATTCATTTTTAATAATGTGGAAGAAAACAACAAAATAAATGAAGTGAGAGAGGAAAGAAATACAGAAACAAGGAAAGGAAAGAGACATACAGGTAAAAGTAGGATAGAAAATGTGCGAAATGAAGACAGTGAAAAATGTGTACGTAGTCTGCTCATTTTCAAGCACTGCGCTCGTGCTTGTGGCGTGCCGCTGCTCGCTTCCGCAAGGTGGATACCGCCACAAGCACGAGTGTGTGCTTGAAAATGAGCAGAGCGGCGGCTAAAGGCCCTCCTAAGCAGCGCATGTGCGCTGCGTAGACGAGACCTAAAAAGGATCTCTAATCATCCTTGCTTCTTGGTGTCTGTGAGTTAGTGTTCGCTTCCACTTACTCTAGTTTAGGCAAAATTCCTTTATCACAAATCAAATGACCTAAGTAAGCTACAGACTCTTGAGCAAATCTGCATTTGGAGAATTTCCACTGTCAAACCCTTTTCCTCAAGCACCTTCAACACATTTTGTAATCTAGGGGCATATGTATTAAATACTCTATTTGCAAGGCTCAAATAATGATTTTTTGAGAATCGCAAACAAGATGTATTTAAAAATTCGCAAATAGTAAGCAATTTCTTGGCATTCCTTAATTGTGATTAGCAAATTGCGAACCACAATTAAGAAATACCTTCCCATTCATTCCTCTGGGACAGGAGGCCTATAGGAATGTGTGGGAAGACATTCTCAATTTGCGATTCGCAATTTGAGAATCGCAAATTGAGAATGCAATTTCAAGGGTGCCAGGGTGTCCAAAGAACACGCTGATGCACCCCTGAAATTAGCATTTGTGCGCATGTGGCACACATACATGCCCTAAGGGCATGTATGTGCAATATATGTCACTTTGAAAAATGCCAAAAAGTGAATTTTTCAAAGAAATTGCAAATTACCACAAACTTGAAGTTGGTGGTAATTTGCGATTTCTTAAGGAGATATCGCACAACATAGGTGCTTCATACATTTCATTTAAGGAATCACAATTTGCGATTCCTTAAATGTAATCGCAAAATAGAGAATAGCAAATTTTGCGATTCTCTAATTTGCGATACACTTTTGGGATGATACATCCCAAAAGGCCTTTTCCCGTTCGCAAACGGGTCGATTCTGAGAATCGGCCCGTTTGCGAGCGGAAAAAGGCTTGATACATATGCCCCCTAGAATTATGCCCCTTCCTTGTCATGACCAAAATGTCATCTTGTAAAAATGGTATGCCCTCCAGGCCTTTAAAATTGTTATACATAAGGCGTTGGAACACTGCAGCTGCCAAAGCTAGACCAAATGGTCTGCAGCAGAACTGATAACAGCCACAAGGTGTAATAAAGGCTGTCAAAGTCCTACTAGCGGATGAAATAACACTTGGTGATACGCTGATTTCAAATCTAACACGAACCATATCACCACTTTAGTCATTGCCAACAATTATCCACTTCTTGACAATGGACACTTGTCTATTTGAATATTGTTGTTAAGGTCTCTCAAATCAATGTACAATCTGATTTTTCCATTCTCACATCTCCCCACCACAAGTGGTGCCAACAACTTCGAAGATTCCATCTGTTCAATGATCTTATCCCTCATCTAACGTATTTGATTCCCTTTCTCCTTCGTCTCTGCCAGCAAAAGGAACATTTCTTAGTTTGTGTGAAACTGGTACGGGATCCTTTTTGAGTATTATCTTATGCGAAAACCCTACAAGTTTGCCCACATCACCTGAGAAAATGTTTGAAAACCCAGACTTCAATCTATTCACAAAAAGATCATCTTGAATAACAAGTAACACTTGCTCTGGGCTGTTAGGATCAAACTTAATTCCTAAGCCCACCCCAACACCAGAGGACCCTTCTCAGCAACGCAAAGCTTCCCACTCGCTGATCTGCCCTTGAATTTAAAAGTCAACAACTGGTACCCTCTAATAAGGATTGATTCACCCGTTAAACTCTCTGGACGAATGTCATTTGGAAACAACTGTGTTCCTAATGTGTCAACAAAGTTCTCATCCCACAAAACCTTATTGACAATAGCGTAAGGTGACCATGAATCTGTTACAAAATTCACTATAACCCCCCAAGATCCATTTCACATGCAGGCTTATTTCTTGAACGAAGGCTAACATTTAACACTTTGAACTTGATGCTTAACTGAGTCACCCAGCTTCACGTCACCATGAAAAGATTCAGATCCAGGCGCGTCCTGCACAGTTAACCATAGCAGAAGACATTTTCTTCCTGCACACCTTGGCAAAGTGATCCGCGATCTCACAGTATTAACATTTCTAAACTACAACTGGGTATGGGAAAAGTGGCTGGGTCAATGAGTTCATGACAGTGTCCGAGGGTGGAGATGCTGCTATACAGTAATGCCGTATTATGCCAACTGAATGCCAGTGCTTTGCAATCGCTCTATGTAATTATGTCTAACAAATCAAATGTGAGTCATGAAGTTCACATTTTATGTCCAAACCTCAATAAAATCTTTTTATTAAATAATAAAAATCCTATAGCTGGACACTTTTTATTGAGAGCCAAATGATCAATACAACCACAAATGTAACACTCTCTGGTTCTTGATCATGAAACCTTGTTATAAGCCTGGTTCTTGTGGGTTTAAAAGCACTACCAGCGATATTCTTTGCATCCTTATTATGTGTATGAAACTTTCTCTTTGTCACTTCCATACGTACTCAATCTCCGACGAGTTAACATTAGCTGCTTGGGTGCACCTTTTTAACAACTCTGCTTTTTTGATGAAAGCAATAACATTGTTTAAAGGGGAATCGCTATACACCCATAAGTTCCCTTGAATGTGTGTTCTATTTGCGTGCATTATAATTTGATCTCTAATAAAGTCATCATGAAGGTTATCAAATTTACATGATATAACAACTTCCTTACATTCGAAACATAGTCTTCTCCAGGCTCATGTTTGTTCTGCTTCCTCTGGAAAAAAGATCACCATTTTTAGCTACACAAACAATAGTTGAAAAGTAAACATCCAAATCCTCCAATGCATTTTTGTAAATGTCTGATTCTTCAGTTGATCTTCTCCATTTGGTTGTAAATCCTTAGCCATTCTGGATCTAATGTGTGCAGCAATATCTTTTTCTTTCTTGATGGTGTATATTCATCTTCATTTTCATCTTCCAATATAGAGATATAATTCACAAAATATTCTTTCCATTCCGGTCATTTCATTACAGTTTCACCTGGTGCAGGTAAGAATGCTTGTGGGGGAGTTAATGAAAAAGTTTGAGAAGCACACATATTATATGTGTTATTAAAACACAACTCGTTTGCAAGGTCCTAAAAACTGAAAGGCTACTGCTGGTGAAATATTATACATGCAGTACTGACAAAATTAAGAAACGAAGAAGAAAAATAAAACGGAGGAGAATGAAAAACTAAAACAAAAAAACGGGTTCTCCTAAAACACCCAAAATATTTACTCTGCCCAGTGGAATATTACAGTATACACCACAGTAATATTAAGTCAGAAAGAGATTTCCCTTTCTGACTTAATAGTCTAGCACGGTGCCCTGTCCCTTTGGGAGAGAGGGGCCCCTCTCTGCTTATTTTGAAACACCACAGTAATTACACAGCTGCAATACACAGCTTGCTTGCTAATTTCCAGGTTGTGCAAAGTAAGTAGCACAAAGCGTTGTGGCAGGACTCTACACATTAATGATACTACACTGGGTGTAATGACAGCTGCTGACCGCTGCCCAAAACAAGATGGCAGACCTGTCGTTGAACTTCTGCTTCTGTCTTTTGCAGCTGTAACACTGGGTAAAGCCCAAAAACAATATGGCAGCACACATCACAATCACTGTCTAACGTTGCATGCACTGACTGCTGTTAATGATTTCCCAATTTAAAATGGCGATCCATGTTGCCAGGCATCACGTGACGCAAATTATAACAGGAGAAGCGTGCATGGAAAAGTGATTTGATGAAGAAGACTCACAATTCTATGGCAGGACGGAGGCTCCGATTATGCTTTCTCTATTTCTTTACTGAAAAACACAGCAGCCAATCAGCACACAGTAAAGAAAATATGAACTACAATACCCATGATACCTGGGCAACCATAGAGTACACAACAGTTTATAAAGGGTCATAGAGGTCACACCTTCCTCTTTCTTTGCTGCTTCACAGCCAGTTAAGTGCACTTTCTACTTATTGATGATTATTCTGTGCATGCTATATTGTTAATGAGCTTACTGTTTATCTCGCCGCTGTGTCGGCTCGTTGTTTGCCCTTCCCGCTTTCTAGCGCGTCGGCTGCTCATTTCTTAGGATATTTTTCTTGCCGGTTTATTGTTCTTGTCGGCGTTGACTTGGGGAGCGTGTGTCACCTCCCCTGTGCAGGCGCGCGTTGTCCGCGCCTGTTTTTTTCAGTGGAGCGGGAGTTTGGGAAACGGGAGACGCGCACTGAGCTCGCGCGTCTCACCTCTCGACAGGCGGCTGTTCGCGCATGCGCAAAGCCTTTGTTTACTTTTTGCCTCACGGTCTGACGCTTCTCTTGCTCGGCGCCTTTCCTCAGAGTGCAAATTTGACAGCTGTGTTACAGCTAGCGCCCACAAGCCTGTTGCTGGTTTCCTGCTACACCCTCTGACAGGATAGTTGGGGGGTTGTAAAATTGTGCATAGGCATTGCCTAGAGTGGCTTATTTTTGTTGAGCAAGCCCTCCCTCCACGCTTGAATTATTTTTTCTGCTGTCAGGTTTGCTCCTGCATTGTGTTTGGCTTGCTTTGGGGTTCCACTCCCCCTGAATTGGCCTTGGCTGTTGATAACATCCTTCTTCCTCGTGTGGGCATTTATATTGGCAGTTTTTTGTCGCCATGGGAGACTATTATAACGAGGAAGGGTACTATTATAAAGATGAAGAGCCCTCTGGCTCCATTGATGACGTGATGGGTCAGGCCTTATTTCAAGCCATTGCCCCTTTAAAGCGTCATTTGTCCGAATATGCTGCGCAACAGGGTTTGTTGCCGCAAGCTTCTGGACGCGCTAAGAAGTCTCCAAAGAACCCTCATCATTCAGATTTTGTAAAACTGGCAAAGACACTTTCTTCTGCGCCACCTCCCAAAAAATCCGCCAAGTCTGGCCATTCTTCTCCAGTTACTGATTCAGATGGGGACACTTCGTCTACTTCATCCTCTGAGCCCTCGCGTCCTCCTCCTTCCAAAAAGGCACGTAAGGAACATCATGTTGATGCCCCTTCCACTCCACAGTTGTTAACTTTTGACCCGACCGATATTGTCCATCCCAATTCTTCGTCCTGGTTGCCCTCCCCTGAGGTGGCAGACTATGTTCAATGTCACATACGCCAGCCCTTTGAGAAGGATGTGCGTGCTCGTTTGCGTTCGGAGTGTCCGTGTCCGGACCTTGCTGACAAGCTTGCAGAGACCCCTGAAGTTGACCCCACCATGGTCACTTATATGAAAAAATATTCTAAAGACCCCAAGAAGGGTTTAGATAGATCTTGGCGCTCCTGCCAGGACAAAATGCTGGATCTTCTGGGTCCTCTAACAAAATCCTTGACTTGGGCTATCGGGCCAAAGAGTCCGGCGCCCTCATTGACCCGGATGAATTGGTGGGTTGGTCGCAACGAGCCGTTTGCATCTTGGGAAATGCCAACTGTGCCCTTTCCTCTGAGCGCCGTCGCTCAATATTGTTGAAATTGGACCCCAAACTCACTGACTTGTCTACTTCTGAGTCGGGGCCTCAGGCACAGGGCTTGTTGTTTGGTTCCCCTTTCCTTAAGGAGCTCACCAAGTTTGTGTCCACCTTTAGTGGGTTGGACAAGGCCCAATCGAATCTGCGTCGGGCCTTTCGCCCAGTTTTTGGCAGGGCCGGATGACTGGGACGCTCATTCGGCTTCAGTTCAGATCAACAACCTCAACGAGGTTCCAAGTCCCAAAGAGGTGGTCAGGATTTCACCATCAACAAGTCCAATTTCTACCCCTCTCGGAAGGGCAGGGGACAGTACAGATCGAATCAGATGCCAGCCGTTGGGGCTGGGGAGCCCGGTGCGGTCCGGTGGCCACGGGGAGCAGATGGTGCCAGGAGGAGTTGGCCCTTCATATCAATTGTTTGGAGCTTCTAGCGGGCTCCTTTGTGATTCGTTGTCTGTCCCCTCAACAGACGAATTGTTGCATTCTTTTACGAATGGACAACGTCTCGGCGGTGCGTTATGTCAACAAGCTGGGGGGCACCAGGTCCAAACTTCTGGCGGAGATTGCAAAAGATTTCTGGCATCTTTGTCTACGACGTCGGATCATAGTTATTGCAGAATACCTACCGGGCCGCGACAATCGGATTGCGGATTGGAACTTTGGTCAACTGAGGGATTACAGCGATTGGAGGCTTCATCCTCAACTTTTTCGGCTGTTGTCCAAGATCTGGGGGCGTTGTCATCTCGACCTGTTTGCCTCTCGCCTCAACGCGCAGGTTCCCCAGTTTTACAGTTGGCGTCTGGATCCGGAGGCCTTGGCCACGGATACGTTTCTCCAGTCTTGGCCTCCTCTCCTGTGCTATGCATTTCCACCGTTCGTGATGATTCCCCGGGTTCTGGCCCGTGCAAGACAATTTCTCTCGGAGCTCATCCTGATCACTCCTCTTTGGAGGGCTCAGGCTTGGTTTCCGGTTCTTTTGGAGATGAGCTGCTCGATGCCGCTCCTTCTTCCCCACGTGTGGAACCTGTTGCTGGATCCTCTTCGCGAACCTCACCCCCTGGTTCTGTCGGGTCAGCTCCGTCTGGTAGCGTGGAGGATTTCGGGGGACGCTGGACGGTCCCAGGCTTATCTGGAGACGCTGCCCGATTTATCAGTGAAGCTTGGGCCCCCAACACACACAAGCGTTATGCGTCAGCTTGGAAACGATGGTGTGATTGGTGCTCACAGCGGTCGGTGGATCCCGCTACAGCAGATCTCGCTCTGATTGTCAACTTTCTGGCCTCCATGGCCTCCTCTGGGCTTGCTTATAGAACGGTTAACAATTTTCGTTCTGCGATTTCCGCGGGTCATGTCCAAATCAATGGCAAATCCGCAGGGGAACATCCCTTGATATCTAAACTGCTGCGGGGCATCCGGATGGTTAAACCTCCTTGTCCTAAGTATGTTGCCTTGTGGGATGTGTCGGTTGTTTTACACTTCCTGGATTCCTGGCCTTCCAATTCTTTGCTTTCCTGCAAACAACTTTCGGCCAAGCTCACTATGTTACTATGTTTGGTTTGGTATACACCCGTTACAACGGATCTTTTACTCCGCAGACCCATTACAACGCGACCATTACTCCGCATACCATTACAACGCATTGCGCTGGGGGGCGCTCTAGGATAGGTAATAAGTATAATTTACTATCCAACACCTTCCCTAGGGTCCACGGGGACTGGAGTTAGAATAGTAAATTATACTTACCACTATCCAGCGCCCCAAGGCGCTATGCGTTGTAACGGTATGCGGTGTAAAAGTCGCGTTGTAATGGTCTGCGGAGTAAAAGTATGCGTTATAACGTCATACATCCGTTTGGTTTCCTGCAAACGGGTTTCGGATGTTCGAGCCTTGGACCTTGCAGGTCGTTCCTTCTCCCCGGAAGGCGTCACTTTTGTTGTCTCGAGACGGACTAAATGCAATACGTCTACTGTCTCTTATCCTTCTTTTCCCCACAACCCTCAATTGTGTGTGGTCCAATGCATCAAGGATTACGAGGTAAGCACTGCACCTTTTTGACACGATTTACAAGGTCAATTGTTGATTGCGTTGCAAAAGCCTTTCAAACCAGTCACTCCGGCTACGCTAGCCCGCTGGTTGCGTTGGCTCATGCTGGAGGCTGGTATTGATGTTTCCCTCTTTGGTGCCCATTCAACACGGGGGGCCATGGCTTCCAAAGCTTTTTCCTTGGGTGTCGGTCTTCATGATATCATGAAGGCTGCTGACTGGTCTTCTGAATCTGTGTTCAAGCCCTTCTATTTTAAACCAATTGTAGATGTTGCTTCAGTGGTGGTGGCTAAGCTTTGAACAAGCATAATCGGAGCCTCCGTCCTGCCATAGAATTAAAAATTTGCTAACATTCGCGCCAAGAATTTTCATTTCTATTAAGGACAGGAGGCGAGGATTATCCCACCCTTGTTTTCTGACTGTTGATTGCATTTGTTTTTATACAGTTATAATATGCCATGTTTTCTAACTGTTCTATGCAATGTATCCCGCCCTATCATGGTTTTTGTGTTTTATTTCATTATGGGTTTGGGTATTACGACTCTGTTTTACTCCTTTCAGGCTCAGACCTTAAATGAAGTTTGGATTCGTCTTCTCCAGTTGCTGGTCTTGATTCGTCCCAGTGGACTTCAGATGTTGCCTCTTCACTTCGGCCTGTGGATGACCTTTCAGCGTGACGTTCTTCGTGGATCCTTTGGGTTTTTTCTTCTATAATTTTTGACTTTTACCTGATTGACTGTTATGGACAAAGAAAGAGGAAGTTGTGACCTCTAAGACCCTTTATATACTGTTGTGTACTCTATGGTTGCCCAGGTATCATGGGTATTGTAGTTCATATTTTCTTTACTGTGTGCTGATTGGCTGCTGTGTTTTTCAGTAAAGAAATAGAGAAAGCATAATCCTCGCCCCCTGTCCTTAATAGAATTGAAAATTCTTGGCACGAATGTTAGCAAATTTCTAATTCTGTTTCAGGGCCAAAGGCTTTGATTATGCTTCTCTCTCTTTACTGCATAAATTAAAAGCACCTGATTACAAGAAAACTGAAAACTACATATCCCATCAATACCATGTTCCATCAAAAGTCACATGCTCACTGCTAACCCAGTCCTTTAAGAGCAGACACCATCATTTTGAATCCTCTTTCTTTGCTGCTGCGCAGCCAGTTAAGTACCATTTACTGCACTTATAATTATGCAAATATGTCATATGTATTTTATTTCATGCATTTCACTCGTATTACAGTGAGCAATTAATGCTTAAATCGCTGCAGATGTACACGTTGAGTTAACTGACACTTTTGTGTACCGTTGGATGGGTGATCACAGCCTCCCGCTCACCAGCGATCTCATTGTTGAACTCGCATCATTGAAGTGGGAGAGGGACACTGCCATCCTTGTGACAGCCGTAGTCTCATTTCTATTTCTGTCCTTATGCGGGACAGCACAGGCACATGCGTTCTGCATTACCGGAACTCAGAGTTGCGTGGAGATCAGTAGTGGACACAGAAAGTGTCACGTCTTTTCTCTAATTTGATTACTTTAATTGATTTCTGACAATCATTGGTCCCCAATTGATGCCCAGGTGCATCTGAGTGTGCCAAGGGTTGTAATAATATTTCAGGCACTGTCTAGAGTGTTCTGCAGGTGGCTGCCTCCACATTTGAACTGATTATAATTCGCCTGTTGGGGTTCAAACATCCAGAGACTAGAGACATTACAAATTGTTGTCCCCTTTGGCAGTAATTCATTGCTGATCAGCTCTTGATTCTTCTATTATGGCTCAGTACGACCCTTTCTAGGCAGACATGGAATACTACCAAGAAGATCTTTAGGGCCACCTGGACCAAGATTTGGTAGGCGCTTTTGACTCTAGCATTCAGCACTGTGTGAATAAAGCCCTGGCTAGGGCTCTCGGGTCTTTTACTCAGCAATTTCAAGGCTTCACCCGCCAACAAGGCTGAACTATCATTCTCATCTTATCAGAGGGAGGCAATACCCATTCTGCCTCCAATAGGCAGTAAGGCTTAATCTAAAACCAATAGATGTCCCCAATTTGAAGTTTTTGAGAAGCTATCTTATGCCTTCATCGGCAATCATGGCTTAGCGCTCCTCCATCTAGTGTCCCTTCACCCTCTGATCCTCCTATGAAGGCTACCTCTTTTGCTGGCACGGATTCTTCCACGTCTCATTAGTGATAGTGCTCATGAGGATGAGCCTTGGTGGAGCAAGAAGTAGTGCTCTCTGCGATGCAATGATACTACCTTGGCCTCTAAGGTCCCGAAACTATTGGTTTCCAACCGGACAGCATTGTGCACCCCAGTCGTCCAAATGGGTTTCCCCGCATGAGTTGGCAGACTATGTGCTGGCGCATATTAAGCAAAGTTTTGATAATGATGTTTGTGCCTGCCTTTGGGTGGAGTACCCTAGACCTGACCTTTTTGGCATGGTCACGGACAACCCTGAGGTAGACCCCACAATGATCACCTTTATGAAGAAGTACTCATCGGACCCCAAGAAGGGGCTTGAAAGAGCATGGCATAACTGCCAGGACAAACTTTCGGATATATCAGGTCCTCCTAATAAGATCCTTAAGATGGCCTTCCAGGCGAAAGATTCTTTGACCCCCATAGACCTGGATGTCCTAGTGGGCTGGGCACAATGTGAAGTATGCTAACACAAGGAGATGATGGACGGAGTGCTGAAACTTTTCAAACACTCACCCCCAGTCACAGATCTGAGTTGAATCCATCATCATTCTTTATCTCACTTTGCCACCCCAGTTCAGACACAGCTATATGCAAATCAGTCTTGACCCTGTGCCTCATGGGAACAGTCCAGCCCGAACTGCCAAGCCATGTCTTCCCTGGACCGTAAGCAAGCATCCTGGGACTGGTTTCGGGCTAACAGCCCTCTTCAGGTAGGCTAGCTTGAATCCACTGGCAAAGTAAGCAAGAGAACCACGTCTGGGCATACCTGCCAACTTAGGGCAAACAAAGCAAACACAAGGAGATGATGGACGGGGTGCTGAAAATTTTCAAACACTCACCCCCAGTAACAGATCTGGGTTGAATCCATCATCATTCTTTAGCTCACTTTGCCACCCCAGTTCAGACACAGCTATAAGCAAATCAGTCTTGAGCCTGTGCCTCATGGGAACAGTCCAGCCTGAACTGCCAAGCTATGTCTTCCATGGACCGGAAACAAGCATCCTGGGACCGGTTTCGGCCTAACAGCCCTCTTCAGCCAGGCTGCCTTGAATCCAGTGGCAAAGTGAGCAAGGGACGTGAAGTATGCCAATCAGGGAATGCAAATTGTGCTATATCTATTGAACAAAGGAGTTCAATCCCAGGGTCTCCTCTTCAGAGGACCATTCGTGAAGGACTTATCCAAATTTGCTTCCACTTACAGCACGTTGGAAAAGGCACAACTGTCGCTTAAGAAGGTCTTTCGACAGACCCTATTGGCAGGCGTGGACATTTCAGAAGGCGTTCGTCAAGCCGTGGATTTTTATCAAGGCTCCCAGAGAGAGTACTCGCCATGCGTTTGGGGAGGTTGGAATGACCCCGCCTCCTCCACCACCTTCTTCCCCCCCTGGTCTCGTGGAAGCAGACAGCGCTTTTGCAGAGATTATCACAGAGGGCATCATCAAGAAACCAATCAAAGCTCTGGAGTTACAGGTGAGAATTATACCCCTTTCCGAGGTAACATTATTTGCCAGAACTTGTTTGTTTCTCCGCAATTGGCAACTGCTGATGAAAGACTTGGGTTCTCGAGTCGATCCTGGTGTAAAATTTTGAGTTTTATTAATGTGATTATCAAAGGCCCCCTGAACAGTAACTAGTTCAATTCCTAGGACAGGGAAAATGAATGAGGTAAACAAATCCTAGGCAATTAATGATCTTTGATTCTGTTTAAAATTTTGTCTGACGTCACAGGAAGAGGAGGTCTATAGACCTCCTCTTCCTGTGACATCAGACGCCGGAGGCCATCGTCAGCACCGGAGCAACACGCTATTAATAAACGTGCGCAGTTTGCCGTTGCAGTATTATCGCCAGCACCGAAGCTACTCATTATCAGCATCGGAGCTACACATTATCAGTAAACGTGTGCAGTTAGTCTTTGCAGAATTATTATTTAGAATAATGATAATTGCACATAGATGGAAACTATTGCAGACAGTTTGCTGTGATAACCGGAAACCCTAACGCTATGAATATTTGATCATCGCGACTATCCCTAATAAAGGGAGATATTTAATTGCTCCGGAATAATTCAGCAAAAGTAGCGTTTTAAGTTTGTCGACTTCATTCTATACTGCAAGATCGGAAATTGTGGAATATCATCTCGTTTTGGTGTGTACATTATTTTTAGTACGAAGGAGGTCTTCTTATAACAGATCCCTAATTCTTGTTCGAATATCATCGAATGACCCCGCTATCAAAAGGGAAATACAAAATGTTAAACAGAATCAAAGTACCCACATATTCAAGATTTAGTTACTTCGATCCTTATTGATACTACGAAATGACAAAGTAAATTGTGGTAATTTCCTGAAGAAGGCGTCCAATACGCCGAAACGCGGGTCGATATTTACTACTACTTGAATAGTATTTTTATGTATTTTTATCTTTGTTCATTTGTGATCATATGAAATGTACTGATTGTTATGATTGTTATATATTATGTATTGTGTTGCTACACACATTTTAAATAGAATTAATTCTGAAGAATTAATAAAATAAATAATTTTTAGATACAAAGTTACATTGTTTTTGTTTAGTCCTCCGCATATTATTGTTTATATGATCATTAATTGCCTAGGAGTTGTTTACCTCATTCAAATTTGAGTTTTAAGACACTCCACTTCAGCTCTCCCCAAGAGATGTATTTTTCCCTAACAGAACAGAATCGCCTCAGAAATCCAGACACTCCTAGAGAAGCACGTGGTTTGCCTCCCAGACACTCACTCTAGGAGTTTTCTCAGTACCTTTTTCTTGGTGGACAAGAAAGGGGGCAGTTCTCTTTTAGTCCTAAATCTGAAGGACTTCAATGCACAGATTGTGTGCAGACATGTCACGATGGAGGGTTTCCATCTTTTTTGGGATATTCTTCAGGAAGGCAACTGGATGGTCTGTTTAGACCTGAAAACGCTTACTTGACAATTCCAATTGTTACTCCTCACTGGGGCTTCCTACAGTTCATTTGGCAATGCTGTTACTCCAAATTCAAGGTCCTTCCCTTTGGTCTTTCCTCAGCTCCTTGGTGCTTCACCAAACTCATAAGGCCTGTGGTAGAGGCCCTTCGAGCCACGGGAGTGAGGATGATAGTCTACCTCGATGATATGATTATATTAGTACAAGATTGTCAAAGAGTGCTTCTCTACTTTTCTTGGACCATTCAGCTCTACCAGGTTCTGGGTTTTGTAATAAATACAAAAACGTGGAGTCAATTTTCCCTTTCAACACATGGAATTTTTGGGATATCAAAAAGACCCTGTTCTGTCTCAACTAATTCTTCCTCCTCAGAAGATTCGAACGATCAAGAAATAATTGAGGTCTGCTGTTTGCAGGCAGAAGATTTCTTTGAGATCTGGAGCCAGGATTGTGGGTATCCTGGCTTTCTTGATTCTAGTCAATCCGTCAGAGGAGGCCAGGACGAAAATGACATGGTGGTTCGACCACATGGAGGCCTAGAATGGCAAAGTGATCTTTGGCGGTTACCTGGATGTCATTCTGAAATCGGATGTTATCAGATGGGGCTGGGCAGCGAGGTGTGTCCCAATCTCCACGGGGGGCCATTGGTAGGAGACAGAATTAAATCTCCACATCAAATGCTGGGAACTTTTAGCGGGATCCTTTGCCATCAGGACTCTTTCTCCCTCAAAGATGGATTGTTGTTTCCTGCTGAGTATGGATAACATCTCGGCAGTTCGTTATGCCAACAAACTGTGTGGGACAAAATCTCGACTTCTGGCGGAAATTGCCAAAGACTTTTGCCTCCTGCATCAGATTTCAGTCATAGCAGAATATATCCTGGGAGAGAACATGATGGTGGATTAACACTCCCGTTATCTCACGGATTGCAATTAGAAGCTGCACCCGAAATTCTTTAACAGTCTAGACCAGTGGTTCCCAAACTTTTGACTCCTGAGGACCCCCATTGAGTCACCACTGGAAGCCGGGGACTCCCAAGCAATTTGTGTGAGTTAAATTTCAAACATTAACCCCTTGCGCGCTCGTGACGGAACCATTCCATCACGAGCCACGGTGGGGCTGTGCTGGTGACGGAATGGTTCCGTTACGGCCCGGCCGCCGCGGTGCTGATTTCGCGCCTGCACGGCGCGTTCTATTGAGCGGGCGGGGCCGTGACGGAACCATTCCGTCACAAGCACAGCGCCACCACGGCTCGTGACGGAGTGGTTCCGTCACGAGCATGGCAGCGCCGTGCGCCCCCCTAGCGTCGCGGCAGAATTACCGCCACGACCAAGGGTTTAAAACAGTATTTCGAAAGAAATACACACGTGTGCACACAAAACAAATACTCAAAGTACTAAGGATTTTGGGGCCAGATGTACGACCATTTCATTTAGCACCTCGCAATTGGCGACACATTGCGAGTGGCAAATTGCAAGTCGCTAAATGAAATGTACAACACACTGTTTGGGATTCCCAATGGGGTCGCAAATTGCGAGGTTCATTAATATTAATGAACCTCTCGCAATTTGCGAGCCCATTGGGAATGCCAGCCCTCCCAGCGATGGTGGCCTGCTGGGCTCTGCAGGCCACCCTGTCTCGGACTGCTTTTAAATAAAGCAGTTTTAAAAAAAAAAATGCAGCCTGTTTACCATGCATTTAAAAAAATTTAAAAAAATGAAACATTTTCGTTTCATTTTCTAAGGGCAGGCACAGTTCCCTGGGACCACTGCCTGACCGTAAAAAATAATTTTGCATGCATTTGGGAAGGGGTCCCCAGGACCCCTTCCCATTTGCGAATGCATTACCATCTACTTGAAGTAGGTGGTAATTGCGAACGCAAAACATTTGTACATGGTTTTGAGACTCGCTATTTGGAAGGGAATGCCCCTTCCAAATAGCAAGTTGCAAAACCTATTTAGAGAGTCGCAAACAAATTGCGACTCGCGAAATAGGCTATGTACATGGCCCAATAGGTTTTTGCATGCGCAAAAGGGTTCGCGAACCCGTTCACGCATATAAAAATAGATCGTACATCTGGCCCTTAGTTTTTTATATTGAAGTAATAGCCCCTCTGTCACATGTATTTCATTTGTTTTGTAGCATCTCTCATACCATTGTAGGATGTCAGAGCACTTTACATCACACACATATAGAGACATTGAATCATACATGTAAATCAGTGTGCATATAAAATGTTTAAAGAGTGCTTGGTCTGGAAAAGCACAAACTCAGGATTCAGAGCATAACACAGTGGCTAGCATTGACTTTAACATTAAAAATGTATTTCCACCCAAATATATATTTTTAGCAGCATCGGGATAATGAATAACTGGGGCAAAATATAAGTTACTAACTGGTACCATGCAGTTTGCAAGCAGCTCTTTGATGACAGTTTACTCTGCTAGATTACAATTGTCACTTATGAAGTGCACAGTAATAAAGGAATCTCTGAGACAAAAGCAGTGACCACGAACCTAGGCACATACAATTCTGCTTTTTAAGATGCATGTTACACGTTCTTTGCAGTAGGAACATTAACCCTCTGTGCTACATTAGTTAAATCAAAGCTGCCACTGAACAAAACTCTCCTCGCTCTCCAGCATGTACATTAATCACTGGCATTCTCTTGACACTTTTATTGTTGCTGGAAAGTTGCTAATTTTACAACAAATGTTTCTGTGCTTTTAAAACTGTTGCCTACGGACCCCCTGGGAATGTGTCACGGACCCCTGGGGGTCCGCGGACCACAGTTTGGGAAACACTGGTCTAGACCATCTGTGGGGCCCCTGCAATTTGGATTGTTTTGTCTCCCGCTGCAACTGCCAGATTCCACTCTTTTGCAGCTGGTGTACGGATCCTCCGGAGGCAAAAGGTCCTAGAGGCTTCCCTCCAGGATTGATCTCCATTCATGATATATGCATTCCCTCCATTCATTAAAATCTCCACTGTTCACTCTGAGGTACGTCGTCAGAAAACGGAGATAATTTTGGTGACTCTACTTTGGAAAGCTCAAGCATGGTTCCTGATGGTGCTAGAACAGTTTTGTGCACTTCTGATAATGGTTCCTTTCTGCCAGACCCTGTTGCTGGACCTAGTGGGTCAGCCTCATCTCCTAATACTTTCATGGAAACTTTGGTTGATCACTTAGAAAGTTTCAAGGAGAGATGGAGTTTGCCAGGCATTTTGCAGCACACTTCATTCTACATCAAACAGGCCTGGTCAGCTAGGACCCACAAATGACATGCTTCTGTATGGAGAAGATGGAAGTAGTTGATGTAACAAACGGAGTGCCGATCCCGCTAGAGCGGGTGTCTGTACAGTTTTTTATTATTTATCTTCCTTAGCAACTTCAGGTTTGGCTTACAGATTGATTAATAATTTCAAGTCTGCTATATCCGGGGGGTTGTCTCCCAGTTAACGGGAAGCTTGTCAGTGAACACCCAGTGGTGTGTAAACTCTTGCAGGATATTTGAATGTGTAATCCCCCTCAAGCCAGATACCCGACCTTGTAGATTGTGATTATTGTTCTCAACTTCCTCAACAAATGGCCAGATATTAAATACCTTTCCTGCAAACAACTATCAGCTAATCTCACAATGTTATTATGTTTAATCTCCTGTAAAAGGGTTTCAGATGTTCTAGCCCTTGATCTGTTACGTTGTTTTCTCACCTAATAGAGTTAGTTTCTCCATTTCTAAAAAACAAATGCAAATTCCCAGGCTTGTGCCATACCCGGCGTTTCTGGATAATGCTAAAGTATGTATTGTGCAATGTCTTGAAGATTACGAGGCTGCAACTAGTGAATATTGTTTAGACCCTGAAGGTCAGGTGTCAATTGCTTTGCAAAAACCTTTCAACCTGTGGTGGCTGCCACGTTGGCCCTTTGGCTCATAACAGTAGCAGGTATTGATACTTCTGTTCTTGGGGCTCACTCAGCTAGAGAAGCGATGGAGTCAAAATCTTTCTCTTTGTGCTCTCGATTGGATGGTATTCTGAAAGCAGCTGATTGATCTTCCGAATGGACTTTTAAGACTTTCATTATAAACCTATTGTTGTTGCTACGTCAGTGGTGGTGGGTCAGCTTTAAACTATCATAATCGGAGCCTTCTGTCCTGACATAGAATAACACATTTTGTAGCTCCTACAATAAGAGTTTTCAATTCTATTAAGGACACGAAGGTGAGGATTATCCCACTTTGGCTTGTTGACTTGTACCAGAAATATATGATGATTACATTATTTGGTTTACCCGCCCTATTAATGGTGATCTGTCTGTGTATTACACCTAATGGAACAGACTTTATGGCTTCTTTTTTCAGGAATTTACCAGAAACCCGAGTTGGGGCATTCTTTCCAATGCTGATGATCCATTGCAAAAGGTCGGAGATCCAGTTATTGCGGTTGAGTCACAGATCGCTTGTGGAGAGGATGGATTCCTTTTAGGAGTGCCTCCAATGGATATGTTTCCAGTTGAGAGAGACTTTGAATGTTCCTAACCTGGGTCTTCCTGGGTTCAGTTTCTGAAGTTATGTCTCTACTATGTTGATGTTTTCAGATATGATTGCAAAGAAAGAGGAATTAAAAAATGGTGGTGTCTTCTCTTAAAGGATTGGGTTAGCAGTGATTGGAGCAAGTGACTATTGATGGGACAACTAGTTTTCTTTGTTATAATTGGCTACTGTTAATTTATGTAGTAACAAGTGAAGAGCATAATCCTCACATTTGTGCCCTTAATAGAATTGGAAATTCTTATTGCGTAAGCTAGGACATTTTTTATTGCTGCAATACTGGAAAACAATCCGGAGAACAGAGCCACAGCGAAACGAAGCCTATGCAATTCTGGCATCTCTCCACAACAGAAACGGGAGATGACAGCAAGCTGGCTCCTGCTTGTGGGTTTGACAGCTGTGTGTTGCACTCCTTATTGCCAATTTGTAAGATAAAGGTATAACACCGGAGTTCATACAAATACGACCTCTTTATTTTCATGTGATGCCACAACACAATCCCTCCGTCCTCTCTAAGCTTCCTCCAACTGTCGCTCTGGAATGTCACGGAACTCACATTCTATCCTAGATAATCCCATACCGTTCTATAGGAGGTAGGAGACATAACAGACAGACGTGTAATAGGATAAAAACCACGGCGACTCTCTTGAAGTTGAAGTGTGGTTTATTGGCGCATCCACGGTCAAAACCACAGGAACTACTCCGGATCTGGCCCGATGCTCAAAGGAGTCCACCCCTCGACTTCCCCAACTCCAACACCAGTGTTACAGAGTATTGGGGTGATCGAGTGAGGGAAAGGAATTAGGGTGGGAACATCCGGGAAAGGGAAACCTGTAATAAAAAAACACATCGATTAATACATGCCTAACATCATGGCTACTCTCAAAAGGTCTCACTAAAGGGAAACTAGTACCTGTAATACAAGCTCCACTGACCTCGGTGTTCCTTTTATCCATTACTACCCCCGTACGATTTGTCTTGCACAGGAGGATTCACCTATAACATAAAGCACACAGGTTATTCCACATTCACTACTCATGCAGGTCTTATCTAGTTCCTCTATCTCATCATACATACCCTGATTGTTTCAATTCCTTTCAAATAATAAGAAACGAGTCAAAATCAATAATGTAATCCGCAGTGAAAGAATAGAGAATAATATTGTTCCAGTGAGTGATACTGTAGTACCAGTATCTAGGATAAATAACAGTCCACGCTGGTGCGGAATAAGTTCTCAAGCCAATTACACCATTAGCCTGAAAGAGTGAAATCCGAATCCAATATGAAAGCAAAGGTTCCGGTGTATATTCCTGAATTCCTAAAAGGCACACTTCCATTCCATACATTGTCTCATTGAAATAGAACGGGAGGGTGTTAACAGTCACCACAGCGCTCACAGTTACATCCCTGAAATAGTCTCTTAGCACAATAACTGGAGCGTGTTAAAAGTACCACACCGCTCACAGTTCAATTCTAGAGAATAGTCACATTGTACAAAAACGGGAGCGTGTTGAAAATAATCACCGCGCTCACCCGTCTAACGTTCTGCTGCCTCCAAAAGTCTTTGTGCACAGTCTTACCGGGAATGAAAGTCTTAGGCAGCATGCACTCTATTCTCCATGACAACGCCACCAATGGCGCTCTGGTTACCAGCACTTCCAGTCCAGAGCAGAGAGTGGCGCGTCATGTCACATCCTGACATCCATCTCCTGAGGAGCAGCGGTGTAACTAAGTTAGAACTGCTCTTTAGAACATGGAACAACATTTAAACTTTCAAAAGGATACAGACAGGGCATTGTAATTGCAGCCATAGAAATAGAACACAATAAAAGGAAATTGTTGATGAAGTAATTAATTAAACAAATTTTGAAAACACCATTCTTTGCATAACAGAAGAATCTCAGTCTCAAGAACTAGGTCAAACCTTTTTCAACATTAATAAAAACTTTGATTCGGAACCTTATGTTCCTCCTATGTGGCTGTGAAAAATCAAAATGTTATGGCATGACACGAAGGCCAACATTATGCAAGTTTAAAGTGAAGCAAGTACATTATCAATCACATTATTGATTGGTCTGAAACAACATTTCTTAAACATGCTATCATTTGACCAGTCAGCGGCTCTAAGGATATCCGGAAGTCCTCCACCTAACATAAAAACTTTAGAAGCAGAAGCGCCTCTGAGAGAGTGTACACCAAATATAGAAACATCAACACCACTCTCACTCATCACTTCTTTAACCTATCTAGCAAGCGTGGGAGAGGAAAATGCATTATGAGGGGATCGGTGAGAAATCAACAGTTGAGTTCCAACTCCTCTCAGACTAGCTGTCCTTCTTTCATACTCTATAAGACAATTAACAACACATAGACTTTCATTAAGAGGAAAGAAAGGATAGAAAATAGAGGAAGACATCGTTTTTGTTCTTTTCTTAAGGTAAAAACAAACTCCCTCAAGCTGGTAAGCCCTGTTAGTAACATCTAACGCCTTAGCATCCGAGGTTCGCCTAAAAGAAACTAAGCACAGTAACACAGTAAACTTATAGGAAATACGCTTGAGAGAGAGGTTAACGTTATCTCACCAAGAAGAAATAAGTTGTGTAGGAGAGTAGGGTCTGCTATCCTATGGTCACCCCAATTTTTGCTTTTTGCTTCACTGGTTTTCGACTTAATGTGGCTGTGGGCCTGCTAATCAGACCCACAGCCTGCTGTTCTCTCTCTAAATTCACAGACATGTACTATAGGTACATAACCAATTTGGTACTGGACACCTTATCAGCCCCTGTACAGTGCACTATAGGTGCCCAGGGCATAGATGCATCCAAGGCCTACCAGGGGCTGCAGCATATCTTTTGCCACCCCTGGCTGGTACTTAAATCGACACAACTGGCTGTTCACACAGCTGGGGCAAGGTGGTGTACTCACCCCTTGCTTAGATATAGTATACCTATGTCTAAACCTATATCTGGACACATATGCACCTATAAGTCACTCCTATGGCAGGCCTTTACAATCCTGGAGGCAGAGTGCTTGGTTTTATGTGAGATGGTGCTCTAGCATGAGCTGAGCCTTTCTGCAGTGTTCGGAACCATTTCCTTACTGCTGTTCCAGTGATACTGCCATACCATATACTCTTAAGTGCATTATAATCCTCGCGGATAATGCTAACTTTGGTTTGGCTTTATCAAAACATGTCGTGTTTGGTGTCATACACTTTGGAATACTATGCCCTCGCCAGTTCTGGCGACGGGGGTAGCATTCCACCCTTCTAGAGGGAGAAGACATGTTACTTTGCTTTAAACGCGGTCAATCCTAACCAGAGCCTCAGCATCACAAAATGGATGCTGCTGCCCCGACACAAGTCTGACCTCCTGCTGCTGACCGAAACTTGGCAGGGGAGGCCTTGACAAAGGGTTTCCTGTCACAGGGAGGTGTTACACCACCCCAGACAGGAGATAGTGGATTGGAGCAGGGAGGGTGGAAAGAAACTAGACACTGCCTGGGGCACACAAGGTGTCCCATGCAAAATCCAGTCAAACCGGTTCTGGGGCACTCCAGCCCCAGCTCTGGTGCGAAACTGGACAAAGGGAAAGGGGTGTAACCACCCCCTTCCTGGGTCCCACCCATAGGAGGGACCTAGCAGGTAATCCAGCCCCTTGATTTGGAATAAAGGTAGGAGCTGTGCAGATGCACATCAGATTATCCTGACTGAAACTTATGAAATGAAACTCTGGACCCTTCGACATCCCACTCGACGTGGAAGACTGAAGAATCTCCCTTGTGGTCAAGGAGTGACCACCCTGTGCAAACAGGCACCATCCAGCACCTCGACGTTTGCTTTGTTGCAGTTCCCGCCGGAACTCGAGCGACAGAGATCGACAAGACCCAGCGTGCCTGCCTTCTAACAGCCCGATCCACAGTCCCTGCAGAGCTGAGACCCGTGGAGGCGACCTGAAGCGTGGGGCCAGCCATCTTGGAAAAACTACGAAGCACTGACCGTGCAGCATCCGAGGCTCCCTCGAAGCTGTGCATTGGAGTTTGAGAAGCTCCAGCTCCGAGCAGCTTTTGCACCGAAGCTCACCCCTCCACACTCATCGAGTGCTGCGTGGGGCCCTTTTGCATTTTCCTGCTCGACGCGTTGGTCCGGCCGCTTGCCCGTTGGCTAGTGGCCCCAGTACCGACGAACCTTTGAATTTGCTCTGCAAGTCTGGTTGCTCCAGACTGGCCCTCGCTCCCCTGAAAAGGAGCACCTGCTCTGAGCCTTCGTGGGACAGCTCGTGATTCACTCCAGGACATCCTCGGTGCCCCAGAGACCACGTGGCAGCGGAGACAAGCTTCAAGACAACGACCTGATTGCGCCCGACATTGCCTGGTTCCTTCCTGGTCACTGGCTAGTGACACAGACTCTGTCCCCTCTGCTTTCAGGTACTCAACATCTTCGATCCACCCTTGGATCACACCAGACACTTCTCTCCTGGACTCTTGCAGCATCTTCATCTCCAGGCACCATAGATCTTCGTGACGAAACCCGACACATCTTTGCACCTGTGCACCCGCTTCCTGTGGGTGAGGTAACTCTTGAACGCCAGTGCTCCTGTAGTGGTTTACACCTCTAGTGTCTAAGTCTAAAGGTTTGTCCTTCTAGTCCAGTCGGAAGACCTTTAAAACTGTAACTCGATAACTTTTATGCACCATTGACTTTGCATTGGTGCATGCGTGTGCTTTTAGCACTGCACCCGAATCCCGCGGGCTACCCCCGTCCTAACTGCTGTTAGTCCAGTGTAGTCCCAGCGATTCCCAAGGCCCTAGGCCTTACCCCTGATCGATTAGTGATACTTATACCACTTTTTTGATATATGGTTTGAGTGGCCACCGGCCTCATCCATAATTGTGCAACTTTCATATGTTATACTGTGCTTTTGTTTAAACGCTTGTGCGTCTATACTCATAAAGAGTACAGGGGATTATTCTGAGAATAAATACATATATTTTTATAATATATAACTTGTGTGGTGTCCTTTCATTTGACATTACAGGATTGCATATGGTAAAACAGCTTGCTTCACATGTCCTTTTGAGTTAAGCCTTTAGGCTGCTTAGTCCATGCTACCTCTAGGATAGCTTGTCTTTAAGGTTGACTTACAACCACCACCATAAGGGATTGTTTGGACTGATATAAGGTGCCCCCAGAATTGGAGACATCATACATCAGGCCAACTTCTCACATTGGTGAGCAGCGGTACGGATTTAAGCTTGCTGTTGTTTTACCTTTGCAATCTTTTATCAAATTGAAAGATCACATTAAGTACCATAGGTACATATAAACAAAGCTTAGCATATTTAAGTTCTACTGAACTTAGTAGTTGTAGGTAGAAGGGCTTAGCACACCCTGACTACAACTCACTAGCAATGTACAGTAGGAAAACACTTAGTGTAGGTACGTGCATCACTTACACCTCACTAGAGTCATGTCTGGCACAGGTGAAGCTCCAAGCTCTCTACCTGTGGTGGTTGACCCTCCACAGGCAACCTCCAGCTATGACAAACTCCGCCATAGAGACTTGAGCTCCTTGTGCACTGCAAGGAAGCTGAAAAAAGGGTCACAACCCTACCATTCCTATCCTGATAGCCATCCTGGAGAAGGATGATCTTGAGAAAGGCAGAATAGTTCCCTCAGGGTCAGGAGAAGGAGTGAATCCCCCAGATACTGAGAACACCACCCCAGAAATAGAAGATGAAGAGGTAGACCCTGAATCAGAAGGTGAAGAGTCAGATCAGGATCAAAGGGATACCCAGGTACCAGTTGTAAGGCTTAGCCAAGCCAACGTGGTCCTACATGGGAATGGAGAAGGGAATCACTTCCCCAGACCCAATAGCAGAATTCTCCCAGGCAATAGGAGAGAGAGAACTCCTTCCAGGGATTCTCACATTTCTAGTGCCTCAAGAGAATCACAGAGAGGAATGACTTCCCCTCAGAGGAAAGAGCATAAGGCCAGGATGAGAGCTCTTAGACTCCAAATAGAAAGGGAGGAAGTAGCCCTGGCCCAAGCTAGACTTGCTTTGGCAAGAGAACAGAGATTGAGTGGGGAGACTCCCACTGGTGGCAGCAATATCCCTAAGGATAAAGACAGGTCCTATGAACATAGAAACCTGAGTAAGATTGTGCCCCCCTACAGAGATGGGGATGATATCCACAAATGGATAACTGCTCTAGAGAGGGCCTGCATGGTACAGCAGGTCCCTCAAGATCAGTGGACAGCAATCTTGTGGCTTTCCTTTTCTGAGAAAGGGAGAGATAAGCTCCTCACTGTTAGACCTGAGGATGCCAAAAACGACTCTGTCTTGAAGAGTGCTCTTATTGAGGGGTTTGGCCTAACCACTGAGCAATACAGGTTGTTGTTCAGAGACACCCCAAAAGCACAGACTCAAGACTGGACTGATTTTGTTGATTGTGCCACTAAAGCTCTGGAGGGTTGGTTGCAGGGAAGTAAAGTCTCAGACTATACAGGATTGTACAATCTTATAATGAGAGAGCAGATCCTTAATAACTGTCAGAACCAGCAATTGCATCAACACCTTATTGACTCAGATCGGACCTTTCCCCAAGAATTGGGTAAGAAGGCAGACAAATGGGTCAGAACAAGGGTTAAGCAGAAACCCCAGAACCAAGGAGGGGATCAGAAGAAAGCAGACCAGAAGGGTAGAGATAATAAAGAAAAAGACCAGAAGTCTTCTACAGGCACCCAAAATAATTCTAATAAGGAGGGTGGTTCCCAAAATGGAAACAAGAAAAAGAAGGCTGATTGCCCAAAGAAACCTTGGTGCAATACTTGTAAGTCCACTTCTCATTGGGGAAGTGAATGCACTAAGAGAAACCCAGTTCCTACCACTGCAGCCCCTAAGGCACCTGCACCCCCTAGTACAGTTAGCAGTGGTAGTGCACAACCCACGGGGATAGTAGGGTTAACCCTGGGATCTGAGATGGAGTCTGGCTTAGTCAGAATCCCTACTCAGGCAATTCTGATCTGTGATGGGAACATAGCTATGTCCTCTACTATAAGTCCTAATACTTTGGGCAAGTACAGGCAGACGCCGTTGATTAATGAGAAACTGGCTCAGGCCTACAGGGACACTTGTGCCAGTGTCACTATGGTGACACCTAACTTTGTGGACCCTGAACAGATGATACTAGGTGAGAACTACCTAGTGACCAATGCTAGCAATACCACTACTACACAGTGTGGCTGTTGTTAACTTCTCCTGGGAAGGGGTACTGGCCTCAAGAAAGTTGTTGTTAGTGCAGACCTCCCAGTTGACTGTCTTTTGGGCAATGATCTTGAGGAATCCTTATGGTCAGAAGTGGAGTACAGGACTCATGCAGAAATGCTAGGGATTTCAGCACATGCCCTTGCTGTAACCAGGTCCCAGGCTAAGAAGAGCCTACCTGAACCTGTGGTGGATCTTGAAACTATAGACCAACCACAACCCAAGAGAAAGAGCAAGAGGGTAAAGGCAGTGCCTTCCCACTTGCCCCAGGTTGAGGATCAGACCTCACAGGAGGCTGATTCTGAGATCCAAGAGCAGACTGTCCCAGAAGAGCTTGAACCTGATCAGGTTGAGTTTTTTGGGGCAGGGGGACCCTCAAGGGCAGATCTGGGGCAGGCTCAACTAACTTGCCCTTCTCTTGAACCCCTCAGACAGCAAGCTGCTGCTGAGGCGGCTGGGAATGCTCAAGGTACCCATAGAGTGTATTGGGATGATGGGCTCCTTTATTCAGAGGCTAGAGGCCCCAAGCCTGGTGCAACCAGGAGGTTGGTTATACCTCTGCAATTTAGGGGCTTCCTTCTAACCTTGGCCCATGATATTCCCCTTGCAGGACACTTAGGCCAGAACACGACTTGGGACAGGCTTGTCCCTCACTTTCACTGGCCTCACATGTCAGAAGATACCAAGGAGTTTTGTCGCTCCTGTGAAACCTGCCAAGCCAGTGGCAAATCAGGTGGCACCACAAAGGCCCCCCTTATACCTCTACCTGTGGTGGGGTGCCCTTTAAGAGAGTTGGGATTGACATTGTTGGACCAATGGATCCCCAAACAGCATCTGGGCACAGATTTATCCTGGTGGTAGTGGATCATGCCACCAGGTACCCAGAGGCAATTCCCTTTAGGACCACAACAGCTCCTGTTGTGGCAAGGGCCTTACTTGGAGTTTTCTCCAGAGTGGGCTTTCCAAAGGAGGTACTTTCAGACAGAGGTACCAACTTCATGTCTGGATACTTAAAAGCAATGTGGAAAGAGTGTGGAGTGAACTATACGTTCACCACACCCTATCATCCTCAGTGCAATGGGCTTGTGGAGAGATTCAACAAGACCCTAAAGGGAATGATAAAAGGATTATCTGAAAAGCTCAGACGTAGATGGGATATCCTTTTACCCTGCTTACTCTTTGCTTACAGAGAGGTCCCACAGAAGGGGGTTGGCTACAGCCCTTTTGAACTTTTGTTTGGCCACCCTGTGAGGGGTCCACTGTGTCTTGTAAAGGAAGGATGGGAGTTACCTCTCAAAAAGCCTAAACTTGATATTGTGGACTATGTACTTGGTCTCCGCTCCAGGATGGCTGAGTACATGGAGAAAGCATCCAAAAACCTGGAGGCCAGCCAAGAATTACAGAAAGCTTGGCATGACCAAAAGGCTGTCCTGACTGAGTATCAGGCTGGGCAGAAGGTGTGGGTGTTGGAGCCAGTGGCTCCAGCAGCCCTCCAAGACAAGTGGTCTGGACCCCACACCATAATTGAGAAAAAGGGAGAGGCCACCTACTTGGTAGACCTTGGCACCCCTAGGAGCCCCCACAGGGTGCTCCATGTGAACAGATTGAAACCATATGTGGACAGGGCAGACATAGGTTTACTCATGGCTACAGATGGGGAACAGGAGGAAGAGAGTGACCCTCTCCCAGACTTGTTATCCCAGAACCCTGATGATGGCTCAGTGGATGGAGTAGCCTTGGCAGGCAGCCTCACTGACCAGCAGCAATGGGACGGCAGACAGGTGTTGCAGGCCCATAGACATATGTTTTCTCTCACACCCAGTCAAACTAACTGGTGCACCCATGTGGTGGACACTGGTGACAGTCTGCCTGTCAAGAATAAAATCTACAGGCAACCTGACCATGTCAGAGATTGTATAAAGGCTGAGGTGCAGAAAATGTTAGAGCTTGGAGTGCTTGAGCCATCAGAGAGCCCCTGGGCCAGCCCAGTAGTCCGTGTGCCAAAACCTCATACCAAAGATGGAAAGAGAGAAATTAGATTTTGTGTGGACTATAGAGGTCTCAATGCTGTCACTAGGATAGATGCTCATCCCATTCCAAGGGCAGATGAGCTCATTGATAAATTGGCTTCTGCCAAATATCTGAGCACATTTGATTTGACAGTAGGCTATTGGCAAATCAGGTTAGCTGAGGAGTCTAAGGCCAAAACAGCATTCTCTACCCCCAGTGAACATTATCAGTTTGTGGTGATGCCCTTTGGTTTGAAGAATGCACCTGCCACCTTCCAAAGGTTGGTGAATCAAGTCCTTTCTGGGTTGGAGGACTTTTGTGCCGCATATCTAGATGATATTGCTGTCTTTAGCTCTACCTGGGAGGATCACCTGATCCACCTGAAGAAGGTTCTAGAGGCCCTGCAAAAAGCAGGCCTGACTATCAAGGCTACCAAGTGCCAGATAGGACAGAGCAAGGTTGTGTACTTGGGCCACCTAGTCGGTGGGGGCCAAGTTCAACCATTGGAGAGCAAGATCCAGGCCATACAGGACTGGGGCTGGCTGTGCTGCACCTGTTTGCCCCTGGCACACCCCAACCAACAACTGCCAGAGTCGGGGGAGTCTCACAGCCAGCCACATCCAAGTTCCCTACACCTGTCCTGGACATCACCATCACCCTGGCACCCCAATCCCCATACGTCCAACACAATGCGCAGGAACCACTGGAGACCAAGCAAGGACCATACGTGTTCGGGACAATCCACTGCACACATGTCCCACCTGTGCCCCCTGGTGACACAGCACACAATCACCGCAAAAGGAAGCACACGTCACACATCAATGTGCAGGCAACATCAGAACACCGTGGGACATTTACCAATGTTGCCTCCAAATACACAGCCAGGGTGAAAATCCCAAACTGCTCAGGTGGTCCATTTCCCTACAGGGGATGGACTTTACAGTGGCGCACCGCCCAGGGACTGACCATGGTAATGCAGATGGTCTCTCCAGGTACTTCCACTTAGAACATGAAGACTTATCTGGTCAAGGTTAAGTTTAATGTCCCTGCGTTTGGGGGGGGGGGGGTTGTGTAGGAGAGTAGGGTCTGCTATCCTATGGTCACCCCAATTTTTGCTTTTTGCTTCACTGGTTTTCGACTTAATGTGGCTGTGGTCCTGCTAATCAGACCCACAGCCTGCTGTTCTCTCTCTAAATTCACAGACATGTACTATAGGTACATAACCAATTTGGTACTGGACACCTTATCAGCCCCTGTACAGTGCACTAGAGGTGCCCAGGGCACAGATGCATCCAAGGCCTACCAGGGGCTGCAGCATATCTTTTGCCACCCCTGGCTGGTACTTAAATCGACACAACTGGCTGTTCACACAGCTGGGGCAAGGTGGTGTACTCACCCCTTGCTTAGATATAATATACATATGTTTAAATCTATATCTGGACACATATGCACCTATAAGTCACTCCTATGGAAGGCCTTTACAATCCTGGAGGCAGAGTGCTTGGTTTTATGTGAGATGGTGCTCTAGCATGAGCTGAGCCCTGTCTGCAGTGTTCTGAACCATTTCCTTACTGCTGTTCAAGTGATACTGCCATACCATATACTCTTAAGTGCATTATAATCCTCGCGGTTAATGCTAACTTTGGTTTGGCTTTATCAAAACATGTCGTGTTTGGTGTCATACACTTTGGAATACTACCCCCTCGCCAGTTCTGGCGACGGGGGTAGCATTCCACCCTTCTAGAGGGAGAAGACATGTTACTTTGTTTTAAACGCGGCTAATCCTAACCAGAGCCCCAGCATCACAAAATGGATGGTGCTGCCCCGACACAAGTCTGACCTCCTGCTGCTGACCGAAACTTGGCAGGGGAGGCCTGGACAAAGGGTTTCCTGTCACAGGGAGGTGTTACACCACCCCAGACAGGAGATAGTGGATTGGAACAGGGAGGGTTGAAAGAAACTAGACACTGCCTGGGGAACACAAGGTGTCCCATGCAAAATCCAGTCAAACCGGTTCTGGGGCACTCCATCCCCAGCTCTGGCGGGAAACTGGACAAAGGGAAAGGGGTGTAACCACCCCCTTCCTGGGTCCCACCCATAGGAGGGATCTAGTAGGTAATCCAGCCCCTTGATTTGGAATAAAGGTAGGAGCTGTGCAGATGCACATTAGATTATCCTGACTGAAACTTATGAAACGAAACTCTGGACCCTTCGACATCCCACTCGACATGGAAGACTGAAGAATCTCCCTTGTGGTCAAGGAGTGACCACCCTGTGCAAACAGGCACCATCCAGCACCTCGACGTTTGCTTTGTTGCAGTTCCCGCCGGAACTCGAGCGACAGAGATCGACAAGACCCAGCGTGCGTGCCTTCTAACAGCCCGATTCACAGTCCCTGCAGAGCTGAGACCCGTGGAGGCGACCTGAAGCGTGGGGCCGACCATCTTGGAAAAACTACGTAGCGCTGACCGTGCAGCATCCGAGGCTCCCTCGAAGCTGTGCATTGGAGTTTGAGAAGCTCCAGCCCCGAGCAGCTTTTGCACCGAAGCTCACCCCTTCACACTCATCGAGTGCTGCGTGGGGCCCTTTTGCATTTTCCTGCTTGACGCGTTGGTCCGGCCGCTTGCCCGTTGGCTAGTGGCCCCAGTACCAATGAACCTTTGAATTTGCTCTGCTAGTCTGGTTGCTCCAGACTGGCGCTCACTCCCCTGAAAAGGAGCACCCGCTCTGACCTTGCTGGTCCGAGTAAGAAGCGATCTTCGAATCCTGCGTGGGTTGCCTTTGCCAAGGCCTGTTGAATCCGATCTTGAAGCCGACACCGCCGACAGCGAGAGCCTTTGTGGGACAGCTCGTGATTCACTCCAGGACATCCTCGGTGCCCCAGAGACCACGTGGCAGCGGGGACAAGCTTCACAACAACGACCTGATTGCCCCCGACATTGCCTGGTTCCTTCCTGGTCACTGGCTAGTGACCCAGACTCTGTCCCCTCTGCTTTTAGGTACTCTACATCTTCGATCCACCCTTGGATCACACCAGACACTTCTCTTCTGGACGCTTGCAGCATCTTCATCTCCAGGCACCGTAGATCTTCGTGACGAAACGCGACACATCTTTGCACCTGTGCACCCGCTTCCTGTGGGTGAGGTAACTCTTGAACGCCGGTGCTCCTGTAGTGGTTTACACCTCTAGTGTCTAAGTCTAAAGTTTTGTCCTTCTAGTCCAGTCGGAAGACCTTTAAAACTGTAACTCGATAACTTTTACGCACCATTGACTTTGCATTGGTGCATGTGTGTGCTTTTAGCACTGCACCCGAATCCCGCGGGCTACCCCTGTCCTAACTGCTGTTAGTCCAGTGTAGTCCCAGCGATTCCCAAGGCCCTAGGCCTTACCCCTGATCGATTAGTGATACTTATACCACTTTTTTGATATATGGCCTCATCCATAATTGTGCAACTTTCATATGTTATACTGTGCTTTTGTTTAAACGCTTGTGCGTCTATACTCATAAAGAGTACAGGGGATTATTCTGAGAATAAATACATATATTTTTATAATATATAACTTGTGTGGTGTCCTTTCATTTGACATTACAGGATTGCATATGGTAAAACAGCTTGCTTCACATGTCCTTTTGAGTTAAGCCTTTAGGCTGCTTAGTCCATGCTACCTCTAGGATAGCTTGTCTTTAATCTTGACTTACAACCACCACCATAAGGGATTGTTTGGACTGATATAAGGTGCCCCCAGAATTGGAGACATCATACATCAGGCCAACTTCTCACAAGTTGTAATACCATTCTTATGTCCCATAAGGCTGAATATTTCGCATTTGGAGGATTAAGAACTTGCATGCTTCTCATAATCTTTTTTGTTAAAAGGTTTTGTCCAACTGAGATACCATCAACTAAAGAATGTCCTGCAGTTATTGCTGACCTATCAACATTAACAGTTCTATGACTTAGGCCCGAAGTGAAAAGTTCTGATAGGTAGTTTACTACGTGTACTAAATCAGTTGAAACTGGATCGTAGTGTCATTGAAGACACCAGCAAACCCATTTATTCCAAGCCAGTCGATATGCCTTCCTTGTTCCGGAAGCCAAAACCCAGGAGTAGTTGCCCGAAAGGAGGTATTAGAATTGGGAAGTCAAAGGCCATCTCCAAGATGACAGGAAACCATGCCTGAGACCTCCAAACAGGGATTATCACCACCATGTTCTGAAGGTATCAGCGAGTGAGTAAAAGAAGACGAGGAAGCATGACAAATGGCGGAAAGGCATATGGCTTTAAGCCTTGCCAGTCCTGGAGGAAGGCATCCACCCCTATCGCTTGAGGGTCCGGCTTCCAGCTGAAGAAACTCATCAACTGAGTGTTCATTCTGTCTGCGAAAAGATATGTCCCGAAGGGACCCCATTTGTCTTGGATTGTCATGAATATCCCTCTGCTTAATTTCCAGTTGCTGGAATCTCTGAAATTCTGGAGAACCAGTCCGCTACTCCATTGTTCAAACCAGGGATGTGTTCTGCTGTGATGGACAGCCCCCTGTTAAGACAATAGCCCCAGAAAGCTTTCGCTATTTCGGTAAGACCCTTTGAATGTGGTCCCCCCATCTTGATGTATTTCACTGCAGAGACATTGTCCATGCGTAGCATTATAGAGCACTTTATTGAATTCAGGGTGAAACTCCGAACTGCAAAGGAGCCTGCTAGGAACTCCAGGCAGTTGATATATAGTTCCTTCGCTTCACGTGTCCAAATACCTCCTGTTGAAGAGTCGCCACAAGTGGCACCCCAACCTTCTAGACTTGCATCTGATTCTATATTCAATTCTGGGGTTTCCCCAAAAATGGCTCTACCATTCCAGGCTTCTGCATTCTTTAGCCACCAAGATATTTCTTTACTCGAATCTTCGTCTAAGCAAGTCATCTGAGTGTAGGACAGAGTCGACTTCAGAGCTTTCGTTTTGAGTCTCTGGAGGGCCCTGTAGTGTAAAGTGTAAAGATAGCCTGGGTGGTTGAGGAGAGGAGACCCAGGATCCAGGCTAGGAGTCTCAATGGAAAGACCTCCAAAGAAAGGATCTTCCGGAGTTATTTGCGTAGTTTTTATATCTTTTCCCTTGAAAGTTTCAGTTCTGCAGACACTGTGTTCACCAAGAAGCCCAGAAATTGAGTTTCTTGGGTTGGTGTAGTGCATGATTTTTTGGCATTTATGACAAAGCCTAAATGTTCCAGTAGGCGCATAGTAAGATCTACATGGTGAAATACTGTTGTCTTGGACTGACCCATTATAAGGATATCGTCCAGATATATTATTAGCCTCACACCCCTTTCCCTTAGCCATGCTACTACCGGACGTAACACCTTGCTGAAGCACCAAGGGGCTGATGACAGATCGAAGAGGAGAGTGCAAAATTCCCAACGTTTTCCTTCCCAAGTGAACTGGATGAATTTTCTGTGAGGGGGGCCAAATTGGGATGTTTAAATAAGGGTCCTTTAGATCTTGACGTGTTAACCAGTCTCCCTTTCTCAATACGTCCCCTAGGAGGTGTATTACCTCCATAATGAAGTGGTGGTAAGATACCCACCCGTTTAGGTTTTTAAAGTTGATTAAAGTTCTCTGTCCTTTGTCTTTCTTTTCTACTAAGAAAATATTGCTGATGAAATCTGTTTCTGAGCTCTCTACTGTAGCCCCTTTGGCTACTAAGTCCCTTACTTCTTGAGATACTAGCGTTCTTGAGAGAAGGTTATCTCGTGAGGTCTCTTTGATTGAAAGGGGGTATCTGTAAATTCTAGTTTGAAACCCTTCACAGTTTCTAGAACCCATGGGTCTTGAGTCACTAAAGTCCGATTCCCAGAGAAAAGGGCTAGTCTCCCTCCCACCCTTATATGGGTATCTAAATGGTCTTTCAATATTCCTACCTGCGGAGAATCCTCAGCTGTTTCTTCTCTCGCCTCAAAATGGTCTTCCTCTGTTTCTTTGCCTTTGAGGGAAGAACGGCTGTGTTGCATAGAGGGATGATTGCTGGTATTTTATTTTGATCCTCGTCCCAGAAAGGGTCTTGAGGTAGACTGGCCACAGCTGGGGAACCGACCCCACATTCTCCCAACCCTTCCAAAAATGTTGTCTTGGAAGACATTCTTTATGTCACGTTGTGATTTTTGAATGGAACTAAATGCACCGATATACTTGGCCATGTCGTGAATGAAATCCTCTCCAAAGAGGAGACCTTGTGAGGTGGCTCCTCCCTCCTTGTTTGCCAATTCAATACGTTTAGGGTCAATCTTGAGGAGAACGCCCTTTCTGCGTTCATTAGAAATGGCAGTGTTTGCATTTCCACGTATTTCTTTCGATTCAACAGGTGTTCCATCAATATAGGCACTTTCAGCTAAGTCAAATACTTTTGTTAGAGGTCCAACGGTGTCGAGGAGACGGTCTTCACAGGACCTTAGGCTCTTGCTATCCCTTTTCTGGATCTCACTTCTTTGGGAATCTCCCTTCTCAGCCAAATACGAATGTAATCTGCTGCATGTTGGGAGGGAAGCCATTCAGGAGAAAGGGGATGTTTGATTAAAAGGGGGTCAAACATATTGTCCCCGAAAGGGTCAGTAATGCCCATTTTTGAGCAAGAGGCCTTGCTTGCCTATTCAGTGTTTCCCAAACACCCGTCTCCCATGTCTTCAGTGTCCGTGTCAAACCCTGATAAGCATGAGATTTATCTCTGCTTCATCACTGTCAATATGTATGGGGAGCTCTGTGCCTGTTTGTTGCCCTTGTGTGATGCCCGGGGCATCGTTCTGGTCACTGCCTAAGCATAAGTGAGCTGTCTTTACTGTTTTCTTTGTCTTTTTAGCATTCTTCACAGGTTGTTCTGGTGCAGCTCTTTTTTTTGGGGCCTTATCTGCCCCTTCTTTTGCGCCAAAGGTATGCGCGGTGCTAGAAGAGGGCCATGCCCTTGACAGAGGTTCAAATTTGTTAGTAATGGTTTCATTAAGTGAGTCCACAACTTTGTCCATGGCCTTAGTGACCAAAGACTCAATCTTACCTTTCAGATTGAGCTCAGGATTAAGAGACATTATTGGAAAAAGGGAAATAATTAAATTAAAAGTAATATTCCAATTATTTTAGAAATTATATTGTCCTTAACTCTCTTGTAGATTGTTAAATAATTAGTATGGAGGGTCTCTTTCCTTTAAATCTCCTTTTTTTTGGGGATGTTCCAAGGATTAATTTTGAAGGGAAAAGAGGTTTAACCTTAAGGGGTTAAATAAGCGTCCAAGAGTTGGAGGAAATTATTCAATATCTCATGCGGAGGGAGTGTTGGGGCTCAATTACCTAGCGCAAAGGAAAGAGAACGACAAAACAGCTGCAACTGACAAAATGTTGCTAGCTGTAACTTAGCAACCACGCACGTCAAGAGCGTGCGTGGCGGCGTCTAATGACCTTTCCCCTAACTCCTTCTCTCTTCCGCGGTACACATCAGAGGTGTACCGCGGTGGGAGAGGAGCGATTGTCGTGTGGATGGTGATTGAGGAAGACCTCAAACGCTGTTTGGACCTGCGTAGGAGCCGGAAGGGTCTAAAAGACAAAACGGAGAAATACGCAGTCGCATTCTGTATGCCTCCTTTGCGCTGAGAGCGCTGCTAGGCAACGGGAATGCGACTCGCGTTTTAAACAATGCGCAGAGGAAAGTGATAGTTAAATTGACTTGTGAGGTGAACAGAGGCACGCTTCAGTAGCGCAACACACTTAGTGTTAAAAAACACAGTATCAAAGCAAATAAGATTCATGCCCCACCGACAAGAAGTCAAAAGGTCAAAGTGAGAAAAAATTCAGAGAAAGAAAGAACTATTAATAAGAAATAAACGCATGGTAGGGTCAATAGGACCCAGTCTTGCGAGATATAAATAAATACAAGGATCAATCATAATAACAACTACAAATCTTCAAACATACATGGAATAGTATGCACAAAGGAAATGAGGGTACTTATCTTTGTGAGCAGCGGCAACAAAGAAGGAAGATGGCTGCATGCTCATACAATATATAGTTATTGGAATGTTGTTTGAAGTTCTATATTCTCTTCATTGTTACTGCTAAGCTGGGGCAATAAAGAAGATTTGCATAATGTTGTCCTCCGTGTCATGCCATAAAATCAAATTACATGTACATGTAAAAAAGGACAATTAAAATGTTCTGTTGTTTTTATTGTTCAAAAGGTTGGTAAAACATCTGTGCTTTTAGACAATGGTTCTTGGTCAATCAATCAATCAATCATATCATTTGTAAAGCGCACTACTCACCCGTGAGGGTCTCAAGGCGCTGGGGTGGGGAATGCTGCTACTGCTCGAAAAGCCAGGTCTTGAGGAGTGTTCTGAAGGTCAGCAGGTCTTGGGTCTGCCGTAGGTGGATGGGGAGGGTGTTCCAGGTCTTGGCGGCGAGGTGGGAGAACGATCTGCCGCCTGAGGTCGCTCTTCGGAAGCGGAGGACTGTAGCGAGGGCGAGGTCGGAGGAGCGGAGCTGGCAGGTGGGGGTGTAGAAGCTGAGTTATCTGTTGAGGTACGTTGGTCCGGTGTTGTGGAGTGCCTTGTGTGTGTGGGTGAGGAGCTTGAAGGTTATCCTCTTGTTGACCGGGAGCCAGTATAGGTCTCTCAGGTGGGGTGTGATGTGGCTACGGCAAGGGATGTCGAGGATCAGGTGTGCAGAGGCGTTCTGGATGCGTTAGAGCCGTCTCAGGAGTTTGGCCGAGGCTCCTGCGTAGAGGGCATTTCCATAGTCCAACCTGCTGCTGACAAGGTCCTGGGTGACTGTTCTTCTCGTTTTCAGAGGGGATCCACTTGTAGATCCTACGGAGCATGCGGAGGGTGTTGAAGCAGGAGGAGGAGACGGCATTGACCTGTTTATTCATGGAGAGGGTGGAGTCGAGGATGACCCCTAGGTTGCGTGCGTGGTCGGTGGGTATTGGAGCGGTTCCCAGTGCGGTCGGCCACCAGGAGTTGTCCCAGGCCGAAGGGTTGGATCCGAGGATGAGGACCTACGTCTTGTCCGAGTGGAGTATTTCTAAAATTGCTAAAGTCAATTTAACCAATGCCAGATTATCTTTGTGCTCTTCTAACCCAGTTTTTTCCAGTGATTCTGTAATTTTGGAAAAAGGGAGGGATTCAACATGTTCTCAGTCTTTTGCAAATGTTGATAATTTGATGTCTCTTTCCAATTCATCTTCTTCCATGTCGTCTGACACCAAGAGACAAATATTGTTACCCAACAAATTTTAAGATTTTGTATTATATTAATGGTATATTTTTCTCTTGTGTATCTTGTGCTTTCATTTCTTTTGTAAGGAAGGAAGATATGTGGTAGTAGAATGTTTCCTTTTATTGTGTTCTATTTCTACGGCTGCAATTACAATGCCCTGTCTGTATCCTTTTGTCCGTGCCCTGCAAGTACAAAATACATAGACGCACGTTCTGGATGGACGAGGAAGGAATTTTCCACAGATTCTCACAATGCAACTCGTCGATACTGACAGGACAACAAGAGGAAGCAAGCAAATCCAATGGCAAGGAAATCCAGGAGAAAAGAAAACAATCCAAATAATGTGCGCGGTGGATATTCCAGCGTCTTGAGACAGGTAAAGAAATCCCAAATCGTCGCCAATATGGTAATAGGATAAAAACCATGGAGACTCTCTTGAAGTTGAGGTGTGGTTTATTGGAGCATCCACCTCCTGAAGAGCAGCGGTGTAACTGAGTTAGAACTGCTCTTCTGAATGTGAAACAACATGAAGACATTCAATAGAAGGATACAGACAAGCATTGTAATCGCAGCCATAGAAATAGAACACAATAAAAGGAAACATTCTACTATACCAAAAAGTCATAAGCATACTCTTCGTCTGCGGTCCAGCCATTGAATGTATGCTTTGTCGTTTACAGTGACTGGCTTTGGCTTCGTCTTTTGCAGTAAAGAAAACATGCCAGCTTACCCTAACAGAATTAAAACCAAGAGTCAGCTAGGAAATTCCGCATTTCACACTCTGATTTATTCTTACGCAGTCCTGCCAAGCGTCACGCAACAGGTGTGACACTCAAGCATTTCAGTGCGGTGATCCGCATCACCGCACTGAAATGCATTGTCACGCATACCAGCAGCACCTGTCACTGACTGTGCCCGGGCTCTCTCTGCTGCTCCCTCCGACCGGCTATACTTCAGCCAATCACCGCCGACCGTGTCACCAGGGGCGCCGGGAATAATTAATCCGGATGTGTGGCGGCGGTACTGTCGTCACGTCCGGCCCAGGCCTTAAAGCCGGCGGCGGGGGAAATTGCAGCCTGCCACAGCCTCTTTCATGCCATGATGGCAGCCCGCCGAGGGGGCCGCAAATCAATTGCAGCGCGGGCGGGGCGGCCGCCTGCACCCCGCACCTGAGGTTGCAGCAGCCGACAGACCAGCCGGCGAAAGTCAGCTCTGGGCTGTTTCACCACTGGAGGACGAGGGAGCGTCGAGCGCCGCAGCCGCGGCCGAGGCGAGGAGTGTCCGTCGACGAGCAGCTCTGCCTGGAGATCATGAAGATAGGCAGTGCCCTGGCAGTAGTGGCATCACTGCTGCACATCGTGGGCTGGGCAGCAGCAGGTGGTCTGGTCAACAAGTAAGTGTCAGCCCCCATGCAGCGCTGGCTGCGCACGCGACGCCGGTGATGATGTCCACAGTTTATTTATATTAATGTTCAGCAGTGCGCACGTCGTGCTCTGGTGCATCAATGCATTATGCCAGCTTGTAATATTGTACAGCAGCCAGTTAAGTCAGCCCCCACGCAGTGCGCTGCGCACGCGACGCGGCCGGTGTCACAGTTTATCTTTATAATGTTCAGCAGTGCACGTCGTGCTCTGGTGCACTGCATCAATGCCATTATGCTTGCAATATTGTACAACAGGTTAGGTAGAGTAACTAGTGGCAACTAAATGGAAACGAAACCCCTATAATTAGGTAGGTATTGGAGGTTAGGTAGGATTCAGGAATCCAGTCCGACTATAATGTAGTAATTATGAGCGCTGCAACATGTGAAACCAAAAAAAAATAACATAATAAAAAGCATCGATCTGCAGGGCTGCTCTGTCTGATCATCCTTCAGGAGTCAGAGAGCCTGCTGCCTGAGTCCTGGTTTAGTTTGTTTATCTCTGCAGCACGTGTTATCACATTACAACTGCAGCTACTCTGAGTCTCATCTAGGGCTGTCCACTCATTCATAGTAGGTATAATTATCATCAAGTCGGATCAGTGCGTGGACATAATTTACACTCTCTGCAGTGTTCTTCACATGATCAGTGTCTTTTTTTCTGATTTGTGCCCGGCCTGCCCGAAATGTTGTTGACTTCAGACAGTGGCTCCAGCTCACACATACTGTTGGGGCCTGGACGCTCTCTCTGAGAGACCTGCATATCATGACTCAGACTCGAGGCCCAGGCCAGGGGTCCCCATGGCATCTTGTTGCTAAGCATTAGCCCGGCTGCCTCGTGATCATTACAAGGCAAGGGGAGAAGAGGGAGAGCTCAGCCCAAGTGATGTCACCTGCAGCCCCCACCACCAGCACAACAACAGGTGGCCAGCCGGGTTGCTTTTGGTTCATCCACGTGACTTGTGTAATTTCATGGTTATGCATTCGTTAACAGTACAGTCCGGTTACAGGCGGGAGCAATAGGGTTAGTCTCCCATTTCTGATGCTCTGCAACAGTTTCAAGAAGTTCTTGGAGTTTCTTGTTGCTCAATTGGCTGTCATTTCTGATATTTAGAAGTTTCCATTGTCTTAATGGCATGATTTTTGCTCGCGAGAAAGTGTTAAGAATTACTTCACCATGTGATTAAAGAATTCCCTTATTTAATACGAGCCAACACGCATGCTCCTACAGGCGTCGGAGCTGAGCTGCAGTCAGCTTTTTTTTTTTTTTTTTTAAAGTATATTTTTATTGCAGAAGTTAGGAACAAAACATCGAGAGAAGCAACCATCAGTCCCCCCGCCACACAAGGCACCACATGTTTTCTGGCATTTACACAGCCCATCAGCCCACATCCCGGAGGCCGGGCGGCGCAAGGTCAATGTCCAACAAGGTTCCCAGTATGGTGCATAGGGGCGATTGGTTACAAACATAATCCTGTTTCCGCATTTTAAATCCGCACAGCTACAACTACAACTACCCCCCCCCCCCAAATATCCCCTAGAGGGTCGTGCTTACCACACTGATCACCCCGAAGCTTACTGAGTGCACCAAGCCTGGTGCCGCCTTTGTATCAGTGAGAGGACTCACCCGTGTCATACTCAGGACGTCTACCTCCTATCTCCGATATGGCAGTCCACGAACACCACTACTCCCTCCCTCCCCTGGCTACTGCTGATGTGGGTGGCGGTGATGTGTGTCGGACAGGTGGGTGTGTCAGCATCAATGGTTAAATGTTCGTGTGTCTAGTCTCTAGGAACTCGGTTCCGAGGATCCCTCCTCTGTATCGTCCGTCAAGTAATCACTCAGAGCCTGCACAATTGTCTCCCAGGCTCTAGCCGCCTCTATGCCCTTCTCATTCCCCAATCTGGTGGCCTGTCGCATCCTCAATACACTCTCGCACCTCGACCACTTCAACAGCTCAGTCGTCCACCTCCCCAGCACAGGCCCTTCCCCAGTTTTCCAGCGCCACGTGATCTCCCTCTGCGCTAACATAAGCCCCAGATCAATGAACTTGCTCGTGACTTTCGTTTTTTGCTGTGTGAGGGAACCACAGTAAAAGGCACGCCGCCATATCAAATTCCACCTCCCTATCCGTGACCGCATTCAGAAGGGCGCCCACCTCAGGCCAATACGTATTCAACTTCGGGCAACCCCACATCATGTGGTCCAGTTCAGCCTCCGGCGCCGAGCACCGCGGGCATGCCGCGTCCTGCACCTGGAAGTGCCGGCGGAGCTTCCCCGGGGTCAGGTATGCTCTATGTATAAGGAAGAAATGTATTTGTTGGAACCTAGCATTCCTGCTACCCTTCCACGTTCGTTTCAAGATGTGGCCCCATTCAGTGTCCGGAATAGGCTTGCCTACACTGGTCTCCCACCTGGCTTTCAACAACGTAAGCGGCTCCAGCCCGTCGTGCAGCATCCGTGATTGAAGGCACGTCACCGCCTTAATCGTACCCGCGGCCATCATAACGTACTGACAGGCCGTGGTCGTGTCCGGTTCCGCCAATCCTCTCTTCCAGTGCTTCTGCATTGCTGCAGATATCGCCGCATGCAGGAGGTAATCCCCATCAGGAAGGCCAAATTGCTCCCGAAGCACCGCAAACGGGGCCAGCACTCCTTCCATAAACAGGTCACCCACAACATGCAAACCCAGCTCCTCCCAGCCCGCCAGCGGAGACCAGTCCCCCCCATGTGGCAGCGCCGTCAGCATCCCTATAGGGATCTCCGGGGCATATGGCCTCACTGCTCGCGCCCGCCTCAGGCTCCTGTTCCAGCATAGCCGGAGGGTTTTTTCTTCTAGGGTGAGCTCGCTCAACACCAACCTCTGTTGCATAACAATATAGGAAAGGACATGTCTTTGGACACCCAGCCCTCGGAGCCGTTCAGGACCTCTAAACTCCCTAGCCACGTTCTGTGTCAGAATTTGAAGCTGGGCCGCCAGGTAGTATAACTCAAAGTCCGGCACAGCCATCCCTCCCTCAAGTTTGGGTCGAATCATGGTGTGCAACGCCACCCTACGCCTGCCATGCCCCCAGAGGAACTCAGTAATCATCGACCGCAGTTCTCGGAAGATCCGCTGCGGGATCCAAATAGGCAAGGTTCTGAAATAATATAACAGTCGAGGGAGTGCCACCATTTTCAGCAATGCCACTCGCCCTAGCACCGACAAAGGGAGAGATGCCCAAAAGGACATACATCCGCGTAATCCCCTGATGCATCGCCCAATATTGCCCTCCAGGAGGTTTGCCGCATCATGATAGATTCGGACCCCCAGATACGTAAAGCACCTATCTGCCCAGAGCACATTTACCGGAAGGGGGGGGCACTGGGTATCCGCTCGCAACGGGAAGACACATGTCTTATCCCAGTTCACCCTAAGTCCCGACAATTCGCCGAAGGAGGAGAGCAGCCCCACAGCACAGCTTAAGGCCTCATTGGTATCCTCCAAATACAGCAGCAGGTCATCGGCATACAATGAGATGTAGTGAGTATCCTCCCCGCAGCGGACTCCCATAAAGGAGTTCCCCGTCCTGGCTAATGCCGCCAGTGGTTCCATCGCGAGGGCGAACAGAAGGGGAGAGAGCGAGCATCCCTGCCTAGTCCCTCTGCGTACCGGGTAGGCAGTCGATATGAGCGATCCCACTCGCACTCTAGCTGTGGCCAAGGAATATAGAACCTTCGTCCAGCGCCCAAACCCCCCACCGAGTCCGAACCTCTCCAGTACTCCATCCAGGTAACACCATTCAAGGCTGTCAAAAGCCTTTTCAATATCCACCGATAAAACAGCCGACGCACCGTCCGAACCCAGGGCATCCTGCAGTATACCGATCAACCTGCGATTGTTAATGGCCGTGTTCCTTGTAGGGATGAACCCTGCCTGGTCATTGTGCACCAGCCTGGTCATATGAGGGAGCAATCTGGTGGCCAAAATGCGGCTCAAGATTTTGTAGTCTACCGTCAGCATGGAGAGGGGTCTGTACGACGTCACCTCCAGCTCCTCCCTACCCGGTTTCAGAAGCGGGATCACCAGCGCCTCCCTCATGGATACGGGAAGGCTCCCCAGCGTCATCGCCTCCGAGTACACTGCTAGCAATCTGGGCGCCAGTACCTCCACATAGGTCGCATAAAACTCGACAGGCAGGCCATCTACCCCCGGCGTCCTGTTCCTAGCCATCTGCTTAATAGCCCCGCGGATCTCCATTAATGAAATCGGGCCGCCCAGATCGTTCGCTGGCTCCTCGTCAAGTACCGGGAGTCGCACCGCGCGCAAGTAATCATCTATGGTCGCTGGACCCGCCTCTAGCTGAGTATCATACAGGCCCGCATAATACGATCGAAAACGCTCCAGAATGGCCTCTTGAGAATGGACCACTTCCCCCGTGTCGGTTCTAATGCCCATAATCGGGCCACTCTTCGGCACCGGGTTAGCAAGCCTCGCCAGCAGAGTGCCCACCTTATCCCGCTCCGCATGGACTTTCAAGAGGTACAATTTATAATCATAACATCTCAGTCTCTCCGTCTCTCTCGCCACCACTTCCTTCGCTTCCACTAGTCGTCCCTGCAAATCCGGGCATTCAGGCCTACTCCGCTCAATCGTTCTCAGCGCACCTTCCGCTTTCTCCAGATCCGCCAGGACAGTCGTCCGGACATTCGAGAAGGTTCCCATGCACACCCCACGCACTACCACCTTCATCGCATCCCACTCTATTGACCTATTGGCAGTCGAGCCCTCATTCTCTCCAAAATAGAGCGATATACCTTGGCCAACCCTCTCCCCAAACACCAAGTCCTCTAGCGTGTCCGGCCGCAGCCTCCAGGTCGGAATCGCAGATCTCGCTCTCTGCCATCTGACCGCTATCAACAGGGGATTGTGGTCTGAAATGGTCCTAGCAAGATATTCAGTATGAGTTACCATGGCAGCTACGGGGGCGCTACATAGCATAGAATCAATTCTGACATGTAGGGCGTGCAGTGTCGAGTGAAAGGAGTAATCCCTATCGTTCGGGTGCTGTGTTCTCCACACATCTAGCAGACCCCACCTGTCCTGCCAGTCTCTCCTTCGTTCCGACAGCTTATGCACCGGGGAGTCAGCCAATGGTGGATGGGATCTATCCCACACTACGTCTGCGATGGAATTAAAGTCGCCCCCTAGGAAAATGGGGCCCGCCAAAAAGTGGGCCAAGGAGCCCGAGAGAACATCAAAATAACGGGCTTGATCCACATTGGGGGCATACACGCTACATAAGACCACCTCAGTGCCCTGCAGCCTCCCCCTCACCGCCACAAACCTGCCTCCAGGGTCCACCACCTGCTCCGCAACCTGAAAGGGAACCCCCGCCCTGACCCATATGAGTACCCCCCTCGCAAACGCCGAATAAGAGGTTCCAAATACTTGGCCGCGCCACCTTTTCTGCAATGCCTCACACTCTAGTTTAGTCAAATGAGTTTCCTGCAGCATGGCAATTTGAACCCCCCTCCTCACCAGGTAGGCATGCACTTTGTACCTCTTCGACATTGTTCTAAGACCCCGAACATTCCATGTGAGACACTTTACATCAGGTAATGATCCCAGCGCTGCAGACTCTCCTCCACCCCTCCATGGTCAACCAACCCACCACAACATAGCAGCCATACCCTCCCCCCCAAACACCCCAACAAACTTCCCCAACCCCACTCCCCAGGACAGGACCTAACAGCACTGCTCCAGCCCCCATCCAAACGCATAACATCACACTCATTACACTAATCTGTGGTAGTCTCCACAGAAAGCCTTAAGGGCAATAGAGGGATAGTCCAGCTCCAACCTGTGACGGGCCGCCCCGCACCCCAGGCCCATGACCCCATGAGAAAATCACAACAGAGTACCTGCTAAACGCCGACCCACAGGATAACCATACAGCAGTGAAGAACCATCATCAGACCCCCATATCAGTCATTAAACAGGCCATCCGCCGTTTGAGGCGTGACCGTCGGTCCTGCAGTACTGTCGGCTTCCGAAAGTTCTCCACCCGATTTGCGTCCTCCGCCTTCCGATTCCGAATCCTCTCCCATCTCTCCTTGCTGCGAGCCCGTGATGGATGCCGTGGCAGCCAATGCTCCCCTCCGTTCTGCCGCCAACAGGTCCTCTCTCATCGCCTGTTTGAGCCTGTCTCGTTTACGGATCCGCTGCGACTTGCGAATCTGGACCGGTCTCGTCTTCATCTTCTCTCCTTTGTGCTGTCGGTCAGTCCCCGCCCTGTACGATTCCAGCCACGACCAGGCCTCGTCAGGAGATTGGAAAAAGTGGGTTGTGTCGTCCATGATCACTCTCAGCCGGGCTGGGAAGAGCAACGAGTATTGGATACCCTCCTCCCTGAGCTCCTTCTTGACCGCCAGGAACGTTGCTCTGTTCCTCTGAACTTCTTGTGTATAGTCTGGGAAGAGTGTGACTTGACTGTTCTCCACCTGGAAGGGTCCCGCCGATCTTGCCCTCTGGATCAACAAGTCACGGTCCTTGAAATGCAAGAGCCTGGCCACCACCGGTCTAGGGGGACGCCCCTGCTGGGGCGGACGAGACGGAACCCTATGCGCCCTTTCTATTGAGAAGAACGGAGATAAGCCTTCAGGAGCGACGGTAGATCTGAACCAGTTCTCCAAATACGCCACTGCATCGACCCCTTCAATTTTTTCCGGCAAGCCCACCACCCGCACGTTGTTCCGGCGGTTGCGACTTTCGGAATCTTCCGCACGTCTCTCCAGTGCGGCCAACCGGGACATGACATCGGACAGTTTATGTTCTGCAGTGACCACCGCAGGCTTTAGCTCCTGGAGCAGCAGTTCGTTGTCTTTCACTCTGTCAGAGAGTTTGGCGTGATCCGCCCGCAGGAGACCCAGCCCCGTAGCCACCTGCCCAATGTCCTGGTGCAATGACTCCTTGGTCGCCGCAATCGCCTCCAATATATCATCCAGACGCGCATTCAGTCTACGTTCCTGCGCTGACGCCGCCGGACTCTCCTGGAGGGCGCCAGCCATATCTGGCCCAGCCGTCAAAATCTGAGTCCGTCCCACCGCCACGTCGCCATCCACATCCGCCATCTGGAGCAACACACAGGCGTTCACCACAGCCCCCAGGGCGAGCTGTTCAATCTATACCAGTCCTCAGGCAGTGGTACCCCTCCTTGTTAGTACTGGGCAAGCGCCAGGTGGGGCACCCCCTTCTCCGACTCGTGTGAAGGCGCAGTAGTGATGAAAATGACCTGAGATCACGTGCTCTGCCAGGATTAATCCACCTCTGTAGGGGTCCCACTACGTCCACTCCCACGCCGACGCTTCCCAGCTGCCCAGTTCTCAGTTGCAGGCCGATGCTGGAAGTCCAGCCGGGGGACAGGAAGTCGCCGCGCCTCCACTCCCGCAGGGTCCTCAGTCCAAGCCCCTTTGTCAGACCGGGAAGGGCCCCCCAGCCGCGCAGCGCCGCCTCCGCTGACGATCACCCAGACAGAGCGCCCCACTCCATCATCATCTCTTGTTGTAAAGGAGCCCCCAGGCAGAGCGCTCCCTTCAGTAGGGATATTATGTAGCCCGGTCAGCGCCGTACCAGCGTGTGAAGCCCTTCCCTCGGCCCCCTGCGCTCCACCTTATCCTCAGGCTCTGCTAGCGTCGGGACGGCCTTCACTCCGGGGCCCGCTGCTCAGCGCCGGCGCTCCCCGACTGCAAAGCCGTCCGTGTCCCTCACCTCTCAGTTCGGTGCCTTGAGGAGCCGTGAGGGCAGCCGGCCTCCCGACTTCACCAGGGCAGCAGTGGGGGGAGGGGCCACCAGCTCGCCAGCCTCAGGTCCTCGGAGCGCTCATCACAGCGCAGACATCCCCCGCTCCACAAATTGCCGGCAGGGCGCCTTCCTAAAGTCCGCGACCAGCGGCCACCCGATTGCCCCGCGGCTGGGCTGCCCGGGCGAGCCCCGTCCTTTAAGCCCAGAACAACGTCGCCGCCGCCATCTTTAGACCCAAGGCACAGCGCCTTCGGAGCTCCGCTCTGTCTCCCCGCACCGCAGCGGGGCAGAATCCAGTCCCGGAATGCCCGTCCCCAGCAGTCCGCTGCGGAAGGCGAAAGCCCAGAACGTTTCGTCGGCCCTATAGCGGGTGTAAACAGGAGAAGTACGGGATCTGGGACGGAGCTCCGGGCTCACGCCGCCATCCCAGTCGGCGCCAAACCACGCCCCCTGAGCTGCAGTCAGCTTGGCGATCAGCTGGTAACTTCCACTTGACAGTTATCAGCTGATGACCTCACTGCGGGTACGGTGTCCTCGCAGGGACACTGGCAAGCACATCAGGTAAGGTGTCCCGTAGTGGACACAAGTATTCTAAACACAACACATTCCCCTCCTTTAGGGAGAACTGAACTCAACAAGAAACAGGAAGGAGCGTAAGGCTCCGCTATCCACATATATAGTCTTTAAGTTTAGCAGGCGGTCCCAACAGTCTACCAGCCCTGCTTTTGTCCATTGGTTGTGCAAGTTCACACACCGGGATGGATGGTAACCTGCGCCTTGTGCCTACCGGTCTGGATTAAACGGTCGGAGGGTCCTCTGGTTGAGTGTCTCCTTGCATACCGTTTTCACTCCTCTCCCTTGGGGTTGTTGGGAGTTCAATGTCAGATTCAGTGTCCGAAAAGTATTGTTTTGCCGGACTTCCATTCTGCGTACTAGATTGCTTTTCAGTAGCATCAAAATGTGTGTTGTCCTCTGTCTCGTCTACAGGACGTTTGTGGGCAGACAGTGCTGAGAAATGCCAGACTTTTCCATCACTCAGGCGTGCAGAATTGCAGTACACTTCACGAACGATAAGGGGTTTGGTGTATCTTTCTTGACCCTTGCCGACGTGTCCGCTTCTTTTTACCTTTACCACATCTCCTGCCTTGATTACCACATCCTTGCATCCGTGTTTGTTGTCGTAGATACTCCTGCTCCTATATTGTGCTTGAGTTAGTCTCTCTTTCACCATCTTTGAAGACCAGTGTACTCTGCGGGCAGCCTTAACCCAGCCCACATTGTCCTTTGTGAGTGGAGTCCGTCCGCGCCTGAGTTCGAATGGGCTGTGACCTGTGGACTCACATGGCGTTATCCTGTAGGCCCACACCGTTTTCATTACTTCTTTTTTCCAGTTAAGTTGGTTAGAGTTGGCTATCTGAATGATACCTTTGAGGACCCTATTAAATCTTTCTACGGCTCCATTGCCAGCCGGGTGGTAGAGTGACGTTGTTTTGTGCTCGATGTTGTGCTTCACCATGTACTCTTTAAACAATTCGGAGGTGAATTGTACACCGTTGTCACTCACTACCTGTTTCGGTAGTCCTTCGCGTGTGAAAGTGTCCTCTAAGAATTGAACCACGTGCTGTGAGTCAGCCTTCTTGGTGATACTTACTTTGGGCCACTTGGTGTAGTGGTCAATAATGACTATTATGTATAGTTGTTCATTGTCATTGAGCACTGGTCCCATTATGTCAATGCCAATCCTTTCCCATGGCATGGATGGACATTGTATTGGATGCAGAGGTGGTTTAAAAGTTACTTGTGCCTTGTCAGAATCCATGCACAACTTACAACATCTAACTTTTCTTTCTACATCCAGGCTGACACCTGGCCACCAATACATGTTTTTCACTCTGCTTTTGCTTTTAGCGATGCCCAGGTGTCCCTCATGGCATATTTCCAAAAATTTCTCCCTGATAACCGTCGGCGGTACATATCTTCCGCTTCTCATAAGTAGTCCATCCTCCATTGATAATTCGTTTTTAACTTCCCATAAGGGCTTTGCTTGATCATTTAACTTGTTTTTGATAGACCATCCTTCTTTGATTATTTGTATTATCATTCAAATGTCCTTGTCCTTATCCTGTTCTTTCAACCATTCTTCCTTCCTTATCCCACGAGAGCATTCCCACAAATTCGCTATGCACGAATCGTCCATTTCATTGGTTTCAGTGTTACTTTTTGATTCCAGTGGCATTCTGCTCAAAAAGTCTGCTACCACGTTCTTTACACCTGGTACATATTGTATGTCATACATGTAATCGAACAGGCGCATCGAAATTCTTGCTAGGCGTGGAGAAGCTGTGTGTAGACCTTTCGTAGTGAGCACCTTTGTTAAAGGTTTGTGATCCGTGCAAAGGTTTACTTTCCTACCCCAGACGTATTGTCGAAAGTGCTTGAGGGCCCAGACACAGGCCAATGCCTCCCGTTCAATTACCGAAAATGTTTCCTCAGCTTATGTTAGGGATCGTGATGCAAATGCAATCGTGTATTCCACTTCTTTGGCATCTTTCTGTGTTAGTACGGCTCCAATGCCTTTGTTACTTGCGTCAGTTGTCACGTAGTTTTGGAGAGTGGGATCAAATCCTTGTAAAGGTAGCGTTTTGCACATATCATGTTTTAGGTTAAATGGACTGGTTTAAATTCTAAAGTCAAGCAGAAGGAGGTTCTTACTCAATGCAAGAACCAAATTAGCTACTGTTTGGATGATGATTGCGATTCTGGCTGCTTAATAGATTACTTTGTATCTATGAATAGTATTATCAATGGTATTTTCACCAAGACCTCGTCAGCCAATAGAGGTCCAAAGCAGGGGTGGTTTGATAAGACCTGTATAGTCGCCCTCCGCGATCTAAAGAATGCTTTAGGATACAAACCACGTGTCAAGGCGGACATACAATACTTTAGGGCTAGATATAAAACAGCAATTAACAAAAGGAAAAGGGTATTACAGACTGAGGCGTGGGATAAGTTGAAGGAGGCTGCTGAGACTAAAAATAGCAAACTGTATTGGGAAACAATTAATAGCCCGTTTCTCAATAAAGAAAATGTCCCAGAGCTAACCTCTTATGTGGCATGTAGCGATTGGGTCAGTCACTTTTCCAAAATATTCAATCCAGAAGGGTTAACTTCTGAGTCACCATCACCAGATATAACCCCATGGTTGCCCCTTTCGATGGGTATAACACTAGAAGAATGCCATGAAGCAATTTCTTTAAGCAAAGGAGGCAAGGCCCCTGGCCCCGATGGGGTCCCGCTGGATCTATATAAAGATGAAATGGCTTTATGGGCTCCCATCTTGGTGAGGATTTTTAATTGTGCGGCTGAAAGTGTATTTCCATCTACTTGGGGCCAATCGACTATTATCCCTTTACACAAGAAAGGTGATAAATCAGAGGCCTCTAATTATCGTCCAATTTCACTATTAGACGCCTCTGTAAAGGTGATGAGTAGGATTTTGCTGAAGAGGCTGGAAGACTGGGCAACTGATTTTAACATCTTAACTAGAGTCCAATATGGCTTTCGGAAAGGCCTGGGCACATTGGATCAATGCGTAAATTTGGACCTTTTAATCAATAAATATACTGTGGCTAAAAATGGCAACCTCTTTTTATGTTTTGCTGATTTGAGCAGCGCTTTTGATTTGGTTAACCATAACATTCTCTGGGAGGTTTTGCTCGATGCAGGGGCCCCAAGGGAAATAGTTAACTTTTTAGCTAGACTCTACGAAAAACTTTCATGTAAAGTCCGCTATGGCACCCTTGGCGAATGTACCCCGTTCTTTAAAGTGTCCCGGGGCATACGCCAGGGATGTGTTTTGGCTCCGCTTTTATTTTCCCTTTTTATCAACGGTGTCGACCGTTCTTTGGCCGACATCCCAGCAGATGCCCCCCTGATTGGTGGTAAACCTGTTCCGCTGTTACTTTATGCGGATGACGCTGTTCTTTTATCCCGAACACAGATGGGTCTCCAGCGCCTAATTGATAATTTTATGCAGTTTATTCAAGTTAGGCGGCTACGTGTGAATAAAACCAAGACGTATGTAATGTCCTGTGGTCAGGCAGCTAAGCAGGTAAAGCATACCTTTTTTCTAGATAAGGAAAAGTTGACTTCTGTTAAGTCCTTTTGTTATCTGGGAATAACATACAACAACAGTGGGTCCTGGAATGCGGAATTTGATGCTGTTAGAATAAAAATGCTACGGTCTACTAGTAGTATTTTTCGTTTTGCTTCTAAACTTGGCTCACGAAGTATTTTAGACATGATGAACATATACAATGTATGTTGTGTTTCCTCTGCTCTGTATGGGGCAGGGGTGTGGGGACACTGCGAGGGTATTTCCCTGCAGAAGGAGGAAAATAAGTTTTTAAGGAGGTTGTTATGTGTTTCCTCTTCTGCCTCCACCCAGCTGATTCATGAAGAAGTCGGGATCGAGTACATTTCTGACTTAGCAGCAGTTCGGCCACTCTTATTGTGGCGCTCTATTTGGGCTAAGCCAGAGACTCGATTCACTCAGGATATTATCCTTGATTGTATAGGTTTGGACCACTCTTCACGTATATTGTGGTTAAGATATATTCACCGCTGGTATCTCCTTCTTTTCAACATTGATGTGTTCCGTGAACCTGAGAACGTTGTTTCTATTTCAAAAAAAGAAATCAAGACAACGTTCCTAAACTACCGTAAGGCTGAGCGAGATAAAACCGTTGGCAATCTTGTTACTGTGAAATTCTATAAAGATTTAAATCTAACTTCGGGACTCCAACCCTATCTTGTATATGTGACTCGTCCCTCCCATCAGTATGTTTTAACACGGGTCAGATTGGGTATTGTTCACCACTTGGTTGCTTTTCCAAACACAAAAACCAGTTCAGACACACCCTGTCCGTGTGACAGTATCTCTCGGCAGAGTAGTTGTCATTTCCTATTTTTCTGTAAATTTTTTCAGTCTCTTAGGTTAAAATACCTTAAGCCAATTTTTATTAAATATAACATTCGTACTACACAAACAGCATTGATATTTTTATCCTCATTAGAGAACGAGGAAATTTGTTTCTTTTTGGCTACTTTTATTTTAAAATGTACAGCTGCCAGGAAAAGTATTGTACTATAATTAATGTTTTTACTTACCTGTCTGTATTTACGTTATACAGCTGCCAGGAATTGTTTTATGATGCTATTACCGTTAACACTCCTGTCTGTATATATATGCCTTCAATTTTAAATTATATCAATGTCTGTAATTAAGGTATTTTTTAAATTTGTTGATGTCCACAGTATTGTACGATTATCTAATAAGTTTTATGTACAGCTCCCAGGAAAGGCCTATTGAGTAAACTCCTACTGATCCCCAGTTTGCACATGTAAGAATGTTTTGTCATTTATAATAACTTGCTGACCCAAAGAGACATGATCACTTACCATTTGCTGCACTTTAGCTTTTTCTCGCCTCTCTAGGAGAGTTTATATGATGATTTTTAATATTTTAATTATGTACTTTTTGCTTGTATGATTTGTATGTACAAATCGAATAAAAGCTTTTTGAAATTGAAATTGAAAGGTTTGTTCACATTTCTCAGTCCAATCAAATTTGTTTTTTAGTTTCAATTGCTGTCTTAATGCGTAGGTTTTAGAAGAAAAGTTTCTGATGAACTTTGCGTAGTACTCCACCAATCCAAGAAATGACCTTTCCTCGTCTTTGTTGGTGGGTACTGGTGAGTCCTTTATAGCTTGAATTAGATCGTTTTTTAGACTGATGCCTTCACCAGTTATCTGATGGCCCAGATAGCTGACAGAATTGCATGCGAATTTACATTTTGAATGCTCCACTGTTAATCCTTTTTTATTCAATATGTCTAGTACATGCTCCACTCGACTGTCATGTCCCTCTCTTGTTTTTCCCATCACTAGGATATCATCCTGGAACAACAATATTCTGGTGACACCTTCAAATATGTTATTCATTAATCTTTGGACCATTGCAGCCGCAGATGCTAAACCGAATGGAACGCGGGTGAATTTAAAACATCCAAACGGTGTCATGAAGGAGGTTAATGACTTGCTCTCACGGTGTAGTTGTACTTGATGGTATGCTGATTTTAAGTTGATGGTGGTAAACCACTTGACGTCCTTGGTGGTGGACAGCATTTCATTTATCTTGGGGAGTGGGTACTGTTCCATTATGATATTTTGGTTCAGATCTCGAAGGTCTATGCAGAGTCTAAGCTTTCCGTTGGGGCGTTTAGCTACGACGAGAGGTGCGACCCACTCTGATACCTCTACCCTCTGTATTATTCCGTCAATTAGTAATTTGTCAAGTTGATTTCTGACCTCATCCCTTATAGCAAAAGGTATGTTTCTTGCTTTGTGTACTGTAGGTGTGGTGATTGGTTTCAATTTTATTTTATGCTGGTATCCCTTAAGTATCCCCACATTGCCACTGAATACTTTAGGGTATTTTGTTAGTATTTGACTAGCATAGTTGTCTGTGTCAGACAAACTCAGCACAGGTTCACTGCTGTTTGGATCAAGCTTGATTCCCAGACTTCCCTGGCCCATCCACCCCAGAACGGATGGTCCTACTTTTGAAACATAGAGCTTACATTCGGCTTCTCTACCTTTGTATATAAACCTAAGACTTCTGTAACCACGTACTTCTATAGGTTTACAATTGAATGATTTTATTGCAATGTCCGGTTTATTGAGTCTTTCTCCAATTTTCCCTTTGAATTTGGCTTCCCAGACCTTCTCGTTCACGATGGTATAAGGTGAGCCTGAATCTGCCACTATATTTATTTCCACTCCACCAATTGTCATAGTACATACCGGTTTTCTTGTCTTAGCTTTATATTTGGTTTCATTGTCTTTTTCTTGTTCATCGTCTATGTTGAGAATGTACATGTTGATGTCTTCATCATCCTCATCATTAAATTCATCTTCTTCATCTTCCACTGCTTTTACACATTGGGTCTTTTCCTATTGCATGCCTTGTTAAAATGTCCAATTAGACCACAAAATGTGCATTTTGCTTACTAACTTTCCAACTCTTTTGATCTGACACCTTGTTGACGTCTTGCCTTCCTTCTTTACTTTGTCTTCTTTTAGCACAGCTTTCGCGCATCGTCCCGTGAGTTGAGCCTTTCTAGCTGTATCTATTATGTTCTGCAGAGGGTACTCACCCTTAGCCCATAGATTATCTTGAATGTTTTCGTTAGAGCCTTGCATTACAATTTGATCCCTTATAAATTCATCATGAAGGTGTCCAAAGCGACAGTTTATTGCTAGGTCTTTAAGAGCAGATACATAGTCGTCTATTGACTCTTCCTTTCCTTGTTTTCTATGGAAGAATTTATACCTGTCTACTCCAACACAAACCGTCGGTTTGTAATATGCATTTAAATCATCAATTGCGTTTGAGAATGCATAACCTTCATTTTCTCCTCTTATTTTCTTGTTTATAGAATTATGAACTTTTATTCCTCCTGCCCCTAAGTTGTGCATTAGCATTTTGTACTTCTTTTCAGGTTTTATTTCTGCATCTTCTTCAAGAGTGGAAATGTAGTTGAGGAAATATTCCCTCCACTCTTTCCACTTTAATACTGGTTCACTGCCTGCATGCAGAAATGACTCAGGGGGTGAGAGGTTCCAGATACAGCCAGTTGCCATGTCACTCATTTGTATTTTTCGGTTTTAAGTTTTTGTTGAGATAATAACTGTAAGTAGATGCAATATGCTATGCTTTATGACCCCTGAAATTTCCTTTTGGGTTAGTTTAAACCTGCGTTGGTGTAATACTTTTCCTTTAAAATCAATCAAAAGTACACTGCATTAACTTTAAAATATTGTGAATTTTTTTTAATTGTTTTAATTACCGTCTAGACCTTCGTTTGCTGAAACTTGCAGTGCTTTTCCTTTTCGTTGTTTTAATGATGAGCGCACAGTCCGCGTCGTCCTTAGCGAGTAGATCGCTTCCTGGTTGTCTTTTCCGTATAAACTGCACCGCTGATTCCAAATGTGGTTTTTTTTCCTCTCAAAATGGCCGCCGACGTCGTTTACATGTGACGCGATGACGTGGAAGCCGGCTGACGATGACCACAGCTGTTCTGGGTGCCGTTACAGAATGACGGTTGGTACGCACCGTTGGTTACAGTTGACAGGGTATTATTTCTTTTCTTTTTCGCCTCAGGTCCCTCAATCTGTACGATGCATTTATCAGTTTGGCTTTTAATATGCGCAATTTAGTCATACAACTAGATGACGATTTTAATTTGCAGATGATTTCTGTCAGTTTACACTCTATCTGCACACAAATTTTCAATACTTCGCTGAAAGCTACTCAACAGTAGGTTAAGTTCCTGTTAACTTGTTGCTCTTGCCACACACGTTAATGCTCCGTTTTTGACAGATATTGCAAATTACTCACTTCGTTTCCATGGCAGTTTTTTTTCCATATTTTGTTTCTGATCGCCAAAGTCTTTTTTTTTAAGTTCCTGTTTCTTTGTGCCTGGTTTATTTTTTTTATTCCTCTGTAAATACCACTAGCAGCACAATGACGGAGTAGCGTGGATGACCGCTTGACTTCTTTCTTTTTTTTCCTATTAATTTTCCGTGGGTTCCGTGTTGGCTCGACGTCACCAGTATTGTTAAGAATTACTCCACCATGTGATTAGAGAATTCCTTTATTTAATACGAGCCAACACGCATGCTCCTACAGGCGTCGGTGCTGAGCTGCAGTCAGCTTGGCGATCAGCTGATAACTGTCACTTCTGACAGTTATCAGCTGACGACCTCACTGCTGGTACGGTGTCCTCGCAGGGACCCTGGCAAGCACATCAGGTAAGGTGTCCCGTAGTGGACACAAGTATTCTAAACACAACAGAAAGTGTCACTCATAGTCGTTGAAATGTCACTCATAATTTCACTCACATTTTTTAAATGTCACACATGGCAATCTGAAACCTTGGCAGCTATGCTTACGTATTCCTGTGTTTTACTCCCTGAGACCAGCCCAATCTTCGATGGAACATCGTGTCTCGGTAATGACGAACAACGTCACCTACTCACGGAGAAAGCCAGTCGGTTATCACACAGCCAGGTCACGTGACGGGAGAACTGGGAGGAAGTCCGTTGTTGATGTCGGCGGCTCCCGCTGGTCATATGACACTGGAAGCCACAGTCACATGTCCCGTCCGGCCTCAGGATGGCTGCCTACCTGCAGTGGCGCCGCTTCGTCTTCTTCGAGAAGGAGGCGCTGGGCTCTCCGGGGGAGGGCGCCCTCCTGCCGACCGGCATCAGCGCCTGCGACTCAGGCCGGGGCAGCCTGCTGTGCGGGGATATCCTTTTCGGGAACGTGGTAGGCTTTAGGGAACCGAGGCGGTAGCTTGGAAAGTAGGAAAGTGACATGCCAATGAGAAGGGGGCTGGTTAGGTGAGGAAACTGGTGAGAATGGAGTCAGATGGATCTGAGGAAGCACCATGTGGATGAGCAGTCCTGCCAGGGGGGAAGGTGCCAGGGGAGATATCTGAACATAAGGAGTCTGCAGGGAAAGGGGGCTGCTATACATTGGGGTGTGGCTCAGATAAGTGGATTGGTAAAATGAGGCGACAGTGAATTGTGCCTTATGCATATTTGGTCTGTAGCAGTGCTGAGATTGTAAGAGGTCTCAAGTTTTTCAGTTAAAGACGCGTGTAACTTTTTTATTCAAGGGGGTTTCTTTGCCTTCTGGGTCTTGTAGTCTTGATTTTCTGATGGGCTAAAGAGGATTAAAAATCCCAGAATACGAAGTGGAAAAAACATTTGACTGGGTCATGGTATGCCCACACACGGAACTCGGAAAAATGAGAACTCTGCGCTTTCCACGTTTTTATTTTATTGTCTTTCCAGTGGATGACCTGATTAAAAAAAATGTTTTTATTCATAGTCTTTATTCTACAGTTAGTGTTGTCTGCTAATTTCTGTCTTGAATGGGTTGTTGGCAGTATGTTTAACGACATTAAAAATCTTTTTATAAAGTAATAGATGCAGCTTGTCATTGGAGTCCTGCCCCCCCTCTTATTAAGGCCCAGTTCGTAGTATATTCCCCTTTCAATGATTCACTCTCATACAGGAGAAATATCTTAATGCTGTAGTGAAATAGGATCGACCCCAGAACTCTCACGTTTCACAGATACACGCAAGTAATTGGGTGGCTAAAAAAATGCATGACAAACTTTATTCAAGCAAGCCAAACATACCTTAGATATTATTTCAAGCCTTGAGAACGGGGTTTTTGGCGAAACATGTGTTGCCTTTAGCAGTGAATGTATATCATGTAAACAAACTCTGCTGTTTTAATTAAAGTATTTAGTAGTGAAGACAATTTCAATAAGTCATTGGATCATGGTGGATTTATGAATGAGAATTGGTATGGCATAATATTTTCACTAGTATTAAAAGCGATACAAAAATAGATATTAGTATTAACCTCCTATAATTATTGATCTGGATACATTTACCCTACTTGTTCTTGTCTAATAACTTGCTGTCTGCCTACGCCACTTTGGGTCTAACACAGTTAGTTAGTTAATGAACCTAATCCTATTACAGGACATAACTTGGATTTGAAAAATGTGTATTAGATTTATTTTATGTACCAGTTAGTTCATCTGACCATACAGAGCTGCTTTTGTTTTCAAGTTACTTGAATCATTCTACCATGCTTACCCCCACTTCCCCTTCAACACCTAGATATAATTCTGCTAACATTGATCTAAACAATCTGAGTGCCTTGCTTGAATCTTTTGGCCACAAATTTCAAGATGCAGATCTTCAAACTAACAATAGGGAAATTAAATGTTTTGATTTCCTCGCCGAATCTTTTGACTTCCAATTTGAACACCGTTGAATCTAATTACTCCTTTATAAACAGTTTACTTCGTTCATCCCTGCGACTCCCTGGTATTCTCGAGCACTTGGTGCTGTATAAGTAAATGTTTGTGTTTTGAATGGCTTAGGTGTTAGGACTTGCAGCCTCATGCCAGAGCTTCATACTTGGCTGTATTTAAAGTTCATAAACAATAAATTAGATGGACACATTCCAGTTATGCAAAAAGAATAATTGATGGACAGAATGCAGAACAATGTCATACATTCACCCCAGTACAGAGATCTGGACCTAAATCCATTGTTTTTTTGCTCACCACGCCATTCCAGTTTGGACCCAGCCATATGCAAATCAGTCTTGGCCCTGCACCCAATAGGAAAAGTCCAGCCCGAACTGCCAGGCCAGGTCCTCCCTGGACTGGAAACAAGCATCCTAGGACCGGTTTCCGGTCCCAGGATGCTTGGCAGTTCGGGATGGACTGTTCACATGAGGCACAGGGTCAAGACTATTTTTGCATATAGCTGGGTCTGAACTGAGGTGGCGAAGTGAGCTAAAGAGTGATGGTGAATTCAACCCAGATCTATGACTGGGGGTGAGGGTCTGAAAAGTTTCAGCGCTCCGTCCCTCATCTCCATATGTTTGCCACATTCCAGTTATGCGAATCAGTAGTGGTGAAGGAATTTTCCAATTTGATTTGCATTCACCAATTGACTACTCCCACTTTTGCTTTGCAAATCTTTCCACTTTCTTCAGAGATAAAATTCTATTTACTCACCAGAGTTTTTCTCCCAGTAAGACTGGTGCCTATCTATAATGCAGCAATTGGGTTGTCCTGTACTACTTTAAGACTCAGTGGCGCTAATGTTTGCCAGTTGTGTTCCGTGACTACTGCCTGGACTTTCAAGACTAGGAAATCTACAGTGCTTGGCTCTTCTGATGATCCTTGCCCCGCATGGATCTTGCCTATGGCAGCTGCTACGCCATAATTTAAGTTTTATGCTGCAAGGTTCCTCAGGACTCCTCACTAAGTACGACTTTATTCAATCTGTATGTTGCTTCTCTTACAAATCTCATTAGATCAACCATCTTTCCTGTATATGTTATGCTGAGGACATATCCAGGTGATTCTGAGACTTGATGGAAACCGCAACAAGGACTTAAACTTCCAACAGGTTCTCAGAACAGTTGCACACTGGATGTCTAGAAACTGCCTTGAACTCAACTCTGATAGAACCAAGTTTATGGTGCTTGGTGCGCCGCCATATATCTGGTCCTCCGGTTGAGGTTCAGATTCACTCGGGCTTCCACCTCTCACCTGCCAGAACAGTTCACTATCTTGGTATGGTATTCAATGAGGACTTTTCTTCTAAACGCAGATTGTTAAGATGTTGCCTGCATGCTTTGTTTATTTTGGGGTTTTAAGGAAAGGTCTTAATTCCTCCATGACTAGTACCTGCTACCCAGTTATCCAAGCCAAACAGTAGTAGCTGCCAGATTAGATTGTGGTAATGCAGTTACTTGCAGATTGTTTCCTTGCCATTGCATATTAAAGCCAAACCTATTGCCTTTGGCAGTGCTTAATAGCCGTAGAATATCTCAGGTGGAGGTGTTATTGCTGGTGATATTAGTGATGGAGCGGGAATGGTATTGGTGGTTGTAGGAAATCTGCCTTTGCTGTGTGGTCACCCCTGATTTTTCGCTTTTGGTGAACCCTATATCTTTGTTGGCTTTAGAACTGTGTGCACTTTCACACTGTTAACCAGTGGTGTAGTGCCAGTACTCCGATATTTGTCACCCCACCTACGGGACATCATCAACACCTCCTTCGACTCCGCCACCTTCCCTGAGAGCTGGAAGCACGCCGAACTCAGCGCTCTCCTCAAGAAACCCACAGCAGACCCCACCGACCTCAAGAACTACCGTCCCATCTCGCTCCTCCCGTTCCCGGCCAAAGTCATCGAGAAGACCGTCAACAAACAGCTGGCCGCCTTCCTCGAGACGAATGGATCCCTCGACCCCTCACAGTCCGGCTTCCGAGCGAACCACAGCACCGAGACCGCCCTCATCGCCGCCACCGACGACCTTCGAACTCTGATGGACAACGGAGAAACAGCGGCCCTCATCCTCCTGGACCTCTCCGCGGCTTTCGACACTGTCTGCCACCGCACCCTAGTACAGCGCCTCAGCAACATCGGAATCCAGGAGAAGGCACTGGAATGGATCACCTCCTTCCTCGACGGAAGAACACAAAGAGTCCGCCTACCACCGTACAAGTCAGAGGCCACCAAAGTCATCTGCGGCGTCCCTCAAGGATCCTCACTGAGCCCCACCCTCTTCAACGTCTACATGAGCCCCCTCGCGGCCATCGCACGCCAACACAACCTCAACATAATCTCCTACGCTGACGACACCCAGCTGATCCTCTCCCTGACCAACGACCCCGCCACCGCCAGAGCCAACCTGCACGAAGGGATGAGAGACGTAGCCGAATGGATGACGACCAGCCGCCTGAAACTGAACTCAGACAAGACGGAGGTCCTCATCCTGGGCTCCACGCCCTCCGCCTGGGACGACTCCTGGTGGCCCCCCGCCCTGGGCACCGCGCCCAAACTGACGGACCACGCACGCAACCTGGGCTTCATCCTGGACTCCTCCCTCTCCATGACCAGACAAGTCAACGCCGTCTCCTCGTCATGCTTCAACATCCTGCGCATGCTACGTAAGATCTTCCGGTGGATCCCCACCGAGACGAGGAAGACGGTCACCCAAGCCCTCGTCACCAGCCGACTGGACTACGGCAACGCCCTCTACGCCGGAACCACTGCCAAACTCCAGAAGAGACTCCAGCGGATCCAGAACGCCTCGGCGAGACTCATCCTCGACATCCCCCGACGCAGCCACATCTCCGGACACCTGAGAGATCTGCACTGGCTCCCGGTCAACAAGAGAATCACCTTCCGTCTCCTCACCCACGCACACAAAGCCCTACACGACCAAGGCCCGAGCTACCTCAACAACCGGATCAACTTCTACACTCCCAAGCGCCTCCTCAGATCTACCAACCACGCCCTCGCCGCCGTCCCCCGCATCCGAAGAGCGACAACAGGAGGAAGATCCTTCTCCTACCTGGCCGCCAAGACCTGGAACTCACTTCCCACCGATCTGCGCCTGACCCAAGACCACCTCTCCTTCAGGAAGAAGCTCAAGACCTGGCTGTTCGAGCAGTAGCGGCACCCCCCCCCCCCTCCCAGCGCCTTGAGACCCTACGGGTGAGTAGTGCGCTCTACAAATGACCTGATTGATTGATTGATTGATTGGGGTAGAATTGATGTACTCCCAATTGGTATTTTTAACTTGCCTATAAGTCCCTAGTATATGGTACAAAATGTACCCATGACCTGGAAGTTAAATGTCACTAGTGGTTGGGAATAGTTATTGTGCCATCTACAACAATGGCAGTGGAAACATGGCTTCTTGTCTACCATTGGAGCCTGACTGTAGCAGTGTAAACATTTTAATTCGACCTGTCAAAATAAACCCTTTTGACACGTAAAATGTTACTTTTAAATATTTAGAAGCCACCCTTGTGTAGGCCTTGCAGCCCAAAGTGTATGGTGCATGGTTTTTTGAAAGTGGGACATGTAGAAATTTAATGTTAAAGTGTCCTTACAGTGACTGGCACCCAAAAGCTATTTTTCACTGTGACAGGCCTAGCTGTCCTATGTAGAAAACTAGAGTTCAGATTAAAATCCTAATACTATATCATGGGACTAGGACCAGCTATGTAAATATTAAAACAACTATTTTAAAAGTTTTTTTTGAAAACGCAATGGAGAGTCAACTTCAAGACAGAAATTAAGTGACAGCAAAATGCTATTTGATCACAGATGGATGAATCGCGAGGTAATTTCCTTAGTTTTTGCAAATCTTTATTCAAACATCTAGTTGAGGAAAATAATTTCCACGCAGCCAACTCATTTCGCCCAGTTATGGGTTTCTTCAGGGCCTCTAAACAATTGTTTTCTTCTATTTTAGAAAATAAACTGCCCATCAGTTGTCCCTTATGCAGACATAATTTCCATCTGTGGATCCTCTATGATAAATTACAGGACAGCAAAGTTTAACCCTCATCCTGAGCTGTGTTCAGCCATTGAAATCGCATAGTTTCATAGCGGAATCCTGCTGCAGAGTGAACCTGTATGGAACCTTGGCACTTAAGAAAAGAGTAGGTGAAAAGAGTCAATAAGGAGCCTTAGACGAGGAGCTTTCTGTAGAGTCCCGGAAAAAGAAGGGAACATGGGGGTGCAATGGAGAGGAGGTGCTAAAGGCGACAGGTATATATTTGGTAAGGCATTAGATTATTTTTTGGGGGGGGAAGGGGGCTTGCGTTGGGGAGGAAGAGAAGCATGTCTGTTCCAGCTATGTGAGAATATTATGGTAGCCATAGCCTGATTATTTTTTGGGGGGGGAAGGGGGCTTGCGTTGGGGAGGAAGAGAAGAATGTCTGTTCCAGCTATGTGAGAATATTATGGTAGCCATAGCCTGAAGATGAAAAAGTATCAGATCTTGGTCAGAGGAGAAAGGATGGGCCTGAAACTCTGGAATGATACTTGGGAAGGTGACAGCCACCTTTTGTGCTGAGGAAATGAACTACTAGCCATATGTAGGTAATCACTTAAGAGTGGAGATGAGGGGAACCTTGATGGGGGCGTGATAACATATGTACACAATTCGTATGTGAGGAATGGAAGGTGTTGCATGCATGTGGAGGATTGGTTTGATCATTTGTGTCTCCAACCCTTTCAAAGGTGAAAACTCCTTGGATCATTTGGAAACACCCTGAGCTACCACCTAGAATATGGATAAAATTACAGCACAAAAAGGGCCCAGACACTAAAACACAACTCCTGGAGCCCCCCGTCCTGCTCCATTAAGCACTCTTTATTAAGGACCGAAGAACTGTATCATGAAAGATTTATGTGCATGGTCCCCATGGACCAGTTTTGCCTCTTATTTCTAGACAATAGCCCTGCTTTAATACGACAAGATTTAAGAATAGGTACATTAAGCTTTATAGTGCTCTACAAAAAATCTATATCAGCAGCTATCTCCATAACTAAGACTATCATTCTGAGGCAAAGATTAAATACAAATTAATGAATGAAATATTGTTTTATGAAGTACTTTGAATAATATTAAGGGAAAGGATTGAGCAAACAAAGGAATGACAGAGATAATATAGGGAAGAGAGAGAGCGAAAAGCAGAAAAGGAGAAATGGAAGGAAAGGAGTAATGAACAGAGTGTGTGGAAATGAGAGGGAGGAAGGGAAGTTGAGGGAGGAAAGACAGAAGGAGATGGTATCCAAGGAGAAAAATGAAGTAAAGAAGAATGAAGTAAGAAGCAATGAAAGAAAAAATTAATGGAGAGAGAAACCAGAAAGGGAACAAGGAAAGGAGTAACAAAGCTGACCTGTATTTTTTTCTTTTGTTAATGACTGGCACCTACTCAGATGCTACTGACCTGCACCTCACTGCCGCTTGCAGTGCGTTGTATCTACAAGTGGCGCTCATCTTGAAGTGGGTTTGAATGATTCCAATGTGCTGTTTGAGAGTATGCACACACAGGCATCCATCTTTCAATTGTTTTTGTTATACCTTCCTGCAAACTATTTCATGATGGCCACCTATGCATAAGCATGCAGCTATAATGGTGGCTATCTTTTGAGGTTTTTGTTGTGTAAAGTATTAAAAAACCATTCCAAGATAGCTACTCATTTGTACACATGTAAATAGGGATGGTCTTCCTATAATGTTTTTTTTGTAAAATATAATAAACAGACACAAGATAGCCATCCATGGACTTCCATATTTCAATGCTTTATGGTCCAGTGTACTATAAACCATTAGAAGGAAGAGGCTGAAATGCCAGAAACCGGTCCCCGGTAGCTTGTCTCCTTTCTGGTGAAGAATTGGCTTGGTAGTTTGGTCTGCCCTGTTCCCATGATGCACTGGGCCAGGGACAGACTAATTTGCATATAGCCAGGTTCTGAGCTGGGATGGGGCAGTGAGATAAATAACGGTGATGGATCAAGCCCTGATCTTTGGACTGGGTAAGAGTGGTCTGCTTAATTCAGACACTCTGTTCATCACCACCCCCTTTTCTGTATCGTTTTTGGCCACTATAGGTGTGGCAGGGTATACTCAGACATGAGTCCCTTTCTCACTGCTCCATCAGGATTCAAGCAAGCCGGGCCGAAGAGGCTGAAATGCCAGAAACCGGTCCCCGGTAGCTTGTCTCCTTTCTGGTGAAGAATTGGCTTGGTAGTTTGGTCTGCCCTGTTCCCATGATGCACTGGGCCAGGGACAGACTAATTTGCATATAGCCAGGTTCTGAGCTGGGATGGGGCAGTGAGATAAATAACGGTGATGGATCAAGCCCTGATCTTTGGACTGGGTAAGAGTGGTCTGCTTAATTCAGACACTCTGTTCATCACCACCCCCTTTTCTGTATCGTTTTTGGCCACTATAGGTGTGGCAGGGTATACTCAGACATGAGTCCCTTTCTCACTGCTCCATCAGGATTCAAGCAAGCCGGGCCGAAGAGGCTGAAATGCCAGAAACCGGTCCCCGGTAGCTTGTCTCCTTTCTGGTGAAGAATTGGCTTGGTAGTTTGGTCTGCCCTGTTCCCATGATGCACTGGGCCAGGGACAGACTAATTTGCATATAGCCAGGTTCTGAGCTGGGATGGGGCAGTGAGATAAATAACGGTGATGGATCAAGCCCTGATCTTTGGACTGGGTAAGAGTGGTCTGCTTAATTCAGACACTCTGTTCCTCACCACCCCCTTTTCTGTATCGTTTTTGGCCACTATAGGTGTGGCAGGGTATACTCAGACATGAGTCCCTTTCTCACTGCTCCATCAGGATTCAAGCAAGCCGGGCCGAAGAGGCTGAAATGCCAGAAACCGGTCCCCGGTAGCTTGTCTCCTTTCTGGTGAAGAATTGGCTTGGTAGTTTGGTCTGCCCTGTTCCCATGATGCACTGGGCCAGGGACAGACTAATTTGCATATAGCCAGGTTCTGAGCTGGGATGGGGCAGTGAGATAAATAACGGTGATGGATCAAGCCCTGATCTTTGGACTGGGTAAGAGTGGTCTGCTTAATTCAGACACTCTGTTCATCACCACCCCCTTTTCTGTATCGGCCACCTATGCATAAGCATGCAGCTATAATGGTGGCTATCTTTTGAGGTTTTTGTTGTGTAAAGTATTAAAAAACCATTCCAAGATAGCTACTCATTTGTACACATGTAAATAGGGATGGTCTTCCTATAATGTTTTTTTTGTAAAATATAATAAACAGACACAAGATAGCCATCCATGGACTTCCATATTTCAATGCTTTATGGTCCAGTGTACTATAAACCATTAGAAGGAAATAAAATATCAGCAAAGCCAGTAGCTTTACAGGCGATGCTGTGGTATTCCACCAAAATACTGTCTTGTTAATTTGGTCTTACTTTTATTTAGTATCCACAACTTCGGAAACATATTAATTTTGGATCCAATTTTTTGGATCCAGTGGTTTGGCTTAGGATGGTGTGTTTTTCATTGCTTGTGGTTGATTGAAAGATTTTGTTCTTGTTGCATGTTTCTCTTATATGTTATTTACTGTACAGAGGATTGTTTTGGATCTTATTCTTTGCTTGGTATTATTTATATTTTTTCTAGGTGGAGTTTGATTTCCCCCCCCCCCCCCCCCCCCCCAAAAAAAAAGCCAATATAACTTTATCTCAACATTCTATATAATTTTTGTGTTGGTTTGTTGCATTAAGGGATGCCTATGTATGTAATCATAGTTTATTTTAAAGAATGAGGCAGTTATGTGAGGTACCATCCCTCCCATTTCACTTTTGTCTGGGTCTCAAAAAGCAGGATTGCAACATGGACTCATCCTAGATTCCTTATCTTTGATTATTGTTTTTAATATGTTTAAGGTTTACTTTGCCTTCGGGGATTTATTTGTATAAGAGAGGGGGCTGCTGTACATTAAACATATTTAAACACCTTTTTTATTTTTTTTTAAACCCTGACTGTGAATTTACAACTGAGCCCAAAAGGAAACGGCAGAATAAACAAACCGCAAAAGCGAAGGGCTCGAAAGGTTCTAATACATCAAGATCCCGGCCCAGCTTTAACTGTCCAGGCCCAGGAAGTGCTGCTAACACGGACTGGTCTGATGTGCTCGGCAAATTTAAGGATGCGATCCAACAAAGTATTGCTCCTTTGATTGATAAGACTATCCATTATAGAGTTAGCTATAATAAAACTAGCTGAAGGGATCAAACCTACAAAAGAATCCATGAATTCAATCTGCCCCACAAGCAGGTCCCTTGGACCGGATCAGAACTATAAAAATGGGTGTGAAACTTTGTCTCGAGGCCAAGCGATGGAAGGATCGGTTACTTGTGTTTATAACCCGCTTTTGCAGTGCTCCCAGCCCTTGGCACCTTTGGCACTACCTGCAGCAGAGGTAGAGAGGATTCCAAATAGCTAGACTGTTCAATCGGAGCCAGGGGTAGTGGTGGGTAGGAGTGTCAGGCGGGATGAGGGGCTACCATGCCTAAGTTTACCCCCGGATTGTTGTCCCTATGTAGCTATTTTGTCAGGGGTACCAAGTATAAACGCAAACATCAATGAAACCACCGACCAACTAAATAAAAAATAAAAAAATTCTGTCATTGGTTAGAAAACAACGTCCTCCACATTGACTGTAAGGACTATGACTATATTTTGTTTGTTAGAAGGGTTTGGGTGGGTTTGTTCCATACAAAAATCCCTAGAGTGAGATTGTGTTGTGATCAATTGCAGGTCTCCTGCTTTGGCCAAGTGATTACTTCAAAGTTCTGCTCCACTGTTCATCAAGGTAGCAGGTTTTAACATCCCTCCGCTTGGCTTTTTCTATCATTGCTTACAGCCCTATCCTCGAACAAAGGACAGTATGAATCACTGCACTTTCAGGCACCCAGTTATCCCAATTGATCAAATAGCTATTCCTGTCAAGAAATAGATTTGATTCCCCCGTCTGCTATGGATCTACACCTTCCAGTATCCTAGGTCGTTCACTTAGAATTTTATGCTGGAGTATAGCAGGTATCTGATTTTGATATTATTGTGCTCCTGGAGACTTGGGCCTTCGATCCAGGTGGCTGGGATGGATATGAAAGTTTCTGTGTGGCAGCAACTCCTTCCCTTGGTTTTAGGCCGCGAGGGGGATTAATTACCCTGGTCCGATTCTCAAATAACTTGAAGGTATTTCCAATCCCCCTGATGCACAGTGGAATCCAGTTATTATGGGTCATTATTATTATTATACATTTTTTTTAAATATACATTTTTTATATTTGAAAATAAACATAAAACACATATAAAACAAATACAGCGCAGTTCCATCTTCAAGACATTCGAAATTTGCACCTAGTTTAGTTACAATATAATATAAATCGGCACAGAAGTTAAATGTCTGTATTAATTGAATCACGGTCCCATTAATCCACTGAACCTCACAATGTCACATTGTCAACATTAAATGGGGAAGGGTCATTAAAAGGGGTGCAAAGGAAACCTCTACTCTTGTTCAAGGGGCCCCATATTTTCATCCATTTACCCGGGCATCCCCTGCTCTTCTAGCCCGCCATGGGTGATTATTTCTAAAGATTTCCACTTTTTCCCAGCAAACTTTTATAATTCTGTCAGTAACCCTGGGTACCATGTTGAGGCACTTTTTAGGATTGTATCACTTTTTATTAATTTTCAAACAATGAATTGAAATTATACAAATCATCCGCCTACAACAAACCATCAATGGCTGGCGGCGAAAGGCAAACAAAACAAAAGAGAAAAAAAAAGAGGGGAAAAAGAAGACTATAAAGAAACAATAATCAACTATACACATTAATAATTAAACTTACCAAGCACCCAACCAGGCCTGCCTGAACTGCATTAACGTCAATATAATCCAGCTTCCACCCCTGTATTATTTAAGAGTCAGGTTGCGTGCCCGCTGTTAAGCGCAAAACACGTGAATATCTCGGGCATGTGAGTTCTCGAAATGCTGGACAAGTATTTAAGGCAAGGGCTCCAAGTCTCAAATTTAGGGAGTGTGTGATCTACAACTGCGGATAATTTCGCCATTCTCAATAGGTCCCAGAGTTTATGTAACCAGTCTGAATGTGTGGGTATAACATCAGTCCCCCAGCATGAGAGTCAGACTTGCTTAGCTGCACACAATGCTAGAGTTATGGCCCTCTCCCTGAGTGAACGGAGGGCATATGTCAAAGCATTGGGGAGACCCAAGAGAACATAGCTAGGGAAGCGGGGCAACTCAGTCTTAAACATCTGATCTATAGCCGCCAGTATCTCCTCCCAATAGCAATGCAGTTTGGGGCAGTGCCATAAAAAGTGAGTTAGGGTACCTGTGGTTTTTTTTTTTGTCACAGCCCCGCCAACATTTGTCACTGCACCCATGTTTCCACGTAGACAGGCGAGCGGGTGTATAATAACAATAATGTGCCAACTTATGAAGGGTTTCCCTCCCTGCTGCACTGTGCGCTGACGTACGAGCACGCTGCAAAATGTCTGACCATTCTTTATCTGTGAACGCGCGCTCGCATTCCAATTCCCATCTAGATGCTCTCGCTGGAGATAATAGGGGCACAGCTGAGGTGTTCGGAAAAGAGTAAATGTCAGAAAGCAAATGCCGGTCCTCATTTCGTGTGAAGAGCCAGCGCTCCAATTGCGTAAGGGGTCTGCTGGCGTGGGGTGTCTGGTCGAGTCACCCAGTAGCGAACGGCTGCATATCGCCATCTCTCCGACTCCGGGAGACCATAGTCTTTTTGAAGCCCTGAAAAGTCCTGTAGTCCTTGTTCGTCAAAGAGATCACCTATTCGTTTACAGTTGGCATTTTGCCACCGAGAGAAAGCTGTACGGCTCATGGCGGGGGGGGGGGAAATCTGTGTTTCCTATGATCGAGGTGAAAGGGGATATTGGGGAAGGAGAGACCTTTAGAGACGCTCCGTTTATCCTGTGCTCCCATTGTAGCCCGGACCAGCGAGGAAATATACACTCCTGCTGGGCAACTCTTACGTGGTAACCAAGAGGCTTTCCAGATGTGAGTACCAGCCACTGCCTGTTCTAAAAAACACCAGTGCTTCTCTGTAAGCGGGCGTAGCCTTTGCACTGCGACCGATTGGTTTTATCAATGAGGTGGGATATTTGTTTAGTGTTGTCCCCACATGTGCGTCCCGGAATAAAGCCCGATTGATCTGGGTCAATCAGGCCAGGCATATATTTCCCTGGTCTGGTGGTCAAGATCCCTGTAAACAGTTTGACATGTACATTCAGGAGGGATATGGGGTGGTATGAGACGCATTGTTCCGGGTCTTTTCCGGGCTTTAGTAACACTGATATTATAGCTGTTTTCATGCTCTTTGTCAGAGTACCTGTGGAGCTAAAGGAGTTGTATAGACGTACCAAGGACAACTGCGCTGTGTATACTTTATAGAAAGCAGCAGTGTATCCATCCTGACCTGGGGCCTTGTCAACCTGAAGTCTCCTGATTGCGTCAAGGACCTTCTGTAATGTAATGTCCAGGTCTAGGGGTGTGGCTACTTTGGTCAGGGGACCCGTTCCATATATGTGGTGTGATGCCCGTGTTGCTGTGCCTTTGCTTCATAAAGATTTGCATAGAACTGACCAAACTCTGCCGCGATCGCAACATCTTTCGGCAGAGTATTCAGGGAGTGGTCCGTCAAAGCCTGTACGTGGCAAGCCTGCGTCTGTGTGCTTAGCCTATGCGCCAGTAATTTACCAGCCTTGTTCCCTCCTGCATAATATTTCTGCCGCTTACAGAGTAATGCATACTCGGCTGCGTCCATATCTAAGACTTGAAATTGTTTCCTAGCAATGGTCAATTGTCGCCTTGACTTATGTGTTCCCTTATGCCTTTGTGTTTCCTCCAATGCTGCCACAGCCCCCTCTAACTCCGCGCGTTTGATCCTGCAATCTTTGTAATTCCTTGCTGCTGTTGCTATATAGGTTCCCCGCACTACAGCCGTAAGCACGTCCCACAGCGTCAGAATTGATACCTGGGGTGTATCATTGACGGTGAGGTAGTCCTGTATTACTCCCCGAACCTCCTCCTCATCCGAGCTGCTAGTAAGCAGTTTAGGATTGAGTCTCCAGGTTTTAGATTGTTGTTCGTTGGCTGTAAGCGCAATACCAGGGTAATGGGGGAGTGATCAGAAAGTGAGTCCACCTCGATGTTTGTTTGGTTTCGTCGCCGTCCGCAACAGTGAGGTGGAAACTAGGAAATAGTCAATTCCGGCATACGACTGGTGGACTGCGGATAAGTGGGTGTATGATTGCGAAGTGGGATGTTAAGCTCAACCGCCTCGATCTCATGCGACTCCAGTTCTTTTACACAAGATTGAGTCTCTTGCAAAAGACATAAGTCACATTACATTGCCTTCAATTGCGTCAGCAGCGCTACTATTATTATTATTATATATATATATATATATATATATATATATATATATATATATATATATATATATATTTTTTTTTTAGAGTTAAGGTCCTGTACGTTGAGGCTAACTACCTTTATCATGAGTTGGTGTTAAAGTGAAGAGATGATGACTTTAAAGAGTGACGCTTTGCTTTTCCTCTATTTGGAGAAAGGAACAATCTAAAGCATTTACTGCGTGTGGACCTGGGGGGTTGAAAACATGCAAAGAAACAACAATACCAATTGAGGAACAAACAGTGTAGACGTGGGAGGGGTCCATGTCATAGGCAAGCCTTGTGAGTCATTCAAGATGGAAACAGTCAAGGGAGTCCTCCGCCAGCGCATGCTAATATCACAAGATTATCATGCAGCAGAGATCGGAGCCGAGCAGGCTAACCATACTGTGTAAGACTATTCGGGCCAAAGCCAGTTCCGCTGCAGATCTGTGAATACGCAGTCCCTTTTGGCTCTTGCTTCCAGGACCATTATTCTTTTTCTTGTTCCGGTGCAGAATCCTGCTTTGCAAGGTGCTGGATTAGAGCTGACTGCTCCATGATGCTTTCACTGGTTGATGGCTTGCTCACAGGTTTTTGTAGCGTGCCTTTAGGGAGCCGACCTCGCCTGTTGGGCCTCTGAAAGCGCGAGGAGGGGGATCCCCGTTCATCCATCCACTCCCCCTGTTCCAGGTCTAGGCCCAAGATTTCCGCTGCTTTGGGTGTGGGGGGCTGTGTGAGTCGAGCGGGTCTCACTGTCCCATATGAACTGTAGGCGAAAAGGGTGATCCCATCTGTAGCGCACATCCTTTTCCCTCAGGAAATCAGTAATGGGTTTCAGAGAGCGACAATGCTGCAATGTGATGAGAGAAAGACCTTGAAAAAGGTGAAACTTGATCCCTTCAAAAATGACGTAAGCCTGGGCTCGTACTTCATTCATTATAAGTTCTTTCTGTCGGTAGTAGTGTAGACATGTCAGGATGTCCTGAGGGGTACCTGGCGAGGAGGATGGGAGACCTGCCCTATGTGTATGGTCCAAGGGTATATTAATGTCCCTCAGTTCTGGAGCTATTTGGCAGAACAGCCGTGTGACAAAGTCTTCGAGGCGGTTGCCATCTGCCTGAAGTGGAACCCCCTTACGTCTTATTGGACCAATTTTGTAAATCTTCTAAATAGTAGTTGAGGTCTGCATTACCCTCTTTAAGTGCAAGTATCTCACTACGGTGTCACTCCAGTTCCTGCTCTCTAGCATCACCCATTTTCTCTACGGAGTCCACTCTCTGCTCAAGTTCGCCCACCCTGCGGCGCCGTTCTGTCACGTCGTTTGCCATCCCCGTCCTTAATGTTGCTATATCCTTCCTCAGTGTACCAATGAGGGACTCCATAAAGCCCCTTGTAACCGTACCCTCCTCGCCTCCTTCCTGCCCAGTGTCTGTACCTGTCGACAGGTGCTCTGGCGAGGCCACTCCCAGGGCCTGATCTGCCCGCTTGGGAGAGGTTTCAGTAAAAAGGTCCTTGATGGTAGGGTCTTTTTTAGTGCTGATATTTGCCATCTTGCCCCTCCAAGCAGATTCGCTGTAGGTCGTCTTCTTTGAGGTCATCAAGCGCAACTTCCCTTTGCACCGACTGCCCCACCGATTGTAAGTTCTTTTGCAATGTACTTTTCCTGCTGCACGTGCAGCACCAACCCAGTCCTCTGTATCTTGTGTGGTGGGAGGGGTATGCAACACGCTCGCTGATCACCCCGATACCCCTGTGCTTCTGTTGGGGCGGAACTTAACACTGTCCCAGGGCCTGGCTCGGGGGAAGTCGCTATCCACACTCTGCCACACAGCCTAGTAATGCCATGTTTCGCTGCAGGGGAGGCAGAAGACTTCAACACACTTGAGGGTGGGGGTCCCGCTCCACCGCAGCTGTTCTGGGTCTCCCAGGGCAAGCTCTCCCAGTAGCTCAGACCCCACTCCTGGCCCTCCAGCAGCGCACTTACACAGTGTGGTTTATCCCAGGGCACCCTGTGTGCCGTTTACACTCCTCCTGTGCCCGCGGTGGTGCGCCGTGCTCTATTCCAGTGCACCCGCCGGCACCACAAGAAAGGGGGGAGGGGAGGGAGGCGGCGGCCCCAGCAGATTGCACCTTCAGGGCAGACCCGCTAACTCCTCCAGACGATGCTGTATTGCCCAAGCAAGCCGCATGTTCTGCTCAGCAGCGATCCCCTCCACTACCCCCCCTGCCAGAAACTCCTTACTTCTGTCTCCGGTGCTTCACTCTGGGCAAACATGATCAGTGGCGTCACCAAGGTACCCCTCCAGCACTCAGTTCCTCAATTGGAGCAATGCTTTCTCCCTCGACGATTCTCTCCTCACGCCGCTCTCGGTGCCTTAGGCCCAACCAAACAACGAGGTTTATCCGCCGTATGGGTCTTAGGCCGCAGTTCCGCCTCAGGACATGCGCAAGTCACGGATCCGGCGTTCCAGTGCAGTGGGTGAAGGAAGTGCCCCCACCGGCCCGCAAATTGTCCGGAGTGCTCCCCTTCTGGTGCGGCTCCGATGTCTCGAGAGCCCCCCGCCAAGCAGAAGCTGCGCACCTCACCGGATCTGGGAGTCAGCAGGTGCATCCCCGCCCCTCGGCAGCCATCTTGCCTAGCACGTACGTCTCTGCTGCTTTTCTTTATATTTCCAGGTTCCCCACACGCCCCCTTTAGACAATCAATCAATCATAAAAATGTGTATAGCGCGCTACTCACCCGTAAGGGTCTCAAGGCGCTGAGGGGGGGAGGGGGGGGGGAGGGAAGGGTCGCTACTGCTCGAACAGCCAGGTCTTGAGTAATTTCGAGAAGGAGAGGTGATCCTGGGTCAGCCATGGGTGAGTGGGGAGGGAGTTCCATGTCCTGGCTGCCAGGTAGGAGAGGGATCTTCCTCCGACGGTGGATTTCCGAATTCTAGGGACGGAGGCGAGGGTGAGGCTGGCGGATCGGAGCTGGCGGGTGGGTGTGTAGAAAGTGAGGCTGCTGTTGAGGTACTTCGGGCCCAAGTTGTGGAGAGCCTTGTGTGCGTGGGTGAGGAGTCTGAACGTGATCCTCTTGTTGACGGGGAGCCAGTGCAGGTCTTTCAGGTGGGCGGAGATGTGGCTGCGACGCGGGATGTCCAGGATGAGTCGTGCTGAGGCGTTCTGGATGCGCTGGAGTCTTTTCTGGAGTTTGGCTGTGGTTCCCGCGTAGAGGGTGTTTCCATAGTCCAGATGGCTGATGACGAGGGCCTGGGTGACCGTCTTCCTGCTTTCGGTGGGGAGCCATCGGAAGATCTTTCGGAGCATGCGCAGGGTGTTGAAGCTGGATGATGAGACTGCGTTCACTTGCTTGGTCATCGTGAGGGAGGAGTCCAGGATGACGCCCAGGTTGCGTGCGTGGTCCGTTGGTTTGGGTGCGCTGCCCAGGGCAGGCGGCCACCAGGAGTCGTCCCAGGCGGAGGGCGATGATCCCAGGATGAGGACTTCCGTCTTGTCTGAGTTCAGTTTCAGGCGGCTGTTCTTCATCCACTCGGCGACGTCTCTCATCCCTTCATGCAGGCTGGTTCTGGCGGTGGCAGGGTCGTTGGTGAGGGAGAGGATCAGCTGGGTGTCGTCGGCGTAGGAGATGATGTTGAGGTTGTGTTTGCGTGCGATGGCTGCGAGAGGGCTCATGTAGACGTTGAAGAGGGTTGGGCTGAGTGATGATCCTTGTGGTATGCCGCAGATTACTTCGGTGGCCTCGGATCTGAATGGGGGGAGGCGGACTCTCTGGGTTCTTCCGGCGAGGAACGAGATGATCCACTCCAGTGCCTTCTCTTGGACTCCGTTGTTGCTGAGGCGCTGCACTAGGGTGCGGTGGCAGACAGTGTCGAACGCTGCAGAGAGGTCCAGGAGGATGAGGGCCGCTGTTTCCCTGTTGTCGAGCAGGGATATGATGTCATCAGTGGCTGCGATGAGGGTGGTCTCGGTGCTGTGGTTGGCTCGGAAACCGGACTGCGAGGGGTTGAGGGATCCGTTCGTCTCGAGGAAGGCGGCAAGCTGTCTGTTGAGGGTCTTCTCGATGACTTTGGCAGGAAAAGGGAGGAGCAAGATGGGGCGGTAGTTCTTGAGGTCGGTGGAGTCTGCTGTTGGTTTCTTCAGGAGGGCGCTGAGCTCGACGTGCTTCCAGATCTCCGGGAAGGTGGCGGTGTTGAAGGAGGTGTTGATGATGTCCCGGAGTTGGGGTGCGATGATGGAGTCGGCCTTGTTGAAGACGTGGTGGGGGCAGGGGTCGGTTGGTGATCTGGAGTGGATGGTGTTCATCGTGCGGGTGGTGTCTTCGGTGCTGATCGGGGTCCAGGCGCAGAGGGTGGTGGTGGGGGGCGTTGGTTCGGTGGTTGGGTGTGTGGTAGGTGCGCCGAAGCTGTTGTGTATATCGGCGATCTTGCGGTGGAAGAACGAGACGAATGAGTCGCAGAGGTCTTGCAAGGGGGTGATGTCGTTGTTTCCGGCGCTGGGGTTGGAGAGCTCTTTGACGATGCTGAAGAGTTCCTTGCTGTTGTGGGCGTTGTTGTCCAGTCGTTCTGTGAATGCTGTCTTCTTGGTGGTGCGGATCAGCTGGTGGTGTTTGCGGGTGGCGTGCTTGAGGGCAGTCATGTTGTCTGTGGTCTGGTCGTGACGCCAGGCTTTCTCGAGGGTGCGGCGGTTCTTCTTGGAGTTCTTGAGTTCGTCGGTGAACCAGGAGGCTTTCTTGCTGCCGGGTCTGCTGGGAGGGTTCTTCAGTGGTGCGAGGTCATTTGCGCAGTTGGTGAGCCACTGTGTGAGGTTGCTGGCTGCTTCGTTGGGGTCCGTTTTGCTGGCGGGAGGGTTCTGGCGGAGGGAGGTGGTGAGCTGCTCGGTTGTGATCTTGCTCCTGCGAGGAATCTGTTGTGGGTGGTGGTGGGTCGTTGTTCTGAAGCTGAAGTGGATGCAGCTGTGGTCAGTCCAGTGGAGTCCGGTGGAGTGACTGAAGGAGATGTGCTTGCTGGAGGAGAAAATGGGGTCAAGCGTGTGGCCGGCGTAGTGGGTGGGGGTGTTCACCAGTTGCTTGAGTCCGAGGTTGGAGAGGTTGTCCAGCAGGGTGGTGGTGTTGCTGTCCTTGTTGTTCTCCAGGTGGAAGTTGAGGTCCCCTAGGAGGATGTAGTCAGCGGAGGGGAGGGCGTGCGGGCTGATGAAGTCTGCAATGTCTTCGCTGAATTGTGTGCGTGGTCCCGGGGGCCTGTAGATGAGGGTGCCTCTGAGGGTGGTCTTGGAATCGGTGTGTATCTGGAAGTGGAGTTGTTCGGCGGTGGTGAAGGTGTCGTCGGGGTTGGTCGTGATGTGGATGGTGTTCTTGAGTACGATGGCGATGCCTCCTCCAGTCTGGTTTACACGGTCCTTACGGGTGATCTTGTATCCGTCCGGGATGGCTATGGCGATGTCAGGCGCTGAGGAGGCGTTCATCCAGGTTTCTGTAAGGAAGGCGACGTCCGGTGATGTTGTCGAGCAGGTTCCAGAGTTCGACGGCGTGCCTGAGGACGGAGCGTGTGCTGAGCAGGATGCACTTGAGGTGGTTGCTGCTGGTGCTTGGCTTGTCGGGTGCGGTGCAGGTCCGGAGGCAGGTGAACTTGCAGGCTTGGCAGCTGAAGGCTCCGTGGGTGCATTTCGGGGTGGCTCGGTAGCAGGCGGGGCTCCGGTCTGGATTGAGTGCGTGGAGGGTGGCGGCGTCGTAGGGGTCCTGGCGCTGGGCGCGGTCCTGGCGCAGACGGGCTTGCCTTTGGCGCAACTTCGGCGCACAATCGGCGCGCCCGCTGCCCGTACGCGAGGCGACCTCCATAAATGTCGAAGTGGGATGCAGGAGCAGCTGGGAGGCGGGAGCGGGGTGGCCAATGGGCGGTCGAGGGAGGGGTCCAGAATACAAAAGGGGCGGGGCCGCAGGGGAGCAGCAGCGGGGATCGGGGAGGGGAAGAAACGGCGGGCCAGCAGGCAACTCTGAGTCATGGCGGTCTGGTACCCGTGCTTGGAGCCTGCCGGGACACCGGGAATCCGCTGCTTGGCGATTTGGCGCGGCAGAACTCCGAGGAAACTCTCCTACACGGTTGCCATTTTAGACACGATCCCTTGTGGTACTTTTGTAAGGCTGTGTCACTTTTAGATGCCAGATCATATGCTTATTTTAAATCTTCAACATAATAATAGGTGGAATTTTAACGCCAAGCTAGGGCATAACTCTAATGATGGCAACACTTTTGAGGTTGAATATTCTTTGTCTAGTGACTATGGGACTGACCAGACCGGCCACAAGTTATTGGAGGCGCTTGGGCAGGCTGGTTTCAGAAATATTCTGTGAGTGGGCTCTAGCTTGTCAATGGAATTACCAACCTTTGTGGGTTGGGGAAAAGAGACCATCATTGACTACATTTTTATTCCTAGGTCGCCCAATGGTTTTGTCAGTCCAGGGGTGGTACATGAAACCAACTTTAGCTACCATAACCCAATAGAAAATCGGTTAAGAGTAAAAGCTAGTCCAGGTATGAATCCTGATCCAGGCCTGACTGGCTTAACCACAAAAGATGCGGGCCTTAGGGTAAAACAGCGTAGCCTCTCAATTCCAAAACTGACTAAAGGTGTGGTCTGATTCAATGTTGGTATCGTAATGGAGCCCTTATTAGCACTTGAAACTTCACCTGTATCAATCGAGTAAGCATTTTACCAGTTAAATAGTTCTATCACTGCCATCATAAGGGATAGGGCTAGTAAACCCAGGGGGATAAAACCGGGTTGGTTCAATAAAGCATGCAGGTTGGCAGGCAGGTTGGCAGGCAATCACCTGCGTGAGGCCCTTAATACTAAACCATGTAACCAGGTTATCATCAAGGATGCAAGAAGGGCATACAGATTAGCTTTGGGGAAGCGGAAAGCCGAGTTCAAAGAAGCCTCTTGGGATCGGTTGGTATCCATCTGCTCCTCCAGAGATTGCAGGAGATTTTGGCCTGTGGTTAATGGCAGGCAGCCCAACGTGGCCACCCAAGATGTCATAGGTTCTTCCATCACTCCATCCCTTTGGGTTGCCCCTCAACCATAAGGTGTATGCAATGGATCAAGATTTCCCCATAAATCAGGGTAACAGTATGACAACTTGCACCCACTCGAGATTAGGTTTGATTATGAGGAGGTTTATGAAGCAATCATGGGAAGTCTGTCGAATAAAGCTCCGGACCCAGTTGGGATACTTTTGGATTTATACAAGGCTGAACCACACCTTTGGGCTTCATTCTTGACTAACGTTCTTAATTCTGTGTCCCAGTTAAGTTTACCCCGGTCTTGGAAATCTGCTATCCTAGTCCAGTGTTTAAGAAGGGGAATTGGCAAGACCCCATCTGTTATAGACCTATTTCCCTGGTAAATTCAGTTTTAATGGTGGTAGGCTGTATTGTTTTACACTGAGTGGAAGCTTGGGCCCAGGCTAATGATATTATTTGCCTTGTCCAATATGGATTTAGGGAGGGGATGGGTACGCTGGAACAATGCTTGAACCGTAACCTTATAATAGGGAAAAACGTGGTGGCGAAACAGGGGTCAATTTTTCTTGCATTCAAGTTCCTCAGTAGCGCCTTTGATCACGTAAACAGGGCTAAGCTCTGGGATATCCTTGGGGCAATGGGACTGTCAGCTCAGTTTATTGTTTTTCTTAACGCTCTCCATACCGACGTAAACGCTTGTGTTAGATACGGTATGGAGGGGAAGACAACAGAATCATTTAGCCTCCCTCTGGGGGTCAGGCAGGGTTGTGTGATAGCACCAATTTGGTTCTGTTCTATATACATAGCTTGAACACCTACCTGAATGAAAACAGGTTGATCTGCCTAAGTTAGTCAGTCAGTGTGCCTGCTTTTATGTGAACGATGCCGTTTTGATGGCCAGAATGGCAAATGGGTTAAAGCTTCTGGTTGATAGGTTTGTTAATTTCATGGATGATTTGGATCTAGATACAAATGTTTTAAAGACTCATTATGTGGTTTGAGGGAGGAAGGCTGCAAAAACTAGACCCATTGATATTCAGGAGCAAAGAATTACTAGGGTTCCCACCTTTCCTTATTTTGGTGTATTATTTGATCAGCAGAACAACTGGCTTCTCTGTATTTCCAATCGTTGCTCTAAATTTACCCAAGCATGTTGAGCCCTGTTCAGATTTTCTCTGTTGGTGGGTAACAAGCCTATTTTGCCCCTGTTGCAGATCTACATAATGAAATATGTCCCATTCTTGACATACGGTGCAGCCATTTGGGGGTACCGTTAAGTGCAGGGTGATTAAAATAGGATCGATTCTCTAGAAAATTATTGGGGCTGGGTCCAAATAGTGCCTCTTTTTTTTTACCCACGAGGAACTAGGCTTAGATTACATGGAGAATCAGGTCAAAGATTTCAGTTTAAGTTGATGAGAGACTGTGGTTCAACAGGAGTGTGATTGAGGACTGTCTGGAGTGCACCTAGGGCCAAAAGATCAGTGGATAAACTATACTAAAACCACTTCCCATTCCCTATAATTTATAGATATTTTTAACAGGCCACATGTTCTTGAAAAGGGTGACAGGGGCCTTTTTGAGGAGTGGATTGTAAACAGATTTAAAGATGGGAAGGAAACTATGGTGCTGTAGAAATACTCCTACAGATCCTATCTGCTCCTGAAAGCCGTCCTTGGCACTGAACTGTATCTTACAGTAGTTAAACAGCCTAGAGATAGATCAGTGCTCACAAAATTTTGTTTGGGTTCTATCTGGACAATGATCCATTTCCTTCTGAGTCCGTTTGATCCCCACACACTTTTAACCTATCCTTGTGATGGTTGTTTCCACCCCCCCCAACCTTAATACACCTGCTTTTATTTTGTAAATTTTATGAATTTCTGCGTAAAAGATCTATTACCACTTTTAAAAGAAAGGGGTTTATGCAATTTCGTCCTGCCTTTCTACATTTACAGCTTTTACTTGACAAGGTGGTGATACTGGTGGTGACTGGGTTTTTAAATGGTGCCATATATTGGAATAAAATAGTGTGTGCTTAAGATATCATGTTGTGTATGATAGTCTGGTCCGCTATTTCTAAATTGTATCTTAATGTTTAAAGATTGTGTAACCTGATTGAAAGGAACTGGATTGTGTATAATAAGGTTTTTAAGGATTTTATGTGGCATTTGTTTTTTATCTGTTATGATTATGATGTATAATCGAATAAAGATTAATGTTTAAAAAAAATAAAAAAGACTTTGTTGATTTACCATCATTGTCAAGCAACGAGCAATGGAAGTAAGAACAGCAACCTCACAATCTTACACAACCTCGGCAATATAATATAATCTGAAATATCTTGGAAATCCCACCTACTTCCCCTAGTTGTGCCCACAACTCAGTTCATCATGCGCTTGTATCCCATTCGGAATCTTCCTAGTTCGATTGATCCCGGGTAGTTGGCAACCATAGTTCATGGTCTGGTGTCGGCCTATTGGAGTACATGCTTCGGCAATTGATGGCTCAAGCATTCTAGCATTGCTAAAGAGTCACCCCAAAGGGAGTAACTGGTGATGACACTGGTGACGAGTGATCTGGATTTTTCATACAATCTACTAGCACCCCTCAGTTTCTGACCCTATCTAATGAGCCCAGGCCACATAGAGCCTCTCTGAGCAGCACTGCACTTCCATATTCTGCCCACCTCTCTATCTCTCTACGCCATGTTGCCGCTTGGGTCTCCAGGAGCCTTCCAATTCCTAGTGATTTCCTGCTTTGCAAGAATAAAAGCCAAGTCTTGAAACCCACTTGTGGCCTTTGTCTTCGCAGTGTGTGGAAACCAACATAATAAACGGTGTCCTGTGGTGCAGGGGACCTCTCTCTAAATGATATCTGCTACCATATTTGTGACTTCTACCCAGTAGGCAGTGAGAAACGGGCAACTCCGGAACATGTGAAGAAACTCCTCTCCCACCTCCCCTCATCCCGGGCATGCGGCTCCCACTCCATGAAAACACCTATTTATTCTTCTTGAGGGGAGGCAAGCCTTGTGTAAAACATAAAAATATATTCACTTAAAATGGGCATTTCTCAATATTTTGGGAACCCGTTCTAATAGAGTTGCGCTCGGGTATAGGCATCCCCAAGTCTTCCTCCCATTGGGTCTGAAGGGTGGTTGAGGGCGGCATCATGTCCCTTCTAATCATCCTGTATAAGTTAGTGATTGCCATGAAGGTGCCCAAAGATGTGACTATATAGTGACAACTCTTGTGTAGTGGTTCTGTAGGCCTGCACCCCAATGGGTACGTATTGCGGCTGCCACTGCACTGTGGAGCAGAAAGTAGCTCGGGTAGTTCATGTTCCAAGCGGAACTCCTCGAACAGGAGGAGTTCCTCAGCCCTGAACAAATCACCCATCATTGATGCTCCTGTAGTTAGCTAATCCGTAAGATCCTGTCAGTCTCCTAACCCAATGGGCCAGTGCCTCCAGCATGCCCATGGTTATGCTAGGCAATTTCAGGACCCTCACTCGTGTCTTTAACAGACAGCTGGTCTAACATGGCTGCAGCACCCGAAATTCAGTGGTATCATAACTAAGAGGGAATTCTAACTTTATCAGTACCCTAAAAGTTGGTGGAGATTGGGTCAAAAATTACTCATCTCCCGCTTTGGAGTCAACCTGCCTGTCAGCTACTGTGTTGGCAATTGGAGCTGTGCCGCACAGTAGTGAGACTCAAATTCAGGAACTGCCAGTCCTCACTCTCCCATGGGTCTTTGCAATGTGGTCAGAGCAACCTGTCTAGGGCCTGATTTCCCCCATGTGAAAGCAGTGATGAGCGAGTCAAGTTGCGGGAACATTGCCCATAGGATTCAACTGGTAGCACCACAAAGAAATACAGAAGTCAGGGGAGCGCAACCATTTTTTAGTAGTGCAACTCAGACCCCACCAGAGAGGGGGAGCATCTTTCAGAAGTAAGTAGTCCTTCTGAGAGCCCAGATCGCCTTCCAGACATTCCCCTCTAACAAAACCATTTGGTCATGGTATATCTTCACACCCAAGTAGTGCAAGCATCGGGGCTCCCACTGTAATACTTCTAACCCCTCTGGGGGAGGAGCCTTGATTTGCAAGTGTCTGGAATAAGCGCGACTTCTGCCAGTAGACACTCAGCTCAGATAGCACCCCGAACTCCTCTAGTAATCTTCTAGCTCCTACCAGAACTGTTTGTATTTTGAAGAAAAATCAAGAGATTGTCCCAATACAGGGTGATGTGGTGAGATTGTCCCAATACAGGGTGATGTGGTGGGTTTGCCCTCCGACCTATATGCTTGAATAGCTGTCCCCAGCTCAGGCGTAGCCGGCCAGCACCTCCATTGCCTGAGCTAATAGCAGAGGAGACAATGGGCTCCCCTGCCAGGTCCCACGGCCCACATTAAAGTTCTCTGAGATAATCCGCCCTGTCCAGACTCTGGCTGTGGGGTCCTTGTATAGCACTTGAGTCCAGGCTATAAACCCTGGCCCCAATCGGAAGTGCTCCATTATGCCATAGAGAAAGTCCCACTCCATGTTGTCAAAAGCCTTCTTTGTCTTCTGTGCGATCATAGGTGGTCGTCTCTAGCAGTGTTAATTGTCGCAGAATGTTGAGTGCCATATTGCGAATAGGGATAAACCTTGTCTGATCAGATTTTATAGTCGGTAAAGCATAGACAATAACTGGTAGGCTCTCTTGTTGTGCATTGGTCTCCCTGATTTTAACAATGGCACTATAAGTGCCTCTCGGGTGAAGGAAGGCAGAAGACCTGTATTCCTAGCCGCTTTGTATATGTCCATGCACTAGCTTAGGGTCCATCTCCTCAGGCGAAAGCGTTGGGAAAGTTAAAGCTGCCAGGAAACTGTCAATGTTGCCTCCTGCATGCTCGGAGGCGCTCATTTAGAGTTCACAGTAGTAGCTGCAAAATTGTTGATTTATTTCCGCCTGTCTATGTAGCCTGGTTCCACGGTCTGTTTTGAGTTCCACAATGACCGAGCCCTGTTATGCAGGATTAGCGGACCAGGCCAAGAGTGAACCAGCGCGGTCACGCTCCATTGAGCCCGGGTCATATAAGCTCTGTAGTCGAAACATCTCCGTTTCTTGACCTGTGTTTGCGACTTTCTCCGTGGCTTCTAACAAGGCTGGTTGCAAGTCTTGGCGACCCAGCTGATGCTGTTCTACATCCCTCAGCGTCTCTTCTGAAAGATAAGACTTCATTGAATAAGGTGTGCCTCACCCTCACCGACTCCACTACGTACCCCACCCCCTCCCCATGAGCACGGCTTTAAAAGCATCCCACTCCACCTGAGGAGATGATGCCATTACACTATTGTCCTCCACTTATTGCCGAATGCAATCCTCTATGCTGTCTAGAAAAAAATAATTTTCTAAGAATTACAGCTATAGTCTCCCTGCTGGTATGCAGGGTGTTAATCTTCCCCACCCCAAATAAGGAAGGACCAGGTTATGGTTCAATATGGTTCTAGTGAAGAGGTATGGTGCAACGGCCAGAGTGGCTGACTCCGGAGCACGGGGCTCACAGTTCGATCCCGGGCGCCGGCGGCAGCTCAGCATCCTGACTCTGGGCAATAGCTACTTAATCTCCCCGACAACCCCCAGCGCCTTGAGACCCCTAGGGGTGATTAGTTTGCCCTTTACAAATACAGGATACGTAGATAGTGATGTATTCAATGTCAAGTACAAACCCATGAATATCTGAGGTGGAAAGACACTTGTCCAGCTGGACGTGGAGGTGATGGAGACTCAAGAAAAAGGAGTAACCCCTCTCTAGTGGGTGTATCAAGCTCCAGGAGTCGATTAGTCCCCATTTCTTTTGACAGTTCTTAAATTGCCAGGCCACTCTAGTGATTGGGGAATCCCGCAGTGGGGAGTGAGTGCGATTTGAGCACCGGGTCTGCTACATAGTTATAGTCCACGCCTATAATGACCAAGCCCACTTTGTAGGGTGCCAAGGACCTCCTAAAGGTCTGCAAAGAACGGCCCTTTGTATTCATTCGGGCATAAATAATAATTGCTACGTCCCTGCCATCAAGACGACTGGTCACTGCCACATATCTACTCGCTGGGTCAGTCAGGTTTCCAGTGTTTTGGAAGGGGACCCCTGAGCGTATCCATATCAGCAACCTCTCTCATGATCTAAATAGGTGGTGTAATAGGCCTAACTCCAATATTAGGCCTGACCTCGTAGGGCAGCCACTTCTTTAGATGTTAGGTGTGTTTCCTGTAAGAGTGCTATCTGAATCCCCCACCTATTAAGATATGAAAGTACCTTGTTTTGCATGGCCATGGTATGCATCCCCCGAATGTTCCAGGATAGGGTTTTGTAGTTCTTTGGGGTTGCCATAGCATTGAACTACAGCCATTCAGCGTGGACCACCACTGGGTTCCAATTCCCTTGTTAGATTCTCTCATCAAGTATCCGACATGGAGTAAATCGCTCACGGCTCATGACTCGCAGAACCCCCCCCCCCCGACCATTGCAGCAACAAACAGCCCAACTCCCACACCCCAGGACGAGTAGATAGCTACCCCCATTGGCAGTCAAATCGCAAACACTCGCGGTGAACCCACATGAACAGAGGGGTTGTGACCATTCGGGAGCTCCTCCCCAGGTTCCTCACCACCGGGCAGTAGGCGAAGAGGAAGAGCCCTAAACACCACGGGTGTCAAGAACTCCCCCATGGACCCTCTCCATGACCCGTAGTGGGCTCAATCCCAGGCAAAGAGCTCAAGCCTTAGAGCACAGCGTCTGCATCATATAAGCTCATCAGTTCTTAAAAAAATATTTCTTTATTATGATATTTTTACAACATAAACCACCCACCCAGGAGCCCCCCTCCCCCCTCCTATCCGATCATCCGTTTGCTTGTCACAGACTAACAGAAAGTTAAGAAAAGAAAAAGAAGGAAAAAAGAGAACGATGATGAAATAACTCAAATCAAGAAAACAGGAAAACATCAAATTCAGACCTATTCAAGAGTCATTGACATCAAAATAAACATTAGATTATAATGGCATTAGCTTCATATCATAAGTATAATATTCTGTTTTATAGTTCTTGGTGTTGTATCGACTGTGTAAGGGGATCCCATATTTCTAGACCCTTTTTGCTCCCTTCTTCCGATATATCGCTATCTCTAGGGTGTATGTGGCTAGGAGTCTTGCCCGCCACTGTGAGAAGGTCGGGGAGTTTGGATCCAGCCAACTGGATGCTAAGCATATTCTGTAAACAGCCAAGGAAACGAATATGAGCCCCTGCATTCTTTTTGGCCTGATATCCCCGTCCCTTCCTAGCATAATTTCAGCTACTGTGATTTCTATGTCTGAGTTCAAAATTTCGGATAAAAATGTTGATATTTCACGTCTAAGGGGTCCTACTTTATCACATGTGGCAAATAGATGGACTATATCGGCCGCTGGTGTCGAGCATCTAAGCCATTGAGTACCTTTGCCTGTACTCCATTTGGCTATTTTGTAGGGTGTGTGATATAATTGGAGAAAGGTTTTATAGTATTGCACTTGCAGTTTAGGTTACATTAAAAGTGATTGATAGAGTTGGAAAGCCTGCTGAACTGATTCCTCATTCATATCTAGCTTATTTTGCCATTTGTTTATATGTTTATCCAAATCGTTTGGTAACAGGGAAACTAGGTTGATATATATTTCTCCTATTTTTGTGGTGATGTTTCTTTTGAGGGTTTCTATTGTTTGAATCCTGTGCAACTCCGCGCTTCCACCACCTTTCTTTATTAAAAAATCTCTTATTTGAAGGAATTTAAAGAAATCTCTCTCTATGTTCTAAGCCGAACTCCTTCTTTAATTCTTTGAATGATTTGAAGCCTATTGATGTAAAAAAACATCCACATCGTGTGATCCCAATATTCACCCATCTTTTCATATAGTTATCAGAGAAAATATTTGGTAGATTATAGTTCTGATGAAGGCTCGTGTAATAAGAATATCTGCCGACCCCGAGAAGCTTGCGTATATCTCTCCATGCGTTAAATATACCGGCTAATGTTTTGAAGCGGACGTTTTTGTAGTGACAATCAAAGGTAAGTCGCCATAGATGTTCGCCCGTTTCAATTCCAAGGATGAGTTCTTGTGGGGTCGGAACCTCCCCTTCTTGAGTAGGATTCAGATTTGGGGTCAATAAGATCTTGCTATATTTCAGGAGTGTGGCCTACCAGTAAACCTTGAGGTTAGGGACAGCAAGTCCACCTCTTTCTTGTAGGAGCGATCTATATCTGTAAGCTCTACGTGATTTTGTATAGCCCCATATAAACCGAGAAATTGTATTGTCTATTGCTTTGAATATGTGTTGATCAAAATTTAGGCAGATAGTGCGGAAAAAATACAAGAATTTCGAGAGATAAATCATTTTGATCAGTGGAGTGGTGTGGCTCACTGGGTGGAGTGGTGTGGCTCACTGGTTAGAGGCGGCAGACCAGGAAGCAGAAGTCGGCCCGGGACCAGGGTTCGATTCCCGACGCGGCAGGGTCGTGGACCAGGGTCAGCGGACTTGATAATTCTCGCCTCGGTGCCCACTCTAACCAGGGGTCCCACTCGGCAACTCTGGGCATTAGCTTGCCTAATCTCCACAACGGCCCCCTCAACGCTGGGGATGCCTGGCTCCACCTTGGGGATTCCCAGCAGGGACCATCCCACAGGGAAAGCCAGGACGGGTTCCCCAGCGGTATACAGCGCCAGGACGCCGGCTGGCAACAGTGCGCTTTACAAGTATACACATTACATTACATCTGCCTATTGGGGTTAGATGTAGGTGGTCTAATTTGCTAAGATTCCGCGTCTATATTGATCTTGACTAATTGGTCTAGATTCGATGTGATTTTTATGCCTAGATATACAGCGTTCCCGACAATTCTTTCGTTTCTGAAATTAATTTTTTTATTGAGAATTATCTGCGTTTTACCCTGATTTAGTTTATATCCGGAGTTCTCGCCAAAGAGGGAAGCCTCTTTTTCCATCATTTTGATGGCCACATGAGGATCACTGGTGACAATCGCGATATCATCCGCGTATGCTAGAGTCTTTGTTGATCCATTTGGTGTCTTAATGGACAATATATCCTGATTAGTCTCCAGTTTGCGAATGAACGGATCGAAAAATATCGCGAACAATAGCGGGGAGCACGGGCACCCCTGCCTTCCCTCTAGTCACATCTATCCTGTTTGACAGTCCGCCGTTTATCATAACGACTGCTTCTGGGTTATGGTACAAGCTCCGTGCAGCGATAATGAATCGATCCCCGATCCCACTCTTTGACATAGCCGTCCATAGATATTGCCAGGCGACCTATCGAAAGCCTTCTCTGCGTCCAAGAGTATAAGCGCCATAGGGTCTCCTGCGACTTCCGCTATGTCAAAGAGTGTGATAACCCTTTGTACGTGATCCGTCGTGGATCTGCCGGGGATGAATCCATGTTGTCGGACCGGTATGATCTTGTGAATGATCGGAGCAAGTCGACTGGCTAATAATTTGGCGTAAATTTTAGAATCGCAATTGATTAGGGTGATCGGGCGATAGGATCCCAATTCTGTTGGATCTTTGTTTTTTTTTGGAAACACTACAATTTTGGCCCGTGCCCATGATTTTGATGGTCCCCCCCCCCCCTTGGAATACTTGGATCATTAAGTCAGTTAGAACATTTTTTAGTGACTTATGAAATCTGATATAGAATTCGGCGGGTATTCCATCCAATCCAGCTGCCTTCCCTGGGGCTAAGCTGTTGATGGACAGCAGAATTTCCATCCACTGCGGTGTGGTCGCTAAATTAACTTGGTCAGTGTATGACAATTGAGGTGCCGTGACCTGCTCTAAATATGTGTCAATAAGTTCTTGGTCTTTATTGGTTTCTTTATATAGAGCTTGGTAATATTTTTGAAATTCTGACCTGATCTCCTCTGGGTCTTGCTTGAGAACGTTGTTACAGTCTTTAATCTCTTTGATGGTGTTAGCAGTGTTTTCTTGTCTCGTGCGGAAGGCGAGGTGGTGCCCTATTTGCTCGCTTAGTTCATACACTTTTTCTTTTTGGATCATGTCTTTTTCATATTGCTTTTTCTGCAAATATCTGTTAATCTATTTTTTTGCAATGGCAATCTTTCGTGATGCTGTTTCTATGTTTATACCCCCTTCAATAGCTCTTACAAGATCCTCCTTGGCCTCGGTCAGTTTCCCCTGTAATTCGGTTATCTTTTGTTTGGCAGCTTTGTTATTCCTTATTGAGAAACACAGTGTTTCACCCCTGATACCTGCTTTTAATGCTTTTAATGTGTCCCACTCTACGTCTAGGGATGCGCTACCCAGGTTATTTGCCAGAAATTCAGGTATCCATTTCTCGATAAGATGGCAGTATTTCTCGTTCATTAGTAGATCCCTTTCAAATGTCCAATTAGTTTGATCTGCTCGAATTTTGTCGGTGTCAATGCTTAAGATTAATGGGTTGTGGTCTGACAGGACCCTAGGTAATTTATCGATGTGACATTTGGTAATAAGGGTGTGGGAAACAAGCATATAATCGAGCCTGGCAAATTTGAGATGAGGATGGGAGAAGAAGGTAAACCCTGATTTATGGGGGTATTTAGATTGCAACACACATGGGCTTTCCGACTGTTGGCAAAGTGCTTGAAAAGGCCCTAAAGACCTTGGGCTTCCTCCCCTGATATTTGAAATTTGGTCCGGAGGACAAGTCTGAGGGTAGATTAAGATTAAAATTGCCTGAGATTACTAGTGGGAGTGGCCAATGCGATAGTTCACTGGATACGGCTTCCAGTAAGTTGGGATCGTCCGTGATACAACCATAGATGGAACACATGGTTAACCTCTTACCCGCACTGTATTGGCATTCAGTAATTGCCCATCGCCCAAGTTTGTCTGCTCTGGAGCGAGTAAATTCGAGCCCCCCTCCTGTTGCCAGTATTGCTACCCCACGTGTCTTACTTGCCTGTGTTGTGGCTGTGATAAGTTTGTATCCCAACATTTGTAAGAGATGGCGTTGTGATCCCGCCACATGAGTCTCTTGGAGACACACGATGTTAGCCCCCATTGATCTCAATCCTATTGCGACGTTCTGTCTTTTTCGTGAATCATTTAGTCCACAGATATTTATAGAGACTATTTTTAGTTGAGCCATATCCATTATTTTTTTTATTTTTCCTTCCCTATTTGGGTGATGTGTCTGATGTGGTGTGCCTATAGTTTTGCTTCTACTTATGATTTGCTTTCTTAGGTTTCTTGTAGACCGAATTGCCCCCCCCCCCCATCGTCCCCTCCCTTGCCATCCCACACCAGCCCGCCCTGATTCTCGCCTCCCCCCCACCTGTTGAGACGTCCTGGGTCATGGTGCACCCAGGTGTGGGCGTCAGGTAAGACCGTGCGTTTCAGTATGCCCCGTGGCCTGGTCTTGAGTAGGTACATCTAAGGTAGATAGGATAAAGACAGAGATGAACTATTTCTCTTTGCTTTCGAGCCATCCCAAATAATAAGATATACTTTCCCCCTCTGTAGACCCCTTCTTGTTGTATACCCAAGACCTAGTCCACTGGTGGAATTGATCCTTTTTGTATTTTTGTCCCTTTATCCCTCTTTTTATTCGTTTCAAGGTTTTGTCATTTTCCGGTGTTTTGCTTGGCTGTCTCGATATTTCTTTCAGGTAGGACTCGGCCTGAATTTCGCTTATAAAGCTTTTGGATGTTCCCTTGTAGATTACTTTCAGGCGTGCTGGATTTTGTAAGAACACGGTTGCTCCGTTTTGCTCATTCTCCACCTCCGTTCAACTGTGGCGAGGGCGGAGTCTGGGCGCGCGATGTAGGAAAAGCCTTTGAATTCTCTTTTATTTTTGGGTCTGGCGATGTCGTAGATAGCTTCTCTTAACATAAAATTCCCGAAGTTGACCAGTATGGCTCTTGGGTATTGGGGTGTCTTATGAGCGCGTTTAGGGAGTGTCAGGGGGAAGCGATGCGCGCTTTGAATTTCGCTGTTCATATCCCAGGTTTCGAGTTTGGGGAAAGCTGTTTTTTAGTACATTGGCCATGAAACCCCTTGGATCAGTTCCCTCTGCGCCTTCGGGGATACCGAGAAAGCGAAGGTTATTTCTCCTGCCTCTGTTTTCAAGATCTTCAACTTTTTGCATCAGGTCTTTGATGATTCCTTCGTGCTCTTTTTCCTGCTTTTGGAGCTTAGTGACGTCAGACTCTAGATTTTCTGTGCGAGTTTCCACAGACGCCATTCGGTTAGAGATTTCGGAGCATGTTTGGCCTACTTTTTGGACGGCACCTTGGAGTTTTTGTATGGCCGCATGGTTCCTGTTGCTGTCCATCTTGACATCTTTATGAAAATGCTTGATGGAGTTTAGCTCAGTGACTGCTCCATTGACTTTCCAGTTCCACAGCCATCTTCATTTAGCTGTGGAGTATTTTCTTCAGGATCCCCCATACGGTGCCTGTATGATTCCGGTTCTCTTGTAGTTTTTGGGGTTGAGCCATTTCGTGCGTGATTAGAGCTTTCTTTAGCTTGATCCATGTTGCTCCCGGGGTCTGTGGTTTCATCATAGGATGTTTTACAGTGCCTTCTGTGCTTTGTTCTTTTTTTTTTCTCCTGCCTTTTCTTTGGAGTGATGTTTTGAGAGGGTGCCCCTGATTTCCTTAGAACTGTAATGTCAGATACCTCCGACGTTGTTACTGCTGGTTTTTGGCTTGTGCTTTATTCACTTGCCTCACCTGACTCTCCCGCCTCACCTGACTCACTTGTCACGCTAGAGATGGAGACTCCTGTCTCATAGATGTCTGAGTCAGACTTCTCTGAGGATATTTCTGTCTCTGGAGGTGGTTTGCTTCCCGGGGAGGATGTTTGTGCCAAGGTTGAAGAGTGTTCGGTTCTTGGGAGTTCAGTTGGAAATGTAGACAAGAGTTCGCTTTCAACGGGTGTGATTGTGGTTGAGCTTACGCTCTCTTTCTCTTTCCCCTCGATAATATCTATGCACAGAGACCGGTTTTCTAGAGCGGAGTCTGAAGCAGTTTTCAGACCCACAGTGGGTCGCCTTGCTTCTTCGAGTTGATCATTATGTCCATTTTCTATACATAGAAAAACACAGTGGATTAATTCCTTCACCGGCACCAAAACCGCAAATATAATTCAACGATTAATTCAAAAGACAATAAGTATCTTGTGTGCTAAACTTCAACGGTGCCCACTGTCCAAGAGCAATACAAAATATATTTCTATTTCAAATATGATACTCGTGGCTCGCCGTGATAAGGCTCCTAATATCGGTCCAATTCACACTTGGCCATCTTATATATTTGAAAAATTGAAATATATTTTGTAGGATATTGAAGTAGGTGCACTTTATACCTCATCTGGATATTTCCGCTCACGTATCACTCACTTCATCAGAATCTGCTGCATACTCTGGGAGTCGTGTGTTATTATTGGCTCATTATATATTCGGAAAAGGAATATGAGAATTATCCCTCTTCTTTGATCTCATAAGACATCGAATGCCCTGAAGAAGTTCTGTTTTCAGAACGAATTGTGTTGGCTGTGGCTGTAACTACACTGAATAAAGCAAAGAAAAACACATCCTGCAAGCAAAAAATATATTTTTTTCATTTTTTTCATGGAATGCTATATGTAAAGAGACTTTCACAAAATATTTAGATGGTGCAACTTCCATACAAGTATTGTAATTATGTCCATTTTCGTCATCCAGTATGGGCCATTGCTGTTTCTCTTTTTTTGCTGGTTTGCCCTGTCCTTCCTTGAGCATTGGGCTAAATATGTTATCCGTGGCTGAGAGTCTGCCAGTTGACCAGTGATTTTTGCAGCAGCTTTCAGATTTTTTTTATAGTCCGTAGTCTTTTTGCTTTTTTGGCCAATAGCTCGAGATTGTCGTTGTAGTTATTGTATTCCTCCATCGCCTTGTCCTTCTCATTTGCCTTCTCTTTGCCTTTTATTTTACCTTTTTTCTTTAGCTTTGTCCACCACTTTTTCCGACTTCTGATCTGAATTTTTGCCTGTGTTTTTCTCAATGTTTTTATTCTTATTTTTATCCTTGCCTTTAGGTTTGTCGTTGCTGCTACCGCTGTTTCTTTCCTCATTGTTTTCTTTTGCCTTGGACCCTCTGGTTTCAGGTCGGTGCTGTAAATCTTTTACTTTCTGCATATTGCTCGACTTTTGGTTTTCTGAGGCTTCCTCTGGAGATTCTTGGTGTGCTTGGTGTGCTTCCTGGTCCGTTAGATGTACGTCTGTCTCATTTATTTGTTCGCTTATTTGCTCGGGTAATTGCCTCACAACCCCACTGTGACCAGCCATTTCGTATTTCTGAACTTGTAGCTGAACCTGAACCTGAACCAAAACCTGCACTTGCACTAGTGCATACGTCTGTATCTGTATCTGTGTCCCTGCAGCTGAGGGTGTTACTATAGCTGTAACTGTGGCTGTTGCGGCTGTGAGGGGAAGTTCAGAGAGTTTAGAGAGTCTCGTGCCACAAGACACCGCGGTTGCTGTTACTGTTACGATAGTTTTGGTGTTAGTTTGTGTAGTTTGTACCGCCTTTATTCTTGGGGCAATGCCTTTGTTCAATTCTCTGCAGCTGCTGCGGCCAAGGATTGACCGTGTTTTAGCTGATATGTCATGGGCCTTAGACCAGGTCCTAGACCAGACCTTAGACCGGGCTGCATGGGGCTTGATTGTAACAGACACCCGAATCCCGATTGTTGGCGTATTTGCCGAGCCCCCCAGTTTCACTGTGGTCTTCTTGCCTTTTTGCTTGCCTTCCGTGTTTCCAGCGCTTCCAGCGATCATATGCCTCTGTATGTCCTGTATGCCCCGTATTATTGTGTTGCTCAGACTGTCTCAGTAGAATTTAGTTTAACTTGCGCAGCGTCGCTCCATCGATCCGCACGATCTGAACAGTCTAAACACTCTGTTCCTGTATCTGCTGTCTTGGAAGATTATCGCCAGTATTGCCAATATTTCCAATGTCCTTCGTGATATCCGGCGTCAAGAGGCCCTTTTAAACATCAGGCTCTGAGTACGCAGATGGCGTGATGCAGGCGAGATGTGGACAACGAGGTTAAGCCCGGAGAGGGGCCAGCCGAGTGCTTGATTGAGGCGCCGGGCAGCGCAGGGGAATTTGGAGCGGAGGAAAAGGAGCCGTGGATCAGTTGAGCGCAACACAGTTACTATTTTTTCTTATCTGTGGCTGCCGGTTGGTGATTGCAGGTTTTGACGGTTAATGATGTCTATGGTTTCTGGGGGTGTAGAGGGTGCAGTAGCAAAGTAGAGCATCACCAAGAGGGAAGCGGGAGGCGGGAGGCGGGACGCGAGAGCGGGATATGGCTGGCAAAAAAGTAGGGACTCTGGCTAGAATTAGGGGCGATTAGCGAAGAAGCCGTACTCAGTTACTCCTGGCCGCTCCCAGTCAACCCCAGCCTCAAGTCCGGGTTCCTAGGTCAGTGGTCAAGGCCCCAGAGCTCTCACTACGAGCCTCCGCACCTCCACTATGGCTCCGCTTGGCTCGGTACCACTGTGACTCGGCGAGGCTCCAGGCTGATCTGCCGCTGTAGCTGGCACCGATCCTGACCCAGTACATATGCATATGCTAGTGCCGTCCGAATCCTCCAGCTGCCGCAACACTTTCTCCCTAGTTTCCAATGTCAGAGCCGGTAGCTAACAGTCTTGATCCGATAGTACCATCATACTCGGAAGAAGTTCCCGAGCTCTGACCATCATCAGTTTTGGGTGTCACTATAGGCAGTTTCATGTCTGAATCCCCAGAGGAGCTAGAGGCGTGGTCGGAGTCCGAATCGCGGGTGCCGACATCTCCTGCTAAGGAGGCTAGGCTCACACCTCTGCCACTTATCGTTGCAGATACCCCCACTGCTCTCTGCTGCTCCTGTTGGCCTTTCTTCCTGGTAGGGGCCAACCCATTGGTACTTTTAGCCCTGCGCTGTAATGTGGTCCTTGTAGATTTTTGTGGTGGGGATCCCAAGCTAGGATCCGCCTGCGAGTGCACATCAGTCCACTCCAATGCCTTCTGTGGAGTTCGAAAAAAACTGCAGCCCATCTGGAATCGTTACACGTAACCTTGCATGGAACAGCATGGCATAGAACTGGCGAAGGTGCCATTTAGAATGCAGGAATGTGGACCGCTGTTTTTGTACCTCACTAGTGAAGTCCGGAAATATGACTTTGCTATTTTCAACTCTGAGGTCTCCTCTCTGCCCGACTTGATCCAGGATGTGGTCCCGGTCATTATATAGCAATAGTCTGGTCACCGCTGGCCGTTGCAGCGCTCCATGCAATGGGTACCACACCAGAACATCATGTGCCCTCTCCAGGGCATAAAATGGGGGAGACCCTCTTGTGCCACCTCCGTACGCAATCATCGTTCTAGTTAGTCCAAAATGCTGCTCCCCTCCATGTTCTCTCTCAGTCCTGTCACAGAGATGTTGTTTCGTCGCGACCGGTTTTCAGCATTTTCTGCACTGAACTCCAGTGTTCAAACCTTCCCCTCTAGGTTTGTGAGTTGTTCTCTCATTGTCACTGAGTCTCGGGGGATCTCGCCAGTTTTCTCTCCGCTGTCACAATGCTTTCTGCCAGGCATCAGTGGTCTTCTTTCACGATGTCCAGGTCTGCTACCAGTGTATCAATCTTCGTCTCCTGCACATCTGTGGAGGTGGTGATTTCCTGCAGAAAATCTTCGAGTGGGCCCTCCCGGAGGTCCCACTTGTAGGGCAGGCACTTCGTCGTCCTGTGTTCACTTGGATGGGTAACCCAAGGTGGCCCCCCACCTCCCCCATATCTGGGTACATTTTTCAGGACAGCTTGGCCATGATGATGGTCGAGTTGTGGGAGGTAAAACAAGAGGGGTAGTATGCTCCTATTGCTGTGGCTCGGATCTAGGATTGCATCAGCTTAGTAAATACGCGGAGACCAAACGCCGAGGTCCAGGGTGAGAAAATCTGAGCTGTTACAAGGGCGTCTCCAGCAGTGGCCCACTACAAGAGAGTGGGTATCTCTTGTAGTCCATATGTGCAACCAGAAATACCTGTTACAGCTACATTTCTAGCCACCCCTGCCGCCAGGGTGGGTTCCAGTAGGTTGCGATGCAGGGGTCTGATGACCCACCAGGATCAGTGGGTATGGTTCAGTAGGTAAGGTGGCTCTGGCTGGGAACCAAGCACAGTGGATGGTACCTTATACGATCATCAAATCTCTGTAGAGGCTTCCTCGCCCAGCCAGGGTCGATGGGACCGTGAGAGCACCAGCGGCTGTGGCCTATCGGTCACTTAAAAGTAGGGCAATGTCTCATTATTTAAGATCTCCGCTATAGCCTCACTTATTATGCCAGGGCTCATACCATGTACGGATTTCAGAATACAACATAGGTCCATTGCTCTAAAGATGTCCAGTTGTAAGTGTCAGATGTATAAGTGGTGCTGACATTTAAGCACACATCATTTTAGTACCTGGGTAAATGAGAATACTGTTGTGATTGTAGTTAAAACACTATGAACTTGCGGAGCATGGTAATTAGTCCAATATGAAAGCTCTGTAATTGTTAGTGATAACTTTGAGAATAATATAAACCAGTCAGGACTTTCATAAAAGTTAGAAGAGAGAACTACGGGGTACCAGCAGTTTCACTGAGATCTTTACAGTTATTAATTCTAGTGTAATTAACACTGTGCTGTACAGAACACGTTAATCATTTTTGTGTCATAAGTGTAGATTTAAGATGCTAGTATGTGAAAGAAAATTCCTAGGCAGTCTTATTGATAAGTAAACAAGTGACTTGACCAAAAGTGCAAGAAGCACAATTAACAAAAAAAAGGAAATAATCTGTATAAAACATACATATTTTTAATAATAGACATAGTAAAAATCATATAGATGACTGGAATTCATCAGACTATATGACAAATCAATCTTAAATTACATACAATCATAGCATAAATTTAACATAAGATGCTGAATAAAAGAAGACACCCAGGAGAAACAGGTGCCCACAATAAGGTGACGATTATTAACTCGACGCGCGTTTCGGCGAAAACGCCTTCTTCAGGAGCCACAAAAGGAAGATGGTATAAGGACACAGTCGTTGTCTTTTTGCAAGGGACAGGTAGTTGATGTACCTGCCAGATAGTAGTTACGATCTTTCAAGCAGTATCAGTAGTTGTCAGATGCACTGGCTGAACTGGTGATTGGAAAATTACACAGCTGATCTTAATGGAAACTTGTTCCACACAGTGAATGGTACGTTATAATGCTGCCACAAGAAACGCGTTAGGCGATAAATCATATATTTAGTTCTTGACCGACACACTTATCTTGAAAGAAGGGATGTATAAATATTGCAGATGGATTTGAGAAGACCGCGTCAAAAGCGGTAAGTAATGACTCGCTGTTGGTGTACAGAGTGCCACAATAAGAAGAAGGCCCACACAGGGTCTCCACAGACTAGATGTATCTTCTTTAAAACATGCAGAGCGTTGCCACAAATAAAAAATACATAATGAAAATATATCCAGGAATCTGTTGCCTGAAACAATATAGGTCTGCTGTCTTCTAGGCGATAATTACTGTGTTTGATGCATGAAACTCGTGGTTAAAATAAAAGTAATACGGAGCAGATAGCTCGATAAGATTACGGGCACATCAGTTCTGATGAAAGATAGCACGAGGATCGTGTCATTTCAAAGTAAACTTCGAATTCGGCAGACAGAACACCACACCGGACCGAATACGTGAGCTTCATCCTGCTACGTATATTCCGCTCATTAGAAGCAGAAGTTTCCTGGATATATTTTCATTATGTATTTTTTATTTGTGGCAACGCTCTGCATGTTTTAAAGAAGATACATCTAGTCTGTTGAGACCCTGTGTGGGCCTTCTTCATATTGCTTTTTCTCAAAGAAAGAGAGTTTCCCAAGGACCAGAAAGGACTGGGTCAATAGGTAGTATCAAAGAAAAGATTCCTTTCTGGGTAATTATTTCACAAGGTGACCATGAGGCCTATCCGTAGCAGTTAGCTGTATTTAACATTTGGAAATGACGAATTCAAGAAGTCAAAATTTGAGTCTCCACACTAGGTTATTTATACTTTTTACTCAAAGTTTATTTTATAAAAATTCATATTTAGGAATTCATTTTAAATACACATTATAATTTGACACTGTGGTACTCTGGTACAAGTATATGTCTAATGGCTAACAATTCCGTGTTACGGTTATCTATCACAAAGTCACCACTTTATAGTATGCATTCAATGTTTAAAATACAACAATACAATGAATTGATAAAAAACATTTTTTCACAGTTTAAAATAGTCCAAAGAGTCGACGCGTTTCGGTGCGTTTATTATACTTGGTGCACCTTCATCAGGACAGAATAAGTTAAAAACGGGTATACATCTTCTTTTTTAAATTTAAGAAAAGGGCGTCCTTCAAGTGGTTTCTGGGACGTATTGTTCTTAATTTGTCTGGTAGCACGTGTGTTATCAATTCACGGCCGTCAGTAATTTGTGTGAATTATTAGTGGCATATAGTCAATGATGCAGGATTGATGATGTCATCTCCCAGTGGCTTGTTTTTCATAAGGTATGTGCTCCTCTATGTAGTCACGTGACAATGCTCAATCATGTGAATCGTGTCAGTTTTCACGGCTTTAGCTCATTAAATTGGTAGTCCTGACGTTTCTTGGATTGGTTGTCACTGAGCTTGCTTGCCTGAGACCAGCCTCGCTCCTTTCTTGATTTTTAAGAGCTCTATTCTGGCTGGTGATTCCTTCGTGTGGCTGGCTTCCGCCAGTGAAGCGGAAGCCAGCCACACGAAGGAATCACCAGCCAGAATAGAGCTCTTAAAAATCAAGAAAGGAGCGAGGCTGGTCTCAAGCAAGCAAGCTCAGTGACAACCAATCCAAGAAACGTCAGGACTACCAATTTAATGAGCTAAAGCCGTGAAAACTGACACGATTCACATGATTGAGCATTGTCACGTGACTACATAGAGGAGCACATACCTTATGAAAAACAAGCCACTGGGAGATGACATCATCAATCCTGCATCATTGACTATATGCCACTAATAATTCACACAAATTACTGACGGCCGTGAATTGATAACACACGTGCTACCAGACAAATTAAGAACAATACGTCCCAGAAACCACTTGAAGGACGCCCTTTTCTTAAATTTAAAAAGAAGATGTATACCCGTTTTTAACTTATTCTGTCCTGATGAAGGTGCACCAAGTATAATAAACGCACCGAAACGCGTCGACTCTTTGGACTATTTTAAACTGTGAAAAAATGTTTTTTATCAATTCATTGTATTGTTGTATTTTAAACATTGAATGCATACTATAAAGTGGTGACTTTGTGATAGATAACCGTAACACGGAATTGTTAGCCATTAGACATATACTTGTACCAGAGTACCACAGTGTCAAATTATAATGTGTATTTAAAATGAATTCCTAAATATGAATTTTTATAAAATAAACTTTGAGTAAAAAGTATAAATAACCTAGTGTGAAGACTCAAATTTTGACTTCTTGAATTCGTCATTTCCAAATGTTAAATACAGCTAACTGCTACGGATAGGCCTCATGGTCACCTTGTGAAATAATTACCCAGAAAGGAATCTTTTCTTTGATACTACCTTCTTCATATTGCGGCACTCTGTACACCAACAGCGAGTCATTACTTACCGCTTTTGACGCTGTCTTCTCAAATCCATCTGCAATATTTATACATCCCTTCTTTCAAGATAAGTGTGTCGGTCAAGAACTAAATATATGATTTATTGCCTAACGCGTTTCTTGTGGCAGCATTATAACGTACCATTCACTGTGTGGAACAAGTTTCCGTTAAGATCAGCGGTGTAATTTTCCAATCACCAGTTCACCCAGTGCATCTGACAACTACTGATACCGCTTGAAAGATCGGAACTACTATCTGGCAGGTACATCAACTACCTGTCCCTTGCAAAAAGACAACGACTGTGTCCTTATACCATCTTCCTTTTGTGGCTCCTGAAGAAGGCGTTTCCGCCGAAACGCGCGTCGAGTTAATAATCGTCACCTTATTGTGGACACCTGTTTCTCCTGGGTGTTTTCTTTTATTCAGCATCTTATGTTAAATTTATGCTATGATTGTATGTAATTTTAGATTGATTTGTCATATAGTCTGATGAATTCCAGTCATCTATATGATTTGTACTATGTCTAATATTAAAAATATGTATGTTTTATACAGATTATTTCCTTTTTTTGTTAATTGTGCTTCTTGCAATTTTGGTCAAGTCACTTGTTTACTTATCAATAAGACTGCCTAGGAATTTTCTTTCACATACTGTGTTTACCCTGCCCTATGAGACTGCTTAGTAACTACCCAGGGGGTCCTTGTTCTTCTCATAATGATTTAAGATGCTAGTTCCAGGAAGTGATAACTGCTATTGATATACATTCATCGGTATATCCTTTATATAACTGCAACAATTTAGTTATTTTATGATGAGTAACTTTGGAATTTTTTTTTTTCTCTTTTTGTGGTGTTCTAAAACACAATTGCCTGCTTAGACTTTTTAGATTTTGGCAGAAAAGGCATCTGTGGCAACGGTACATAAAGTAATTTGCTTTGGGTCTAACAGTTTTGTCATGTGGGGAACTCCTAGTATGCAGCCATGTTTCCTGGTTGAATTTGAAAACTTACTCTCTAGACCACATCTGCTCTACACTGGTCTATTGACTTTAACATGTTGCATTAAGAAATATCCCACCAAAGGGTTGAATTGTTTTTATTGCATAACATTTTAACTTATAGCTAGAACAGCCAAGGTCTCTTGAGTTCGATGCTTATTGTGTTGTAACAGTGTTTTAAACCTGCTCAAATTCTTGTTTGATTCTTAACTGTGCAACACATATGGAAGGGAACATCTGGTTCTTGCCGAGGTCTCTGCAGATCACCTCCTTCCAGGCGTACAAACTAAGGGTGACTCACCTGTTCCAGCTGAAGCAGCACAGTATCCTGGTGTCGGTGGGTGAAGACGAGGAAGGCATCAACCCTCTGGTGAGTGGGTCCTGGTTTTATTCAGGTCTTGTGTCATTGAAGTACTTGTTTTTATAAAACCTCAGGTTAAAAATGGTATTTGTCGTACACTGGGAGCTGAAAGTGGTTCAATCTGATAAAGGATCTTCAGGGTTTTGTCAGCTCCACGGCGTTAGCACTGTGCTCAAGTCATTTGTGACAGAAATGGCAGCGGTGACCAGGAGAGTGTAGAGTCCCTGTAATGGTCACTGTTAAGACCATGAAACTCCACCTGTCCGTCAGAGAAGATTTACCCAGACCTCAAGGTCATGATTTTGCATAACAGAAGATCAAGAGGGGTCTAGGCCGACGGAATTGAAGGTGATGGACTCTGGGTGATGCTGCTGAGTGACATGTGCCACTACCACCCTTTCAGATGACTCGGAGTACCTGTGGTCATCTGACATGTGTTTTCAAGAAAAGTCCTGCGCTCTGGTGAGCAGGTGCAAATTTTTGGATGTGAGGAACTTCGGTTTTTTTCCACCAGGTCTAGAGTCTGCAAAGGTAAGGAGTTAAGACTCTGCTCAGCGGAGCAAACCAAGGATGCAGTTAAAATGTACTGATTCAGCATGCATTAATTGGATATGCATGCCCTGCTCCGTTTTAATTAAATCAAATGCTTTCTAGGATACCAACCTCAAAATGACTGTCTTTTGTGCTCATTCCAGATGCAGGGCTCAGAGAATGGAAACGAGGCAGTTTCAATGTGAAGATCATTTCTTTAATATAGAGCAGCTGTTTTAAACCTTTTAACTTCTATGGGACCCCACTGAATGATTACTTGAATCCTGGGACCCCCACTAAGTCATTATTGGAAGTCTGTGACCCTTGGCCTAAGCAATGTCTATGATTTGAACATCAAAAATACAAAAACAAGTATATCCCAAACAAATACTCCATATATATTGTTTTGTTTTTTAAAATTCCCAATCAAATATGGAAGTTTTTCAATTTTGCTTCTTTAATTGTGTGTATTTTAATTTAATAATTTTAATATAATATAATCTTGTGAAACAGTCAAGACGCCCCCCAGTGGTCCTCAGACCACAGGTATAGAACTAATGATATATAGAGCATGGGGACTGGCACATATTTACCCTGGGGCCAAAAAGTGTGGTTTGTGGCATGACGGAGGGCCTCATAGATTTCAGCAGGGAGTAAGGTGGACATAGAGGAAGCGAAGCATGTACATGGTGTGTCGTGGAGTTCTTTTCATGGTTTAATGCCTTCTAACTGAATCCCCCAGTGTCTACAAGAGTTTAATGCTATATCTGTATCACTATGCCTCTACCACGCCTTGGGGTAAGCCTTCACTACGTTCTCTTGCTAGCTTTGGTGGACTATGTGTAATCTCTTATCTGTAAACATTAGAGTGCATAGAAACCGGCTCAGTTAAGGTAGCGAGTGCAATAAAAAAAAAATCTTGACAAAGAGCCCCTAACATGGTGTGCAATTTATTAAGGGGGGAAGACACAAATACCCAACCTCCACCATTAGACATGGACAGTGGGGATATATCAGCCATGGCAGAAAGAGGTTTGACATTTAATCTTGGCTTTTCCACTTTCTGAAAAAAAGCTTGTTGTGAACTCTGTATATAAAGTCAGGGAAGGTTCCACAGTACAGTGGTGTTTATTTAGCGAGTGTAGTCCTGGAGTCTCCCCATCAGAACTATTTGCACATTTTGTTGTTTTGTGTAGTGAACAAGATGTAACTTTGGAACTAGAAGGCATGTATTTATTAATCTGGGCCTTCCCCTGTGACAAATTGTGGGTTCTTGGATAATCACTTCCTGGACATATTTCACTGGTCTTCTTTTTTTGTTTTACCAGTGATTGGGGGGGGGTTAAATCAAACGTAACAATTGCAGTAAGAATGTGATAAAAAGCGGGACTTTATCCCATTTGATTTTGCCCATGGGGAGAGAACACCCAGTTCGTAGTCCACTCACTAAAATTGGTGCACTGAGAAATTAGAAGTCTTGAATCAAGGAGACCTGCACAGCTGTCATGGTACTCGTACTTTACTGAATTGTTTGCTGATAATCAAATCCTATTATTCCTATGACTTTGTTCCTTTTTATTGACATTATATGATAGAGGTGGGCGAACCATTGAAGGTTTGAGCCAGATGCTTGGCTCTGGCTCAGTTTGAAATTCTCTTGGATCCTTGAGTCAAAATTGAACCAAGTGTCCATATAGCTTTTATCTACCATCCACACTGTAACCTCACGCACCGAGAATGACAATTTTCATAACTATCGTAAAGGAACGTTTCAATTATATCTAGTACTTGGAGGCCAGGATTAGGCCTACCTAACTTTACTTTATTAACAACCGCCATTTTGCAACTTTAATAACACAAACTACCATTCCCATGATCATGTAGCAAAAACAACAATATCCATTGAGAGAACAGTTCCCGAGCATGCACCAATCAGCAAGACCGAGACCACATCAAAGTCCTTAAATTGTGTCTGTTGGGACTCTTGCATTGCGCGAGTCCAGCCATTACAGGATCCTCATACGTCTTGTTTGCTTGTCTCCATTCCTACAGAAAAGAGAACAAATTTTAGCCAGACCGTGAGAAGGATTGATACCTGCAGAAAAACAGCAGTTAAGATAGTCACAAGACCAATGCATACATTAGGCATCAAAAAAGATCATGACAATACCAACTTATCATACAATAAACAATTTTGAAGACCATAATTTCTAGTCACAGGGGAAGAATCAATCAGTTCCTGATTCACTGGGTGGGATAATCCTCGCCTCGGAGTCCTTCATAGAATTGAAACTTTCCTTTTGCGATAGTGAGGACATTTTTCATTCTGTGTCGGGACTGGCGGTAAGGATTATGCCTGTTCAAAGCTTACTCATTACCAAGTGAGCCATATCCAACACTGGCTTAACCCCTTGGACGCGGCTGGAATTTTGCTCCGGTGCGGCAAAATTCCACGCTTGCGTAGTTCGGACAGCTCCCAGCTGTCCGAAGCACACGACCACCGCGGCGTCGGACGGCTGAGGGCCGTCCGCATGCAAGGGTTTAAAATAGAACCTCTTAAAGGTAGATTTCGAAGACCAGTCCGCAACATTGAGGATATCTTCCAAGCGGACACCTAAGCTAAGCACCTTAGAAGCCATTGCTCCATGAGTCAGATGGGCTCTGTAAATTTGCAGATTGGGGAGAGCAGTTGGCTAGGGAGGTCGACCTCGAAGCTGGGGAACCGGGTTCGAATCTCGGCAATGGCGCTGAACATCCTGTGATTCTGGGCAAATTACTTAATCTCTCAGTGCCTAACAAAAATTAATGTGTGTTCTCATGTAACGCAGCCGGTGCTATGTAAAGCGTTCTGATACCTGAAACCGGGTCAAGTTTGCGCTATATAAAATTCCGTAAAAAGAAAAAATCGATGCCTGCCTTCTGCATCACCCACCTCACCCATCAGGCAATAGTGGGGAAGACACAGCCCTGCTCACATCTCCTCTTATGCCTTTAGACATTGCACTACACCCAACTTAGGAGAATCGGGAAATGTCGGGTAAAAAACTACCCTGGTACTACATTTCATTCTCCAACTGAGCTTAAATGTCACCCCAGAGGAAAGCTCTTTCCTGGACCAAAAACAATGAGGTTGCCACAACGGAAACAGGTTAAGAACCTGATTGGCATCCCAGAGTGCAGAATACCGAAGCTCTGGAGGAAGAGAGAGACTAATCCTTTGTAGAAGACAGCACACAAAAGGATGCTCTTCTATCGAAGAGCCTTCTACCAGGATGGAAGGTATTGACAGAGCGATAGGCCAAGCCCTCTGAGGCCAGATGTGCCAAAAAATTAAAGTCATGGACGATATCTGCTGCCATGGGATCGAGACCCTGTCACAAACACCAACAGGTTTATCTAAGCCAGGCCGATCTGTAACGTTTGATCATGCTGTTGTTCCAGGCCTTTGATACAGTGGATGGTGAAGTTGCTCCGGATTGAGCAGGCGCGCTGGAAAGAGGGGAAAGACGGATTGGAGAATCCCAAGAAAGTTTCAGAAGAACCAGACACTAAACTTAAGACCGCCACACAGTGAAAGGTCTAATAGGCATAGCCCGTCTCTCGACTCCAGTACTGGAAGAAAGCATCCGTGGACACTGCCAGAGGATGGCCTCTCGCACTGAAAAACAAATGGGTCTCTTGCCTGGGAGAGCCGTAAAACTCTATTTGAAAACCCTGCATGGTCTGAAGAACCCACGCATTCCTTATAATGGATGTCCAGGCCGGGGAAAAATTTGCCAGCCGGCCCTCTACCTTAAGAAGGGAGAACACTCACCAGATTTGGTGGAAGCACTTGCCTCTCTGGTTCCTCTGCCTCTGGCGCGTCACCCTCTTGTGGGGTAGAAATTGGTGTTGCATGCCTGATCTTGATATTGACCTCGCAGGGAGCCTTCCCTCTGGGAGTATATTGTGCGTTGTCGCAGCCAGTCGAGCGCCCCCTACCTCGACTTGCCCTGAGGAAAACACTCTCTTGATGGATGACTTCGCTTTGTCAAGTAAGGTAAAGGTGTTTACAAGCTTCCCTAACTCCTTGATAAAGGGTTTCCCCAAATCACCCTCCTTGCGCTGTTGCACCCGCCTCAGACTTTGCCAAATCCCCTTGCTTAGGTTCAACCTTTATCAGCAAGGGGCGGCAATGTTCCGTTGACTTGGATCATTTAGTATTACCCCAAAAAATTATTGCTTGTTAGCCCATCCAGACAAAACCTCTGGAGAAATTAAGGAACTGTACGATTTGGCTTCTTGGTCCATGCCTAGTATCTTGGTATGGGGTCGCAGGTTGTCCAGGAGCTTGTCCTGGCATGTGCGCCATGACATGTTGATTCCCCCTTCTTAGAGTCTTTCATGAACTGAAGAAGCATGGCCGTTTGGGAATAAATATCTGGCTTAAGGGCCACTTTTCCTTGGACGTAAGGACATTCTGAGGCAATTTCTGGACTCCTTCTCCAGCGGCTTCCGAATGCGACCCGCCAAGTAATTTGCAACCTTATCTGACAGGGCCCATTCGAAAGGCAGAGTATGAAGTGTCTCATCTGGGTCCAAAATGTCAGAACTAGCACCCAGGGTGTTGGGGGGGTAGGAGGTGGGGATTGGAGGAAGGAAGCCAGGGGCAGCCTCTTCGTCTGTGACTCTATAATTATCCTCAGCCGGGCGGGCAGGGGACCCCGAGTTGGGGGGTGGGGGGCAGTACACAAACCTGCAGGGTCTCATGAAGTGGGTGAGGAAGAAACAGGCTAGAAACACCCGCTTTAACCTGTCCAAGGCATCCAAATATACACTGGCCTCGTGGCAACATTTTGCTTGTGAGGGGTCAGTCCCATAGGATTGGAGGGAACCTAAAGAGCCATGAGGCACTGCGGGATTCAATTGAGACCCTACTATTTTGGCACATGCTTGTGCACTCTGGAGGGAGAGAGTCTGCTCCAGAAGAGCCAAAGCCTCCGACACTGTTCTGTGAATGGATGTGTCTACAGCGTCGTAGAACTCCTCATCCCAAGGAAGGGAGGAAAGGGGGTCCTCCTCTCTCTTTCCATATTCTATTTTCTCCATTTGAAAGACCTGGGGTCCAATAGGAGCAGTGGTGGGCACAAACGATCAAGCGCTTAATGGAGACTGCGCCAGGACAGGGGCCCTGTGAGGGGCAGGCAAAGTTCTGCAGGTATGGTGGGGGACTGAGTGTTGGCCTAATTCTTCTGTGGGCAAAGCCTCACAGTTGGTGGGTCTAGGCCTGGGGACATCTCACCCCTGGTGCACATTTTAATGGGGTTCTTCCCCTGGGAGCGTGTTCCCGTAGGCTAAATAGACCTGCACTGTAATACAGACCCAAAAGGGGGAAGGGCGTACAACACTTATAAAATACTTGAAATCTGCCCGGTCTGACGGTTCAGACCAACCAATTGGGCGTTACTCTTCAGACAGCAAGGCTTCGGTACTCTGACAGCAAACAGCTCCTATTCCACTGTGAGGGTATTCGGAGCTTGCGTGTTGCCGTGCAATTGATGCATTGATAGGCGGCGGGAGGACCACACCATGGTTTCAACAGTGGCAAAGGAACGCAAAGCGTTCCTGCGGCCAGACACCGTAAATACCAAGCAATGATGAGGCAATATGAACCACGAACACCACACAATGCTAAAACAAAAGAGAAGAGAAAACCGGCACTTATCTTGGCTTGGAGCAGTGAAGAAAGAGGCAGAGGGGACACAGTTGATAGACTATGATGTGGCCTTGGTCTTGCTCATTGGTGCATGCTCGGGGAATGTTGTCCCATTAGATGCTATTTTTGCTACATTCCCAAGGGATCATGGGAATGGTAGTTTGTCTTGATGAAGTTGTGAAATGGCTGCTGTTAATGAAGTGAAGAAAGATCAGCATAGTCCTCGCCTCCAGTCCCGACATAGAATTAAAGACAAAGCATTGACTTTTGATATAAAAGGAGAGAGGGGAAGTGAGCTTATCTAGTGGCTGAATTGCACAACGTGAAACCAGAAAAGCTGGACCAATTCTGGATTCCCTGCTTGACCAATAAATGTAACCCTAAGCAATTGTTTTATTTCATTTGGGCTCCTTTTTCTTCGTCACATATGAGAGCATCTTGAAATAAATTAACTTTGGATGGGTGCTGTACATGATGGGTGCTGAGTCCATTATCTACAATGTTGTTTCATATTTATTTTGAAAGTTTTATATAGCGCGAACAAGATCTTTGCAGATATCAGAGCACTTTACAGACGAAAAGAACAACGTGTGAGCAAATAGTATTGGGGTGGGGAAGGTACATGTGGGAGCATAGACCACCAGCTACATTAATAATGATACAAGTACAAATACAAGTACAAATAATTGATAGCGTAAACACTCAGGCAGGTCATCAACACGAGTCATGCAAAAATGCAAAAAAGGTCAGTAAAACTGAATGAAACAGCGTCTGTAACTAACATCCCCAGTAATAATTCAAGTGTATTTCGCCATGAGGATAGCTTTTACTTCTTTCTTAAAAAGTATGGTAGAGGAGATGAGCCTGATTTCAGGGGGGAGTGAGTTCCAGATCCTGGGTGCCATTCCAGAGAAGGAGCGTTTATACGTTTTTTCCTTACGGAATCTTTGGGGCTTTAGCAGGAGATTGTTTGTGCCTCTAGTGATTCTAGAGCCTCCGGAAATCGACAGCTTTTGGGCGAGGTATCCGGGTGAGCTCATGTGGACAGCCTTGTGCATGATGCAGGCGATTTTGAAATGAATTCTGGCTTCAAAAGGTAGCCAGTTCAGGGCTCTCAGGTCAGGGGAAATGTGTGAGTGTTTTCTTGATCCGGTGATGAGTCTCGCTGCAGCGTTTAGAGAAGCTCTTATGGGTGCCGTGGTAGTTGGGGGGAGACCGCAGAGGGCGATGCTGCTGTAATCTATTCGAGGGATGACTAAAGCTTGTACCGCAGTTTGGAAATCTTTGGCTGGAAGGAAGGGTTTGAGTTTCCTTAAGGTATTGATCTGGTAGTTCGCCCCTTTAGTTGCTTTGTTGATGTGTTCCTGCATGTTGAGGTTGGTGTCAAGTGTTATGCCTAGAGATTTTGCTGAGTCTACAATGGTGGGATGAACATTGAGTGCGGTTAAGTGTTTAAGCCAGATTTGAGTGGTAGTGATCTTCGCAGGAGGTGAGATCAAGAGGAACTCTGTTTTAAGAGCATTGAGCTTGAGATGATTAGCGGCCAACCATGCTTGGGTGCTTCTGATCGTTGAATTCAAGAGCATAATGTCTTTGGGTGATTGTACTTTGAGATAAAGTTGGGTGTCATCGGCATACATGTGGAATTGAACATTGGATGCTTGTAGCAAGGTGGTGAGAGGTTCCATGACTAGGTTAAACAAAGTTGGGGATAGGGAGGATCCTTGTGGGACGCCTAGCGATACCGGTATTGGAGAAGACATCAAGTTGTTACTCTTGAATTTCTGCGTTCTGTTGTGTAGAAAGGACGTGAACCACTTGAGCACAGTTCCAGATATACCCATTCTTGTGTTTAATAGATCAAGTAGGTTCTCATGTTTGACAGTGTCGAATGCAGAGGAGAGATCCAGAAGGATAAGGAGGCAGGTATCGTTTTGATCTAGGATTTGGAGGGCGTCGTCAATTATGTGTATCATAGCAGTTTCTGTGCTGTGGTCCGCTCTGAAGCCTGATTGATGAGTGTTGAGTAGATCAAACTGATTAATGTGATTAGTCAGTTGGGTTTGTGCGCATTTTTCCAGTAGTTTGGCAAGAGTCGGAATATTGGTAATGGGACGGTAATTATTTAGATCGGAGGGGTCGGCTGTAGGTTTCTTTAGTAGAGGTGTGACTTGTCCAACTTTGAGGGAGTCGGGAATGGTCCCTTGTTGAAGAGAGCTGTTGATGATTTTAGTCCAAAGTGGGTGGAGCGACGGGGTAAGGTCTTTGACAGCGTTGGCAGGAAGGGGGTCCGAGAGGTGATTGGCTGGTTTCACAGTGCTGAGCAGTCTACCAATTTCTTCTTCCGAGTAGGTGGCAAAGGATGACCATGTAGCATTGTTTTTTGGTTCAGCGGGTGCTGTGCAGAGCGGTTTGGGATAGAGACTTACGTCAATGAGGAGATCGATCTTTATGTTGTCTGTTTTTTGGATAAAGAAAGAGGCGAAGTCTTCACAGGAGGGTGCTTCGCCCAGAGTACTGAGTGGTTGGGGTTGATCCTTGGATTGCGTTCTGATTAGCTTAAACAGCTTTCTCGGGCGGTTTTTGGCTTGGTCAAGCTGACGGCTGAAGAAATCCGATTTTGTGCGTTTTATTTTCCTGAAGTAGGCATTTCTCTTTTTCTTCAGCGTTTTTAGGTGCAGTGCGGAGGGAGCTGATCTCCAGGTGCGCTCTGCCATTCGCATGGCCCGTCTATCGTCGTTGAGACTCCCGTTGTACCAAGGATTGGACATTTTTGCGGATGCTCTTTTTAGCTGCATAGGTGCAGCTTCATTAACTAAAGAGGTCATAGCGTTGAGATAGTGATCCGTCAAGGCTTGGACATCCGCAACGCCAGTGGGAGGGAGTAATACATTGCAGCTGTTGGGAGGTAGAGAGTTTGGGTTGAGTTTTTTCAAGTCTCTTTTCCAGACTTTGGGTTTGAAGGATTGAACCGGGTTAAATTTGACTTTTTCGTTGATGAAGAACGTGACAATGTGGTGATCTGACCAGTCACAGGGTTTGATAGATTCGAGCTGGATAGAGTCTTCTTTGGCGATGATAAGGTCGATGATAGAGCCTTTCTCGTGGGTCAGGCTGTTGCATATTTGGGTGAGGTCAAGGGCGTCAAGGAAGTTTTTAAGACTATTCACCACCGCGTCATTATGATCGTTCCAGTGGAGGTTAAAGTCACCAAGGTATATTTGTGTGAGTTGTCGCCCCGAATTGGTGGTGATCAAATCCATAATTTGTTGCGCGAAGGTAAAGTTGTCCACTGGTGGATGGTAAATGCCGTGGAGAGAGCATATCGGTTTGCCCTCACTGAGAATATCAAGGCAAATGTATTCACAGGAGGTTGGGGAGGGTAGGGAGGGAGAGGTTACTTTCTTGACAGAGATGTTACTCCTGTGTATACATATATAGCAGAACCCAGCTGGTGCACATGGCAAATGACTTGCCTTTTGGTTCACCAGTGGCATTGTTATCCGGTCAAGGGAAGGCATAAATGTTGCTAAGTTCATGTCTGAAACCCATCACACTCAATAAATGCCTGTCTAAGCAGTGGTATAATCAGATGTGCTAAGGTGAAACGCTTCTACATGTTAATAAAATACTGTTTTTTTAGGTTTTTTTTGTTTTTAAAAAGGCTTTATTAAATTTTTTACATGTTTGTTGCAAGATATCTTTGAAATGAAAGTATTCCTATAAGTGGGGCCTGACACCATCATTTCTTTTTTTCCTTTACTTCAGTTAGATTATAAATAAGTGCTTGCCCGTTTGTTTAACATCCTTCTAAATGTTAGTGCTCAGTCAACTACACAGCAGCCCAGTGCTGCTGTTCACCTGGGACTACATCTAAAGGTCAGGAGTGTTGCAGTTTAAGTATCACTGATATAGACGCTAAAATAGTCTCATTACAAACTGCGCGACCCCAAAGGAGAGAGCAAGTAATCGATCCAAGATACCAGTTCTTGCTCTGCTTCTGGATAAGCAGTAGACTAACCAGGCCATTGTTCACACACAACAATTGGGCTCCTACCTAGCAGTATTTATACAGCCTGATTTGGGAGTATGGGTATGAGTTGCACTATTTGCAGATTATCCTTATGCATGGCTGATAGAATGAAAAATTGTCTCGGAAAGTAGTAAGTGTGAGGACGGAATGTAAGGAATCATGGTTAGGTTTATTTTGATTTTATTTGGTTGTTTTTGTAACGTGTAACCACCCTATGTTAGCCTCAGAAAGCATTGGACTTAATGACCATATAAGTGGAAGCATAATAATGTAATTGTAAGAACCTGGTACTGGAAAACCAGGTAGGATGGAGAATACCAGTAGGTAACCATCTATGTCCCCAAATGATGACAAAACCTTAAAAGGGCAAAAGCCAAAAGAAGATAAGCTGAAAAGGGCGAAACACAAGTTAGTCGCCTGACCATTTGAAGGTGTGGTGAGTTGAACACTTGATCCGAAGTGACAGTCAAAAGGCTTAAGCGTATGTTACGTAGGAATGCTGCTGTGTTTTTGTAACCCACTTCTGGAGAATACATTGACTAATAAGGAAACCCATTTTGTGCTAGTTTTGTTAATTTGCATGGTGTATATAGTTTGTTTTAATATTCTGCTGGGATACCTGATATCTGCTTTCTGATTGCCACAGCTATTTTAACTGTTCATCCATTGGCTGCAGGTGAAGGTGTGGAATCTGGAGAAACGAGATGGTGGAAACCCACTGTGCACCAGAATATTTCCAGCGATCCCAGGAAACAAGCCCACCGTGGTATCGTGCATCAGTGTCCATGAGAACCTCAACTTCATGGCCATCGGTGCGGTTGGAATCCTTCACTTATTCACTTTTTCCTGAGGGAAAGTCTTGTATCTTCCTACTGTCTTTAGCTCCTTCTTGCCTTGCTCTGGCATGTCTTTATTTGCTTTGCCTTCTCTTTTGTATTTTTCATCCTATTATTGTTCAGTAGGAACTACTCTGCTCATTTAATGAAAGTTGCAGACATCGCAGAACATTTGGAGAAGACTTGAGCACACAGTCCTGCCAGATTTAAATATTTTGTCTGTGTCGTAACCGTGCTTTAGATCTCGATGAAACAAGATAGAACATGTTTAGAACAGTATAATTTAGTGAGTCAATCATCCATTGAATTCACTGCTTCAAGATTGTACAGCAGCGGTTCTATGTACTATTAACACGAGCTATTTAGTTAATCCATATTTTGTTATTTCAGTGCATTGTATAACATTACTGGAGAACATCCCAGTTCACTAGCACAAACAATGTGTGAAATTAAGAATATATATCTTTTGTTTCTCTCGTTCATCAGGCTTCACAGATGGCAGTGTCGTCCTCACGAAAGGGGACATCACACGAGACAGGCACAGCAAAACTCAGATTCTACATAAGGGCAGTCACCCTGTCACCGGTCTGGCTTTTCGGCAGGCAGGCAAAACTACCCACCTGTTTGTTGTTACCACAGAAGATGTGCTGGTAAGGTAACCATGTACTAGAACAAATGGTTGGTACAAGCCCCTTCCCCAGCATGCACTAAAGTGTAACACTTCAGTGGGGTTGTGTATCTGATCTCTTGGAGTTAGGATTTGGGGATGAAGCATCTAAAACGTTTTCCAAAGTGTTAGTCACGGGCACTGGTGGGTTGCAAGTTGATTTATTTATGTTTTTATATTTTTGTGGGTCGCGGAAAGCAAAGGCAATAAATAAGATGCCTTTAAATTCTGTTTTTAACTTGTCATATTTTTTGTGCTTTAAAGACAGAGGACCAAATGTCAGGCTGTGTTTCTCACAAATTGGAGCTGATTTTTTAACATGGGGATTGACGTTTACAAACTCCTCACTTTAGAATCGGATAAAGTAAAATTAATTTAGTAACAATGTTGCTGGGGTACAGACTGGGTGAAAGGAAAAGCTCTAGGATTCCTTTTTTTGTAACACACAACAAAATGTAAACACCTGTAAATGAACTGCACACATTCCACAGTTAATAAAACAAGTGAAGCAATTTTTTTTGTAAGTATGATGGAAAGATTATAATAGGATCAAAACCAATGCAATGCACAAATGATAAATATTCACTGAAACCCGAATTCCACACATTATTTGTGGGCAATATAGTTTTATCAATAAAACAGAATGTTTGTGCAAATTTAGTGGCCATTTCAATGGACAAAGGGCTGTCTATAAATGACAGTATGCTACAACCTGATGCTTTCATCACATTAAAAGACCACATGCATCCTGTCCATTAAACTAGGTGGCTAACGAAGGTTTGTGGTTCTAATAATTGGGTCGTGATTCTAAAACGTTTGGGAAGCAGTAGTCTAACCGATTTAGTTTTCTGATTTTAAATTTGGCCTGCCACATTTGCAACGTATTGTAAATTCAGTTTTGTGATAAGTGTTCAGGATAGGCATGACCAAAGTGTGCTGTAACCGGTCTGTAATCTCACCTAATGCCCTTGTTCTCTCCCCAGTCATACGAGCTGTCGGTGAAGGATTACCCCCGCATGGAGCTGGACACGCATGGTTGTGGCCTGCGTTGTTCAGTCCTCAGTGATCCCTCGCAGGACATGCAGTTTGTGGTGGCTGGCAACGAGTGTGTTTACCTGTATCAGCCGGATGAGCGAGGGCCTTGCTTTGCTTTTGAAGGGCAGAAGCTGATTGTGCAGTGGTACCGAGGTTATCTTGTTGTGGTCTCCAAGGACAGCAAGGTTTCCCCCAAGTAAGGACACTTTCTGATCTCAGTTAAAGGTGTGTTCTAGGAACTTTCAGTGGCTATTTTATCTTTCATTTTGCTTTGGAATAGGTGATCAAGAAAGCTGTACATTTTAGAAATGAGGAGCAAAATACAAACTTGGCAAGAATAGGAAAGCCAAACTATTTGTGTTACCATCTTGAAACAAAAGTGTGGTACAGATTTTTTTTTAAATCAGGACATTATTTGGTAGGGTTTTTAGAAAACCAGGCAGTGCTTAATGGCAAGTATTGCTGGAAAGTTGGTGAAAATAGGGGACCTTTCCAACATGTGTATGTAATTAACTAGCAACTGTACCAGACATTGGTAAATAAAAGACTAATACAGTGTTTCTGGACCAGAGCTGCTGTGCGACTTAAAACAAGGTAACGGACGAAATACACCCAAACTGTAGAGTGAAAAAGAAATGTAATTTTAACGCAAAGTACAATAACCGGGCAAACTCTGATTGACCAGTGAGTTAGCAGCCACATCGTACAGTCAGCTAGCTCATGGGGCAAGAGGATCGAAGCATGACGGGGATATTCAACCATTAGACAGGATTCTAGACATCACTTGGACTAGCAGCATAGCACATATTTACTCCATAATACAGCTCAGCTGTGTTAAATTATAACCAAAGCATCCATGCGATCAGACCAGCACACCTTTAAAACCATTAAGTAAAAACAGTTGATGATTTTTAGGTGAATACCCATGGAACAGCTGCAGATAAGGACCTAGCTTTGGGTAGCAGACTGCCCTATGAACTCAGCAAGAACGCTGAATTGGGAAAGGCCCCAACTGGCCTAGAAGAGGTAGCTAGATTCAGAATTGCCCCACTGTAGGAGTTTGTAAAGCAACAGCCTGGGTTCGTAAAATCCATCCTTAGAGCCTGGATGCAAGAGCACAGTCCTTTTAATATTGAGGGAATCAAATACTCTTTAGCAGAGCACTTTTCTCCTAGAATGTACTTTTGGCCCTTGCTTGCAATTGAAGCTGACCGCCTTCCTTTTGGTGGCCTGTATGCATGCAGCTACTGACACACGCTGTGTCTGTCCAGAAGTGTTGATGGTTACGGGTCTTAAACAGTTTGAAATGATTAAATCCTTAGTGTTTTTGTATTGTATTATCCTGTAGCGTCTAAAAAGAGTGCAAACTCCAGCGACTGCAACCTCTCTGGAGGCCGGACAAAGCACCTCCAGACCCACTGGCCCAGTTCTCTGCCTGTTCTATCTTAGTGCTACAAAGGATTAGCTGTTGTGTGATTTCTGGCTTAAAGGCTTGTGATTTGAATGCCAGTGTCAAGCTGCATGCCAATTTTTATCTCCTTGGCTTCTAGGTCCGAGTTTGCAGGGAGAGCAGACGTTCAGAATTCAGACAAGCAAACATTGACCATTTACGATCTGTACAATAAGTTCATCGCCTACAGCACTGTGTTCGAAGATGTGATCGATGTACTGGCTGAGTGGGGGTCGCTTTATGTGCTTACCAGGGACGGCAAGGTTCATGTGCTGCAGGAGAAGGACACGCAGACCAAGTTAGAGGCAAGGCCTTCATTCCATTTCATGTTGGCGTGCATGTCGAGTCTTGCTTTCTTGCGACAGTCGATTGTGACACCACCCAGTGTTGACTTTTTTGAAAGTTGTGCTTAGCAAGATTTGAAAATTTAAGATTTCTGAATACAGATTTTATAAGGTAAAAGCAGATACACATTATGTGAGGTCAGTTTTTTGTTATTACAGTACTGCGTTGCTATATACCTTTGTACATTATAACCAGATTTTCAGGTTGCTAGATGTTTGTCTTTTTGAGGTCCTTCTGATTTTGGATCCCTGAATACTTTGAAATTAAATATGCAAACAATAGCCAATTCTTCCACTTCATACAAATTACATGTATTCTTTACTTTTTCAATGTCATTTTCCTTTTATTTTACTTCTGGAGTGAATTAAAGTTAAATTTTTCTAGGCTTGACTATACTAGAGCAGAATGCTGTTAGGAGAGAGAGGGCTTCTGGAATAGGATTCGTGAAACGTGCTGTTCTTGTGTAGTTACACCCCTTGTGCTTTTTCCTATGTTACTCTGGCCTTTGTAGATGCTTTTCAAGAAAAACTTGTTTGTGATGGCCATCAACCTTGCTAAGAGTCAGCATCTAGACAGCGACGGCCTATCTGAGATCTTCAGGCAGTATGGAGACCATCTGTACAACAAGGGTGACCACGACGGGGCCATCCAGCAGTACATCAGGTAAAGGTGATGGTGGAATGGAAGTAACCCATGGTGAAAAGTACACACTAATGAGTAGAACTGGTGGGGCTGCCACAGAATCTGTTGTTGGTTGACTCCAGATTGGAGTTCTGTATTTTGATACAGTTTCAATGATTGTGCCCGTGTACATGCTTGCTGCCTCCTTTCTGTGTTGAATTGCACCTCTCTCAAGGCTTTTAGTAGTTTGTTATTTCGCTTCTTGTGCAACATTTTATATAATCCTTTTTTTCTGCCTTTTCTTGGAAGGACCATTGGGAAGCTGGAACCTTCTTATGTGATCCGGAAGTTTCTAGATGCTCAGCGCATTCACAATCTGACGGCTTACCTGCAGGCACTGCACCTCCAGTCGCTCGCTAATGCCGACCATACCACACTGCTACTTAACTGCTATACGAAGCTGAAGGACAGTGCCAAGCTGGAGCAGTTCATCAAGGTGAGAAAAAAGGGTGCTGGGAGAGGGAGGTGTCAGAAAAGCGGCCAACCATGAGCTGCTTACCTGGTCTACCTGCATTCATTCCACATTACCACATGGCGACTATCAAGGAGGGTAATCTTAAATCCAAGAGAGAGAAAGAATAATGGGGGAATATAAAGTTGAACTGTAAGCCAACCAGAGAGCATCTGGAAGGCAGGGCAAGTTGTCATTTGATTGATCACATAGAATGGGCCATGTCCTGGAGATAATTGTTTGAAGTGCATTTGGGTTTAGAGGGCAAGGCATGTTTTGTATTTCTGGTTCTTCTTTATGATGCCACTACTCACTAACAATTACTCCTGTTGCCTTCAGACCAGTGAGAGTGAAGTGCACTTTGATGTGGAGACGGCGATAAAGGTACTGCGGCAGGCGGGATATTACACGCATGCTGTGTACCTGGCTGAGAAGCATGCACACCACGAGTGGTACCTGAAAATCCAGCTGGAAGATATCAAGGTGAGGGGGCTTGGGCTTGGTAAAGGTTCCACAGTCCATGGTGTCTTATGGCCCAGTATCAACATATTGGAGAGAGATGAAGACCTTGTTCTTGGCAGTCCATTTATGGCATTCGAAGGGACTATTCTGGGCTTCTAATACGAGAGGAAGGTTTTTCACGTTGCAGAGTGGTACCCTATATGGTGTTTGGGCCTTGCATTACGGTACTGTGGACAGGGATCCATGATCTAGGCAGAGCAGAGACGTTGACGGTGTCTGAGTGAGCAGCATATTGAGTAGACAATCTTGTACATGGCTGAGGATCATCGAGTCCTGAAGCCCTGGGAGCGAGGGATACCAGGTACTTGCCAGAGTATCAGCATTCAATATATCTTTGGGTCATACGCTAAGGTATCTGTGAGAGGAAGGAGACTCTGTGTCTGGTAGACTACCAATATTAATGGCATCATGGCAGGTCTCATGAGCCATGGGATGGTGGAGAGAGAGACATACACACAAGGTACTGTGTAGAGCATCAGCATTCATGGTGTCTGGTTATGTGGTAAGGTATTTAGGTAAGAGGGAGGCTGTTCTGTCGAGCATCAGCATTCAGGTTTAGGGAGCTCATTCGCTAGGGTATGGTTGAAAGAGGGAAAATATTTCTAGAGCATCTACATTCATGTTGTCTTGGGTATTTTGTGCTAAGCTGTGGTGGTTATGGGTAGGAAGGCTTTGTAACTGTAAAGCACCCATGTTTATTCTGTAGTACATTTCACAGAAAAAATAAAACATTCATAAAGTTAAAAATATAAAAAGACAGTAACTAATATTTATTGACTCTAGAGAGTAAAACACCGTTAGCTCCAGTCCATGAATTATGTTTGGTTTTAACAAATATTGGATTTACGAAATTCTCATGTTGCATTCTGAAGAGAAGACAAATAGTTAATGCATTACATCATGTAACGGGCAAGAACTGACACTTTCGATTATTATGCTGAGACAAATTAGAAGTCCGTATGTTATCGGCCATTGGGACACTCCCTATTTTAAAATTGAGAAAACATTGAATGTACATATCCAGTTTTGTTTTACATTATACCTCCATCCCTATTTCTGTAAGTGAATAGTGCAATGGCAATAGCCTTCTGATTTTAATACCATGATTGAAAACTAAGGAATCAAGCTACAGTATGCCCTGATTTTTTTTAATCCAATTTTTATAACCTAATTGGAACATGTTAGTTTCAGTTTTTATGTTTCAACATTTTGTAGCATTGTTAACTGCAACTATAAATGAAGTTACGCTGCATTTCAAGCGAACCATAAATGTATAGATTATGCTTATCTGTCGGGGTAAGCTTTTCTAAATGAAAACGAAGTGTGCAATATTTGTGCCATGTCCCAAACAATACTGTTACTAAACTGTACTGGGAATGGCCTTACTAGATCAACTCCTTATGATAAGGATGATTTTCCTGAGCTAGTTTATTTCAAGGTATAGTATTCAGATATCATAAAACACTGCAAGGATGCTGACTTGCCAAATATCCCTTTTTTCCCTTTGGCAATATTTTGACCGCTGTTTACCACCTTCACACACTTTTGGATCATCACATTTACAGTTGGCACACCTGACCGTCTCTCTGTGCGCTCTGCGGAGCAGCCAAGGTTTGGATTAGCATGTATTCTGAACCACATTATGACCCACTGATAAATTCTCTCTTCAGAGAACATACTATATGAATAATAAGTTGCATGAAAAAAAAACACAGAAACACAATATCCTGAAAAAATCTAATATTTCTTGGGCACTCTACAGTACGTGAAATGTAAACGGTAACAACATCGTTGTTCCTAGACTGAGAGGCCAGTGTCTGTCTTAGCTGTCTTCAGCGGGGGCACAAGGAGGGCCAGGACATTTACAGCAGGGGCACTGACCCCAATTTCTCCCAGTGACACTGCTAATAGTAATTGGTACATCTTGTGGCCCCTCAGCCTTGTAAGCCTTGGATGATGTGCTGCATTAAGCTATGTCCTCCTCATTTGTGTGAATATAACTCTGAATGTTTGCTCTGATGACCTTGGTAACCTTTTTTGTACAAATGATCAAAATAAATTCCCCTTTTCGTTCCCCAATTAACACTGAGGGCCTGGTTACAAGTCTGGTGGTCTGAGGACTGCCAGACTTGTGGTGGCGGATCCAGCCCCTTTAGTTAACCGGAGTTGGGCGGTCGGACCGCCCTGGGACCGCCGGCTCCGCCAGGGAACCCTGGCATTGGAGCAGCAGTCCCGCAAAGCATATTAGGAGTTTCCTCTCCTCCGGGGTTTCCATCGAGGTTCGTCCTCCATGTATCTTGGAGGAGAGGAAACCAAGAGGGCCCTAAAGGGTGGATGCATGCATGTGGATGCACACGGGGGGCATAACATGTGCCCCCCTGTCTGCATGCACATAGGTTCCTGCACTGCATGGACTTCCGAGTCCATGCCGTACAGGAACCTTGTAGTGTGGTCCTATTGCAGTGCCCTTTTCAAAGGGACCGCTGCCTTTGAAAGAGGCACATCCATGGGACCGCTGCCCACATACCAGACTACTTAAAGTCCTAATCTGGTAGGCGGGCAGCAGCGACCTTCAACGGTGGGGCGGTTTGCACCGCTGTGCCGCAGCTCCACCAAAAGTCATAATCGGGGCCTGAATGTTTTAGCATCTTGATTAGGGTCGTTCTAGCAACACGAGTACAAAAGGGACCTCGGGTTGCCCTGGCTTAGGTTCTTCTGTATCCTGTTGCAAGCTTGTGCTACTATATTTTAATCAGCCTGATCACTATATATATATATATTTTTTTTTTTAAACCTAAGTAGATGTTTTCTCTATCCTCGTTGATTTATATTCCATAAAGCTCAAATTTGGCACCATGTGGTAAGACAAAGAGAAAGCTTGTATTATCTCGGGTACTTTATGTATCAGATAGTGACACCTTTCAGTCGTGCCCAGTTGTCCGACACATTTGATCATGAGTACACTCAACAACTCCTCCAGAGTTCATTTTGTGTGTTTAAGCGTTATTGCTCACCTTGTCGGCATTAACTGTTATTTACTCTCATCCCACCCTCCCCCCGACAATTCTGAGCCCAGGCATTCAATATATCTTTGGGTCACACGCTAAGGTATCTGTGAGAGGAAGGAGACTCTGTGTCTGGTAGACTACCAATATTAATGGCATCATGGCAGGTCTCATGAGCCATAAACAGCCGCTAATGCCGCGCAGGTGCGGGCAACGAAGCTATGGGCACCTCTCTCGCACGCCAGAGAAGCGCGCTGAAGGGAAAACAGCTTTTCTTTTCTCTTCAGCTTTTGGTCTGTCCAGGTGCTGCAGCTGAAAGAAAAGTCATTCTCCTTTCCCTGCAAAGGGGTGTCTGCCCTACCTGTGGCTTTGCTGAAAGCTATTCTGGTCAGCCACAGAAGACGAGGAAAGTGTTTTTTTACTTGCGCAACTTAAGACTTTCTGTCATCGAGGCCACAAGAGCTGGCATTCCACATCAGGAAGGGAAGGTGCCTGTCCTTTCTGCAGCAGCACTTGGAGAGGAAGAGCTGCACAGAAGTGAAGAGACTGACTGCTTCATGACAGGGCTGCAGCACACCGGAGGGACTTTGGAAGCTGGTAGTCACGGTATACTCCCGGGGCATGAGTAGCAATGGCCCACGAGGGAGCGTTTGATTGGCTTGTCAGCGCCCGACATTCCAACCTAAGTGATAATCTATGATCTTGATTGATTTCTTTCACCATGACAACTTGTGGGTCTGTGCCCGGAATGGTAAATGTCCGATCAATCACAACCGGGGTCAAGGTCACTTAGATCTTCTAGCAAGACAACTTTGTAGCCATATGTTGTTAATATCTAAGTGAGTGTAGATGTGGAAGTGCCCTGGCGCCTAGTGGCTCCTGGGCTAATCTCCCAACACTTGACCATTCATAGTAGGCAAATTTGGCATTTCACGTCCATAATGTCCTCCGCTTCCACACCATTTTGTTCTTGCAGAATTACCAGGAGGGCCTGCGGTATATTGGGAAGCTGCCTTTTGCTCAAGCAGAGAGCAACATGAAGCGTTACGGCAAGATTCTCATGGGGCAGGTGCCAAATGAGACTACTCAGCTGCTGAAAGTGCTGTGCACCGATTACCAACCCGATGGCGAAACCTCTGGAAGAACAGAAAGGAAAAGGGTAAGGCACCTCCATATTGTCAATGCTGTACAAGGGTGGGTTTCATCTGAAAAGATGGACAGCAGAATCTGTAAATCTTTCTAGTCCACATCCGTTCCACAGTGAAATGCATTGTCAACTAACTGCTTGTGTCTGTTGTAGGCCAACTCAGAGGAGTTCATTCCAATATTTGCCAACAATCCTCGGGAGCTGAAAGCTTTCCTGGAGCACATGACCCAAGTGCAGTCCAACTCGTCACAGGGCGTGTACGACACGCTACTGGAACTGCGGCTGCAAAACTGGGCACATGAGGAGGACCCCCAGGTGAGTCCACATGCAGCGATTATGAAATATGTTGCCTTGCACAGTCCACAATTAGTTACAATCTGAGGTGCAAAGTCTCCAGACAGCAATTTTCTGATTCACTGGCTGATTGTATTCTTTCTTTTATGAAATTCACAAATATGCTCAGTACGGACTTCTCAGCAAAGGCGTTCTTCAAATACCTGCTTTGCAGTCGCACTCGCATCTGTCTTTGGGCACCGGCTCCCCACACAATTACACTTGCATCAAGTGAAGGTTGCTAAGCAGGCAGGCCGCTTTTCACATAGATCTGCATTCATATCCTGCACAGGAATGCAAGACAGACTGCCTGCTCTGTGCTGAGTGGCTAGCAGGTGGTTGGCATCATACAAATGTGAAAATGCATATTGTAAGCTCCTTACACTGTGGCGGAGTAGGTGATCCTCTGGAGGGGGGGGGGGATTGGGCAGACTGCTGGTTTCACCCATGGCAGAGCTCCAATCTTCTGCGCAACCTATTGAGGAGTAGTATTAATATGGACACTCTTCATATTCTCTCACTGCAGCTCTGTGGTCTGATTCCTGTTTGTCCTTCTTTCATGTTTATTTCTTACAGGTGAAAAAGCAGCTGCAGGCTGAAGCCATCTCGCTGCTGAAGAGCGGGAGGTTTGTGACCGTCTTTGACAAGGCCTTGGTCCTCTGCCAGATGCACAACTTCAAGGACGGAGTGCTATACCTCTATGAGCAGGGCAAGCTGTAAGCTTTCACTTCTTTCCTCTGAGCATGGAAAAATTGTAACTGATGTTCTCTGCATGGCTTGTAAAATCCTTGCTGTCCTGCCCTTGTATGTTTTTGTGGATAGCCTAGTACATTATTTCTACTCCTGAAGACTGAAAAGTTGTGCATGTCTACTGGAGGTAATCCTGTTTGCTGATGTGGGGAATTGAAGCTGTGCTGTCGTGTCTAAAGGACGGGCAAAGGGGACAACTAGGCACCATCATCTGCTTCAGGCCCCCACCATCCCTTGTGCTGCCTAGTGTGAAATGGCACATCAACTAGCCACTGTTCCATCAGTATACAAGTGACTAGGAGTACTTTGGACGTTGGAGTGTGCCCTTACTCCCGGGCACTGTGACTGAACACTTGGTTAGCTTTCTTGGGACACCACAAGAGATCCTAGAAAAAAGGGTTACTTAACCATAAAGAAAGATTAATACTTGATTTATTTTGGGTAGTGGGTCTTTTGGCACCCTTCGACATCTTTTGGGGTTTGCAGCAGGTGCACAGAAGCATTCCTGAGCATATCACAGACTCTAAAAGTGAAATAAATAACTGAATACTGCAAGTTACAGGACATTCTTTTTTTGCCTTTGATGACTTGTAAAAAGACTGCAAAGTACTGTGACCTCTACTTCTGAACAGAGCTGAATGCAGCTGAACTTTACCCCATAGGATAACATTCACCGTAGGGATCATTGTTAAACTATAGTATTGCACCAACAGGAAAAAAGACTGGCTTTATATTTTAAGTGTAGAACACTTACTTACCTGTAAACAACACCATTTTCTTTTACAAAGTAAAAAACGGTCTTGATATTGAAGTTCTTACCCTATATTTGATGTTTCACACCATTTCAGAGTCTCTAAATTGGCACCTCCTTCCTGGAGTAAGTCTCGACTGCTTGACTTCGCTACCCTGAGAGAGTAAAGGCTGAAAGGGAGGCCTTGTTGACCAGTTGGAATGTGACAATACTGTAGCACTAGTCGTTAGCAACGTCTCACTATTACTACTTACTTGTCTCTCTGACTGCTGTTTGACCAAAGAAAAGGCCTCTACTTGCTCTTCTGATTTTGTTCTGTGGGCCAGACAAATGATCATCTTGTGCTCTTCCTTCTGAGTAGGCTTTCCCAATAATATGTGTTCCATGAGCAGAGCAAAGTGAAAACTTGTGAAAATTATTTTGAAAAACAGAGCTCATAGTTCTTCTGTAACACTCTGTTCTTCACAAGAGATGGTCTGTAAGCTGGTGCGTCCTTAGACAGACCTCTACATCATGGAAGGACAGTGTGAAAACTGGCGATAGCCTCTCGTCTAGGAGCACGGCAATGTAGAAGCCGACACTTTCTCAGTGATACAAACTTTATAGACAAGAGCAGGGCAGAGCATAAATGGTGCTTTCTCTGTGGTGAAATAGAGTGTTTTCCCTTGGCACAATTCATTTGTTAAGCCCACATCTTAATTTTGAACACTTTGACATTTAAACAAGATAAAACAAACCAATACGTATGTAAAAAAACTTGTACAAATGTATTATTATTAAAAACATAAAGGATCACAAGTTAAAAAATATGGTAGTACCATATTACAAATGATATTCAAAAGGGGAGAAAGAAAGCGGAAAACCTTTTCTTCCAACAGTATGAAATCCAACCCAACACAATATAATGAGGAAAAATTAAACACGAATCCAACTGACAATACAAAATAAATTAATCAAATTCTGCTACAGCACATCAGAGAGAGACACATAAAGACAATACAGTTTTGTCATTACAGCTATAGCACACCGAGTGTATAAATCTCAGGCTGGCAATCTTGGGTACATATACTTATTGTACTTTACAAAATTGACACGGTTACTCAGTTGTGCAGTTCGTTTTGCGTCGACGCGTTTCGATGGCTTATTTAATTTTCTTGCCATCTTTTTCAAGACTGTTATATTTCGTCTCTCTTTATCTGCGGCACTGGATGGTTGCCTTAAACTTAGGAAGGTCCTTTTATTTCATACTCGGGAGGGACTTCTCTGGTTATCCTGCACAGGCATATTATAGGGCAGGGCTATTCTTTATTCATGCTAGGGAATTCCTTGTTGTTTGTTCTTTTCCAATGGTAAAATCAAGCGTCCTGCACAGGGGTTATCTGTGTTTAATGTTGTCTATTTGGCGATAAACCACTGGTCGCGACTGCTGGAAGGGGCGGCCCGCTCTGTTCTAATTTGGCTTATATCTTACTCCTCGAGTAGCAGAGTTTATGAGGGAGTGGATACTTGGCTGCACCCAGTCTTTTGTTTTCTGTCTCTCGAAATTCGGCAGCTATCGTGTCTCCACTCCCGGCCGGTCTCGGTCATACGTCGGATTCTCCCGTGGTGTTTCTTCACCACGGGAGAATCCGACGTATGACCGAGACCGGCCGGGAGTGGAGACACGATAGCTGCCGAATTTCGAGAGACAGAAAACAAAAGACTGGGTGCAGCCAAGTATCCACTCCCTCATAAACTCTGCTACTCGAGGAGTAAGATATAAGCCAAATTAGAACAGAGCGGGCCGCCCCTTCCAGCAGTCGCGACCAGTGGTTTATCGCCAAATAGACAACATTAAACACAGATAACCCCTGTGCAGGACGCTTGATTTTACCATTGGAAAAGAACAAACAACAAGGAATTCCCTAGCATGAATAAAGAATAGCCCTGCCCTATAATATGCCTGTGCAGGATAACCAGAGAAGTCCCTCCAGAGTATGAAATAAAAGGACCTTCCTAAGTTTAAGGCAACCATCCAGTGCCGCAGATAAAGAGAGACGAAATATAACAGTCTTGAAAAAGATGGCAAGAAAATGAAATAAGCCATCGAAACGCGTCGACGCAAAACGAACTGCACAACTGAGTAACCGTGTCAATTTTGTAAAGTACAATAAGTATATGTACCCAAGATTGCCAGCCTGAGATTTATACACTCAGTGTGCTATAGCTGTAATGACAAAACTGTATTGTCTTTATGTGTCTCTCTCTGATGTGCTGTAGCAGAATTTGATTAATTTATTTTGTATTGTCAGTTGGATTCGTGTTTAATTTTTCCTCATTATATTGTGTTGGGTTGGATTTCATACTGTTGGAAGAAAAGGTTTTCCGCTTTCTTTCTCCCCTTTTGAATATCATTTGTAATATGGTACTACCATATTTTTTAACTTGTGATCCTTTATGTTTTTAATAATAATAAATTTGTACAAGTTTTTTTACATACGTATTGGTTTGTTTTATCTTGTTTAAATGTCAAAGTGTTCAAAATTAAGATGTGGGCTTAACAAATGAATTGTGCCAAGGGAAAACACTCTATTTCACTTTGAATAAGTACCCTACTCCCCTGGTTTTAAGGGGTCTCTCTCATTCAAATTAAATGCTTTCTCTGTGGTCCCATCACATCCACGACTGAGTTAATTCCGCCACTCCAGTCTGTTTCCTGCAGTGTTGCTTTTGACAATCCTAACCAATATGTATCTTCCTTGGTAAAGAGCTGCCCCTAACCTCTGCGGCTTCCATCCATAGGTTCCAACAGATCATGCACTACCACATGCAGAATGAAGAGTACCGCAAGGTGATTGAGGTCTGTGAGCTCTACGAGGACCAAGAGCCGTGCCTCTGGGAGCAGGCCCTCAGTTACTTTGCCCGGAAGGAGGAAGACTGCAAGGAATACATCACAGAAACGCTCCAGCACATTGAGAAGAAGAACCTGATGCCGCCGCTCCTGGGTAAGAGTTGTCTTTCACCCTGGTAAGCTGGGTTTATACTCCCCTATCTCATTTACTCTAGCAACACACCACTGGGTCAATGAAGTAGGGTTAAACGCTACTCTGATTCCCTAATCTAATCCAATGTCACTGCCAGGTTGGAGACAGGCCAAGTGTGTCTCTGGCTGAAATAGCATGGCCATCGGGTACCCGCACTGGTGAATATGCTTGTCTCGAGCCCATAGCCTCCGTCTTCCATTGCCATCTAAGTTGCTGTTCTTGCTTTTCAGTGGTTCAGACTTTGGCCCACAACTCCACGGCTACTCTCTCTGTCATCAAAGATTACTTGATCAACAAACTGCAGAAGCAGAGCGAACAGACCGAGGAGGACGAGCAACTGATCCAGAAATACCGCCAGGAGACTGCTCGGATCCGCCAGGAGATGGAGGAGCTCAGGACCAGGTGAGTGCAGAGCTCTTCACGAAAGGACATCCAGGGTGTTAGTGTCTGTATTACTGTAACACGTGATGTGGTTACTCCTTTGATCCATCTGCGCACTGAAATACCGCTGGGAATCGTTGGTCTCTGTTAAGGGGAGGTGGCAGAGCTGGAGTAGGGACATAGGTGGCATGGTAATTCTGCTTTATAAAAGTGCTAGGTATCTTCGCCTGGTTACTTTGGAAAGTTTTACGGGTGCAACAGAATGTAAACATGAGACAGAAGAACAATTAACATTGTCAGACATGCTTCACTTGCTGCTCTGTTCTGTGTTGAGATCTGTTGAATGCATTGTCATAATAGTCGAAGTGGAGTGACCTTAACTAGAGGAGGGTGTTGCTCCAAAGCCTCTAAGGAAGCCCTTGCCCGTCCTGTGATCTCCACATAGAGATAATGATCAGTACACAACTATTTTCCAGATCTTAAACCGCCTGCATTTTCCATATGTTAGTCCGGTTGTTTCTTAGTCTGAGTCTGCGCCACATCATTTACTGCAGTCTCTGAGCCTGCCTTTGTGTCCCTGTTCCCTTGCACTCTCCACCTCTCTCATGTAGGCAGCCTTTGTATTCACTGCTCCCAATGCCCATCTATTACACAAAGTCAGTTTGATGTTCTTCAGATCAGAGTAGATCCCCCGACTATTGAGCCAGTACAATTGTTGGGGAGGGACAATCGGGAGAATATATTCGGGGATATGCTTCAGATGCACTTTGTCTCTCTTTCCAAGTGGGAGATCCCACGCACAGGTTTGTGTTTATGCAGGGGTATGGATGTATGTCTTTGTAGGGATATCGGTGTGTCTTTGCAGAGGTGAGGGTGCAGGTATCTGTTTTGTTTATGCCTCTAGGTGTGTGCATGCACTGGTGCGGAAGAGGGTGTATTCGTATTTCTGTACAGGCTGTGTATCTAGTAAGGTAGTGCGTGTTTAGGTATGTCTGCAAGATGTGTGTGTGCACTGAGAAGTGTGCCTCTCCAGGGTGGATGTGTATGTTTTTTAAGGGAGCAGATTTCTAGCTGGTAAGGTGTATCTTTCAGAAAGGAATGTGTCATTGCAGAGCGTATGTGTCTGTGCAGGGTGGTTGTCTCTGTAGTGTGTGTGTTTGTGTGTGTCTCAGTAGGGTGTGTCCCAACAGGAATGGTGTACAGCTTTCAGGCATTGTTCCTCACCAGAGATTTTTTTCATCACCTCAAACCTCAAACCCCTAAACCATTGACCATCTGTCTCCTCCACTGGTCCTTGCCAAGCACTTTCTCCATGTGCTCAGTGAGACTGGAAAAGCAAGCATTGGCAAAGTCGATAAGTTTTGCCTTTGTGGCTGCCACTGCTTGAGTTTACCAACCGCATCGGCAAAAAGGGATAAAAATGATTTCCGACGATGCTGTTAAGCGTTGCCAAAAAAAGAAGCGTGATGACATGAGTGTGCATGTTTCATCACATGAGCCTCCTCTAGATCACAGGTTTTATTCACTGTCAGACAACAGTGGGCAAATGGACATACTGCAGAAATCGGCTTGGATTAAGGTTACCATTCGTAAGCTCAGTGGTTTAACTCGCTGTCTGTAGACTGGTTTGTAATGTATTGGGTCAAAGAAAGTCACATTGTTGAGAGGCACAGGATGATGTCTTGGCTTTTGGGTGGTTCGCCGAGGGCTGGGTGTTACTATTAACCAGTTTTTCTAATGGAATTTCCCCAGGAGCCTAACATGATCAGGTATATTAAACTGCTTTACTTCAGCATGCTGATAGGTGATCTCACCGGCTCCATGCCAACTTCGTTCGGCCCCTGAAGTAACTTTCCAGTGCTGCATAGAAGTGCCACCTCTGTAGGCTGACCTCCGTTCCATTATTTCAGTGCCTTGGTACGTGGATCCGAAGCTTGCTCCCACATTTTGATCAACAGTTGCCAAGTGTTTTTCTACTAATTTTTGGAGTGTGCAGGGGAACACGTCCAAAACCACAGGGTTTAAGCCTTGCCTGGAATGTTGCAACAAAATTGCTGTGACAGACCTGCAAATGGTATGTCTCTTTTTGGAGTGCTGGGGGGTGGGGGAGCTGCTTGAATTATCCTACAAATAAATATTACTAATGTGTATCCACTAGGAAGTATCACCCTTAACATCTGAATTGGTACAGATATCTCCCGGTAACAAGGGGATAGTAGATATACCTACCATAAATGGCCCAGGAAATAACTCTGTAGATATCTCGGTGGATAAAACGAGTAAAGATAAAAATGGCATCAACAATAATAATTACGAGGGGGTCCCAGATGACTCTCAAGTAAGAACTAAGGGTGTGGATACGGGGAGTATGAACAATAGGATTGAATATATGCTTGCAACTACTGGCTCGCCCAGCGATGACTGTTTCTTCACTGGGAATGACGATGACAAGGACGATAATGAGGAAGAGGTAGAGGCCGAGGAGTCAGACTCAAGTCATAATTTATCTGCTGATCTAGACGACATATCATCACCCAGGGAAAGTGGCTCGGAGGTATCACAGATAGATACTTCAGAGTTAGACACTGAGTCAGAGTCAGAACATAATACCGTACTAAAGCGAAACTTAGCGAGTAAATCAAGTAGAACTAAGGGAAGGACCCGCAGAAGAGCAAAGAAACGTGGGAGTGTTATACAAGCAGGAGTGGCTAAAAAAACTGGATTGGGATTATGCAGCCACCTCGCAGCTGTACCAGGAGGGTGCAGTTGGTGGCTCTGAACAATTAAATAGATCGCAAGCTCAGGCCCAGACGCAGGGGAAAGACTATGCAGCGAGCTTCGATCTCTTGTTTTCAACCCTAAAGCAGATACAGGGGGAGGCTCGACGGGAGAGCCAAAGAGCTAAGCAAGCAAATAAAAAAATACAAGGGTCTCTACGCAAGGTTGACAAAATGTATGCGGAAATGGCTGGCAGGTTGGTGGAGGAGAGGACAGGCAAAGTAGAGGATGAAGTCGTAAAACTACAGGAGTACAGAGATGAACAAGAGAAAATATCATCAGATGTGTTGTGGAAGCTCGAAGATTTCGAGAATAGACAGAGGCGCAACAACATAAGACTGCTTGGGATTGAGGAAGGGAAGGAGGGGGTGGATGTACGTGCCTTTACTGTGGAATTGTTGAGAGGAGCTTTCCCAGAAATGGATAAATGGGATTGGGATAAGGAAGTGCAACGTGCACACAGGTTTCCTTTGACGCAAAAAAAAATAATAAAAGTACCAAATCAAGGGCCATTCTAGTATATGTGGGTAATTTCTTACTGAGAGAGGAGGTAATCAGCAAGGCAAAGCCAACGGCTAAGCGCTCCTATAAGGACATAACATTCTTTGCTCGTCCAGATTTTTGCCACACTACTGTGGAGAGAAGGTGGCGAATGAGGCAGCTAATAACACCCTTCCAGAATGTGGGATGTGAGGTATACTTGATGTTTCCCTGTCGACTCAAGGTTGGCTTTAATGGCCAATTTAGGGTCTTCTTTTCGGAAATAGTGGCACAGGAATATCTGACTTATCTAAAGGAGGGGAAGGCACAAAGAGATGGGAAAGTGCAAAAGGACAGGGCTGCAGCTATAAGACAAACTGCTTATGTGACACAAAAAAAGAAAAAATGAAACGGAGAAGTCAGAGTAAGCGAATGAGGGAGGGAGTAGCATGGATAAATAATCCCGACAAAGTAGGTTAAATTAAAGGATACTGAGATTATGGGAGAGTGGCAGGGGAGAGGCTTCCTGGGGGAGATCGGCTGTCAGACACAGGTCAACATTGACCTGTTTGCCAGTAGGGGTGGGTGGGAGGTCAGGGGGGGGGAGGGGGAGTACAGGGCACGGTATGGCACCAAACGATAGAATCATTCACAGAGGCAGAGGCAGAGGTGGGGGAAAAGGGAGACAAGACAGGAGATTTGGGGACGAAAGAAAGGAAAATTTTACTTGGTGAGGGGTACAGATGCGAGGAAACGGGAAGTATGGTAAAAAGAAATAAACTGTATAATATGAATTTATATGGTAGCAAAAAAATGAATTATTTATGGGAACTAGATATGTAACATGGAATGTGTGCGGGCTAAATGATGCTCAGAAAAGGTTAAAAGCTTCAGTGTTATTAAGACAAATGAATGCGGACTTTATTTTTTTACAAGAGACACATGTCATGACCTCACAAGAATTTTATTTGAAACAATTGGGCTTTCAGGTATTAGTAAGTTCACAGCAAGGTGTCAAAAAAAGGGGAGTAGCTATACTATCCAGAAATACAAATTTGTTGCTGAGAAAAAAAGCACAAGACCAATGGGGGAGATGGGCAATGGTTGAATGTATGATAGATGGGGAATGGACCACGTTGATAACTGTATACGGGTCGACCGAGGATAACCCGGAGATTTTTCAATTTTTAGACGTGGAGCTAGCTACTTGGGCACCCAGAATCATTATGGCAGGGGACTTGAATATCAATGGCGCTGATGGTCTAGGCTTAGGCTCATTCGGTAAATATTCCGGTAGAAAGAGGCGCGTATGCCATGCTTTACAGGGATTAGTGGCAAATAATACTCTATCTGATGTCTGGGGGAAAAGAAGGGTAGGAAATAAGGGCTATACATACTATTCGGCCCCACATAAAATCTGTGTAAGATTGGATTATTTTTTTATATCAAATGCATTTATACCGGAATCAAGAATAGAAAGACTCCCACGGATCTTAAGTGATCACAATCCCCTAATCCTTACACTAACAAAACCGTCAAATATTCGAGAGCAAAGACAGTGGACTTTTGAAAGAGGATTATTGCAGGAAGAAAAATATGTGGATTACATGAAAGTATGGATCAAAGAATTTTTCGAGAATAATAGAGATAGTTCTACTGTAGGGGTAGTATGGGATGCTTTTAAAGCGGAGGTCCGGGGAGAAACCCTGAGCTTTAACTCTTATAAGAGAAAACAGGAGCAGATGAGAAATATGGAACTTGCAAAGGCAGTGCTCAAGGCTGAAGAGAAATTAGAGGAGTGTACAGTAAGCGGTACCCCATTAGATAATGTAATCTTGGAACTTCTAAAAGTGAAAGGGGATGCAGAGGGAGACATCGCCAGAAAGGCTGCAAAATTATATACAGCAAAAAGAGAAAAATGTCACGAATTTAGCGAAACAGTGGGTAGAACTTTAGCTGTCCGAACAAGGCAGCAAGAAGCGTTAGGAACTGTGAGGGAGATCAGGGATACCTCTGGTAGGATTCATACAGAGTCAGGGGAGATAAGGGAAGTGTTCAGAAACTATTATGAGAAGTTATATGAGGAACCAATAAGGGGAGATGTCACTAAAATCAGAGATTATCTACAGGAAATCCCGGTGACTAGATTTACGGATGAAGAGGCAGATACTTTAGAGGAAGTCTTTCAGGGGGAAGAAATAAAAAACGCTATTTCGAATCTCCCCCCTGGAAAAGCTGCAGGCCCAGATCAGATTCCAATAGAGTTTTATAAAACATTCTGGGACATCTTAGAAGCCGATATAATTAGGACGATGCAACAGGCACAAATAGGAGATTCAATACCTAGGTCATGGGGGGGGGGGGAGCCTGAAATAGTGATAATTCTAAAAAAAAGGGAAGCCTCCAGAAGAACCGGGGTCATACAGGCCCATTACTTTGATGAACACGGATACTAAAATCTTCTCTAAAGGATTAGCAACAAGATATGCCAAAATAATAGACAGGGTGGTGAGTAATAACCAACATGGTTTTATACCTGGAAGGAGCACCACACATCATACGCGCAAGGTAATAACCTTATTTGACGCCGCAGCAGTCTCAGGGGACCCAATGGCGATTATGCTATTAGATGCGGAAAAAGCATTTGACCGGGTCTCCTGGGACTATCTGTGGCATACTCTCGAAAGATCAGGAGTTAAAAAAAAGGTTTATTAAAGCAATCCAGGCGCTATATGTAGACCCTGTGGCCTCTGTGCGAGTGAATGCGGGGATTACAACACAATTCCAGATAAGGAGAGGTACGAGGCAAGGCTGCCCCTGTTCCCCATTGCTATTTGCAATGTACATGGACCCACTAATTCGGAGAATAGAGATGTGCGATATAATAAAACCATTGCCTACTCGAACTGGCCATTGTAAAATACTAGCGTACGCTGACGACGTTGCAGTAATCACACCAACACCAATGGAGGCTATTGCCCAAGTGGAAATAGAGGCTTCGAAGTTTGGAGAAATCTCGGGCTATAAACTTAACACCAATAAGACCCAAATAATTAAAAATCACAATACTACGTGTACAGATACCCGAGTTGTTCAGGCAGGTACATATTTGGGAGTGTCTATTTCAGCTGATTTAGACTGCCTAGTGGAAAAGAATTTAACACCTTTAATCAACAAAGTACGGAGGGACTTGGATAGACTAGATAACTTACATCTATCAATGGTGGGACGAACAAATGTAGTAAAGATGTTGGTTTTACCTAAATTTCTTTACTTTTTTAGAGCAATACCTTTACTATTCGAGGTTAAACTGTTCAAGAAGATAGAAGATATGATTAACAGATTCATATGGGCAAAGGGGAAAACCAGGAGAGCACTTAGATTTATGACACTTCCACGGGAGAGGGGTGGGTGGGCACTGCCAGATTTAAAGCTTTACTATTGGGCAGCAGCTCTGCAAAATATGGTCGGCTTGGTGGGGGGGGGAGAATCTGAAGGTTGGAATGAGTTGGGATCACTAGCAATCTATGGCTTGCTATTGGGTCCAGAAGCAGAGAATGTTCTCCTAAAATATACTGAAGCCAGTTATTTCAAAAGGACACGGTTTAAAACGCTCCTAGCGGCTTACACTGTTTGGAAAGCTTTTACTAAAAGGTTCGGGCTGGGGCGGTATAACTCATACACTAGATTGAAAGGAAATTCAAACCTACCTGTGGAAGTAGTTTCTGGTACTATACTTGCAGAATGGGAAAGAAAAGGAATTAGAAGGATAAGTGATCTTGTGGGACAGCAAGGGGTCTACCAGTTTTCCGAACTACAAGCTAAGTATGCAATAGATAAAAGACAATTTTTTAAGTACTTACAAATAAGGAGTTTTTTACACAGCAAAAAAGGTGGCGCGTCAGGATTTTGTAAAAATGCAATCATGGAAGTGATTGAAGCAGGTGAGGAATGTACCATAAAGAGATTCTATGCTGAGTTATTAAATTCAAAAGAGGATGATATCGAAAAATGGGCAAATAAATGGAAAGGTAGCTTGGAAGTCAGGGAGGAAAGCTTTTATATGTCTTTGGAAATGGGGTATACACTGTTATGCTCAGCGCCTCTTCAGGCGCAACACTACAAAACACTATACCACTTATACCATACGCCTGCAAAGATAGCCCAATGGGGTGGAACAGCAGGAACCAATTGTTTCAGATGTGGAAACTCAGAGGCAGACCTAATACATGTATTTGCAACATGTTCTCACCTGCAGCCACTTATAAAAGACATAGAGGGTTTCTTAAATCAAGTATTAGGAACAAATATTCCCCTAACCCCCTCAATAATTCTTTTGGGGGTAAAGGAGGAGGAGGGTCAACATCAGGGCGAAGGGGAATCTTGTTTATTCTTAGCTATGTCAGTTATGAGACTCTGTATTGCATCTGCATGGCTGGATCCTTTACCACCGTCATTCCATCAATGGCTTGCCAAATTACTATCAATATATAATCTGGAAATTGCGATCTATGCAAGGAAAGGGAAAAAGGGAAGGAAAACTGGGAAACAGATTTGGGATCCCATTACTCGCTGGAAAGAAGAGAGTATGGATTGAAATGCTTGAATAATATATTTTGCTAAGATGTATGGTACTGTCTAATTTACATTTATGTAGGCTGATGCTTGCCCAGCCGGGGGGAAAGTTTGTAATCTTATTTGAACTTTAAATATCTGTAATCTTATCTATTTCCCTTTTTTGTGTTCTTTTCTTTTTTTTTTTCTTCTTTTCTCTTTACCCCTTATTCCTTAGTATATGATATGTCTTGTTTCATGTAAATACTTGCCGTGCCCTGTATGTAAAAAAAGGGAAAAAAACTTCTCAATAAAAATATTCAAAAACAAAAAAAAAGGAAGTATCACCCCAGAGCCATGGGTTCAGAGGGTTACTTGGAGACATGAAAGGGAGGACAGTTACACATGTTTGAAATTTACAGTTGGTTATTGTATGTCATAAACAATAAAACAGATTGAAACAAAGTGTGTGCTAGGGAGGACCCATGTGTCAAGTTGACCTGGTATCTAATCCTGGTAGGAACCACAACTACTGGATAATTGCAAGCCTAGTTGGGGCTGCATCTGCATGATAATCATAGTCCTGGATGGGAACTGTAACTGCAGTAGTCATCTGAGGCCCAGACGAGGGCTGCAACTATAGTGATCATCTTGGGAACCAGTCGGGCCTCATCTGCCTCTAGTCCGATCGGGGACACAACTGTGGTCACCACCATTGGGTCGGTCAGGCTTGGGACTCTCCTCTGAATAAGCAGGGACGCATCACCACATCCATCTGAGACAGCACCTGTGCCTCTCAAAGGCCAGAGGCTGGGTAAATGCGCAGACAGACGTGGTCTGCACCAGCATCCCTTTGCAGCCAATCAAGCTATGTGCTTACGGCCCCTCATATAATGGACTCGCAGGAGGGCTGCACAACCCTGCAAGAGATGATCGAGGACTTGCCATCACAGTATCGCAAGGGGGTAAGAATGAACTCAAAGTATGCATTTGACTGTGAGCAAGAAAAAATGCACCTAATTCAAGCTATATATTGGTTTCTTAGAGGGCTAAGGGGGGGGACCCAGCAGATAGGGGGCCTCCTGGGAAAGGAGTATTAGAGTGGAATTGGGGAGCGTGTAGTGCGACACAGACTGATCACACATAGAAACGCTAACGTGTATAATGCATTGCAGTGTGTAGTATTTTATACAACTGCGATTGAAAGCACTTTCTTCGTTAAGTAAGCACTGGGCTGGACATCTTCTTTATTGTCTGTTGGTTGATTGTTGACTGCTGAACTTGTTCGCGCCACACAACCTCCCTGAAAAGCATGAGTCGAGCGCAGAAAGGGTTGTACTTGGACCAGTTTCAGAGCCACTGTAGGGAGCCCCTGGACAGCAGTGACAAATGATCCCAACCCTAACAGTTGCTCCTGTACCCTGTTGTCTCCTGAATGTAATCATGGAAAGCTGAATTTGTCTTGTTAATTTCGAACCTGTGATCTGCAGGTATCAATAATGAGAACTTAAGACTTCTAGCCATCTTAAATCGATATATGAAAGTACTTCATGTCAGAACTGAGGGACACTCTGTAGTAAGTGACATGATACAATATGTATATATATATTTTCAAAGTTTGTTTTTCATTTTTTAAGTGAAGATGAGATATAAACCTCCTCAGTTCAAGATGCTCCTGCCTTAAGTTAGTAAAGACAGTACTACTTTAGCCATTGCAGAACTGGGTACAATTAGATGCTCAATGTTCTCTGGAAACTAGAGAAGCCAAAAGGATAGTAATGCAGATGGCAGTCAGAGGAAAGCACGTTAGCTGGGCAAATTGAGAAGCAATAAGGAATTGAATACAAAAGGTTTCTGGGTGCTTCTGCTGTGCTTCACTCAGCACTGGGCACAGAGTATGTTGCAAATGAAACTGGAAATGAAATCAAAAGTGATTGAGGGAAATCATTAAAACAATGCAAGCAGCACAGAATTCTTGGACACTTGTGAACATGTAAAAGTAAAGCCTTATGAAGGTGTGTTCTTTCGCAATATGAAGCTCCGGAAGTAATGGGCTTGTTCTTGGAGGCTGGTTGTGGTCCTTGAAAGACGAAAAATCTACCAAGCCTCAGTCTCGTTCAATACAAGCAGCACAGACGTGAGCTGGGATTGAAGGAAGTCCAGCTTGAGGCACTGTATTGCGGGGTATTCCAAGCAAATGCTTCCAATGAGCCCCGCATCTCTGAAAGGAGTTCTGTGGGAGTGATCCACTTTAACCGCGGTTTATCTGAGTTTAATGGGGGCTTAAGAAACAGTGCTTACTTTGCTTTACATGATGTCAAATACACAAATGGTGTGAATTCTTTAAACTTGGAAATAGCTTAAAACATAAAGTGAAGTAGTGGGTGATGACTACAAGGGTTCCTATCTACAGCCACAGAGACTTCCTTCAGGGACATACAGGGCCTGATTACAAGTGCCTCAGTGGGTATTTGGTAATTATTGCACCCAATGAATAGCATCTAGTCTGGTTTTTTCCTAGGCCTGGGCGGAGTTCAAGTGGAGTTCCACAAGCGGTGGGCCATGCCGTTCGCGCTGATTTTTAGCGCCGGGTGTTTGGCCCTTGTTGGAAAATCATTACGAACTTCACCAGAGGGCACAGCTTCTTTCTGCTGCTCGAGTAGATGTTCTACTCGAGTGGCAGATTCCTCAATGCAAATGGAGGGTTTCTCAACGCAAGCGCTCGTGGCCATTCGTGACCTACTGCTTTGAGAACTCTTGCTGGGAAGTGGTCTGGAGTACGATTTTCTGCGCTCGCCAACTTAATGTTGGTGGGCGCAACCAAGCGAGGGAAAAAACTCTGATCTAGAGCGGAGCGGAATTTCATGCCCAGGCTTTCCCCAGAAATGGCGATTGACATGAAGATTTTGGTCCCTACTGCACTAAAATCCATGTGTCCCTTTACGTACCGGGCTTTTTCCCCTCTGTTAACTTGCACCAACCAGATTTGACTGCCGAAATTTAATGTGGATTGTGGACTTAATTGCACCCAGTGATTGTTGAGTGCAATTAAGTCCACAGATCTGTTAATTCTGACCCCTGCATAAGCAGGAGTTGGCACTGGGGTTGTACTTTCCTAGCCTAGTCCTAATTGGGGCCACAGTGGTTAACTATGAATAAGATAGCAAGGGGTCCCTTTATGGAAGAGAATTGGACAAAGGACACTGCTACCCCCTGGGAGAGGGCAACATAAGTTGGGGTTGGTGGGCAGCGGGGTAATAGAAGTTCAGCATACATTTTCAAGTATATTTAGACTATTAGCAGACTTTTCAGATTTATCCAGGGAAACAGCCTGGAATCAGAGGGCAAATTAGGAATCTGTAAGACCGAATCCAACCCGTCGGACCAGTGTGTTAGATTTGACCTCTGCATTGAATCCAGTACTTGATAAAAAAAAAAAGTCTAAACATTGTGCCTGAGTCAAATATTTGTCTGCTTGTGAGACTTGATCCTGACTTTCTTTGATTAAGTCTCTCCCACTCCTGAAACGAGCTTTCTGAGTTAGGTTCTGTGATCATAAATATGCAAATCAGTGTTTGTGTAGAGTTAAAGGTAGTGTAAGTACAAACATTCTTAATAATAAAGTGAGTGGTGTATTTGCTTACGGATTTGGAAAAAACATTTATCAGAAGGATGTTTGCAATAGAATTGTGGTGTCACAGATTGCAGATCTTAGTATCAAGGCATCACATCATGGATAAATGGTGCTAGATGACCAAATCTGAAAGTTTGGTGTATTTAAAGATTTAGAAGAAGAAAATTATGTTAAATCTATCCCCAATTCTCAAGCGATTGGCAGCAAATGGAATGTTGAGATTACCTCAGTTCCCGCCCATGAACTCGAGAAGCAAGAAAAAACAATACGTTTTGATATGTTTGGTTGGTTATAGTTTGCAAATACATCTAGCAGATTCCGTAATTCAGACATTTACCTAGCCTCAGCTGATACATGATGCCACCTGCAAAAGCTGATTCTGAGATTTCAAGCAGCAGGACCTGAAAACAAAAAGCGCTGCTGTTGGGAAAACCTTCTATCAGAGTATTGATAAAGCACAATAACACTAACCACATGACATGCCTCTCAGAAACATAATAGGTGGAACAACTAACATACTTCCAACAGGTCATGGATGCATCTGTTAGTTGGCTTGTGTGTCATGTCAAGCACATTTTTGTCAGTCTTAAGAGTCTCATCCAAGACAGTGTGTTCATGTCACATTCAGCATTAGATACCGGGCTGCAGATGTTTGCTCAATCCTTATAACATGGACCTCCTTTCTCTCTTGTGCTGCAGTCCAAAGATCTTCCAGAAGACCAAATGTAGCATCTGCAGCAGCGCCCTGGAGCTGCCTTCTGTGCACTTCCTATGTGGTCACTCCTTCCACCAGCACTGTTTTGAGAGCTACTCCGAGACGGACAGTGAATGCCCCACCTGCATGCAGGAGAATCGCAAAGTGCTGGAAATGATACGGGCACAGGAGCAGCGCAAAGATCTTCTTAACCAGTTCCAGCGGCAGGTGAGGTCATGGAACACCCCCTTTATGCAAAACATTACTTATCTGGAACAACTAGCATGCTGCATGTAGTGCTGCTGATTCATATGCTGTGCACACTCCAGGCATCTAGCATTGGGCTTGGAACATTACAAGCTGTGGTTATGCAAGAAAAGCTTTTTAAGTTTCAAGGTGTCTTGTATTCCCTCCCTTGAAGCCCACAATGCACCAGGGCTTAGTCTTCACCTTGAATTCTGTTTTCCCCAAGGGTAAGTATTTGTGTGTAGAAAGTGACGCATTATGTTTGTGCTCGCATGTATTTAGTTGTGCTTTCGGGTTGATGGATAGGGCGCATGAGAATCCGCAGCTTAAGAGACTGAAAACCAATTTTTACAGATAAGTAAAATCTATTGTTTACATGATGTATAAGTCGCCCAGTGTGCATAGCCTTGATTAAAATACCTAACTCATAATGTGGTAGCTTGTTAGCAAAAGTGGCGGAGGTGTGCAACAAGGTTTTATGTACAGTTTTCCTCACTTATTAGGTCGAGCTGGAATAAGCATGCGAAGCATGCTGTCCAAACTAGACAACTAATGTTACTGACTTCTGGGAATGTGAGACACGAGTCGGCCACGCACTTTTTCTGCCTCGGATTTGTCCTTGTGAGCGCGCTTTGGATGCTGGCTGCTTGCTGTGTGGGTGAGCTTTCGCTTTCCGTTAGGCCACAATTCCCTTGCAATGCGCGCTTCATCGTGATCCTCCCGGGCCATGGTCTGCCAGGGCAACAGCACGTACGGAGCCCATGGCCCCCCCCCCCCCCGGCCCCCTTTTAAACTTACCGGGCCAATATCAGGGGACTCCGCTCTTGGCACACGCAGGCACCGGGCATGTGCCTCGTGCCCCCTCCGCAGAGTTCACGCTGCGGCTCTTGCCAGCTCCTTTCCCGGGGCTCCCTCTTGGTCAAGGGAGCCCCGCAACAGTTGCGCAGACTCCTGCTGGCGGCCCCGGAGCTCTCCACCGCTCACAGGAGCCCCGGGCCGCGAGACGCATTCACTCCGCCTGCCTCCTGTTCCGGTCCGGACGCGCCCCATGCCCCGTCACAGGCGACCTTGCCTGACTTCCGGGGCGGCCGCGGCGGGATTCCGGGGGCATTTTCGCCCACACAAACCTTGTTCATTGATGTCTCTGCAGGCTCCACCTAAGCATGCAAACCTATAGCTTGCCCATCTGTCATAGGAGCTTCCCATACAGTATAACCTCAGCCTGTAATACTCATGATCACCTGCGCTATGCTGTGCTGCATGGCAAGAAGTGATGACAAACAATACACACCTTACTTGCGCCAGAAAATATTTCCACAAGGCAGTGAGAGCAGTATAAGATCAAGTTGCTGCAGCACTAGAAGTACCACAGCCGCTCTATTTCAAGCAATTGACACAACTTAAAGAGGAGTGGAGCACTTTCTACATAGCATAAAAATGAAACTGAGTTGGAAGCCTGGGTACATCGGCAGCCATGGCAACACTGGAGCCCACCGGCTTCTCAGTAGTCACTTGTTTCTTCTTGGATGTGTTCTGTGTGGGCAGCCTGCTGTGAAGTGTGGTGACGAGATTCCCCGCTCGGTGCCGATTTGTAAGGATAGCCTGTTGTGTGCTGTTGCTGTAATGTGTTAACGTGGCTCTGACTCTCCCGCCCCACGGGTACGTTGTGACGGACGCTTTCCCTCTTGCCTGTGCATGGCAAGATGTCCAGGTGCATCCTTCCCTCCTCTCATGGCTCTGCTGTTCTGGCTCAATCTCCCCGATGTCAGTCTCTCCGCGTCTCCTCCTCTTGCCCCCAGGCGCCCTCATCAGCTCGCTGGCGCTGAACAGGGCGTTACTGCAGAAGGCTTCGCCGGGTCCCACCTGAGCTCGTGTCTAATTGCCATTTGCACCGAAATCTGCACGTGTTGACAAGTTACTATAAACATTGGCATCTATCTTTTCAAATATTGGTGCATCGGCGCCAATTAAGCAACCTGCAAACTAAGCAATCCGAGAATGTTCGTTCTTCGTTATGCAGGTTATAAAGCCTTTGCTATTTATTTTTACCTCCTGTGCGCACCTATTTAATATGGCTTTTATGTAAAATAGCGGCTCAGTAAAAATCAGTACCACCCAGGCAGTGCATGTAATTCGGGCCCATAAAATCAAAGAAAGCGTTTATGCATTGAGAAAAAAAGTCTACGTTTGAGTTCTGTTTTTTTAAGCCGCTTGTGTCCTGTTGCTGTAATGTGTTATGATGGCTCTGGCTCTTCCGCCCCGTGGGTACGTTGTGACTTGCAGTAGAGAAGTGCTCTGCACACTGATAAAAGGGGTCGCGAGGGATGCAAAACCCAAAGCAGGGTCGCTTGGGTGCTAACCGTGTAAGGCAGCTACCGTCCAGCCGTAAGAGAGGAGGGCATCCAAAAAGGAGAAAGGCTGGCCAGTACCCTCGGAGGGATTTCATAAACAAGCATTTGCAATGCAATAGGTCTCGCAATTGCATGAGTTTAACCTATTGGCATTGTAAATGACAATGCCTTTTATTTACGTTTTAAAAACCAACACATAAATAAAAGGCATTGCCATGTACAATGTCAATGGCTCAAACCTAACAACTGCGAGACCTATTGCATTGCAAATGCTTGTTGAGTGCAGTGTTCACACAGTAGCATTTAACGAATGTGTTGAGATAAGCCCAGTTAGCATCTTATATATGTCTGCTAATGGAGTATTACCCACTATGCCATTGTTGCACTTGTCGTACAAGTGGAATGTGCACATGGTATGTCATGTAATGTGCGTTTAGCTTTGGCGTAACATATCTGAATCCACCTCACTATGCTTGCCTTTGATATGGGCCGGCCAAGATAAGGGGTACAAACGCAAAAAGTTATTTTGTTTTTTATTAGAACAAGTAAGGTAGGTATACAGGATAGCTTTCTGGAAATCTAGTGTCCATAATGCTTTTTGCACTAGTGATTGAGGCGGAGGGAAAAACGAAGGCAATTCAATTGACTGGCTATCATGGTTATCCTGAAACGGCAATACAACTTCTGGAAAAAAACAAGGGTGATTGTGCAGCACAGTTGTCTTGTGGGCCTCTAGAAAGGGTTCATTTATTGATAAAGCTTGAAGTTCATTTACTCTTCTAAAAGACATTATTGGCACAAGAAAACTTACCTTCCAAGATGGGATCTGCAGTGGGCATGAGTGTAGTGACTCAATGGGTGTCCCGATAAGTCGGGTGATGACCTTGAGAGAGAGGAATAGGGGCAGCTTAGGCGGCATTATTCTGTTAAGCCCTTCCATAAATGCTTTATACACGAGGTTTGAAAATTGACTAATGTTCTGTACTTTGCAGTTATTCAGCAGTTTCTACCAAATATATTCATATGGAACTGTAGGCCAGCCTACGCTTTTGTAAGTGTAATAGATAACATGCTGTGCGATTTGTGGTTGTAAATCAGTAACTGCCCCTGATGTTTGCTGATTGGATCTGGATGGAGGAGTAGTATTTTGTGAGAATGAATGGACATCTCTAAAAGTAGAGGATATCGGGGTCACGAGCATCCGCAGAGCCAGTTCCAAACGTGTTTTATGAGATCTGTTGCCTCAACACCCTTTTGACAACTCTACCTCATTGCATCATCTTTCCATTACATCATCTTCCTGTTGAAAACAGATGGGTAAATATCCTCACATTTTATCACTGTGGGAGGCGATCACAACAGACTGCATGGTGTGATCCAGCTGATCAGCCAAGGATATCTGATAGGGACATCTAGCCGGAAATTCCTTATCTTAGATTTATTCCCAGACGGCGTCTAGCAACTCTGTAGCGCCGTTGTCCTCCAGATGTGACATCGACTGAGTCCATATAAGCCCTCCACTGACGTCAGTTTCTTCTTTTCTGTGCTTGCAATGCGGATTTGATCAGCAGTTCCTTAAGGCCGTTTTTTGGCTGATCCTCGACGATTTCGTCAAACAGAACGGCGTGCCTATTATATGTCTTCGTGGTTCAAGCCTTATGGGTCCTGTGGCCGACAAATGTCAGCCATGGACCCTCACTCTTATTGTATGTGGTGATTAGGTGTGCACCATGCTTCAGAGGAGTGTGACTCATGTCAGCGGCTTTGACCGAAGGTGCTGAAGGAACGTCTGATGAAGCTTTCAGCTGCACGGTTGTTGCAGTCTTCCAGGAGGTCCTGTCGGCCTCTGTCGGCCTCTGTCGGTAAGATAAGCAGGCGTCGAAGTCGCAGCGTCTACCGACTTTGCCGCAGAAGGCATGCTCCCTATCTTCAGCTGAAGACGATGCACAAGTCTACCCTGCGCCTTCCAGCCTACCCGGAGCTGGGGCGACTCTTACCCAAATGAGAGAATATTACAACCCTGTGCATAGCTTCTTTGGGTCTCCACCTTTCCCTGGAGAACCCTAGTGCCCCAAGGAGGTGCACAAGACCATGACTATGTCCACACCAGCTGTTTCGTCCTCGGCATCAGTCCGGTTGCCGGATTCTAAATCTGTTTCTACATCAGTGCACAGCCCTTCGGGTTACCACCTTTGGCATTGGGGTCTGGTCCTCCGACTCTGGCGTCGAGGTCCAGCCTGCTGACTTTAATGACTGCCCGCTAAACTCTCCACCTTTTTTCCCTTCTGACGTCGCCTCATCAGCATCAGATGCAGCGTAAGTGGAGCCGCCCATTTCCGAAGTCCTTCCTGCTGAGTATAATGATGGGGGTGATGGAGAGGGTTCTGAGTTGTTCCAGCCCATTTCTGGCACGATTCAAGTCCTATGGGGTCTAGTTGGTTGATTGACTTAGGAATTCCGTGTTAATGCAGGTAAACAATACATCGTGATTCAGAAAAGGGGGTGGTGATGAACAGAGTGCCTGAATTAAGCAGACCACTCTTACCCAGTCCAAAGATCAGGGCTTGATCCATCACCGTTTTTTAGCTCACTGCACCATCCCAGCTCAGAACTTGGCTATATGCAAATTAGTCTGTTCCTGTCCCAGTGCATGATGGGAACAGGGCAAACCAAACTACCAAGCCAATTCTTATACTGGGAAGGAAACAAGCTTCCGGGGACCGGTTTCTGCCATTTCAGGCGTCGTCGGCCCGGCTTGCTTGAATCCTGATGGTGCAATGAGCAAGGGACTCACATCTGAGTATACCCTTCCACGCTTATGGTGGACAAAATGATTCAGAAAAGGGGGTGGTGATGAACAGAGTGCCTGAATTAAGCAGACCACTCTTACCCAGTCCAAAGATCAGGGCTTGATCCATCACCGTTTTTTAGCTCACTGCACCATCCCAGCTCAGAACTTGGCTATATGCAAATTAGTCTGTTCATCACCACCCCCTTTTCTGAATCGGTAAACAATACATCAGCTACTTTTAAGTCCTAAGTGCTGTTCACTAATTCTATGTGCTAATATGTTGTGGAACTGATATCAACTGAAAACCTCTTTGTATCTGTCACAAGGTTTTATTATGTATATAATTTGAGCTGATTATGTAAATGTAGGTGTACTTATATAGCGCAAACCTGTCACCCAAAGGGCATCCTGGCGCTTGCTTAGGGAACCCGTCCTGGTATTCCCCTGTGAGAAACCCCGGCAGGGTGTCCACAAGGTGAAAGCCAGGCATCCCGCCGCGAGGGGCCGTAGTGGAGATTAAGCAAGCTATTGCCCAGAGTTGCAGAGTGTGACCCCGTGATTCGAGTAGGCACCGGAGCGAGAATTGTCGAGTCCGTGGAATTTGAGTCCGAGACCCGCCGAGGCGGGGAATCGAACCCTGGTCCACGGTCGATCTCAGCTTCCGGGTCTGCCGCCTCTAACCACTGAGCCACGCTTCTCCACTAAACTATATGAATTGTACTGTATCCTTTTAATGTTTTTATACTTTTATTGTTTTATGTATTACTTTTATGGATGGCTGATCGCCTCCGCATAAAGTTATTATTGATCGACTTAGTGGATGTTAGTGGTTTGAAGTCTTCCACAGCCTCTGGTCTCCTGTTACCTCCTGGTTTGACTACAGAGATGAGCTCTTCTCTGGAAGATATACCCAGGCGAGTTTCTGCAGTTCTGGAGTGAACACTTCCTCAGTGGAATTGGCAACAGATCCGTTACTTGGAGTCCTGTATCAGGGCCAATTAGCGGTTGAGCCAGTGCTTCCTTATAGTGAGGCTCTTTTTGATATTCTGTTGGTGGCTCGAGCTGTGGATCGCTCTGTTTCTCACAGACACCGGATCGCCCCTGAGATCCAACGTGTCTCCTTAGGCATCCGACTCATCATAGTTTTGTGGTTCAGACTGCCTTGTCCTCCCACAATATTGATATGTTCCCTGCTGTCCCCCCAGAAAGAGAGGCCAGAAAATTACTTACCTGTGGCAGTCATATTTGCGCCTCCACTAGTTCTGCACTGTGGTCTCACACTGCTTCTTGTGTCCTTGGATGCTTCTCCCATGCATTGTGGGATTCGTTGGAGTGTATGCTGCCCTTCCTTCCGAAAGAGACACGGAATGTTCTTGTTCTGTTTAGTACAGGACAGGACAGGCAACTGGTGGTTAAACTGATTATACGCTTTTGTATGGACACCACTAATTCTGTAGGTCAGGCTATGGCCTCTTCAGTAGCACTCAGTCGTCGTGCTTGGTTGCACTCCTCTGGGTTTTCAGAGGCGGTTCAGGCCACTTTGATTGATATTCCTTTTGATGGTACCTGTGTATTCTGCGGGCATACTGACTGTGCTTTGCGGAGATTTAGAGACAATCTGGGTGGAGCAGATTCTTAACTCTGCCTACTGCTTTCCTAGTTATCTTGTAATTGTTTATTTTGGGGACCTCCCGTTTGCATATGAGCCATTCACATCGCGATCTATCTTTCAATGTATACCTTTATTATACAGGGATATCTTTGTTCGTATGTTGATCTGTCGTCCCTCTGCTTGCCGAGGCTGACTGGGGGGGGGGGGGGGGGGGGGGGGACAGTGGATGGTGGTTTGCTTCCCCAATGGGGGTGATACTTTTGGTGTATTCTGACAGAAGTGTGTAGGCATTTGTGTATATATTTATGTGTGTATATATATGTTTGTATATATATTTCTCCCATAGGGCGTACGCTTCTGCTTTTGTCACAGCGCTGCTCTTGAGACTCTACTTTGACCTCGAATTGGTCGGTCCTAATGCATTTCATTTTTACCCTTCTCCGGGTTTCCACTGTGTCATGTCCCTGAGGGTTGTCTTCTCTCGAGGAGGGTTTTCTCCTTCTGATAGGGGTCTCTACCAAACGTTGTTATTGTCTTCTTGCAATGCTGCTGTTCAGCCTTGTAGGGATGTCCTTTTTTTTCTCTCTATCATGAAGGTGCTCTGATATTCCCTTTCCTCTGTGTCACAGGGTGGGGTTAGATCACATTCTGGTTTCCACGACAAAGCGCTGTAGCTCTAATTCAGTTTTATGGGCTGATGTCCTTTAGTCTTGTCGAGTCATGGGTTGATTATCTTTGGCATGGCTACATAGTATTATTGTTTCTATAAAGTGTTTCCTTCCAACATTTTCTTATCCCTCTACTGTAGGTAAAGTTGTTCACATGTTTCTCATGCAGGCTTCCCACAGTCCTTCTAGTGGAGCAACTTCAAGGTTTTACCTATAATTCTTTAGACAGCTTGGTTGCTTAATCTCATTGTGGACCGGCTAGTCCTATTCGGGGATCTTTTTCTCATTGTAGTTCACAGAACCACCTCAAAAAATGGAGTTGCTTGGGTATCTAATTCTAATATAAGGAATCTGCGGCTAGATGTATGTCTTATGAATTAGTTAGTTACCTTTGGTAATGCCATATCTGGTAGAGACAGGATCCAGCCACAGATTCCTTAATGACCCACCCATCCTCCCCGCTCTGCGAACTGTAAGTCCTGTTACCTACAAGATCCCTGTTGTGGCATTCTGATGCCCTTCTTTAGAAATTTGTAATTGTATGACACAAAGGTGTCTCTTTTTTTTGTTTCCATAAGCAGTTTCAATAGTGGCTCGGCGTGTTATTGGTGTGAAAAATAGTCACAGAAGAAAGTGACTTCAGTGCGCCAGGGGAGGGCTTATATGGACTCCGTTGACGCTACGGAGTCACTCACTGCCCTCTTGATGTGCAGAGGTACTGCTCTACAAAAATTTCAGGATCCAGTCTGGGGCCTCGGAATAATTGTAAAATAAGGGATCTGTGGCTAAATCCTGTCTCTACTAGATAAGGCATTTCCAAAGGTAAGTAACATATTTGTTCTATCCCTTTCTTTCTTCCCTCGCAGACCCCTCCCTCCTACTTCCATCTCAAGATCAAGTCCCTCTACGACAACTTCAACGAACAGAAACAAGGCGCCGACACCACACCTATCTCCAGCAATGCCAGCCAGCCTACCATCTCCGCCTGGACCCCGGTCACTACAGAAGACACAGCCACCACTTTGAAGAGCATACACTCAGAAGCCCCCACGGACCCCTGCTCACTGCACATCCTCCACAGAGCCGCCACCATAGCACCCAAACTACGATGCATAATCCACTTCACCTTCGAAACCCGCACGTTCCCGACGACTGGAAATGCGCAGAAGTCAAGCCCCTCCTCAAGAAGCCCTCCGCAGACCTGACAGACCTCAAAAACTACAGACCCATCTCTCTCCTCCGCTTCTCAGCCAAAGTCACTGAGAAGATCGTCAACATCCAGCTCACGAACTTCATATAATCCAACTCAATCCTCGATTCCTCTCAATCGGGATTCCACAGCAACCACAGCACCGAGACCGCCCTCTTAGCCACCACAGAGGACATTCCGCACTCTCCTCGAAAAGGGCCCCGCTGCAGCCCTCATCCTACTAGACCTCTCGGCAGCCTTTGACACCGTCTTTGACACGGTCTCCCATCGCGCACACACACCGCCAGACCCCATGACGTCTGCATACAGAGAACTGCCCTGGACTGGATCCACTCATTCCTCACCGGCTGAACCCAAAGAATCAGACTCTCGCCCTTCCTCTCCGAACCCACAAAGATCAGCTGCGGAGTACTCCAAGGATCATTGCTCAGCCCCACACTCTTCAACATCTACATGGCCACCCTCGCGACCATCGTCAAAAGCATGGACTCAGCATAGTATCCTACTCTGACACCCAACTCATCCTCTTCCCTCACCAAGGAACCCAACACCACCAGACTCCGCTTACAGAAAGGGATGAAAGATGCTGCATCCTGGATGAGCAGTAGCTTTCTGAAGCTCATCTCGGAGAAAACAGAAGTCCTCTTCCTTGGATCTACCCCTTCCGCATGGGACAGCACCTGGTGGCTCACTGCCCTTGGCAACTCCCCCCCCCCACCCACCACCCACCCCACCCCACCCCACCTACGGACCATGCACGCAACCTCTGCATTGTACTGGACTCCTCCCTCACGGAAGGTTTAGGATGGGTGTGGGTGGCAAGAGAAGGTTTAGTGTGGGTATGTATATTAGCTAGTCAGGTAGGCATGCCACCTCCAGGCTAGTACCACCCCTAAGGTGGGCTATACTGAGGTGGACACTATGTTTCAAAAGTAGTCGTCATTGTGATGGCATACTTAGGAATTCTGGGACAGGGTTAAGAACATGTCCCACAGTAAGTGCCCATTAAGGGGGGGAGTAATGACCCCAAGGGCCAGTAGCCCATTGGCTACTACCCAACACTCCTCTAACGCCCCTAAATTTAATATTTAGGGGAGGCCCTGGCACCAAAGACGCAGATCCTGACGACCTAAGAGTGAGGACACAAAAGAGCCACAAAAGCAGAGAGGAGATGAGAAGCAGCTGACCTGCTACCAACCCTGCTTGCCTGCCTGTCTGTGTCCCTCGTACAAAACTGTGCCAGGGTCAACTCGTCCTGCAGCTGTGGCCTTCAGAACCTTAGTAGGACTGCCTGTCTTTGATAAAGACTCAACAACACCAGTGAACAGCGGATCATTTATTGACCATTGTGTACATTTGCAGACGTCTTGCACTCCTCGGTGTTAATCTTAAGCCTGTTCGACCACAATAACCCCTAGAATAAAGCTCTTTGGGATTGCATACCAAGCCCCTGTCCACTCATAAGGGAACCCTTGGACTCTTTACACAGTATATCAGATATCTGATATACCACATAAAGAGCCAGCTTCCTACACTATATCTTCGCCCAATAGTCATTTGTGTACAACATGCCCCTAATTGTTTGACTTGGCAGCTTCCAACTTGGTCTTTGTTGTTTTAAGTTGTGTTCAGTGCAGTGTAAGTAGTAGTCATTTTCCAAATTAATTTGCTTCAAATTATTCCCTTTTCTTGTTTGGAACAGGAGCAATGCACATGAGAGCCTTATGGCAGTAAATAAACAATGTACGGTTGAATGTGTCTCGGGGGTTGTGCGTTTCAGGAGAGGGACTAGGAGTCGCCTCAACACCAAAATTCCTTGGGCGAAATATGACTGGAGGCCAGTACTACCTGGCAGGAGTGTGCACAGCATGTGATTTACATCTCCACAAGCTACACATATTAATATGTCCCCTCTAGAGAAACACCATGTTTGTAACATGTTGCTGTAGATACAAATGCTCTGCATACTTCTGCTATCTAGTGTTGGGCTCAGACATTTGCAAGTTGTTTTTCTTAGAAGAAAGTATTTTAAGTTACGAGATGCAATGGGACTCCTTCCTCAGTTGGCAATGCACATCGGCACCGACTCAAATTCGAACTGTTTTTTCCACCTTCAGTTTCTGACTGTATTACAGGGGATCTGAATTTCTTCACAATCTTTACACTACTGCTTGGGACCACACAGTGAAATTATATTCCCTCCATCAGGTAAGCCTTCGTAATCTGCGTTCTTTTCAAAGACAGCCTCCGAAAACAGACTTAACTATTAACTTATGTCTGTAGGGCTCTGGGCCCTACTTAGGGCTGCGTGTCCCTAGTCTGCGACTTACCGGTTTGTGGAACATCTGCCTTTCCAGGACTGTGCCCCGCGCCATGCCAAATACCTGTGGGTCGATCATCGCGAGATGTGCTACCTCTGCCGCCCCTCCCCACCCCACCTTTGATGACACTACATGCCAAAAGCAAGACCATGGATGGAATGCTGAACAATGCAAACAATACTAACTAGAAGGGGGTCAGAGGGAAAGTTTAACGACCACAATGCTACGTCCCTCAAGACTCATGGAAACCAACTAATGAGTAGCATTAAGTCAAAGCCTCAAAGTGAGGGTTGAATGGATGCGTGTGTGCTGATAGCAAAATCGCTCATGGGGCACCAATAAGTTATTGATAGTGTTCCCAACACTATCAATAACTTATTGGTGCCCCATGAGCGATTTTGCTATCAGCACACACGCATCCATTCAACCCTCACTTTGAGGCTTTGACTTAATGCTACTCATTAGTTGGAACAATGCAAACATTCACCCCCTGTCGCAGATCTGTGTTTAGGCCATCATTTTTTTTTGCTCATCAAGCCACACCAGGCTAGGCCTGCCTCGCCTTCCACTTGAAAAAGACCCTCCGGTATAGAAGAGAGAAGTTTGGTTCACCGGAAGATGCAGAGGCAAGCCTCTGATGACCCATCCAATCTCTTGGAGGAAGAGGCCCAGCTCAATGTCAAAGAAAGTGAGGAAGACTGGGCCATGTGCATTCTGTGCCATCAGCCATTACCCAGCCCAGAGGCGATTTCCTCTGACTCAGATCAGGAGAAAGAACAACATGACATCTCTATTTTCTTGGCAAACTCTGGCCCTCAAAAGAAGATCTCTGCAAAAGTTGAAAGTATAATTGACACCCACACCAAGCCTCCGAGAAGGCTTTACGCAGAGCACCGCCGCAGAGCGTAGGTGCATAGAGTACACCTACCACAACAGAGCCTTCGGGCCTTCGCAGCCTGAAGGTTCCGGTCGGCATCGAACAAAATCTTTGGAGCACACAACGCTCCTGACATCAACCCTCGATAGCCGTCGAGCCCCAAGTTCCTCCAGAAGCTTCAAGGGGTTTCACAGTTAAAGACCAATTTATGCTGGCACAAGGGTCAACTTTGATCCCAATGCCACTATCGACTCAGACAGGCGCTGAAAACACAATTGGCACTGAGGATTCCATTGATTGCCAACTCCAATGACTCAGAGCAATCGATTGTAAAGGGACTGCAGAAGCAGTTGGCAAAAGCTACTGTTCATCCATACCCAGATGGCGAAAATCTCCAAGAAGCTTTCTTCGATGACACCTTTGGAGACTTTGCCTCTGAATAGGAAACTAACGTTTTAGGCTGGCTTTGTTGCCCCCTCCAGCTCCTAAGCCCAAGAGACACACGGACCAGGGCTCCAGCATCTCTACCCTAAGTTCCATTTCTCCACCTCTCTCCCCCCCACCTCCCAGGTCACCACCTTAATTTCCTCCACACTCAGACGGCTCCACGACTCCTTTAATGGGGAAGGCAGCCCATACAAAGAACCATTCACCCGTTGCCAATAGATGACCTCTGGGACAACTACAAGGTTGGTTCCCCGAATGCCCCCCCTTCCCTCCCCTCTGGGATCCAGACCTGGACCATTATCCTGTTAGGTCATCACCCCTGGACAATAGCACAGCATGTCACAAAGCGATGCAACGGGTGTTCACTTTCCATAAAGTGAATATACAAGTCATTTACAAGGAAGATGATTTCCTCAGAGAAACACTCTTAAGTTGGAGAGCATGTCCATTTCCTCCCAGTGTTAAAGGGCATGCTCAAATAAGCCCCTGACACCTTCAAGGAGCCCTTCCAGGCTGGATGCTTACACCACGGATTGAAAAAAAGTACTAGCCTTTTCCCAAGGCCCGGCCTGTATCAGAGGTCATGTTCCTCCAGGCTGCCTGGTCGACCATACAGAATACAAGCAGGCTTCTGCTCAGGCCATATGTGACTCTCCCGCCCGATAAGGAGAGCAAGAGGCTGGGTGCTGTCGGTAAAGAGTAGCTGTATGGTTCACTACCCACTGGAGTATAACCAACTCAGTTGGCTTTCTTTCCCGCTATGACAGGGCTCAGTGGGACGATATGCAAGAGCTAATCCAGCCTCTCCCAGAGGAATTCCAAAGCGGTGGGGGGAAATAATCACAGAGGGGAAAACTGTTTCCAATGATACTATCCGCTGCACTCTCAACACCGCTGACACTGCATCTAGGTGGATCAACACCAGTATCCTCAATAGATGCCATGCCTGGCTCTGCATCTTGGGCTTGAAGCCAGAGTTGTGCAACCTCTGCTCAACCTGCTCTTCGATGGATAACATTTGTTTGACCCTCAGGTTGATCAGATGTTGGAGAAAACAAGGACACCAACCCTGCTAAAGGTAAAGATTTCCTTCGGACTCCTTCACCTAAGGTCTTATTTCATAGGCAGCCATACAGATCAGGCTCCAGCGCCACCTCACAGACCCTACTCCCTCATACCAGAGGCAGCAGCAGTCACATTGCTAGCAGATGGCACAAGGGTACACCAGGGGGTGCCTAGAGGGGCAACAACAGTGCAGGCAAAGGAGGTTCTGGCAAATGAGCTCTACCTCAGAACATAGACTCACCCTACCTCCCACAGATCACACAACTCTTGTTGGGCGGGTGGTTGTAGGTACATGGGGTGCTGAAGCATTTCCCCCCTGACTATCAAAAAATCACATCAAACAAGTGGATGTTAGCTGTTAATCGCCACGGCTACTGCCTAGAAGTTCACACCCCCACCTAACATCCCAATCTGCACTCATACCCTCAGCAGCAACCATCTCGCCCTTCTGCAGTAAAAGGTACAAGCGCTCCTCCAAAATGGAGCTGCAGAGCCAGTGTCACCTCCACCATGGGACAAGGAGGTCTACTCGCTTTTCTTCCTCTTCCCCAAGAGGCACCACTACCACTGACCCATTTTTGTCTTTTGGGCACTTAAATAACTACATCCTCTCTGAACACTTCCATAAGGTCACGTTTCAGAATGTAATTCCTCTACTGCAACAAGGTGATTATATGGCATGTCACCTTATATAGACCTCATGGGTGCACACTACCACATCCATTCTGCCCGTTGCTTCTGTTTCATGGTAAGTGGCCATCACTGCTAGTTCAAGGTACTCTCCTTTGGCATCTCCACTGCTCCACGGGTCTTCACATAGTGCATAGCGATAGTAGCCGCCCACTTGAGAAGGGGCATTATTCTAATTTTCCCCTACGTCAATGATTGGCTCCACAAGAGCGCATGAAACAGTGTCTAGCAGACACCCAGGCTGCTATCTCATTCCTACACAACCTCGGGTTCACAGTAATTGCCACCAAAACCAAATCCTAATTACAACCCCAACAAATCCACACCTTTCTAAAGACCAAGCTAAACTCAGTCACAGACAAAGCCTACCCAGACCCACAGAGTACTAGCCTTTCAGCGGCTATTACCTGTTTATCAGCCAAACCGTAAACTCTTTTAGGACCTTTATGCGCTTGGTGGTCATGATGGCTTCTTGTATCGCTGTAGTATCCCATGCCTGGCTCCACATGTGCCCACTACAACAGTGCCTCTCGGCTCAATGATCACATTCAAAAGGTCAATGGGAAGGTCTAGGGATGGTAAGCACTAGCTCCCATCACTTTTTGCAGTGGAAGAACAGCAACAATCTGCTGCTGAGGAGGCCCTTCCTAGACCTCAGTCAGCAAGTCACTGTCACCACACATCCCTTCAAGCCAGCTGGGGATTGCGTATGGAACACAGGACCATACAAGCCTTATGGGCTTCTCATCACCAGATACACCACATCAACTTCCTCAAGCTCCTTGCTATTAACCTCACCCTCGAAGCCTTCCTCTGCCCACTCACCAAGGCGAAGGTCTTTCTAATCAGACCAGACAACAGGACAGCCACACACTACCTCTAGAAAGAGGGCGGTACTCACTCCTCCTGTTACTAACACAAAAAGACATGGCAGTGAATACTCCGCCACCACATTCACCTTGTGTCAAAATACCTTTGAGGGGTGGACGACAACTTGGCCGACCTGCTCAGCAGGATGCATCAACAAGTTCACAAGTGTGAACTCCACCTGCAGGTCCTGCTCCACTGCTTCCAGCGCTGGGGCATGCCACTCATAAACCTTGATGCCACCCTCTAAAACAATCTAAAATGCCCAACCTTCACCTCAAGGTACCCTCATCCACAATCCATGGGCAGTGCACTATGGAGGAACTAGTAAGAGATAATTGCTTACGCTTTTCCGCCCGCCTCTCCCACTCCTTCCATTTGTAGTTTGGAAGATAAGGCAAACTTCTCATCCTCCTAGTTCCCACCTGGGCCACACAGGTCAAATCAGACATCCAGACCCCAAACAGCTCAACGTAACAATCTGGCACCTGAGGTCCTACAGTTCACCTACCTGTGTCTTCCACAAGTATGCATGGCCATCCTATGGGACTCCCACAGGCCAAATGCTCAAGCCTGATATGCAGCAAAGTGTAAGAGATTAGTCTATTACTGCATCCGCAAACATCAGGACCCCCTAAACAGTCCAGGGAATCATTTTCTATCTGCTTCACCTGCAGAAGTCGTGTGTTGCCTACACTTCCACACGGCTCCATGTAGCAGCCATAGCTGCTTACCTGCAAAACAGTTAAAGTCTTCATGGAGGGCTTTAAAAGAATCATTACTTCCAGAGTTCCTCATGCACCAGTGTGGAACCTCCGTATAGTCCTCACTAGACTCATGGGATCCCCTTTTTGAACCTCAGCACTCTTGCCCACTACAGTACCTTTCCTAGAAGATAGCTTTTATTGTGGCCATAGCATCTCTCAGACGTATTAGTGAACTGCAAGCCCTCACACTACAAAAGCTCTTCTTTTAGGTCCATAAATATAGGGAGGTACTTGGAACTAACTGAAAAATCCTCTCTAAAGTAGTTTCCCCTTTCCACCTCAAACAAACCAAAGAGCTCCAGGTCTTTTCCCCTCATCTGGACTCCATAGCAGATAGAAACCTTCACTCTTTGGATGTTAAACTACCTCTCATGTACTACAGTGACCGGACCAAGCCCTTTTCCAAAGCTGACCATTTGTTCATAGCCTTTGCAAAACCACACAAAGGCCATCCCATCTCCAAAGCAAACATTGCCAGATTGATTGTCCAAAGAGTGCATCCAAACCTGTTCCCATACAACCAAAAGAGCCCTCCCTGTTAACCCTGGAGTGCAATCTACATGCCAAAAAGCAGTAACATTGACTTTTCGAGGGGACATCCCATTAGCTGACTAATGCAAAGCAGATACTTGGTCAACCCCACATACTTTTACTAAAAATTGTGTGGATCTCTGTGCAAGACAACAGACAATTGCTGGCAAAATGGTCCTTAGGAATCTATTTGAGACATCTGCATCATACACACGCTATCCACCACATGTTCGGGGTACTGCTTTGCAGTCTATGCACAACACGTGTAGCTACATCAACATATGCTACAAACAGAAAATGTTACATAGCTTGTAAACATGTTTGTACGGTATAGTGCAGTCGATTCACATGTGCCCTCCCTGTTCCCCTAAAGTGTTGCTCTGATCACAGATCTCAACCTTTACTAACTAACTTCTGTTACCAACGCACGTTCACCATACCTTCTTTAATCATCACTCCATACTATCTCCAGCGGTGTGGAACACAATCTAATATTGAGTCAGTGCCCATGTCTATTTCCGACGAAGGGTGGACTCACAGTGCATCTTATGACTCAAAAGGCTTCCTCAGAAAAAAAAACTGCTTGCAAACACCTGAACCCAACACTAGATGGTATGAGTATACATAGCATGTGAATCTACAGCACTACACGTTATGAACAGATGCTTATAGTAATCTTTTCTTTTCACTTCCATTCTTGAATGAGGGCTGTTTCAATTTCTGTCAGCCCTTGTATCAGTTAATTTCCCTATACTCCACTCATTTCAAAGAAGGTCAATGCAGGCTGGATCCATGTCAGATTTAAAGGCCGTCCTACTATCTAAATGAGATTCACTGAAAGTAGTTCTATGTAAATTTATGTTCGTAGCAAGTGTGGCTGTAGATACAAATGTCTTGAACTTAACACTAGATGGTAGGAATATAGTAAGTATATGTACGTTGTTTTTATTAGAAGAAGTCTCCCAAGTCACGGGTGCTGGTAGAGGAAAACCCCAAAATTTCCGACACCCCAAAACTTATCTCAACAGAACTTCCATAGTTTGATGATTCAGAGATGGTATTAAACCTCCATTTCAAGAGGAAATGTGTCCCCAAGGTAAGGTCAATCAAAAATGCTGTAAATTAAGTAAAGGTCCCAAACAAATAACTGATTTCTAGATTAGTGGAATACATTTAAGGGTTTTATCACAAAATTCAAAAGTTGTGGTACAGAATAATTGCCACGAAGGCAGTTCAGCACATACAGCATTACAGAGAAGTGCAATATCAAAAGTTATTTCAAGTTCCAAGTGGGCAGTGTAGGAAGCTGGCTTTGTATATAGTGTACCAAAATGAGGTGCACTGTGCAAAAAGTCCAGGTATCCCTTAGCATACTTGATCTAGCAATCCCAAGGTGCTCTTTGTGGTTGTGTGGTCGAGCAGCCTAAGGCTTATCAGGGGTGAGTGTAGCTATTTCTTGCACACACATTCAATAAATGAAACACACACTCAATAAGGAAATCGGACACCAATTTAGAAAAATACCATACATTTTTATATTTAGTTAGATACCAAGATCTAGTGGAGAAGTGTGGCTCACTGGTTAGAAGCGGCAGACCATGAAGCAGAGATCGGCCCGGGACCAGGGTTCAATTCCCGATGCGGCAGGGTCTTGGGTCAATGTCCGCGGACTCGATAATTCTCGCCGAGGTGCCTACGTTAACCATGGGTCCCACTCTGCAACTCTGGGCAATAGCTTGCTTAATCTCCACAACGGCCCCATCAACGCCGGGGATGTCTGGCTTCACCTTGGAGGTGCCCAGGAGGGACCATCTCACAGGGAAAGCCAGGACGGGTTCCCCAGCGGTATACAGCGCCAGGACACTCCGAGATGGAGTAACAGTGCGCTTTACAAGTATACTTACCTACCTAGGAGATTAGGTACGTACTCTTTGAGTTAGCATCAGATTTAAAGCATGATCATTGAACACGATAATGTTATCCTATGTGAGAAACATTCACTGCACAGGGTCACTTGCAAACAACTTACAGGGTAGTTCTACTGGACTTACAGTAAGTAGGGGCCATGGTCCTTTAAACCTCCAGCAGTGTTGAGTTACCTGCCATGGTGTGTCTGGGTGCAGAGGTGCTAGTCTCAAGGGTAGCTTAAAACGCTACAGCAGAAACCTAGTGTGAAATCTATAAGCAGTAAAATGATGCAAGTGTGGACTTGAGAACAAGTCCGTAAGAACCCGGGGGAGAGTGGGGGGGTTGCTCAGTTCTTAATGGTCTCTGGAGCAAGGGTGCACCTTCGGTAGGCTTGAGCTGGGGTAGAGGAGGGCTTTCGGATGCAGAAGTGTTTTTTCCAGCGGGTCGCTTGCGTTGTAGGCTCTCACTTTTGGGGTCAATCTGGAGATGGGGACAGAACAGGATAGCAGGGCCACTCTTGGTGCTTGCCTCTGTGATGCTGAAGTCACACATCAGTAGGTTGCACTTGGCGCTGTTGGTGTCTGGGTTGGAAACTAAACAAGTCTTGGTCGCTGTAAGGGATCCTGTACCCCGGGTATTGGTGCGGGGTGGCCCCTGGGAGTTCCTGGCTCTTCTTTGTCCTTCTTGGGTCGGGTGAATCTGAGTTCCTGGAGTCAGGGAGCCATGTAAAAACTGAATTTAGATGTGTTAATGGAAATGAAGGGTTAGTAGCCAATGGGCTACTTACCCTTGTGGCCACTGCATGCCCTATATGACCATGTCCTGTGAGGTGTGGGCATAACTCTGTCCCAGAGTTCCTAATTCCATCAATCACAAAATGGTGGAACCCTTCTTTCGTGAAGCGCATCAGGCAGGCACCTTAGTGGTGCAACTAGTCTGGTGGTACAACACACCTACTGCATAGCTAATTTCCCGTCTGTCTTGATGCCAAATGGGCCTCAGGGCATCTCCCAGGTCTGGGGAAGCCAGGGGCATGTATCAAAGGCAGCAGGTACTTTGAAGTCCCTGGCCTTGATATGCTAAATCACTAGCTATCCTGCTGGGGGTGTGAACACCTTGAGCCAGAGCAGGATTTGTTTCTGGCCTCAGAGCGTGGGCTCTCACCTGCAGGTGGTCAGAAACGCGTCTCTGGTGGCAGGCCAGACTGGATCAGTCGGTACAATAGAGGACTAGTAGGCTTCATGGGGCTCCTCTAAGGTACATGTCATAATAAATCCAATACTGGAATCAGTATGGATTTATTGAGACAATGGTCTTTAATACTAAACACCTTTGGTTTAGGTGATGCTAGCCTGTAACTAGGGAACTAGTAATGACCATTGTCCAGTACATATACTTATGATGGCTTCCCTGTTCACATGTACCATCTAGTAATTTACCTAGATAGCAAAGGGGCATATCTGTTCATGCAGTAATGTCCTCACATGTAGTATAATGCACTCTGCCTTAGGGCCACAAGGCTTGCTGTAGGGGTGACTTGCATATATCCCATGCAGTGACTTTGGCATGACGCACAATAAGTGTGCCACATCGTGTTTTCAATCATGGTTTGCACCATGAGAGACAGCCTGATGTGGCAGGCAGCATGTAAAGTGTATGGGGCTCCCTTAGGGTGGCATAATATATGCTGCAGCCTCTAGGGACCCTCTTTGGTACCCATGCCCTAGGTACCAGGGGTACAACCTACTACGGACTTACAGGGGTACCGAAGTGTATATCAATTGTGACAATTAGACTACTTTACCTTATTTTAGAAAAAGAGCACCTGCAGTGGGGCTGGTTAGCAGGGACCCAGTGCACATCAGTTGAAAAACATCTGTACCAGGGTCAAAAAATGGGGGTGACCATGACAAAAAGGGGCACTTTCCTACAGGCAGAAAAATCAAGAGACCGCATCCCTAGTAGATTCAGAAAGTATTTTGGCTCGCCCCCAAAATCAAGGGTTGATATACACTATTTTTGCATATTAAATCACTTAAACTGGTAATCATTATGGTATGATTAAAAGTGTTACATTTTCAGCAAATCAGAATTCCGTTTTATCATGCGTTAAATTGCCTTGGCACTTATGCAGTAAGCCAGTACATGAAAATTGATTCTGCCCGCTCGAAGGTAATATCATCTGGAATTGGTAATACAAAATAGATACATGAACAACAAGCTATTATGAATGAATAGGGTACAGCAAGCTATTGGAAGGACCTTGACATATGCTACAGTTTGTGACCAAGCTGAGAAAGTTAATTGAGAACAGCAAAAACAATGTCAGTGGAAATAAGCAAACATGACTCCGCTTGACTGCGTGCTGTAGAAATAACTGTGAAATGGGCAAGGAGAGGAACGGTAAGGCATCCATTATGAATAAGATGCTGCGTAGGCCCATATTGAGGGTAAACCGCATTTACAACGCTGTCTCCACAACGCAGTACCTTTACAATGCAGTCGTTACAACCACTGCGTTGTTACCACGCGTACCATCCTATCGCACGTCATTTCAACAACTAGCTGTAGGGGGTGCACTGGTGTTGGATTTACAATCCAACATCTTCCCTGCTGTTACACAAACTGGAATAGGAATAGTTAATACTATTCCTAAGTCCAGCGTGCCCCCTACATCAGGGGTCTACAACCGGTTGATCGCGAGCTACCGGTAGTTCGCCGACCCTGTGAGAGTAGCTCGCGCTGCTTTCTAATTATAAAGACGTATTTTAAGCATTTTATTTTTTAGCCCTTCATTGTCTTTTTTTCAGCTATAAGCCTTTGCCTGCCCTCACATAAATTTAAATAATTTAATACCGGATCTATTTTTCGGAATAATCAATAAACAGGTAGCTCAATAAATAAGAGTCAAGATTCGAGGTAGCTGGAGTTTACAGGCTTTAATCAGGCATAAAGGACAGGAACAGGACAGCCTGTACGGGAATAGGATGGCAGCTGCCGGGGGCAGGATCTGGGAATAATGCGCATATGGGGATGGGAATGGGTAACATTTAATAACAGAGCACAATATATATATAGTTAAACAGAATACATTACATTCAATACAGTAGGCGTAGCAGTAGGCGTGGTTCGTAACAGTCGCGAAAGATAAGGGCAAAATGATGTAACAAGAAGGCGTGTACAGGGCGTATACATAGACATGTGATGCAAACGTAACAGAATATGTCATAAAGCGGCGGAAACATGGAGGGGGCTACCTGAGCAGCTGGGACCTCTAACCTAGTGGTGCGCGCAAACTGGCAATGACGTGTTACCAGGGAGAACTGGGGGGCTATGACTTCTGCGCTAGAAGAGGAGACTAAAGTCTGGAGTGTCAGAGCGACATGTACCCAGGCATATCTAGTATCTGGTGTTTAGAGTACATGTTGATAGAATCCAAAAGTTATCAGGGCAAAGGCTAACAGACATTAAGACTGGTGCATGCATAATTCTACATGTAGTGCGTGTGCGAGGAATATTCTATGAATATTAATACAGTATTTCTCTTACATGGAGACATAAAGGCTAGACCATGATGGAAACTATTGATGCGATTCAGTAGCTTAGGAATGCAGAGAAGGAGGGCTGTACTGATAACTAGAAGCATAACATACTCTTGGCAGACTGGGAGGCAGAGCCAGGCCGGGCCGGGCACTGCGAGGCAGGAAGTAAGCTAAGGGTCAGGGATACAGGTGGGGGCTGTATCGCTCCTCGGAGAGGGTTCAGGAGACAGGAGCTGAATCTGAGTCCGGGCCCTTTTGAGGCCTAGAAACGGGGACAATTCAATGAATTAACGTGCACACTGTGAAACGTGGCAACGTAGGGTTTACATAGGCCTAATACTCGTAGCTTTCACGAGGACTGGAAACTGGCATACTAGAGATGGACACAACTGTAATTGCGTCTTTAATCGATCAGAGGGGAATACATGCATATCGATCATGCACATATGACATAACATGGGGAACACGTAGGCACATATAACATGGCAAAATTTACTTTTCCACATTCCCTCCTTGTGCCCTACGTTTCCATCAGGAAACATCTATATTCATGATACCATCTATCATTTCATACAGCATCATTTGCTCGTCTCGAATTGTCTTGGAACGGGACTTAGGACTAGGAATACAAGAGGTAGCGCACATGCCGCAAATCGCAGGGCCACATTGTATACAGAGGCAGCAACTGAATATGATCATTACTGCAATACCTAGGAATGACAATACTTTCCATCCCCAGGCAGATATAATACTCCAGAGCCAACCGGACTATGTCCAGGTGCCTGGATTCTGGTGTAACTGATGGGCAATTTTATGAAGTCTGGTTATAGCTGAATAAACAGACGGCGCGTTATTAGGAATGAAAATGCAACAACTAGATCCGATGACTCTACATGCTCCTCCTCTATCGGCCAGTATGACGTCAAGAACGAGACGATTTTGGAGCACGACAAATCTCATAGCAGATTGCTCTTCGGTTAAGTTACTTAGAGCAGAAGTAGTCTCATTCACTACTGCTTCAAGGGTTCTGGTTAACCTACGGATTAACTTACTATTCTGGACAGGTCCTATAAAGAAGAAGAAACCTTTATTAAAGTCTTGATAATGTTCTAGAGTAGTTTCAGTTTGATCGACAATTGGGGACTCGATCTCCCTTCTATGTCTGACGTGTACTAGATGTGTGTTTCTGTGGTAATCAGATGGGGCTAGAAAAACTGGTGGCAGTAGGAAGGCAATGTAACATGTTCCATCCCAATCGAGGGGCAGACGAACATATGCGGTCTGACCACAAACAAAATAAGAATGACGTGAAGCTTTGAAAATAGATTTCCCACTGTCACTATACTCGACAGTAGTAGTACAATCACTATGTCCTACATGTGCGGAACCATTCTTTCGGACACATAATTCGCCTTTGACTGGTAGTACTGAAATAGCAGGTAAATCTGGAGTAGTATCAGACTGAACATTCAGGACCATAAAATTCGAAGAATAATTACCTAAATCATATACTTCATTTTCTAGATCTAACCCTGTTCTATGGGAGAGACCTTGCTTGTCTGGAAAACATGTTCTGTTTAGAAGGGACATATCATTTGAAGATGACGTTAAAGTGGACCATGCTCCACACGAACCATTATGTGAAAACGGATAAGGAAAGAGTGGCAGAACTCCCTTCGGTGTCTGGAAAGGGGGGAGTCGACCACACACCCAACAATTAGTAGCATTGCTGGTCTGGTGTGAATAGTGTAACATTCTTATGAATGTATTGTTTCGCATAGCAAGACGATAGGATAGCTCGTGAGGAGGCAGATCACTAAATGTGTGCTCTACTGTAGCATTAGAAAACTTATTTACATGAGAAATTGGAAAACATAAATGTAATGCATAACTTGTGCAGGTAACCATTAAACTTAGAAACAATAAAAAACTTAGAAAAACGATACATCGTATAGAGTTTTGACTAACTCTCTCACTATGGGGGTCTATCTCATACATGTCAGGGACCTGTCTAACCGTTTTACCCGAGAGGGACTTAGACAATTAAACTGGCTGACTTATTTTACTAGACCGAAGCTTCAACTTATACTCCTGTTGCGGAGTTTTCTCTAACAGGGGAACTTTCAGTTCCTATTTAAGTTCAGAGTCTGGATTCAGGCAGTCTTTAGAAATGTCCTTTGAAAATGTCTTTTCACGAACTCCATGGAACTTCTTTATATGGGACAGATGGACCCACCCCTTACGGCCCTCCAACTTCACGGGCGTGCGGGTGGTCAGGAGAACAAGTCGCGGCTCCTTCCAACGAGGCTCCAGCGGGCTTGAACGATCAAAGTTCCTGACCAACACGAGGTCGCCTGGAATGACCTCATGTGGTTTCACTTCAGTATTGTCTGGAAATGCGGCGGCAACCTGTGAACGACAAGAGTGTAGGGCAGACATCAAGGAAGCTAGGTAATCTGTCAACATATTACTGGAAACATCTGTAATACTGCGGGGTCTAGGTGTACCCCACATGTTTGGGGGGCGGCCGAATACGACCTCACAAGGGGACAGACCTGATCTGGAATGTGCAACCATCCTCATGAAAAATAAAGCAACTGGCAGGGCAACTAGCCAGTCTACACCTTTCTCTTTACATGTCTTGGCAATACGGACTTTCAAGGTCTGATTATGTCTCTCTACGAGACCGGCTGCTTCAGGATGGCGCACACAATGGAACTTCCACTGGTACCCTAACAAAAGGGAAACATGTTTCATTAGTTCAGATGAGAATGGCTGGCCGTTATCAGAATACACTACCCTAGGGAGTCCATAGCGGGGAAAGAATTCACGAACCAACTGCTTGGCAGTGGTCGCTGCTGTGTAATCTGGAACTGGATATGCTTCTGTCCACCTGGACAAAGCGCATACAACTACGAGGACATACTTGAAACCTCGACATCGCTCCATCTGAATATAATCCATCTGGAGGACTTCAAAAGGGTGGTCAGGAGGTTGGAATCCACCTTGTTCCACCGGGACACTTTTACCTGGATTGAATTGACAACATATCATACAAGTACGGACTTTCTGCTTGGCTGCAGCTCGTAGGTGCTTGTTGAACCAAAGGTTCTGTATACTGTCTAACATAGCTTTTTCTCCTAAATGTGCTGGACTATGTGCGGTATTAATAATGACTTGAACCATAGAGTCGGGGAGAAACCATGTGGCTTTTCCCTTCGTCACCCATCCCTGATCTGTCTGGACCCCTCCTTGTTCGGACCATTTCTTGATTTCTTCGGGAGTAGCATGTAACTGTATGTCTATGATATCTTGTGTAGGGTCCTTAACTGTCATACATGTGGTCGGATCTGGAGTGAGTGTCTGTGTCGGAATGTCTGGGGTCTGAGCTGTAAGCTTAGCTGTTCGATCTGCTAGATCATTACCTCGGGAAATGATATCAGTAACTTTCGTATGTGCCTTGCACTTCATGATAGCGATAGCTGTCGGTAAATGTATTGCATCTAACAGAGCTTGAATGAGGAGACCATGCTGAATCTTGGTTCCATGAGAAGTCATGAAACCTCTCTCCTGCCAGAGCACTCCGAAGTCGTGTACAACTCCGAATGCATAACGTGAATCTGTGTATATGTTTACTTTCAGGTTCTTGGCACGTATGCAGGCTTGGGTCAGAGCAACTAGCTCTGCTGCTTGAGCAGACAGGGTGTCAATACGGTGTGTTTCAATAACTTCAGTGTCAGTAGTCACTGCATACGCGGCTACTAGATCTCCTGTACTAGTTCTCATACATGAACCGTCCACATAAAGTGTCAGGTCGGGGTTAGGTAATGCAATGTCTGTCAGATCTTGTCTTGGCTTGGTCATAGTGTTAACAACTTCCACACAGTCATGTGTGGCAGGATTTGAAGTAACTGACGGTAACAGTGTAGCAGGATTTAGAATGTTGCAGCGTCTGATTTCTATGTGTGGCTGGAACAGTGTCAGTTCATAACCTGTTAAACGTGCAATTGTCAAGTGCTGAGTCTGGGTTCGGTTTAAAAGAACTTCCACGGAGTGTGGAACTTGTACTGTCAGGGAATGTCCTAATACTATGGAATCATTTTGTCTGATTGCTAGAGCTGTGGCTGCAACTGACTTGAGGCACGCAGGCAGAGCCTGGGCTACTGGATCTAATGTGCTAGAAAAATAAGCACAGGGCTTGTATTGTCCTGCTTGATCTTGTGTGAGAACAGATAATGCAGTACCATCGCGTTCTGTGACAAAAAGTGTAAAAGGCTTACTGTAGTTTGGTGTTGCTAGAACAGGTGCTTGGCATAAAGCTTTCTTTAATTCATTAAAAACAAGTGTATGTTCAGATGTCCAAGGGAGGACAGTCGATACGGCTGCCTCCTGTGTCGTTAACTGTATCAGTGGCTTGGCTAGAAATGCATACCGAGGAATCCATTGTCTGCAGTAAGAAGTGAGGCCAATAAAAGCTCGTACCTCCTTCTGTGTCTTAGGCTGTGGAAGACTCGCTATCAACTGGATACGGTCTGGTGTCAACTGCCTACCCCACTTGGACAGTAAGTGGCCTAAGTAGATCACTTGCTGGACACAGAATTGTAATTTGGAAGGGGACACCTTGTGCCCCATCTCGGCTAGGAAATACAGGACCGTAAGTGACGCACGCTCGCAATCACGTTCAGAACGGGCTGTGATCAGTAGATCATCGACATATTGGAGCAGGGCAGTGTCAGTTGGCATGTGAATATTGTCTAGTTGTCTTTTAAGTGCTTGACTGTAAATACTAGGACTTTCTGTGAAACCTTGAGGAGCTCGTGTGAATTTATAGCTCCTTCCATTTAAACAAAAACCGAAAAGGTACTGGCTGTCTGGATGAATCGGGACACTGAAAAATGCGTTCTTGAGGTCAATAACAGTGAAAAATGTAGCTTCAGAATCAATAGCTGTCAATAGGGAAGAAATATCTGGGACTACTGGATACTGGGGAATGATACATTTGTTAAGTTCTCGAAGGTCAATCACTAATCGATATACTGGAGGTGCATTTGGATCAGTACGTTTCATGACTGGAATGATAGGAGAATTACATACATTGGAGTCAGTTTCTACAACCACTCCTTGAGCAATAAGCTCGTCAATAATTTTGGATAAGGCTGCTACAGCCTCAGGTGACAATCTATACTGTCTGATTCGTGGCAAAACTATACCTTGTTTGAGAGTCACACGATGGGGTGTGATTTGCATAAAACCTACATCAGTTGGACCTTGCGCCCATAAATGCTGCGGGACATTCAAGAGTCTTGGATCAAAATCACGTAATACATAGTGACCTTTAAAGTCACGCAAAAACAATCGGATTCCTTCTGGGGAGCAGCAAATTACTGCACCTAATTCTTTCAGTGTTTTAATGCCTAACAAATTTTCTGGACATGACTTCGTAAGTAACAAATCAGTAGTTCGGGACAATGGACCAACTTCTAGGGAAACTGGTTTTGAAATTTCATTAACAATAGGCTTTCCTGAAAATCCCAGGGAAACATTTCTAGAGCCTGAGAGCGGAGCCCCTGGAACCTCGTCATGACTGATAGTAGTCCTACTTGCCCCTGTATCAATCAAAAACTTTCTGTCTTTCCCTAATACTTGACTGTGTACATAGGGACCCTCTTGATCTACAGGTATCTCGATGAGAGGCAAGCCTACCTCCCTCTCTAGGCTGTTTCATGAATACTGTTGATACTCTGGATACTCTGTCTGGGCATACTGGTACATCTGCTGTGTAACATGCTGTGTTGCAGCGATAGGCTGCGGTGCTGGAACTGTCTGTTGTGCATTCTGGGGTGACTGAGAAGTCTGTGAAACTTGTTCTTGTCTAGACGGACGTGGTCTTTCTTTAGTCTTACCAGTAGCTATGTTGTGTTTCAGAACTGCACACTCGTTTATAAAATGACCTGGCTGTTTACAATAATTGCATGTCCCTTTAACGGGAGCTGCAGGATGACTGACTTGATTCGGACCCCTCTTCTGACTGTCTTGTGGAACAGATTGTGCAACTAGTACTTTCATTTTCGTATCTTTCATACGTCTCCTTTCGTGTTCTTGCTCTTCCCTGATTCTATTCTGGTGATACTGGAGCATCTGGAGCATTTGTGACGGGGTACTAGCTTGCCAGGTACTTTCGACTTTCAAAACTCGATTTTTAACTTGTGGACTTGAATTCTCGACTAATTTGGTAACAAAAAGATGAGGGTACGATTCGCTACTTGTCTTCAAACCACTGTTAATAATAAAACATTTTTCAAATCTTGAATAAAAATCACTGGTATCTTCATCCTGTTTCTGTTTGCATGCTGAGATTGCATCCCAATCTTCCTTTTTCGTGGCTAGTAACCTTGGCAAAACCTGAATCAATAACTCGGGCAATTCTTTACATTTGTCCCCAAGACCGGTACCTGGTACTCTTATTTTATCTTCAGCTTCTAGAGCTGTCCAATCAATCTTTTTCTCTCCCACCTCCCATTCTTTTTCCTTGAGTTTTTCATATACCCCTGCGGGCAACAGGACCTTTAGCATTTTAATGATATCTGGATACGTGTATTCTCCCATACGGAGCATGTCTTTTAATTCTCGATGGAACCCTGCTGGATCTTTGTCGTGACAGGGAATTAATTTCTTCATCTCTAAGAGTTCCATCTTTGTGATAGGGGTGTAAACAAATACTCGTTGCATTTCACCACCCGCTGTCCTAACTGGGTGTACTTCTCGTAACGGATGCTGTCTATCTATGTAAAATGGCTTACTTTCTGGAGGTGAGACGTGAACAAAATGCGGATTCAGAAACGTTCGGTATTTCTGGCGCTGTTCTAGAATGACACTAATTAAATCGGTACCTAAACCTCTCCATTTGTACTGGAGTAACTCGTTCAGAACATCATGTAACGGACCTGGATCGGAATGTTGTCCCTCATACAGTGTAATGAGGTGCTGGATCATATACATACCCACCAGTCGCTGCTCGGCTGGGGGCAGTTTCAGAAACATTTGTGCCACTATTTCGTCTGGAAAAGTGGTAGAATCAGTAATCCATCGGACTGCTGATCGGGCTAGTTCTTGTTCATGCATGGTACTAAGTGCACTATAACCGATTCGTGATTTCAGAATGTGATCGGTAGCTTGAAATACTTGTTCAAGAGAACCTTGTTCTGGTGCTGGCGGAGGAAAAACTTTCTTGTGTTCTAGACATGAATGTCGGTCGGGAAGTCTAGTTCTACCTACATACGCTATTCTGGTAGGATTCTCGTCGTCTACCTCTTCAGTAGAAGAGTCGTCTTCTTTCTCGCTTACTTGTGCTGCTTTGCGTTTCTCGTGTAACCTTATTATTTCCTTACGAATTTTCTTGTACATACTCTCTATACTACTGAGTGTCCTGTGTCTTCCCTCGGCTATATGATCACTCCACTTTGTCAGAACTCTCATTTCGGTCGGATCTTTAGTCGGATAATCTTGTTCCCTTATTAAACAATTAATTAGAAAGTTTAATAGCATGAGCTGAGTCTCAGCTTTCCTTTGAGACATGGCTTCGCCAATACTTCCTGGATCGTCTCCTGTACGGATGAAACGATATATTCTGTCTAGATCTTCTTTCATATTCGGTAGGATGTCCAAATACTCGGTCACCCGTCTTACGCGCAATGAATATATGACCATATCATTGTCGCCTGGGACCGGATCATAACGGCATTCGGTGAGAGCTCGTTTGATATCTGCAACGGACTGCTGTTTGGGCGTACGCTGTAACGCACGTTCATGTAACTCGACTAACGTTACACGTTTGTGTTGGGGCGGGGTACGAGGAGGACCTCCCCCCGCGGCTCCTAAACTGGCATCGTCAACGGGTACTGTACGGGCGGGCAGAGTGACTGATGTAGCGGGAACTTGTACTATGGGCTGGACCGGGGGTACCGTAACAGGTGCTGTAACAGGTGCCCCGGTGGCTGGAGGAACAGGAATTACATTATTTACAGGAGCTGGCGGAACAGGATTTGCATATTCTGGGACTGTGTCGTCCAAATAGGACGAGAGAAAAATATCAGCTGCGGTCGGTTTGTGACGTAGCTTAATCGGAACCAATGGCGGCGGAAAATTACATGGTGCTTCCGGGGTTGCTTTTGGCAAGCCCTCGGCAAGAAGAGGATACATACCCTTAATGAGGGCATTTCTCTGTCTGTCTGACTGTTCGGCTTTAACTCGTTCACCTACTTCAATTAATTCCCTTTCTTGGGCTCTTTCTGTGGATTCTCTGCTTAATTCTGACTTTCTGATTTCTTTTTCGGTTCTTTTATGAGATTCTTTGCGCCATAACTCGATGGCATCTTTCTGGGACTGTCTGGCTTTCTTTTTCCATAATGCTTCTTCTACTCGCATGATGCACTCGGCATCCCACGTACCTGATACGGGCCATCTATACTTTTCTTCTAATTCCTTGGTGTACTCTACCCATAAGTCTAGATATAATATGGCACTTATGCCATGCTTATGATACATAAAATGACCTGGACTGTCCCTAGGCGGGACAGGAACTGCTTCCTCGAGCAGACCTTTTCTAGTTTTTAACTGACGTAATTTCGTGAACAGAGGCATAACTTAGGCTGGAGTCTGGACACAATACAATACACGATAAACACAATAATAACTTAAGAAAACAAATCACTCATACCACGACATTGAAGACACATGAAATAACATTTAAAATAACAGTTCGGACAGAATATTACCTGAAATACTGAAAACAGAACACATGACTTTCTCGAGAACAGAACTTACTAGAACAGAAACTTACTAGAATGACTGGATGCACTGCTAAAACAGTACGAAACTTACCGGTCCCATAAAGAGACACGTCAGGACCCGCGCCCACCTAAGTGAACACTTCGTGTTGGATTTGCGTACCCAAACCCACGGACCAGAGACAAAATTAATTGACCCTGTCTAGATACTACCCCAGCAACGTTACTCACCGGGCAGCAAGAACGGAAGGCCTCGGACTGGACTGGACTGCTGCTACGACGACGGACGGACGAACTTCAGACTTCAGTTACAGGTGGGCCTCCGGATACCTCGGACCTTGGACTCTCGGCTTGGGCTCTGGTCGGGACTCGCCGCGTTCCTCACCGCCTCGTCTGGACGCTGGACCGCATCCTCCGTCTCCTCCGTGGGCCTGAGGGATACTTGAAGCAGAAATATCTGCACGTGCACGGTATGGTTCCGTCACGGCTGCAGAGGATCAGGGGGCCTGCGTGGCTTCTCCGGCGCGTGGGGAAAGGGCAAGTCCCTATTCGGGCGCCATTATGTGGTATATAAATAATTTAATACCGGATCTATTTTTCGGAATGATCAATAAACAGGTAGCTCAATAAATAAGAGTCAAGATTCGAGGTAGCTGGAGTTTACAGGCTTTAATCAGGCATAAAGGACAGGAACAGGACAGCCTGTACGGGAATAGGATGGCAGCTGCCGGGGGCAGGATCTGGGAATAATGCGCATATGGGGATGGGAATGGGTAACATTTAATAACAGAGCACAATATATATATATAGTTAAACAGAATACATTACATTCAATACAGTAGGCGTAGCAGTAGGCGTGGTTCGTAACAGTCGCGAAAGATAAGGGCAAAATGATGTAACAAGAAGGCGTGTACAGGGCGTATACATAGCATGTGATGCAAACGTAACAGAATATGTCATAAAGGGGCGGAAACATGGAGGGGGCTACCTGAGCAGCTGGGACCTCTAACCTAGTGGTGCGCGCAAACTGGCAATGACGTGTTACCAGGGAGAACTGGGGGGCTATGACTTCTGCGCTAGAAGAGGAGACTAAAGTCTGGAGTGTCAGAGCGACATGTACCCAGGCATATCTAGTATCTGGTGTTTAGAGTACATGTTGATAGAATCCAAAAGTTATCAGGGCAAAGGCTAACAGACATTAAGACTGGTGCATGCATAATTCTACATGTAGTGCGTGTGCGAGGAATATTCTATGAATATTAATACAGTATTTCTCTTACATGGAGACATAAAGGCTAGACCATGATGGAAACTATTGATGCGATTCAGTAGCTTAGGAATGCAGAGAAGGAGGGCTGTACTGATAACTAGAAGCATAACATACTCTTGGCAGACTGGGAGGCAGAGCCAGGCCGGGCCGGGCACTGCGAGGCAGGAAGTAAGCTAAGGGTCAGGGATACAGGTGGGGGCTGTATCGCTCCTCGGAGAGGGTTCAGGAGACGGGAGCTGAATCTGAGTCCGGGCCCTTTTGAGGCCTAGAAACGGGGACAATTCAATGAATTAACGTGCACACTGTGAAACGTGGCAACGTAGGGTTTACATAGGCCTAATACTCGTAGCTTTCACGAGGACTGGAAACTGGCATACTAGAGATGGACACAACTGTAATTGCGTCTTTAATCGATCAGAGGGGAATACATGCATATCGATCATGCACATATGACATAACATGGGGAACACGTAGGCACATATAACATGGCAAAATTTACTTTTCCACACTGATTAGCTAGAATGAGCTTAGCTGGGGCGGGGTGTGTCAAAAATCGTGACGCTCTTTCTGCTGTCACGCTCCGCCTGCATTTTACAGGCTGGCACCGCACTTCATAATTGCAGTCCTATCCTCCTGGGAAGCTGCGCAGGACTGGTAAGTGTGCCCCCTGGCCTGGATTAATAGCAGAGTTGTTAAATTTGGCTGCGTGCCTTGTAAGTCCTTTTTTGATTTTAACATCGGCTGCCACTGGGCTTTATATCGGACTTCAGTAACAAAGCGCATTGGCAGCCGATATTAAAATCCAAGCTCCTTGCAGACACAGAGCTGCTACCGCGGTCGCAGCGGATGTAAAAATCCAAAGTCCTTGCCTGCACGAACTGCTTTCACTGACTACAGAACGCTTTAAATTTGCTTTTCGTGGTAGTCAGTGAAAGCTGCTCAGTGAATGCAATGAACTCTGATTTTAACGTCTGCTGCCGCCGTGCTTTACATCTGCCTTCGATAATAAAGTGCGGTGGCAGCCAACCTTAAAATCCAAGTTCTTTGCAGGCACTGAGCTGCTACCACAGTGTAGGCCAATGTTAAAATCAAAAGACCTTCCCTGCCCTGAAGTGGTTTCACAGACTTCAACACGCTTTATATTTGCCTTCGTGTTGAAGTCAGTAAAAGTGGCTTAGTGCATGCAAGGCCCTTTGATTTTAACATCGGGTGCCGCCGTGCTTTATATCTGCCTTTGGTAATAAAGTACAGTGGCAGCTGACCTTACAATCCAAGGTCCTTGCAGGCACTGAGCTGCTACCACGGTGACGGGCAATGTAAAGTCAAAGATTCTAGCCTGCACTAAACTGCTTTCACTGACTACAGCACGCTTTAAATTTGCCTTCGTGTTGTAGTCAGTGAAAGCAGCTCAGTGCATGCAAGGCCCTTTGATTTTGACATCGGCTGCCACTGTTCTTTATTATATCTTCTTTCAATTTTAAAGCGCGGTGGCAGCCAATGTTAAAATCAAAGCGCTTTACATGCACTGACCCGATCCTCCCAAAACAGGCCCTTCACCTTTGTCCTGTCACTCCCAGTCTCTCTGTCTCCCACACTCTTCCTTTGTGCCAAGGCAGCTCTGCTTGTGTGACACTGAGCTGTGTTTTGCTGCACCACAGCTACGCCAAACAATTTGATTTGTTAAGTACATATATTCTAGTATGCACCTAATGCAGGCAGTTTCTGTTTCCAATTTTAGTGGCTGAGTCGGAGATGATGCAATTTCTTCTTGTGTAGGATTTTTCTGAGCATTAGTCCTTAAGTGATTTTACCCATGCAGCATGGTTCTTGAGGTTTTACTTAGGAGAATGTTTAATGAAGAACTCCTTAACACTGATTTAGAAACTCATGGCCTATGTAGGAGGAAAGCAGGCTGGTGAATGCAATAGACAACTGGAGTGTGTGTTTGTGAACGAGGTGTGATCAGATTTGACATTTGTTTTTAAGGAACAGATTCATGCTCACTCGTTTGGAGCTTGTTCAGTATTTCATGATGTGTAAGAGTTTGAATAATTTTGATAGATTAGTTAACTAATGTATAAGTACGCTTTATTTCTATTATTTCAATTATATGTGAGGTTACACAAGGGGCCTTCTGCTTCAAAAATGACATTTTCAAATAAAGCAAATAGGAGCTATAGTGCAGCCCTCTGTATGCATTGTCACAGAAATGTCTGAGAAATATCAGCTTTCCTCACAGTCTGGGTGGGAGATGAGAGCACATTTGAAATACCATGAGAATAAAGCATTTTACCAGTCTGCTATTTATTTTTCATGCTTATTTTCAGAAAGTTATGTTTTATATAAAAATAATCCAACTATCCGTTTTTGAATGTGTTCATATTGTTTGTAGGCGAGTCCTATTCAACAGAAGTGTGATAAGGTGGGACTAGAATAATGTGTTGAATTCCTTTTTTATGCATTACAAAGGGTCGTTCCTGGCTTGAACCTGTTATTGATCTGACTATGGAGCTTTCTGTTTATTGTGGTATGTCTGAAGGACATTTCCATATGTTTCATGCTACTATAATTGAAGAGGACTGTGCAGTGAGTGCAAGGCTTAGCAGACAGTCTGTTGCTGAACATTGCAGAGCTATGCATTTTCTGAAAATTGACTTTGCAGAGTTAAAGCATGTGTTACTGACCTGAATGAAGTGCTTTATAATGAAAGTAAGGTTGCAGCCTTTCCAAATATCGGCCATTTGTTGTTCCAATTGTCTGCAAGCTTAACATAATAATATAACGTGTATTTGTAAAGCGCACGTTCACCCAGAGGTCTCTTGGTGCTGAATAACAGATGTTCATTGTTACCCAACTCAATGGTACTCATGCAAAGGCACGGACATGAATGAAAATCATATGTATTCATTTGTAACATAACTTTTCTCTCTTTGTTTTAGTTTTTTTCATAATTAAGAAAGGGGAAGCCTTCTGTTGCAGCATTTTTATAGTGCTTACTTATGTCTGGCACTGAACCTCTTATTTACACGGGTTAGCAAGCTATGGCATGTGTCGGGTGGGTGGTTCAAAGTGTTTTCTTTGGTCGTTGACCCTATGTGGGATGTGTTTCCTTGTCTTTCTTGATGAACACCAAGGTGCAGTTATCGTTATCATGTTATGGGAAGCAGTGTGTAGCATGTGGTGAATGAGGTATGAGACAGATATACAGTTTTGTTATGAATTTGTTTGCTGACAGCTTTTAACGGCTCTACAGGTCTATATTTTGTTCAAACAACAGTATGGGCCACAAAGAAATTAGCCTTAAATACAATGAAACAGGGCGTGGGAGGTGTCTCCGCAAAATGCGCGAGTTGCATGGCCTTAAGTAGCTCACAGCGATTTTCACTGATCAGAAGTAGCTCACACTACAGAAAAGGTTGGAGACCCCTGCCCTACAGCAAGTCGTTGTAACGACTTGTGGTGTACTGGTTTGCGTTGTAACAACCACGTTGTAATGGCATGCGATGTATTCACATGCACTGAAAAGAGACATTCATATTGAGGCCTAGTTAACAAGGGCCAAAAAAATCACACTTCTATACATCATAGGAAATTCGTTTAAAAGACAGAAGTACTATATTAGTGTGTACTTGTGTAATCAAGTGTAAATCCACATTCTGCGTGTTAATTTAAAAAAATCATTAGCGCACACAAATCCTTTGCAAGTTGTTATTAGAAGTCTCTCACGTCGCAAGCCGTGGTGTGACTCCTCTTAAGCTCAATTGCACATGGGCACCGACTCCATGTTAGATTGATTTATTTTTTCTCTGCATTGGATTCGGACGTGCAGTGAGCAGCTCAGCATTCATAGTCTCGGGAACATGTTTCTCATTTGGCCTGTTTCTTTTCAATCCCATTGTGTCTGATTTGACAGAGCTCTGGAACCTTCATCTGCTACATGCTTGAATACCTTTGGCAGCACTGAAGACCATAGCCATCATCGACATCACAGGGAATTCAGGGCCTCGCACGACTCAGGGGGCCAAGAACTGTCCCTTAATCACCAGTGAACGCTCTTGGGTGTTGCAACAGATACCCTTATAGAACTATGCTCGCTGCCCCTCGAAATTCCCCTGGTCAGACCATTGTGAGATGTGCAACCTGTGCCTTGCCCTCGGTCACGTTGATGCCACCTATTAGTCATTCCTTGTCTTCTGATCCATTAAACGCTCTGGTATTGATGGGAAGGATGCGGGGCACACAGGAGGATGCATCAGCAGCACACCAACTGGATTGTATTTGCCACAGATGTTGAGCGTGTCTGAGGAACAGGAAGAGTCCTGCCGTCTGGTAAACCGGCTGCGCAACTGTCATCCAGTCCAGAGACTATGTTTTCCAGTGACTCCAACAATCAGCAGAAGGGGGACGTTGAACGGGCACCAAAGACCATACCCAGGGCTATGACAACATTTTCTTACAAGTAAAAGGGTTTCTCCCTAATAGGACACTTACCCTACAATAAAACACTTAGGGTAGGCATTATCAAAACACTAGTAAGGGCTCACAACCGTAGATCAGGAATATTGTGCTTTGGTCCTGATGAATTGCCACTGATCCCAGGTAGGAGCATCCAGATAAGAAACACGTTGACCTCGAAGCAAACTCTAAATCATTATTTCCTGAATAGTTCCTCATGGTTTGTAACATTAACAAGGACATCCTTCCGCAATAACAACAAATATTTTGGATATCCTTAGTTAATTTTAATCTGATAATTCATTCCGATCTACTTCCACTTTCCCCATACAGGACCTAGGGGTATAAGTCAGGGGGCTAAATACTTTAAGACAAATATACAGAAAAAAGGTCTCTGGTAAGGAGCCCCTTTGCTTGGTCTATTGGCCATTGCAGCATCTGCCCAACGAGGAGGTCTGCCCAATGGTAAAGCTTACCACCTGATGGGTGAGAGTCTGTTCATCTTAAAAAGGATGGTCTGTTTGATCTGAAGAGATCCTTAAACCTGAATTGGGCTTTTAGGAACAATTTCTGCGAGTGCACATTTTGTGGATTATTAAATATTAGTCTGGGAGGACGCATGCTGGACAGTTTTTTCCTTTCCTGCCCATGTTTTACCTGGCAGTCTCCTCTGCAATCTTTCCCCAGGAAGAGGAGACTGGCTGAAGAAGTACCTTCTTCCAGGCTTCCCAAGCCGGTACTGAGCCACCAGTACTCATCCTCTGCCACAAGGCCCACCTCCACGACCATGCACACCTTGCACACCGCCTCTTTCAGAGTCACCAAAGGGGAGCCCCTTTTCATATTGAGAGCCAGGAGCCCCTATGGCTTTTTGGCCCTTATCACCCACCATACGGTGAAGTCCCACTGACCATATGTGGGATAACTCTAATGTGGATGTCCCAGGTGACCCTGATGCAGACGGTTACCCTGTCAGGGCCTCACCCCATGATGACACCACAGTGTATTATGTGGTCATTTAGTGGCCTGCAGCTTTTCACAAGGTTGATCTGCATGTCACATAAGAGTAGGAGGAGTTTCTTCTGGAGATGCTCTCCAAATCTGAGCATAAGGTCCAATTCTCCCGATGCTGAAGCACATGCTAAAATCTGCTCCTGACAATTCCAGTGAGCCTTTCAAGGCTTGGGTAGTCACCCCGAGTGTTCAAAAGAAATTCAAATTCTGTCCTAGCGATTCAGCATTTATTAAGGGGCAGGTTCACCCAACCACAAGTGCGCCTCTGCACAGAACACCAGTGATCCTCCTCCTCCAGACAAGGAAGGCAATAAGATGGATGCAGCAGGCAAAAGAGTGATACTTGGAGTGGCAACCCATTGGTGGATAGCCAATTCGGTGGCACTCCTGTCACAATTTGAAGAGCTGCAAGAGCTTCTTAACCCCTTCGGGGCTGATGACGAGCTGGGCTCGTCATGGCGTAGCCTCCTCGCACGCTCATGACGAGCCCAGCTCGTCATGAGCCCCACCCTCGGGGGAAGCGCCAGCGCTCCCCCCGAGTCAGCCCGATTTTTTTAGTTTCTGCGGGGATGGCAGGGGAAGACCTTCCCCTGCCTCCCCCCGCCCTCCCCGCCCGCGTCATCAATGACGTCAGCGCGCGAGGCGCGCTGACGTCACCGGAGGCTCCTTTTGTTTACCGACGCGCAGGGAAGCCATTTGCTTCCTGCGCGTCGGATGGGAAAGAGGTTTGTTTTGCGGCTGGGGCGGGGGAGATTGCATTTTCACTTCTAACGAGGGAAAGGAAAGGCTTTTCCTTTCCCTCGAGGGCACTTTAGAGGTTTCTTGCTGCACGATCGTGCGATCGTGCAGCAGGAATGTTAGGGATTTTTTTTTTTTTTTCATGGATGATCAATTTCGTAGTTCGGGGAGCGGCCCCTTGGGGAAGGGTCGCTCCCCTTGTTGGGGGAACATTATCTATGAAGTCTTCTCTTTGCTGCAATGTTGTTGAAAGGCCGTTTTTTCTACAAAAATGCCGATGGGGGTCATTTATAAAGTAAAATAATAGTGCTCATTGTAATGAAGGATGCAAGTGCCTCTGTCCTTCATTACTTATACTGATGTGTGTTTCTGAAGTGGCTAAAAAACACACCTGTGCTGCCTAGGCAAAGCTCACTAGTGTTTTTGGCCTGATGAATGTTTTTTTTTTTGTGTGCTGCTTTTCAAACACATGCTTTGTCTCCAGTGACCATGTGTGTGTTACTATGCCATGTGCGAAGGGGTCCCTTGAGTGAGCTGTCCATCATAGTGGGAAGCTCACAAATGTTTTTGGGCTGTTGATTGTTACCTGAATTTGTGCTGCAACTCTAGCGCCATCTTTGTCTCCATTGACCATGGGTGCGTTACTATGCAACTGCACAAATGTGCGCAGGGGTCCCTTGAGTGGGCTGTCCATCATAGTGGGAAGCTCACAAATTTTTTTGTGTTGATGATTGTTTTCCTGAGTTTGTGCCGCAACTCGAGCGCCATCTTTGTCTCCAGTGTCCATGTGTGCGTTACTATGCAATTGCACAGATGTGCGCAGGGGTCCCTTGTGTGAGCTGTCCATCATAGTGTTTGGGGTATGCACGAAACATGTCGACGATAGGAGTTGATAGGTACATCTGGACACATTACGTTTAGGGCAGCCTATCTTTCCACCCCGTTTATTACCACCTAGAGGCAAGAATAAAGTTTATTGTAAACCTACTGGGCAGGTATTTCACACATCACATAGTCCACTCCTCAAATACACATGCACCACACATAGTCTAATAAAGTGCTCCTACGTAACTTTCGCAAGTCGCAGCACGCCCCAGCCCGTAGAGGACTGGGATGGCCCCAATGATGAAGCATGTCACCGTGGGGCAACCCTGGTGAGTGAGGGGACACCTAAAAGAGGAGCATTTCTCCCCTTTTTTGTACACAATACCATATTTTCACAATCGACCCCAGTGTGTGTTGGTTGTTATCTGAATAAACTAGCAACGCTCTTAGGTATCTGGAAGCAGAGACCATTTGTTCATCATAGTGGGAAGTTCACAAATGTTTTTGGGCTGATGATTGCTTTCCTGAGTTTGTGCTGCAACTCGAGCCCCATCTTTGTCTCCAGTGTCCATGTGTGCGTTACTATGCAATTGCACAGATGTGCGCAGGGGTCCCTTGTGTGAGCTGTGAATCATAGTGGGAAGGTCACAAATGTTTTTGGGCTGATGAATGTTTTTCTGAATTTGTGCTGCAACTCGAGCGCTTGCTTTGTCTCCAGTGTCCGTGTGTGTTACTATGCCATCGCACCAATGTGTGCACAGGTCCCTTGAGTGAGCTGTCCATCATAGTGGGTAAATTTAGGAAAGATGGTGCACTCCGCTAGTTGGTGGGCGTTGCCAATAGGGGATCTTCTGTGTGAGTTCACATGCCTCTTATGTGTATAAATGGTCAGAGACTGTTGAGAGCAGCAGATGGGGAGAAAGAAGCTCCTGGTCATAGGAACTGTTTTAGGATTGCGCTTGTGAAAATCAAGGATGCAAGTGCCTCTGTCCAGCATCGCAGTTAACCACAGTAATTCTGTTGTCCCCCTCCCCATGAGAATCCCTGATGATGTCAGCGCGCACAGCACGCGCCAACATCTTCAGGGATTCCCAGGCGGTCGGGAAGCCATTTGCTTCCTGCGCCTGGAGGTGTTAGGTTGGTTTTGAGATATTTGGGGGGGTTTGCAAAGAGGCTTCAGGGGAGAGGTAAGTGATTTTCCTCTCTTCTGATGTCTCTTTGCAGGGCATTTCTGGCTCACGGTCGCGCACAGCATTGCGATTGTGCGGTGGAAATGCCCTCACTAGCACCAGGGATTTTATTTTAGATTGTAGGAAGTGACCCATTGTGCAAGGGTCGCTTTCAGGTGGGTCGGATTTTAAATTTAGATGTTCTGGCCCCCCCCCCCCGGTGGGCAAATCAACCCGTACTTTTGTCCGTTTTGCCCTTTTTGATGGCCCATCTGTGTGGATGTGATTTTGGGGGTACATTTGTGTATTGTTTATTCATTTGTTATGTTGTTTGTGAAATGTAGTATTAAATTATTTTTTTTCTTCTTTGTTTTTGATCCAGGCTTTTGCTGTTTGTATTGGTGTAGGTTGTGGTTCGGTTAATGCTGGTTTTGCAGCTTGTGTAGTTGCATGTGCTTGGTAAGTAAATGTTTTTTGTACTATTTTTCCTAGATAAATGTGTTGTTATGAAAAGTGAAGTTATTGCTGTTTGTGTGGCTTTGTGTTTCTTGATTGTTAACTTTTTTTTTGTATTGCTGCTTGATGTGTACTTTGTCTAATCTATACTTGTTTTTTTTTCTTTCCAGTGGGATTTCCTTTCTTTTTGCTGTGTTTCAGCAGAGTAGGTGCTGGTGAGTCTTCTTATATTTGGTTAGATTTGAATTGTTTTTGAGTGTATTGATTTTTGTGTGAAGACTCTACCTTGTTTACTTCTTCCTTTGCACAGTGTAGGTTGTTGTTCACTTGTGTGTGTAGTCTTCTTGATTTGTAAGGATAATGGCTGCTCGCAGGATTACTGCTAAGCAGGTTGTTAGTTTGCTTTTTGAGTCTTCCTCTGACCATGGTCCAGACACTGACTCCGATTCGGAGCTTGAGTTAGGTGCAGAAGATTCAGGCAGTGAGTTTTCTCTTCGCATGGTATCATCGGATGATGATTCTTCTTCTAGTGCTGATGAAGTGCCTGTGGTAGAGAGGGACATTGATGTGCCGGTAGAGAGGGAAGAGCCATGTGAGCGGCAGCCTAGGTCCTCAAGGTTTCCCTTTTTTTCTCGTCAGGAACAGGCAAGTGTGGTAAAGGCTGCGCCCAAAAGGTTTCACATTGCTGTGGTGCGCCAAAGGTTATCTGGTGCTGCTAGTCTTCCTGTTGTTGAGCAGCATGAGGCATCTGGTGCTGCTAGTCTTTCTGTTGTTGTTGAGCAGCAAGTGGCATCTGGGGATGCGAGTTCTTCTGTTGATGTTGAGATGCAAGAGGCAGCTGGGGATGTGAGTTCGTCTGTTGGTGAAGAGATGCAAAATGTATCTGGGGATGCTAGTATTCCTGTTGGTGTAGTGAGGCAAGAGGCATCTGGGGATGCTAGTGTTCCCGTTGATGTAGTGCAGCAAGAGGCATCTGGCCTGCAGGCTAGGGTGGCTTCTTCTCCTCATGTTAGTGATGACGTCTGGGTTGCCCCTGGCATGGTGCAGCCGGAATTGCCAGACTTCACTGGTGTTCCAGGGTGTAGAGTGGATACTGACAATTTTTTGCCAATTCAATATTTTCAATTGTTTTTTGACGATGAGTTTTTGCAGGAGATTGTGGAGCAAACTAATTTGTATGCAGAGCAGTATTTGAGGGACCACAGTGCCAGCCTTAAGCCCCATTCCAGAGCTACCCATTGGTCTCCCACATATGTTGAAGAGATGAAGAAGTTTTTGGGATTAACTTTTTTGATGGGCTTGCTAAGGAAGCCATCAATGTCTTCTTATTGGTCCACTAGTCCCTTGATGGCAACATCTATATTTCCAGCACTTATGACTCGTGATCGATATATGCTTCTTCTTCGCATGATGCATTTTGTTGATAATGATTTAGCGTTGCCACGCGATCACCCTGATTGTGACCGTCTTTTTAAGATTCGGCCTGTCCTTGATCACTTTGTTGATCGTTTTCCTGAGATGTTTGCACCTGGAAGAGAAATAGCTGTGGACGAGTCTTTGGTGTTGTTCAAGGGCCGCTTGGTTTTTAGGCAATACATTCCTAGTAAGAGGGCACGCTATGGCATCAAACTGTATATGCTGTGTGACAGTGAGACTGGATATGTTTATAATTTCAGGGTGTACACCGGTAAGGATTCCAGCATTAACACTTCTGCTTGTCCGTCCACTTTTGGAGTGACTGAGAAAATTGTGTGGGAACTAGGTAGACAATTATTTAACAAAGGCCACCATTTATATGTAGATAACTTCTATACTAGTGTGCGTTTGTTCAAGGAGTTGGCCAAAGTGGGCACTGTTGCATGTGGCACGATGCGCAGTAACCGGAAAGGTTTTCCAATAGAACTTGTTTGCAAAAGGCTTGTGCGGGGACAGTCTACTGCATTGCGATGTGGGAAGCTTCTAGCTGTGAAGTTTTCAGACAGGAGAGATGTTTACATGCTGACTACTATCCATGACGAAAGCACTGAAGCTCTGCCAGTTCGGGGTGAGACTGCTGAAGTGCGTAAACCTGTGTGCATTTTAGACTATAATAGGCACATGGGTGGTGTTGACAGAGTAGATCAGAGGTTGGAACCTTATGCTGCTCTTCGAAAGGCTTACGTTTGGTACAAGAAGTTGGCTATCCATCTTTTCCACTTGGCATCCTTTAATGCTTTTGTTGTTTTCCAGAAATCTTGTCCTGAGTCAAAGATGCCTTTTGTTAAGTTTCAGGAGACTATAATAGGCAGCCTTGTACTAGTGGAACAGGCAAGTGTGCCAAGATTTGGAGTGGTGGAGGAAGTGGCTAGACTGAAAGATCGCCACTTTCCAGAATACATTCCTCCCACAACTGCAAAAGACAAACCCACTAAAAGATGTAGAGTCTGTTGGCGAAGAGAAGTGCGGAGGGAGTCTCGTATGCACTGTCCTGACTGTCCTTCAAATCCTGGATTGTGTGTGCCAGCTTGTTTTAAATCGTACCACACACAAAAGAAGTTTTGGGAGTTTCATTGAGCTTGTAAGTGTACTGTCTGGTTTGTTTTCTGTAATATTTTTTTGTTTGCTTTTAGGTTTGCATTAGTGCAAAGCATTTAGGTTTTGAATTTGTGTTAGCAGATTTGTAGGTTTCTACATTTGATTTGTGGTATTTCTTTAAAAAATTCTAATTTTGATGGTGGTGTGTGCAGGATTGTGCTTGGATTGTTGGTGTGCGTGGACAGGCGCTTGGCTGGTGGTGTGCGTGGTCTGGTGCTTGGCTGGAATAGTGCATGGATTGGAGTTGTGCTGGGGGGGTTAGTGGATTTTTGCTTGGCTGGCGGAGTGTATGGTTAGGTGCTTGGCTGGCGGTGTGAGTGGAGTGGTGCTTGGCTGGCGGTGTGTGTGGAGTGGTGCTTGGCTGGCGGCGTGTGTGGAGTGGTGCTTGGATGGTGTTGTGTTTGTGGAGTGGCGCTTGGCTGGTGGTGTGCGTGGAGTGATGCTTGGCTGGTGGTGTGTGTGGAGTGGTAGTTGGCTGTCGGTGTGCGCTGAGTGGTGTTTGGCTGGCAGTGTGCATGGTCTGGTGCTTGGATGGTGGTGTGGGTGGACTGGCGCTCGGCAGGCGGTGTGTGAGTAGTTACTTTCTGTTGGTCACTACACACACTGCTAGTTGAGTGACACTCCACACAGTCCATCATTTTGTGTAGTTGCAGTGTCAGAAATGTGGGCGTGTGAAAGTGATGGGCCCTTGAATGGCGCTGTTTGCTGGTGTGAGTGTTGAAATGTGATGGGTCCGCGGCTGGCGGTGTGAATGTTTTGTATGTGTCACGCGTACGAAAGGTGTATGAATGGCCTGTAAAGAGGTTGGTGCCTTGACGTGGCTTTACAGCTCACGAGCTGCGAGTCAGTGGTTCAGTTTATCATACTTTCAATTATACGCAGTGTATTTCATTTTTGATGAAATTACTTGCGTATCCAATTGTATGTACTGAATCATCACTCACCCTCGTGCCAAATCCAACCAGTATGTGTGTGTGCTTGCGGATTAGATGGGTGTGCAGTAATAATTGTTTTTTTTCTAATTTCTGCAGTAGGGTGTACCTTGCCCCTTATTGTGATTGTTGTTATGTGTTGCTTTTCCATTCGGATGGTGTCAATGGTCTGGTTTGTATCAGGTATGAAAGGTGCGTGAATGGCCTGTAAAACGGTTGGTGCCTTGTCGTGGCTTTACAGCTCACGAGTTGCGAGTCACTGGTTCAGTTTTTATGCATTTATTTATTGACAGAGCATTTCATTTTTTTGAAATATCTTGTTAATAAAATTTTATGTACTGAACCATCACTCGCCCTCGTGCCAAATCCAACCTGTATGTGTGTGTCTTTGAGGAATAGATAGCCGTGCTTGAATGTTTGACTTTTGAGTAACTCTGTTAAGGTGTGGTATCCTTTTACTTGGGAGAACAAGGGGAGCGCAGGGTGGTAGGACTTTTTTGCCGGCACGGCGATCCCACGCCAAAATGTTTGGAAAAGTGCTATTTTTACCTATTTTTAAGGTTTGCAAGGAGTTCTGGGTAGGAAAACATTGGTGGACCCACACATGCCATACCTCCCTGGACTCTCCCGGGTGTCTAGTTTTCAGAACTGTTTGGGTTTGCTACTTTCCAAAGAATACCACCCATCCCGGGCCAAAAACTCAGGTGCCTCCCCCCCAAAAAATCAATGTTATATTGCTTCAGGGTATTTTATATTCACCACTGTTAGATTTGGACCTTTTCCTGTTGCAGCCACTATGGCTACCCACGCAAGTGAGGTACCGTTTTTATCGGGAGACCTGGGGGAATGCTGGGTGGGAGGTAATTTGTGTGAGCCCAGTGATGCCACGCTTTCCCAGACTACAACGTGTGAAAAAATTGATTTTTTTCTGCTAAAATTGAGGTTTGCAAGGGATTCTGGGTAAAGGAACGTTGGCGGATCCACGCAAGCCATACCTCCTTGGAAGCGCCCGGGTGTCTACTTTTCAGAAATGTGTGGGTTTCGTAGGTTTCCATAGATGGCTGTCTCGCACGGGGCCAGAAACCCAGGTAACCCCTAAGTCCACCAGCTTTTGCAAGAGGGGTTACCTGGGTTTTTGGCCCCGTGCGAGACAGCCATCTAGGGAAACCTACCAATCCCACACATTTCTGAAAAGTAGACAACCGGGGGCTTCCAAGGAGGTATGGCTTGCGTGGATCCTCCAACGTTCCTTTACCCAGAATCCCTTGCAAACCTCATTTTTTGCATGGTAAAAAATCAGTTTTTTCACACGTTTTAGTGTGGGAAAGCGTGGCATCACTGGGCACACACAAATTACCTCCCACCCAGCGTTCCCCAAGGTCTCCCGATAAAAATGGTACCTCACTTGCGTGGGTAGGCATAGCGGCTGCTTTAGGAAAAGGCCCAATTCATACTGTGGAGACAAAAACTTTACCTTTAGCCAAATAATCTTATTTTTTGAGGGGGTCACCTGAGCTTTTGGCCCGGGGCTTGGCAGGCATCTTTGGAAACTACCAAACCCAAACAGTTCTGAGAACTAGACACCCAGGGGAGTCCAGGGTGGTATGGCATGCGTGGGTCCCCCAATGTTTTCCTACCCAGAAACCCCTGCAAACCTGAAATTTTGCTCAAAAAACCCACTTTTCCATACTTTTTTGGGTGGGATCTCGCTGCCGGAACAAATGTCCTACCACCCAGTGTTTCCCTTGTTCTCCCGAGTAAAATGATACCTCACTTGTGTGGGTGGGCCAAAGGCATGTGACTTAGGCTGGGGTGCTTAATTTGTAAAACGTAAATATGAGTAAAAACTACTTTTTTCAAAATTCATTTTTGGCGTATTCTGCTTTGGGGCACCCACACAAGTGAGGTATCCTTTTACTCGGGAGAACAAGGGGAATGCAGGGTGGTATGACTTTTTTGCCGACCCGGCGATCCCACGCCAAAAAGTTTGGAAAAGTGCAATTTTTACCTAATTTTAAGGTTTGCAGAGAGTTCTGGGTAGGAAAACATTGGGGGACCCATGCATGCCATACCTCCCTGGAGTCCCCCGGGTGTCTAGTTTTCAGAACTGTTTGGGTTTGCTACTTTGCAAAGAATACCACCGAGCCCCGGGCCACAAACTCAGATGCCCCCCCCCCAAAATCAAGGTAGTTTTGCAATAAGGTAATGTAAATTCACCACCGTACAATTTGAACCGTTTCCTGTTGCAGCCACTATGTTTACCCACGCAAGTGAGGTACCGTTTTTTTCGGGAGACCTGGGGGCACGCTGGGTGGGTGGAAATTTGTTGATCCACGCAGATTCCAGAACTTTCCACCACAGAAATGTGAGGAAAATGTGTTTTTTTGGTCAAATTTTTATGTTTGCAAGGGATTCTGGGTAACAAAACCTGGGGGTAGGCAGGCGAGTCACCCCATCCTGAATTCCCCTGGGTGTCTAGTTTTCAAAAATGTATAGGTTTGCTAGGTTTCCCTAGGTGCTGGCAGAGCTACGGCGCAAAAACAAAAGGTAGTCTTTTTGTCCGAATCGTGCTAAATTTCACTGGGAAATTGAGGTGCGACCATGCTGCGTTTTGCGCTGTTTCATGTCGCAGCCACTATGCCTACCCACGCAAGTGAGGTACCGTTTTTTTCGGGAGACCTGGGGGCACGCTGGGTGGGTGGAAATTTGTTGATCCACGCAGATTCCAGAACTTTCCACCACAGAAATGTGAGGAAAATGTGTTTTTTTGGTCAAATTTTTATGTTTGCAAGGGATTCTGGGTAACAAAACCTGGGGGTAGGCAGGCGAGTCACCCCATCCTGAATTCCCCTGGGTGTCTAGTTTTCAAAAATGTATAGGTTTGCTAGGTTTCCCTAGGTGCTGGCAGAGCTACGGCGCAAAAACAAAAGGTAGTCTTTTTGTCCGAATCGTGCTAAATTTCACTGGGAAATTGAGGTGCGACCATGCTGCGTTTTGCGCTGTTTCATGTCGCAGCCACTATGCCTACCCACGCAAGTGAGGTACCGTTTTTTTCGGGAGACCTGGGGGCACGCTGGGTGGGTGGAAATTTGTTGATCCACGCAGATTCCAGAACTTTCCACCACAGAAATGTGAGGAAAATGTGTTTTTTTGGTCAAATTTTTATGTTTGCAAGGGATTCTGGGTAACAAAACCTGGGGGTAGGCAGGCGAGTCACCCCATCCTGAATTCCCCTGGGTGTCTAGTTTTCAAAAATGTATAGGTTTGCTAGGTTTCCCTAGGTGCTGGCAGAGCTACGGCGCAAAAACAAAAGGTAGTCTTTTTGTCCGAATCGTGCTAAATTTCACTGGGAAATTGAGGTGCGACCATGCTGCGTTTTGCGCTGTTTCATGTCGCAGCCACTATGCCTACCCACGCAAGTGAGGTACCGTTTTTTTCGGGAGACCTGGAGGCACGCTGGGTGGGTGGAAATTTGTTGATCCACGCAGATTCCAGAACTTTCCACCACAGAAATGTGAGGAAAATGTGTTTTTTTGGTCAAATTTTTATGTTTGCAAGGGATTCTGGGTAACAAAACCTGGGGGTAGGCAGGCGAGTCACCCCATCCTGAATTCCCCTGGGTGTCTAGTTTTCAAAAATGTATAGGTTTGCTAGGTTTCCCTAGGTGCTGGCAGAGCTACGGCGCAAAAACAAAAGGTAGTCTTTTTGTCCGAATCGTGCTAAATTTCACTGGGAAATTGAGGTGCGACTATGCTGCGTTTTGCGCTGTTTCATGTCGCAGCCACTATGCCTACCCACGCAAGTGAGGTACCGTTTTTTTCGGGAGACCTGGGGGCACGCTGGGTGGGTGGAAATTTGTTGATCCACGCAGATTCCAGAACTTTCCACCACAGAAATGTGAGGAAAATGTGTTTTTTTGGTCAAATTTTTATGTTTGCAAGGGATTCTGGGTAACAAAACCTGGGGGTAGGCAGGCGAGTCACCACATCCTGAATTCCCCTGGGTGTCTAGTTTTCAAAAATGTATAGGTTTGCTAGGTTTCCCTAGGTGCTGGCAGAGCTACGGCGCAAAAACAAAAGGTAGTCTTTTTGTCCGAATCGTGCTAAATTTCACTGGGAAATTGAGGTGCGACCATGCTGCGTTTTGCGCTGTTTCATGTCGCAGCCACTATGCCTACCCACGCAAGTGAGGTACCGTTTTTTTCGGGAGACCTGGGGGCACGCTGGGTGGGTGGAAATTTGTTGATCCACGCAGATTCCAGAACTTTCCACCACAGAAATGTGAGGAAAATGTGTTTTTTTGGTCAAATTTTTATGTTTGCAAGGGATTCTGGGTAACAAAACCTGGGGGTAGGCAGGCGAGTCACCCCATCCTGAATTCCCCTGGGTGTCTAGTTTTCAAAAATGTATAGGTTTGGTAGGTTTCCCTAGGTGCTGGCAGAGCTACGGCGCAAAAACAAAAGGTAGTCTTTTTGTCCGAATCGTGCTAAATTTCACTGGGAAATTGAGGTGCGACCATGCTGCGTTTTGCGCTGTTTCATGTCGCAGCCACTATGCCTACCCACGCAAGTGAGGTACCGTTTTTTTCGGGAGACCTGGGGGCACGCTGGGTGGGTGGAAATTTGTTGATCCACGCAGATTCCAGAACTTTCCACCACAGAAATGTGAGGAAAATGTGTTTTTTTGGTCAAATTTTTATGTTTGCAAGGGATTCTGGGTAACAAAACCTGGGGGTAGGCAGGCGAGTCACCCCATCCTGAATTCCCCTGGGTGTCTAGTTTTAAAAAATGTATAGGTTTGCTAGGTTTCCCTAGGTGCTGGCAGAGCTACGGCGCAAAAACAAAAGGTAGTCTTTTTGTCCGAATCGTGCTAAATTTCACTGGGAAATTGAGGTGCGACCATGCTGCGTTTTGCGCTGTTTCATGTCGCAGCCACTATGCCTACCCACGCAAGTGAGGTACCGTTTTTTTCGGGAGACCTGGGGGCACGCTGGGTGGGTGGAAATTTGTTGATCCACGCAGATTCCAGAACTTTCCACCACAGAAATGTGAGGAAAATGTGTTTTTTTGGTCAAATTTTTATGTTTGCAAGGGATTCTGGGTAACAAAACCTGGGGGTAGGCAGGCGAGTCACCCCATCCTGAATTCCCCTGGGTGTCTAGTTTTCAAAAATGTATAGGTTTGCTAGGTTTCCCTAGGTGCTGGCAGAGCTACGGCGCAAAAACAAAAGGTAGTCTTTTTGTCCGAATCGTGCTAAATTTCACTGGGAAATTGAGGTGCGACCATGCTGCGTTTTGCGCTGTTTCATGTCGCAGCCACTATGCCTACCCACGCAAGTGAGGTACCGTTTTTTTCGGGAGACCTGGGGGCACGCTGGGTGGGTGGAAATTTGTTGATCCACGCAGATTCCAGAACTTTCCACCACAGAAATGTGAGGAAAATGTGTTTTTTTGGTCAAATTTTTATGTTTGCAAGGGATTCTGGGTAACAAAACCTGGGGGTAGGCAGGCGAGTCACCCCATCCTGAATTTCCCTGGGTGTCTAGTTTTCAAAAATGTATAGGTTTGCTAGGTTTCCCTAGGTGCTGGCAGAGCTACGGCGCAAAAACAAAAGGTAGTCTTTTTGTCCGAATCGTGCTAAATTTCACTGGGAAATTGAGGTGCAACCATGCTGCGTTTTGCGCTGTTTCATGTCGCAGCCACTATGCCTACCCACGCAAGTGAGGTACCGTTTTTTTCGGGAGACCTGGGGGCACGCTGGGTGAGTGGAAATTTGTTGATCCACGCAGATTCCAGAACTTTCCACCACAGAAATGTGAGGAAAATGTGTTTTTTTGGTCAAATTTTTATGTTTGCAAGGGATTCTGGGTAACAAAACCTGGGGGTAGGCAGGCGAGTCACCCCATCCTGAATTCCCCTGGGTGTCTAGTTTTCAAAAATGTATAGGTTTGCTAGGTTTCCCTAGATGCTGGCAGAGCTACGGCGCAAAAACAAAAGGTAGTCTTTTTGTCCGAATCGTGCTAAATTTCACTGGGAAATTGAGGTGCGACCATGCTGCGTTTTGCGCTGTTTCATGTCGCAGCCACTATGCCTACCCACGCAAGTGAGGTACCGTTTTTTTCGGGAGACCTGGGGGCACGCTGGGTGGGTGGAAATTTGTTGATCCACGCAGATTCCAGAACTTTCCACCACAGAAATGTGAGGAAAATGTGTTTTTTTGGTCAAATTTTTATGTTTGCAAGGGATTCTGGGTAACAAAACCTGGGGGTAGGCAGGCGAGTCACCCCATCCTGAATTTCCCTGGGTGTCTAGTTTTCAAAAATGTATAGGTTTGCTAGGTTTCCCTAGGTGCTGGCAGAGCTACGGCGCAAAAACAAAAGGTAGTCTTTTTGTCCGAATCGTGCTAAATTTCACTGGGAAATTGAGGTGCGACCATGCTGCGTTTTGCGCTGTTTCATGTCGCAGCCACTATGCCTACCCACGCAAGTGAGGTACCGTTTTTTTCGGGAGACCTGGGGGCACGCTGGGTGGGTGGAAATTTGTTGATCCACGCAGATTCCAGAACTTACCACCACAGAAATGTGAGGAAAATGTGTTTTTTTGGTCAAATTTTTATGTTTGCAAGGGATTCTGGGTAACAAAACCTGGGGATAGGCAGGCGAGTCACCCCATCCTGAATTTCCCTGGGTGTCTAGTTTTCAAAAATGTATAGGTTTGCTAGGTTTCCCTAGGTGCTGGCAGAGCTACGGTGCAAAAACAAAAGGTAGTCTTTTTGTCCGAATCGTGCTAAATTTCACTGGGAAATTGAGGTGCGACCATGCTGCGTTTTGCGCTGTTTCATGTCGCAGCCACTATGCCTACCCACGCAAGTGAGGTACCGTTTTTTTCGGGAGACCTGGGGGCACGTTGGGTGGGTGGAAATTTGTTGATCCACGCAGATTCCAGAACTTTCCACCACAGAAATGTGAGGAAAATGTGTTTATTTTGTGAAAAACTTAGCTTTGCAAGGGATTCTGGGTAACAAAACCTGGTGGTAGGCAGTCGAGTCACCCCATCCTGAATTCCCCTGGGTGTCTACTTTTCAAAAATGTATAGGTTTGCAAGGTTTCCCTAGGTGCCGGCAGAGCTAGGGTGCAAAAACTACAGGTAGGCACTTTGCCAAAAAAGGGTCAATTTGTAACTGCTAAATTTAGGTGTGACCACGTTGCATTTTCCGCCGTTTCCTGTCGCAGGCACAAGGCCGACCCACACAAGTGAGGTACCGTTTTTATCGGGACACTTGGGGTAATTCAGATTTGTAAATCAACTGTTATTACCAATTGAGCTTTCATGCATTTCTCCCTTTGAATGAAAGACATTGAGTAAAAAAAAAATCTTTATGAAAAATGACCAATAATTCTCATGCTAGTATGAGTATTCCCAACTTTGAAAATGTGCAATTATATACTGTTTCTGAAGTCTATAATTTGTACCCAATTCAGAAATACATAGGTGTCTTTCATACAGATTATTCCATGTATACATTTTCCAAGACAAAGTGCACTATACCCAGTAAATGAAAAAATACCATTGCAAGTTGCTGCTCAGTTTTTGGATCTGGGTTCGTCGGGTTCTTGGTGAAACTACAAGTCCTATATATCCCCACAACCAGGAAGGTCTAACGGATGTAACGGTATATTGCTTTCCAAGAGCTGTCAAAATTAGAAAAAGTTATAGGTGAAAACGTTGAGACAAAAGGCTGTTTTTTTCAACAAAATTTCAAATATTCCAATATCTAACTGTTAGTTTCTATAACGAAACCTTCATGGATTTAGACAAATGACCCCTTTATGAATTCAGAATTTTGTCTACTTTTCGAAAATGTAAAGCTTTCCAGGATCCATTATTGCTTTCAAACTCATTTCTACCATTAACTGGAAGGAGGTGGAAAGCTCTAAAAATAGCAAAAATAGGCTATGTCCCAGAAAAATGCCAAAACTGAGTGAAAAATTTCGGTTCTCTGACAAAAGTCTGTCATTCCCTGAAAGCTGAGAAAATGGAGATTTCAGCCCCACAAACCTTTTTGTGATACCATTTTCAGGGAAACACCCAGAGGCTTTCATTTGCAGCCCGTTTTTCCCATTTTTCTGAAAAAAACAAAAAAATCACTATATTTTGCTAAATTTCTGGGCCCCCTCCAAGGGAATCCACAAACCCAGGGCGCCTTTAGAATCCACATGATGTTGGAAGAAAAGGACGCAAATTTGGCGTGGATACCTTATGTGGTCAAAAAGTTACAAGGGCCTAAGCGCGCACTACTCCAAAACGCCAAAAAAAGCCTCAGCACAGGAGGGGAAAAGGCCTAGCAGCGAAGGGGTTAAGCGCCTCTCATAGAGGTACAGAAAGAGTGGGCAGGAGAGTCTGAGGGCAAAGAAATCTTGATCGCTAGCATCCACTGTGTATTCGATGCTGCAGACGCAACCTCTAAGGGCATCAATACAAGCTTTGTACTCGGGTGCGAAGTCTGACTCAGTAAATCCGGGTTCAAGCACGAGGTCTTGCAGCATTGCCTCAACCTCCCATTCAGTGAAGCGTACCATTTCATCCCTCACCTGACGGGATGCTGTGGAAAATAAAAAAATATACTGAGACAGCAAAGCCTATGGGAGTGCTTCAGTTCACCTAGTGTAAGGGCTCCTTTCATAAGCAGTAGCCCAAAGGGGGAGCAAAGACCACCTCGTCTGAGCAATCCGGCTCATGAGACACAGCAGGCTTCTCATCAGCAGGCCAAGAGGGGGTACAATAGTGGCTCCTACAGAGATAACCGGGTTGGGGAGCAAAGGTGGCTTCAGCAAGAGAGCTGCAAACTCCAAAAAGTGACTTGACCCACACGCCTGATCACATGTCATCTATTAAGGGAGGATACACACCTTCCCCTCTTGCTGGAAGTAAATCATATTTGACAAGTTGGTCCTAGCTGTAGTCCAACACGATTATTGCCTCAAACTATACATCCCCTCTTTTTCTGCAGGTAGATATTATGATTACGCTAGATCCAAGGACTCCTGTTTCCACATTCCCACTCACTCTACTCATCGACTGTACCTTTGCTTTGTCTACTGTTCAAAGTGCTTCCTTTCGAGGTCGCCATCGCTCTAAGGGTGTTTGCTAAGGACCTAGTAGTGGTGGTTGTGCATTTGCGAAGGGAGGGCATTCATGTCTTTCCCTACCTTGATGATTCTCTGATCAAGACCCCATGCATTTCCAACTAAGGAAGATGTCCCAGTGCATCTCATGACTTGAAAGACTTTTTTTTTTAAGAAACAACTTACAGTCTGAGCCCAACACTTGCAGCAAGTTGGAGTGTCTTATATAGTGGTGTCTGCTCCTCAGCCTAGGCTTCTCTATAAACACTACCAAGTTCCACCTGCAGCCTATTAAAAACCGACATTTCCAAAGGTCCTAATTGGGCACATTCATGGCAGAAGCTTAACCCAACCAACATAGAGTTCTATTTTTTGAGTACCTGCTTTATCTTTTTCTGCCTAGGTGTCCGCTCACAGGATGGTCTGTAATGCCCCTTCTAGAAATAATGGACTCTTGCATCGCAATTGTTCCTTGTGCAAGGCTTCACATGTGCCACCTCCAAGAGTGCCTCACAGCTCAGTAGTCTCAAGGATCACTGGGAGGTTCTGGTGTTGAGGCCAAAGTGCACCGCTCTTGAGGCACCAACTCGTTGCAATGGAGTCATTTTGCAGACACTATACCATAAGTGACCATTACCACAGACACCTCTCCCAGACTAGTGTGTGCATCTCAATGCCTTGATTTTCCAGGGAATATGGCTTTCTCAAAGGCAGGGTTGCCACATGAACTGCTTGGAACTGCTAACCATTCACTTTGTTCTGAAATATTCTTACTAGTGATTCAGGACAAAATGATCCTGAACAAGAAAGACATTCTGATCGCCATGTACTAGCTACAGAAACATGGCGGCACAAACTCCCTTAAGTTCTCTCACTTAGCCAGCAAGTTTGGCATTGGGCACTCTGCCACAACATTCACCTCCTGGCGGAGCATATCTCAGGCAGACAACAACTTTATGGACCTGCTCAGCAGGATGCATCCATAAGCCTGTGAGTGGGTAACTCAACTTCCATGTGCTTCACAGATACTTCCAACTTCGGGGCACTCCAAAGATGGACCTCTTTGCCACCCCAGAAAAAGCTAAATGCCCAAGGTTTCTTGCCAGCTGCCCACATTCCATGGACAATGCACTATGGATGAACTTGTCAGGGATTTTTGCCTACACTTTTTCTTCTCTCCTGATTCCTCCATGTGTGGTGAGGAACCTCAGGCAAACATCACTAACCCTCATTCTAGACAGCCCTGGAACTACACCCTCCTGGAGATGTATGTCAGTTCTCAAAAATGCCTTCAATCAGGCCATACCTTCTCATGCAGAGGCAAGGTCGAGTGAGGCATCCGTGGCTCAGGCAGCTCAACCTGGTGTTTCGGCACCTGAGGTACTAGAATTTAGGTCCCTTAACCTTCCTCACGAATGTATGTCCATCTTAAAAGAAGTCCAACAGCCTACAACTCTGGCTTGTTACACAGCAAAATGGAATAAGTTTGTTTATCACAGCAGTTTCAAAATGCTGGACCTGCTAAAGCCTACTGTTCAGGATTGTATTGCCTACCTTTTACACTTGCAAAAAGTAGGCTTTGCCTACACGTAACCACTGTTGCAGCTTACATGCAGATCCAAGAACGCTCGACCCGCTTCAAAATTCTAGGTATTCAGGGCATTCATGAAGGGTCGTAAGAAGGTGATACACCTAAGAGAGTACCCCCTGCTCCCATGTGGAATCTCAATATGGTCCTCACCAGGCTCATGGGACCATAATTTGAACCTAGTCATTTGTGCCTCTTTTAGTTTTTCTCCTGGAAAGTGACCTTACTGGAGGACGCTATTTCATCAACTGCTCATCCTTCTATAGCCCTTAATACTGGCCCATAAGGATGTGCTTAGAACCAATCCTAAGTTCCTCCCTCCCTAAGATGGTATCACCCTTCCACCTTAAGGACACCATGGAGCTCCCACAAGCAGATTCCATTGCAGAGAGAGCACATTTGAGTATTTGTGTTTTATCTACAATCGAACAACCCCAGGAGAGTGAGGCCTTCTGCTGTGCCTAGGGGGATGGACCCTATCAGGGAACGCATTGTAGGGAGAGCACTCTACCAATTAGAAGTCAAAAGAGCTCCTGTATACTAATTTGATAAGACCAAGCAGTTTCGTAAATTGGACCAGCAATGTGTCTCCTATGCAAAGCCTCGGAGAGGACATCCCATTTCCAAGGTAGGCATAGCTAGTAGGATAGTCAAATGTATTCAGACTTAATATCATAAGGCAAAGGGGGTTCTATCTGCTCCACCCAGGGTGCACTCCACCTCCAAAAAAGGAGCAACCGGTGCCTTCCTAAGAAACCACCCAATAGCGGATATTTGATGGGCAGTCACCCGGTGAACACTGCACACCTGTACCAAGCACTACTGTTTGAAACATTGACAGGCTAAGATGTCCAGACATCTGCATTTTTCACACGCTAGCCACCACTTCTGTAGGGTGCTGCTCTACAGCCCATGCTTAGCATGTGTGCCAACAGCTACAAATGCTATGAACAGAAAATGCTACTTACTCTTTAAGCGTCTGTGTGTATCGCTGTTCACTTGCGCCCACCCTTCTGCTCTGAAGCCCGGTTCTTACAGATCCTTAGCCTTCTCAATTTCACTACACATTGCGTTTGATTCACCGTACTTTCACACTCCATACATACTGTTACTCGCTGTGCGATAAACAATCAAACATGGAGTTGGTGCCCATGATCAAGGTACAGTAAGAAGAGGAGTTTAACCACATTTCATGACTTGCGACTTCTTTAAACAACAAGCATTGGCATTGCCAATAGGTCTCGCTTTTGGGCCCTTATAAGTAGTTATGCAGCATAATTTCCTTGTTGCAACAACATAAAATGTTGCATGCATAAACACTTAGATGGTCCCAAAAGCGAGCCCTATTGGCTATTTGCAATGCAATAAGTCTTGCATTTAGGCAACTTTAAGCTGTTGGCATAGTAAATGACAATGCCTTTTCAATTTATTGTAAAAGTAAAAACTTTTGAAAGTTATTGTCATTTACAATGCCATTATGTTCAATTTAAGTAAATGGGAGACCTATAGCATTGCAAATGATTGTTATTTATGATGTGTAGCCTGGCGTTGCGTGTGTGAGTGGCGTTGCGTGTGTGAGTGGCGTTGCGTGTGTGAGTGGCGTTGCGTGTGTGAGTGGCGTGGCGTGTGTGAGTGGCGCTGCGTGTGTGAGTGGCGCTGCGTGTGTGAGTGGCGCTGCGTGTGTGAGTGGCGCTGCGTGTGTGAGTGGCGCTGCGTGAGTGAGTGGCGTTGCGTGCGTGAGTGGCGTTGCGTGCGTGAGTGGCGTTGCGTGCGTGAGTGGCGTTGCGTGCGTGAGTGGCGTCGTGTGTGAGTGGCGTTGCGTGTGTGAGTGGCGTTGCGTGTGTGAGTGGCGTTGCGTGTGTGAGTGGCGTTGCGTGTGTGAGTGTGGTGTTGCGTGTGTGAGTGTGGTGTTGCGTGGATGATAGTGGGCTTGCGTGGGTGTGAGTGGCGTTGCGTGTCTGTAAGTGTTGCTGTCTGGGTGAAAGTGGCACAGAGCCTTTGATGTGGCCTGGCGCAGGAGAAATGCTGCTGCTGCTAATTAAATACAAGAGCGGCCGGGAAGCGGCCGGGAAACACAAGTACGGCCGGCCACATAATTAGGGGAGGAGAAGCCGCACAGCACACGCTGGGAGAAGCCCTTTGATGTGCTGTGCGGCCGCGATGCGCGCTCTGTGCTGGGGGAGGGCCATTAGCCTGAACTCGCGGCAAGATCAAACGAAGGGTGGGAGGGACATTGAGGAACAGATGGCCATGAAAGTGTATGGGCCAAAAGCGCGTGCCTGTGGCCACATGCACTCGAAGAAAACGCCACGAAAAAATGCGGTGGTTTGACAATCAGTTCGAGCACTTGAATTCTCGCCATTTCCCATTCCTTCGGAATGGTAAAGGACGAGACCTAAAAAAACAATTTGCAAATATCCAAGGCCAGCACTAGATGGCAGGAGTATGTGAAGCATGTGAATCTACAACATTACCCGCTACAAACAGATTCTTACAGGGTAAGGATTTTTCCCTTAATGTGGTAAGCCTGAAAATATAAAAAGGTGCACACCTCGCTTACTCAATGTGAACCAAATGTAATTCAAGTTTTGATTGATCTTGGGCTTGTGCGCGTGCTGCCGTTATGGTGAGAGAGATCAGACCCCGGTCACTCCCTGTGTGCTAAATAGAAAGAAGGCTCTGGATCACTACAGCCTGAAAACGGAGCACAGCATTAAAGATGACGCTAATCGTCTCAAATAGATTATTCTTACGAAATTGGTATTCTTGACTCAAAAAGTTCAAAAGGCTCTTGTATTTAAACGCATCATTATACATGTCATATTCAAAACATTTGCACCTGAGACATGATTTTTGTTGCAATACTAAACAATCTGTTGCATAATACTTTGCATTACAGTGTCATGCAAAACAATAGTAATCAATGTCACATAATTGTCAGATATAGAATTTCAAAACAAAATGAAATTAAAGAAAGATCCCAATGCATTTCGGGTTCCAACAAATGAACCCTTCTTCAGGGGATGTATCAATTGTGTGTCCAATCCGATTAATATCCAAAAATTCTGTTCACAGGAACCTACAACACAATTTGTTTCAATTGATAAATTAAGAATTGATGGTAAAAAAAAAACTATACATGCATGAGCATACAGATCAATGATAAAATTAGAATTTGCACTCTCAAAAAGTTGATGAGCTTAAAAGAGAAGAGATTGAGAAAGAAAAATAGGGCGTGAGTATTACGACGTGAAGAATGTCGTGGATAGTTAGAAGCCAAAGCTCCCAGCCTTTCTATATTGTTGCCACGAGGTGAGATGAACCCCAACTATTTGTACCTTAGGTGGAGATTCAGATATTTAAGATCTATTCTTACCGATCTCAGCGGTTGAATGCCAGTAAACTACGGAGTTGAAAACTATTAGTCTGGCAACGTGCTGGTCTGCTAACAGGGGAACCTCCCGTGCGTGTAAGCTGTAATGAGTGAAAAAAGAACACTCGATCATGCTGCTATGGAACTAGCCCGTGATTGAGAAATGTTAAACTGCTTACCGCTAACCTTGTCTGAATTGTCAGCGGGCTTGTCTTGAACAAAGATACGGAGCGCTAAGTGTAATCCACTTCGCTTCTGTCAACAAAAACATGGGAAACACGCTGAAAACGTATGTTTCCGCTTTGGTCTAAAAAATAGTAATCAGTGATCCACTGTTTACATTAAAAACTCACCAGAGCGCCAGTGTTCCTGTGTTCGGAGAAAGCCTTCGTGTATTGCTATGCCGCGATACGCTACAAGCTATCCCTGCATGCTTTGCTTATTTAACGGCATAGAGTGCCATTTAGAAATTCTCAAATGCCGGGTTCGAAACCCGACACGGTCGTTACGAACCTGTATAGTTAGAAAAAGTGAAGTACACTAGTTCTCAAAAATGAAAATGAATAATAAAAAATAAAGCTAAATATAAGCAGAAGTCGCTGTGCTCTTATGACGTTCTACCAGATGTTGGCGTATGTAAACTAAAAGCGTGTTAACAAATATAAGCCTGCTTCCATGAGAAACTTTACTGTGCACACACTGTGGTGCATCTGTGTGCTAGAAACTGAATCTATGGATTAGCCCCCCAAAAAGTAGAGTTGAAACGCCATGTCTCACTAGTGAAACGGCTTGAAATGTATGTGATGAGCCTCCTAATGTAGAGGTTCAACCTAATAGATGGCAGCTAGACTGAGTGAAGTAAAGCTTGGTTTAAGCCTTAAAATATGGCATGGATCTGAAGCAATGTTAGACATCCCAGTTTTTACGTCTTTCTACATGAGAAGAATGTGAGTGTGTACTCCTTCAGAGTTAGGAGTTAATGTCATTCTCTTGCTGCCTTATGCTTCATTCTGGTTTTCTGCACTGTCACCTGTTTCTTATTTTCAGATTGCTGCATTTCCTCTGATCCGTTTTTCACATGCGTTTGTAGGTTATTTGTAGACTTTACAGCAAGCATTCTGGTAGAGTAGAACCCCATATGACCTTCACCATAAACATGATCAATGGATAAAAAAAGTTGTCCCTCTCATTACAATAACAACAACAGAGTAACCAGGCCTGAGAGTAACTGAATATTTGGGTTAATCACATATATAAAAAACAAATCACACACGATACAGATTGTGCATATTGTATCTGATGCCTGTTTGAATGTCCCTCTCATCATGTGTGTTCCTTTGTTTTGCAGCTGCAGTGCTCCAACGATGGTTTCTCAGTCATTGCAGATTACTTTGGACGTGGCGTGTTCAACAAACTCACCCTCATCACAGACCTGCCTGCTGGCAAATCCACCGCCCCTATTGATGCTGGCCTGCAGCGAGAGCTACTGATTCACACCAAGCGCACCTCCTAAGCGTGTGTTTTCAACTTAATTCACTCTGTGGGGAGCATTGTAAATACTTAATTTAGCTCATGGATTGATAAGTCACAGAGATCCGAATACATCACTCTAGAGAGCAGGCCAAGCACTCTTTCCCACTGTGCCTCACGGTGTCCTGTTCATAGCTTGAAACTAATGTGGTAATGCCAGAGGAGTCTAACTTTCTGTGAGAATCTGACGCGAGTGCTTTATTCTCGCCCCTTCTGATCCTTGGTGGATCACCTTGGACTGGTCCATATGTATGCTTAGTCCAATGATGTTTTGGTACAAACTGTTCCATATTGGTTTGCTGGGAAGTCACAATATTGGTCTGGAACGAGAAAAAAGCGGTTATGTAAATCTAACCTTTGTTACATCCTCTGTCTCTATTTATTGTGCACTGTAAAATGCTTTGTGCTCTTTGAACGCAGTTGAAGCTTTCCTTTGTGTACAGAAAGTTAAGGCATTAAATGCTGAATATATAAAAAAAAATTTAAAACCCAAAATTGGTTTATTAACTTTTGTCAGAATACACATATACCGGTCATGTAATACAATATGGGAGGCCCACATGGACCCTAGTACAGTAGAACAGCCTTACTACATGGAGCATAGCAATGATCATGAGGTAAACATAAAGACAGCCTTCGTAAACCAACAGCGAGGCTACAGCACGACCAGGGAGCATCACAAGATTGGAAGCAACATAGTGTGCCATCTAGGAGCCTGAACAACAACTTCCTCGTTCAATAGAACATTGTGGGTGGAGCAAACCCAGCTCCCCAAACAAATATTGTGGCAACCAGAGGAAGTGAGTGTTGTGGAATTTCAGCTTAGGCGTCTACAAAACAAGTCCTAAAATAACAGCAGAGCGGGGGCTATGCAATGATGAAGCCTTGGCCAGCATTCACCTAAAATAAGGAAAGGGGCCAGCAAGCTCAACAGTGGGTGACAAGAAAATAAGGAAATGATCCGTCTGCACGAAGCAAAGGAAAAGAAAGGTACTGCTTTAAGGGCAAGGAGGGACAGATGGGAGGGGGGGAAGTAGTTGGGGAGCGCCAGAGGCCTTCTGTGGTATCCCTAGTAATTGTGAGAGCATAGAAACAGCTAGGTTCTGGACCGCCATACAGGAAAGTCAATCAAACAGGTGACGGGCACGCAGTCTAGGGGGCTGATAGCAGAGGTGTTCCATCCTGGATATATAATCAAGTAGGGTGTTGCCATAGTTGCATGAATTTCCTGTCTGAGAGAAAGCTTTTGTGATAAATCTTTCATTAATATGGCTTACCGTAGCCGTGTGAACCAGAATGCAATTGGAGGGTGGAGTGTGAGCCTTCCATGCCAAGGCTATGAGCTGTGTGGCTGTGCTGGTCAAATGGTGGATCAGGTACCAATCAACGTGTGTAAATGCCTCAAGTGTGGTAGGATAAATGCCTAAGATAATCATGTAATAGTCCACTGGAATCGGAAACTTCAAAGTGTTTTAATGTGTCCCAGAATGTCCTTCCAGAAGAGATGAGGGCATGATCACCAAATATGTTGAAAATTCCCCTCTTGCACCCTACAAGCAGCCGAAGCTTTAGGGAACATGGTGCACAGACAAACCGGGGTATTGTACCACTGGAACATCAGCTTGTAGGCAGATGCCTGCTGTAAGATACCCATGTGTTGTGGGGAGCTTACGCCACAGAAGTTCCTACTGTTTCTGTGTGATGCCTGTCTCACTATCTGATTCCCATTTCAACTGATATGGGGTCGTGGGAGGAGGCGAGACTGCAGAAAGACATTGAAGGTTCAAGAGGTCTGATTTCTAAGAAGAGTTACAAACTAATGTCTTTAGAGGTCGAGTCGCAGCCGGTGGGGGTGTGGGGGAGGAAGTAGAGAGCCCAGTGGCATAGATGGAAATAATGTTGTCTGAGTCTGTCGGGGATACCAAAGTCAGATCTGCATTGCGCAAATGGCTTGCCATAACCCTGAAAGAGGCAATGCAGTATTCTACATTTGCCCCTTTCCCTATCAGGAAAAGACCCAGAGCAGAGCCCGGGCGTAAAGTCAGGATTGCGTCCAATAGGGGTATTCAGAGAATGAAATCAGGTCATGCCACCCTCAACTGCCACCTTGTTCCATATCTCCTGCACTTTCCAGGTAGGGGTAATAACGTAGGCACTATGGGGCGATGGGACTTCAGAAGCCAGGCCAAGTCCTAGAGTAGTCTGCAGGCCCCTCCTCGGTCCACACGGAACCAATGTTTTTTCGCTCTCCCTAACCACCCATTCAGAAATAAAGCGAACATGAACTGCTCAATAGTAGTCTAGAAGATTGGGGCAGGCCAGGCTGATGTAATTTCTGGGAAGCTTGGGGGTTGCTTCCCATTCTAGATGAAGAAACCGATTTATCTGAAAGAGACACGTTAGTGATAGATTCCTTACCTTAGAATATCCCCAGGCGTCAGACTGGATCCGATAAATTTTGCGTAGCAATACCCCTGTGCGCTGGCAGGCGTCCGCTGCTCCGCGTCCGTCGTCGGCGTCGTTAGCGCCGGAATGACGTTGGAGTACTTAGACGCAGCCCTCGCGCGCTGACGTCAGTTCTTCTTTTTTCCGCGCCAGCTAGCGCAGATCCGGAGAAGCTCTACCCCTTAGTCACTTTTTGACCAAACTTTTTGATCTTTTTGATCGTCTCTTTCTCAAGTCTCTCGACTCCTACGGTGCCGGTAGGGATGCCCGGTTTCAAACCTTGCTCCAGGTGCGACTGACTGATGTCGGTTACCGACCTCCATCGCCGATGCCTTCAGTGTCTAGGCCTCGACCACCACGACCGCGCCTGCCCTGACTGCCGGGCCCTGACGTCGAAGGCTAGGCCGGAGCGGTCCCACAGGAGGTCGAAGGACCGGTCGTGGGGTCGGAGTCCTCGTAGCTCCGGGAGTCGGTCGTCTGGATCTTCCTCAGGTAAGAGGCATGAGAGGACGGAGCGACGTCATCGTTCCTCTGAGCCACCCCGACGCTCGCACGACGCGGCAGTGGGTTTGGGTGACACCACCCACGCGGTTCCAACGGAACCGCAGGCGCCGCATCCTGCCCCATACCTGCAGGTCCCTGGGCACGATGCGACGCCAAAGGAGATCGAGCCGTACCTCATGGCCATGAGGTCCCTCCCTCCTCAGCCGGGTCACGTGGCGCCTTCGAGCCCAACGGTCCCGGCTGGAGGGCCTGGTGGGTCTGGTGCTTCGGCTCCGACGCCGTTGGGTGCTTTGGCCCCGGCGCCGCCGGCGACTTTGGTCCCGGCGCCGCAGGCCCTCACTGGATCCACTTCCGGATCCGGGTCGTCACCGGTCGACCTCGCCTGCACCGGCCCAGCGGGTGTCACCCCCGGCAGCACCTGTCGGCGCCGTCCCCAATCCTTCCCTCGATTCGGTTCCGGCGCCGGAGCGGCGCCGCTCTCGACGTCGTTTGGAGATTTCTATTTCCACAAACCGGCCCCATCCGTTGACTCTGAATTTCAGGAGATGGGTGACTAGGGTGATTGGGAGGGGTCTATGGACCCTCTGGCACAGGAGTGCCAGTCTCAACAGGACTGGACATATGAGCTTGGGGAGGCCAGTGGCATTGACACTTCGCCAGACACTGGCTTTGTCTCCCCTCCCACCGTGGCTACGGAGGAGGGGGCTGCCTACAGTGTAGTGTTGACGCGGGCGGCCAAGGCCTTGGGCCTGACACTCCCCGTCTCGGCCGTGAGGACTAACCTCCTCACTGAGGTCCTTAAGCCGCAGGCATGCTCCACTGATCCTCTGCTACCGTTTAATGAGGCCTTGTGTGATTTTTTTTTTGGGCACCTGGTCCAAGCCCGCTACAGGTCAGCCTGTGGACAGGAACGTGGCCAGACGCTACCGCCCGGCTCCGGGCGACCCTTGCTTTTTGTCCACCCACCTACCCCCGAGAGCCTGGTCATCCAGGCCTCCACTTCCCAGACCGCATTCCCGACGGCCCTGCCCGATGGGGAATCCAAGAGGTACGAACAGTTCGGGAAGAAGGTGTTCTCGTCCCTGAGCTTGGGACTGCGGTCAGTCAATACCGCGTGCCTCTTGGGCCGTTACACCCACACTCTGTGGGACACGGTCACGGACGTGCTGCCCCAGTGTCCGGAGGAGGTCCGGACTAAGCTCGCCCAAGCCCTTGTGGAGGGTCGAGATGCAGTGCGATATTCCATCCGGTGTGGGCTGGATACCACGGACTCACTGGGCAGAGCGATGGCAACGACGATGGCGGTTCGACGCCACACCTGGTTGAGGTCTGCCAACTTTTCGGCCAATGTCCAGGCCACGCTTGTGGACATGCTGTTTGATGGCCGTCGCCTCTTTGGCGACAAGGCAGACCATGCGCTTGAGCATTTTAAGGACTCCAGGGCTACGGCCAAGTCCTTGAGCCTCTCGGCCCCACGTCAGCAAACTGGTGCCTTTTGCTCCTTTCGTGGCCAAGGAAGGGGCGCTCCCACACGTGCTGCCAGCCACGCACCGCAGACTGCTACACAGCGCGGTGGCAGCCGTGGACACCGCCATGGTGGCGGCCAGGGACAGCGGCAAGGCCAGGCCACACCTTCCCCTGCAGCGGCCGCCTCAAAACCTTCCGAGTTTTCAGGCCCATGTGACGCCTGTGGGAGGCAGGGTTCGCCATCACCTTCCACTGGCGCACTGTCACGTCGGACAGGTGGGTGCTGCAAATCGTCTGAAGGGGCTACTCCCTCCCCTTCGAGGCGACCCCTCCAGCCATGCCACCGCAGTACCACGCGTGTCGGGGGATCACTTGCAACTTCTGCAAGAGGAAGTCACGGCCCTCTTAGCAAAGGGGGGCCATTGAGCGCGTTCCTGGGCCGGAAGTAGGGTGTGGGTGCTACTCCCACTACTTTCTGGTACCCAAGAAGGGCAAAGGGGGCCTACGCCCTATCTTGGACCTACGGAACGTCAACGGCTTCCTCCGGAAGGAGAAGTTCAAGATGCTGACATTGCCCAGGTCCTAGCTGCCCTGGACCCAGGAGACTGGATGGTAGCGTTGGACTTGCAGGACGCGTATTTCCACATCCCCGTCCTGCCGGCCCACCGGCCCTACCTGCGGTTCACGGTAGGCCACGAGCACTTTCAGTTTACCGTGCTCCCCTTCGGCCTTACCAGTGCCCCACGGGTGTTCACGAAAGTGATGGCGGTGGTCGCAGCTCATCTGCGCAGGTTAGGGGTTTCAGTCTTCCCCTATCTAGACGACTGGTTGTTGAAGGCGATTCAGAAAAGGGGGTGGTGATGAACAGAGTGTCTGAATTAAGCAGACCACTCTTACCCAGTCCAAAGATCAGGGCTTGATCCATCACCGTTATTTAGCTCACTGCCCCATCCCAGCTCAGAACCTGGCTATATGCAAATTAGTCTGTCCCTGGCCCAGTGCATCATGGGAACAGGGCAGATCAAACTACCAAGCCAATTCTTCACCAGAAAGGATACAAGCTACCGGGGACCGGTTTCTGGCATTTCAGCCTCGTCGGCCCGGCTTGCTTGAATCCTGATGGAGCAGTGAGCAAGGGACTCATGTCTGAGTATACCCTGCCACACCTATAGTGGCCAAAAACGATTCAGAAAAGGGGGTGGTGACGAACAGAGTGTCTGAATTAAGCAGACCACTCTTACCCAGTCCAAAGATCAGGGGTTGATCCATCACCGTTATTTAGCTCACTGCCCCATCCCTGCTCAGAACCTGGCTATATGCAAATTAGTCTGTCCCTGGCCCAGTGCATCATGGGAACAGGGCAGACCAAACTACCAAGCCAATTCTTCACCAGAAAGGATACAAGCCACCTCCTTTTCTGAATCATTTTGTCCACCATAAGCGTGGAAGGGTATACTCAGATGTGAGTCCCTTGCTCATTGCACCATCAGGATTCAAGCAAGCCGGGCCGACGACGCCTGAAATGGCAGAAACCGGTCCCCGGAAGCTTGTTTCCTTCCCAGTATAAGAATTGGCTTGGTAGTTTGGTTTGCCCTGTTCCCATCATGCACTGGGACAGGAACAGACTAATTTGCATATAGCCAAGTTCTGAGCTGGGATGGTGCAGTGAGCTAAAAAACGGTGATGGATCAAGCCCTGATCTTTGGACTGGGTAAGAGTGGTCTGCTTAATTCAGGCACTCTGTTCATCACCACCCCCTTTTCTGAATCATTTTGTCCACCATAAGCGTGGAAGGGTATACTCAGATGTGAGTCCCTTGCTCATTGCACCATCAGGATTCAAGCAAGCCGGGCCGACGACGCCTTAAATGGCAGAAACCGGTCCCCGGAAGCTTGTTTCCTTCCCAGTATAAGAATTGGCTTGGTAGTTTGGTTTGCCCTGTTCCCATCATGCACTGGCACAGGAACAGACTAATTTGCATATAGCCAAGTTCTGAGCTGGGATGGTGCAGTGAGCTAAAAAATGGTGATGGATCAAGCCCTGATCTTTGGACTGGGTAGGAGTGGTCTGCTTAATTCAGGCACTCTGTTCATCACCACCCCCTTTTCTGAATCATTTTGTCCACCATAAGCGTGGAAGGGTATACTCAGATGTGAGTCCCTTGCTCATTGCACCATCAGGATTCAAGCAAGCCGGGCCGACGACGCCTGAAATGGCAGAAACCGGTCCCCGGAAGCTTGTTTCCTTCCCAGTATAAGAATTGGCTTGGTAGTTTGGTTTGCCCTGTTCCCATCAGGCACTGGGACAGGAACAGACTAATTTGCATATAGCCAAGTTCTGAGCTGGGATGGTGCAGTGAGCTAAAAAACGGTGATGGATCAAGCCCTGATCTTTGGACTGGGTAAGAGTTGTCTGCTTAATTCAGGCACTCTGTTCATCACCACCCCCTTTTCTGAATCATTTTGTCCACCATAAGCGTGGAAGGGTATACTCAGATGTGAGTCCCTTGCTCATTGCACCATCAGGATTCAAGCAAGCCGGGCCGACGACGCCTGAAATGGCAGAAACCGGTCCCCGGAAGCTTGTTTCCTTCCCAGTATAAGAATTGGCTTGGTAGTTTGGTTTGCCCTGTTCCCATCATGCACTGGGATAGGAACAGACTAATTTGCATATAGCCAAGTTCTGAGCTGGGATGGTGCAGTGAGCTAAAAAACGGTGATGGATCAAGCCCTGATCTTTGGACTGGGTAAGAGTGGTCTGCTTAATTCAGGCACTCTGTTCATCACCACCCCCTTTTCTGAATCATTTTGTCCACCATAAGCGTGGAAGGGTATACTCAGATGTGAGTCCTTTGCTCATTGCACCATCAGGATTCAAGCAAGCCGGGCCGACGACGCCTGAAATGGCAGAAACCGGTCCCCGGAAGCTTGTTTCCTTCCCAGTATAAGAATTGGCTTGGTAGTTTGGTTTGCCCTGTTCCCATCATGCACTGGGACAGGAACAGACTAATTTGCATATAGCCAAGTTCTGAGCTGGGATGGTGCAGTGAGCTAAAAAACGATGATGGATCAAGCCCTGATCTTTGGACTGGGTAAGAGTGGTCTGCTTAATTCAGGCACTCTGTTCATTACCACCCCCTTTTCTGAATCATGGTTGTTGAAGGCGGGCTCGCCCCAGACAGTAGTCAGCCACCTCCAGACTACGGCCGACCTCCTGCACCAGCTGGGGTTCTCCATCAATGTGCCGAAGTCACACCTGTGTCCCTCTCAGAAGCTCCTCTTCTTCGGAGCGGTTCTAGACTCGGCACAGTTTCGGTTTTATCCTCCCGAACAGTGGGTACGGGATATTCAGGCTCTGATTCCGATCTTTCAGCCTTTATCCCAGGTCTCGTCAGGTTGATGCTGCGGCTTCTGGGGCTGATGGCCTCATGCATCATTCTGGTGCATCACGCCCGGTGGTGGATGCGGGCTCTGCAGTGGGACCTGAAGTTTCAGTGGGCCCAGCATCAGGGGAACTTGTCCGACCATGTCTTGATCTCGGAGGGCACTGCAAGGCAGTTGCAGTGGTGGCTCACGGACCCCGAGTGGGTCAGCAGCAGAGCCCTCTCCCTACCCCAGCCGGAGCACGTAGTTGTGATGGATGCGTCCCTCCAGTGCTGGGGGGCCACATGGGAGAGGCGGAGATCAGAGGCCTCTGGTCTCCGGCGGAGTCCCGGCTCCATATCAACTTTCTGGAGCTGCGGGCGATTCGTCTTGCACTGAAGGCATTCCTCCCCTCTGTTCGGGGGAGTGTAGTGCAGGTGTTCACGGACAACACCACCGCCATGTGGTACTGCAACAAACAGGGTGGGGTGGGGTCGTGGACCCTCTGCCAAGAGACTCTGCGGCTCTGGCAGTGGCTGGAACATCAGGGCGTGACCCTGGTGGTTCAACACCTGGCGGGCTCTCTGAACGCCAGGGCGGACGAACTCAACCGTCGGTGAATGATGGATCACGAATGGCGTCTGAACCCGGACGTGGCGCAAGGCCTCTTTCAGCAGTGGGGAGAGCCTTGGTTAGATCTATTCGCCACAGAAGAGAACGCGCAATGTCATCAGTTCTGCGCGTTGGAATTTCTAAGGCGGCACTCGCTCGGAGACGCTTTTCGTCGCGAGTGGAGTTGAGGTCTATTGTACGCCTTTCCGCCTATACCACTTCTGCCCAGAGTGCTGAAAATCAGGCGCGACCGGGCCCAGGTTATCCTGGTGGCTCCGGACTGGGCACGAAGATTTTGGTATCCAGAGCAACTCAGCATGTCTGTCGATCCCCGATTCGTCTGCCTCTTTGGGAGGACCTTCTGTCGCAGCAGCAGGGGGCGGTCCTCCGCCCGAACCTGTCCAGTCTCCACCTCTATGCTTGGAGATTGAGCGGCGACAGTTGAGGCCATTTGACTTGCCTCCCGAAGTCTGTAATGTAATTCTGGCAGCCAGGCGGCCCTCCATTAAGTCGGTACACGCATGCAGGTGGAACAGATTTGTGGCATGGTGCACAGCAAAGGCTGTGGATCCTCTCTCTGTACCCCTTTCTGAGGTTCTCCTCTTCCTTCTTTCTCTTGCCCAGCAGGGCTCTGCTCTGGGCACTATCAAGGGCTACCTTTCTGCCCTTTGTGCCTTATTAAGGCTTCCTGATCAGCCATCTTTGTTAAAGTCCCCTATTGTAAATCGGGTTTTGAAGGGCACCAAACACATGTTCCCTCCTGTTCCTTTCGTGATGCCTCAGTGGGACTTGAACCTTGTTCTTACTTACCTAACGTGTGCTCCCTTTGAGCCGCTCCATAACTGTCCTCTCCGCCTTCTTACTTTGAAGACTGATTTCCTGGTTACCATCACCTCTGCCAGGAGGGCGAGTGAGCTCCAGGCTCTTTCTTCCACACCTCCTTTCCTCTCTGTCCATCCGGACAAGGTTGTGTTGCGAACGAGACCCTCTTTCCTGCCCAAGGTAGTCTCAGCCTTCCACATCGGGCAGTCCATCACCTTGCCCACCTTCTTTCCGCCTCCCCATTCCTCTAAGAAGGAAGAGCGGCGCCACCTTCTGGACCCAAAACGTGCGCTGTCGTTCTATTTAGATCGAACACGCCAGTTCCGTGTGGATGACCAACTCTTATGTTGGTTACGTGGGTGCAAAGAAGGAACGGGCGGTGCATAAGAGGACCATCTCTCGGTGGATCATCTTGTGCATCCAGGCGTGTTACTCCTTGGCTAAGAAGGAACCTCCTCATTCCACTCGGGCCACGGCGACCACTACTGCCCTGGGCCGAGGGGTACCCTTGCAGGACATTTGTCAAGCTGTCACGTGGGCCTCGCTGCACACGTTTGCGCGGCACTATTGTTTGGACAGCCAAGTCCGGAGGGATGGCTTCTTAAGCCGTTCCGTCCTCCAGGACTTTCTGGTGTGATTATTGGTTTGCAGACCCACCACCGGGGTTGGTATTGCTGGGGTATCTATTCTAAGGTAAGGAATCTATCACGAATGTGTCTCTTTCAGATGCACAAGTTACTACTTGTGTAACGATATATCTGTAAGAGAGATTAGTTAGTGCTAGATTCCTTACCAACCCACCCATCCTCCCCGTTCTGCGAACCAATATCTAGGGTTAAGGTCATCCCCTTTCAGGGCCCTAGTTTCATGGCACCAGTGTTGGTTCTATCATGGCTCTGCGTATCTGGCGCGGAAAAGCTGTGTATCAGAACTGACGTTAGCGCGCGAGGGCGGCGTCTAAGTACTCAGACAACGTCATTCAGGCGCTAACGATGCCGACGACTGACGCGGAGCCACAGACGACGCCTGCCGGCACGCAGGGGTATTGCTACGCAAAATTTTCCGAATCCAGTCTGACGCCTGGGGATATTCTAAGGTAAGGAATCTATCACTAACTAATGTCTCTTACAGATAAATCGTTACACAAGTAGTAACTTGTGCATCTGCATTCGGTGGATGTTCTCTGCTTGGATGGACGTTGAGAGGACCTAGGCAAAGCAAGTGGGGTAAAATATTCATCTTAACCACATTTACCCGGCCCCAACACCAAATGTTTAACTGCTTCCACCGGCACAGGTCTTCTAATGTGGCCTTGCGATAGCGTAGCCAATTAGCTCGGGCCCAGGTCTGCAATGAGCTAGTGATGGTAAAACTCAGGTACTGAATAGAATGAGTAGCCTATTGAAAGGAAGCCAGTGTTTGCAGTCCCGGAGGATGTTGTGGCAAGGCTATAAGATTAAATGCTTGTGATTTGGTCATATTCATCTTGCGACCCAAGGCTAGGTCAAATTGTTATAACTTCTGTACCACTGCCGGAAGGGTGGTGACGGGTTCCGTCACAGTAGACAGAAGGTCATCTGCATAGAGTAGAACCGTATACTCTCTCTCAATGGCATACCCTTAAAATCCGGACAGGAGAAGGGCAGGGATATTCTGCATATGAGACTTTCCCATCAAGTGGGCGAGGCGTCTGGTGTTGTCTGGGCCCTGCCTGTGCTGTATAAAGCCCACTTTATCAGGGTCTATCAGACCAGGTAAGAGAGGTTTCAAGTGATTGGCCACCATTTTAGTATAGATATTAGATTCAGTATTTAACAACGAAGTGGGCCTGTAGAAAGAGCAGTGCATGTGGTCTTTGCCAGGTTTAAGTTTGAACAACATTTTTGCATCCAACTCGTGGGTGTTAGGCCCGTACTATGGGTGAAGGAGTTGGATAACCCTAGCAAGTGGTCCTTCAAGTAGGGGTAAAAAAATCTTATAAAAGGAGACCGGTAATCCATCTGGCCCCAGGATCCGAGCAGTGGGTCTAAGAGGGGGCCAAGGGCAGTCCTGAAGATAAGAGTGAATAGCCACCTGATCTTCCCCGCAAGTGTAGTCTTCCCGCTTGTCCAATTCGCTAACCGCATAGCCAGAGGCTTTGATGTGTAGTTTGGCAATGTGGGAGCAAGCATACTGGTGGCGAAGTCTACAGACCAGTAATGTGCCCACTGTATCTCCCCCACCATAGTATTTTAGCTTAAGTGTCAAGAGGAATTGTTCTGCTTTGTTAACCCAATGTGGTCGGAACAGCAGCACGAGCTGCAGTTTATTACGACCTGAGGGATTACGCTTATCAATGCCCTCCGAATCTCTTTGGTGAGTTTAGTTTCAAATAGGCATGCTTCGTGTAATCTGGCTATCTCAATAGAGGCGATAATGCCACTTATTGTTGCGTTGAAGTCATCCCAAGGAATATGGGAGGAGTATCCGGTACAGCATGAAGTTCCAAATACTCTCGGATTGCATCCTGAATACCAACGCTATCTACAGGGTCATGCTGCGGGGGGCTGAGTCGCCAATGCGGGGAGCCTTCCTGGGGGGACCAAGTCAGTTTGATGTGTGCCTGGTCAGAGATGGAGATGTCTGATATCTGCGCCAACTCCAGGTTGCGCAGGAGTGCGTGTGTAAAGAACACGTAGTCTACATGGAAATAGGACAGGTGGACATGAGAATAATCCTGCGTATTGGGGTGGAGGTGGCGGCAAGCATCCACTTAGCTGGCATCAGTGAGCTCCCTCTTGAACTGACCTGACATGACCGACATACTCTGGAAATGGGAAATGTTCCTATGAAGTGCAGGCTCCCAGACAAAGTTGAAGTCTCCTGCCAGCATCACCTTACCCTGTGATAGTTGATCTTTGAGTACTTTACGAAGGAAGGAGTCCTAGGGCTGGTTCGGCGCATACAGATTGAAGAAGGTCAGGGCAGAGTGACCGCTCTATTATCACCATCAAGAAATGCCTTCCTGGGTCTATAACTACACGTGTCAATTTAGTAAAGAACCCCTCTTTAAAAGGACTGCTACACCCAACATTTTAGTCTCTATATATGCCCAGTATTGAGATGGGCATCTCAGATGTGACATGCGGTGAGAATCCTCCCGGAGTATATGGGTCTCCTGTAAAGAAAAGTTATGTCCGGGTCCTGTTGGAGGTGGTAGCACCATATCTGCTTCTGCTTCCTGGGAAATGAGCCTCTTCACATTTAGGGAGAAAAGTTTGGTTTGAGCGAGGGTCTCCGTATCCAACCGAGTGGAAGTGTGACAAGGCGGCAGTGGTACCAATGCCACCGGAGTATGCAGGCAGGTACAAAGAGAGCAAAAACTCTGGTCTAGTGCCACGCTCCTTAGGCGAATATATAGAAAAATGTGCTAAGCGACCCAAAACCAGCGGATCAACAGGGCTCAGCATTGCAAGGCTCTCCATCAGCTGAGAAACACCATCCAAATCCAAAGAGGTGTTTCCTCAAGTGGAGAATAGCTGCCCCAAATGGGACCAGGGTGGCGGGACTGGGCCAGGAGGTGTAAGTGCTACATACTGTGGTGTATGCCTACGCAACCCAATCAATTACACACACCAGATGTCAACAAAAGCAGAAACTCGCGAATCCGGCCCAAGATCGCAGGTCCTGCAAAAAGAAATTTAAGATCAGCATGGCAATGAGTACCAACCGAAGGTGGAAATCCTTTGCAAACAGCACCAAAGGCAGTCAAGCATCACACTGAGGGCTGAGCAGATTCCTGCGTCATGTTCTGCAAGTGGGATATAATGTAATGTTTGGCAGCCCGTAGGCCTTCAATTTCCCAAGGCGGTCATGACCGCACCTGACAACCGTGCTCCAAGCTGGGCACCCATCTGTCCCTCTCCTCCGGAGCAGGGAGGGATGACTCCCGGTCTGGGTATCCTTCAAGCCAGACCAGCATGCATTTGACTTTGGTCTGGGAGTGCTCCAGCCGCTGTTTGCCTTTCCACTAGAAGAGGAGACCATGGGGGTGGGTCCATTGATATTTGAGCCCCTGTTCCTGCAGTTTCTCCCTGACTGATTTGAAGTCCCTCGCTTAAGTGTTACGAGAGACTTCCTGGAAGATTTGTAGGGTAGGTCCACCTTAGCCGCTCTCAGGATAGCCTCTATCCCCTGAAAAAAGTCAACTCTGGTTAGGATGTTGGGGGTAGTATCCAGGCGTCCTGCAATAGCTGTAATGTGGTGGGCCATATCCAGAATCAGGGGTTGTTTCTCCATACCCCTGCATGGTCTGGGGTAAGTCTTTTGTGAAGGCGTTAATGTCTACCCTCTCCACACATCTTGAGGAATTTCCAAGATGCGCATGTTAGTCCTGCAGTTGTGTTTTCCAAATCCTCCTGCTTGGCCTGAAGTTTGATTTGTTGGTCTTCCAGAGCAGCTTTGCGGCGCCAGAGCATTTCTTGGTTCACCCATGTGCCCACTCCTGTGATGCCTCTGCAGAGGTCCTGCACGCAGCTTTTGAAATCCGCTTTAAGGGAGCCAGTATCCTGCTTAATGCAATTTAAGAATTTGTCCATATAGTCCTAGGTGATTGGAAGGGCCGTAAAGCCCCTGGGGCTTGTGTCAGTGTTTTCTATTTAGTAGACCTATTTGCTGAGGAAGGCTTAGGATATAGGGACATGAGAGGGTTCTCTCTGGAGGGCTTGCCCCCTGGCATATTATTGTGAAGAGGTCAAACAAGTGGGATTTTTGCAGGGGGAGTCTGGGTGTCCATTGATGCCCAAGTAGACAGGCCCTCAAACAGGATGTTCCGGTCTCCCCACGTCGCAGCCTCAGGAACATCGTAGGTTGCGGAGTCACGCTGCCACCTCTCCAGTTCCTTCCGGGCCTGAAGCACCAGTCATAAATTTAAGCCCCACAAGGGGGTCGCCTGGCTGTTCAGGAAGCAGCAGTGCAGCATGCTACCCTTGTGTTCAGGAGCGAGCGTGACCGAGGCCCTAGCTGTTGTGGGGGTGTGTGCTGGGCCCCCTTTTTGCCAGGATCGCTTGCGCAGGGGCAGGTCGCGCTGCTGCGATAGCACTCAGGCACACACGTGTCACGGTCGGAAGTGACGTGCACGAGCGCCTGTCCTCCTTTTATTTAGCCCAGCAGGCCACACCTGGCCTGCGTGTGCGTGCATCAGCTAGACCGTCACAGCATTACATCCCTATCCAACTCTATAAACTTTTCCACAATGTCTAATCATTGGTTCCATCTAAGTACGGGTTCCCAACAAAATGCTCCTGTACTTGCGTGTCCCTTGACGTCAGCTTCAGGGCCTCAGCGGACAGGCATAGTCCTTTAATTTTTGACTCGGTGGTGGATTGGGCCGCAGGTTGTACCTCTGAGTGTTGCCCCGCCAACTTCTATGCTTTGGTGACTGTCCATGACGGTATCCGACGGAGTCGCGGATATCGACTCCAGCTCAGATCTCTCCGTCTGGCTCCCTGAGGGTGAACTACCTTCTTCCTCCGGCATTGCTGCCACCTGCGATCCATGGTCTTCTCCCATGTCTTCCGAGCATTGTCTCGACGCTGGCGGGATCGCCTTGAACCAGGAAACGTTCCTAGATATTTCCTCTTCACCTTTTCTTGCAGTGATCATGGTGCCTTTGGTGGATGTTATGGTCCAAGTGCCCGGCTCGTATCGTGTTTGGAATTTTCCTCCCGGACGTCTGTTTCGTATGATCACTCGGGTCCCCTGCCTTAGGAGTCTTGGGTTCGCTCTCCGGCGTCGGCTCGCTCGCTGGTTCCCTAGTCGTCTCCGTTCTTGAGAATCTCCAGTGTGGGCCAAGTCCGGCGCCCACCCCGGGACACTGGGAAGAAGGTCTCGTCGTTGGCCTTGGAACATGAGGGTCCAGGGGCTCCTTTGCGTGGTGCAGTGAGGGGTTCCCCGATATTCCCGTAGTAATTCGTGCAGTCTCTGCTCGGGGTCCGCTTGTTCCACCACAGCTATCCGGAACACCTTATTGAGTGTTCGCATAAACCTCTCAACGTCCCCATTGGCTTGGGGCCATTGAGGCGTGATGCGACGATGTAGGATGCCTCTGGACTTAAGGAATGTGGCAAACTCAGCTCCCTGGAATGGCGGTCCATTATCGCTCCGTATTTCGGTAGGATATCCAAACATGGAGAATATTTTTTCTAGTGCCGGCCCGACGTGTGAACGCAGTGGAGACAACCCTTTCCACTAATGGGTATTTTAAGTAGGAGTCAATGGCCACAAGCATGTGTCCTTCCCCCGGGAAGCTGCCAAAGTCTATGCTAACCTTGGTCCAGGGTGATGTGCAGGCTTCTTCCGTAATTACTGGTGCAGGTCTCTCGGGGTCGCTGGTCAGTTGACATGACATGCAGTTTTTCACGTACTCTTCCACTGTGGTTTCAAGCTCCGGGAACCACACCTTTTCCCGCATGCGTGCCTTCATCTTCGTCGCGCCTTGTTGGCCTCCGTGGGCGAGTTGTGTTGCCCGGTGCCTTAGACTTTGTGGGATCACCAGCCGTGACCCTCTTAGTAACACTCCGTCTTCTGTGGCACTTAGCTCGTGCCGGACACGCCAGATCTTCGTGAGTGCCTCTTTATCTTCTGCAGTCCAGGAGTTGGGTGGGCATAGGTAGTCAGCCCACAAGCCTTCTCGAACTGCCTGAAGCGACCTCATGTAAATATTGTCGGCGGCGGCCGCTTCCTTGATATCTTCTATCGACATGCACTGTGGGCATGAGGTGAGTGCCACCCACTGTGCGTATTCCTCGCAGTCATCATCCACAGGTTCCGGTTCCTGTTGTGTGGGGTGACGCGACAGATAGTCTGCAGGATTTTTGGCCCCTGGGCGATACACCACCTCCATTTCGTACGATTGAAGTTGAATCACCCAGCGTTCAATGCGAGGTGGTGGGTGAGGTGCAGATCTCTTTAAAATGGGCACTAAGGGTTGGTGGTCAGTGACCATGACGAAAGAATGTCCTTGTAGGTACAAATGAAAATGGCTACAGGCCCATTTGATGGCGAGAGCCTCTCTCTCGATTTGTGCGTACCTGGTTTCAGTTGGGGTTAGAGCCTTGCTAACGCTGTCCATTGGCCGGGTTCATGTTCTTGGGTCAGGACAGCGCCAAGGCCCACCGGACTGGCATCGACTATCACCTCCGTGGGTTTGGCGGGGTCGAAGTAGGAGAGGGTGGCTTTCTCCAAGAGGGCATCCTTGATACCCTGAAAAGCTTCGTCTTCCTTCAGGCCCCACTGCCACGCGGCATCCGCCTTGGTCAGTGCTCGCAGCAGCTCGCTTCGAGTAGCCAGGCCCGGTATGAACCGGCCACAGTACGTGGCCATCCCCAGAAAACTCCTCACCTCCGTCGGGGACTTCGGCGCTGGGGCGTCCTTTATGGCTTTGGACTTCCTCTGGTCAATCTGGATCCCCTCCTGGTTAAAGACATAGCCAAAGAACTCAATTGAGGGTTAAAAGAACTGACACTTTTCTCTGTGGAGTGTCGCTCCATAGGTGCTCAGTCTCTTTAGGACATCCCGAAGGTGCTTGTGGTGTTCAGACGTGGTGGCAGAGTGTATCAGAATGTCGTCGCTGACATTTATCACCCCGGGTAGTCCAGATAGGAGTTCTCTGATGTGTTCTGGAACACCTCTGCCGCTGATGAGATGCCAAAATGTAACCGCTTGTAGCGCCGGAGACCCAGATGGGTGCTAAAAGTGGTGATGAAACGGCTTTCCTCTGCTAGTGGTAGTTGGTGGTATCCCGCATTGAGGTCAATTTTTGAAAACCACTTTGACCCGTTGACGTCGGCCACTATGTCGTCCATAGTAGGGGTCAGATGTCTTTCTCGTCGGATAGCTGTATTCGGTAACCGCATGTCGATGCATAGGCGGATTTCGCCCGGTTGCTTTGGTTTCTCTACAATGACCATGGGCGAGACCCACGGGGTGGGCCCCGTGACTTTTTCGATGACGCCCAGGCCATCTAGTTTCTCGAGCTCCTTTTCCACCAGCGGGCGAAGGTGAAAGGGTATCCGTCGGTGGCGTAGCGTGGTGGGAGTGACAGATTTATCAATGTGGAGTTTGATAGGTTCACATTTTATGCATCCCAGTCCTCTGAAGAGTTCCGGGAATCGTCCCAACAGCTCATCCACTTGGTGTGCTCTGATGCGGTTGGCGAATGCTATTAGTTTCAGGTCCTCCGCCGTGTGACTACTTAGCAAAGTGTCAGCCTCTCGGTTGATGATGTGAACGGTCGCCATTACCTCTGACTCGTCAGCCTGGATGGGTATTATGATTTTGCCCTTGAGGGGCAGTGGTGTGTCTGCTCCGTAGGCGAAGATTCTTGTCTTGGATAGTAGTACCTCAGGCCGTGGGCGTAGCTTGTTGAACTGTTGCAGGCTCATTACATTGACCGTGGCGCCAGTGTCAATGATGGCCTTGACCTCGTTGTTCCCCATCTGAACAATACATGTTGGTTGTGGTCTTCGTCGTTGTTTGAGCTCCCGTGCAAACGAAATGACGTACGCCTCTTCATCCTCCGACTCCGAGTCATCATACACTGTGGGTAGGTGTCTTTCTGCTTTCGCCAGGGGTGGGTCGGTTAGCGACAGTTGACGAACGGCCTTGGTAGGCGTCCGTGGTCCCTTGAAATTCTTGGATTGGTTCTTTCTGCGACAGACCGATGCGAAGTGGTTTGGAATCCCACAACTCGCACATGTTTGCCCCTGAGCTGGGCAGTCTTTGGCCGCGTGGGGCTCATGGCTGCAATATCCACACCGGGCTTGGGGTGGATCTCTCCGGTATCCTCTCGGTGGTGGTCCACGTGGTCGCGGCCGCACGGCATCTGCGTGTTCCACCTTAATGGGTTCGGACTTGACTGAGGTTTTGTGTAGGGCCTGTTCCATGGCAGTGGCTCTGACGCTTGAGAGTTTGTGGGACCTGGCCAGGATTAAGATATCTTCCAGTGAGATTCCTGGTTTGCGCAGAATCAATCCTCTCAGTGTCTTGTCTCTACACCCTTGAATAATCTGTCGTCTTATGGCTCTTGGTTGGTCCTCATCAGTGGAGCTGGCTAGTTACCTGACACGGGTATGGAATTAGTCCATCGACTCACCCTCCCGCTGACGTGCCTGGCCCAATTTGAATACTTCGAAGTCTACATTCAATTGGGGATCAAAGTGGCCATTGAGGGCCGCAACAGCCGCGTCATAGCTATCTGCGGCACCCGTATTGGGTAAATGTTTAAAGAGCTTGAAAATCTCATCCCCCGCATAGTGAAGTAATAGTGATCTTTTTACCGCATTGTCCGTTTCTCTCGTGACCACAAAGTCGTTTTCCAGTCTCTCGAGCCAGATTTTCCATCGCGGCGAGGCTGTAGACGGGTCCGCTGCCTCACTGAAGGGCGGTAGTACCCCCGCAGCGGCGTGCTGAAATGGGATGTTGATGGTGGGTGCAGGTGGATCTCCGTCCCCCATGGCGAAAGTGTCGCTGTAGGTAGATGGACTGCTGCAGAAAACGTTTCTCAACAGTGCGGCTCTGCGATGCCACGTGGTAGCTGCGCGGCCCACCTCGGTTCCGTCGCGGGTGTAGTAAGCCTCCCGTGGCTTGAGGGCGTCGTGATTCCTTCTGGGGCCTTCCTGCAGACACCAGGTCGCCAGTAGTATCCCTCCAGGGCGCGGCAGGGTCTCCTTTTGTCGACAACCCGGCACACGCGCAATGCGTGGGGGATGACAGGGCGTTTCTGCGGCTCACGCGCAATGCGTGAGCATTGGCAGGGTGTCGCACCGGCCTGTGACTCACGCGGGATGCGTGGTGTTCGGCAGCCGGTCGCGTTTTCAGGTCTGCCGGAGCAGCAGCAGTGCCGTCTTCTGTTCCGTTGCTAGTTTTCCTTTCTTTTTCTTTTCTTCTTTTTTTTTTTATTTAGCCACCCAGCAGCACTGAGGGCCCAGGCGAGGAAGACCGGGACAGGTAGGCTGGCCCAGCGAAGGCAGGCGCCGCGGCCGGGAGACACGCGGTATGCACCGCGGAGAGGAGCAGACCGCTCCGGGCAGGCTGTCCGTGTACGGGCGAGCGTTGGGCCCCCTCCGCTCGTCGCCAATGTTGTGGGGGGGTGTGCTGGGCCCCCTTTTGCCAGGATCTCTTGCGCAGGGGCAGGTCGCGCTGCCGCGATAGCACTCAGGCACACACCGTGTCACGGTCGGAAGTGACGTGCACGAGCGCCCGTCCTCCTTTTATTTAGCCCCACAGGCCACGCCTGGCCTGCGGATGTGTGGATGCGTGTGCGTGCATCAGCTAGACCGTTACAGCATTACACTAGCCACAAGCTGTGATCTGATTGGGGAAATTGCGGCTTTGGGAATCTTGAATTATCAGAAGGCTGCAGCCAGAGTTTTGCAGCTCCCTGCCGTTCTCTTCCCCCAGGAGTGGGGGCCCTCTTAGCCCTCCTGGCTGCCGCACTGGGGCCGGTGTGTGGGCGAGTATTGCAGGGAAGCTCTGCCGGCTCCTCAATCTGCAGCTGAAATTGGTGTCCGCTCCTGGACCCAGAGAGTAAAGCCGATCACTACAGCTGTCAAAAGCTGGGTCCCCCGGTGCCAAAACAGAGAACCCCCCAGCCATCTCAGGGTAGGTGAGTAGAACTGAGATGGGAACAGCGGGACAAGCGGAATGTAGCTTAAAGGCCCACGTGGAGCAAGGACAGGCTACGCTTCCCTGCTAAAGATATTTTTGTTGCAGCTTCTTAGTATGGTGTGTGGTTCCCAGACAGAACCCTGCTTGGTCTGGTGGTATGTGCCCCAGTTGCATCCTGGAAAAAGTGAACATTCAGAAAAAACATTGCTTAGTGGTTGTTACAGACCGCTGTCCCTGCAGTCTGCAGATGCGTTTTTGTTGGAAGTAGTCTGTACTACTCTGGCATTTTATCTTCTGACTTACTTTCCAGAGGATTTTGCCATCCGCTGTATAAATCTATAAAAGACGATAATGTTTATTTACAAAACAACAAAAATCAAACATATAACAATTGTCAACCAGCATTCACCTTTAGCAAGATCATGATAAACAAATTAAATAGAGTAATAAGATCTCTTTTATCACCCACCCCAGTCCCAGCTCTTTCTTCAATTTCACTGTTGGTGCTTCCAGGACTGTATGTCTATCAAATCTGAAACAGACTATTCATTATGGATTTCTTACCTTAGAATTACCCCCAGGCATCAGACTGGATCCGGAGAACTTTTTCTTCAGCAGCACCCCTGCGCTTCGGTAGGTGGCGTTGGTCGACTCTGCGTTTGTCGCTGTGATCGCCGGAATGATAACGCGTTATCTACTTAGACGCCGCCCCTGCATGCTGACGTCAGTTCTTTCTTTTTCCGCGCCATCCAGCGCAGATCCTGAAAGAGCGGTACCCTATCATTTTTTTACTAGTGTTTGTTCGACTTCTGTTGACTTCTTTTTCCGTGTCGTTTAACTCCTGGTGCACTGAGGGATGTCACATTGATGGACCGGCTTCAAACCTTGTGACTCCTGTCACAAGTTGATGTTGGTTACGGACCCACATCTTGTGTGCTTTGGTGTCTGGAGCATGACCTGAAGTGCTCCGACTGTTGGGCCATGAACTCGAAGTATTTGCGGGAGGGTCCCGAAAGCTTCTCAAGGCCCAGCAGTCAGCTCTGCGCCGCTAGAGGTCCTAGTCAAGAGGGAGGTCGCGGAGTCACCACCATCACTCCTCTTCGATGTCTTCGGGTAAGTTGAAGCACAAGAAGGCGAAGAAGCACAGTCGGTCTTCGCCTTCTCCCCGTCTGTCGATCGACGCAACATGGGATGTGGAAGGTCGTCGGACTTCGGCTCTGCCCACAGAGCCTGTTGGGTCAGCTCCGAGCTTCCCTCCCTTCCCGGGAGCCGAAGAGTCCCCTGTCCAACTTCCTAATTTTTACGAAGCCCTCCACTCAATCTTTGGGCAGCCCGACTCCGCCAGCGAACCTTCGGGCCCCGTGGACTCTGCTTGGGGTTCTAGGCCTTCGATGTCGATGGCTCCAGCCCCGGTGCCGCATGGATCCAGGCCTGGATCTGGAATGGTGCCGGTCAACCTTACTACAACACCTCCGGCAAAGATTCCATTAATGACACCTCTGACACCAGTTGTGTCCCCAGCCGGCGTCGACCCTGGCCTCCCCCTCAACCGGGACACGGAGCAGAACGGGACTGGCGCCGACCAGTACTTTTGTTCTAACCTGGCGTTCCTTATCGCCCTGAGTGGCAGCCAGAAGAGGGTGAGTAGGGCTGGGAGGGTCTATTGACCAGCTTGAAGAGCCAGACTGGAGAGAGGAACTGGGTGAGGCCAGAGGTCTGAATACATCCCCAGACCTTGGTATGCTTTTTCTCCCTACTGTGGCTACGGACGAGGGAGCCTCCTACGCTGTGGTGTTGCGTAGGGCAGCTGAGGCCTTGGCCCTTGAGCTACCTACAGTGGCAGTCAGGACTAACCTCCTGACTGAGGTGCTTCAACTGGCAGCACCCTCATCGGAGTCCCAGCTGCCAATTAAAGAAGGCCCTCACAGACATCCTTCTGGGCATTTGGTCCAAGCCCAGCACCGGGGCTCCTGTGGATAGGATGATTGCCTGACACCACCACCCAGCCCTGGGTAACCCCATTTTCCTCTCCCAACATCCTACCCCTGAGAGCTTGGTGGTCCAAGCCTCGACGTCCAAAGGCACGTTCCCCTACTGCTCCTCCAGATAGGGAACCCAAGAAGCTGGATTATCTTGGGAAGATATTTTCTTTTGCTAGCTTAGGATTGCAGTCGATGAACACCGCATTTCTCTTGGGACACACCCATTCTGTGTGGGATACAGTTGCGCAGGTGCTGCCACAGTGCCCAGAGGAGGACCGGGCTGTACTTTCCCATGCGGTCGCAGAGGGGAGGGATGCAGCAAAGTTCACCATTCGCTGTGGGCTGGACACCACCAACTTGCTAGGCAGGACGATTTCAACATTGGTAACCCTGAGACGCTGGGCCTGGCTGAGGTCCACTGGCTTTTCGGGCGATGTCCAATTGATTCTTATGGACATGCTCTTTGAGGACGTTGCTTGTTTGGCAACAATGCGCTCGAGCGCTTCAAGGAATGTAGGGCTATGGCCAAATCCTTGGGCCTCGCTATCACCTCTTGCCCTGCGCAGTCTGCTTTTCACCCCCTTCGTGGCTATGGAAGGGGTGCCCTATCACATTCAGCCAAGAAGGGCTATGGCCAAATCCTTGGGCCTCGCTATCACCTCTTGCCCTGCGCAGTCTGCTTTTCACCCCCCTTCGTGGCTACGGAAGGGGTGCCCTATCACGTTCAGCCAAGAACCACAGGCCTGCGCAGGCTGCCCAGCCTCTGTGGGGATGTGGGACTCACTGCCGTGGGTGTGAAGGCCAGTCCAACAGTGCCCCCTCTGCAGCAGCCTCCAAACCTTCTTAGTCTGACCTTTCAAGGCCACCAGTTGCTAGTGGGGGCAGGATCCACCATCACCTCCCCCACTGGCACAACATTTCGTCGGACAGGTGGGTTTTGCAGGTAGTTTAAAGGGGCTACTCCCTCCATTTCGAGACTACCCCTCCCTCTATGCCACCAACACACCATCGCATGTCGGATGATCACTTGGCCCTTCTTAGTCAGGAAGTTGCGTCTCTCTTGTCCAAGGGAGCTATTGAGCGAGTCCCTTTGCCAGAAGTAGGTTGTGGCTGCCTCTCCGACTACTTTCTGGTGCCCAAGAAGGACAAAGGCCTACGTCCTATCTTAGACCTAAGGGACGTCAACCGCTTCCTCTGTAAGGAGAAGTTCAAAATGTTGACATTGGCTCAGGTTCAGTCTACCCTCGTCCCTGGAGACTGGATTGTAGCATTGGACTTGCAGGACGTTTATTTTCACATCCCCGTCCTGCAGGCACACAGGCATTTCCTATGGGTCACAGTAGGCCACGAGCATTTTCAGTTTACCGTGCTCCCCTTTGGCCTTACCAGCACCCCTCAGGTGTTCATGAAAATGATGGTGGTGGTGGTGGTCGCAGCTCATCTACACTGATCAGGGGTTCCAGTCTTCCCCTATCTTGACGACTAGTTGTTTAAAGGTCGAGCTTGCCCCAGGCTGTCGTCGGACACCTCCAGACTTCAGTGGACCTCCTGCATTCGCTGGGGTTCACAGTCAATGTGCCGAAGTCGAACCTGAACCTTTCTCAGAAGCTCCTTCTCATTGGAGCGGTTCTGGACACAGTGCATTTTTGGGCCTATCCCCCCAAACAGCGAGTCTGGGATATTCGGGTTATGATTTTTAAAAAATATGTTTATTGCCATTTTCTGTAATTACGTACATCACAGCAGTAACAATGGCATTGATCTACACGCGATATCTCACAGACACTTTACACCTTGGTATGAGGTTAAGTAACATCTTGAGACGCGTAGCCTCGGAGTCGATGATGGTTCTAAGGGACAAGTGGTGGGGTAGTGTCAGCACCCATGCGAGGCAGTCTTTGTTGTATGCTGCTAGCACTATATCATAGGGGTGGTGGTATGCCAGCAGTAATATAAACTTGAACAAACCTGGGATATAGAACTGGGGTACACTGTGTCTTATATTGCTACCATTTGGGGGTAATCGCCTGGATGATGCATTGTGGCAGGGTGGCAAACTAGGCATGTGCAGGTGAGAGGAGGGAAGAGTGTTGGAGGTCACCCTAATGGAGATGCAGTTATGGTCCGCTCGTGGCTGCCAGTTGCGACCCGCCGGGTGACCTGGCCCTCTGCGAGTCACCCCGGGCAGCAGCAGGGGCCGCAAGTGCCCCTGGAGAACCGGTAGTCTGGGATCCCGGCATAGTCAGTGTTTCTTGTGTGAAGGAGTGGAGTAACATGGCCCATGGCATAGTAATGGGATGTTTACGAATTGTCTTAACCTCTTCTGTGCGGCGTATTCCCTCTGCTGCTGCGCCCCACTTCTTGACAGCACCCACCCATGCCGCTAGAGGAGGGCCTCCTGGTGCTTTCCAATGCATAGTGATGCATCGCTTAGCAAAGCACATTTCAACTTTCATGTTTTTGCGGCGTTTGCAGACTCCAAGGGCGCTAGCCTCCTGTGTGTACAGGTCTGGGAGTCCCGTGACCCTCCTAAGTGTGGTGTGGACTGTGTCCCGGTAGCTGTGGAGTGTTGGGCAATCCCACAGCATGTGCTGGAATGAGGCATTAGGCTCCAGGCATCTGGGACAGGTGAAGGAGCTTCCGGGAAGGTACTTCTGTACCTTTTCTGGAGTGAGGTATGCCCCCTATAATATATGCAGTTGTATGTTTCTAAAGCGATAGTTCCGGGACACTTTTTTAGTAAATTCCAATGCACGAGTCCATTCCCTCTCGTGAAGTGACCTACGGAAGTCTGTTTCCCATTGCTCCCGAAGGGGTGCAAGGGTGGGTTGCTTAAGGGTCTGTATGGCTTTACATATCCATGTAACTAAGTGTCGCCCGGGGCCCATCTGTAGCACTGCATGAATTACCGGGTGCGTAGAGGGTTCTGTATCCATTATTTGCCACAGTTGGCGGCAGTCTTCCATGAGCTGCCTATATAGAAGAAACCATCCCCATGGGAGGTCGAAGTCTTCCATGAGCTTCTCCAAGATCTGAAGTTGTTCGTTGAGGTATAGTGAGCCTACGTCCGTCAATGAGCGTTCAGACCATGTGTGCAGCATTCGCTCCATTTAGCGACCCTTGGGAAACCCCACCAGCAGCAGGAGGGGGGAATATGGGGGTGCCGCACGGTCCATTCTATGGATGTGCGACAGACAGGCATGGGCTGTCATCACCTGGAGGGGCCTGGTCTGAGGCGGCGCCAACCCTGGCAATAGCATTTGGTTGATAATTGGAATCTGGATTCGCCTGGCTGCTGTGAGCAGTTCCCCTTGTGCCTGGCCCGCTGTCCAGCTGGATACCCATTGCAGCTGGGTGGCCAAAAAGCAAGCCTCAAAGGATGGGGCAGCTAGTCCCCCCCCCCCCCCCCCTGATCGAGGGGCTGCTGCTGCTTGGCAAGTGCAAAGCGCCTGCGACCAGATCCCCCATATGAGGGTCCCGAGCTCCCTAAAAAAGGAGGGTAAAGGGACTACCGGAAGGTTATAGTAGTCGCTGAACGAGGATCATCTTAGCGACTGCTATTTTCCCTGTGACAGCCAGTGGGAGATCTTTCCAAAAGTGTATGGAGGATCTGATGCCAGCCATAGCTCGGCTCTAGTTACCCTCGTAGATGTCCTGAGGTGTGTGATATAGTTGGACTCCCAGGTTTCGGACCGCTTGGGGGCTCCAGGAGATGTTGACGTTACCAAGCCTCAGAGGACTCTGGGGCATGGCCTGCACCAGGGGATATATGGTAGATTGGGTCCAATTGATTTTGAGTCACGCTACTTCCTCAAAATCCTGCAATATGCACAATATAGGGGAGAGGTTCACCGCAATATCGCTGACATAGATGAACACGTCGTCTGCCTACATCGATACCACATGAGTGGAGTCGGCAATTTTGATTCCCCACCCTTCACTTGCGGCGCGAAGGTGGATCGCCAGAGGTTCCATCGCCATGGCGAAGAGTTGGGGGGAGAGTGGGCATCCCTGCCGGGTGCCTCAACGGTCAAGGAACGGCGCGGAAATAAGGGGTCCCAGCCGCACTCTAGGTGGGGGTAGAGTATATAAGCTTGGTGTATGCCTGGAGACAAGGCCCTACCCCCATGCATCGCAGGACCTGAAGCAAATATGGCCATGAGAGGGTATCAAATGCTTTTTCCAGGTCCAAAACCAGGCACGCCGCTTGGGGGAAGCGATCCTGTATCTGGTCCTGTACATGGAACAGTAGCCGTATATTGTAGGAGGTGTTCCTGCCCGGCACAAACCCATTCTGATCCGGGTGGATCAGTTTTGGGAGGACCGTGGCATATCTATCCGCCAGAATCTTCCCATAGATTTTATAGTCCGCGGGCAACAGAGCTATGGGCCGATAGGAGCCCAGTTGGTGGGGGGGTCCCTCTCCGGTTTGAGAAGGGACACAATAATCGACTCGCACATGGACTGGAGTAACGCACAGTCATCGAGGGCTGCTTGAAATGGAGTCACCAGATGAGGTACTAGTTGGGGCGCAAAGGTGCGATAGAACTCCAGTGGAAGGCCGTCCAAACCGGGGGCCCTACAGGTGGCTAACGGCCTCATCGCCTGCCTGATTTCAGTCGCACCAATGGGCTCGTCAAGGTCCTGTTGGTCGTTGTGATCTATACAAGGCAGCTGGTGTCGACTCAGGAATTGGGTAAGGACTTCTGCATGTATCGGAGCGGGCTTGTATATAGCAGTGCATAATGCCTTTGGAAGGCCTCTAAAATGGAGGCCTGCGAGTGGAGGAAAGTGTCTGGGCCATTGCGGATGGTCGTGATTGGCGGGAGGGTTGAATCTTGTTTGACGAGCCATGCTAACAGCATGCCCGCCCGGTCTCCTCCTTTGTGCACCTGGGCAGCATACGCCGCAAAGTTATATCGGCGCAAGCTCGCCAGCGCCTCCTTGTATGCAGTCTTGGCATCAGCGATTTGAGCCGGCGTGGCCTTGTCTGGGTTTGTCTCCCTCGTAAGTGCGGCCAGAGTTTGCTCTGTATTTTGGATTTCACGTTCTAGGACTTGACGGACCCCTGTGATGTGTTGATTGCATGTACCCCATATGACAACTTTAAAGGCGTCCCTTTCCCTTGCGCGTGTGGTGACCGTACCAGTGTTCTCTTGGAAGTAGTTGCGTATGTGATCCGCCTGAGTCTTTGTAAAAACCGGGTCCTCTAGGCAGTCCTTCGGGGGTACCATGTGGGGACAGGGGGGCGGGGCGGGCGCCACTGGAGCACGATTGTGTGGGCGTCATGGTCCAACAGGGTCCTACCTAGGTAGTCGGAGTCAGAGATGATGGGCAGGAGAGTGGGAGAACTGAGGAAACTGTCCAAGTGTACTTTGAGGACATGGGGCACCGAGTGAAATGAGTAAAGTCTGGGGGTGGGGTTCCGCAAGTGCCAGACATCCGTTAGGGACCAATGCGCTGCCCATGTTGCGAATCATTTCGCCTGCACTGTAATGGGGGATGCTGGTTGGGGAGGATAGGATCTATCCAGTGCTGTGTTTTGTACGCAATTGTAGTCCCCTCCCAAAATCCAGGGGGCTTGTGTATATGTACTTAGAGGGAGGGATAGCGTGTCCCAAAATTTACTTTGGTCTGCGTTGGGCCCGTATATACTTCCAAACAGCACTGGCTGACCGTCTAGTAACCCCTGTAGAAGGGCGTAGCGTCCATCGGGGTCGATGGTTAAGGATTGTTCTTGGAATGGGACGCCAGGCCGTATCCATATAAGGGTCCCTCGGGCATAAGCGGAATAGGTGGTGGTGGAGAGGATTCCTCGCCATTGCTTGCGCAGCTTCGCTACTTCCCCTGAGGTGAGGTGTGTCTCCTGCAAAAATGCGATCTGCGCATGGTGGTGCTTAAGGTAAGCGTACGCTGAGTATCACTTGCGCGCGGCATGCATGCCTCGCACGTTCAGTGTGAGGATAGTGGCGGTGCCTTTATGTGCCATTAATATGTATGTGGGGCAAGGGGGGGATAAAGGGGCACTTGGACTGTCCTGTAAGCCTCGAGTCCCGATGTGTCCCTTGGGTGCCTGCGCAGCTTGGACGCCTGTGCAATAATTCGGCAGTGCGGTAGCGAGGACACAGTGCAGTGTGGGTGTGTGCGGTGGAAGGGGAGAATCACGGGTGGGGAAATAACAGCCCCAATGCCAGGGACCTATTGTCAATGGTGATACGTTCAAACTAGCTTGTTTGGTTTGAGAGCATGAACATTTTGTGGGGGTGTCAGTGCGTGCCCACGAGGTAACTCAGCGTGTGGTCTATACATGCTATCTATGGTCGCCCGTTGGCATATGCGAGTCTGTGAAGGCAAAATAGTACCAATATTACGCGTGGGCTCTAGTGTAAAAGAAACCGCATGTTCCGCTAAGGGGAAGAAGCAACCCCCCTCCCGTTACCTCCAGAGTATGTCATAAGTTCAGTTAAACCAGATCATCAGCAGATCGCGGGGTAACCGCTGCTAGGGTCACTGAATCCGCACCGGATTGTGCCTCCTCACTGTCCTCTTCCTCCTCCAAAGAAAAAAAGGTGTGGCACCCGTTCAATGTCTGTCGTAGGGGAGGTGGGCCAGAGGCTCGCTGCTGCCTTCAGAGCTCTTTGTCGCTCTTGAACAATTTGTTCCAAGTCGGGCGATCCCAGAGTGCGCGAGAGTGATTTGGTGCCTCCCTGTTGGTTGCAACGTTGCGAGTGGCGTCTTCTGGGGCACAATGCCTTCGTGTGTTGGTCCTGGGCGTTCTCAGCATTGCAGCCTATGGTACAGTTCTGGTCTGCCCAGTTGTGCGCCTCCTCTGCAGACGTAAAGAAGTGAGTAGTGCCGTTGTGTATGACTTTAAGGCGAGTAGGGAACAACAGAGAGTACTGAATGTTGTTTGTTCACAGACGTCGCTTCACTGCTAGGAAGGATGACCTTTGTCTTTGGACGGCCCAAGAGTAGTCTGGGAAGAGCATAATAACTTTGTTCTCAACACAGAGCGGGCCAGCCTGACGGGCCGCTCTCAGGACTGGTCTCGAAAGTGAAGAAATTTCGCCAGCATTGGACGCGGCGGAGCACCTGGCGAGGGCCGGCGCGCCAGAATGCGTTGAGCCCTTTCTATGGAGAAAAACGCTGTCCGTTCTGCATTAGGGGTAAATGGTTTTGTCCTGGCCTCCATGTATCCCACTGCGTCAGTCACTTCGATTCCTTCGGGCAGGCCAAGAACGCGTATGTTAGAGTCTCGACCGTCCCTCCAGGTCGTCAATGCGCTCTTCCATGGTGGACACGCTGCCAATCAAAGTTTGTAGCGAGTCCTGGTGTGCCTGCACTTCAGGATGCATGGAGGAAACCGTTTTCTCGTTATCCGAAACCTTTTCAGCCAGTTTGCGGTGGTCATCGCGAAGGAGGCTAATGTCCGTCGTTAGGGTGCCCAGCTGTTGCTCCATTGACCCCCTAGAGTGTTCTATGGCCGGTAGCACTCTGTCCAGCTTGTATGAGAGGGAGTTATCCGTCACCGCTGTAGTGTCTTTGGAGGTGGCGGGCTGATTGCTGGTGGAAGCGTCTGAGGTAGCCCCCTGGGTCACTGCCGGCGCCCTGGCTTTCCCCATGTCAGCTGCGGTGTCGTGGTGGCGCTAGGTGAGCGCTATTGTCTCTGCGGGGGTTACACCTCCACGTGGTGTGGCTGTGCGCTATCTTGTGCCCCCAGCAAGAGGGAGTGGATGGGGCAAAGGAGGCTAAGTCCCAGGAAGGAGGAGTCTTCAGGCCCGCATAGCTGGGGAATCCCGTTGGGCAGGCCGTGTGCAGCCTTAATTGGCCGTTCCTGTGGGACCGATGCACCTATTCTGGGTGGTCTTTCCCAGTATCTTCCACTGTCCCCGTACCCACCACGCTGCTGTATTGTTGCTGCCCCCCGCTGTAGGCGCTTTCCCTTTGTCAGAGCCGGAGGGGGCCATCTCCACCCCAGTATCAACGCAAGCCTGCGAGGGTCCCCTCTCGCTCAGGGCACCTCTGCTTCAGGGCATCACTCGGTGTGTATCTTGGTAGTATTCAGGAAGCATGTGTTTTGGGCGCCATGTTGAGGTCAGGCAGACCATATAAGCAGTCCTGGCGGGCTACGGGCAATGTTGTGGGCTCCTTCGGTTCTGTGCTGCAGAGATGGGGCCAAATCTAGTAGTCGGCAAGCAGGGGGGGGGGGGGGAGTCCAGGCCACGAGCACTGGGGAGCAGTCGATCGTTGTGCCACTGGGGCTCAGGAGCAGCACAGAGGTGCCCTCTTGGGGTCAGGCCAGCCGCTCTTTTTTTCTTTCGAGAACCCAGGCACAGGCAAGGCCCTCTCTGCACTCACGAATACAGCAGGGAATCCACTAGGTCTCACTTGCCGATGTGAGCCATTGGCAATATTTTCCGGACACTGCCGCGTAGGGTGCCCCGTCTGATTCCAGCCTTCAGGGAGATCCGCGAGGTCAATTGCATGGGCGCTGACGCGTCTCGGCAATCCCAGTCCACCGGAACATTACCAGTGCCTTTGGGTGTGTCTATGGTTCCATCGAGGGTCTGGTAAGGAATCACTGTTTGTCGCCAGCATCGGGCCTCTGTGCTGCAGACAAGGGGGAGGGGCTGGTTTCCCCGATGCTTGTCCCCAGTCCCCGGAGTCACAGCGTTTTTGTACTGGGATTGTGCTCTCCTGGCTGCCTCCTCCTATCGTTGACCTCCCGCCTGATGGAACTGCAGGGTGCCGAGAGTCCGCCTAAGAGGGCTTCAGGGCTGCATCGGAGTCAAGCGGAGAGATGGGAGCCCGCAGGAGGGGTGGGTGCCATCTTGCTTTCTGTGCCACTTCTCTTCTTTGCAGGGCTGCGTTCTGGCTCTGCCAGCCCACAATGCCACGGCTGGGGTCTGCACCGAGTGCCCCTCGCATTCGGGTGTCGGTTGGTGTGTACAGGTACCAACTGGGCGCAGCGAGAATGAGCGAGGTGACAGCTCGTGCACGGGCCTCAGCAGAGTGCGTCTGCCATGGCAGCCATCTTGGCCACGCCCCCATATTCGGGTTATGATACTGACGTTCCAGCCTCTATCCCGGATTTCGGTGAGAATGACCCTGAAGCTGCTGGGTCTCGGGCATCCTGCTGGTGGATCATGCCAGGTGGCCTATATGGGCTCTGCAGTGGGACCTGAAGTTCCAGTGGGCGCAGCACCAAGGGAATCTGTCTGATGTCGTCCTGATCTCGGCGGGGACTGCACACCAGTTGCATTGGTGGCTCACGAACCAGGATTGGGTCAACATCAGATCCCTCTCCCTTCCCCAGCCAGATTTCACAGTGGTGACAGATGCGTCACTCATGGGATGGGGCGACCACATGGGATAGGCGGAGATCAGAGGCCTCTGGTCTCTGGCAGAGTCCGGGCTCCACATCAACCTTCTGCAGGTCCGGGCGATTCGTCTAGCACTGAAGGCATTCCTTCCTTCTGTCAAAGGAAGAGTAGTGCAGATGTTCTCAGACAACATGCCATGTGGTATTGCAACAAACAGGGCAGAGAGAGGACGTGGACCCTCTGTCAGGAGGCCCTTCGCCTCTGCAAGTGGCTGGAACATCAGGGATGTCCCTGGTGTTTCAACACCTGGCAGATTCACTGAACGCCAGCGCAGACAAACTTAGCCGCCGGTGCTTGATGGATCACGAATGGCGTCTTCACTCGGAGGTGGTGCAAGGCCTCTTTCAGCTGTGGGGAGAGCCTTGGTTAGATCTATTAACATACCAAAGAGAACGCACAATGTCAGCAGTTCTGCGCATTAGATTTCCAAGGCAGCACTTGCTGGGCGACACTTTTCGTCGCAAGTGGAGTTGCAGTCTTTTATACACCTTTCTGCCTATACCACGTCTGCCCAGAGTGCTGAAGAAGATCAAGCGCAAACAGGCTCCAGTAATTATTGTGGCTCCGGACTGGGCACAAAGAGTCTGGTATCCTGAGCTCTTGAACATGGCCATCGATCCTCCTATCAGACTGCCCCTTTGGTAAGATCTTCTGTCACAGCAGCAGGGGACGATCCTGCACCCGAACCAGTCCAGCCTCCACCTTCTTGGTTGGAGACTGAGCAGCGACGGTTAACAGCCTTCGGCCTTCCTCCTGAAGTCTGTTATGTTATCTTGGCAGCCAGGTGTCCCTCTACTAAAACAGTAAATTCCTGTAGATGGAACAAATTTGTGGCATGGTGCGCAGCAAAGGCTGTGGATCCCCTTTCTGAGGTTCTCCTCTTCCTGCTTTCTTTGGCCCAGCACGGCTCTGCTCTGGGCACCCTCAAGGGCCATCTTTCGGCTATTTCGGCCTTTCTTCGCCTTCTTGATCAGCCTTCTCTTTTCAAGTCCCCTATTGCAAATCGTGTGCTTAAGGGCATTACTCACCTGTTTCCTCCTATTCCTTTCGTACTGCCCCAGTGGGCCTTGAACCTTGTTCTGACTTACCTTATGTGCGCTCCTTTTGAGATGCTACATAATTGTTCTCTCAGACTCTTGACCCTAAAGAGAGCTTTTCTGGTGGCCATCACTTCTGCTCGCAGGGTGAGTGAGCTTCAGGCTCTTTCTTCTAAACCTCCTTTCCGTGCTGTTCATCCTGACAATGTTGTCTTTCGAACTAGACCTTCTTTTCTTCCCAAAGTGGTTACCTCTTTCCACATAGGAAAGACCACCACTTTGCCCACCTTCTCCCCGCATCCTTCTAAAGAGGAGAGGCTCCACCATCTGGATCCAAAACATGCACTATCCTTTTATCTGGATCGCACAAAACTATTCCGGGTGGATGATCAGCTCTTTGTTGGCTATGTGGGTGCCAAGCTAGGTCGGGCTGTACAAAAAAGAACCATCTCTTGATGGGTCGTTCCTTGCATTAAAGTTTGTTATTCATTGGCAAAAAAGGATCCTCCAGTTGGTTAGCATGTTCATTCCACCAGGGCGATGGCAGCCACAACTGCTTTGGGATGTGGAGTCCCCCTTCATGACATCTGCCAGTCAGCCACGTGGGCTTCATTGCACACGTTCACTAACCACTACTGTTAGTTATGGATTCCTTACCTTAGAATAGATACCCCAGCAATACTAATAGTCTCTTTCAGATGAACAAGTTACCTTCAGTAACGATATAGCTGTAAGAGACATATATATTAGTTATGGATTCCTTACCGCCCCACCCATGCTCCACATTCTGCTAACTGACTTCTTGAGTAAGGGACTCCCTTTCAGGGCCCTAGTTTTGAGCACCAGTTGTCAGTGTCTTGCATGGCTCTGCGCTTCTGGCGTGTAATGTTGTGTAAAGAACAGACATCAGCGAGCAGGGGCGGCGTCTAAGTAGATACTGCGACATCATTCTGGCGAAGACGACACCAACGATGAACGCAGTCTACCGACGCGCAGGGGTAATTCCAAGGTAAGGAATCCAAAACGAATATATGTCTCTTACAGATATATCGTTACCAAAGGTAAGTAACTTGTTTGTTAGCCCATTACCGTTCCTCTTCCATTCCCGATAGCTGGTTCACTTATCCAAAACCTTACTTTGCTTCTGATGGCACCCACTAGGTGTGTATATCTTGAGCTTAAGGACACAACAGTCAAGATCCCTTTTCCACCTGGTCACACTGGAGGGGGTTTGGGTGGAGGGGAGAGGGGTGTCAACCAACTTTAATATTGGGATATATCACATTAGCCCAGGACTAGTCAAAGTTGAAGCCGGTTCTTTTGAACTCATTCCCTTGTCCTCCAGGATAGTCAGCAAAGCAATTTTGGGGTTTCGTTTTGTTGGATGACCTAATACTGCTTGATATGTATAGGATATCCTGTCTCAAAATGGTCTGATATTTACACAGGACCATATTGTATGAAGGAAATTGCTTGTCTGCCTGACACTAAATAAATGTGGGTTGTGGCCTACACTGCATACACTTTACCCTTTTAGGAGTGAGGTATTTTTTATGAATATTTTTAAACTGTAGGAGTTAAAATCTGCTAGAGATCTCCACCTCGCGACGGCCATTAGCACAAAGCTTTAATACTAATCCTTTAATGGACCATATGTTATTTTCCAAAGATTCCCTATTAGAAGTCATATTCGTTATTAGTTTTATAGACTCATGTTATTTTGCATTTTTGTGGTAGTTGTAATATTGTTATTCTGGTTTTCAGGAGATTAAAATTCGGTATTTCCTCAGCTTTGGCCAGATGTGGCGTTATAGCATGTCTACGTTGTAGTTGCAGCTACAACTGAAGTTAACTTCCCCTTAGAACAGAAAAGGACTTCATTGTCTCTAAGGATACCACGACTCCCAGGAGGGAGAGGCTCGGACTAACCGAGCCCGAAGAGAGGCAATCACCAGGAGACCCGTACCCATCCACAGTTAAATAGGCCGTTTTTCTTATTGGGCCATCCATCCAATTCGTTTAAATGCAGCCGGGGGGGGGGCAAATCAATGGGAAATTTGCCACTGTATATTAAATGGGTAGGGTGTCCCTCACCTATTGCCCAGAGTTCAGTCGTATAAACAGTATATGCCGGAGCACAGATATGTGCCTTTGAAGATCCAGTCATTAGCCACAAAAAGGAAGGTGAGGAAACCCTTTAGTATGAGATAGGGTTTTTCATAACTAAGACATCATAAGTAGACTTACAGCATTAAGTTAATGTTGGGGTGTCCTATCCAATAGACACATCTACCCGTAGACTCCTTACCTTTGAATTTCCCAGGCATCAGACTGGATTCAGAAGATTTTTCTTCCAGCAATACCCCTATGCGCTGGTAGGTGGCGTCAGTTGGCTCCAAGCGACTTAGTTGGCGACGTCCTCGTCACCTATATAGGCACCAACCCAGCATGATGACCTCAGTTCTTTTCTATCAGCGACAGTTGAGCTCTGAGCGCAACCTCGTGCCACTTTTTAGAAGGATTTTGACATCTTGTCGACACCTCCCCCCTTTCTATGTTATTTCCTGAGCCTTATTCTAAAGGAGTGGGAGGAGTCGCTGGAACCTTTAGAAGACCAGCCTGATAAGAAAATAGACTAGTATGAGGAATTAGGTGGAGCCAGATGACTGGATGCTTTTCCAGATACTGGCATGCTTTCTCCCCCCTACCATAGCCACGATGGTCTCATGCTATGGTGGTAGGAAAGGCGACTGGGGTCCTGGGATTTCAGCTTCCTTCAGTGGCGGTCAAGACTAACATTGTGGCAGAGTTGCTACACCTGGAAATGTCTTCCTCAGAACTCTTAAACCCTCACAGACTTCCCACTGGGAATCTGGTCCAAGCCCAGCACAGGGGCTCCTGTGAATAGGACAATTGCACAGCACCACCACCCTGCTCCGGGCAACTCAAATGTCCTCACTACTCATCCTACCCCAGAGAGCTTGGTAGTCCAGGTATCTATGTCCCAGGATGCATTCCCTTCCACTCCCATGGATAGAGAATCCAAGAGGCTGGAGAGTTGGGGCAAGAAAATGTTTTCTACCACCATTGCATTCGGTGAACACTGCATGCTTATTGGCCCATTATTCCCACACTCTTTGGGAAACTGTTGCACCAGTGCAGCCACAGGTCCTGATGGAGGCCCAGGCTATCCTTTTTCAGGCAGTGTCAGATGGGAAAGATGCGTAACTTAGAACACGTGTTCACATGGAACTCATTTTCTTGACCAAAGATATGATATTACAGGGAATCCTGAAAAGACTTAATCTTGTAACAAAATAATAATGTTTCTGCAGAAAGTAATTTCTGTTCTGGTTAATCCTAAAGAAGAAAATAACCAGTATTTTAGAATAAATTTGATTCAGCCGAATCGAAGTTAATTATTTCACGATTCACAGATACCGAGTCAAACAACAATTAAAGTGAGTAGTGTGGAGATTTTATGTAAGAACCCCAAGTGCTAAGAATCAAAACCATCAAAGTAAAAAGTGACAATGTGAATAAACATACATGGCATATTGGTTATTACTTTCAGAGACAGCCAAAATACATTACATATATATATATATATATATATATATATAATATTTTCTAACACTGCGGGTAAAATCCCTGTGTTCATTCACACAAGATATCAGGGTCTCATTAGGACAGAGATGAACCTAGGGAGCTAATGAGAATTGTACACATTACTGATCTCGAATCAGATTGTTCATAAAAAGAAGTGTAGCAAATGGATGGTACATACTGGTGGTCTGATTGGGTGGTCTGGTGCTTTCAATGAGTCAACTGGACGACCAATGTTAACATTTGATGGACGCCTGGATATCCGCTGGCTGCCTTTGACCCTGTGAATTTCAATAGTAGCGCATTAGGGGGAAGTAGGGAATTTAAAAAGAAAAGGATTGAAGGACTAAAGTTTACTTGCCCATCAATGGAGGGTAGGTGGAGGTCATAATGGGTGGTTGAACTCCCAGTGAGGGAATGTGTGCAATAGATAATCATCCTGACGCGCTGAGTCCTGCAAAAAAGGGGCAGAGGAGGTATTACAGAATTGAATTAACTCCAACGGGATCGTGTGATTCACGTTCAGGAGTATTGAGTTAGTTTCTTACCTGTGAATGGGAGAGAATGGCGACAGGGGCGTGTCACAAGGCAGAAGCATTGCAGAGTCCTGTAGAGTGCTCCGTCAGAGTCTGATGGTGATTAAAAACATTTAAGTGTATACCGGATTGAGTGTGATCTAGAATTAATGCAAACTGTTACGTGAATTAGGGCATCAAAGATTGAAAAAATGGAGGAGTGTATAGTAACTAAAATAATAATCGTTTTTTTCACCCTGAAAATACCCTCCATAGAAACCGTAACCCTACCAGTAAATCCGTACTTATTCTTGGGAGCAAAGGTTCTGGGCCTTTAATTAGGTTCCTGTTCCACTCTAGTTGTTATTGATATGTCATCTCCCACCTCCAGAATATGGTTAACCTCCTGCATTCATTGGGGTTCTCAATCAACGTGCCAAAGTCACACCCTCTCAGATGTTCCCTTTCATTTGAGTCTTTCTGGATTCAGTGCAGTTTCGGGCTTATCCTCCTGAATGGCAAGTCCAGGATATTCAGCCTATGATACCTATGCTTTAGCCTCTATCCTGGATTTCAGTGAGAATGACTCGGAGGCTGCAGGGCCTCATGACCTCCTGTATCCTGCTAGTGACACATGCCAGATGGCATGAAGTTCCAATCGACACAGAATCAGGGGAATCTCTCCGACATGGTCCACATCTTGGAGGGAACTGTATGAGACTTGCAGTGGTGGCTAACAGGCAGACCCCTCTTCTTTACCCAACCAGATGTCACAGTAGTGACAGATGCGTCACTTCTGGGATGGGGAGGCCTTCTGGGAGAGGTGGAGATCAGAGGCCTCTGGTCTCCGGCAGAATCCAGACTCCACATCAACATGCTGGAACTCAGAGCGATCCAATTGGCATTGAAAGTCTTTCTACCCTCCATCAAAGGAAGGCTAGTTCAAGTATTCACAGACAACTGCCATGTGGTACTGCAACAAACTGGCCGGAGTGGGATCGTGGACACTTTTTCAAGAGGCCCTGCGTCTCTGGACATGGCTGGAACAGCAGAGCATATCCCTGGTGGTTAAACACCTGGCAGGTTCCCTGAATGCCAGGGCAGACAAACTCAGCCGTCAATGCCTAGCGGCTCACGAGTGGTGCAAGGTCTCTTTCACCAGTGGGAAGAGCCTTGACTAGATCTGTTCGCCTCTCCAGAGAATATGCAATGTCAGCAGTTCAGCATGCTGGAATTTCCAAGGCAGCTCTCACTTGAAGGCGAGAGAAGCTCAAGCCTCCTGTATGCCTTTCCGCTCATACCACTCCTGTCCAGAGTTCTCAAGAAGATCAGGAACGACCAGGCCCAAGTCGCCCTTGTAGCTCCGGAGTGGGCATGGAGAGTTTGGTATCTCAAACTGCAAATGAGCATCGATCCTCCGAAGGGGTCTGCCCCTTCGGGAGAATCTTCTATCTCAGCAGCAGGGGAGTGTCCTCTACCCGGACCTGTCAACTATGCCTTCTTGCGTGGAGATTGAGCAGTGGCAGTAGATAGCTTTCGACTTTCCTCCCGAAGTCCACAATGTTATTCTGGCACCCAGGCGTCCCTTCACTAAGACATTATAAAGTGTGCTGGTGGAACAAATTTGTAATATATTGTACAAAAAAAGTCTATTGACCATGTTTCTGCCCTTTTCATAATGTTGCAGTGGGACCTTAATTTTATTCTCCCTTTCCTAATGTGTGCTCCTTTCGAGCCCCCGCATAAATGACCCCTCACCATAAAAACCGCTTTCTCAGTGGCAATTGCATCTGCCATGCGGGTGAGTGAGCTGCAGGCTTTATCGTCCAAGCCCCACTTTCTGATGATATTCCCTGACAAATTGGTGCTTCGCACTAGGACCTTTTTCCTTCCGAAAGTGGTAACTCTATTTCATGTGGGGCAATCTGTCACATTGCCCACTTTCTATGCTCCTCCATATCCCTCTAAAAAATAGAAGCAACTCCACCGCCTGGAACCAAAAATAGCATTGTCGTTCTACATTGAATACACAAAAAGAGTTCCGGAAGGATGACTAACTCTTCGTGGGGTGATTTGGCACGAAGAAATGTTGTGTGGTGCAGGAGAGGGCCATCTCTGGGTGAGTCGTCCTCTCCATCAAAATTTGCTATGCTCTGGCCAAGCAGCAGCCTCCTGATGGCGTAAGGGCTCATTCCACCAGAGCTAAGGCTGCTCACATTGTTTAGTAAAACGTGTGTTCCTGTACACGTTCACTAAGTATTACTGCCTGGATAGCCAAGTCTGCAGGGACAGCCTTTTGGCCGCTCAATCTTGCAGAATTTACTAGTGTAAATTTGTCTGCAGTCCCTCCTCCGGTGATGCCATTGTGTGTGTATTTATTCAAAGGTAAGGAATCTACGGCTTGGTGTCTCTATCAAATGGACAAGTTACTTCCATTCAGTAACGTCTTGTCTGGTGGATACTTGATCTAGCCGCAGATTCTTTACAGACTCACCGATCCTCTCTGAAGACAAGTTTCTATGGTCAGGGTTGTTTCTTCAGAGCCCTAGTTTCTTAAAAATACACCAATGTCAGGACTCTTCATGGCTCTGCATTTCTGGCATGGAAAGTGATGAAAAGTAACTGACTATCAAAGAAAACGATTGTGTTGATTGTCTTGACATTTTGTTGCTGGGAGTTGTGTAAGAGTGTTGGCCTAGCATAAACCAGTGATTGGGGGTGAACTTTACATAAATCAATGTATTCTACGCAATCGAGATGAATGACTATAAACCAGACAACCAAGCTTGCAAAGAGATCTGTCCTATCGGAGTGGCCAATGGAGTGAGAGGGATAATAGGTGTATGGTAGAGGAAATTATATGCACCAATCACTTCTAGCGTAGTGTGCCATACGTCTTTCGGGGGCAAGAGAGGAATCGCTCGTCCTCTAAATGAATGGCTGAGGCAACCACAAAAAAGGTACTCTGGAGAATCTTCCTTAGAAAATGCGGCTGAAATGGAGTTGTGATCTTTTTACTATCCAAGTATGTGAACATCTACACCCGTAAATGGAAGTGGGGGTGTATAAGCTGTAGCGACTTGCACCTTCAGTGGCTCATCCTTACAAGCTTTCCAAATCAGTTTACATTGCCCCCTTCCTGCCCTTTTGACCCGAGCCTCGCTCCTGTTTAATGAATACCCAGAACAGTTCCCAGAATGGGATAGTAAAGCCGACAAGAATGTGGATTATTGTATACATCAAAGACAACCATGTGTCATCTTCTCACTTGCTGAAATACACACACTAGCCCTTTCTACTACAGATTTGTATATCTAGGATGATAAACCCTAATGGAGCAACAATTATGTTTTTTGCTGCCCCCCGTTGTCCTCTGCCTTAGTGATGTCTGTAACTTATTGTCTTGAGTAGGTGGTCTTGCATAACGTCTGAAAGGATTGTCTATATCCTGACCTCTCTGTGGTTGCCTTGGTGGGAGGGGCTCATGCACATCTGGCTTTACGGTGTCGAAGAGGTATGTGATGTGCTTTTTAGGTCTCGCCGGCAACACTGCATACGCTCTCGCTTGGGAGGGGTATTGTTTACAATAATGGGCTTGGAGCCTTTCCATTGCTTATCATTCGTTGGCTTTGTTATCACGCTTTTCTTCTGCGTGCTGGGTGTCACTTCCTTTTCTTTCGGTGGAGCATGGACCAAGCACAGATTGATTCAACGTAACTAGTGTTTGTCCGCTGATCGCCTAGTTATTGAGGTATATGTTACAGGGCACTTCCAGTTTGCAGTTCTTTCGCTGCTCTCTCCATTCATTATGATTTCAAATGCATTTTTGGACATTGGTCATCTATGCCTTCATCTTTTGGCTTACTCATATAACTAAAACAAACTTACATTTTACATGGTTTGGATTAAGCAGTTTAAATATATAAATGCCACACTAACAACACGTTTACACCTTCATGATGCTTGCTGCTAAACGACTATTCGTTGACTTTCTATAATTCATCCCCTTTATGCTTCATGACTTTGTGTTGATTTTAAGTTTGGTTCCTTGTTTAAAGTTACATACACCCATAACTATGCCACTCTACTCCACACAGTGCCACCATACTCTACGCCACTCCACTTTATGCCACTCCCCTACTCCACACCACTCTAATGTTCGACACTCACTCTATACCACTAACTTGGAGCCATGCTGAATAATATTCATGCTGCTGCACAACACGACTAAAAGACATTGGCAAAGCCAATAGCTCTTGCATAGGCATGACCTATTGGCTTTACCAATGCTTGAATATACATGGACTGCAGAACACTTTGTTTCAACCAGTTGTTCAGAACAGGGTGTATTAACATCTCTATTGAGAAGGAATGAGCTAAATGGCAGCCTGTATAACTTAAGTTGTGATGATTGTGTGGGTCTGTCATGAAATACACAGCCCACTGTGTCGTAGACGCATAAAATCAATCAATCATGCCATTTGTATAGCGCACTACTCACCCGGGAGGGTCTCAAAGGCGCTTGGGGGGAGGGGTATGCTACTGCTCGAACAGCCAGGTCTTGAGTTGTTTCCTGAAGGCGAGATGGTCCTGGGTCAGCCGAAGGTGGATGGGGAGGGAGTTCCAAGTCTTGGCAGCCAGGTAAGAGAAGGATCTTCCTCCGGCGGCTCTTCGGATGCGTGGTACGGATGCGTGGTATGGCTGCGAGGGCGAGGCTGGTGGACCGTAGCTGGCGGGTGGGCGTGTAGAAGGTCAGGCGGTCGTTGAGGTACTTGGGGCCCAGGTCGTGGAGAGACTTGTGTGCGTGGGTGAGGAGCCGGAACGTGATCCTCTTGTCGACGGGGAGCCAGTGCAGGTTCCTCAGGTGGCTGGAGATGTGGCTGCGTCGGGGGACATCCAGGATGAGTCGGGCAGAGGCGTTCTGGATGCGCTGGAGTCTTTTCTGTAGCTTGGCTGTGGTTCCGGCATAGAGGGCGTTTCCGTAGTCCAGTCGGCTGGTGACGAGTGCCTGGGTGACAGTCTTCCTGGTCTCGGTCGGGATCCAGCGGAAGATCTTGCAAAGCATACGCAGGGTGTTGAAGCACGATGAGGAGACGGCGTTGACTTGTCTGGTCATCGAGAGGGAGGGATCCAGGATGAAGCCCAGGTTGCGTGTGTGGTTGGTTGGCTTGGGTGCGGTGCCCAGGGCTGGGGGCCACCAGGATTCGTCCCAGGCGGAGGGCGAAGATCCCAGGATGAGGACTTCCGTCTTGTCCGAGTTCAGTTTCAGGCGGCTGTCCTTCATCCACTCGGCGACGTCTTTCATCCCTTCGTGTAGGCAGGTTCTGGCGGTGTCAGGGTCTCTGGTGAGGGAGAGGATCAGCTGGGTGTCGTCGGCGTAAGAGATGATGTTGAGGTTGTGCTGGCGTGCGATGGCTGCGAGAAGTTTCATGTAGATGTTGAAGAGGGTGGGGCTGAGTGAAGATCCTTGCGGGACGCCGCAGATGACTTCGGTGGCCTCGGAGCGAAACGGGGGGAGGCGGACTCTTTGTGTTCTTCCGGCGAGGAATGAGATGTTCCACTCCAGTGCCTTCTCTTGGATACCGATGTTGCTGAGGCGCTGGACTAGGGTGCGGTGGCAGACCGTGTCGAACGCAGCGGAGAGGTCCAGGAGGATGAGGGCCACTGTTTCCCCCTTGTCGAGCAGGGTCTGGATGTCGTCGGTGGCTGCGATGAGGGCGGTCTCGGTGCTGTGGTTGGCTCTGAAGCCGGACTGCGAGGGGTCGAGGGATCCGTTAGTCTCGAGGAAGGCGGTCAGCTGTCTGTTGACGATCTTCTCGATGACTTTAGCAGGAAAAGGGAGGAGCGAGATGGGGCGGAAGTTTTTGAGATCGGTGGGGTCCGCTGTAGGTTTCTTCAGGAGGGTGCTGATCTCGGCGTGCTTCCAGCTCTCCGGGAAGGTGGCGGTGTTGAAGGAGGCGTTGATGATGTTCCGGAGTGGGGTGCGATGGTGGAGTCGGCCTTGTTGAAGACGTGGTGTGGGCAGGGGTCGGTCGGTGATCCGGAGTGGATGGTGTTCATCGTGCGGGCTGTGTCTTCGGTGGTCACCGTGGTCCAGGTGCGAAGGGTGGCGGTGGGAGGCGTTGGTTCGACGGTTGGGTGCGTGGGTGGGGCACCGAAGCTGTTGTGGATGTCGGCGATCTTGCGGTGGAAGAACGAGGCGAGGGAGTCGCAGAGGTCTTGTGACGGAGTGATTTTGTTGGTGCTGGGGTTGGAGAACTCCTTGACGATAGTGAAGAGCTCTTTGCTGTCGTGGGCGTTGTTGTCCAGTCGTTCCTTCAGGGATTTCTTCTTGGTGGTGCGGATGAGCTGGTGGTGCTTGCGGGTAGCGTGTTTGAGGGCGGTCATGTTGTCGGTGGTCCGGTCGAGGAGCCAGGCTTTCTCGAGGGTGCGGAAGGTCTTCTTGGAGTCCTTGAGGTCGTCGGTGAACCAGGATGCCTTCTTGCTTCTGGGTCTGCTGGGAGGGTTCTTTAGTGGCGCGAGGTCGTCGGCGCAGGCGGTCAGCCACTGTGTGAAATTGCGGGCTGCTTCGTTGGGGTCCGTTGTGTTGGCGGGTGGGCTCTGGCTGAGGGAGGTGGTGATCTTGCTCCAATTCCTGTGAGGTACCTGTTGCGGGTGGTGGTGGGTCGTGGATCTTTTGAAGCTGCAGTGGACGCAGCTGTGGTCGGTCCAGTGGAGTCCGGTGGCGTGGCTGAAGGTGATGTACTTGCTGGAAGAGAAGACGGGATCAAGCGTGTGGCCGGCGTAGTGGGTGGGGGTGTTGACCAGTTGCTTGAGTCCGAGGTTGGTGAGGTTTTCCAGCAGGGCGGTGGTGTTGCGGTCGTTGTTGTTCTCCAGGTGGAAGTTGAGGTCCCCGAGGAGGATGTAGTCAGTGGAGGGGAGGGCGTGCGGGCTGATGAAGTCTGTGAAGTCTTCGCTGAATTGTGTGCGTGGTCCTGGGGGTCTGTAGACGAGGGTGCCTCTGAGGGTCGTCTTAGGGTCGGTGTGAATCTGGAAGTGGAGATGTTCGGCTGCGGCGAAGGAGTCGTTGGCGTCGGTCGTGATGCGGATGGTGTTCCTGTGGACGATGGCGATGCCACCTCCGGTCTGGTTGATAAGGTCCCTCCTGATGATCTTGTACCCGTCCGGGATGGCGATGGCGATGTCGGGTGCAGAGGAGGCGTTCATCCAGGTTTCCGTGAGGAAGGCGACGTCCGGTGATGTAGCGTCGAGGAGGTTCCAGAGTTCCACGGCGTGTCTGTGGACGGAGCGGGTGTTGATCAGGATGCACTTGAGGTGGTTGCTGCTGGTGTTTGTCTTGGCGGGTGCGGGGCAGGTTCGGAGGCAGGTGAACTTGCAGGTGCAGCAGGTGAAGGGTCCGTGGGTGCGTCTCGGGGTGGATACCCTCGGAAACTCCTGTTTTGGTATACATAGCTGGTGAGGGCAAAGGGTTACTCACTTACCCTCCGTTTCCCTATTCGAGTCTTCCCTCCTTATGCTCTTTAATCCATATTGATTTTTTTTTTAAATAGTGGCAACCATTTTGCGGTGTGTACCGCACTCCTTGTGAAGTCAAATTTGTGGCTAGAGCAGGCACAAGAGGGTCACTTTAGGCTGAGTGCTCTTCTGTGCATGTGAAGGTCCATTTACTACTGTTACGAATGGTATGTTAAAAAAAATTTACCCTTGTTGAGTATGTAAGGCCTAAATGAAGGATCTGGGAACCTCCAACAGGGAGGTGTACTATCCGCGGGGTATGCACCACCTGGGTTTCGGATCTGCTTGATGGGTTTAAAGCTGCTCTTGGTCCTACTTGTGCTCTGCGATCCAACCATTCCAATGGGGACCAGCTGCCTGGAGGTTTAAAGGGGACTCTTTTTCACTGCATTCTGTGAACCAGTTTGAAACCGTTTACAATGGGATTTGTGGTGTGCAAGCAGTTATAGTTTAATTTCATAATAGACTGTCATAGAATTGTTTGGTAGTACAACCTTTGGGCAAATATTCAAGTTGTCGAAGTGAAAATGTATACTCTGGAGATCCTGTTGCCTCAGATCTGCGTCAAAAATTAATACAAATATTTTACATACATACAAGCAATAAAATAATCTCTTTCTGAAGGACGGTTCCAACCGCATATTCCTCACCTTTACGGTTATAAGATTTTTTTCATCAATGCTCACTGCATGCTGGTAGTTGGTACTATATAATTTATCATCCCCCGCAAAACTCCACCCCTGCACGCTCACTTTAGTTCCTTTCTTTCCACTCCCTTTAGGATGATCAAAGCTCTTTTTTCCCCAACTTTGCTGGTTTTAGGATTCCAGTATTTTTACAGACTGCCAGGAACAATATTTCCCCTAAAACACCCAGATTCAAGCTGTTCCACATAACTGAAGGATAAAGAGGTCTGTCATGGACCCACAAAACACTCCTGGCCTCGGCCATAACTCAGTTGTGCCATCAGTGCACCTGAAAAAAATCATGTAGCAAAGGTTTACGGTGCCACGCATAACAGGTCGCTTTAAAACAGAGATCCCATTCCAAGTCACAGGGTCTTTCTTGGCTGCGGTCTTGAGGTTGATCCTGCGCAAATTATTGTTCCCATTTGAAATCTTACGGTTAAGTTGAAAACTCACCAGAAGCATAAGTAAGCGAAGCTGGACTTGTCCCCTTCTTATACCAGAAGCCTGGCAAGACATCTCAAGGGCTTCACTTGCAGGATCCAACATCTCAGGACTACAAGCCAGGCCCACATTTGGTCCTGGCTTGCTTCAAATTTCCCAGCCCGTCGTTGACTGCAGTAAATAGCAACCATCTAGTTGGCCTTACTGCAAAATTACCTCATGCTTCCTGAGCCCCCTGGCATGCTTTTGAGCCCCTTGGAACCAAAGGGGCCCTCCAGTTGGTCATATGCCTGCCACTGCCCCCTCCCCCCGCCCCCCAGGCCAATACGGAAGCTGGCCCAGATTTTTAATCTGGCCCCAGGATTCATGCCACCTTCTTCCATGCAGAGTCCACCCCCTTCGGTTTGTGATCCAATTTTGATGCTGGTCACAGACCCCAGACATTGTACTGTGCCAATCCTTTGTCACTCTACGAAATAACTAAAACATGACCAGAGGTTATGCAGCCGGACCTTCAGCCTTAGTTTCTCCCTCGACATCAGCACTATTCAAGGATAGAGGCTATCTTCAACTCTGTGGTTGAAGACCCACCTAATGTTCCTCGTGACACAGAAGGGAACACGGAGGTGGATAATCAGCTCCCCTTCTTCATCACACTAATAGAGGGCTATACTTAGACTTCCAAAACCAGAGAAAGAGCTTGACTCGCCTCCTTGTCCACATGAAAAAGAGTCCATTTTTACTGCAGTAGTTCGAAGAGCAGGTAAGACAAATAACAATATCCCAACAGGTAATACTTTGTAGACAGTTACGTATGTATGCTGAAAGCATTACAAGATCGAAAATGAAGGAGACTGTTACTCAATTGGTCTTTTGTTGTTATTCATGTTGCATTTGAGAAAAATTGTTATGCAGTGTCATATTTATACAGTTATAGCAGCACTGTATTAGACAAATCATATGACAACCAGATGTGCACTTGGTGCTCAGAGGTGTACAAGTGAACAGTGGCAACGCAAGTGACAAGGTGGACAGCGTGAGCGGCGCAATGTGGACATAGGTGAAAATATCATACAATGAGTGGCTGGGTGAAGGAAACAAATCAAGTGACTTATAAGTTGAAAATATCATACAATGAGTGGCTGGGTGAAGGAAACAAATCAAGTGACTTATAAGTTCAAATCACGATTAGAAAACAGCCACAGTAGAGAAGTCGCCTGTTATTGCGCTGTAGTTCGAAGAGCAGCAGAAGTGCTAAATTTGCAATTGTCTACTCTGGAAACTAAAGCTAATTTATTGACTAAAATGTTTCAACCATATCCAACTTAATTTGAGCCACTGTTACCATTTAATAGTTCTTTACGGACACTCATTGCCAAAGGCTTTGCTGAGCATCAGCTAACCTGTGGCCAGATGGCAGAGACCAGCTCTTGGCAAAGCTAAATTTGTGACAAGATACCCAACACCTGAACGTCTTGAGTGCAGATTCTGACAAGAAAAGTGAACCTAAACATTCTTCTTTTTAGCCTCCCTGATTGGAAGTTGAAACATATCAGTACCTTTGGCGAAAACTATGTTTTACTCAGGTAGCCTGGCTTTACACTGTTCAAATGTATGATGTCTTCAGGCCAAGTACACTAATGCCTCGGGGACATGGTCAATAAGATCGAACCGGCAGTTCTGGTGGTCCTTAGGAGCTGCCCAAACAAGACAAAATGGCCATTATGCAGCAGAATCTGTGTTATGGGCAGGCCTTAACACGATCCACTGCATAGGATGTACTATTTGCATCAGTGTAGTACTTAGAAGGCATGCCTGGAAACATCCCCTTTGGAGATAAACTTTTACAGCTCCAGGCTGTTCAGAGAGGTGGGCTTGATACGCGAACAATTCGAAGATAGTTTCACCACAGCTCGATCCTTGGGCTTCTTTTCCCCCAGCCAGATACATCCAGCTATAGTTTGAAGTGTGGGGAAAATTACACACCATCCTTTTGGAGCCTCAGATGGCCCAGCCATGAAAGCCACCCAATCAACCATCAAGGGAAGGCTGGTGTAGGTTCTAATTGAGAACACATCTTTCATGTGGTACTGCACCAGGGGGGGTGGGTCCTGCATTCTGTTCCTAGAGGCTCGAAATATCTTAGCGTGTCTGGACTAACAGGATATCTTTTTGGGTGCCAACCGCTTGGTGCGGCCCCTGAATGCTAGGGCAGGCAAGGAGAGTATGTGTTTGGTGGTGGACCACAAATAGCATGTCCATCCTGTGGTGGCACATCTTCATTTAGTAATGCATGCTCTGGATAGATGTTTGCTACAGTCAAGAACATGCAGTGTTACAGCTTCTATGCATAGGAGTTTCCTCCAAAAAGGTAGTTGGGAGACGCATTCCATATACGATGTGACACACATCTTGTGTACAAGTTACAACCACTGCCTCAAGTTTTGAGGACGTCAGGGCAGACAATGCCCAAGTCATCGCAAAAGCCCAGACAGACAAGAGACCGTGATACCCATAGCATTTAACCTCCGCTCTGGTTACCCCTTGGGGAGGACCTCCTGTCTCTGCAACAGTGTAGGGTCTGGCACCCTGAATCTCTGCAGCCTGTACCTCTATGCGTGGAGATTGAGCAGCATCAATTAGAATCTTTTGACTTGCCTTCTTAAGTGTCTGGGTGATTGTTGTCCTTCTTGCAGACAGACACTTGTCTGCAGAGGCCATTTATGTCCGACACTGGGGAAAGTTTGTTGCCTGGTGTGAAGTACGTCATCTAGACCCGTGGCAGGCCAAACTGTCGGATGTATTTGTTGTGTTGTTGGCCCAGTATGGCCTAGCAATGGGCACCGTTAAAGGCTACTTATCCACCTTGTTATGTTTGCCTGATCAGGCCCCTCTCTTTAAATCGCTGATTGTGATGTTTTTTCTGAAGGTCTTGACTCATGTTGTCCATCCAAAACCATTTGCCATCCCTCAGTGGAATTTAAACCTAGTCCGGACTGTTCTTATCTGCATGCCATTCAAGCCTATGCGCAGCTGCTGGCTATGGCTTCTGACTACCAATACAGCCTCTATTGCAATCACTTCTGTGCACCCTGCCTACACCATTTTCTTCCCAGGCAAGTTGGTGCTGAGGACTCTGGCTGCCTTCCTGCCAAAGATGGTATCACGCTTCTGTGTCAGTCAATAGAGTACTGACGTTTGTCAGTCTGCCACACCCACTGAAAGAGGAGAAGACCCACAGACGTGAAAGGCTTAGATCTTCTACACTGACCCACGAGAGACTGTTGCAAGGACGCTCATCTCTTTGTGGGGTTCGCGAAGACCAAGAAAGGAAAGGCAGTGCAGAGGAGGACTCTATGAAGGTGGATAGTCCTCTACGTTAAAAAGGAACTCCCAGAAGGCCCCGCCTGGGCCAACAGAATGGAACAGACAAGAGAAGCGCCGATTATGGACATCCATGCAAACATTCACAAACCACTACTCGACAAGTACGATATGAGGGGCCAATTTACTCACTCACTCCTCAAGACTTCCTAATCTGTGGAAGATACTGCTGAGGTGATTTTTTTTCTAAAGGTGAGACATCAATACTTAAAAGTATACTTCAGAACAACAAGTGACATGCCTTCAGTAACGCTCTTTCCGGTGGATCCTCTAACTGCTGATTCATAATTGCCCTCCCATCTCTCCGTTCTGTGAAGTGGCCTCTTGAATATTTTATAAAGGTCCAAAGTTCGATTTTGGCACACTGTCATGTACATTTTGTTTTAAGTGCTCAGAGTCTGAGGGTGCGGAAAGAGAAAGATTAAGAAATGCTCATCAGCATGCAGGTGTGGCGCTTGTATGTGGTTCCGGTCCATCCCTTCTGGGATAGTACGATGTCATTGTGGAGTCATATGGCACCACATACTGCCCCGCAGTAAGCATTCCTAAAAAAAATCTCCAGATCCAACATGGCGCCAGGGAAGAATATGCTAAAGGTGAGGAATGTGTATCCACCGGAAAGAGGGTTGAATGGTAAGTAACATCTTCAACACTGCTAAACGTCATGCACAATTAAATTCGAAGACAGTACAAGTACTCTGGCTTCTTAGATCCAGCCAATGAGACTTTTCCCTCTCAGAGGTGGACTTTCTCCTATTAATATTTGAAATCGACAATGTAAGCTGTGAAATAGAGAACATTTCTTAATAGGTGACGACATTGGATATAACCACCATTATCCTTATTAAGTTAGTATTTCATTGGTGGGGGACTCTGGCCATGTACGTTATTTAAGCGTATGCAACTTTTATGAGCTTGAAGATTAATGGTAAAAAGGATTGGAGTGTGTGGCCAGTGAGCAATAAGAAAATGGCAACAGAGGTGAGGGCACAAAGAGTTGGCTGCCACGGCGTGATCCCGTCACCCAACGATTAACATTGACAGAGTGGGAAAGGGAAACCCAGGAGTTTTTCAGACTTCTATCTTGTATTCAGAATGGGCTCACAATTGACCACCCTTTGCCTTGTTATGGATCTGCACCATTATTGTTGCCCGAACATACTTGGTGCTGGCGAGGTGTTACCTCCTTTGCAACTTGGCAATGCTGATGTGGGTCTACAGAAACACTAACGTTTCGCCAATTATTTCACAACCACGGTTGACACTTTGCCGCTATCCGGTGCTCCAATTTCTTGCTGCAGCCTTGCAGAAGGTCTGTGAATAAATCCATCTGTACACAGGTGTACCCAAATAATATTTTTGTTTGTCTGGGCTTCGGCGGTTATGAGGTTTTCTGACTCAATGGCTTAAAAAGGAGTCGTGGCAGCTGTAAAGTTGTTTTCTGGACTAGTGATGGGCTTTGCATCGAAATGCACAAATCAGAAAATCAAATTCCATTATTTCTCCATTTTAGATATGAAACCTTGTTTTGCGTTTTGTGGAGCTAGGGTACATTTATGAATGGATGGATTTTAGCTGGACCGGTATCTTTTTACCTTACGTAAAGATATCTGTAACCATCTACGCCTCGACTTCAAAAGTTTTTAGTTCCCTTTTAAGGCAGACCCGAAGTTAGGTGAGGAAAGCCCTGGGCGAAGCTCACCCCGTTACTAAAATAGTGACTGGATTTTCAGCACCACCCTATGTTCGGTTTTGAGTCCTTCCTAGAATCGCGGTCTGCAGTCACTGGAAGGTGTTGAACCCTGTTGTTGTGAAGAGGCACTATCCTGGTAATCAGAGTGGATGTCCTACTTGGAGAGTACCTTACTCTACTTATTTTACCTGGAAAAAAGATTTGAATGCGGGGAGTTTCCTCTGTGACCGTGCTTCTCTCCCAGAGTAAATACGTCCGGCTGTGGAGAGTGAATACACTTTGGTCAGGATTGGCATGGGAGACTTGCAATGACGTAAGAGTTACTTACCCCTTTAAGAATCCATGCCTAGCTGACTACTTTGCTATCTTGCTTCACTGGAGGAAAACTGTTGTGAGTGCTCTAGTCTCTTCCTAGACAGAGACTTGCCGTAAGAATTGTGGAAGAGATGTTTTTTTAAAACTGCTAAGGATTGAGGAGGCTTGTTTAAGTACAAACTGCTGTGAAACCTTGTACTTGGAGTTGAGAGGCCTGAAACCAGAGGGAGCCTCCTGAACTGGAGGAGAGTTTGCAGTAGTGGTGTGCTGGAGACATTTATGGGCTGTGCTAGTTAGGGGGCGGTCCCTGCAACTTTTTTTCAAAATACCTGGAGTCACTAGACACGTTTGTGAAAATTAATCACCAAGAACTGCGTAAACGCTTTATTGCTTAAATGCCTTTTTTTGTGCGGCAGTTTTGGGAGTATACAAAGACTCGTGTAACCCAAGAGTATCCTCCTTAAAGGAAAGAAAGTAAAATACAAAGCATGACGGTATTGGAGACAAAACGAGCTTTGTTCAGCTTGGAGCATTTTCTTCCCTGCATAAGCCAAGAAAATGCAGTCGGTTCGGGTCTCACTTTTTTTTCCTTCATGTTTTCTTGTTTTCTTCTTCATACTTTGAAAACCTTTATGGGTACTTCTTTTGAAGGCTGCCTCTGATTTGTTACAGCCCATATCAAAAGTATGACCTTCAATAGGCTGGCAGTTGAATTCCCTAGATCATACTCCACTGAGGAGTCTTTTCAAGAGTGAGCATTCCTGCTGAGTTACAAACACTAGCAATATCGGGTATCCATTGAGGAGGCATGAATCAACCTTTGTTTGAATTTCAAGATAGGTTTGAGCTACACATTTTCTACACAGGTCTTGATCAATGCCGGATTTTCAAGATGTCCACATAAGATCAAGCTGCACTGAATGAATCAAATGCAATGAATGTAGGCTTCCTGGTTTTTCACTGGGCAAGTGCTTCAGGCAAAACATTCAGACCCAACTCCAAAGAACGACGGTTCACGAGGTTATGTTCCAAATTCAGAAGTGGAGAACTATTCTTTGCTTCTGGGGTCCATTTTACTCCTGCATGCTTAGGCTACTACAGTTTAAGGCTTTGCATGTTTCCCACTTACCTGAATTTAATGAAAACAACCAGTAAGGACCAAGTCCAAACAGACAACGACTGGCCTGAGAAAGCATATAATAGATTTTTCTTTCACGGTCTACAGGGAGTAACAAAGGGTGGGTTTATGCTGAAATATCTTCATTCTACAAGTATTGATGTACTATTGAGTTCAAAATTGCAGGATAAGGGAATGTATGGTGCATGCTTTGCAAGGTAAGGGAGCCATCAGATGTGAGGCCATCCCCTTACTGGAGAGTAAATAATTCATCACTAGTGTAAAAATTCCTTCAGGGTATGCAGAAAAACTATGCAAGATACAAGTGCAAAATAATGTCTGTTTTAGAAGCCGGAAGTAGCTATACAAGAAGTCTGAAAAAAAAATAGCTACAAGCTCAGCAGTTACGGTGTCGCATAAGTGTCGAACAATGTCTTGATGATCGTGCCTTTTATTCATTAGGAGAATATATGAACCCCCCCCCCCCCTCCCTGCCCCCCCAAGACGCAATAAGTAACGCCCTTGGGGTTAAGGCAGAAGTTTACTTGCAAGCCTACCCGGTAAGCACACATATAGAGCAAGCTTATCATGACTCTCCAACCTATGGGTACCCCCTGCACACTCCTCTCTCTCGCTGCTCCCGCCAACTTGGTGGCTCACAAATGAAGGACAGGACGAATAGATCAAACCACACTAAACGGACAAAAGTAGATCACCTAGGACTTGTAGTGGTTATTGGTTCGGTGTTAGTGTGAAGGAATGGTTGATAGCATGGAGGTCAGAGATGTCCCATCTCACAGTCATGGCATTATGTTACAATGCTACGATCATATAATAAGTCTAAGTTATCGATGATCAAAACCACTCCACATGCATCAAACTACTAGGCAACAACCTACAACAACCTACTGTCGAATGGTACACAATTGTAGCCATATTAGAACTGATCCTGTAACAGCAGCTTTGACCTGGGGAATAGGGTAGGACTATGATAAAGGTATTTGCCGACTTCATAATTGCATTGTGCGCAATCAATCAAGTAAACCCTCTCTGGATGTACTGTTACATAAAATAAAAATACTATAAATTGTTATAAAAAATATATTTTACTCGATGGAAACAGTGTGCACGTTGGTGGTTTATGAAGTAGTAGGAAATTTGATTGTAAAATCATGTGGATGTGTTTTGTACAATCTAGTCCACGGTGCAAGGAGCAGATGGTTCTTAATTGCTCTCTGGATTAACTGCACCCCAGACCCAACTTAATCTGAAGATCAGAGCTCCCACATGAAGCTTCAGATATTATGTTTACTCATATATATATATATATATATATATATATATATATATATATATGTATAGATGTGTGTGTGTGTGTGTAATTTCTGTTAGTTCATTCGATAGATTAAATGCTTTGGCTTGGTTCTTAACTATATGTTAGATCACAAGAGCACAGTGTGAAGTTATGAATGCAGGCCACACTGCAATTCACTTTTTACAAAAAATAATGTATTTTAAGGACCTGTTCACCACACTGAAGCTGATCAGTTACCTATGTTTACAACATGGATTTTTAAACCGAAGTGGAGTTGATTGATATTATCTATTTTTTTTTATTTGCTTATTTCCTGTAAAGCACTGGTGTACCCAAAGGCTTCATTGCATTGGTTACCACTGGAGAAGAGTTATACACCTGCAAATAAGAATATGTATATATTTCTTTTTAGAAGCAACTTATTTTGCCTTTCGGTGGCAATGACGGCAGTTTTTCATATTGGATCATCATGAACACACTAATCTGACCGCCAAGGAGAGGCAACCGATCCAAGCACGATGGACATCAGAGTCCACCAGTGGGTCCAACACACTTTTCTAGGAGGCTAGAATGGCATTGTTGAAGGCTAAGAGGTCTGGCAACTGGGCAGTCACGCTTGGCTTGCAGCACTGCAATGCATAGAGCTGAACTTGAAAGGTCTAAAAATAAAAAAATGGTACAAATTCAAATACAAATGGCAGGTGAAGAGCAATCATGATATCTTCGTGGAGTCCAGGAAACACGATTGACCAAGAATCCACTTTGCTCAGGTCTGCTTGGGAATAGAAAGATACTTTTAGTTTTTACGTTTACTGTATGATATTCAGCTGCAACATTTATTGCTGCAAATATTTAGCCTTTTGATAAAGTATAGATTGAGATCACTACCTACAATAGGCGATAATCAAAAACGATCAGTAGCAACTCCGACACGCAAAGTCTTCAAAATGCCTCTAAAGGTGAAAAAGACTTGAAGTGGGAAGGTCTATATAATTACCATGCAAGCCGTAGCCACCTAGACATGAAAGTAGATGTAAAATGTGTATAAGGCAAGTAAAGCGGGAGGCTGGCATATGACTACAGAGTCTAGGCTATAGGATGAGCAGAGCAGATGTGTCTTTAGGCACTGCATCAATTTTAGGAAGACTTTTCCCATTGTCAATAGCTGGGGAATAGTGTTCCTCAGGGACACCTGAACCTGAAGAGATTTACCCTAAATTCTCGTAAGCTTTGGCATCTAAATGGCAAGGAGGGTTGCAGAGGACTCTGTTGGAGGAATTCGTGGATGGTAGGGGTGAAAGAGCCTGGGCAGACAATCGGGTGCATGGCCATGAACAAACTTGTGTACAATACACACCATTTGAAAGTGAAATATCTTGTCGATAGGTAAACAACGTGGTGATCTAATGGTGGGGTCATATGAGCTCTGTGCCTCAGGTCACAATTGAGCCATGCTGCTGGATTTTGTTCAGCAAATGCTGTGGGAGATGTCATTACAGGAATCCTTGAGAAAAACACCATGGCAAGGACTAGGCACACGTCTTTTGGGAAAACTGAAGGAAAGAGAGAATGCCCTGAAAAACCAAGGTTGTTAACCTCAGAAATTGTGTTGGACGTGATTCCATGGAGTCTGGCCCAGAGAAAGGGAGAGGTGAAGGGACTACTGTGCCCACTACCAAGATTTCACAATTTTAACAGCTTAAGCAAAGCAAAAAATGTGCATCCACGTTTGGGCCGGTTCCTACCTGGTGGTCCACTTTCATGAATATATGCATACCAGTGGCACACATGTGATAGCCGACATTGTGATCATCCGGATTTTGCACTAATGGGGCCATATAAATATTAAAAGTCTACAGTTGAAAGCAAACCTTGTTGACTTTGTACCCACTCCCATTACATGCAAATAAAGGACCAAACTTAGTGGGTTGGGATTAACTTAATTCTTGTCAACTGAAACCCAATAACAACAGCATGCGAGATCAGATTACCAAGTAGGGTTTCATAACCAATGCTGTCAAATGCGACAGAGGTCCAAGACTATTATTGTGCCCACTTGACCCTTGTGGCACACAGCTCTTCTCTAGAGTTTAGGATGGGCCTCAGGTTCTGGTTGACAATTGTTCACTAATCCCACAGACAGTATTGTTGCTTAGAAAAGGGAAATGTCACCATACCAGCCACCTTCTGGAACAGACTCCAATCACCACAGAGAACATTTTTGCAACACCAAAATCTTTATTTTTAACAACCACCAAAATTCATACCCAAACAATGCCAAACATATGGTCATCAATCTAAATCACAAAAATAAAGGTGTGGCATTTAACTCACATTAACACATGGACATCCCAAGTCATGAGAAGCCAGTGCTCCTGGCCCCACCCCTTGGAGAAAACTCAGCACCCAAAATGGTCACCTTTTGAGGGTGCTAGGCTGTGATTCGTATTTGCATTGAACTACACAAACACTGTCTAACATAGACGTTTTGATGCCCACTCCCTCGAAATATTCAACGAAGGAAATCCTTTGTTGCCAAAGTGCGGGTGCCAATCTGGCTGCAGGTCTGTTCGCAGCGGCGAAGGTGCTCCTGGGACCCCAGTACAAGCTTCTGCATCTAGCTGTAGTCTTTTTTCCATCTGTGATGGTGCTTCAGAGGCGGACTGCAGGATGGTTCTGTCTGTTTTGGTTGTTCTCGCTCTGGCTGCAGGTCCCATCTCTGCTTATGCGAAGTTGCTGTTGCGATTAAAGACATAGGCTGCTTGAGATGTGAAGGTGCTGCCATCACCAAGGCTGCAAGTTTTCTTTCCTGTAGCTCTGAAAGTGCTCCTTTGAGTGAAGCTGAAGATCTCCATCTGCGAAGGAGCTTTTCAGTGGGCCAAGCTCAGGCCTCTCTTGAGCTGTGAAGATGCAGCCGAATCACCCTGGCTGCAGACCGCCATTCTGCAGCTGTGAAAGTGCCCCTGTGAGGTGCATGGAGAACTGCTGTGAAGGTCTCAGACATCAAACATAATCCCCATCAAGGCTGTGACAGAGGGAGGAAGAATGAAGAGAAGATGACAGTATTAATTAACAAGATAAAGCTCAAACGCCCTCGTTATCAATGGTCAGTATTAAGGTCTGCTCAGAAATTGAAGTTTTCAGTCAAAATGGGATTACAAATCTCCACATCCAGTAGGTACTAATACTACATAGTTTACCAGGAACAAATCCTCCAGGTCATATTTGGGTGGTTTTTCCCCTCTGTAAATGGCCCGAAATTGTGTTTGTGTTAAAATCGTGGCAGTATTATCATGAGCTGCAGGTTATCTGCCAATGGGAGATGAACTTGTTATCGCCACTAAATCGGACACTCGTCAAACCAATGGCCAATATTTGTAATGCCGGGTGTGGTATTACTACCTAGGCACACCAGGAATCTCATATTGGGGGGCATAGAAGCCTCATTGCCCCCTAATGAAAAGAGCAACTGCCAGCAGCCACGCATGCATCCCTTCTCTTGCTTTCAATTCCTCATTTAGTCTCCAGATTCATCAGGATACATCCTCCTGCAGATTCCTCACCTTATTAAATATCCATTCAGGCTTCAGACTGACTCTGTAACCTGTTCCCTAGTAGTTGCTCGCCAGTTCTACTAAGTGGCACCATGCAGCTTTAGCCACAACTCCACTGAAGGATGTGATGACATTGGTGTTTGGTAGGAGCCAACCAGTATGCCAGCATCAGTTCCAGTTTTTCTGTGCCTCAAAGAGAAAGCTAGGCAATCAGCAATGATGTTCTCTTGGCAGAGCCCCATCCTAGGGCTCAGAGATTTGCCTGGAAGTAAGAGTTGGAAGCTATGTCCAGTAATAGAATTAAGGCTGAACATAAGATAATTCAGAGGCTGATAACCTATTCCCACACGATAACACTAATGCAGGTCTGTGTCTGGACTTACAGAATCCGAGTGGTTCAGACACATTACTGGAAAGGGACATTATTTTGCAATCTGGGTCTCCCTCAGAGAAGATTTCTTCATTTATCACTGCTGTACAATAATCTGAAGTCTTAGACTGCGCCTCTGCATAGGGCAGAGTCCATTTCGTCATTTGACCAGAGATTTTGCACACAGATTTTCAAGGCAGCGGTCTTCACCCTCCAGAACAAAGGGGCAACAGAGGCAGAGCGTCTAGAAGAAAGGGACACAGGATTCTACTTACTCTACTTATTGGTCCTCAAGAAGGGTGGAAGTTTAAGCACCATCCTGGATCTCGTGTTCTTTCAGCAAAACACACACAAGATTTTGTTAATAAGCCATGTTTTGTGGGCCCTAAACCTGGTGGAATAGTTGGCATCCCTGGACCACTCAAATGACCATTTCCACCTCCCAAACCTACCCCCCTACAAACGTTACCCGAGGTTTACAGTGGGATCTCAGCATTATCATTTCATAGTTCTACTGTTGGATTGATGACCGCTCCATGCATCTTTGCAACACTGGTGGTTGTGAGCCTTAGCGCAACAATCAGGATTCCATTTATTTCCATAGCTGTATTACTGGATCTTGAAAATGGAGTTCAAGTATCACCTTCAGCAGAAGGGAGCTCTCTTCCATGAATTGGGCTTTACCCTCATCACCCAAAAGTGTAGCCTCTTGCCACATGAGAGGTTTACTGTCAAAGGGGCAATTCTAGATACGAGCAGTATGAAGACCTTTCACCTTCTCAGAGGATTGCGGCTATTAGAAAAAAAAGTGATTCTTAAGTTTCTGACTAGCTCAAATCATGGTTCTGCAGAACTTCTGCCTGCTTGGTCTCAAGGCCCTCTGCGTCTTGTTGGTGCAACATTCCAGGTGGCATATAAGAGTGTATTAGTGGTGCCTGGAGAGATGGTGGCCTTAGAATCAGTGAATCCCCATTTCTCTGTCACAGATCTTCCCGTCTGCTAAATCAGATCTGCACTGGTAGATAGATCTCTCGAAACGTTTTATGGGCCCTACCTGTATCCCTCTACATGTGCAAGCTACTGTGGTGACAGACACCTCCTTACTGTGCTGGGGTGCTTACCTGGGAAACAAAGAAACATTTGGTCTGCATCATGCCAGCACCTGCTCATAAATGCTCTGGAACAGATGTGTCCGATTTAGCTGCAAAGGGGTTTCTATCTTCTATCTCGAGGAATCCTGGTCAGACTGTCTCACACCACCTCAACACTGTCCATTTCATCAACAGAGTTGTAAAGAGTCATGAACCCTGTGTCAGAGGTAATTTACCTGTGGCAGTGGGTGCAGCGATGGGGGATTTTCCAGGTAGTGGTTCAATTTGTAGGTTTCCTCAATGCTGCTGATCACTGGAGGACCATGATTGGGAACTACACAACAGAGTGACCAAAGCAATCTTCTTCAGATTAGGGTTCCCTAAGTGGACCGCCACGCCACAACCCAGAAAAGGAAGTGACCATAGGTTTGTGGCATACATGGGTCTATGTGGGATGCCTTTAGGTTCAGCAGGTCTCAGGGCCTGATGTCTGCATTACCTCCCAATCTGCCTCTATCAGAAGTAGTGCAGAAGGTGCGAGGGGGATCAAGTACCGTGGTTCCCAATTGTCCCAAAATGGCCAACTATGATCTGATACTCGGAATTCGTTGACACTCTGCATTCAGCCACCTCTTCCTCTCCCGCAAATAGTGGATCGCTCTTGAAGCGGGATGCTCAGGTCCTCCACCCAGTCCTCAAATGCTGAAGTTCCACCCATGGAAATTGAGATCTGCAAGCAAGTCCCTTAAAGCTTGCTTTTCTGCGGTCTTGAAATTACACTGAAGCTTGAATTGTCAATTGTTAAAGATGTATGGCTGTGCTGTCTCCATCCATGTGTCTTCCTGATCAACCTTCCTTGTTTTGATTGCCTTTGGTGGCACATTTTCTGACACTCTAGATTTTCTTATTTCCTCCCATTCAGTTTATCGTTTCCTAGTGTGATCTGAACCTTGTGTTAGCCTTCTTAATTGAATTTCCATTCAAGCTTATGTTGGAGAAACTCAGGCTCTCTCAGCTCATTAACCTTACACAGTTTTTTTTCAACCTCCATGGTATCTCCACTTCACATGGGCCAGTCTGTCACCCTTACTTTTTTCTTCCCTCCACCACTTCCAACAAAGGAGGAGTGTCTGCATAGGCTGGAGCCCAGATCTGGTGGGTCCTAGTACACTGATTATATGTACTAGGACAGTCAATAATCCGCTCTTCCCAGAGTTTGATACTGCAAAAAAAACTAAACTGGCAAGGCTGTAACTGAACACGCCATTTTGCACTAGGTCACCTTCTGCATGAAGATCTGCTATGGCTTGGCCAAGAAAGACCCTCTGGAGGGCATTCATAAGCACTCCACGAGGTCAATGGCTGCTTCAACAGATCTTTCCAGAGGCATTTCGGTTGCCGACATCTGCTAGGTGGCTGCAGGGTCATCTTTACGTAGTTCTGGCAAACAAATGTCTCAGACACACAGTGATGGGGTTTTTCCCCACACTGTTGCATGGATTTCTTAGTTAGCGGGTGCTACTCCCTCCCAGGGAAGCATTGCTTTGGGACTAATTCATACAGGTGATAAATCTGCAGGAAGAAGTATCCATCAGAAGAAAATATTACTTACATACGTAAAGTAATTTCAGGTGGATGCATAATCTTCTTGAAGACCTCTCACCTGTGAATTAGTGCAGAGTTTAGTAAGTTTCTAGATTATGGTAACATTATGCACTGTTTTTGTCACGGTCGTTTCCACTGTCTCAGCTTCTCTCCGCATGCCTTAATGGGGTGTGGAAACTTTTCAGGAAATGACACCAGAGTGCTGTTTGGTGCCTAATGTATGTAGGTGTCATCACATCTGGCTGCGGAGTTGCAGCTCAAGCCACAAGAAGAAACCTGCCAGCACCTGAAAGGCACTGTTAGAGAACCGTTTTTGGGCCTAGACTGAAGCTACAAAGGATCCTTTCTTAAAGTAAGGAATATGCCAGAAGAGTATGTATCCACCAGAAACATTACCAAAGGTAAGTACCTTATTTTTCTTTACAACACTCACAGACCCGTTTGATTTGACTACTATTGCCCACCATGTTTCTCTAGCAACACATACACTGCCGTACGTTCTATGCCAAACAAACAAACACTTGTTTCTTCCGGTCATCCCACTTGACATTTCTTGATCTACACCACCCGGCTTATCCTGCCACCCATCCCCAGAGACACAAGCCTTGGCTTGCCAGTTTATTTGTTCATTTTCACTGTGGCATGTCAGACCGGATGACATGAAGTTCTTCTACCTTCCCCATTCCTGTAGAACGGATTTGAGCCTGCACGCCTCTGTACTCTAATAGTATAGCTTAAGAGACACTCTTCTGATGTTTCTATGAATCATTTTGTCCTATAACAGTCACCTGGGAAAGGTATATTTAGTGACGCGGCAGAGAGGCATGCTTGAGGTGAGAACATGTGATATTGGTTACTCCTTAAAAGCCATATTCAATACAGACATGTAACTAAGAACAAATGGGTGACACAGGAAAACATTGTAGGATTTTCTCAGTCACAGAGCATAGCTCTTGTAAGCCTAAACAGACCCAACAAGTTCCCTTATGAGAAACCAGGTCTTAAAGCCTCGCTTCTTCTCTGTAATCCCTTTCTTACACAGTTTGCCCAAAAATTACAAGGCCTGGTACTGCAGTCTATCTGGACACGGGCAGCAGCAGACCTGACTTGTGGATATGCCCTGGGCTCGAGCTGCTCACCCCACAATTAAATCTGTGTTTCTTGCACCCAAAACACATAAAAAGGTACTAGATGAAAAACAATATTCAATGCGGTGGCACCTGGATGCGTGCAGTTTCTGGTAAGTTGTTCTTTTGGACTAGCCACAGCCAAATCAACAGGTCGTGTTGGTCCCCTGCTGCCAGCAGTCAAGGAAACTCCAATGCTAAACTAGAACTTTCTCTCCAATAAACAAAAGATGCATCTCTCCCATCAGTGAAGGATGTCTACAGGCAGGACTCAAACAGCTAGGTCTGGCAGCAAAACCAGGGGAGGGGTCACCCTCAAGGGGTGAAACAGGTAGCCAAAAAGCAAGACTATTCTAGAACCCAGTTAAAAGGTCAAGAGGTCACTGGTATTGGTTTTGGAGTAAATTCTGTAGCTCCCAGACCAAATTCCTCCCCGTCCCACTGCACTCTCAGCTACCTTCCTTGTGCCCGGACAACCTTAAAGATAAACAGATGCAGCTCATTTCACCCCTGCAGACGGAGGCTAGTTAGGGGTGAGGATAGTTCCTCCACATGATTCTGCAGGCCCACAATCCAGCAGGCACTGCATCATAAAGATCCATGCCCAGGGCACAGAACTGTGCCTCTTTTGACTGTTCTGAGCTATGGGCGAGAGCCAATCAACTGAGCTGCATGGCTTCCTCTTGTCAGCAGCGGGTCAGACCCTTGACACCACAGTTAGCACCTTTCAAGCTTATCCATCCGACATTTTGTATTCCTTCCATGTATAACACAGATGACCGCTTTAAAACCCCCAAAATGCGCACTGGGCAACTGAAAGGTTTCTGAGTCCCAGTAGGAGGACATGTATGCCTTGTACCTGCTGCCCAGCACGAAAAGGTCACTTGTGCCCACCTGGCTTGTACATGCTGTCCCTCAGGAGGACCACCAGCTCCTCAGGCAGGGTCTGCATCTCCTCCTGGAACTTCCGGCGGCCCTCTTGGGTCAGCTTCCACAGGCAAGACTTGCGCTTGCTCCCACCACAAGCTAGGTTTGTGATTTTCTGGAAGCTGCTACTGAAGCACAGGTTGTGGCGGACAGTGTTCTTCCAGCCTTCTGGAGCCGTTCGAAAGAAAGGAAAGTGCTCTCTGTAAACGAAGCGATAAAACAAATTCAGACCATTTATTAATCTCCATCTCAAGCATTTTAGCTATCCATCCATCTACAGAACATTGGCCCCACAACCAGACCACACCTCATCTTTAGTATTTTCAGCACTAATAGGTCACCCTGGTGGCAAACATTATAAAATTCCTTATTATATAAAGGCAGAACAAGATCAAAATGCGAATTTGGCACAAACATGCCCTCACATGGGCCCTAGTGGATTATAAGGATATCTGTTCTGACTGAGCTGTGCATACCCTATCAGGGTGGCTGGAGTCATTAAGCATTACCAACAGCCCAGCCTGCCTCTGCTGCCCAATTTGCTGCACAGTACAAAAAGTCGGGAACCAACACATGCTCCTTTATCAAATCCCAACGTAGACATCAGTTTTCTGAAAGCAACTTCTCTCTTCATCATGTTGAGCTAGGTGGGGTTTGAAATTACAAATCAAAGTAGCCAATTGTGCTATTTCCACCATCTAACGAAATATACACAGACAACCTTCTTCCCCCAACATCATCCCCTCTCAAACAAGTACTATTAACTGCAGCTCACCGACTAATACTCTGCATAGATCACTGTGAATCAGGTTCAATTGTATGACAGACCGGGGGAATAGGACTGGTGGTACATCCCTGGAATAGAAACAAAGTTACCTAACAAAGTTGTAAATCTGCTGTACGTTGAGGCTGCCATGAGAACTTCGTAGTGCCACGGAGATGAGGATGCAGTAGTTGATTGGTGGTCGAGGCCACTTGTTACTCATATCAGCTCTCCTCCGGAGCCGGAGGTTCTTGCTATGGGTTGGCATCCTCTTTGGTACCCCGAGCGGGGGAAGGAACATGTCAAGTTCTTGGGGCAGTGGGAAGTCCAACGAGGATGAGGAGAAGTCATCTTCAATCACCTACAAGCAAAAAGGAGGTGAAAGGAAATGTGAAGAAAGAGAAACGGCAAAGAGGTGGAAAACTAATGGGGTGGTGCTAAGCACCAGCTGAACTTCAGGCTACTGCTGACCAACTTGTCCCACATGCTCAACATGTTGACAGCCCCAGGCACAGCAGGCCTCACATCCAAAGTATGGACAAACTCAAAGCTCATATACCTTTCTCTTTCATGGGAGCATAGTATTTAGGGACTCTCACAATTCAGGAAATTCATTTTCTCAAACCTTGGAGAGATCATCCATTTCAATTTGCCCTCCCCCGCCCCCACACACATACTTCCCTTAGAGAGAATTGCAAGGCAGAAGTTCCAGGAAAGCAAAAGGGATAAGAAGAAATGGGAAACTGCTGGACATTTGGAGTTCCAGCTACTGATATTATGACCATACTGGTTTCCTTCCCTGGAATTACATTCTCAAGTGCTCCAATCTCTACAATTACTCATTCATCAGCCAATAACAAGCTCCTGCTTGCAGCAATAACTGCTTATAGGGGGTTACGCAGACAGTCATTCTTGGATGAACCTACCCTCCTGACCTGGTCAAGTCTTGCTTTGGATCACAACATGGCAGTAATTCAACTCTAATTTATATTAAAGAGAAGAGGTGGAGGGCTAGTGATCGACTCTGCAGTACCGATGCAAATAAATGAATGAGTGCTGCCTTTGATAAAATGTACCATCGAATCCATGCTGCATGTTTAGATTATGGGCAGAGACTACAGCGGATGACAAAATCATGAGTCACCTCCTCCCTTTCTCATTGTTTACAACTGGTCATGCTTAGGCTCTTCTTGCCCAGCTCAAGAGGCTTTCATGTAGACTTCCTCTGGGCTGTTTAGTTTTCCCCTACATTTTAAAGGGTACATGCTACTGCTGTTAGCGGGGAGGGGCATCAGTCCATTCATGTCACAATATTAGATCTATCTGTACTTAGCCTGCGTGTGGTACAACTTAGGTGGGGGCTTATACCAGATCTAGAATTGCCCAATTTTCCTTCAACTAAAATGTAAAACCAGGAGTGGCTCAGTCTTCCCACCTTCCATTCGTCGGGTTGCTGTGGTTTAACCTAATCACTGAAGTTGAATTGAAATTTGTGGTCAATTAATCTTCCAAATGTTAACATTTAGATTTAAGGAGTTTCCCATTAACAGCTCTTTGATCCAGTTACCAGCCCCTTAAGGAACTCCTTTCCATGGAACATGTGTACACTGACAGGTCATATCCTGAGTTCTTGAAAAAGTGTGCTCTCCTTGTGGTTACATTTTCAAAGGGGAGCCATGTGTTCTTCTGTGGTCCTGCTGGGTATACAATGGATGCTTGAACCAATGGGCTTCATTAACTTACTGATCCCTCACTGGAGGATGACGGCATCTCCTCAGACTCCTCGCCACAAGCCTCTTCCATGGTGGGTGAAGAGTCCTGTGCAGTGGTTGAGATGGGTGTGGCTGGCACTCTTGAGACAGGCCTCACTGGCACAATGAGTTCTGGCACCTCCAGCTTAGAGTACGGCCATGTGCAGACCTTGCTGGGGCTCACCAGTAGCCAGAGGCTGGGCTGAAAGCTGCACCCTGTGCCAAGGAGATGTAGAAAGGTTCGTTAAAGACATTTCTATGAGAAGAAATCTGCATGCGCTTACACTCTTACACCAAGAATACAAATTCAGTCATTTGCAGAAAACTGTTTTGTCTTTATATATAAACGATTTGCCTTTCCTTCTAGAGTAGACTATAGAGTTCATGGATGCTGAAGCACGAGTAACCACACTTATTTGTAGAGGATGCCACTTAAAAAAATATATATATTCGTTTATTAATTTTCTGAACAATAAGAAGCAGACAACAAATCCCACAAGGTGAGTTAGACGAATTTCCAGAAGGGGCATTAACAGTCAAATATCAGCAGGATACATGGTTCAAGTCACATCAGATGGGAATAAGGCAAGTTTATAGAGTAGTACCGTTGAGGCCAATTGTAAACAATGGGGCAACAGAGCACAGGATGTAGAAGTCATCCAGGAGCACACAGTCAGTTTATCAGTTAAGGGCAACCGAGTAGAGACGTAACGAGTAGTTTCAAAGAGCTTACCAAATGTCCTCCGGCCTGGAAGAAGGTGGTTGCAGTGACGCATACACTTGTTGCATCACAGTACATCATACCAGCTAGCCAAGCTTTTCCCCTAGGACGAATACCACTGCGCCCCTATCTCACTTTTTAGCCAACAGTAACAATATGGCAGAAAATTGGCAAACACTCTTTTAGCACGTCTGCCACATAGACCAGGAGTGCCATGAGGGGGTCTAGTTGGAGCTCCATCATCAAAGAAATGCACCAAAACACCTTGCCCCAGTATGTACCTATATGTGGACATGTCCAGTTCAAATGTACAAGTCTGTATCTGCCGTATTGCATTTAGGGCATTGGGAGGACGTGGTGTGGTGTGGTGTGGTCAAGCTGGCTAGGGTGCTTGGTGTGACATATGTCTTTTTTTTGTTTGAGGAATAAAAATTACAACATTTTTGATGTTATTTTAACAAATGTCTGCACAAGTCACATATTTACACATAGAATACAAATAGTCAGATAGCATAAGCAATCTACCCATTATTAGCTTATATGCGCTGCTTGTTCGCACGTCACGCAAGATATATAGTGCGTGCTTATGTTTCAAGAAACAGGGAATGTATGAACTTGAATAGAGTTGCGTTGCACCACTTGGGCCCATGAGGTAGTGCCAATCCTGCTCGATGTTCCTATGTTTCCCCTGCAACGCGCGCTGTAGTTTTAGCAGTGTCTCACCTGCCTACTATGGGCTCGATATACTGTACGCGCCTGAGTGAGTAAATATGATGTGCCTGGTTGTGTACGTGAGGTGCATAGCCAGTGGGGCAGGCCGCCTCCTTGTTCTGTGAGGTGCCGAGCAGCGCTTGACATAGCATGCGTGACCCCGGGCCTTACCAGCCGTCCCTTCTATAGAGAGGTCTCAGAAGACTCCAGGTCATCTTGCCACGAGTTCCTGAAATCTAGCAGTATCACGCCCCACGCCTCTGCCAGTGGGAGCATCCGCAATCTCAGTGCGTCCTCCCGGCGCAACGCCACGCTCTCCACCCAGCATGTCAATGAATGTTGCCAGGATTTTATATTTGGCGGCTCCGGAGATTTCCAGCGCCTAGTGATTAGACCCTTGGCTACAATCAGGCTGAGGTCTATGAATCGGGACGTAACTTTATACTTTAGTTCTACGGAATAGGCCCAGTAGGCACACCTCCCATGAGTGCTCTATCGCACGACCCCTGCAGTCCACTAAGTGCGTTATGACCGCTCTCTGATAAGGGTTGCGCAGGCCCACGACATGTGCAACAGATTGGCATCTATCAGTTTACATCTCGGGCACCCGGCATCCATTCAGTTAAACTTTCTGTTGATCTTGGCTGGCGTCATGTACGCCCTTTGAAGGATGTAGTATTATATTAAATGGAATTGGGCGTTCCTCTGGGTATATGAAGGCCCTTCCAAAATGCCTGGCCACTCGCGATCAGTGCACTGTCTCTGCAGGTCCGCATCCCAGCGCTGTCTAAGTGGTGTCAATGATTGTGCAGAGTGCGTCCACAGGGACTCAGCAAACCATTTGGTAAGGTGTCTGCCAGTGCCCAACTCATGAAGATATTGAACGGTGAGATGAGTCGTGGGCTCACAAGCCATGTTGCCCCACAGGACTCTTGGTGCCCCCATTAGTGTGCATATAACAGGAATTGGCCCTGCGGCAGGCCGCTGTCTCCTGCTACCGCGTGGAATGGCACTAGTAGCTGGTCTTGATACAGATCTTCAATAAAGTTCAACTCATGAGAATATTCAAGTGTTTTTTATTCTTGTACTTTTTTTGTTTATTCATGAAATACTACTTTTTTCAGTAATATTACTGAAGAAAGTAGTATTTTAAGAACAAACAAAAAAAGTACAAGAATTGAGAAGAATAAAACACTTGATTATTCCCATAAGTTGAACTTCATTGAAAATTTAAAACAGAGTGTGACTTGGAGACGCTTCCCCAACGGGGAACAGCGCTAGTTATTTCAATTGATCCTATCCTCACACTCAGGAAGATTCACCAACCAGCACTAACGAACACACTGAACTCTGGTTTACCTAAGTGACACACAACACCTCAGGAGTGCAAAGGTCCGATCTCCATTTGGAAGAATATTTCAATACAGATCTCCCAGGGTCTACAGCCCCGCCATTTCCCAGGGGGCAAGCTTACCAGCCGAGACTGCACCCCAGTGGCATGGCGTGCCACGTATGGGCAGGGAGTAGGCATACGGAATAGTCCATTTTGTGAGCTTTAGGCTCCGACGAAAGCATTTATATGCAACGGCCATCGGGAGCTGGATCGGGGATACACCCCGCCTGCCCGGGTGGAATAAAGCTGTCATTTGAGGCTGCGTGCAGCCCGGTTGCTGCATCGCAATGTCCGCCAACTGCATGCCACTGATCTAACGATCCACCCATTGGAGTTGCGAAGCCAAATAATAGTGCTCCATGTTGGGGACGGCTAATCCACCACGATCAACGGGCAAATAAAGCTTTGTTAGCACCACTCAGCTGCGGGTGCCAAGCTAAATGAATTGCCTCAGGCCTTGTTCGAAAGCGTGAAAAACGAGGGCTTGATATATATATTGGCAGGTCTGTAAAGTAGTAAAGTAGCCGTGGGAGCACCACCATCTACAGTAGTGCAATGCAGCTCATGGTGGCTAGTGGAAGGGCGCGCCATAGGGAGATCTGCAATCTCACTGCTGTTACGGCCCATACAGTGTTGCCTTCCAGAAGGTATTTCACTTGGCGATAGGTTCTGACTCCCAGGTAATGGAATGCCGAAGTCTGCCACGGTACCGGGGTAAAGGGGTGACATAGGTCTCATGTAAGATTTGCAAAAGGCGTTCATGCCTGCGGTTGGGAGACTAACTTCGACTGCGACCAGCAGCAGTACCACTCTTTGTCAGTTAGTTGGCAGCCTAAATCTCATCCCCATTTCTGCATAATCTTTCCATCGTGTGTTGCTGTTATGGTCGCGCAGGCCCGATAGAGCTTAGAGATCAGTCTCTCCCCCCCTTACCCCACCCCCCGAGTATTAGAGATTAATAACATCAAAGGAGGAAAATCATCAGGAGCTAATGTGTAAGAGGGAATGTGGGCATGCAGAGGGTCATGCAAGTGCCGCAGAATGAAATGGTCCATATGTGTGGCATTTGCAAATCTAATGTCAGTATGTGAGGTGGCATGGCCATCCGGGAAGAGATCCCCTATGGTGTGCAAATCATGATGAGTCAATGTGTGGTGTACCACTTTCTCCTGGGTCAATTGTAGCCACGGCTGGTTTGCTAACGGTAGCGCATGCAAGTACAGAGGGCCTTCTCCCCAGGAGTCGGCAGAGCTTCCTCCATGCCCAACTTATGCTGGACAAGGTCTGTATGTCAGATGGGTCAAATTTAAGACACCGTGGCAATAGAGACACCAGGGGAATGTCCTCCACCTGGTCACATTCTGGTATGGCACATGGTAAACTAGCATCTGCATGAAACCAATGAGACATACATTGGCACTGCGCTGCTAGATAGTAGATTTGAAAGTTTGAGACCAGCACCCACCTCTGTCGTAGGGAAGTACAAGTGTATCCTACCACATCCAAGGCCTACTGCCAGCCCAAATAAAGGTGCAGCAACAGACCCCAGAGGATGAAGTTGATGAACCAGCAGGCCCATAGCAATTATAAAAACAAATGGTGACAAGGGGCATCCCTGGCGCATACCCCTGGTTATGGCAAATGGCTCAGTGACCGAGCCATTCACCCTTAACCAGACCATTGAATTGGAGGACAGAAGCATCATAAAGCAGTGAAGCCACAGGGTAGCCCCAGCTTCTGTAGCATCACATGAAGGAAGGGCCACTCAAAGGAATCAAAGGCCTTCTCTGCATGGATCAAGGCGACAGCGGCTGGTACATATGGGGAGACCCTGTTGAGCACCACAAACATAGTACGAAGTTTGAAGGATGTGGATCTATGGGGACAAATCCTGTCTGGATTGAAGAAAGTAACTGATCCAACAACAAGAACAACTGGGTGGCTTTCGCCTTAGCCAGGATTTTGTTTGTAAAGTTTAGTAACAAGAGAGATCTGTAAGAAGTACAGAGGTGAGGGTCCTTACCTGGCTTCACCAGTAATGTGATAACTGCTTCTCGCAGCGAGCGTGGTAAGACTCCTTCCAGGAGGGCCTCAGCGCACATGTCCAATGGATGCGGGGCAAGGATATGTTTGAATGCCTAATAGAAAACACCTGTAAGGCCATCCAGGCCAGGGGACTTTGAGCCCTCTAAGGAATCAATTGCCTGGATGATGTTCTCAGCTAAGATAGGCTCGCTCCGGAATTATCATTTTGCATCAGTTATCCATACCAGCGCAATTTCCACCAGATACTGTGCCTTTGCATCCGCCTCCCCGTAAAGTCTGGAGGATTACCTTGGTTTATAATATTGAAGTAGCTTGCAGATAATGTTGTTGTTAGCAGTGACCAGCCCACCCGCATCCAGGTGGAGCTCGGAGATGTATTCTGTGCCACAGGTAAGGTGCAGTAGGCGGGCCAACTTGCATCCCAGGACACCAGTGTGTTTGGAGACGCACACTCCCCGTGTGTATGCCACAAGGTAGACTGACGCATAACGGAGCCTTATTTAGCTCAAAATATTCACATATGGAGTCGTGCAGTTTGGAGCGGAATACTGTGTCCAGGAGAGCAGCGCCAGGAAAACACCACCTCCTCTCCAGCCCGCTCTCCATATGGTACCTTCAACACCATCCTCACTGAGAATGATTCAATAAGGTATGCAGTAGATAACGGATATCATCTAGCCACAGGGTAGCATGTGCCGATTTGAACCAGTAGTCTATGCGTGCCCACACCGCATGGGGTGCCGGGTAGAACATGTACTCAGGCATGTTATCGTGTTTGTGGCACCAAGCGCCCTTGAGGATGCAAGTGTTGCTTATATCATGGATAAAACTTGAGGCTTGTGGTTTTTCGACTGTATTGACGCCAATGGAGTCTATTGTTGGATTCAGTCATATTGGGTGGGTATCTCAATATAGTACAGTGTCAGAGTCAATGCATCCCATGATGGATTAAAGTTCTTGAAAAAAAAAGGTAGAAGCATGCACTTTGGGAGCATAAACATTAATCAGTAGAAGGCGCTGTCCAGCCAGCTTGCCCACAAGGATCATGTAGCGTCCCTTTGTGTCAATAAAACTTGCAGTATGGATGCAAGGGATTCTTTTATGAAGGAGTGTGCATACTGCCCGTAAATCTGTGCTGTAATTAGAGAAATATCTATGTGAGCCCCATGTAGTCACGAAAGTTGGCATGTCCTGGGGAAGGGGGAGGTGTGTCTCCTGTAAGAAAGCAACTTTCACTCCATGTTTATTGAGATATAATGGTACTGGTCTGCCTTTACGGGGGTTGTTTAGGCCTCGGATGTTCTATGTCAAAAATGTGAGTTCAGCCAGGTGATGCCGTCCCCCTTGCGTCATAGTCATGGTCGGAAAAGTGAGTCTGGTATTGTCTGCATGGTGAGGACTGTCCCCTTCCAAACAGGTGTCATAGTAAAAACAAAATTACAATACTCATATGAACAGTCCCTTACCTCCCTCCACCCAAACCAGGCACCAAATTGCCCAGCGAATCCCAGTGAAATAAAAAAATGTTTTTTTTTTAAAAAGTGCGCTATATACCTTGGGAGGTAGGCAAGGCTATGGCAAACAGAGCCCATGTGATGAGAGCTACCTGATGCATAACAGAAAAGCACAGGTTACAGGAGGATCATTCCAACACAAGAACAATGCTGTATGTTTGAAAGGGAGATACTGCCCAGGGGCATGTGTACAGAGCAGAAAACACAGGTAGACTAATGGAAGATCAGCTCAGTCAGGAGGGAAAAGATCGGTGTACGTGAGGCATGCAGATCGGAGGAATGTGCTCCAGTGTGGTTCGCGGGGATGTGGACCTGCCCGTTCCAATTTGTTTACAGAAGGTAATCACCTCTGCTGGGGAGTTGAAGGACTGGGCCTTCCCATTTGCATCCACACACAATCTGGCGGGGTACAACATGCAGTATTTCAGTCTTGCTCGCAGACTAGGACTTTAGCATCTTGAAACCTGTGCCGTGCCTCTTGCACCACTGAGGTGAAATCAGGATAGAAGGAGAGGGTGGCTCCCAGATATTGCATTGGGCTGCATTCACAGGGCAAGCGCTGCGTTGTGTCCCTATCTCTGTAGTTTAGTAAGCTTGCAACAATGGGACAAGAGGTGCCCTGGTGGTGGGCTGGAGCCTAAAGTTCTATGGGTTCTTGCCATCACAAATGTGTTTGTATCTTTGGCGGTCAAAGAGTTCCGCACAGAGACGTTCTACAGACTGATCCGGGTGCCCTATGTCTGTAGATTCCGTGATTTCCATGATCCTGACAAAGACCGTTATTGAAACCAAAGTCATACTGAGGCGGAATATAAACTAATAGGTGGGCCATGGATACAAATTGTTTAAAAGAGGAACTAAGATTAACCGTTTGGTGCATGATTAGATCAACATGAAGAATATGACAATTTTAAAAATAAATCGGTGCGATAAGAAGCAATAGAAGCACTATTGAATACTGTTAATTATTAAAGCAGTCACTTAAAACGAGTGACAACACCTCCTCTGTGAGTAGGGACAACTTGCCATTTCAGTGTAAAATAGAATTGCCATAATTGAGAAAGTCGACCCTGACCATGAGTTAGGGAGGACAGTAGAAGTATTGCTATTTTTTAGTTGCTACGCCAATGAGCGTTCTATAAGTTCCTGGTATTTGGAAACCAGTCGCCTAGTCTTGTGTTAAAATAACCCCCCTACCCTTTCCCATTGTCTAGTGTGTCTTATTTTATTTTCACAGGCACAAATTGACCTTTAGGAACATGACATAGTTTCATTCCATTCACTGTGGGCACATTAGGAAATGCCTTTATGTACCCTTCACCCATGGAAACAATAACGGTCTCTATACACTACACCCTCTGGTCCTGAAGAAAAGCCCACCCGACAGACTGGCGCAGAAGGGCTGAAACATGTCGACCTAAATCACAACTGAAGAGTGAGAGAGTCATAATCACTCTCAATCACCTACATTGTTTTTATTGCCTCCTAGAACCAGAACTATTAAAACACATTTCTGGTAAAGAGAGACTTTTAATCACCTTCACTACACCCTATCACAATCACTATTCCTGATCACTACTGATCCTAACAAAGGGTATTACCTCCTGGTGGAGGCTGCATAAAAACGAAACCCTATGATTATGCAGACACGTGCGAGGGCTAGCGGAGAATCAAGATATACCGCTTGACATTACCACCAAAAAACACGTGCATGAGGGTTTTTTATTGGGACTAGAAATAACGAATACCGCATACCCGATGTTATGCAGGACAAGTGATCCTTCTCATATGATTATATGGTATTGACCCAAGGGAATTGAATGGATCACAGATTCCTTCCCTCCCCACCCATTGATCTCGTATATTAAGCAGCTGGGATATGTATCTTCTGTACCCATGCCCAGGACCTGCTGATTAGTTGAGATAGCTTTTGATGAGAAAGGAGAGCAGCAGCCGGGCTGACAGCACAGGAGAGTGCAGAGGGCATGCCAAAGGTCGAAAGACCCCCCTCCCCCAGGCGACATTCATCAGTCTTCAGCAGCATTGGCATTTAAAGGAAATAATGGGGCCAAGTGTAGCGGAGGCAAGAGGGGAATTGTGGCCACACGCTTCAATGATAGGCAGTCATAGCAGCCAATTACCGCTGCCCAATCCCTGCCGCCGATCCGACCAGGTTGAGGAGGCCCCCGTAACACCAAGAGGCCCCCTGCGGAGCCTGCAGCCACCACAATACACAACTTACCAGTAGGCAGATATGCTGCCTGGAGGGGAAGTGCACCGTCGCCACAGGGACCACCGCCAGTATTGGTGAAGTGTCACACTCAGGCCACTGAGCTGTCATCGGGCATAGGCCTCAGGGGCCTGCGCGTATCCCAGAGGAGCTCAGCTGGTAGCCCGAGGCAGCAAGGACGCACTAGTTGTCGTCAATTACGAGTGGAGGCACAGCAAGGCTCGATAGGCTAGTCCTCAGGCTCACCTGCAGCCTGGTCGCCGCGGGACCTCTGAGGTGAACGCTGGGCCTCGCACGCTTGCACACAGTTACTTAGCTCCCTAGTACTGCATCGCCGAGAGGATGGCAGTATTCTTCGCTGCTTAGAAAGGCGCAGCCAGATCTCCTGTTTCTGATGTGGGGTGATTACATTTGGGTGATGCCACCATAACAGCTGGAACACCAATAGGTCTGACATGTCTCTTAAGCACGTTTCATATGTTTTGCAGTGGTAGAGGGCTAGTAATATATATATATATTTTAAAGATAGGATTTTAAACCCACATGTACAGCATCCACCTAGATTTCACAACTTTTGACCGGGTATCTAATTATGAATATTTAGGCGACTAAGAGAAAGGACAGGAAATGGGGCCATTAGCTTGGGCATTACTGTGCCCTAGAGATGGTGCCTTGAGAGGAATTATAAAAGGGCAAGGAGTTAGGGCTTAAGCAACAACTATTAGTCTCTTTCATGCAAAGGCAGTAATATATTGAGCACAACTTTGGGAGATACAAAAAGGAGATGCACTGGCTACCCGAGACTTTTTTTGGGGGGGGGAAAGTCTTCCCAGGTTAGCTAAGAGTGCCTCCAACTTTCCTCCTAATAAGGACTTAGGTTGCGAATTGATTATTTATAACATTAGTCTAAGTTTAAGAAAATTGGTTGGTTTAACAAACTGAAAAGTGAGCGTACCGCAATAGGGCTAGAGGGTTATGGTATGTTAGGGATCCTGCACTACGTCCCAGTAAGGCTCTAATTAAGAAACAATACTGGGAGTGGGTGGTCCAGTCCTCTTTAAGTTACCACAAATGGGGCAGTCTTACATCGGATTTATTTTCTGGAGTTCAAACTGACAAGAAAATTTGAGAAATACTTGAGAGGCCATTACAGTTCAGCTGGAGAGAAAGCTCTACATGCAATTTAGATTTGGCTCAATTCTGGTGAACTCGCTCACAGCCTCCTGGCGAAAGTCTCCCACTCAACTGGGGTTTTGTCCAGGATGTCTTTTAGCTGTTGAGTCGATAGCCCACACACTTTTTGCTTGTCCTCTTTATAGAGCCCCACGATCGAGATGATTAGCCCCTCTTTGTAAGTGTCTCTGCACATCTTAAAATCTGACACTAGGTTGCTGATAGTTTGCGCAGTTACCAAGTTCCTAGGCAAGATGAGAACTATCAGAAGATCTTTGCTGAAAATTGCTAATTGATTATCTCTGGTGGATGTATAAAGAGCTTTCTGTTTTAACTTTTCAAATTATCGCCTAGTTTTAATCTCTCACAGCTTATTTATTCAATAGAACTTTAATGTGTTATTGTAAGCACCTTAATTCCTTTGTACTGTATGAATTTGCATTTTATATGGTCTGTGGACCGGGGAACTATGACGGGGCTAATGCAATTTGTACTTGGATATCTCCCTCGTACAGTTTTACTGAGTATTGATAATAGAGCTATGTTACTCATAGAGGTATTAATGAGTATTAGGTAGAATCGCTGCAAATAAGAGATCCTCTGGGTGTTTGGCGCTCTTGTATTTATATTTAGAAATGTTAACAGCAATACTAGTGTATATATGTATTTTATCCATTTCTACATTTGTCTTTTTATAAAGCCATGTTGATGTCCATCAATAGCTTACTTTTGTAGATTCATATAATGTACATAAACTGTGAATGTGGAAAACTTGTATTGCATCCTTGCCGAAATAAAGTATTTGAATTGAATAACTATAGTCTCAAACTTTTGATTTATTGGGTAAAGGTTTGAAGCATTACTGCAAAAAGATATGTCAGCTCTTTACAAACTTATGAAAGACGGTAAAAACCTCTATTAACAATTCTTTTTGTGTGAGAACAATGCTAACCAACTTAGACATGAAAAGGCTCTCGTCTGATCATGGATCAATAAATAGTATTAGGATTGTAGTAGTTAAAGGCCCGTATGCCCACTGGTATAGGGCCCAGATGATTCAGAAGCATAAACTGAAACTGCAGTGTTTTGCTGAAACAGTCTATTGGTTAGGGCATGAAGAGCTTTAGACCAAGTAAATGTTTCTAAAATTCTGTAATCGAATCTTTCCTCTTAAAAATAGAACAAAGAAGTGGTCGGTGACCCCATCCTTACAAAGACAGAAACCACCTCTGCTATTTTTATCTATTCTAACCAACCTATCCAAGCCATAGTTGGTGATAAGCACCACCTACCAAGTCTGTAGTGAGTACGGATTACAGGAAGGCCCCCATATTTCTTTAAGTCTGCAGTTACCCCCTCAATATTACATGCAGTCTGCTAATCTTTGGAACAGTCTTTAACATGCTGTAGCCTGTTGGCCTTTCACCGGGGACTTCTTTCACGGAATTTCGAAGGTTGATGTTGATTTGCGTAAGAAAAACAATTAGAGGTTTTGGATGCTATTTTATGTACAAATAGCAAAATGGTAACTCTTTTTCAAATGGCATCTCCACCCACTCATGTGCCAATGGGTTAATTTTTTGTTAATTCTTGGAGATCTGTGAAGATCAACAAGTACACACATCAAAGATATGTGTTGTGTGTAGTGGTGTATCTATTGTCATCATACAGAAAACTCTTTTGGAGCCATTGTAAATATACATTATCTCAGCATGGCAGTGCATGTGTAAATGTTATTTATTTACAATGCTTGACATGAATGTCCATTTTTTTAAATCTTTTCTGCAATTCCCGTATGTTTTACTAAGAACAATTTGACTTTTTTTTTTTTTAAATCAAGATTTAGATGATGAACAAACAGTTTTAACTTCATATCTCGGGACAGGACTAAAGAAAAAGAAGTGTCTTTCCTTTGCACATTTTTAGGAAAGTTTAAGTTAACAATGATCCCAGGTACAAGGGATAAAACAACCCTGGTCCTGGTGGAACTAGGAACAACTTTACTTAAAAGCTGTTAATTACACCTATAACTCCTATGCATGTTGCATCTTCCACTAGTGTACTTCTCACATAATCACCACAGTTCCACCGAGTGGAATGTTCTAGAATGGCTTCCAGATGCCCGGGTACGCTCAATTTGAACCTGCGGCCTGGTCTATGCATACTAAGTTTTGCACTGTTGCTTTTTGGCACTTTTTTTCAAAGTGGGGCTGTGTCACTTTTAGGGCAAATTATTATTGTTTTCCGATTTGCAACAGCTTCTTTATGACAGAGTGACATTGTCTCACCTGGATGCTTTGCAACATTATTATTATTATTTATACAATTTCTAAAGCGCGCTACCACCTGACAGGCATCTTGGCGCTAGTAACTCAGAGACCATATCAACACAGGAGGGGGTTAATGCACAGGCCTAGTTCTTAGGGAATAGCCAAGTTTTAAGGTTCTTTCTGAACGCGAGAAGTTCCTTGTTTTGCCGCAGTTCAAGAGGTAAAGTGTTCCACAGCCTGGCTGCAGCCACCCCAAATGTTCTGCCCCCTGCTCTAACTTTGTTAAAGCGTGGTACTTTTATTGACATTCCACTCGAAGAACGGAGCGCTCTGCCCGGAACGTACCACTCAAACATTTGCTCAAAAGAGGTTGGTCCTTTTCCATGCAAGGCTTTAAATACTAGACACAGAGATTTAAATGTAACTCTCTGTGTCACGGACAGCCAGTGCAGCTCCGTCAGTGCTCCAGAGGCAGAGGACCACCTTGACCAGCCGAATACCAATTTAGCAGCGGCAGATTGTACCCGCTGTAGCCTGTCTAGCAGAGATTTAGGGGACCCGAGGAGCAGAGCGCTACAATAGTCTACCCGACTAAGTATCGTGCTTCGTGCTATCAGGGCGCGGGCTTGATGGGGTAAAAGAGGAAAGATCTTCCTCAGAGAGCGAATAATCCCCAGACAGCAGCTCACCACCTTCCCCACATGCACCTCCAGGGAGAGGTTACAGTCAAATGTGACCCCTAGGTTACGGACTATTTTAACCGGCTGGCCGGGGTTGGGGAACTCTGGGGGCCAAAGATTCATGGGCGTCCCTTCCCTGTTCCTATGCGTTTCGAAGTGCATCAGTTCAGTTTTAGCAATGTTAAACTGTAGGGAATTCTCCTTCAGCCATTGTGACATATCTCCTAAACATCTATGAAACCCTTCTGCTGAGAAGGACCGCTCAGAGAATAAGTTGCGTATCATCAGCGTAATTGATGACTTTGATGTTATGGCGCTTGATGATCGTCAGCAGGGGTCTCAAATAGACATTAAAAAGAATGGGGCTGATGGCCGAGCCCTGAGGCACCCCAATGTGAGACAGGAGTAAAGGCAGATTGGTAAGGAGGAAGGGATACTGCTTGCTGTCTCCCTGAGAGAAAGGAGTGAAACCATCTAAGGGCCACCCCCGTAACTCCCACCTCACTCAACCGTTTTAACAAGATGTTATGGTTGACCGTATCGAAGGCGGCAGACAGGTCCAGCAGAATCAACACTGCTGCCTGGCCCCTGTCTGCCCGCCTCCGAAGCTCATCCATTACGGTCACCAGTGCTGTCTCCGTACCATGGGCCGGTCTAAAACTGAACAGCTCCTCCTCCAGTTGTTTGGCCCGTTCCAGGTGCGCGGACAGTGTGCCACTCACTACCCGTTCCACTACTTTGGCTGGAAAGGGGAGAAGAGATATTGGTCTAAAATTCTTCAGACATTCTGGATCAAAGGAGGCTTTTTTAAGCAGTGGCGTTACAAGCGCCTGCTTCCACTGACTGGGAACCGCCCCTTCTGCAAGAGACTGGTTACAGATCTTACACAGCAGTGGGAAAAGTTCTGCCCCGAATTCCTACCAGTTTTTGCAAGGCAATGGATCCAGGGGGGAGCCTGACACATGTGTACAATCTCTCAAAACATTTTTGGCAAATGTTTTTTACAGTATGTTGCATTGACCATGTGTGTATCGAATGTAACAAATAACTGTTTTAAGAAGTCAATACAAAGCACACACAAACACACACACAAAAAACATGGCAGTTCTAGCAAATTCCACAGAATGGCAGTGACTTTAGTAAGCATGTTCGCCTAGAATGGACCAATTCACATAAACCACTGATTTGGGCGTATTAGACTCCTGTAGTTCTCTGTAGACAACACACATGGCCTGCGCTAAGTGCCTTTGAAGTCTACACTACCAGTAGTGACAAGATACTGAAAAGAACTGAATACGGGCAGAACTGGCTCAGCATGCACAATGCCACCAGGTATGCTTTACTGAACAGATTTCGAAGAAGCAGGGCTTGCACCCACCGCTAAGTGGTAACAGTTCTGGCAAAATTATAAAAAGAGACATGGTGATCTAAGAGAACACAAAAGTTAGAAACAAGCATTTAAGAAGCAGAATAACATAACTGACAACTAATCAGATGCTTTAGAAAATATCAACGCAAGAGGGGAGTCAAAAACCCTATTGTAATACTGCTTCTTAAAGCCCCTTTTGATGATTACATGAGCTGTGTGAGACACCTGGAGCGGCCTTCAACTAGACCCAAGAAGTACTAGAATTCACACACATAAAATTACAAACATACACGATGAAAACGAGTGCTCCCTGGACACTCCTGAACTAGAGAACTGTGAAAGAAAGTATCTCAATGTCAAACAATGCAGAGCTGCTTCCTACTGAATTATCAACAAGTTTCACAATGTAAATTCCCTTCCCATTGTATTCAGAGTTAACACAGAAAACCCTTCCTTCTGTATTTGATATGGGGTCACGCCAAGGGATGGGTGAAGAATTTTGTTCCGCCAGCGGAGTTTGCAGAGTTTTGCACACTCCGCGTGGGGCGCAAAAAAACTCTGTGAAGTGACGCGGAGCAGAGGTTTTTTTCTGAAGCCGTCCGCCAGTGTTAAGTTGGCTAGCACTAGCTAGAAAAAAAATGATGCGCTAGACCAGCCCCCTGAGAGATTTCTTGACGCGAGTGCTCACAATGAGAAATTTGATGCTCACGTTGAGGAAGCTGGTACTTCAGTAGAATATCTACTTGAGTGGCAGAAATCAGCAGTGCCCTCTGATGCGATGCGTAGTGCTGTTTGTGCTGATTTTACAGCATGGGACAAAGTCCTGGTGCTAAAAATAAGTGCGAGCAGCGGGACTTAACAGACTCTGCCGCTGGCAGAGCTCCGCAGAGCGCGGCTGAGTTTTCCGCCACTTAGGGGAGTTCCGGGGAGTAAAATGCTGCGCATTACGCCAAGGCCTAGTTACGCCATGCAAAAGCCTCTTTGTACTGTACTTGACAGAGTCTGTGTTAACAATGTCCATTTCATTTATGATAAATAGAGCAAAGGCGTGTCAACAACTGCTTGCCAGACTGGTTTAAGAATGTATTTCCATGGTAACAGTGCGAAGCCTCTTCCCATGGAGTTTGTATAAAGTGAACAGTGTAAAGCTCCTTCCCTATTGTATATGCCAGAGTTCACAAATTAAGACCTCATACTACAGTACTTATCACAGAGTTACACCATGGAAAGCCCTTTCCTACTGTATTTAACAGAGGTCTTTAATAATTGCAGTCTCCATAAGAAAATATTTCATAGGTGGCTAACACAACTACTGCCCAACTAAATGACCTTGAAAAAGAATACCAAAGCGGCAGAGCCAAAGCCTTGGTGCCACCTTGCTACTAGATGAACATGACATAACTACACCCCCTTACCACTTGACCTTCAGTGTAACAAGCAGTCCAAGGCTTACTCAAGGAGGTGCTGTTAGAAACTCAAAGTCTGCAAAGCCTACAATAACATAATATATTGATGTCCAGCCACAGATTTTTTATTTTAAAAGGGAATCGTACTTTATTTGAAACACAAATAAATCTAAACATAAAATTATAACTGTACAAATGGAAACCAGACCTCTCTATCCCTTCATGAATTAGAGATCTGTGTAAAAAGGTCTCTGTGTGAAACAATGCAAAGCCCTTTCCTGTAGGGTTTGTCGCAGAAGTCTGAACATAAACTGCCTTCCTATTGTGTCATGTGGTTCACATTGTTAAGCCTATGTCTCTTGCATTTGTCTAAAGCTCACAATGTAAAACTCTTTCCACTGGATTTGTCAGAGTTCATTAATGAAAGGCTTACACAATGCAAAGTACCCTCATACTGTATTTGACACAGGGCCTGTTTTAATATTGTTGCTGTGTTATGAGCAATTGGAACTACTTCATAGATAAATACAATTACTGCCCACATCTGTGCAAGAAGCTTTCCCCACTAAAGTAAAAACCTTTCCTATTGTGTTTGTCAGAGTTCATAATGTAAAACCCCTTCCTACTGTATTTAACAAAGGGGGTGTGTTAAAAACATCTATCAATTATGAGCAATGGAACTACTTCATAAGCGAGCTAGCACAACTGCTCCACAACCAAATGCCTGTAAAGAAGAGCAACAAAGGGGTGAAGGTAAGGTGCTTCCATCAATACTACTATTGGTTTGCATGATTAGCAACCAGTGAAAGGTGTATCTAGCCAGATCTAAAAGGGTTGGGACAAATGAGGATCCCTCAGGTGCTCCACACAAATCGTCTGGAGGAAGATATAAAACGAAAGTTGGAGGACTCTAGTGTGCGACCGGTCAGAAAAAAAGTCTAACCAGCCTAGGAAACTGGCTCCCACCCCTACCTCCTCTCAAAAAGGCATTAAAGAAGGGCAGAGTGACAGACATTGTCAAACGTAGAAGATAAGTCTTGGGCCAGAGGCAATGTCAGATGTTGGTAGTATGATCCTTATCCAACATCACGCAGAAGTCATCCACAACAACCCTAAGAATGATTAATTGCTATGGGTGCTATCTCATCGAGTGCATATATATTCTAGGAATGAAAATTATTTGCATCTTCCTGGGGTACAAGAACAAAGGGCATTGGAAGGCTAACCCAAGTGCAGAGACATTGGGGACTTTATCTAGGCAGAGAAGTGATTCTAGCAGCAACAGAAAAGGAAGTTAAAAATCCAAGGGGGAGGATGATTCCTATGAGTCACCTAATCATAGAATCAACTGAATTTCTTTCTTTTGAAGCAGGCCTTTACTTTACACAGCAGGGGTTACACCACATGGCTTGCTTTATGCCCACTTCATTGTCCAACTTCTGGAGTCTGGTACTACATTTCAATAACTTTGTTAGCATTGCTCAGATCAAAGGAGCCTCTCCTATTACCCACCACTTTCCACATAGAGTTCAACTAAGTACCATTCAATCACCTTCACTAGCCTTCTACATTTTTAGGAGGTCTCACTCATACTTACGGTCTTCATCCCACCCTTTGCCAGGTACATACCAAGGTAACCAGCGCCTGGTGACTTTTGAGCCTCACCGCTGTGAGCTGAAATCCATGGCGCATGAAGTGAATGGTTTTGCCTTCGTAGCATGGACCACTCCAGCTTCTCATCGCAACCTGCATACAATGGAGAAGGGCAAGAGTTATACCATTTCCCTCTCTGCTCGGAACATCTCCTCTTTAGTGCTCCAACCTATCTGTTGGCAGGTGATGAGCAGATATCTCCAGAAGGCAAAAGCCATTTCTGAAGCGAATTTCTGCAGAAGGAGCTTGACTGTTCTGTTCTTCCATTAATTATTTGCAATTGGAGTCTTAAAAAAAATCAACAGTGCAGCACCCACTGACCTGCCATGTTAAGGCTGTACTTAAACAGCCCTAGAAAGTGCTGAAGAACGCCCAATTTAGAATGCCTATTGTAGAAACATGCAGATTCCTGGGTAGTCAAAGCAGTTCATGGATTTTACTTGGAGTCTATGACTAGTGAACAAATAAAGTGATATGGCAGCGTGACAAGAAGGCTGGGCAGTGAACTTAACTCCATTCGAAGAGTTTTCTGCACTCCGCGGAGCGCAGAAATCTCCACTTCGCGATGTGCAGTGGAGTTTTTTCCCCGCTCGCGATCGCAAACGGTAAGTTTGCGATCGCGAGCGGTAAGTTCCCGAGCGCGAGCTGCTGCTCGGGTAGAGTTTCTACCCGAGCGGCAGGAATACTAGCACAAACAGCAATTTGCACTGCACTCCGCCACTCGCGGAACTTCGTGGACTTTTTTTGGAACTTCGCGGAGTTCCACGTAGCAAAACTTTGCAAATTATGCCCAGGCCTATTGAAAAGCTGCATTCACACATTTCCTTTGTCTTAAATACAGGCATCCCTTTCACTACTCCATGCAGGACTCTTTGGGGCCATAGTGAGGGGGTTTCCAATTTCCTGAGACCTCACCTGTGCAATGGGATGGACTCCATCCCCCAGTTTGAAATGCGCAAGATAGCACTGCTGCTGTGCTCCGCTGAAAGGGGGCGGGGGCAGCTACACGCTGAAAAGCAGTCCCACAGCGCAGGACTTTTGGGGCTATAGTGAAGGGTATTCAACCTCCAGGGATCTCACCTGTGCAAGGGGACTCAACCCCCCACTCTGAAATACGCCAGGAGGTGCTGCTGCTGTGTGTCGCAGAAAGGGGGCGGGGCCAGCCACATGCTGAAAAGCACTCGTGCAGCGCTAGACTTTTTGGACCATAGTAAGGGAGCATCCAACCTCCTAGGACCTTACCTGTGGATGGGTAATCCATCCCCCACTTTGAAACAAGCCAGGAGGCGTTGCTGCTGTGTGCCGCTGAAAGGGGGCAGGGCCAGCTACGCACTAAAAAGCGCTCCCTGTACTCCGGCAGCACAGAATGGGCCCGGCAGGCCCGTCCTGCACCCATCAGCGCCGGGAACAGGCAGGGCAGGGCCCCCCTGCTTGGTCCTGATTTTGGTGATACTGGTTATCTTTTGTTTGGTAAGCCTTTCCTCTCAATGCCCAGATATTCACACTAGTCTCAAACACCACCTGCCTTGCTAAACAAAAAGTGCAAGGCAATTTCTTGGGAGCTGAGAAATCGCCAAATCGGCAAGGCGCCATGCAGCTGCGAACTGCATCTTTCAAGTAATTGAGGAATCGATTGTGGAAGTTGATGGCATGATTAGTGGCGGTAGTACTGTCCCCATTATGCCTGCCCCCAGAAAGCAAAATCTAAGATCACCCAGTTTTATAAATGGAAAGATACTGTTTCAACCAACTGCTCTTGGGATAAAGTCCTTGCTGATTCTGGGTTTAATTTGGTGTTAGAGGTAGGTTCGACGGATGGAGCTATGACCTTCCCACCTTCTCCGTCTACCACTGGCCTGGGTCCCCTGCCCACTGAGGCATCACCCACTCATGACCCTCAGGCAGTGCCATTATCTTTATCAGCTCATGTCCCATTGATGTAGTGCAATTAGTAACACTAGGCAGCAGGATGTAGAGTTAGTCCCTCCCGTAGAGGACTAGGTTTGTCCAGAGGGTTTTAAAAGCCTGGTTGTGCTACTTAGATCTGAACTTAAGTTTGTTAAAGGTGCTGCTGTTGCCTTCAGTTCAATGGGGTTACACACCTAAGGAGCATTAACAATGGTTTACTAGCAAAACTTATGGATAGGGATCCCTGTATAAACCCCACAAGAGCTAATACATCTCCCCCCACATAATGTCTCCTCCTGGTGCTAGTGTGGTTATGATGGCAGCCTCCACAAACGGGTACTGCCTGCCTCTTCATTCCCCTTATCTGTGCAGTTTCTACAGCTGCTATGGGTCCTGTTTCCGCCCAACCTCAGTAAGACAAGAGGCCCTCCAACAAAGCTTAAACCCCAGCCATGATAATGCTCATACAGGTATTTCTACTGATTCCAGGGCCCCTCATACAGTAGCTTCAGGACGTGGTACCATTAGAGCTTCCCACCCAGGGGCTTATTCTGAGGTTCCTTCTGCCTCACCCGCGCCCCCCTCCCCAACGGAGAATGTCCCTGGGGTTCCTCTTAGTAGGAGTGATTCTTTAGATTCCCCACCCGATTGAACTTCTTATATAATAACCCTAGTGGATGTGCCTCCAATTACTCCTAGTACCCCAGAGGGTTTTTTTCAACTTAAGAATAAGGTGTCCCACTGGTTGTCCATGAAGGAAGGGGCTGACAATGGTTTTCATACCCAGATAAACATGGTATGTAGAGTAGGGTGAGATCAAAGTAAGTGGCCCTAAGTGGAGTAAAGGGGACTGCGTGGTCGTAAATTTCAACAATAGGCAGGCTGCGCCAGTATCCTGTCCTTCTATCAGTACTTAGAGGGCTCGGGTATTGGGGTGCATCTGCTAAATTTTTTTTACAAGCCAGACCCTGTAAAGAATCCCCCCCCCCCCACTTTGCCCGGGTGCCCCAGAACTTCCCAGCCACGCTCAGTAAGTCCAGCCAGTGAACGAATAAAGTCATAGGGTAGCATGAAAAACTGAGTTCACAAATTTCCTTTGCCTTCAATACAGGCATCCTTTTCACTGATCCATGCAGACCTTTTTGGGGGCAACACGCTTGCCCTGCTTTTTCTGCTTCAGGGGCAAATCGTTACCAACACCCTGAGTCACCTCTTTGTCCTCTCTCATCTTACGGAGAATCTTGCTCACTTCCTGTCTCTAACAGATTTGAAACCCTGGAGGGGGCAGATTGACTACCTAGTATTACACGCAGGGTGGACGAGAAAAATCAATGGAAACAGAGGTGGGAAGCAGCCCATCAGTTTCTCAGGAGTGACCAGCTGGTATTCCCATCGTGGAACAGAGCAGTGTTAGATGCTAAGATTAGGGACCCAAATTGGCTACATTTTATTGTATCCTACCAAATCTTAGCTATTCAATAAACATGGTCCCTTAATACCGCTCATTTTTTAAGATAGTTTTGTTCACTTCCTTTGGTCAGCGATACCTTCTCCCTCTGGGCGAGCCAAGGCCGGGTTGTGCATTTTAGTCTTTCTAGCATTAACCCGTGAGGCTACCAAGGTGGAGACGGACAGCCCCTATGCAGGTGCCGCCTTACTTACTTTTCCTGACAAGTCACTGGTGCCAATTGTGAAGGTTTACAATGCTTATGGTCATTCCCCTCATTCTGAAGCTATTCCTAAGACCGGTATGGTTCTAGAGAAATGTAAGAAGTCTTTGGCCCCTTGTGGAGCTGCTTTGGCGAGAATGATGTTGATAATGGTCACAGGTGACTTTAATATCCATCCCTGCTCATGGCCTTGCTTTGAATATCAGGACCCTTTGGCTGAAGAGTCTCTACTCCCCCATTTTGAAAACTCTTCTCAAGGAGAGCAGTTACACTGTCTAAACAACTCTCAGAACCTGATTATCCCCAGAGTCCAGGCAGCTCTCACGTATGTTGGCAGAGGGGCTGAATCAATTGTAGATCATATCATGATCTCATTGTCACTCTCTTGTTCACTGGGGAACTACCAGATCAAATGGACAGGGTGGAGCAATCATAGCCCTTTGAGTCTGGTGCTAAAATACCAGAATCAGGGGTTTTCCTCACCTACTCCTTGTTTGCAACACTTGTCCCCTAACGACCAAGGTAGAAGTTTAAGGTGGTCTAAATTCAACCCAGAGGAACTCGGTGGGACTCTTTTTAGCCAAAAGGTTGAATGTTGTTTGATCCGGATCTCTGTCCCAGGAATGTTCTCATTGCATTTTCAGCACTTTGCTCTGGGGTTATGCCTGCCCTTGCTGCTCCTAGTCGTGGCCATCCTGTCTTTACTAGACCTCGGTGGTTTAACAAGGCATGCTCAAAAGCAGACTGCATACTGAAAATAGCTCTTAAGCGCTGTCCAAGAGTCACGTCGGAGATACAGAGTGCTAGACCAAACTATAAGTTGGTATTGAAGGAGAGGAAAGACTCCCTTATGGTCGACATTTGGGATCAATTAGTATGCACTAGCATTTTTTATGACCCTGCAGCATTCTGGAGAGGTGCAAATCATCACTTCCTGACGGAGGATACCATGTCTAGTTAGGCCACCACTTTTCCGAAAGCTAACTGGTTCGACCATTTTTAGGTCGAGGCTAGCGGCAGCACGCATGCACTGCCCACTCTGCAAGGCATGCTGAATAAGAGTATGTACTGGAAGCCCAGCCCACTCTCCACCCATATTTGTTGTTGGCTTGTGTCATTGTCCTACGAAAATGCTAGTTTCTGATTCGCAAACAGGCTTGTTAGTCCCTCCTTGGTACCGCCTTGTCTGCATTTGTTACCACCCATAACAATTGGATCTTACAGTGGTAGTGTTACACGGTCTGCTCTATAAGTTGTTGAGCACTATTTTCTTTAATGCTCTTTCCCTATTCCACCCATGACATCACAGCACCCGCCCACTTTTATGTTATGAATGTATTTATTTTAAAGTGTGGTCTGCTTCAACTATAGTGGCTCCGCTTCTTTATTTAATTTACGGCGCGGTCCTCTTTCAGGCAGCCACGCGCCTTAATATTCTTTTGAACTTGCCCCTTCTTATATGTATTATTTACTTATTTATTTTGCAAGCACAGCACATTTTTATTATAGTAGTAGCCGCGCACCTTATTTTCCCCTGGAGAAACAGCCAATGACGGCCCACACCTTTTTTTCAACAACAACCCCCAGGCCCCCAATAGCCGTCAAAACCAGAAGAAGGCACCTCCCTGGCAACCAGCAGCTGCAAGCAGTCACGTTCAGAGTCAGATTTCACTTCTATGGGTAAGTAGAAATCAGGGCTGGAAAATCCACTTGCCCACTCGCACTGTCAAGCAAGATTTATTCAGGACAAGCTATTTTTAGTGACTACTCACCCTTTCTGGCAAGTTGAAACCCCACTAACTTCAGGGAACACAAACTGACTTTTGACCTCTGTCTCTCAAAGCAGAGCAAATGTGACAAGATAACAAGACTTAAAGGCATCTTTATTGCTCACAAAGTGAAAGAGCAATAACAATGCTATTAAATCTTGCAATTTTGTCACATTTTCTGGCTTTCAGAGACAGAGGTCAAAAGACAGCTTATTTTATTACATGAATTTTTCTTTCTGTGACTTAAGATCGAGGAGTTTGTAAAGTAAACTGTGTGACAAATGAACTGTGCAAAGCATGTTAAATGAAAGGCTGTAAGATGTCAGGCTTTTTTCTAACACAACACTAAAATAGCTAAGTGAACTGTTCAAACATTTCAAATATATTTCACTAGTTATGAAGACCTATTTTTGTAAATCTGTGGTGAAAAAATATTTTTATAGGATCAAAACAAATTAGAACACTTTACCTGGTGATGTGCATATTTTACATATTTCTGCTGGAACCAAATTTCCCAAAAATGTTTATGCGCTATTAACAGTAAAACTACAGGTTAGTGGGACAGTTTTGTGGCCATTTCAATGGAGAATATGCTAACTGTAATAGACAGGGCACTACCACATCATTCTTTGGTAATCTATTTATGAAAAGTGAGTTTTCAAACAGGAACTGGGAATTCTTACTGCTGGTGCCCAGATGGTAAGGCTATTAGTGAACTAAGAGGCAAGCCAGGAATCATGTGTACCCTATATATGGGCTTGATTCTTGTTATACATGGAACAAACATTTAGTCTAGTAAATAAAAATAATTTTTTTGTACAGCAGATATAATGAACTTGCATATTTGAAGGTGCTATCTTATGTGATAATAAAGAAAAAGGCAGCTCCATAAGACAAAATATTTGCCTAGGATTACACAATTTGAGACCAGATCACGGGTCAAGTACATTACAGTTAGGTCGAGTAGATTATTAAAATTATTAGACCTGCAGGTCTAGTATAATTTTTATGATTTTTCGAGCCCTGGAAATGCTTTTTGTACAATGCAATAGGTCTCGCATTTACGTGAGTTTCAGCTATTCGCATTGTAAATGACCATGCCTTTTTTGTTTTGGTTTTTAAAACGTAAATAAAAGGCATTGTCATTTACAATGCCAATAGCTTAAAGTTTCGTAAATGCGAAACATATTGCATTGCAAATGCTTGTTCTCATATCTATTCTTTCAGTGAAAGTAAGGAGTCAAAGACATCTAACTCTGGATTTAAGTGTTTTGAGTCCCCTATAGGGCCCACTGTAGTTCTCCCCTATGTTAGCCTAACTACACATATAATAGGCAGTTTTTGCTTTGCATACGTTACACAGCAAGAAGCTCGTTTTTGCCACATGTATTTTCTAAATAGGTTGCACATGTTTTGTTATTTAGTTTTTCTGCTGAGATTTGTCTGTACATCGTACAAGGCCAAACAACATTGTGGTTTGTTTTTCTCTGTGGCGGACATTAACACCTAGACATAACAGAGAGATCCTGATACTGTTGTTCAAATAGAACAAGTATTATCATATAAGCAGAGACTTGGCATTTCCAAAAACAGAAAGAAACGAGGCTTTCAGAGAAAAAGTCCAAGACGAAAGAGCTGCGCACCAGAGATGTAGATCAACTGATTAGGACTCTCAGGTATGGGGTCCGGCACTAATCCCAGAGACCTTAACTGTGCTTTCATAGTAAGGGTAGGCCTAGGTTGATTTGTCATTTGCTATGACAGGGCTTTCATCGTATACAGTTTATTAATTGTGCTCCTCACATTATTGACTTGATACGTCTCCTAATTGCAGGACATTTTCTTCATGACAGAGCACATTAGTTTACAAAAATATTGTAAACCTTTTTTGCGTCTCTTTGCTTTTATTGTGAACAAGTGTGAGCGAGAGAACGTAAGTTGATGACCTGTTACCGGCACTCCGGAGAGAGTTCAGAGTGTTGTGTTTAGGGTGCTAACTTATCTGGCTCTCTGGAAGGAGGGCAGGTAAAGCACTACAAGTTAGTCTGGATTTGGGCCTCTAGGAACTGATGTAGTATGGTGACTGAGTCCCGTGATCCCAGGCATAGTTCTGTTTCTGAGCAGAATTCCTGCAACATGCCAACACCAACATTTGGTCTGGTACTTATTCACGGGTCTCCTACGTAGTGCTTGTCCACAATACCCTTACACCTCTTAACGGAGATGTCTGTGGTGTTTGGGATTAATCCCCCAAAGTGTTGAGGAAGCACCTAATTCTGTTGGTTTTTCTCCAGCTCGAACGTTTAAAAGGACTAGACCTATTTTTGTATTGCACTTTGTTTTCCATACTACTGTATTATGGCTGTGTCACAGCCTGTTATTCCTGTAAATTGCAGACCTGCTGTCCATGCACACGTAATGCGATATGAACATACTAATGTGGGTTGTGCATTTATCTTTGTAGTTGGAAGCAGATGATGATTTCTGCTTTGAAGCCTTTTATTCTTGGGTCGATTTTCCAGCTGTGGATGGGAATACTATAACAGTGCCAAATGTACATAGACCGTCTGTGCTTCTGGAAATACCTCTGTCTTATTGGGAACACCATACTTGGTTCCTCGGTGCCCTCCCACACGTCGCTACACCTGTACGCATGGGTCCCCTCAGTAATGATGGGGTGGCCTAGCCAGTCTTAGTTGGATATACACTGTATCCCGATCTAGCCAATCAAAATCTTATACAAACACAAGCATTGCACATTGCTCTAGTAACACTATTTAGACGCTGGACTCAATCCGTGTAGTGCACCTTGTTGGCGCAGCTAGCACAAATTGGCCTGCCAGGGCATGCCCAGGTGCTACCAGTGTCTACAATTAGTCTTGTAATTGTTCATTCTGTTATGGACAAAGCTCCCACTAATCAGGAGTAAATTCCATTTTGGATCGCCCATAAAGCTGACCAGATTGAAGCTGCGTTTCCCCTTATGGGAACACATGAGGAGCACAGAATCTTAACTAGGTGCTTATCCCATTGGATGATTCCCACTATAGGAGACTGCAACACTTGGGAGACAGTGTTCACCACTGTCTATATGATCAGTCACAACACTCCCTCAATGTCAGTCTTGCCAGACGTATGAAAACAAAATCAGAGCGAACACGGGGCAGCTGTTGCCTTGGATTTGGGGATGAAACTAATGAGAAACATTCTTGTAGTTGCTGCAATGATTCTGTACAACATTAAAGGTGAAGCAGCATCTCTGGCTAAACGTCTAGCGCTCACAGTGGTTGCATGAGTCGACCGTGAACGCGAGCTGCCTATCATTATTGCTCATGTGTATACATCCGTAGGATTCAACAATCTGGTAAAACCACCTTTTTTGAAAACCTAGTACTGACAAGGAAGTCAAGCAGTAGCTCTAAGCTCAAGATTCCGAACAGGTATCAGGTTTAAAGGAATCAAGGAGAATGTGTATCAGGTTCCAGATACACATTCTCCTTGATTCCTTTAAAGAATCGTCTGACAAGCAGTATGACAGAGGAGAACGATCTGAACGCAGACAAGAAGAGTACGTGAGACCGAAAGCAGACAACGCTTGTCCGACAAGAAAATAAAAAGAGAAGGAGGAAAGACCTCCTCAATATAAAGCCCCTTTTCAAACAAAAGAAAGTACTGGCCATAGCCATTAAATATGCCACAGACACTGAGAACCCTCCTTCTGAACAGGAGTGAGGCGGTGACTCGCCTTGACAGTGCAGCAGAAGTCACCATAGTGTACCAGAATATCCAGGAGTTTCTGGAAGCCAGAGCAACCGATACTTTTATTCCAATTGGGACCCCCAGACAGGAGCGTAGGCCCTCCTAATAGATATGATCTAGATATCCAAATTGAGGGCGACATACAGTGCACCATTAAAGCAATATTTCCAATGTTTTTTTCCAGTCACAATTTAGCGCTTGAAAGCAAAGATTGGGCAGCCTTCTCAGCACTTGGCTTTCAAATGAGATATGCAAGACTCCCTATGGGCAATAAGAATAGCGCTGGACTATTTGCTGCATGCATAATGTCAGTTCTACACAACATGGACCCAGATGCATTGTCCTATGTAGATGACCTCTACCTTACAACGACTTGAACCCACATTTGCCAAAAGTGGATCGCATTACATTGGGATTTGCTACACTAGGCTATAAGTTCATATTTAAGAAATCTAATATAGCTTTTCTAAGTGTTCTTTTTCTAGGATATGAACTTACACATGAAGGGAAAGAGTGTTGCGCCTCTTTTCTTGGAGAAGTGTGCACAACCGCAACCTCCAAATACATTAAAGAAATTACAATCTTTATTAGAATTTCTTAATTTTGGCAGAACATACATTCCGGATTATGCACAACGAGTAAAATCGCAATGAATTAATTTATCCAGATTTTTCCAATTCACTTTGGACATCAGAACATCCTAACACAGGAAGATCCTTACAATCCGACTTACTTGCCACACGTCCCTTACATACACATGTAAATACGACAAACCTAGTAATCCAGGTGCACTTTAATTTATTTAGGTCACTTTTAAAGAAGGTGAAATAGTGCCGATGGTATATAAATTGCATTTATATTCCAGTGCGGAAATGCATTTAACTTCCACTGAAAAAATACTGATTGCAGTGCAGATGGATATCCTTAAAGAACGGCCTCCTGCACAAGGTAAACGCATTATTGTTGTCACTCCTATGCCAGCCTCAGAGGCTATAACAAAAGCAAGTGTTTCTAACCCTAAAGTCCTGCAACCTAGATAGATATAGTGGGCAACATCCTTAAAAGCTGTTGATGTAGACTGCATCTTCTTTCCGTCTTTACCGACACAAGAATTACTCCAGTATGAGAATGTCTACCCCATGCCCAATTCTCTCCTACAGCTTGAACAGTATAAATATGTTGTTTACACGGATGGTTACTTGCTATAGGTTCTAAATAGCAATACTCAGCATCATGCACCACTGTTGTTGGAGTGATGTTGGACGGAAACATCCAACCACAAAAAACTTGCATGCAGTCCCTGGAGGACTGCACTGCGCAGTTGGCTGAACTTAAAGCTTTGATTCTTGCACTGAACATACAGATCATAAATACCCCACACTTATTGTGTGTGATTGGAATTACTGGGCGTAGTCCTTTAATGATAATTTACATTTCTGGTGGCAGAATGGATTCAAAGATTCTAGAAGGCAACACAATCAACCATAAAACGCTTTGGGTTAAAGTGGCAGAACACAAAGACAGGTTGCCAAAGACTCATGTTATATATACTTTGAGTCATCAGCGTGTGGGAACACACGTTGTAGTGAATTCTCTGGCAGATGAAGCTGCCAAATCTGCAGTTTCAACTGCTACTGTTGCAGCAATTATTCATTCTAAAAACGAGGATAGATGGTGATATCTTGGCTGCCGCGAACGCAAATAAAGATGGCACACCTTTACTTAAAGGGTTTCCTTCTAAATATACCCACCACTTAAGTGAACACAATATTCCCTTTGTAACTATTCCAAAGGATGGCGATAGTTTGATACCAAACCAAGACAGCAGGCTTGATTTAGTGATCGGTGTGCATAACTGTTTTTTCTGCACATGTTGGTGTGGCAGCCACTATTTTACTGCTACAGCAACATTACTAGTGGCATGGTTTATACCAACAGGCTAAACAAATATGTACTGTGTTGTGACATTTTTCAACAAATTAAGGCTTCCTCAGTGGCTCGTCCACTACAGACTCACCTGTTAATCTCTAATAAGCCATGCTGTTTACCTGGAGAATTGTGGTCCACTAATTTCAGATACTGCATTAAAATGTATTTTAGTTGCAGTTGGCTCTTGCTCCAAGTTTCTCTGGGTTTGGCGACATCGCTCGACTGACGGTCAAACTGGTATTAAAGACATGCAAGCCTTTATCTGGACAAATGCATGCAGTACACTCCACTCTGGCAATGGCCATGCCTATGCTTCTAAAGCTTATTGATATTCTATGGCTACCCTGCGTGTACAGATGCATTATGCTTCTCCATACCGGCTCGAGGGCAATTCTGCTGTGGAAAGGATGAACCATGACTTAAATCAGTCCTTAACAGCTAGAGTATTAGGCACTGGGTGTAGTTGAAGCCATCATGTTTATGGGGTTCAAAGGGCATTAAATAACCTCCTGGAAAGATCTCTCGGTGTTTGAACCCCAAACAAAGTCCTTTTTAGCCTCAAAATGTAAATTTCAGACCTTGAAATTCCAGATATTGGGGCGGCAGCCACACCCTCTGACGTAGATAATCGTTGTGCTACCTTACAGGATCTACAAGAATTCCGTAACACCCAATCCAACGAGCAGTTGAAAGCTTCGGTCTCTAAAAGTATCTAGGAGAAACCTGGACCTTCTGGTTGGATTCTGAAAATTGAAGATGATCTCGGGCTAGAGAAGGTGGCGGTGGAGAAGGAGTTTGGCCCTTCATACCGAGCACCAGTGTCAGTCCTTGGCGTTCAAGGTATAAGAACAGTTATCTTGCCACCACTTCCTGGTTCTAAAGACAATTGATTGGTCTCCCTTGATCATATCAAACTATGCCATATGGCCATGAGGAGCCCTTGGTAGTTCCCACTCTATTCTGGCTACCATGCAGGAAATTCCTCTGCAGCAAATGACTAACACTGAAACCGTTTCCCCGCTAGCTGGGGGGTGAATCATGCACTACAATTAATCTATGCATCCGCATCCAGAGATGTGACAAAGGAGTACTGCCATAGCTGCAAAGTGTTCTGCAGCGATTTTGTGTATACAGATCCACATTATTTGGATTAATTCCTTCCAGATTCTTCTAGTCCAGATGCAGCACCTGCTCCACCAGTTTTTCAACTAACGGTTTCTGGATATTATATGAATCAAGTTAATTTTTATTCTGACAGTTGTTCTGTTTTAGACACTCCTCTTTTACAGATCTGTATTTTTATTTCAAGGCTGAATCGCACTTACCTGGTTCGACCTTGGATAAAATGTTTGGATTACACTTTCCTTGGTTTTACTATTTTTTTGGATTGGATTTGTGATTTGTTTTTTATTAATTAAGGGCAACTATCTTACAGAATGCTCTGCTACAGAACTGGTTGATAGGGCGCTGGCCCCACATTCTTCACATAAACTAAAAAGAGACTTGCCCCTCATAAACATTTCAGTTGTTTGGGATAAAGTTCCCTTTGATATATTCGGTCTTATGGATACCACGTGTGTTTAGGGTTTCTATGGGTGATGAATAGTACCTGGGTTACATTCTGATGACTGGGATGTTGAAACTGTAAACTCCATGCTCTTGCAGCTGGAATATTATACTGTTTTTGAGTCAGAGGATTTGTACATGAATTCTGCGAATTATCGAGAATTTTTATTTTTTCATACATTTTAGACATCAGTATCTGCATCGCGCTACTGTCCAGCGCACCATTTGTAATTAAACTGCCACACTCCCCCGCAAGGGAGTTCTAAAACACACATGGGCAAATGTACATATTTTTTAGGATATGATGCATCAGATCCAACTTCATATTACTTTAAGTTAGTCCCTACTGCTCCAAACAAATATATGCTTACACAAACCATGCTCATATATACTGCTTTGATTGTCACACAATTCGCTGTTACGGGTTTATGATTATTGGAAAGGTATGAATGACATGAAATTGATTTGGGGGTACCAAACCATGGCAAGTTCAGAGGACGCAAACATTGTTATGAGCATGTTTAATTCCAACACAAATGATCTTCCTGAATGATACTGTTCAACAAACTACATGTCTGGGACTAGCTAAAATTAAAGACATGAATGCCCCAAATGTTACCTCAATTGCCTGCTTTGAAAATTGGCAAAATCATTACAAATTTCACTGAAGAACAACTGAACAGTATGTTGCAGAATGGTACATTTAATTCCTCACTTACAAATGCTCAAGGGCGATTATTGTGGCCAGTGGACACAAATGCTTGTCATGCTCATTTTCTGAATTCTACACCAGGGTTTAAGGCAAGCAGGCCAGACCCCCCTTACTCCTATTCCAAAATTCAGGTATGGTTACAACCGATTATTTGGGGAAATTGTGTTAACAATGGCTGGAACATTCCACACTGTGTGCAGTTTTCTCTCTCTGCTGTCTGAAGATATGGATTGTATCTGATTTTTTTTATTAGGCCCTAAGCCTCCACGTTCTAAAATATTTATTTATGCTACATATAATGAAATTTGGAAATTGTAACAAAAGGAAGCTGCTGCACATTTAAGATAAACTGATTAAGATAATTTGGATAAAGTGCTTGCTGTTGTTAACAGTATTAACAAGCAGTCTTCTCATATTTATAATTTGAATAACATTGTGTCCTCCTTGTTATAATGCAAAGTGACATGCCGACATTGTATCATGGGTAGGGCTCCCGGTTTTCCGTTTAAACGGATTTTTACATATAAATACAGACGGAAAACAAGTTTTCCTTTATCTGTATTTATATATAAAAACGGGAAAATACTAGTATATTTTTTCATTGACTTCAAAAGAATCACACCCCAACCATCTGGTGTCTCCCCCTCCTTAGAGGGTTAAGAGGTGTCAGCCCGGTTGAGACAGCTTCCCGGCGCTCGCACACACAGCCGCACCCAAGTACTTCACAGGTCTTTGAAAAACCATTAATGAGGCTTTATTGTTCACCCCTCAGCCCCTGCCTCTTCACTCTGTCGATTGCTCCAGCACCCGTCCTTTCCTCGCAGACTGGGTTTTACAAGAGCAGATTCTGTGTTGGAGTGCCCGGTTTGCACCTAACTTTCAAATGTGTGTAGGATTCTGTATAATTAGGAATTGTGAGGATTGTGGTGTATAACGAGGGAGAAACAGTAAGGCAGTGCCTTGCAATCACCACAACGACTATATGGAGCCCTGGCGGGAACAGCATGCCTCGTATCCTGTTTGTCGAAAAAGTTGGAACACAGCCACAAACACATATGCAATAAAAGTCTTTCTTCTTTTTTTGGGTCCATTTCATTGTGGTGCTTCAACCTCTTGTCTCATTTCTCAGCGCACGCACAATAAAGCTCTCTGTTTGTTTCTCGGGTTTTTTTTTTTAATCTAAAACTTCTCTTAATCCCCTGCATTCCTGGGGGGAGGGGGCTTTTCACCCCTTTTGGGCTACAAAAGAGGTGCCCCTCCATGCTGCGGCCGGGAACGTGGGACCCAGCGTACTGGTTGTACTGTGCTGATCTAAATAAATACTTTATTACAATATTAAAGCGTCGACTTTACACAAAGTCCTTTGCACTCTGCTTGGTTAAGGCTTCTTGAGTTTGGCTGAAATTATATTTTTGACAAGCTCAAGTGAGCCAGTTTAAATTGCTCTAGTCTCTCCCCTGCACCTTTACACTCCACAATACCCAGCTATGCAAGGAGGGATGCTGGCTCAGGGGTTCCCACATTTAAAGCTTTTAAATCTGAAGAGATGGACTTTAAGGACTCTTTCAGAGGAAATTTGAATTGAATTGCTTTCAGGTATTTATAGCGGGGCACAATTGGGTTGCAGCTGAAGGCAGTGTGAGTTTCTCTCAGTGGGGCAGTAAGGTGTTCAGTGGGGAAGAGGATGTGGCACTCTGCTGATGGCAGAAACTGCTAGGCTCTGAGACAAATGGCTTGTGATAGCACTTTTAAGCATATTTTGGACATTCTGCAAATGGCAACGTTTTCAGATAAATGTATAGTGTTGACGAATGTCAATACCAACAAAAGAGAGAGGGCATGAGTTGACACTCCTGTGCCCCAATCAGATTCATAAATACCAACAGAGTGACTAAATGGAAATAAAAATGGTGCTACAAAGTGAAGTCTGTTTTTCTCCGTACTATGAATGTGGTCATTACACCCACATGCACATGTACAAGGTATTTTCTATCTATCTCCCTGTGAGTACCCAACAGGCTCCCCTCTTAGGAGGATACCTCCCGTGTGCAATTATACCTCTAGACTATCATAAGGGGAAGGGGAAGATCATTTCTTTTATTGAAGGACCCTCACTCACCACTAGTTGGTGACATGCTTCATCATTGGGTCCCCGCTGGGGTGACCTAATGTCCCCCCAGCGTGCTACAACGCCTGGTTACAGCGGAGCGGGATGTGGTGAGTGTAACAGTGCCCAAATTAGAAAGTGACTATAAATGAGTGTGCAAGTGTATTAAAAAATGCAGAAGTTGTGACCTTTACAAAAATCTTTAATAATGGCCAACCTGCATTGGGTTAAAAACAAAGTGGACGGACTGCACTAGGTTCTGAGTTAAGGAACCGGAGTCCTGTTAGATATCAAAAATGGTATACCTGCTCTCTCGGCTGCTGTCTTCCGGGAGACAGCAGCCGAGAGAGCAGGTATACCACGGGGAGCCAAAATAGACACCGCGTGAAGGGAACCCACGCTGTCCTCATCGAAGGGGCGTGTTTATGCCTCTTGTTAAGTTTTTGGTTTATTCCTACAAATGGTAGTGGATAACTACGGAAACTGACTGGTGAATTACCACATTAGAAAAACAATTTTTTACACGTAAAGCCTCACGGGAGGGTACGCCTTATTGCGCGCACACCACCGGAGGACTTTTTGGTAGGTCCTGACGAATGCTGAGCAAATTGCAACCAAAGCAGCAGAAACATGTTGACCATTTTTGATATCTAACAGGACTCCGGTTCCTTAACTCAGAACCTAGTGCAGTCCGTCCACTTTGTTTTTAACCCAATGCAGGTTGGCCATTATTAAAGATTTTTGTAAAGGTCCCAACTTCTGCATTTTTTAATATACTTGCACACTCATTTATAGTCACTTTCTAATGTGGGCACTGTTACACTCACCACAACCCGCTCCGCTGTAACCAGGCGTTGTAGCACGCTGGGGGGACATTCGGTCACCCCAGCGGGGACCCAATGATGAAGCATGTCACCAACTAGTGGTGAGTGAGGGTCCTTCAATAAAAGAAATGATCTTCCCCTTCCCCTTATGATAGTCTAGAGGTATAATTGCACACAGGAGGTATCCTCCTAAGAGGGGAGCCTGTTGGGTACTCACAGGGAGATAGATAGAAAATACCTTGTACATGTGCATGTGGGTGTAATGACCACATTCATAGTACGGAGAAAAAACAGACATCACAATTTAATTTTTGTAGCACCATTTTTATTTCCATTTAGTCACTCCTTTGTTGGTATTTATGTATAGTGTTGACGAATAACAACCGAGCGCATGTGTGCATTCACAATTTAAATAAATGTGGAAAAATACTAGCTGTAGCATTGTCTTTTGCTTGTGACAAAAATAAATGTGGATAAATACAGAAAAAATGCCCAAAAAATAAAGATGGATAAATACAGACGGAAATGGCAACAAAAAAAAATTACCATAAAACCGGGAGCCCTAATCATGGGCAACGTCAGCTTAGATGTATTATGCAGTTCAGCTGGACACTACCAACCCTCACAAATGGGCACGTAGCCTGGCGTTACCAAAATTCCAGTCACCTATTTTTGCCCTTTAAGTTTACACACAATAATTGATGGGGGAAAATGATGCCATGTACACAATGTTGCACTTACAGAAGTTAAAACAGCTCCCATTTACAACAGCAGAAACTCCTTCTGCTGTCTGGTTAAAACAAGGCGTAAAATCATTACTAAGATCAACATTTCAATTAACAGCTTGCATGAAACATTTCCCTGGCAAGATGGCGGCCGGTCACTCGGCCGAGTGAGCTGGTCAGAGCATTCTCCCCTGGTCGACTCGCCAAACCCTGTTGTTTCATGGTTTCCGAAAAAAAAGTGATGGGATTCCATTAGTTCATGCCTTTCAGTCGTCAGCAGCTATACTTTTAGAATTGAAAAAAAACACGTAATGCTGTGTTGGCACCTTGCGTACAGAAGCCGACTTACCTGCTGGATTTTGTCTCCGAGGACGCGCTCGGCTGCCTGCTGCTCCGGGTGTTTATTGGCGTCTCAGCAGCTTAACTTTCACGTCCAGCAATGCCGCCGATAGGACAGGGGAAGAATACAGTATCTACTGGACGTGTCACGGCGCCCCGGGGTGCTGGATCTGTGAAGCCCGGTGCGGCGGTGCAATCCCCTGCAGCTTTGACATTGGGAGCGGGACCTGGAGCCAGCGAGAGCGCGGAGGTGAGCCTACAGACGCCCACGAGACATCGGCTCCATCAATGGTAAAGGCCAGGCAGACTCTACCGGCGATGTTCAAATCCCAGGCGGATAAGAACAAGACTCCACAAGTACCCAAGACACCACAACAGGTTATTAAAAATAAACGGGGCCAACCTGCAATTGTTTCTACTAAAGCTCTGACACTCTCTCTTGCTGGTAAGGCGGATGCAGATGTTTCTTTATCTTCTCTGGGGCCACCAGTTGTGGATGCTAGCAAGGGGGGGCTTAGTAGGCAAGGCTGATGAGCTGGACGTCGGGGGGGGGGGGTCAGCTGTAACACTAAATCTGGAGCCTCCGTTAACAGTGTAGGCCAGTCAGACAATAAGGCTCATCCCAGTGGCCTGCTGGGAGTTGTAGTCCCGACTGGCTCTACGGAAACTACAGGAATTACAGAAATTTCAGTTACCCCCCCTGCTCAAAAGGTTACGGAGACCTCACAGCAAAATATGACTATCCATGGCGATACACTTCAAGCTGCTTTACAGGATGTCTTGGTGAACTCCAATGGTGACACAGAAGGCGATACATTTTATTTTTTATCAGATCATACTGGGTCCTCCGAGGATGATGGTGGGGTGGATAAGTGGATAAGGAATGGACTGGTGATGAAGACAGCGAGCTGGGCGATTGGCGAATTAGCGAGGGACTTAACTCAGATGCACTATCTAACGAACTTTGTACAGTTTGTAAGGCACCTAAAGATCAGGGGCCCTCAGCATCCGGTTCGAATACTGGCTCTCTAGTCTGGGACTACTCATTTTCCACGCAGTCTGGTCTAGATGGCAACACTACTGATCCAGGGAGTGGGAACGGGGTAAATTCCTCCCATCCACCCCCAGGTGAGATGACTCTTGCGGTAATCAGACAATTATGGCACATCGCGAAGAAACCCGGCAGGAGAGTGCCCGAACCCAGGGAGCATGCCGCAGGGTGCAAAACTCTATTCGAAGAGTAGCTAAATCATGTGCGGACATTGCTTCCAGAAATGGGGAGGCAGAAGAAAGGATTTCCACCCTAGAAGATGACATGGCTACTCAAAGAGGTGTCACAGATCTTAACAAATCTCAAAGGGACAATATCCAGTGGAAACTAACCGTTCTTGAAAACAGGGCACGGAGGAACAATCTGAGAATCCTGGGAGTTCCGGAAGGGATTGAAGGGTTGGACGTCAGGCAGTTTGTGGCCGAATTGTTCACGGAAGCCTTCCTGGACATCAAACAGTGGGACTGGCAACTTGAAATTTAGCGAGCTCATCGATTTCCGTTTAAGCAGAAGCAGCGGTCTGGTCAAATGGATGATAGGCCTCGTGCCATTTTAATATGTCCGAGTAGCTTTTTAGCCAGGGAAAAGCTATATGATTCAGCTAGGCCAGATAGGAGACGGGCCGGCAAAGGCCCGACTTTTGCCCAGCAACTGTCGAACGGAGGTGGCAGCTCCGGCAGTTAATAGCACCCTTTCAATCGAAGGGAGCTCAAGTATTTTTGCTTTTCCCTTCTAAACTTAAAATTATTTTTCAGGGCCAGACCAGTTTTTTTGTCTCTGAAGTCCAGGCTAAAGCATTTTTGGATTCACTTTAGGCTCTCGAGCTTTGCTCTCTGATGTTGATTTTTTTCTTCGGGAACCCCTTTTTTCCCTCAAGGGGGGTACTGCTCTTTTGTTGGGGAAATGTCATATGTTTTTATTGGCTTTCTGTTTTGTTTCTTTCTCCATGGGCGTATCCCCCATTGGTATTATTGGTAGGGTGATGACACCGGGGGTGCTTGCGTCAAACCAGCTCTTCGATCACAAGGACCTAGGTCCTGTTGCCTTGCATGGGGGGGTGGTGGGATAAGGCGGTCGCAGGTGGGTGGGCTCAAGGTTGGGGAGTTCAAAAATTAAAAAAAGCTTGAATTTACTGTATAATCGTGGTGCTTTGATTAACTTATTTTTGAGAATTGTTCACACCACAATTGTGGCACTCTGACCAACTTAGGTAGTTTTAGGATATGTTTATTTTGTGACGTGTGGTTCAAAACTGCTTTATTTCTATTAGCCAGCATAGGCTTCTTGTTTTCTGAAAGAAATAGGCGCAGGGTAAACTTCGGATAGGATCTTGGAATATATGTGGGCTGAATGATGGCAAGAAAAGGGCCTTGTTTTCGAGAGTTGTCCAGGCCATGCGTATAGATGTATTGTGCTTGCAAGAAACCCATGTCCCCTGGAGTAAACGCAACTATTTGAAAATCCCTGGGTTTGACCTAATTGGGTGTTCCCGCCAAACCTCCATGATTAGAGGGGTGGCAGTCTTACTAAGACGGGGGTTAGGGACATGTAGAAAAACCACTCAAGATAGTAGTGGGAGATGGGTAAATACCGAGCTGGTAATCAAAGGTAGTCCTTTAACTATGTGTACTGTTTATTGTTGAAACCTGGACGACCCAGTAGTCCTGCATCAATTGAACGTACAATTGGCTCTTTGGTCTCATCCTATTGGGTTCTGTTGGGATATGAATATTAATCTGTCCGCCGATTTTAATTTAGCTGGGGGTAAAAGATATGTAGGTAAGAAACCTAGAGTCTTTCGGGCACTTCAAGCTCTGGTTCAAGAGCACTGTCTGATTGATCTTTGGTTTCATCATAATAAACATCATGATGGCTACACATATTTCTCTGCTCCCCACAATAAAATGGCTCGATTAGATTATTTCTTTATGTCTGATCAGCTTGCTGAGTCTACTTCCATCTCTGTCCCCTCGAAAAGCATGTCAGACCATAACCCTTTGATTATTGAGTGTGTCCTCACCAGCAGGCCCAGTAGTCCAAGAGCGTGGACATTTGAAAGAAAGTTATTATTAGAACATTCGTACGTAGAACATATGACGAATTGGATATCGGAATTTCTAGATATTAATAGAGGGACTGCCACCTGCTCTACTGTTTGGGATACGCTAAAAGCTGCAGTCCGGGGGGAAACAAAGAGCTTTTCGGCCTTTCGGCAGAGGACAATTAAAGATCAAACTAATAGACGTATTGAGGATCTGAGGGTGCAGAGGTCCAATTAATATGTGCCATCAAGGAGGGCCGGGACACAGCTCAAAGTCAGTTATTGGTTGCCAAAATCAGGGCCTCCCTACTGGAGTACTTTGGCGATGACCTCGCCGCGAAGTTCTTACAGTTCCGCACTGTGATGTTTGAGTTTGGTGAAAAATCTGTCAGGGTCCTGGCCAAGCGACTCCAGCAGAGGGGTCTAGCCAATCGTATCACTAGGATTCAGGATTCCCAAGGCCATGTTCAGGATACATCGGAGGGCGTAATGGCAGTTTTATTGTTCACTATATACAGAGGAAGTAAACGGGCTGAATTTAGAATCTGAGGCCGGGTCCTTTTTACAGGATCTCAATACCCTCCAAGTAACGGCCCAACAGAACGAAGTTCTTTCTGCCCCTATAGAATGGGATGAGGTCGAGCAAGCAATCAACTCACTAGCTAATGGTAAAGCTGCTGGCCGAGACGCCATTCCCCTGGAATTCTATAGTGTGTTTCGATGAGCGATCCGGGTGAACCTTGTTATAACTTTTAGAGGGGCACAGCTTGGTTGTATACCCGATTCTTGCCGCCAAACAACCATAATTCTTTTTAAAAAGAAAGATAAACCGGAATTTGATACTGCCTCATATCGCCCGATATCCTTAATCAATACAGATAGTAAAATATATTAAAAAAATGTTATCTACTAGACTGGCCGCGGCGATTTCTCCACTAGTTTCATTACGCCAGCACGGCTTTATTCCAGGTAGGGACACGGCTGAACATGTCCGCCGCGTCATCGCACGTCTGGATTGGGCCCAGGTTACTAAATCCCCCCTCGGAGTGATCCTGTTGGATGCTGAGAAGGCGTTCAACAGGGTCGCCTGGGGGTTCCTCTGGGCAGTCCTTCGGTGGAAGGGGTTTAGCTCTGAGTTTATTCAGGCGGTGCAATCACTCTACATTGCTCCAGAGGCTACTCTCAATGTCTCTGGTCTTGTATCAAGCTCGTTCGGCATCAGCAGGGGCACCAGGCTGGGTTGCCCCTGCTCGCCCCTGTTGTTTGCCCTCTATATTGACCCCTTTTTAAGCAAAATCGAGGGATCTTCAAATATTCTCTCGGTTAGGGTCAATGCCCCAGGGTATAAGCTGTTGGCCTACGCGGACGACATTATAGTTTTGACCATCGATGCAGCATCAGCTTTTCCGGCAATTAAAAACCTAGCAGAACAGTTTGGGCAGCTCTCTGGTTACAAACTCAATGTCTCCAAAACTCAGGTGGTTCAGTCAGCCACCATGGGCCCTTCCGGAGCACCCGTGGTTCAAATCGCAACATACCTAGGAGTCAAAATCACTGCCCTAGTTGAGAACATTCCAGACCTAAATATTTGGCCGATTGTTGATTCAGTCAATTCCAGTTTATCGATTCAGTCAATTCCACTTTAGTTGGATTAGATAATTTACATCTTTCTCTGTATGGTAGGGGCAATGTCCTTAAAATGTTGGTTTTACCAAAGTTTATATATCTATTCAGAACCATCCCACTTGAATTTACACAATCAAGCCTCGCTCGAACTGAAAGGAGTTGCAACTGATTTCTGTGGGGGTACCATCACCCTCGAAGGGCAGCTAAGTGGATGCACCTCCCGAGGGACCGAGGGGGCTGGTCGGTGCCGAATCTGGTGCTCTATCGCTGGTCAGCACTCCTTCAACACTTTGCTTTACCATTGTTTGGCGACAAGGCGGTGTTGCCACCGTCCTGTAGACCCTCAATTTTTTAAATAGGGTTAGGAGAGGATGCGAAGGGGATCCTGCTGCGGGTTTTAGAACCCAGTTATTATAAGAAGACCAAGTTTAAGTTCATTGTATCGTTGTTTTCAGTCTGGCGCAAGATCCGGCGCAAATGGTTGATCCCTAATATTAACTATTATACACCCTTTACCGCAGCCAGACTACTACCCTCCATCTTTCAAGATTCACAAGACCACATTTAGGTGGGTATCACAGGGGTTAGGATCTCTGGGGGATTTAGGGTATGAAGGGAAAATGGCCTCCTTTTTTTTTTAAAGGATAAGTTCCACCTTAATACGCATGAGTTTTTAAAAATATTTACAGCTACGAAGTTATGTAGATAAAATGAAGGATCACGTTGCCACTTTGTTTAATAGGAACATGCTTTTGGGAACTGATCTTGTGGAGGTCAATAATTGGGGTAGTATACCAGTATTTGCTTTCTGGTCTTCCATATGATCTCTCTTTCCAAAACGCTAAGTGGGAGGCTAAGTTGAGCACGACAGGGTTGGACATTTCCCAGGCTCTCAAATTAGCAAGCAGTGTTTTGGTATCAGGTAGTTTGCATTCTCAAAGCTACATGGCCTTATTCGATCTTTATACCCCGGCCAAAATCTTCAAATGGGGCAGTAGAGGTGGTCACTGTTGTCTGAGATGTGGTCTCTTAGCCGCCAACAATGTACATATGTTTTTTGGCTGCCCCAAACTTGCACTGTTTCTTCAAGATGTTGAGCTATTTATCAATTCTAGGCTTAATATTCCTGTTGTTCTATCACCAGAGGTTGTCATATTTGGATGTGAAAGCAACGGTTTGTTGGAGCGATCAAGACCTGCTTCCGCCCTCCTGTTTATTGCTATGTCCCTAGTGCGGCTTTGCATCACTTCCGAATGGATCAGTCCATGTGCCCCAACTTTTGTAAACTGGAGAGCAAGGATCCTGGCCCTCCATAATCTAGGGTCAGCCGTTTTTCTTAGGTGGGGAAGACGGAGGCGGAGCTGGGTCAGAAGATTTGGGCTCCCGTGGTGGAGTGGCTTAGGCACTAGATAGCGAGGGCTCTGCTTCTCCTCTGCCGTGCAGTGTCTGGGTCGGGTATGCTGTGCAGGATCTGTTTATGCTTTTTGGTTTTGCTTTATAATCCCTTATGTTTTAATTGTGATTATTTTGACCTCTTAAGATCTCATATGTTCCCCTCTTACTCCCCTTCTTCTTTGCTCTTATGATTTGAGTTGTGAACTGTCTTTAATGTATAATCGGGCGCCACAAATTATTTTGTCTGTTATTCTGTGGATACATATTCAAGCTTGAATAAAAAAACTATATATATATATATATATAAAAAAACAAAAAACATTTCCCAGTCAGAAGATATAAACCCCTAGGAGGCAGCTTCATTCATGAATTATGGTCACTTCTATTTTCGTGTCATTGTGAACGTGCCAAAGAGGAGGCCTTCCTTACTGGAAAGAAATAAGACTCTTCTATCTGACAGTCCCTTGTATGCAAACATGTGACCATTCACGGCGCATGTAAAGGATGAGTAGCGAATTTGAGCTGCTATCTAAACAGAAAACCAGCCCCTGCAATACTCCCACTTGTTACAGTCCTCTCAAATGGAAGTTATTTAAGGCTTAGTGATCAGGACTGTTGCAGAATATGAGCTGGGATCCCTTACATTTTATCAGTTTCCCAACTCATCACCTGTTGTAATAATGTCCTACTCCCCCTCCCCCCCTCTCCCTCACGCCAGGGGTGCTGGTGAGCTCGTTCTGGTCTTCCATTCCAATTTTGAAGGCATATTTCAACAAGCTAAGCAGACTCAACACACTATTGTTTCAAAAAGAAGTACCACTAACATCTGCTCGAGAAACTTTTGAATTACACGTTGCAAGGACATCCAGTGAGATACACTTCTTGTTGAACACAAACCTTAGGTTGATTTGTCATTCTGTATGACAGGCCCTTTCATTGTGTACAGTTTATTAACTGTGCTAATAGCATTATTGATTTGTATCTGTCTCCTAATTACAGCACAGTTTCTTCATGACAGAGCAAATTAGTTTCAACAAATATTGTAAACTTGCTATGTGTCCCTTTCTTTTTGTTGTGGACATGTGTGAGTGAGAGAACGAAAAGGTCATGACCTGTTACCACGACTCCTCAGAGAGTTCTGTTTTGTGTTCTGCGTTGCTAATTTGTTTGTCTCGATGGAAGGTTAGGAGGGCAGTTAAAGGACTATGAGTTAGTCTGGATTTGGGCCCATAGGTACTGATATTAAATGGTGACCGAGTCCCTTCATGCTGACATCACGTGATCCCAAGAATACAAAGTACAGGAGTAAACCTGTTAACCCAGTTGAGTCCGGTGGAGTATATAACAAAAAGAACAGTGTCTCAACAGGTAGTCGTTTGCAAGGGCAATTAAAAAAGTGTATAAATCACTTGCGGGAGGAGAAGAAAAGAAAGGGAGACCAGCAAGTTTCGTGCAATACAAGGTGTTATTTGTAAGTAGTTGTATCAGCACTACAGTACAATTTTACTTAAAGTAACCATAACAACCGAGTGTTCACTGAACGTGCTAGTGTTTGTGAACAGCGAAAAAAACTGTAAAAACAAGTAGTTATGAGGTCAATGATACAAGACAGATCAACATAAGTCAAGTTTATGATTTAGACTGAATTGATTGACCCCCACAGACGCCACGGTTTGCGCCGAGTAGTCGACGGCGTTTTTACCTGTTCAATTCCAAGTCATCTTCAGGACGATGGTTACTAAATCACATATAGTGCTGGAAGGATAATGCTGCAGTGATCCAGACAACAAGGGTGAAGGCCGTGAGAATCAGGCAAATTGGGGCAACTGTGAGCACTCCGACGGGGGGGGGGAATGATGTTCGGAGGTTGTAAATATCCAGGTAACAGGGCCTGAATACGTGGATTGCAGTAGTCCTGGTGGTGTTCATTTGATTTCAGGAGGCAGGATGGACTTGGGTGCTGGAGTGACGCTATCCAAAGTAGAGGAGAATGAATCAAGGGGCAGGTGGGAAAAATTGCCGCTGCCCAGGAAGTCGAGCTGGACAAGTGAAGCGTCCGGATTTGCACGCTTGGCAACATGGTTCCACAAGGATTGGCGCCATGCCAGCTCTTCAGAAGACATTTACTTAAAATTAATCTGAAGTCAGATCCGGGTCCTGATGACAATGAATGAGAAACAGAAAATAATTAGAAGCTTCATCTGCTTTTCCAAGCCTATTCATCGTTGGTGGTTTTCAAAAAGTGCCTCATTATTGATAAAAATCTGTCTACTGTTTTATTATAATCGTGAAGCCATATACACGTTGAAGTTTGTAAAGAGTGAAGGATTCATGACATTCCTTGAGTACGGACTACATAGATGCCAAGAGGGCCCATGTCACGTGTGATATTTTCCACCAGTCCTAGTCTTTTAGTCTACAGCATTTTGGGTGCTGGTGTTTTTAGATTTTACTGAGGAGAGTAGAGGATATTGCTATTTCCAACTGCAGTGCTCTGCTGGCTCAAATGCCAGGACTGTCTATAAATGCAACACACAACATGCACTACTCCCCCGCCCCCAACACACACCACAATTATGGACTACGGCAGGAGTTTTGAAATAAAATTAGTGGTTTATAAAGTTTTGACACAAACGAATGATATGTTGAAGGGCATAAAAGCTAACTTGAAAGAAAGGGGCACATGTAGAGTGGGGGGTGTATATGATGGTGGCAGGCTGCATGGTCTCAATTTTCACAGGCACCTGTCACCTAGGTTCTTCCCCTTGTTATTACATTCAGGTCGCTTGGAACCTAAATCTGCATGATTCACTGATGTTTATTCACCCAATTCATACATTTTACCAAATGTATTATTTTTAACATCTTTGATACCAGAACAAGTTTTCACCTGAATGAATGAATGAATGAAGGGAAACTTATACCGCGCAACTTAGCCCAAGGGCATCAAGGCGCCAAACAGGTCATACAGTCTGCAATTCTCCTAGTGCATAGTTACCGGTAAGCCTCTACGAAAAACCACGTTTTTAATGCTTTACGAAAAAGCACAATGGAGGGTTGTCCTGCCACCTTACTTTGGAGACCACCATTTGGGCATGTCACCAAAGAAAGGCCAGTATTCCCCAAACAAAATAGTACTGAAAGAGCAGAGATATGTGGAGTATATAAGAAACTACTCTCTTCCTACAGCAGCTACGTGCGAGTTGTGTTTTTTTTTTTTTAGCAGTCGGGTCGTTGCTATCCTATAATTATAACATCAAAGAGAAACTGAAATTATCACAGGAAAAAAAAATGTAGTGTAGGATGAGCTAATCACAAAGGACATGGGAAAAGTTGAGACCTAAAGGACAGGAGACAGCAGCAGGACTGGCACAAAGGGAATGAAATTGAAGAGCAGTTTGTATGAAGCTTGGTACAGTAGCCAAGAATCCCAGTGCACATGGATGTTATCTTAAGCCCAGTCTTGCTTTTTAATAAATTACATGTTGCATTTTGGAAACCAAACCTGTTAAGTGGCCCCAAGTGTCCTATCTGTCTTTTTCTGTAGTCTCCGGAATGTTGCATTCTGGGACTTGGGTTTTTACACGTTTGGTTCAAGAATCACTACCAATTGGAGTTTTGCCTTTAACACTGAGCGTTTTATCTAAAAATTCCAAGCACTCCCGGTGCAGTTGTTGAAAAACCACGAGCGTTACAAGGTGTTGCATGTGATATGCCCCCCACAGTCAATGTTTCTGTTACAATTTATTAAACGTCAGGCTAATAGCTCAGTCTAAATCACATTTGTCTTTGCATTTTGGGACATCGGAATCCTGCACTTACGATAACAAAACAAAACGGCAAACATCAAAATGAAGAGATAAATAAGGCTGAGTCAACTACTCACAACGACATAGATCACCGAGATATCTCTATGTCTCATAACCTGTACATGCCTACATTTAGGAATAGTTAAGAGAAATGTTTGGCGGAGTTAAACAAAGGAAATCGGGGGTGGAGGGGGGGGGGGCTTTTTAGTTTCTCAATTAATTTCCAATAGAGGGGAAACAATCTGAATAGAGATAACGCTAATATAAAAATTCTGTTTAAAAATTCGAGAATCTAACCTGGGAAGTACTGGTCAGTAGTGGCAGTCAGTTTCAATTCCTCCTCCATGTCCCAGTCTTCGAGTCCAAACCGTAAGTGAAGTTTCTCGAAAGTAGCCCGGTTGTGGAAACGCAAAAACATCTCTCCAAACTTTACCCGCTGTGTGCTCAGGGAACAGAAACTGCAGTCCCATGGATTCCTGGGAGATTGAGCTGAACGTTAACCGAGGCCTCCTGCAGTCACAGCTGCCCTAGATCGAAAGCTGACCTCTGTCAGGTGTGGCCAGCACATCCAGTCTTGGTTTTGCTAAAGCTCAAACCGTTCCATGTCAGGTCTAATTTTTTCATTGAATTTTCGCACTCACAGATTGGCTTTATAATTTATTAAGCACCCCCTAAAAGTAGCATAATGGTTGAACTAGTCTCATTTGAGATAAGACTACATGACACTTCTGCTAAAATAGCAGTCGATTTAGTCAACTCTTGTTTCATAAAGCCTGCCAAGAGGAAAGTCTTAGTTGTCACTGTCAGTATTTACTCCGATGATTTGTAATCCAGGTACAGATCTCTTCAGAGGGTTCATTAACCATCTGAGTTACCTTCCAGGAATTGGAATGTATAACTTGGAGAAAGTGCTCAACCCCCTAAAATCTCTCTGTTTCTTTCCTAGGTAGTAAGGTAGATATTGCATCGTAGGTTCAGTCAGTGAGCTCTGGTACGAGCCCATCGGTGATTTGAGGTCTGGCTCGTGGTTAGTCACTAAACTCAGGGTTTACCTTTGGTCAGTCAATTTGCTTAGTTGGTATGGTTATGGTCAAGTAGTTAGCTCAGTCCGGTCACATGACACCCATATCATGTGTGACACATTTATTCCATTCTAGGCCTACAGTAGTCTGCCTGCTGGGACCCCCTCCCTCCAATATTTTCAATGTTGAAAGTGAAACTGCAACTCCCATAATGCAACACGGTGTGATTAAAAAGGCAAGAGTAGGCAAAGCAGTCACCAATGACAGTGCCTCATTCGGTGCTAGCACTATGGCTAGTGCTCAGTTCCCTCTGGCTCTGAATGAGCTGGTATCCTGAGGACCTTAAGATCAGTAAGTAGTCATAGGTCAGGGTCATTTGGTAAACTCAGGCCTTTTGCAGTGTTGATCAGAGAGCTCTGGTCTGACTCCTAGTCGTCAAGTGAGCGGAGATCTCGCCCACAGTACCTGTCACATCTAGTGGTTATCAGTATCATTCAGTAAACTCAGGTCTTTCTCTTGGTTTGTGAGTTTAATTCTAGCATAGTACGAGTCAGCTCTGGTCGGGTCCAAGGTCAATCTGTGTGCTTACATCTGTGAGCAACCCTGTCAAGTACCATGCATCATGATTAAATAAATGGATTTCACTGCACAGAAATGCAATTAGCACTCCATGTTACGTCTCCATTACTATTGCTCGACGTGCTCAGTGCAGTTGTGTGTATTGATTACCTGAACTAGTTGCAGGTCTGCTGCTTCCAAATGCCCAGGCAGAAGCTTGGGTCGAGAAGGGGTGATATTGCATGGATACACCAGTTTGTTGAAATCATGACTGAGCTGGTCAGAAATAATTTAAGGTATCATGAGGGTAAGCAGTGCTTTATTGTGCAGGCTGTACACTGTTTGGAGAAAGTGGAGCTATTACATGGAAACTGAGATTGCTTGCCCTAGATAACTCCTCACCCAAACTTTGCCAGTGGTAAAAGTAAGAAAAACAAAGCAGGATATTTACAGCCAGGGTCGGATTGGTAAGCAGTGGCGGATCGCACAGGTAACGTTGTGGGGCGGGGCTGGGTAGTGGATTGTGACTTTCCCGTCGTATGTCACAATCCACTACCCCCCACCCAGCCCGCCCCCTCCCCTCACCGTTACTTGTGCGAGCTGCCAATGTTGGTAAGGCGGGCACTCGGCCAGTGGCAGAGTGGCCAGTATCCGAGTTCCAGCTGTGGGCTGTTTTGGGCAGCCTGGGGGGCTGATTTGGGCGGTGTCTGTTATTCAGATGTCACCAGCGGCCCAGTGGGTGCCTGAGTGGCCTTTCTGGAGGGAGAAGGGCGTCCATTACCTCCCTTTTATCAATGGGCAGAGGTGTCATTCCCTTTCTCTCGCTGGGCCGGCCCATTAATATATGCATAGTGAGCGGGGCCAGGGGACCTGAGCAGAAGTGGCCTCACTTGTTTTCAGGTGTGTTTCACCAGTGTGAACTAATAAATTCATTTTTTTTAATCTAAGTAAAATTATGAAAACATGTTTCTGTCAGAGACACCTGCCCCCCCCCTTCTTTTTTTTATAAAACTTCGCCGAAGCACTGTTTTGCGGAAAGCAATATGCAAATGTGGGCCACTTTTTTCAGCCACGCCCGGGCCGATTTTTAATCCCAATCCAACCCTGGTCAGAGCACAATGTTGCATTTTCTGAAAAATGACTTGTGCTGCAACAGTAACCAGCACCACCATTCTGTGCACAAAAGACAGGTTTGGCCAATTTTATTCATATACTTAACAAGCAACATTCAAGGTTAGCGCAGTGCTTTTTTAAAGTTTCAATAACTAGTATGAAAGATGACTAAACCATATTTTTTCATATTATTTTGTGGCCAAATGAGTTATTTTTTTGACTAACTAAATGTGCTGCTGTGCAACATTGCTTAAAGTCAAGAAAAAAGCAATACAACGTGATCAATGTTGGCCACATCATTTCCCATTTTTTCTTTACTGAGAGATAAAAAAGGATGAGAAGGAGTGTATGGTAAAGTAAAAGGTTGAAAAGGCAAAGGAGGGCAAGAGGGTGTCATGAGTTACCTGATCTGTAACAACAAGCAAAGGCTGGCTAGGACTTTGCCAGCACAATTTTGTTAATATATTTCTACTAAGTTTTATATAGTGCTGAGATGCCACCTTGGTCACATGCTCACATCAGAGTAGTATCTGAGGTCCCTAGAGCTCCAGAAGGCTAGATCTGGTTTGGAGGTGGGTGATCCTCTACCTCCTGGAGGGAGAGCTTATTTGGTGGAAGGGGGGCACACTGGTCACAATGTCCTTCATCTTAAGGATACTATGGTGAGGCGAATGCCATGTGTGGATTCTCCATTGGTTTTAGCACCTCCTCAAGTTTTTCTGTTGTTCTTCAGCTCTAAATCAGGTCCTAATCCTGCCCACTGCCAAAGGCAAAACAAGACCCTTCTTTTCCACGGATGGCCTCTGGAAGTGCGTGGAGCTGGAGGTACTCAAAGCACAAGACAATAAAAGTGCTAATTCCGGTCATCATCTGCAAAGGATGCCCGTGTTTATTTGTGACTGGATACAACTGACACTAGGATTCCTGGTCCTAAATTTTCTACCAACACTGGGCCCAGGGGAACACAGTGGATAGAACATTATGTACCATAGCATAACCACTGCAGAAGTATTGCAACCGTTTAAGGCAGTTTTCCAGATCATTGCAGTCCACATGAGGAGTGTTTCTCTGGTTCCTACTTACTAGGAAGTGTCACACAAAGTTTGAAATAAAAAGACGATGAAATGTCGCAAAGAAGAACCGTCAAACATGGAACCAGAAACCTTGACAGCTATGTGTGAGCCTGCACAATAAACTAAGTTCCAGCCTTGCTCTACATCAATCAGGGTCCTCAAGCTCGGTGTCAGTCAGTGAATTGAAGTCCTGTTCAGGGTCGGTCAGTGAGAATACGGTTTGTTTTGGGTCAATACGATAGCTTGATCTGGCTCGGCGGCCGAAGTTTGGTTGATGACCATCTTGCCTAGGGTTAGAGTCACTCATCGACATCCTAGTCAGTCATGGGCGCCACTGACTGGCTTTCTGGCCACATAAGACCTGCGGATCGATTGTCAGAATATTATTGAAGGATTCCAACTGGTGCCTTTCCTTGAAACGTCTATACTACGTTAATCTCTCCTGGTCACAGAAGAATCGTGGCCTTCGAGTAGAGAAATTGAAAGTTTTTTTTTTTTTTTTAATAACCACTGTCTTTTTAAGACGCACCCGGCGGAAGTGAGGAAATACGACTCCGGGCACCAGGAAATGGAGCCGGAAGCAGTGCGCTTCACGTGCTGTGCAGAGCGGGAGGAGAAACGGGATTTGCCTGAGCCCACAGGTGCCACCGAAGGATGCCGAATGACCCCAGATCACGGGAACCTTTGAGGGTATTAGTCGCCATGCCCGGGAGCAACGCAGACGGCTGCGAGGTTAGTTGCATCTCAAGCCCCGCCCACTCCCAGGCAAGGTCATACGCGTCACACGCGATTGCGCAAAGCCACCAACCCCCACTCTGTGATTGGGCCCACCTTCTGATTCCTGATTGGGCAATTGATGGCTCACATAGAACTCTATTGCTCAAAAGTAGTTGTCTGTCAACAGAGGGGCGGTGCCTTGGCAGCTGCAAGTTTCTGTCTGAAAAGGGTGGTTTAGAGGAGAACTTTTGGGGTTGGTTGTAGGCCTCTTAAGTTCTGCACCCCAGTTGAGTTCCATCCTTTTAGTTCAGGTACGGAGCCCACTCCATAGGGATGCCTACATAGGGCCACGTGACGATAGTACTTGGCTTGCGCATCTTAATTCATTCGTTTTTAATCAAGTTAAGTGAATGTGACTTAGTAAAACTGCAACTCTCAACTACTCTGATCTGGAGATGAGCCTTTGTGACATAGGGTAAAAGTTATTATTTAAATCTATCACAATTTTCTTTGACACCCCCGCCCCGGACATACACAATGCAGACCTATGTAGACTTCGGTTGGAGCTGCTGACTATGGAACTGGGGAGCCAGGGTTCAGTTCTGGGTGCCGTGGCGCAACTAAACAGTGTTGGTGGGGCTACCATTTTGCACACTGGGAACCGAGATGACCTTAGAATACACGCTTGGAAGGCCAATAGGTTCAAATTTAATGCGCTAAAGCACAGCTTTCCAAACTTTTCATGTTGGTGACACACCTTTTTGTGAAAAAAATTTCAGGGACACGGTAACGCGAGGAAGCGCAGCGAGGGAGCCCGAACCCCCCCACCCAACCCACCCACACCCACACAACCCACCCACACAACACCCCACACACACCACCCCCCACACACACACACACACACACACACAACCCTCCACACACACAAAAATGCAAGTGTCCGTCTGTAACACAACTGGTGCTCATGTAAAGCGCTCAGATACCTTTTGGCTCTAGTTTGCGCAACAAAAAAAGTTTGGCAAAAGCTGCATGGTAAAGCGTAAAGGATGTTTTCTACCATTATTTATCAACATAATTGCTTTCTTAGAATTACTCCTTGAGGACCACCCCTCATCAGCCTCTTTTAAGGAATCTTTTATTCCCTGCAGTCCATCAGGGGTTAAAACATCTGAAATAGCAAGTAAGGATGAAACCACGGCATGAAAAAGTCTGTCAGACCAGCTGCTTTCGCGTTACGTTATAGTTGATACACTGTATCAGGCGCGCAACACCCATTGGCATCAAAGGGCTTCAGTCCCTCCCCTGTCGTGTGTGTGGCAGCCCGGGACTGCTCACAGTCGCACCCGAGCACTTCACAGGTCTTTAAAAGATCTTGTGCATGTTAATAGGGCTTTGTTGTTTCACCCCTTTTAAGAGCCCCTGCAGCTCGACTCTGCCGATTGCCGGCAGACGTCCGCTCATCGCGCAACACACCTACATATGGGGCGCGACACAGTAATGTGTCGCGCCACACAGTTTGGAAAGCTGTGCGCTAAAGCATGGAAAAGACATATGTCCTCTCGCAGTGGACAAATGACTACCACTTCTGGGCAGCGGGAAGGAGGAGCAGGAAACCTGCAAGCATTGCAGCATACACAAATGCTGAGGAAGGACAAACAAGTGCTCTCGCTGCCGATACCTGCATTAAGGAATAAAGAAGCACCTGCACCAAGGAATAAAGAAGCGTGACACCCACCAATCTGCCTCCATGTGCCTTTTTCTGAGAGCTTACCCCTACAGGGGACATGACATGTCCATTGCTGTTCTTTCTGCTCTAGCACGTTAAAGCCAGATCTTTTGTCTTCACCAATGCATTCCCCTTAGACACTGAGTACTGCTGGAGCTCAGAGAGCGTCCACCAGACCTTCAAGCATCGGATGTCTGCAAGATTTTATTTATTTATAAAGTTTTATATAGCACTAGCTAGACCCGGGGGTATTAGAGCGCTTTACATACACAAAGGAAAATAAAAAGTTGCACTACATCGTAGGATATATGGATGCATAAAATATATAAGCAAGGATATTACACTTAAGTATACATTGAAGGAGTGAAAAACGCAGGTGGTTGAAACAGTCAGATAATCCCCATCCTTGAAAGTCAGAGTGAGAGGGGAGACCGTTAGTCTATTGATGCCTAGGTTGGTTGACTGGGTCAGAGAAGTATTGGTTGAGGAGCAGTAGTTTCAGGTCCTTTTTTAAGCAAGACAAGGAGGGTTGCATCTGAGGTCAGTAGGAAGTGTGTTCCATATCCTGGGAACATTACCAGAGAAGGATCAGCTTTGGGTTGCTTTCCTTTTCAATTTCGGGGGGGGATGAGAAGAAGTGAGTTGGTGCTTCTCAGAGTTCTTGATTTTCATGCTTTAACCAGTTTGTTGTTCAGGTAATTGGGGAATCGGGCGTGGTGGACCTTGTGTGTAATGCAGGCCAGTTTGTAAATACATGTGCCTTCCATGGGAAGACAGTTGAGTGATTTGAGGTTAGGTGTGATGTGTTCAAATCTTTTTCCACCAGTTATGAGTTGAGCCGCCATATTAAGGACTGACCTTAGTGGGGCAAGGGTGAGCTTTTGGTGCACCTGTTAGGATGGCTTTCCCGTAGTCCAGTTTAGAAAGGACTAGGGATTGTACAATTGTCTTAAAATCATCCTGGGGAATTAAAGGTTTAATTTTCATGAGGTGTTTTAAAGAGTAAAGTGCACCTTTTGCAGAGTTCTTGATGTGGTCTTTCATTGACAGGTTCTTATCAAGGGTAATGCCTAGTGATTTTACAGAGTCAGATAGGACAAGGGGGCAGTTTAGAGCATCAAGATTCTTGAGCCAGCCTTGGATAGGTCGGTGATTATTTTTCGGAGAGAACAGCATTAATTTCCTTTTGTCTGGGATCAGCTTTAAATGGTTTGCGTTAAACCAGGTTTGGATCTTGGTTAGTGTGGCATTGAGGTGTTGGACATCCTTGGGTGATTTGATTGTGTGGTATATCTGAGTGTCCTCTGCATAGAGGTGGTATTGAACCCCCTGCTTGCTTCAGAATAATTGCAAGGGGTTCCATGAGGAGATTGAAGAGGGATGGTGAGAGGATCGATCCTTGCAGGACTCCAAGTTTGACACGTGTTGGTGCAGAGAGGCAGGAGTTGATTTTAATTTGTTGTGAACGGTGCTGAAGGAAGTGAACCATTCTAGTACTGTGCCATTAATGCTGGAGCGCCTCTTCAGAGTCACAAGTAAAGCTGGATGGTTTATTGTGTCCAATGCCGCTAATAAGTCAATAAGGATGAGGAGACGGGCCTCACCTTCAACTAAGGGTCTGTGGATATCATCTGAGATATTGAGCATCGCTGTTTGTGCTACAACCTTTCCTGAAACCCGATTGAAAGGTGTCCAGCAGGTTGAAGTCGTCAATAGGTTTGTTGAGTTGTTGGAGAACAAATTTCTCTAATGTTTTTTAGCTAGGAACGGAAAGTTGGAGATAGGTCTGGGGTTGTTACGCTTGTTGGGGTCGGCCCCTGGTTTCAAGAGTATAGGGGTGATTTGGCCTAGTTGTAGGGAGTCTGGGACGCAACCTGATGCAATAGAGGTGTTGATGATTTTTTTCGAGAAAGGGGCAATGATGTGTTTGAGATTTTTTACTATTGTGGATGGGAGGGGGTCCGAAGTGTGGGAATTGAGCTTTAAGCTGGCAGTTATATTGAAGACTTCGATTTCAGACATGAGTTCGAAGTTCAACCAATTAGCGCCATTCTTCAGTTGGAAGCAGGCCTCGTTGTCCGTGGTATAATTTTGATCTGTTTGGTCGGGAGTGGTTAAAAAGGGGCAGGTTGCGGGGGAGGGAGGCTTTGGGGTTTGGATGAAGGATTGCTTTTTTTTTTTTACTTTATCTGTGAAGAAGCTGGCGATTTCTTCGCATCGATCCTTGGTGGCTATTATTTCTTGTGGGGGTGTGACGTTTGTTTGACTTTTTATAATGTTGTAGAGTTCTCTAGGTCTGTTCTTTGCCTGGTCTAGTTGGGTAAGAACTGTGCATGTCAGAAATGAAAGCACTGAAGTCTTACTGGAGAAGTGTATTTTCTGATTAAAAGTAGCATGAAATGCATGATGTTAACATGCTTCCAGGGAACAAGATGATGTGTGTAGGTGAATCTCCCAATGTGCCCAATAAAGTGCTTTCACAGACATTGAGAAGTAAACTTGAGATGTGAAGAAAAAAACTGGAATAAAGTAAATCATGGGAGCTTCTTTCTAGCTGTCACAAAATGAGGTGGGCTGACCAGCAGTTTAAAAGGAAGGGGGTACCCACAGATAATAATAAGCAGGGTACCTATTCACAATGTAAACTCATGCATTTGTTGGCATTTCTATAGCCTGGACCTAATCTGAGGGCAACAGAGGGATGCCCGTTGTGGGAGGTGATGGAAAATTATACAAGATTGTGTTCATAAAGTAGTAGCTTATATCTTCTTGAACAAACACTTCCACTAGAATCTCACACATTTAAATTTCAGGTACATTGTGACTAAGTGATATCCCAATTTTCAGTCCATGCCAAGCTGGATTCAAATTGAGGTCCTCCGATCGACAGCTTAGCCACTCGATCATATTTTCTTCCTTGGTTGATGACTGGGACTTTGTAAAAAAAAAAAAAAAAAGCTTCAAACATTCAATTTCATCATTCCTTTTGAACACTCCTATTCTGTTGATGGTTTCACGTAGCCATTAAGCCTCATTCCTCATGCTGTCTAGTGAGTTGACCGATTGCAAATTATTTTGGTATTTATGTTTTATACATGGTTAACATCTGAATGAGTTGTCTCTTCTTTAAGGTTGAGGTTTATATATTGCATATACACAATGGTTTAAAGCTAAGTACATGCAGATCATGCATAATCGTTTACTGTGTAATCTGGCCCAATATTACCATTGAGGGGTTATGGTGATATCTTTGGCCTTTTAGTTTGTAAATGTCACCAGAAGTCTGAGGTGGCAATGACAAGGCACTCATGTTTTTGATATCACAAGCAGTTTTATTGAAAGTACAGCCAACAATGGCTATTAACTGGAGTTAAAATGTTGAGGTATTGGTTACCTATCATTAATACATTCTTGATAAAACAATAGACAATGGTGAGCTCAGTGGATCTATGTGATTCTGTAGCTGCTGAGTTTATAGCATAAATATGGATTTGTTGAATATGCAGATTTCACCCACACTGTTGTTTCCTGCTCAAACAGATGAAAATAATACCACCAGACAAAGTGCCCCATTATTTGCCATTTTTGTTGCATAATTTCAATAACCTTGGTCCTCCAAGCTGCATAATACTTGTATCCTGGAAAATGTAAAAACTTTGCACAGTGGCAACAAAATCTGTATTTCACACATAACCTTGAAATATTTTCCATATTTCATGGTTCCTTCGAAATATCTGGGTTTAACACCACTGCTTTTTGCACTCCAAAACATGTAATACAGGCATTTTTATTCGAAGATTTAATGGCTTCTCAATAATCTCCATTGTACCCATCAGTGTGAACAAAGATTGTGGTGAGAATGAGGTATCTTTTTTTTTTAATGTGGTATTTTCTGTCATCTAAGGTAGTGTTCAAAGGGTTGATGAATCTTTTTTCAGTTGTTGGCCCTGCAATTCTTTTTTTAAATGGCTAAACACTGCTTTGAGAGCAATAAGGCTATATTGTAAATTACTACTATACAGGCAGTTCCCAATTTGTTACTTCTAAATTAATTTAGTGAAATACACACTTACACCTAAGCCCAACTTGCACTCATTCACTGTTTCTTTCTCTCCAAATGATATAAGGTTAAATAAAGATGCACAGATTTAAATATGTGCATGCTGCAATAAAAATTAATCATGTCAAGTAGTGTTGGCAGCCTTATTAGTAAAGGAGCTGAATTCAAGTAAAAATTACATTCATTCTTGTTACGGTGAGCATCGACAGCATCAGGCACTTTTGCATGATTACATTGAGATAGCCAGAAGGAGACCTGGGAGTAGATACGTGCGTGTAGGAAAGTGTGTGTGTGTGTGCCCATAACCCTGCTGCACAGCTCTCAAAGGGTCCCAGTAGCTCCAGCCAGTGCACAAAGCCAGCCCTCTCAGTCAGAGCAGAGCACATGGAAAGTACAGATATGAGAATAGGGGAGTATACAGAGTTTGTATCCACTGAGGGGACCATGATTTGAAGGCACCATGATTGGAATCCTTCCCATTGTTTTTGGTACCACCAAGCCATACATTAACGATTAGTGCAGCTGCATTAACAGGCTCCTGCAAGAAATCCTTATTGCATCTCTGAAGCTGATCTGCCCTCACAATCTTTATGCTTTACTCCTCCATCCATGTTGTGCATACTTATCTCAATCTGATGTCTCTTGTTTCACACACCATCTGTTTTTTTTCCATCTCTGTCACGTTCTCCTTTCTTTCTCACCTTTGTCCATATTTGCACATTCGTTCACTACTATATTCATTTTTTTTCTCTCTTTTTTCTCTCTCTCTCTCCCTCTTTCTCTCTCCCTCTTTCTCTCTCCCTCTTTCGCTTTCTCTCTCGCTTTCTCTCTCGCTTTCTCTCTCGCTTTCTTTCTCTCCCTCCCCCCCACCCCCCCCAACCATCTTCTCCTCACTTCCTATCAGGAAGATTAACCTGGATGAGAGATGTGTGATACTGACAGAAAATATTAGCTGGGCCTGCTTTCTCAATTCCCACAGAACCTCTGGTTTTACATTCTAGGAATGAATGCTGAAAGAGCTCAACTCTGGCTGTGAACTGGCTCACCACAAACTGTCTGCACAGTGGCTCACCACTGTCTGCAGTGGAGCTCAGCTGCATACTTGGAAGCGCTCAGCTCTGTCTACCCAGGTTCGCAGTAATATGTAAGCAGGAACTCGGCTCAAGCTCAATGGAAGAAATTACTTTTGGGTACACAGTCTATGCTCTGTCTGTGCATTGGTTTCAGCACTATGTATGCAGGAGTATAGCTGCAACTGTGCTGGAGCGCAGCTCTATCTGCACAGGAGGGAGTTCAGCTCTACAAGATGATACATTATGTTTGTGGCAGAGCACCACTCTGTATGCACAAAAACCTACTTTTCTCTGTGGAATGTGTGTCTTCTAAGTGTTCAGCCCATCTCCAGAAGAACAACAAACTACCTCTCTTTATTACAATAGGCACTGAAATGAGATCCTTGATAGCGAGCATACTTCACCATTTTGAATGGTTGTTTTTTTTAATTTAGTGTATTGACTTTGCGCTGCAAGAGTTTGGACACATGGTGCTAATCTCTATTTATCCTTTTTTCTTATCCCCTCTCTATCTCACACTCTCCTCATTCCCAGAGTGAAATTTGTTGTGAACATCTTCTTGATGTTCATTGCTTTTACGTCATTTTAGTATGCTCTTTTGGTCTTCATTTGTAATCAGGACATTTAGAAAGAGCAGGGATGATCAGGATGTGCCAAGGAGACCATGTTACTTATGGAATAAGGCAAAAGTGAAATGTATGGGGTGGAAAGGGGCATGTTGAGAAAAATGGAGGATGACTAGGAATGGAAGAGAAGGCAGCGACATGTGAAGAGAGGGTCAAGAGAGACATAGGGCAGGATGAACAGTGATGAGGTCTAGTTAACTACCTATGGGCAATGCAATAAAAGTTAAACTACACTTTAGCAATGGGAAGGAAAGAGTGGGTCTGAGCAGAAAAGCAACGTCCAACACCACCACGTCCACAATCACTACATCCACCACCACTACATCCACTACCACCACCACCACCTCCACATCCACATCCACCAACACCACACCCACCACCACCACTTCCACCACCACCATGTCCATCACATCCACCACCACGTCCACCACCAAGTCCTCCACCAAGTCGTCGTCCACCACCATGTCCACCTCCACCACTACATCCACCTCCACCACTACATCCACCACCACTACATCCACCACCACTACATCCACCAGCACCACACCCACCTCCACCACCACCACCCTCATGTCCACTACCACCACCACCACATACACCACACCCACCACCACCACTTCCTCCACCACCACGTCCACCACATCCACCACCACCACCAAGTCCACCACCACCACACCCACCTCCATCACCACGTCCACCACCACCACCCTCATGTCCACTACCACCACCACCACCACATCCACCAACACCACACCCACATCCACCATGTCCATCACATCCACCACCACGTCCACCACCAAGTCGTCGTCCACCACCACCATGTCCACCACCATGTCCACCTCCACCACTACATCCACCTCCACCTCCACCACCACCACCCACATGTCCACTACCACCACCACCACATACACCACACCCACCACTTCCACTTCCTCCACCACCACGTCCACCACCAAGTCCACCACCACACCTTCCTCCATCACCACGTCCACCACCCTCATGTCCACTACCACCAACACCACACCCACCACCACCATGTCCACCACGTCCACCACCACCATGTCCATCACATCCACCACCACCACCACCACCAAGTCCTCCACCACCACCACCAAGTCCTCCACCACCACCAAGTCCACCACCACCACGTCCACGTCCACCACCACCACCATGTCCACCCTCATGTCCACCTCCACCACCACCCTCATGTCCACTACCACCACCACCACTTCCACCACATCCACCACCAAGTCCTCCACAACCACCACCAAGTCCTCCACCACCAAGTCCACCACCACCACGTCCACATCCACCACCATGTCCACCCTCATGTCCACCTCCACCACCACCACCCTCATGTCCACTACCACCACCACCACTTCCACCACGTCCTCCACAACCGCCACCACGTCCTCCACAACCACCACCAAGTCCTCCACCACCAAGTCCTCCACCACCAAGTCCTCCACCACCACCAAGTCCACCACCACCACCATCTATCTATCGCCCTCACTCTATCTATCTATCGCCCTCACTCTATCTATCTATCGCCCTCACTCTATCTATCTATCGCCCTCACTCTATCTATCTATCGCCCTCACTCTATCTATCTATCGCCCTCACTCTATCTATCTATCGCCCTCACTCTATCTATCTATCGCCCTCACTCTATCTATCTATCGCCCTCACTCTATCTATCTATCGCCCTCACTCTATCTATCTATCGCCCTCACTCTATCTATCTATCGCCCTCACTCTATCTATCTATCGCCCTCACTCTTCTATCTAAAACCCTCACTCTTCTATCTATCGCATCACTCGGCACCACCACAGCATCACTCAGGGGCACTACAACATCACTATGCGCTACCACAGCATCACTGAACACCACAGCATCACTCGTCGCCACCACATCACTCGGCGCCACCACAGCATCAATCTATGCAACCATTTAACAACAACTGGTTCAAATATGTTCTCTCAATGTTTCAAGCTTTATTACAAATGTCACAAACAGATGTTAATATTTCACTTCTGTTCTTGGATTTTCGTCACAATAAAATACACTGAACATAATCTTAACAAAAGTTATTTACAAAAGTTTTTAAGCTATTGCCATTATAAATTACAATAGTTTTTATTTAAGTATTAATTATAAAAAAAGCCATTGTTATTTGTAATATCAATACATCTAAGTCACATAAATAAAACACATATTGCATTACTAATGCTATAGGTGTCACATTTACGAAAGTTAAAACTATTGCATTGTAAATGACCAAGCTATTAATTTAGCTATTTTCAAAACCAACACATAAAGAAACAAGCATTTTAAAATGCAATGGTCTTGGCATTATTAAAGGTAGAGCTATTGGCATTGCTCATGATTTTTTTTTTAATCATAAATAAATGGCATTGTCATTTACAATGCCAATAGCTTAATTGCTCGCAAATGCATGACCTATTGCATTTACACCCACACGCACAAAGCCACCCACACACGCATAAAGAGCCACCCACACAGAGTCATTCACATAGAGCCACCTACACAGCCACCCTCACATAGACCGAGCCACCCACACATAGAGCCACCTACAAAAAAGCTATCCACACAGAGCCACACACACACACAGACAGCGCCACGCACAGACAGCGCCACGCACAGACAGCGCCACACATGATCCAAGCTTCTGCTAACTAAAAGGCATAATGCCATCACTGATAGATATATGTAATGACCATATGGCTAGGCCCTCCTCATTAAGCCTCGAAGGGGGGGGGGAGGCGAGAGCGGGAGGAAGGAGAGCTGCGGGCGGAAGGGGGGCAAGAGATCTGGATGCACAAACAGGGTGGCAGAGTCAAGAAAAACGGCACAGACGCAGAGACTCTGGAGCGGCAGCAGGATCCACGATGCAAAAAAAAAATAAAAAAAAAATGGCGGCCGCAACTCTGAAGATTTTCGGATTCGGGGGCGTGTTTTGGCGTTCTGAGTGACGGATGACGTCACTGTCGAAAGAACAGCAAAACGTACGCCCCCGAATCCGAAAGAGACGGGGCTTTATTAGAGTGACGCCCCTCTCCTTCAATGGCTGGCCTCCGTTTAGGAAGCCAGCCAATAGAAGAGAGACGGAGGAGAGAGGCGGGTCAAACATCGTACTAAAGGACATTAAATCTCCTCCCGGAGACTGCGCAGCCTTCTCGGTCCTCGACCTAAAAACGCTGCAGGAAAGGGTGGGTAACGACCGTATTTCATAATGAATTCTCCTTGGCGTCTAGCACATCCAGTTTAACGAGAAAAGGCCAGGCGGCGACTTCAAACACAACTTCACAAAATCAAAGTACCACTCGGGATAGGGGTACAGGGAGATTTGCCAAGGTCCAAAGCATTACCGAGAGAAGGCATTGCATTCAACCCAGCAGATTCGTTCACATGTAGGCCTTAGCATGCCACAAAACATCAAACCGTAACCAAGACTCCAGCTTTAACAAAAGACGCGCCGAAGGTGCCAAAATCCGACATTTGCCAGATTCTTCGGTGGCTGAAAGGGGGCAATGTTTCAATGGTCTACGCTTGAAATGCGCTGGCTGCACATGAATTAGTTTTCCATTGCGGCGCATCTAAGAGGACTACACCCAACCAACCCCACCGCGGTAACTCTGCAAAATATCCTGCCAGAGATAATTCTCCAATATCTACCTAGATACTCATATTTATGAGGGAGCTCCATCAGCAGAGCCAGTTCATGCTTTCACGCCCACAAACGGTTTGTAGTAGGAAGGTCAGACGCCTACATCTCAGATACCCAGATATGAAAACAAAGGGACACTTGCATCTAATAAACAGTCTTGCATCATTCGATTCCCAAAACACACAGAAATGAGGCCTGTAACATATATATGATGCTAGTGAATTAAAAAGCGTCAGCGGCCAAATTTAATCTAGCATCCTAAAAAAAATCACAATAGCGGTGTCCAACGTAGGGCAGGTCTATGTAACGTTTTCAGGATAAACTGCAAGCTATGTATTTGCCGAAAGGCAGGAATGGAATAGGAAACTGCCGTGATCAATTTAAAACAAGTTTTAAGCCGAATGGGAAGAAATGTGTGCATATGTTAGCATTTGCAACTTTATGCACATTTTAGCACAAACCTGAGAAATAGAGGAAGAATAAGGTAGCAGGGAAATGTACAAAAAGATAGAGGCATAACTGGAAAAGAATTAACAAAAGCAAAAGTGAAGCCTAGTGGGGGAAAATACTTCAATACTACTGAAAGATGGGACAGTACTTTTGGTAGCCACACACTGCCAAAGGAAGACAGCTGATACTACAGGCATCGCTGTCGACCTGTTTCTAGGTTTAAAGCCAGCCAACCAATATGGTTTGATAAAAACGTATATATTCAATATACTTGAAGGGGTTTTTAAACAGCCATCTTCACCCATTGGTCTACTGCAGTGTCATTCACGTTTTGCATTCACCCACCTCAGCAAACAGCGTGGACAAATGGGTCCGTCTATGAGGCACTAATAAGCTCCCCATACGAGTGACTGTGTGAACTAAGGAGTGAGTGCCTGATGCCAAAGAGGTCCTACCAGGAATCCAGGAGAAGTGAACCGTGGCGATTATAAAAGGACCCCCCCTCTGAATGCATGGCTGCTTTCCGGGTCTCTACCGTAGACTGCAGTGCAGCGCAAGTGCTATTCATTTCTGAAAGAGCATGAAACCCATTCCAAAATGGCTGGCAGTGCAACATTCAAACAGGACTGCCGGCGAATATGCAGGTGCATGTTCAGATGGCAAACTTGTAATGTTTCTGCACACCTTCATTATGAAATCAATGACTGAGTGTATATGGGCATTCATAATTGATATTTTGGCAAAAAAGGTTTACAAACCTTTTTTTCCAATAAAAAAAAAACTGCCAACGCCAGTCAGCTGGCAGCCAAGGCCGGGCTCCTGCTTTGCAAATTGGCGAGGAAGGAGAAAACTTTCTGAATTAAGTATTTTATAACAGCCTAACGAGCCCATGTGAGGCAGAAAGTGCAGTACACTGCCTAATCGCCAAGGTCTAGTTTGATCACTCCGCTCCAATTCTCAAGCATCCAAACGTACACATTAAGACTTGGAGCATCACTGATACATACAGTAGTACAACAAAATTACACGCGGAGATGTGCAAGTCGATAGGGGGCTAAAAGAAGGTAAAGAGTCAAACCACCGACATGTTTAAACTGTTTGACTTTCCGGGCCTCGGATAGTAGTGAATAACTAACATGAGTCAAAAGTGTGGTGCACATGCTTTTTAAAATCCCAGCTTTACTTCCGGTCTGCTCAAAAGATTACAGAGTAAGAACCGTTCAGATTAACAAACCCCTAAGACAAACACGGACTCTGGCCTACCACCAGCCCACCAATATGAGACGAGATCCACTAACTGCACCAATGAGAATCTGAGGTCTAGACATTTTCCAAATCAATGCAACATGTCTTTCCTGTGTTGATCCAAGAAGACTGACCGAGTAAAGGCAGTTTATCTTCTACATCATCCACTGCTCATCTTTCACTAAACACCATCACGTCATTGCTGACAAACTTTCAAATTCAATGAATGTATCTCACTGGTTTTAGATTTCACTTGCTTACAGCATTCATATTCACTTCCTCCAAAATCTACATTGTATAACTCCGCCTGACTACGTGCTAGAATCAGGAAGTAGGGCCTACATCACTGATCCCAAATGCAGATCTTAAAAGTCTGCTGCAATGATCCGTACATTCCCACTAAAGCGATCTAGCCAGCGTCCTTGACACCCATTTCAAAGCAGTCATTCTCAAACCAAAAAAAAGACGATCCTCACCGGTCCCGCCTCTCCTTAGCTGTGGAGACACCTTCTGATCAGCAGGCATGTCGCGGAGCTCCCCTTACTTCCCATGGGGTGCAAACAGTCGCTCCTTCTCAGCTGATCCACGGAGCACTGCGGGAACGGACTGTTGCGGGGACTCCCCTTTTCCGGCGCTGCTCCTGGTGCGTGTGCTGCTCGTGGGAGCCCTCCTCAGCGGGGCTTCTCTGGCAAAGAATCTGAGGCAGCGGAAGGGCACCGACAGTGAACATTGACCGGTCCAGCCTCTCCTCAGCTGTGGAGACACCTTCTGATCTGCAGGCATGTTGCGGAGCTCCCCTTACTTCCCCAGGGGTGCAAACAGTCGCTCCTTCTCCGCTGATCAACGGAGTACTGCGGGAACGGACTGTTGCGGGGACTCCCCTTTTCCGGCGCTGTTCCTGGTGCGTGTGCTGCTCTTGGGAGCCCTCCTCAGCGGGGCTTGTCTGGCGAAGACTCTGAGGCAGCGGAAGGGCACCGACAGTGGGTGCAACAGATGACAGACACACATGGGAAAGAGAGTTGACACGGCCTCTCCGGAGCACACGTTATGCCTTCAATAGGGCAGGTCGTCTCCTCTGCCTTTCACCTCATTCCGACCTCTGAAGGCTGAGCAGTGTGCACGTCCGGTTCCGGTTAGCTATGCCTGTTTGTAAACACATCTGCAGATAACGGCAGCGAGGCACAGGGAGACACAGCGACTAACTATTATACCAATTGGTTCTTGGGGGATTTGAAGCCTTGGTTGGCACTTGGGGTCTTCAATCTTTCACCGATATCCAAGGTCATTTAGCCCATGTCTGTGAGCCGAATCCCGCGAGCCCTCGAAGCTGTTCCTCACAAAAAAAAAATGGCCGCCACAAGCTTCTGAAATTTTCGGGGGCGTGTTTAGGCGTTCTGAGTGACGGCTGACATCACAGGGCGAAAGAACGCCCAAAACACGCCCCCGAATCCGAAAGAAACGGGGCTTGTTTCGAGTGACTCCCTTCTCCTCCAATGGCTGGCCTCCGTTTAGGAAGCCAGCCAATGGAGGAGAGGTGGAGTACAGAGGCAGGTTCAAGCCCCGTACTCAAAATTATTAAATCTACGACCGGAAGCTGGCAAGCCAGCATTTCCGGTCCTCGACCTAAAAATGTGTAATTTACAATACCAATAGCTCACACTTTTCTAATGCGAGACCTATTGCATTGCAAATGCTTGTTTTATATACACATATAATTAGAAAAGGTACATCCTCTATACATAATTTCAACTAAAAAAACATCCCTTATTACCCTACTCACTACTACAGATGCTACTCATATGTACTCAAAAGCATTCTGATTAGAGATCGCACCTTCTTATCTTTGGAAAGTACATCAATGGACACTATTTTGACTACACCGTACCAGGCACAGCGAGGATCATTAATCAGGTGTCCTGTTTTTTCACCCCAGTCCTGATGAGGTCCAAGAAATGTCGGGCTGAAACGCGTCAACCTTTTCTGGAGAAGCCCTATATAAATTCAAATATGCATAAAAAAATGTGTGACAAGTACTAATAAGTTAAGAAGGACTCATGAATTGTTGTCCATTGATGTACTTTCCAAAGATAAGAAGGGGCGATCTCTAATCAGAACGGCGGCTAAAGTATTGATTCCGATGCATTACCTTTTTATAAGTTTATATATGCCCAGATGCATGCAGAGTAATAGGGCTATCCCCTTTTGTTGATACTACAGCACATGCCTCAAGCAGCACAGTATACCTGCTAAAATGGGGTAGTCAGGGCGCACATAAGTGCGCACCTGAAGCCAATGAAAAGCCACAAAGTGCAGCAGGGGCAGCATCCCCAGTTCTATCCCAGCTTCTTATAAGCCTGTGCTTCCTGTCTTATCAACCGTGCCACTGGAAATATGTGATTGTGGGGCTGCAGTGCTTTTCACATAATTATGGTTTTGCTCATTTGCCACACCATTCATCATGTGCTTTATAATCTCCAGATTTTAACAAAAAAAGATTTTCTTTCTAGCTCAAACAGTTAAAAGATACTAAAAACCCATCAACGTGTTGCTGCATTGCTGAAGTCCCTTTGTAAAGGTTGACTAGTCACCTTTCTGCTGCTTATTGCTATATTTAGCTGTAATATTGGCACCAAAGAAGTGAAATCTATGCCCAGAAAAGGTTAACATCTGTACAAATTACAAAATAGTATGATTTTATTATCAGAAAAGGTGCTACCAAGGTCTGTGATCTAAAAAGATTTGCTTAGGATCACCCACTTAGGTCAGGTGAGGAAGATCAATATTGAGCACAAGTTTCTGGGTTACAAATTGAGTTTTCGGCTTCTGAGTTTCGATCTTCCATTTAACAACCAATGCTCAGTACTTACCTGAGAAAAATGTGTGCACTATATTCAGTAAACACTAGATAAATAAAAATGCCACCTTAAATCAATTGTAGTATATAAATGTATATATTTGTTTGTGTGGCTATATATTTTTCTGCCACAGCTATGTCGATTAGATCCACATATCAGCGGGATATGTCGCCCGCCAATAATGAAAATAGAAATATTTTAAAGAAGGAAGAAGCTCTCTAACTGCAGCATACCAGTTTATTGTGCAGACCAGTAAAACCCACATAGTTGGTTTACTGTCCTGATATGTGCATGATTGATTAAGACACTGGCCCAGTTGGACTATTTGACAGTACACTGTAGGGGAACCTGCCAGCATGAAACCGGAATGAACCAACTTTCGGTGCACCACAGCATATGTAAATTACTGTGCAATTTTGGGCAGTGGTAAATTAGGACACTCTCCCGAATTAACCAAATGATAGCACACTATATATAGGGACATCTACTAGCATGGAGTTATGTTGGTCACATAAGTTCTATTGTGTTGTGTATGTACTTATATTTTCTTTCTTGCATTATTTCACAATTACAGGTCTAGGTGATTGTACTTTCTTAACAATGTTTAACATTGTCTTATCTGTTTTACCACACTACTAAGTTTCAATTGCAAGGTTTAAAATGTTGAGCAGGTTTCTTTAAGAATGGAATGGAGAGGCTCGAAAGATGATAGTAATTATTTAATGTTCAATAATTTGTGTGTGATGAAATTTCAATCTGAATTGAAATTCTGTGATTATTACGAGACTCTCTTCTGCAGTGATGCGTTGCCTGTTGCAAATGTTTACATCCAACAGCTCTATGAGAATATATATCATTTAAATATATATGTATGTAATTCTTCTATGAAAATGAAGGTGTGAATATATATTTTTCTTTGTTTTTAACTTGCGAATGGCGTTGTTACTGGTCTGCACAATAAAAGGGAGCGGGGTTGCTGCAGTTGCAGTGCTGCTTCATTCTTTAAAGCATATCTATTTGCACTGCTTATGACCTCACAAATTACTTCACTCATGACACGTTCTATGAAATCATTGATAATACTGATGACATCTGCAATGACCTCATTGATAACACTGCATGGTGGAGGCGCGAGTTGTAGTTTCTTCAGTTAATGATATCTGGTGAATTTCAGTGGTTTTCTGGGTCTCAAACATTCCATTTTAACTGACATGTACAGCTAATTATAACATCACTTTAACCTTTTGCTGTCTTCAGTGAATATAAATGTGTGTCTCTATCTAGTTCAATCATTCCGATCAACTGTAACCGTGTTCTGTTGAAGAATGTTGCTGCACCATATCTTCTACTGTGTTCCTCAGTCTGTACTCCTGACAACTGAGTGCCGATGGAGGGTACTGCTATTGGGCTTTTGCTGACAGATCTCGTTGAGGGGTGGTAGCTCGCAAGTAATAGCTTTGCCTGGTTGGTTTTCCAGCCGCACTCTCTCGATAGTGCATTAACTCGAGGTAGTGGGTTGTGTTGCTGAACACATATAATTTCTGCTAGTTTAGCTGCATTGTGTTGGCTGGTTGTTACGAGCTCAGTTTGGACATTGTATTTTAACTGAAGTTTTGCTACAGGGGACCGATATTGCAGCGCTGCTGCAAAACCAGCCCCAGTCACAAAACCGGCCCCCACAGGCACAAACCCGGCTCACCGGGGAAATGCCCGGTGCCCGCTACAGCTAGTCCAGCCCTGTGCGTACGTTGTTTTGTATAATATGTTGTCCTGGATGTTTTGTGTGTGCGCTTTAGCTGTAAGTAGTCTTATGAGTACAACGTTACATCAGAGATATTTTAAGGCATGGGCAAAGTGGGCTCTGGCCCAGGGCCCCAGTCTTTCAGGCGCCCCCTGATAGAGGCAGATCTGTTCTGCAGAGAGTCTAGCCCTGACCGTGCAGGATTAAACTCTGTCGAAATTTTGGGGCCCCTCGCAAATTATCTCCCAATACCCAATACAGCTAATTCTTTTTTTTTTTTTTTTTTTTTTTTTTTTTTTTTTTATTAAAGTTGCCAGAAGATGAGCTTTTAAGAGACAAACTGTTATGTGAATCTGATGTTTCTGGTTTATGTACTTTAAGTTGTGTTTTGATCTGTCAATGTAGGGCCCCTAAAAGGAGTGGGGCCCATAGGCCGGTACTTACTTTGCCTATTTGGTACTCTGGAACTGTGCAGTGATGACTTTGAATAATTCTTAAACGGATTGTTTTAAATACTGTTTTCTTTTATTTTTAATGTGGGTGATGTGTGAGAGTCTGTTACAGGCATTTTGCAGAGAAATGTTTGTTTCATGCAACAGCCATAAAAAATAAGTTTCTTTTGGATCAGCACAGGACCTTACATATAGAAACAGGGGGCTATCACAGAGAATATTTCCAGTCCTAGTAGTGAGCTGCTGCTGTGTTACAATATTAAAAACTCATCACTGTTCCTGAATATTAGATGACACATTTAGAATGTGGACAAGTGCTCCTTGGCACTGTCTGTGACCTGGCCAAAGAGGACATGAAAAAGCCGAAATTAGATCATAATCTTAAAGCTGTTCTGAACAGGGGCCCCCAAAATCCTTAAGGTGTATATGCGTTACATAAGTCTGTGGTGACTCAATGCTATCTGTACAGATTTCTATCTAATGTGTTTTGCTGGAGGATGATTTTGTACTGGGTGCCCCTGGCAGGCACTGGCTAGTAATTTTTCTGAGCTGAGTTTGGTGCATGACATTTTGTGTTCCTAATATGATGGTTGGCTGTCCTGTAGAACTACGCAAAGAAAGATCTTGATTGTCATGAGAACCAAAGGTAGCGATCGTTCATAGTAGTAGTTTAAATTAAGTGGTATTATTGAGTGAGAAGACCTGGTTGCGACTTTGGTAATGACTGTTTGGGTGCGTTGATGAGATCCGGGAAATGTAAGCTCAGTGTCTGTATCTACGGTATGGTTTCTGACTTCCAGTTGTGAAGTCAAATGTTGAGGAGAGGAAGCTCATTGTCTTAATTACATTTTAGGAGCGGGTTCAGTGCAGGTACAGGTTTAGATGCAAAATTAGTTTTTAAATCAGGAGATGTGGGTACTAGAGAATGATAGGGCACAGTCTGGTAGTTTGAGATCTCAAAGTGATCATTTTAGTGTGAAGTGGCAGTGTTTTAGTATTGTAGATCGCGGGAGAGGAATGGATTGATGCACAGGGGTGGATGGGAGAGATGTGGTGGAACGTATGGTGGAGGAGACGGGTCTTGGAGGGATTTTTATATTGATTGATGGTTGAGGGATAGGTGGAGAACAGTTCGTTAGATGTGTGACTGAATGTGAGTGAAGGACGGGTTTTGAATAGTTGGCTGAATCGGGAGAGGAATGGATGCATGGTGAAGGGCTAGCCGGATGGGTGGATATTACAGGATGGATGCTGGGGGCCTGAATACATGGATGTGATGGAGTTTAGAGTTGGAAAAGGGATTGGTCCCAGAAGGAAGAAGACTGAGGCGATTTCTGTCGCTCAGAGATTTGGGGAGCGCGCCGTACAGTTTCCCTCGTTGTTTTACTCTCTCTTCAGGGGGTTAACCTTTCTGTCACACATGGAATAACTCCATATAGCATATCCATTTGGCTTAACAGTTGTCTTCAGGGGGTTGCCATCTGTTACTGGGTCTCTTTAAGGGTACATTTTCCAATGGCTGTGTTCCAGGAGGAAGGGGCAGGGCTGACTCCATATAGTATCCCTTGGTTGCTTAGCAGTGTCTCCATGGGTTGAGTTTGTGTTGCCCCAGTGCTGACTCTGTAACTTTTCTTGGCGGTTTATAGCATTTACCGTTATCACTGATCCTACATTATAATATCAAATAGTAGGTATTTGCTTGGCTTACTACTTCTGGGACTACTTGCGTGATAACATATTTTATGCCTTAGCATCTTGTGCCTCACACTTTTTTGCTTCAGGTTCATGCATAGATGTAGCACCATAATTGAAATAAGAGAACAACTCTGGTCCTTACGCGAGACACCTAACTGGTCATCATATATGCCACATGCTTGTGTGCAAGGCATTCTCACTGAATAGCGTGTTATCTGTCCGCAAAGTGCTTCAGTGCCTTGTCGGGGGTAAGAAGTGAAGATGCAGAGCAAACCTACAGGGAGGTGGTAGAGGTGCTGAACACCTAAACAGTGACTATTTACAGGCATAGGTGAGACCTTCCTTTTTTTTTTTTTTTTTTTTTTTGTAAGCATAATGTTCGTTTGTTAGTGGAAGTGTGCACTCTGATCACCACGCCAGTAAATGAAAATGTTTTAGATGGAATAAACATTTTTTTTAAATGTTTGTTAAAGATATTTTAGAAGGTCTCAAATATTTTATTGTTGGTAAATTGCTGGTATGAGTTTCTATAGGCCTAGTCCCCTAATTAATTACTAAGCTGTAAAACCTAGGAATCACAAGCTATTGATGAAGGAATCCCCTGGAAACATTCCATTGTGTTTAATTGGAATTGTGCTTATTACATTTTGCTGTCTCGTTCCTGCACTGCTTTCCACTTTAAGTACAGGACTTTTTGAAACCAGCAGTTTTAACGGTCATATCGCTTGGATGGTAATTGTTACTCTAGATCTGTTATGAAATGTATTTTTTTCCCATAAATAAGTTATTTGTAAATTGTTCCTATTTTGTGATGGAAAATTGCGGACATTTACTGTGGACCTAGTTTGTGATCCAAATCGTGAATAAATAAAACGGCCTTGCATAGGTGATAATTTTTTACTGTGCAAGCTTCGCTGACCAGTAGTTAGACCCTGTGCATGCATAGGCGAAAATTCATATACTCCGTGCAGGCTGATGTCCAGAGCGGAGGCCATGTACAATGTGCAGACATTGGCGAGCAAAGCTACAGTCTACATGAATAGGTGCTTAGCAACGACATCTAGCGTACAGACAGTCATGCTAGGCCTAGCACACTCACACAGTGTTTGGGCTTTTTCTACACACTGCACGTGTTTGGGGGTTCCTTCCACATTCTATGCTTCTTTATTTATACCAGTTTTAGGCCCGTTGATTGCCAATTGAGCCCCCTTTAGCTTATAAATTGAGTCAAACGGGAAAGCAGGCCTGTGCCTTTAAAGACCAGCAGAGCTGAGGAGACTCCGCCACATGCCATAATGTTCTCAGTTCTGTTGGCTACATCTAAACTCTTGTGTGCACTTGTTGATCCACATCTGAGAAATGGTGTGACTCTACACATACTGTATGATATTGCATGCATGAGATGCGGCAGATATTGCTTGAGTGTATGTGTGTCATGCCTTAGACTGGTTGTCTAGTGTCTTGGATTGCATGTGATGCAGCACATTTTGTAACACTGCACACTGCTTGGCAGTGGCACTGAGATGGGCGCTGAAGGGTGTCTCATTCCACAGCCTGTGCGTCAATTGTCATTGAGTTTTCTATGATCTGGTATGATAACACACAAGGACTATGTGAGTGAGTAGAGCGAGAGATATGCAATGGACTTAGTGCCAGATGCCGCATGTGTTCGTCCGAGTGCGAGCGCTGTGTTTGATGCCCCATGTTATACGGTGTACTTTGCAATGCCGATGGGACCTTCTGCGTGTGTGTCTGTGCCTTTGACCTTGTGTGATAATGCAACTGTGAGGCGTCTGTGTATGATGCTACAGCAGTAGCATTTGCGGTTTTGTTTGAGAGTGAGACGTGCTCCAGATAGTTGGCTTCTGTACACACTGAATGCTGTTGGTTGCCGCTGCCTGTCCATCGAACTCGAGAGGGAGAGTGTGATGCTACAACCGTGTGTGTAGTGCTGCGGCGGGGTATAGTCTTTATGGAAAACGCCGCAGACTGTGAGAGAACATGCTTGCGAGATGCCAGAGTCTTTGTGTAATGGGGGAGATCTTTGTACTCACTACCATTCCTATGTGATTCTAAGAGTTTATCCATTTGTATCGCTTCCTTGAGTGACTTTACAACGTGTACATTTGCATTTTTAGGTCGAGCTGACGTTAGCATTCATGCGAAGCATGAATGCTGTCAGCTCGACAACTAATGTGATCCGTTTTTAGGAGAGTGGACACCAAAGTGTTACGAGCGTTTTCAGAGCCGGATTTCACCTCGGGAGCGCGCAGCATTGTCTGCAGTGGCAGTGTCAGTTTCGCTTTTGTATTACTTTCGTTTTTTCCGAGGCTGGCTGAGGGTAGCTTGAAATGAACAGGCTTGCTTTGAATATCATGAGTAATTAGTCTTGTAATGAACATGCACGCTGGTATTCTTTTTAAAACACTTCTTTGTAAAGGCACATTTTTAATTATCGGAAGCATCACAGTGAATAAATGGGTCAAGCTGCTGGTTTATTTATTTATTATTTTGGCGTCATATTTTTTGCTGTTCGTTTCTCCGAGGCTACCTTGGAATGAGCAGGCTTGTGTTTCTCCGAGGCTACCTTGGAATGAGCAGGCTTGCTGTGACGGCAGCGTTAGCTGTCAATGCAATGCTTACATTTAAATAATGTTGTCCATGTTTGCGTGCACTGCGTGTGTGTTTTCATTAGGAAGTAGGCAGGTATCCTTTACAGTAAAGGCACATTTAGCGTTTTTTTATTCCGTATTAAGAGCATGACAGTGACTATTTTAAATAATGTCATGCCTCTTTCTGTGCAATGCCTTTGCGTCCTAAGGACTTGCAAGTCGGATAATCTTTTGTTATACTCCTTTGGCGCCACTCATTTAAATGATGTTATTCCCGTTTGCGTGCAGTGCGTGTGTGCTATTCTTATGAAGTAGGGTGGTAGGCTTTTACAGTAAAGGCACATTTAACGTAATCTTTTGTTAGACTCAGTTGGCGCAACTCATTTAAATAATGTTATCCCTTTTTGCGTGCAGTGTGTGTTATCATTTTGAAGTACGCTGGTAGGCTTTTACAGTAAAGGCACATTTAACGTTTTTTATTTCGCACTTGCTAGTCCGATAATCTTTTCTTATACTTAATTGGAGCCACTCATTTAAATAATGTTATCCCCATTTGCGTGCACTGCGTGTGGTTATCATTATGAAGTAGGCTGCTAGGCTTTTACAGTAAAGTCACATTTAATATATTTTATTTCGTATTAAGAGCATCACAGTGACTGCTTTAAATAATGTCATGCCTCTACTAGCAATGCGTATGCGTCTTTAGCACTTGCTAGTCGGGTAATCTTTTGTTATGGCGCCATGCAAATATCGAGCACTTTGGATGTAGCTCTCTAAGAGGTGTTACTTTCTTTTCTTTGCCGTTTGTGTATTTGATGTAGTAGGCGCCATGCAAATGCAGAGATTGGTTTCTTTAAAAAAAATAGTGCTGCCATCTTAAAAAGGTGTGCTTTAGGAGCAATTTCCACTATAGTGGTAAACTTTGCAGGCTTGCTGTGACGGCAGCGTTAGCTGTCAATGCAATGCTTACATTTAAATAATGTTGTCCATGTTTGCGTGCACTGCGTGTGTGTTTTCATTAGGAAGTAGGCGGGTATCCTTTACAGTAAAGGCACATTTAGCGTTTTTTTATTCCGTATTAAGAGCATGACAGTGACTATTTTAAATAATGTCATGCCTCTTTCTGTGCAATGCCTTTGCGTCCTAAGGACTTGCAAGTCGGATAATCTTTTGTTATACTCCTTTGGCGCCACTCATTTAAATGATGTTATTCCCGTTTGCGTGCAGTGCGTGTGTGCTATTCTTATGAAGTAGGGTGGTAGGCTTTTACAGTAAAGGCACATTTAACGTAATCTTTTGTTAGACTCAGTTGGCGCAACTCATTTAAATAATGTTATCCCTTTTTGCGTGCAGTGTGTGTTATCATTTTGAAGTACGCTGGTAGGCTTTTACAGTAAAGGCACATTTAACGTTTTTTATTTCGCACTTGCTAGTCCGATAATCTTTTCTTATACTTAATTGGAGCCACTCATTTAAATAATGTTATCCCCATTTGCGTGCACTGCGTGTGGTTATCATTATGAAGTAGGCTGCTAGGCTTTTACAGTAAAGTCACATTTAATATATTTTATTTCGTATTAAGAGCATCACAGTGACTGCTTTAAATAGTGCTGCCATCTTAAAAAGGTGTGCTTTAGGAGCAATTTCCACTATAGTGGGAAACTTTGCAGTAGGCTTAGAACAGCGTGATGTCTAACTGGTGCTAAACGATAAGTTAACTTGCCGCCGTCTTGTCTGCTGTTTTCGATTTCAAAGCAAAATGTGGCATCATGCAAATTATTGCTTTGTAGAAACTAACATCCCGCAACTACAACTATAGGCAGCCAGTAAAATATATCTTCTTCTAAATATGACACGTTAAATATATTAAGTGCATGTTTTTACAATTACAAACGTTACGTTTTATTTCTCTTAAACGTGTGTACATTTCGCAGTAATTGCGTACATTGTAAGAAAGGAAAATACTTTATTTAGGAGCTTGCCTTCAACCTTTTCTCATTAAAGTTTAAATACAAGTCGTTTTCACGCAATACTTTTGGTGCATGTCATTTAGAATTACAAAGTGAAATTGGTATGCTTTTAAACACTAAAATAAAATTATTCTAAAGGGACATGTCGCAAACATCAAAAAAACACTCTTTGTTTCGATTTTCAAGAAATGTGCCTAAATTTCCCCAGTAACAGGGTAGATTTTAAAGAAACGAAACTCCTTACATTTTATAGGCCACCTTTTTTACCCAGTAACTGGGAAGACTTTAAAGAAACGAAACTCCTTACATTTTATAGGCCACCTTTAACCTTTCCTTGACATTGACGCTTACCAGACAAGTTCTTTTAACCCTTGTGGCCATTTTCACACTAACACAATGCATTTCGTTCCTCTGCTCACGTGGCATTTTATTACACCAAACTTTCCTATCTCATGGTAAACAAGGTACTTAAACAGAAACCTTGTTCTCATGCAAAACACATGTTACTTGACCTCTTATATATACCAACTGTTACTTATTGCACTGCTTCGAAAAAACAATATTTTTCAGTTGCCGCGCTTCCTTAATAAATAAATTAGCTCTGTGCGCGATGCTTTTTTATGCTTTTTTTAAACTCCCCGATGCTTTTGCTTCTATTTACACAAATAGATACTATATCTTCAATAAAAGAGCCCTTTCTCCTATCCGCTGTTAAAATTACTTGCATACGATTATATCCTTCTTTTCTTGCGCTTCGCTCTATGATTACAGTGCCCATCGCTTAGTCCCCCTCCCCTCTCAGTTGTGCAGTGTGTTTCTTACACTTCTTTTCTTTTCTATGCTCCATATTTCAACATAACAAACACGCATCTCTTTACTTTACCTCGCATTTCTAAATGCCAACTGCGCATATCTATGACTAACGCTGTCCTGCCCATATTTACAAGCACATGATTATATACAACTTTTCATGCTTTTCCTTCTTTGCTTCCAACTAACTCGCTCTCTCCTTTAACATGCTATCGCCTAGCTCTCTCCCGTCTGTACCCTCCCTCCTCCCCCAGCTACCGCACCTAATCGCTACAAATTTCCTTTTCATAGCAATATTCATTTTTTTCCTTCCGCTTCGCTCCTGCTTTCAGCTGCCATCGCCCAACAGACCCCCCCCCTCTCTTACTGCACCCCTCTGCATGCACGCACGCACATACAGACACTCGCTCACACACACACCCCCTCCCCCACAGTCAGACACACGCACTCCAAGACACATACACATACACACGCACGCACACACACATGCCCGCCCCCCCCCGCGCGCGCACACACACATGCTCCCCCCGCAGCTCAGCAACCCACTCACCGGCTTCCTTCGTGCGGCGGCTCTCCTCAGCTGCAGGGCCCGGCAGTTGGACTCTTCTTCCCTCCTTCGGCACCGGGGCGCAGGGTAGGCTCCTGCCTGATCCGGTGCTCCAAACACGGCTCCAATCGCGGCTCTTCCGTGGGAGGCGGGGTAGGCTCCCGCCCTCCTACTTCCTGTTTCCGGTTGTCGCGCCGGCCTGCCTGACTTCCTGGTCGCAGGGCGGCAGAGTGACGAGGATGTTTGATTTGCGGTATTTATTTATTTATGCATTTTTATATAGCGCGGACTTTACCCGAAGGCGGTATTTATTTATTTATGTATTTATGCATTTTTATATAGCGCGGACTTTACCCGAAGGCGGTATTTATTTATTTTTGTATTTATGCATTTTTATATAGCGCGGACTTTACCCGAAGGCGTCAGAGCGCTTCACATTAGGAACAGAAATGAAACATAATGTGAAACATTACAAAAGAACAGGTTGCAAAAACATACGTTACTTACATAAGGTAATAGTGACAATTGTGAGCAAACAAAATACATGAGGTAGTAAAAACTATGAACAACCAAAAATACATGAGGTAGTAAAGGTAATAGTGACAATCGTGAGCAAACAAAATACTTGACTAAAAATTGTGAGCAACCAAAGTACATGAGGTAGTAAAGCTAATAGTGACAATCGTGAGCAAACAAAATACTTGAGTAAAAATTGTGAGCAACCAAAATACATGAGGTAGTCAAAAGTGCACAAGAGGAAATGAAAGTGACAAGTGTGCAGTTATAAGAGAAAACAGAGTATAATTAGAGGTATAGTCCTGCAATAAGTGCTAGACACTCAGGCTCAGGAACAAGCGTTACATGGGCAAGGTGGCACTTGTGCAAGTATCAAAGGTAAAGACATGTGAGAGGTAGTAGCCGTGTGTTGCAAGGGCAGAGTGGTGTGTGCATGTTACAAAAGGGCACCGAACACCAGTACATGGAAAATACTGCAAAAAGGCAGACCCTCCAATCACAGGCATACACTGGGAAGGCACTTCCATGGTCATGGAAAGTAGAAATTATCAGTAGTGGGAAGTCTTCCTCACAAATAGCAAGAGGACGTGAATTACTTTTGGAGGTTTCTCTGGAGGAGGAGAACTTTGAGGTCCCTTTTGAAGGCCTGGGAGGAGGCGGTGGTCCGGAGCTTTTTTTTGTCCTCTCGCGGTTTGTAAATACAAAACATATTGCATTACAAATGCTATAGGTATCACATTTGCGAAAGTTATAACTATTGGCATTGTAAATGACGAAGCTATTAATTTAGCTATTTAAAAAAAAAAACATAAATAAAAACTTTGCCATTTACAATACCAATAGCTCAAACTTTCCTAATGCGAGACCTATTGCATTGCAAATGCTTGTTTCTATTTGTATCTCTTCCCTCTGTGACTTCACAACTTGTACATTTGCATTTTTTTTCCTGCTTGTATATTTTATGTAACTCATGTAATCCTAAGTCCTTATGTATCGCAACTGGTTCTTTGGTAAAGCGCTCTGGCACCTTCGGGTAATGTTCGTGCTGTAGAAAATCGCATTAAATAAATAATAAATAAATAAATACATAAATGAACTGTGGCCCACGGGAGTCGTGCGTGCCCCTCGTTACCCTGCGGTAAAGCCTGAAGTATCCAACCTCTCGCACGTGCACTGTCTTGGAGGGGCCGCGGCCCTGCGTCTGGCGCTGCAGTCAGGCACGCCATCCTAAGGCCCTAACCGGGCATTAAAGCCCGCCTTGATGTCGCGTCTGCGGATTCGAAGGTCTGCGGCCCACACCTGCTGCGCCACTCTGCGGTTTCCCGCCATGGAGCCTGCTGCCGGCTACACCCTGTGCAATCTCCCGGCACAGCCCTCCCGGCCCGGCTCCCGCGGCCTCTTATCGCTCTGCCCACCTTAGCCAGGAAGGGCTGTGGCTCTGGGAGATGGGGCTTCAAAGCGCATGGTCTGTTCGATGAGCGGCAGAGGAGGGTTCAAGTCGCTGCCTGCCCGCTCCTCGCGCTCAGCTCTTCCACACACCAGCCTGTCTTCCATCCGAGGCGGCCGGAGCTTTTCACGCTCACTTTTGCCCCACATAGGTCGGATTTCCGCGTTTACAGATGGAGGAGCAACCGCTAAGGAACGGCCAGGTAAAGTGAGGGGTTTGCTTCACTTTGTGAGAAGTTACAATATTTCTCATGCGCAGTAGACCTGGAACTTGGCCCGGGTATATTTCAGCCTACACTGGCTATCCCCAAAAAATGAAGAAACTTATTTGGAGGAAGAGGGGCCCTCAATATTTTCCCGCCCAGGATACTTGGGCGTGGTCTGGTGTGGTGGCTTGGCGGGTGGGATTCAGTACTTGCTATTCAGTTTGCTAACCCCTGGTTTCTATCTTTGCAGGATGCCGCAGTCTCCCAAAATCGCATTATCCGCGTGGGGACCAGGAAGAGCCAGGTGAGTTTTTGGGTTATTGTGCCATGCCGATCCGCGTTGTCTGACATTTGTTTAAGTTAAATACATATTTCAGGTGAGCTCTGTGCCTTAAATCATTTTTATAGCCTCCACACCAGCACCAGTGGTGACTGGGGATTGTAAACACGGGGAAGAAATGAACGGCGAACAATTGAGGGCCGCCCCAGATCATGTTATTTGGCTTTCAGAGAGGTGGCTAAAATGAAGTAATGTCGGCTGCGTTTAATTATTGGTTATATCTGAAAACATGTTTCCAGCTGCAATCAGGATGATGTTCGGTGACTAACACCCACTTTTCTGGTTTTACTGCTGTCAGCCAATAGCTTTGCAACAGTCGTGGAACACTCCCTGCGAGTAATATAGGCTTTCCAGGTGCTTAGTCTCAGCAGACCATATCCAGGCGGATGCAAATCGAGTATATACCATCCGCCAATAGGTTAGTTCATCACCCCTAATGTTTTGCGTTGACATTCACACCTAAATTACCTGTAAAGTGGGTGTCTGACTGCAAGTGGGGTTGGGGTGACTGGAGGTTGGTCGACCATTTATAATGAGCCAAAACTCATTTCACAAGCAAATCTCACTCTGTGGTTCCTTTTTGCTCGTCTCCTTTCTTTTCCCATTGATTTCGTTTGCTCTGTTAACCCACCTCCAAGCCTTTCTTTTTAGCTTTCTCTCCCCATATCCGACATTTTTCTCTGTCCATCCCTATTCTGTTTGTATCTCATCGCCGATTCCCCTCTTCCTCTCTTCGATTTTTATCTATCCCACGCTCTCTCGACCTGTCACTTTTTTTCGTCCTCTCCCTCTGTTGAACTCTGACACCCTTTCTGTCTACTCACACTTTCACTCCCTCTTTCGATCTGCCCCTCCATCTCTTGCTTTTTTCGACTTTTTCACCCGCCTGAGCTCTCAAGCTTTAGACTGTGATCAGCTCCTTGGTTACTGATACTTTCACTCATAATCTTGGTTTCCTACCTGCCCCATAATCTTTCTGTATCCCGGTTGCTCATAATTCTGAGGCCCTGCTTCTCACCCACAAAGCTCTTTCACTCCTTCCTGTGAGAAATTCGCTTTTGAGGAAGCTCACTCCCACAGTGATCATTCCCTCTCCTATCTCCTTTGCGCCGTTCTTCTATCCTACTCCTTGTTTTCAATGTTTGCTTTCACCACTTTGAGACGACCTTTGAGTAGCGTAAAATGCTATACGAATGAACAGTTTATGTGAGGAAACAGAAAGAGGGTAGGAGCACACTGCCTCGCAGCCCAGTACTCCATTTGCCCCAATGCATCACGGTAAATGCAGTGCATGTTAACACTTACTTCCGTAGTAGTCTTTACTTTTTCACCCTTGTTGGTGCAAACTGTGCTGTGTAATTATACACATGTTTCTGGGTTAATTCCTTTATCAGTAGACAGCAGCAAGTCGTTTTGGGGTGCTGAAAATGCTGCACAAAGTCTTTTCTGGTCTTTGTACCACTCGCTGGGCGCAGGCGCATCAACACAAGCTCGTCGGCTCAGTTCCTCAAGGGGGCCTTTTCAAACAGGGTGGGAGCTCAGTGCCTATCACCCCAGCACTCGATGTGCCCCAGTGCCTCATGGTAAATGCAGTGCATGTTAACACTTGCTTCAGTAGTAGTCTTTACTTTTTCACCCTTGTTGGGGTAACCTGAGGTATGTAAACCTCCCCCCCGTGTTTAAGAGGGTCCCTTAAGTTGACAAATGCCTGGGGTGCACCTGTGTGCCTGTGGAGTGGTACTGTGACCTGTGAAAACTTGGGCAACATTTCAACAACCCCAGATTACTTTTCTCTGTTCTCTAGTATTTCTGCTCTTTACTAATGAAGGACTAAACCCAGAAACATGTGTCTAGAGATAATAGCACTACCTGCATCAAATTTGGTGAGAAACTACAGCAACTTTGAAGTAAGCGTACTTCGTTTACCGGAAGGCAATGGGATGAACTGTGCTGGGATGAGAGGCAGTGTGCACCCCCCCCCCCCCCTTTATGTTACAAGGACCAGAACACAAAGCAGAAAACCCTAGTCCCTGTCACCTACTCCAGGTGTGCGTAAATTGATAATGTTACCTCCTTTTAGCTGGGTGTTTAGTCCAGTCAGAGAGTGCCATTTTTGGTAGCTCGATTTATGGAGCTCTGTAGAGTGACTGAATCTCCCTGATGCCCTGTAACCTTTACTGCAAAATGACAATTTTTTTAACAGTTACCCACTGACTCCAACCCCAGGGTTATCGTCTGTCTTCTTCTGGACTTTTTTTTAACAATCTAATACATTCTGGAAATTATAGTCCTGGATCACTTTGGATGAACCAAAATGAGCAAAGAACATTATTACAGTGGTTTCTAAAAAACAAGCCCTGTACTGGAATCCAAAGGCCACCTGACCCCCCACCCCCATTAGATGGAGTGCTTTATGTGTCAGTCTCTGTATATTATTGCTTATTTGTTTGGATTTAGGGAACAAACACAGTCTCTGGGTGGGTGATCTCAGTGCTAGGGTGTCCTAGAGTCCATCAGTCTAGTGGGACTCCTCAGAGCCGGTCAGCAACACGGTGGGCGCTGTATAATTACACATATTTGTTCTTTCATTCATGGGTGGGGTGTCCTTCAGCGCCTCTGCCTATAGACACACCCACATATCTGGCGTTCTGCCTCCAATTTACCCATTCACAAATCTATCACCATCCTTTACTTTGTCTCCCTTCGCCCCTCCGGGTCTCACTCTCTCCTCTTGGTTTTGTCATCTCTACGGCAGTCCTGACTGGCAGAACTCTCTGCGCTGTGCTACTCTAGCCGTAAGAGCTCTGCCAATGCACCTCAACCCATACTTCATTGGCCTGTACTGTTCCTATACCGAGATCAGCATACGGCTCTCACAGTGCACCTCAATTCATTCTGTAAACTCCTCTTAATATTCCACTTTTAAGAGCCACATACTACAGCTCCCAGAAGCAGGCCTTCTATTCTAGTACTGAGTCCCACACACAGCTCGGCCAATGTACCTCTGTACTGGCTGACAGCTAAGACCAACACACAGCTCAACAAATGCCACCAGTCTTAATTGTATTGTTCCATTTCTGATACTCACAAAATGTATAGTGTACACCATGCCAATGCACACCGGTTCTGATTGGTAGTACCCATGCACTGGTCCCGTCCTGAAACAGTGCGGCCAGTGTACCTCCTTCCCGGCTAATGGTGCCTCACATTAGTTCAGTGCTGAGACCGAAGCCCCACTTGTGTGTCTTAATTCTGGTCCACGGTGCCCTTTCGTGTACTTGTACTGATGCCCACATGGACCCCTACAGTCCTGAGACCTGTCTTTGTGTGACTTTTCATTTTGACAATATGATATTGAAGATTTGATCACATTGACGTGCAAAAGGTGTCTAAAATTAAGACCCTTCACTGTCCACCATTTACAACTCCATGCCAGGCCTTAGGCGCAGCATGGAAGAGACCCTGTTGTGAGAATGTATCAGCGAGGCATCCCACATGCAGTAACGCGGGCGAAGGGGAGTGGACAGGTAAGGTTGGCCTTGATGGGTCTAGGTAGGTGAAGGTCTTTCTTCTGTGATAAGCAGCTATCCACCTAGGCACACACTGCAGGAGAACTAGACGTGGATGTTACAAAAAATCGTATCTGCAAGCCTGGCCTTTTACTGAGCTTTATAATACACGCACTAAACACGAAAGGCATAGTCAAACCATATATATTGCTGATTACATTCTGAATGAACGCCATTTTACCCCCTACATTCGGAACTTTGGAGTAAAATCCTATTTCGATGAGTGAAGAGGTAACTTTAATGTCCTGTGGCAATCTCTTAAAGCGGATAAGGATGTATTTTTAAACTCTGTAATTTAATTATAATCCCTGATTTCTTCGTAGTTTAACATTTCAAACAAGCACACAGCGTTTTACCGCTTAAGGTCTTTTGAAGTTAGACAGGGCGCCACATGGTGGCATCAGCAGGTCCTTGTGAGAGGAAGCATTCGAAGACTATTTTGTTTGTTGAGAGTATTGTTTCTCCCTAATATATTTGGTAGGAGTATTAGATAAATTTTAGGAGATAAACAGGCCAGACCTCCCCTGAATTGGAGCAGTACTAGAGACCCTGGCATTTTTGTACACCGGGGGTCCTGTCCTGGACATGCATGCTCTGCATGGCACAGCAGTGTGCCAGCCTTTATGCAAATGCAGCTTCTAAAGTGCGTGAGCTGCAGGTGTCACAGCTTGGAAACAAAGCTGCTACTGAGCTGTGCGCCTGCAGCTCATTCGCTCACGTGGATTCATTCCTTAAAAGTATGCATTTGGCCTAGTCCGTGCCTGGTGCACCTTCACGAGAATGTGCCTCACACATGTAGTATGCCATATTACAAGCACCCTACTGTCCCCAGTATTGGTGTGAACTGGTGCCCGCACTGCAGAGAGCTAGCATTAAAAGGCAGCCCGGTGGTTTGAAACCGCCAGCCTGGCTTTCAGTTTTAAAGGCAGAGCTGTATGACGGGCAGACGCTGCTCATAACTACAGGGATTGGCCGCAGCAGGGGTGGGGCCGCACAGATTGTGCATCACCTCTTTTGTTACAATCCGTATGCTTCCCAACCTATTTTTAGGTCTCAGCCAGGCAAAAAGCAGCGCATGCGCTGCTCTGCCATGCAGAGGACTTTTGGAATCGATACGATTCCAGCGTGCACGCGAGGAGACAAACGAAGCAAAAGATTGGCACGCGGGTATTGGCCCCTTTACTGGCGGCGTGATACTCTGTGGACTTTTTTTTCTCGCTGCCCGTAAAGCCAGTCCCCGCTGCACATCTTCTGTCCCACTGAATCCGTAGGCAGTACTGAAGATTGAAAACCTTTTGGGTTCAGGCTTTGACGCAGGGAGCTCTGGCGTCTCAACATATAACAATCGTACTCCAAGGATCACACCGAGACCTGCAGACGGCCTATGAACCCGATTCACAAGCAGTGCACCATTTACGGCTGACCGCCATCCACAAAAAAATCACCTGCGTGGCATCAATGTATTTACTATTGCGTAATTATACGCCACAATTGCATACTTAGTAGTAAACACCATGGAAGGGGTGGATAGTTAGAGCATCACTATGTGGTTTACCGTGAGAGTTTGTGAACACCCACAAGCTCGGTAATTTGTTGGTGTTTGCAAGCTCCTCTCACGATCCCTTTTCTTACACTGCAAGTGGTCAGGGATTTACTCCAGTAAAGGGCTGGAGTAGTTTCCTTTCTAGGTGGGGAAGGGTAATGGTGCACACCAAATTTCATGTTAGTGCAGGGGAAGAGGTTTCTCTGTGTCGTCTTTACACAAACACATAACATAACCCTGGAAAGCTTTCGCTGCGGATAAAAGAAGACAAAATGTGTATTTGTATAACAGGCTGCATTTCCCCAGAAGAATAGCCCCCACCCTCCAACACCACCTGCTGGTGAAAGAGCAGATGAGCCCCTTCCTAAGCGTCCCTTGGCGTGTTTCTGACCCTCAGAGCTCACACGCGTCTGTCTCCGCTAATAAAATCAGTGGCACGCGGGCATTGTTCGACTGGCTGCTTCCCCTACAAAGAATGTCTGCGGCCCTGCCCACAGACCAGACCAGCCTGCAACTCAGGGCAAGAAGAAACCCGTTGTACAATTTTCAATCCTTTCAAACTCTAATGGGTATTCCAAAATCTGTTTATTTTTATCAGGACATCTGTCTGTCAGCGGGGAAATGTGCGCTGATATTGTCGCCGGTCCAATCGTGATAATGTAGACTGTCGAAGATTAACAAACATTAGGGCCTTTGAAAGAAGACCATGCTTTCGTTTTTTAATTTTTTTTTTTAATGAATCGGCCATTGATACGAATGTCGGAATGAGGAACGGAAGGGATTCTCGTGAATTATCCTATTGCAGACATTTAAAGAACTATGAAGCAATTGAGCCCGGGAGGTGTGTATGAATGTAGTCAAAAGATTATAAAGGAAAACTATGTAAACAGTAATGTCATTTTCTAACTACTTTCCATGTGATGCAGTGCATGTTTTACTAATTTCAGACTCACTTGGGAACAACGCATGTTATGGAATATACACAATAGGTTCTGGCTTAAATGTAAGGCAGATGCTGCAGCCCGCTCAGATACTTCACTCTGTGACTTTCTCTGGAGACTGGAGTTAGCAATAAGACAATAGTGACTGATTTCAGCTGTGGGCGTCAAGGCTAAGGGCGGAGAGGACAAGGGCAGTTGCCTGTTTGAGCCTGTTAAGGGCGGGGAGGACAAGGGCAGTTGCCTGTTAAGGGCGGGGAGGATAAGGGCAGTTGCCTGTTTGAACCTGTTCGAGACTGACCAGGGCCAGGGCCAGAAATGCTGCTCAATATACATACCTCCATTATGCATCTGTATACTTTCAATGTACTTATGGATCTATTTATTTATCACTTTCTTCTAATTTAGCATTTCCAATGCACTTCCCTACTTCTCAGCCTATACTTTGCTCAATATATCTTCTACATCCGCTCTCTCATTTAACCCCATACCACTACTATGAGCCCCAAAAGAACCCTTTCTAGACTCTCTCCTACTCTACCCCTCCTTGCATCATCTTACACATCTTTTACTATACCGATCCCCAAACAAACCTTTCTAAACTCTTCCCTCTTTTCTACCCCTCCCCAACCCTTCTCAATTCAAATAACTGACTACCGTATCCACCACTAAAATTACTTTCATGTTTCACCATATTAATTCAACACTAATCCTGATGGGTTCCAGAGTAGCGTGCTACTTGCGCTTTAAAACCCCGTCAGGGGTAGCAAGCGCTATATAAATACAAACCTCTTTCCCTTCACTATGCCGCCACCTACCCTTCTCTACCCAAATAACTGAATAACATATCCACTACTCAAATTACTTCATATTTTACTATACTAATTTTCAACACTAATCCTTTGAGTTCCGGAGTACTGTGCTACTCGCCAGAAAAGCGCTTCAACATCCATCAGGGGTAACAAGTGCTATATGAATGCAAACCTTCCTTCCCCTTTTATCCCTCCGCTATCCTTCTCACTCGCCTTTCATTAACTTAAAGCCATTTGCTTTGCTATACAATACCGTTAGCAAAGCAAATGGCTTTAACTTAATCAAAGGCGAGACCTATTGCATTTTCAATGCTTGTTTGTACTTGAGCGCCCTTTACAATAAGCCACCGGTGCATTGGCGGAGGCCTTCCTTCATTTTCATGGGTTAGAGTCTGCGTGCATATATGGAAATGCCCTATAGGGATTGCGCCAGCGCAAACTTGTGCATTGAGGCCATCCATATTGCAGAATGAGTGGACTAAGCATCCCCTTCTGTAATACCGAAGTGGCCCCAGGCACGAAAATGTAGGTGCAAACTTCTGTTCCACCCAAGATCACTGTGCGATGTGGCCGCAGTCAGTTCCTGGGTAGTTGTGTCCGTTTGATAAGGTAAGTGGTCTCCGAGTCCTTGCTCTGCTCTCACACTCTGCATCTTGGTCAAGCTGTTGCGGCGGGTCGTGTCTATTGCTGGCCGTCATCAGATGATCTTCACTCACCTCGTGGATGCTGTGTTTAAATGGTTTGTTCTTTCCTACTGCAGCTGGCGCGGATCCAGACGGACAGCGTGGTGGAAATGCTCAGCCAGCGGTTCCCTGAAGCGAAGTTTGAGATCGGTGAGTGTGATGTCTGGGCCCGAGGGTGGGCTACATCGCGGCAGATAACTGGTGGGCAGAAATGCACCCCGGAAGTTATAGTATTTCACCCTCTTGACTCTCTCTTCTCTCAACAGTCGCCATGTCCACCACAGGAGACAAGATCCTGGATACAGCCCTGTCCAAGGTAACCAGGTGTGTGTGTGTGCGTGTGCGTGTGTGTGCGTGTGCGTGTGCGTGCGTGTGTGCGTGCGTGCGTGTGTGTGTGTGTGTGTGTGTGTGTGTAAGAGAGAGAGAGATAGACTTCAGCAGCTTAATGCAGTCTGTGAGGGGGTGTGTCCTATTATAATCCGTTCAGGCAGTGAAAATGAGGCGTTGTTCCAGCATCTACAACACTAGAGTTACCTAGAGATCACTGCATCCAGTCCCAGTTCGATAGCTCATGGGGCTTATACACCTGTGGCATATTGGTGGGACACCTATGTCCCGGGGGCCTTTCACTCTTATGAAAGGAAACGGACAGCTATGAGAGTCAGTCCTGGATTCCCACCCAAGTGCACTGAGTATTCTGTATTCATGGTTTCTGTTCTTTCAGCCATAAGTATGGGCCTGCAGGTTGCAGCAAGCTTAGTGCTGATAGAAAGCCACCCTCTTGACTTGTGGCCAGTTGAAGGGCCGTACACTCACATTAGGGTGACTGAGTGGGTCATACAGATGTCGCAATCCTTCAATTGTAACCAGGCGCTAGATTCCAGTACCATTTAGGTAGCGGTGTGTGTTGATGTGCCTGTTGCACAGACCTGTGTGCAGTATGTGTGTGTGTGTGTGTGTATGTATATGTGTGTATATATATGTATATATGTATGTGTGTGTGTGTGTGTATATATATATATATATATATATATATATATATATATATATATATATATTATACAGGTTCCAGTCCAAGATAGCTCATTACTCTAACAAGCCTCATTCAGATATCCGTATGCGACCTGCAGGCCCAAATACCGATCTGATTAACATAGCTTAGTGGGTTTGTGCTCCTGCTGTGGAATATGTTCACCTACAGTTTCCATTAGTCATGTTGTGGTGTTAATAGTGCAATTACTATTCCATTTTTAATATGCATTCTGCAGATGTCCTGTAGTAACTCTGCTTGTCTGTGTATTCAGATTGGAGAGAAGAGCCTGTTCACGAAGGAGCTGGAGACTGCCCTGGAGAAGAATGAGTAAGATGTTGCTTCGATGTGATGCTCGGCTGTGCTGCTGAAGGGCAGATGATGCGAGAGGTCCATCAGGGCTTAACCATGCCAGATTGAAATAATAAACGTCCTGTAAATCCCTTCCTTTTAGATTAATTTCATGGGCATTTATTTTATACGGGTGTCCTAAAATCTATCATGCCCTGCTACTCCTGTGCCTACAACTCCTGCCCCTGGTTCAGGTGACCATGTATGCCGCTGTGGGTTCTCTGGCCCATCATCCTTCCATGAGATCTGTGGGGTTGCTGTGGTGCGTGGTTCCTCCCTCACTGAACTGTTTCTTCTCTAATCTCTACTGGCCTTACTCTCTGACCCGTGGTCCTCTTCCGCTACTCATGTTTTGTACCCTGTGACCATAACTATCTCCCTGTCTTGGTCTATCGATTATCTACCGCAATCCCTTGGCACCTCTCTCTGCTTGAAGGCTCTCTTGTTTTCTCATTCTTGTTCTGTGACATGCACACTCTGTGTCTCTCCTTTATCTTTATTGACTTCTTTCCCTATCATCTTCTCTCTTTCTACAATTCACGTACTCGTTTATTTTTCATTTGAACAATATCTCCTTGTTCTCGAATAAAAATCTTGTGCGGCTCGTGTCAGACGACCATCTTAAACATAATATTGTAGCTGCCAAACGACCCCCCCCCCCCATGTCATTTCCTTGTTAGAGAATTGGGGTTTGGTTGTCTGCTGACACAAGAAGACTGGAGTGACTTGTGCCAACACAGTGTGGATTAATGGCTCGTGGAATAACTTCTTTAACAACTCGAATCATCAGTTCCCCTAGAGCAGTTGTTCTTAACATGTGATCAGTGGACTCCTAGTCAGGAGGCCCTCGACTGTTTTGGAAAATGCTTAGCTGGATTTGTGGGAGCAGCTCCTGTATAGTAAACCGAATATAAAATGTATAGTGAGGGGCCTCATTGAAGCACCGACAAATGGAGAGCATGCATTCAGAGCACAAAAAAAGACAGTGATATGCTAGAGTTTAGTATAGTGTTTTGTCTTTTAGAATTAAAAAAACACATTTAGAAAAGCTTCAACACTCACATTAAATTAAAAGTTCGTTTTTTTCCTTTTAATTATATTTTTTCACTTTCTGTATTTATTTGCAAATTAAAATTGCAATGTGCAGAGTTTTATATGAGCTGGCGTGGCCCACTGGCATTTAGTTTTGAGGACCAGCATTATTTTTACTCCTCAGATAATGACCACCTGCAAGAGAGGGAAAAACACCAAACGGCAATGAAGGGGAAGATGAAGACGACCAAATGAACACAAAGGGAGAAAGCAGGGACCGGCAAGGGCGAGATAATGTGGCAGCAGTGTCAAATACTGGATTAAAGAGGCCTAAAGTGAATTCCGGACTATGCAACTTTGGTATTCAATTCGGCAACCTTTAATTACACAAGCTGTGAGCTCCTGATTAGAGCTTTGGGCACCAGCACTCTTTCTTTCCCAAAATAAGCACTGACCATGCAAGGAGTCGCACTTCTTGCCACCTGAACTTCCGGCCATTCTGAGTAGTAGGCAACTAAGCATAACACATAAGGTCCTTTTGATTTGAAGCTGCAACTGTCCCTAGAATTTTCAGACCATTTGGTACAATAACCCTGTGTAAATTCTATAGTTGATGTTATAATCTTGCAAGACTCCATGGGACTTAAAACGTTTAGAAAATTACTGCATTCTCTTATTACTCTTATCAACTTCAGCATCCAAACGAGGCCATATTGCCTTGTTCTACGTTAGCTACTTGACATTCACCACAACTTCTTCATTCCCTTAGTCCTTAATAATTTTGCATAAATTGCAAGGCGAAACAGCCTTGTTATCGTGCAGAAATATTTCAGCTTCATTTTAGAACGCAATTGATTAACACCGGTCTTATCACATCCCAATCTCCTGTCCGCAATTTCAGACTGATGCTCTAACAAGAAACCTGCAGAAGGTGTGATTTAAAATCCGATTCTGTATATTTTTTTCCAAAATCAGAAGTCTTAAATTTAGGGTGCCTGCAGTACAAGCTTAGCAATGAATGCCCTTCCTTCTTGAGACAGCCTATTGAACGATGTTTTGTAGTCGGCATAGTGTACTTGGTACTTCATAAAAATGTATCTAAACATTCAGCAAGCTTGTAGCAAGTTAACAATTCTTTCTCTAATACAGAATAGTATCCTTCATATGCATTCAGTCTTTTCCAATCCCGTGCCACCTCCCAATTTTTGTCCCCTTGTTTTTTGATACCACACTACACCCAAACCATAGTTGCTGGCATCAGCTGACTCAATGCATTTCATCAACAATGTATCACTTTAAGAGTCTGAGCATTTACAGTTTCATTTAGAAGATATCATATGTCTTTTTCTGCTCTACTCCCCAACAATACCATGCTCTTTTCTTGCATCTTCGTCTGAACGGTTCCACTTTGGTTCCTTCGGATTCTACCCATCCACTTGTTCTTCGGAGACTGGATCCAGTGCTCTAACATTGGCATCTACTAGACTGTTCTTTGGTTCAGTACCTTCAGATAAAATGGTATGACCCAAATTCTCAACAGACTTTAAACTTAGTTTACACATTTTCAATTTCAGGGCAAGGCCTTTCCATTCCAGTATGATCTGCGAGAGCTCGTGCCACATCATGAGCGTTAAATGATGTGTAGATAATTGTCTGTAGGGCCGATGCAGTACTGGTTAAACTAATTTGGAGGTGTTCAAACTTTTATGATCCTTTAGGTGTCATGAAAATTCCTGACTTTTTCCTCCATTTCCATTTGGTGGTACGAAGAAGTTAAATCTAATGTAGAATAAGGTCTTCTTTGTAGTTATGCTAATTCATTGATATTAGGCAGGCGCTGGCTAGCCATCCATACATGCTCATTTAAGCGTAACAAAAGAATGGAACGTCTAAATCTTCTCATGATTTGAGAGACTTCACACCTAGAGCTAGCCACCATTTTTCATTAATACTTTATGATGATGAAACATTTCAGATTGCCTCAGTCTCTCACTGAAAACATCTTTATATTTTGTACTTAACCTATACACTTCCTTGTGGCTCAACTTATGACCAGTGTCCGCACTCAACACACACTTTTCATTGTAGGATTCATTTGTGTAATGCACTTCCCATCTCTTCTGTGGAGGCCATCCCAACACTGCTTCTCCTTTCTGTACAACATAGGATTTCCTCCTTCTTGTCCTTCTTTTCTGAACTGATATATTTACTTTAAGTATCAAATTAGATTCAGTGCTTTATGTCAACACGATGCAACATATATTAACTATGTTTCTATGATTGTGTACAACCACAGCATTCACTTCAGTGCAAACCAATCCTAATATTTCATTATGGTAAAAGTCTTCTGGAATTTCTCATACCTGCGACGCATAAACCATATTGTAGTCGAACAATCAGCATTGTCCTTGTCAGTTAACCCTGAAATGGAACTGACGCTCATTGTATTAGGATTTTATTTATTTTATTTTATTTTTTAGAGTTTTATATAGCACAAACTAGACCCAAATATATAGGGTATCGGTGCGCTTTACATGAGCACCAGTTTCGTGACACAAGGATCTTTATAAAGTGCCAAAATGGCCTTCACGCCCACACTTCTTAAATAACTTATCAATCACATGAAAAAAATCTGTAGCTTTTGACTAATTGGATTGAATACCACAGTGATGGCAAACTTTCTTCCTTCAATACCTCCTGCCAGTTAGTAATTTTATCTTGTTCTATTTCTTCAAGCCATATTTAAAATAACTTGCTAAAATCAGTTCACACCTCTCAACATTTTTTTACTTAGTCTTCATTAGAATTTGATGTCTAATAACTTTGTTTATATGTTATTTTTTTTAAGTTAGAGGACACAGCCAACATTCTTAGAATGGCAACACATTTATGTATACTTTCTTCCTCTTCTTTGCTGTGGGATAAAAAAATGTCTTTGTTCTAAAAGGGAATTGATGTATTTTATTATTTTTTATTATTTTTTTAAACCATGTCTGCCTTGCATTTGTTGGACAGCATACGTATCGAAATCCCAGTGCTGTTAATAAAATGGAGTTAAACGTTTGAACTCCTCTATACCTTTTGCGGCCAAATGTAGTTCAAGAAACTAACATTTCCCTGTGGTTCACTTTCAAAACCTTCCAATACTTAAACGTAAACCTCAAATAAGTTTAACAACCATGGTCATTCAGTGCCGGGCTTCCCTGGCTTTTGTAAGAAAGGAGTTAAAAATTTGACAATTTTGATTGTTTTGAGCTGAAACTGAAAAAGTGTAAACAAAGCGGCATCAGCAGTCAAGTAACTTTCAGAGCAGTTCATGGAGTACACCACTTTGTGTTATTGGAGTCCAAGACAACATTGAGAAAACAAATGTTTAACCTTATTGTTGCATCGCTGAATAACAAAAATATAGGAAGATCACCAACATAACTGCATTGTTAAACAATAAATGTCTTATGAGCCAAGGTTGTTTTTCACGGACTCATTCTTGCCCATAACAGCTGCACATTTGCCTCCAGATCTTGATAAATTTACGAGGGCAACCTTCTCTAGTATAAACAAATTTGTGGGCTAACATTTACTGCTCCATATTTTCTCCCTGAGCGTCAGATCTCTGGATTACCGGTTTTCCCTACAGTTTACCTATATTATGACTGGCCGCAAGTAGCCCAAGTTCACAAACAATCTTCCGATATCTCTGTGAGTGGGTTCCTCTCTCCAGACGCGTAACAATGCAGCTTTAGCCATCGGTCATCGGTACTTTGAGATCAACAAAAATTAAAACAAAGTAGTCCCTGTAGCTTGGTTACTAAAAATAATGAATGAACATGACTATCCTGGTCACCGTAGTCTTTTATTAGTTGATTAAGAGTGTTTAGTACAAAATTATGCGTGGAGCTTTAGAAAAGTGAAGAACAGCTTATATTACATGTCCCACAACGACACAGAGCTCATTTGAACAGTAAATGCGTTACAGTAGGATGTCCTTGCCAATAAGTTTCTGAACAGTGTAGGGTGTGGTTGGAGATGGCATGTGCGCCACACTTTCATTCTTGTGAATTAAGATGCATACACAAGCACAGCCATTGCTCATCACCCACAAAATGGCCGACCTAGGCACTGCACCAGAGTAAAAGACCATACCAAACAGACAGCGTCTGACTGTGTAACAGATCAAACTCCCAGGATTCAACTATACAGGAGGAACACACATTTCCTATACAACAACCTAATTTCTCCTGCTCATTGCCTGTTCAATGAGGCACCTCCCATGCAGATGCAAACTGTCACCTCTCTTTCACAGATCCTCCTTCTAACCCGGGCATTTTGCATCTGCCCCGTGACCACTCTCTGTGATCTGTAGTTCTCGCTAACTCTACTCACTGGTTGGTTCATTCTTTCTTTCTCTCTCCTGTTCTCTCTCTAGCACTTTATTCCTCTTCGTTCTCCTTTATTCCCTCCATCTGCTGATCCATTGTTCCCTCTGTATATGGCTTGTGTTCCCTCCCTCTGACCTTTTTTCCTTTCACATCTTCAGGGTTGACCTGGTTGTTCACTCCTTGAAGGATTTGCCAACAACCCTCCCTCTCGGGTTTACCATTGGAGCCATCTGCAAGTAAGTGCACTTTAGTGTGAACCTTGAGAGAGCTGGGAAGAGCACAGTAGATTGAGGAGGCAGATCTACCAACTTGATCTTTTTTTAGTTTGCGTCCAAGGGATCCCTTGTGTATTTTGGACAAGGCTAAATGTATCTTTTGTAATCTCTGGTGAAGTGGTGTAAGGCAAAAGATGGAAATCCTTGCAGAATGTGTTGAGGGGCCACCATATCTCGCTGATATTAATTTGCCTTGGGCTAAATGGGGCACCACTTCAATGGTTAGGGACCCCTTAAGGATTGTGAGCCCCTCTGTGCCGCAGGAGCCTGTGCTAAGCTCCTGCTTTGGTGTAAACTCTAGAAGTCCTGACTCTTCATAAGAAGCCAGCCTTCCTTCTCTAGATTTGTGTGCATAATAGTTCACTGTTGGAAATCCTGCCTACATAAATCAGACCCAGCTCGTAGCAAGTCCACCTTAAATAAACTGCTCTTGCTAGAAAACTTGGCCAGGGCTGCGTGGCTTCGTACACTAACCCGTGAAACGGAAATAGAAGGCATGGAATAATGAAAGCATAATATGAATTATGTAACACTTGTGGTATGTCTAGATACCTACAATTAAGGGGCTTTTTTTCAACACCAACGGATGGAGGTGGTAGTGGTGGATCAAAATTCCTTTTTAGAATTTTGTTAAGACACCTAGTCGTGGCTCTGTTCGTATTTTTTTATATGCTAGCACTAGCTACACTTAGGGGCTCATTATGATGTCGGGTGGAAAGCCTCCTCCCGACTCGGTCGGTTTACAATCCGCCCAACCAATGTATGATGTTCTCGGTCGGAATATAAACCGCCCAATCATTCCGAATCGTTTCCGACTGGCTCTCGAAGGTTTTGTGTTGGTTGGAAACGCATCATACACCTCTATGGACAGCATTTCTGACCGTGCAATTACGATGCCGATTTCCAATAGCCTTTCCGAGTTGGCCTGTCCAACACGGAAAGGCTGTCGGAAAGAGACTTTGGGGCCCCTAGCAGGCTTTCCTTCATCCTGAGGCCTCCGGTTGTGGGCCGAGGGGGTGCCTAAGGGACCCCCCCATAAAACCCTGCACTGTGTGGCAGGCCCCATAGGGTGTCCGCAACAGGGTGCAGGGTTTGCCATACACACACACACCATTTCCCCATAGGAGCCTGTGTTGTCGGTCGAACACAGGCTCCCATAGGAAACAATGGGACTCCGACTGAACCGTGTTCGGTCGCATCGTAATCGGTCGGTCCCGAATCCAAGATGGTGTTGGGCAGAAACCGCACAACATCGTAATCCGCCCCTTGATGTCTCAAAACTTAAGGTTCACTTTTTTTTTTTAAAACCCTGTATAATTTTTATAATACACTGTATAGTCTGCACAAATGGGGCTTGAGGAAGACTTTGAACTGTTGCCGCAGATACTACACATTTTTTATTCCTGTCTAGTTGTAGTAGTGTCTTGGATGAAATGTTCTGAGCAACTTGTTAAGAGTGTTTAAAATAGTATTCGTCTAGATTCCATAGCTATTATTTTGGGATATGCTACTGGTAGACTATCCCATCTTTAAGGATTATATTTTTTGCTGTCACTGTTGCTAGACTGGATGTTGCATGCTTATGGCTTCAAAGGAAAACTCCGGATTGTAACGTATGTTGGGAGGAGCTGATTTTTTTTATGGCTTTAAAAATAGCGATTATTAGCAATAATCTAAGATATAGAAAGTTTAGAAAAATCTGGGCACCTCTTCATGAATGACTGACCGTACACACTCCTGGCTATCAGGATATGATCTAGTAATTGATGATTGGTATTGTAAGTAATTTATTTAATTGTTTATTGACTTCATAATTTAGTTATGTTCCTATATGTATGACAAGGGTAGCTTACTTTTAGTATTTGTTTGTTGGTTCAGAACGTATGCTGGAGCTTGTAGTATTTCAAAGTATTGTTAATAAGTTGTATAGGCTGATGTCCTATTTTGATACTTTCTTAACTAAAAAAAAAAACAGGCAGAAGCCACGGTGTGCCTATCCACAACCCTTATTCAGGCAACAGATGCACTGTAAGATCCAACTCGCACGAGTCAAACTACTTTAAGACACAGTTTGCTATAAAACCTTTTTAAGACACTCAATGTTTATGTAGTCTTCATGGCAGCATGTTTTTGGTTGTTGAAATCCGGACACTTCACGTTCTGGTTTGCATAGAATTTATCCATACCTTTTTGTTTTTTTATGACCGCAATAACAAATTAAATTAGATGTCAAATTTACTAAAACAACTTGATAACTACGTCTTGCTACACTTTTGTAACTACTTCTCTAGCATGGGCACCCTATCAGCCTCAAGTATGAGAAGTTCTTGGCCCTAAGCAGCGACAAATATTCAAAGCTCGAGTTTGGAGATACTGTGCTATCAAGCTATTTCTATACATAAGTAAAGGTCAAATTTCCAGCCTGCGTATCTTTTAGGGACTCTCACACTTTAAGTGTTATTCATTGTTGAAGTCAAACCAAGATTCAACCCAATCGCTGGGATTATTCCATGCTAAAGAATATGGGAATTCTAGTAAAGCTATACTGAAGAATTCTTGGCAAAAGCAAGTAACTTGCATATGTTTAATGTGGGATCCTTCTTAGACCTCATTCTTTAACTACACTCTGCAGGTGAGGGGGCCCTTATTAGCCATGGGAAAGATTCAAAGTATGTTAATCTGAGAAGTGGCCCAATGTTAAAGAACCATTGTTACAGTCAAGTTGATGTCTGCATATGATTTATGAATATTTCACTTATGAGTGGGTATACATGTATTCTGCATGTTGCTAATGTTGCTGGTTTGGAAGTTCTGGGTAAGTGGAATGAGTGTTCACATATTTTAATTATTTATCATGCCATATTACTCTTCATTGTAGACGTGAAAACCCTCACGATGCTGTTGTTTTTCACCCAAGCAATGCTGGAAGGACGCTAAGCTCTCTTCCGGAGAAGAGGTAAAGTAATAACCTTGGGGAAAGGGTGCAAGCTTCTGCCCATGTGCGCTTTGGGGTGTATCACACTTGTCAATCGTCTCATCACTGACACTACTTCTTTCCCTAGTGTGATTGGGACCAGTTCCCTACGCCGTGCCGCCCAGCTCAAAAAGAAGTTCTCTCACCTCGAATTCAGGGACATTGTATCCTTTATTAAATTGTTCGAGCTGGGTGGGGGTTAGCTGCCATATTGCCTTTTTAATATGATCTGGTGTATTTCCAATGTTGCTGATTGACCCTTGACGCGACCCTTCAGCGAGGCAACTTGAATACGCGGCTGAGGAAACTCGATGAAAACAATGAGTTCAGTGCCATCATCCTGGCTGCCGCTGGGCTCCGGAGGATGGGGTGGGAAAGCCGCATCGGGCAGGTAAATAGTTGTGGGACACAGCCATGAGATGGAACGTAGGTGCAGACGGTAAGATATTGTGAGGCAATGGGAAGGCAAGAGGAAGTCTAAGGGAATTGTTACTTATGAGCGGTAGCTGTGGCAAGGGGTGGTGTCTTCTTCCGCACCCACTCTCCAAAACCAACCATGGTCTTAGCACAGCAATTGGCAGTTTGAAAAGGTATAATTCAGTAGGGTTCTCTTTGATATGTCCATATCCCAGCTCCTCAGCTGCTCTTGTATCTATGCAGCTGAGCCAAGAGCGGCTGGTGGGTCAGTAAAAAGTCTTGGTACCTGCAGAAATAAAGAGAGCTAGTGGAAGAGTGCTCAACGTATCTGATAGGTAGAATGGAAGGACCTAAACGACTTGGTCAATACGACAGCAGAATCCAGGGCAAAGTTATCAAGTTGTCCCATGTTAAGTGTGAAATGCATGTCTAGTCCTAGGTTTATAGTTTACATTGCTTTGGATTCTGACAGCCTAATAACTTGTGATCTCTGCCAGGGAGGCATTGGAAAGATGCACTGCGCACACTGGGGGCACAGAGCACACCGCGTGTTGCACTAGGTTGCAGTATTTCAACACACTGAGAATGATCGGGTAACTGTTTTTCACAAACGGGTATCACTTTTTACTTTGTTCTACTAGCATAGTTATTATAGGTCTGATTACTTTTTCTTTCTGTTACCAATAGTCTGCCCAACACATTTCTAGGTTTAGCTCTTCCTCAGGCCCCCAAATACTGCCAGTTGTGTTGGAATTCGAGGAATAGGTTGATCGTGGTGGCAGGTACGTGGACACTTATGCGTACCTGGCATTGTCACTGTAAGTAAGTAGATTAATTTTGTGTTTTCTGCAGGTATTGCACCCTGAAGACTGCATGTATGCCGTGGGACAGGTATGTAGAACTGTGTCTTGGTGGCAAAGGGCAGGAGGAGTTGAATGTGGTTTTACTTCTTTTTAAGCATGAATGTTCTCACAATTTGGCAGCTAATGGTTGGGCTGCACTCGTCCCTGCTTGTTTGACAGCCTTCTTTGGTATATCATGGCGAGTTGAGAGAAGGAAGATAGGAGAGGGGCATTAAAGTACTATTTCGGCGCCAAGCTGGTTGTTTTTAAAACAAGAGCTTATGATCATTTTTGCCTGGTTTCACCTAAACAAGTTTCTTTCATAGAAAGAGTGTCAACTGTATGAACCTTCGTTAAATCAAGGCTAGCAAGGGCAAAATGTGTTCAAAGCCTTTTTTTATTCTGTAGCAAATGATTTAGAGCAATCGTGGTGTGAGATCAATAAGGAACGTGAGCCGAGCTAGAGTGTAAGGAGAGGTCCAAGGACATGGCAGCCCTGGTTGTCCATTTACCTTCAGTATCTTCGCCCTAAAGGTTATCTGCTAAAGTGGGGAGGGCATTGCTGTGAAACAACCATCTTCATGTCTGATGGAAACTAATGTGTAATCTGTAGTAGAGGATGTCTGGACAGAAATAGCCCATGAGTCCTGCAGGGTCCCCCATTCTCATGTTGTGGTTACAGTTCCTGTAGTCTTCGGTTTTCTGCAAGTCTCTTACAAGGTATTGAGAGCTAAGGTTAAAGTGTGTCCACCTCATTTTAGTCAGCAACATTGGTGCGCTGGAAATGATATGTCACCGTTTTTATGCATCCTGCAATGTAAGATCTCACTGAGCCTGTGTCCTATCCCTCGTCCCTCAGGGCGCGTTGGCAGTTGAGGTGAGGGTCAATGACCAAGACATCCTGAACATGGCATCTGCTCTTCATGATCCAGAGACTGTCCTGCAGTGCATCGCAGAGAGAGCTTTCATGAAACAGCTGGTAGGTAACCAATTGCTCTGTCATGCCCCTGCTACACAACATATGTGGGTGTACTGAATTACTCTTGGACATTCCACCTCACCAGTAAATGCTGCTGATGTTTTCTTTTTTTTTCTAGGCTTAATCTATTCCCGCAGCTTGTGCCTTTTAATGACTCTAGGCTCTCTGTGTGTGTGATTGCGACAATGTTTCCATTAATGATACCTTGCACATAGTTGTGGGCTGCTTGAAACGCAACTATTTGCGTTTTAATTATATACTTCCACTCTTGAAGACAATGAATTTTAACTAAGTGAGACCTGCTTTACTGTTTCTTCAGTTCTTAACCACTCCCTCAGTGTGCTATTTTTTATCTCGCCATCTTTCTGGCATATTAAAGTCAACCTACTGGTATTTTATGATTTATATTTTTAGTGAAATGTATTGTTTTGCGTTTTACTTTTATGATTTTATTTCTTCAAGTCGAATAAAGAAGATTGATTTATTCCATGATTCTATTCCTAGGCTTTGTTTAATAGCCTAATACTTTCTGGGAGACATGTTTTTGTTTGACGTCAATAGAATCAGTAGTCCCACAATACCAAACTATGATGGTTTGAAGAATTGAATGCTTAGAACTGGAAAGCTCAAGCTCCCTTCAGACACAACTAGAGGCTTGCTGCTTCCTGGGAAATGTGAACTCGTTCACAGGCTTGTACTGTTGTGGTTGAGTATGTTGCGTACCCAGGGATGCAGTTTATTCCACTTCAGCCATACTTGCCTGCTAACGGCTCTTCTAGTTACCCCCAAGAGTCTAGACTAAGTAGGTTGGGTGTAGGGACCCCTGCAGCTGATGGATGAAGCCCGAGATTTACTCGAATAGTCGAAGAGTACACCCAGCCTCTTCTTATTTCTTTCTCGATCTATCGTCTCCTTTACCGGGGAACATCACCTGTAACTTTCCATGGTTGAATGAATCGCCACTGACTTGTGTAAATAGAGGTAGATATTGCTGTCTTGGCTAACCTCACTGCTCACCAAAATCTTTATCTCTTATAGGAAGGTGGCTGTAGCGTACCGGTAGCAGTGAACTCCACATTGAACGACTCCCAGGTATAGTGCTTCTCTTTGTTTACACCCAGTACTAAGCCCACTTCGACATAGGGTGATTAATCACAGATAGTGCCGGGACACCCCTGTGTTGGGGGTAGCTGTCGCGCTTAATAAATCTCAGTATTATTATTATGACTTGATTAAAGTCTTTGTAAAGGTGAATTCTGGCGCCCAACGTACTGAATCCCTTTATTGGCCAACCCTAAGAAAATTGGTATAAACAAATAAAGGGAATGGCAATTTTTAACGTTGAGGGTGCAATGCGTCACCCAGCCAATAAAAGGAAAGATTGAGAGTAGAAAAGCAGAGGAGAGGAGGAGGAAAAAGTGAGAGGAAAAAATTCATCCCCAGCATCCAGGATCTTATCCCGAAGGGGAGGGCCAAGTTTGGCCTCTTAGTTGCCCTCACACACCCCGAAGGATGTCATGCTTCATCAGGCTTTCGCAAAAGCCCAATGATGAAGCATGATCTTTTGCTTCTCTCTTTTTCCTCCTCCTCTCCTCTTCTTTTCTACTCTCAATCTTTCTTTTTATTGACTGGGTGACACATTGCACACTCAACGTGGAATAGTGTCCCTTATGATTTAATGGTCATTTGTGGAGCACGGACACTGGACCTGAACAAGCTCCTGGTTCCCCCTCTTATTTGTTGACATGGCAATTTTTCAAACAATAATATAGAACAATAGACTGACACGTGGGCTGCAAAATTTCTGATTTTGCACATTGGCTTGGTCAACACTCCAACACTTTATGAAAATAAGCATTGGCAAAGACAATAGGTTTTGCCCATGAAGCCTGTTGTCTTTGCCAATGCTTTTTTCCCCTATAGATAGCTGGTGTGAAAGTCATTCAGACATGGTTGGTGCTTATTCTTGTGCACAAGTGGTAACCATCTCTGAATGATTTTTCTTTAAGAAAAGTCATGTTGGAAAGGCGACCCCAGGGGCGGCAGAAGATGTCTGACTAACCACCCCTAGGTCCACCTCTCCGTCAAGAAGTAGCCGAGCGTTACTGAGAGGCCTCCTGGGTGAGGGCCCTCTCCTAGGATCGTACAGCAGAGGAACCACACACTACAAACGGACACCACACCAGAGGTTGAGTTCGTAAGCTTTATCAGGAAATAAAGGCCGCTGGTTCCCAGCGATATGTACAAGTAGACCGAGGGGGTCTGTAAAGTCTCGAACAAGGGGGGTCAGGGTAGCGGGACAGTCTCGGTTAGGGTGTATGAAGGGATACCCTGCGCACAGCTCTCAATCCTCGAGCCGGGGGTTCCGAGAGGTGGAGCCGCGGCAGCGCCAGCAGGCTCTCAAGATGGTTCGGCAAAGGTGGGCCGCGGCAGCGCCAGCAGGCTCCCAAGAGGGTTCAGCAAAGGTGGGCCGCGGCAGCGCCAGCAGGCTCTCAAGAGGGTTCGGCAAAGGTGGGCCGCGGCAGCGCCAGCAGGCTCCCAAGATGGTTCAGCAAAGGTGGGCCGCGGCAGCGCCAGCAGGCTCCCAGGGTAGCTTCAGGTTACAGGCAAGTGAGTTCTTCTGGTGTCGGCCGTGACAGCGTCAGCAGGGCTTCCAGTCCAGGATACAACTGCCGTCCTACTCCGGGGCTGGCCCAGATATAGGACTGGAGTCCTTTGATGTCCGGACCCTCGCGCCTAGGGGTCAGAGGGGCCGGGAAGAAGGTGTCCAGACACCCAGCAGGGGGGTGGGGCCAGCACCCAGGGATGCCGGGGGCGATCGATACCAGGCGTCCGGGGACGGTTGGAGGGCCATCGAAACTCCCCTCCTCCGGGATCTGTCGAGTGGCCACTCGACCACCTGGGTAGATCTGGGCGCCTCGATGTCTGGGCTTCGCTGGGCCTGGGCCGGGGCCGCGTGTTCGTGACGTGGTGGTCCCAAGATGGAGTCGGGCGAGGCCTCGTGCTCAGGACGTGATGGGCCCATGATGGAGTCAGGCCGGTGTGGTGGCCCGTGGTGGTAACCGGACCGATAGTGTTGGTGCGTGCAGGATCGGGCGAAAGGGGCCGCCCGGGGCTCGGTGGAGGGCCGATGTCGTCCGGGGCCCGCCATGCGGGAGGGGTAGGACCACGCCATGAGGCCGGGTCCAACACGCGTCCCCCCCCAGCTGAAGACAGGGGAGAGTCACCCATCTTCTTGGGGATTCTCCTCGCCGAGGCGGAAGAATCTGGAGAGGCCGTCAGCATTGGCGTGGTCGTTGCCGGGGCGATGCTCCACAGTGAAGTCCATCCCTTGGAGGGAGATGGACCATCGCAACAGTTTCGGGTTTTCTCCCCGCATCTGCATCAACCACCGCAGGGGCCGGTGGTCGGTCTGGACCCGGAAGTGGGTGCCGAAGAGGTAGGGCCGGAGCTTCTTTAGAGCCCACACGACGGCGAAGGCTTCCCTCTCGATGGGGCTCCAGCGCTGTTCTCTGGCGAGCAGCCGCCGGCTGATGAAGGCAACGGGAAGGTCGATTCCCTCAGAGTTCACTTGGGAATGGACCGCCCCAATGCCGTGTTCCGAGGCGTCGGTTTGGACCACAAACTCTCGGCTGTAGTCGGGGGCCTGGAGCACAGGGGCGGTGCACATGGCAGTCTTTAGGGTCTCGAAGGCTGCTTGGCACTCTGGGGTCCAGCACACCTTCTGGGGTAGCTTCTTGGAGGTCAGTTCTGTGAGGGGTCCCACAATGCTTCCATAGTCTTTGATGAAGCGCCGATAGTATCCTGTGAGCCCCAGGAAGGCTCGGACGGCTGTTTGGGTGATTGGGGGCTCCCAGGCCCGGATGGCGTCAATCTGTGGCTGGAGGGGAGCCACCAGGCCGCTCCCCACCTGGTGTCCCAGATAAGTCACGGACCCTTGGCCGATCTGGCACTTGCTGGCCTTTATTGTTAGTCCGGCCCGTCGGAGGGCCGACAGGACCTCCCGGAGGTGGGTCAGGTGTGCATCCCAGCGGAGGCTGTACACCGCAATGTCGTCTAGGTAGGCGGCGCTGAACTCTTCTAGCCCGGCCAGCACTCTATTCACGAGTCTCTGGAAGGTGGCCGGGGCGTTTTTCATGCCGAAGGGCATCACCTTGAAATGGTAGTGGCCATCAGGGGTCGAGAAGGCTGATCGCTCTTGCGCTCCAGGTGTGAGGCCGATCTGCCAATACCCGGCCGTGAGATCGAAGGTGCTGAGATACTTTGCAGCCCCCAGGCGATCGATCAGTTAATCCGCCCGGGGGATGGGATGGGCGTCGGTCCTGGTGACGGCATTCAGCCCCCGGTAGTCAACACAGAACCAGAGCTCCGGGGGCGTGCCGTGGGCGGCGGCTTTAGGGACCAGGACAACGGGGCTGGCCCACGGACTGTCGGAGGGTTCGACTACCCCCAGCGCTAGCATCTTGGCCACCTCGGACTGGATGCAGGCCCGCACTCGGTCGGGCACTCGGAAAGCTCGGTGTCTTACAGGCGGGCTGTCTCCGGTGTCTACATCGTGGACACACCACCGGGTGATTCCGGGGGTGAGGGAAAACAGATCTGCAAACTGCCCCAGCAGCTGCCGGCAGTCATGGTGCTGCTCCGGGGTCAGGGTGGAGGAGAGCATGACCCCTTCGATGGAGCCGTCCTTATCAGTGGTGCTCATGAGATCTGGCAAGGGTTCGGAGTCGTCTTCCGCTCCGTCATCGGTCGCTAATAGCAGACTTAGTTCAGTGCGGGCAAAGTGCGGCTTGAGCCGGTTAGCGTGTAGAACCTCGGAGGGGGTTCCTGGGGGACTCCATGTCCACCAGATAGGTGACGGGGCTCTTGCGCTCCACCACTTTGAAGGGCCCCGTCCACTTGTCTTGGAGGGCACAAGGTTCAACCGGGGACATGACCCAGACCTGCTGGCCCGGTTCAAATTCGATGGACGAGGCGTTCTGGTCATACCAGCGTTTCATCTCCTCCTGACTGGCTTCAAGGTTGGCTTCGGCAAGTTCCCGGAACTTCCGAGTCTGGTTGCGGAGGGTCAGGAGGTACTGGTAGACATCTGGTGGAGCACCTCGGACAGCCGTCTCCCAGCCTTCTTTGACCAGGCTGAGGGGGCCTCGGACCGGGTGCCCATACAATAGTTCGAAGGGGCTGAACCCCAGGGACTTCTGGGGTACTTCGCGATATGCAAACAGGAGGCAAGGCAGCAGAACATCCCATTTGCGTCGTAGCGGCTCCTCTAGGCCCTTGATCATCCCTTTCAGTGTTCGGTTAAACCGCTTCACAAGTCCATTCCCTTGGGGGTGATACGGGGTGGTGAACTTATATGTGACCCCGCACTGTTGCCACAGGGATCGCATATATTTGGAAATAAAGTTTGTGCCCCGATCACTCACGACTTCTCGGGGGAAGCCGACTCTGGAGAAGATCCCCATTAGGGCTCGGCCTACTACTGGGGCCGTGATGGTTCGGAGGGGGATGGCTTCCGGATAGCGGGTGGCATGGTCCACCAGCACGAGGATGAAGCGGTGCCCTTGAGAGGTGCGGAGGTCCAGGGGCCCCACAATGTCTATCCCCACTCGCTCGAAGGGGGTGGTGACCATTGGAAACGGCTGGAGCGGGGCTTTGACTTTCTACCCGCTCTTCCCGCTGGCTTGACAGGTCGGGCAGGATCTGCAGTGATTGTGCACATCGTTGCGCATTTTCGGCCAGTAGAAATGAGTCACCAGGCGGCTGTAAGTTTTGTCCTGCCCCAGGTGCCCGGCGAGGGGCACATCATGTGCTAAGTTCAAGAGGAAGTCTCGAAATCGGAGGGGAACAACCAGCACCCGGCTGGCCCCTAGTTCGGCAATCTTCTGTTCACTGTAAAGAAGGTCGTTGTCCCAATAGACCCAGTGGGACCCCGCAGGGTCTCCAGCGGCTTGAGTGGCGGCTTGTCGTCGAAGTCCCTCGAGGGAGGGACAGGTGCTCTGTTCTTGTCGGAATTGTTCGCGGGTGGGGCCACCTTCTTGGCGCCACTGAGCTAGTTCTGGAAGGTGGCCGAGCTCGGTGATTTCTTCATGGCTGGGCCCCTGGGGGCCGGGTTCAGGGTCGGTGTCCTCGGGGACGGCGGGCGGTGGAGGTGCGGGCCACTCTGGCTCCTCGATCGGGGCTTCCTCCGTTGGGGGGGAGGCCCGGGCGGACATGGAGCGGGTGGTCGCACAAACCCACTCGGGAAGGCCTAGCATCCCCAGATGCTCTCTCCGCTCTACGCCGGCCCAGAGGGAACTTTCCAGGTCGTTCCCGAGGAGGCAGTCCACGGGGGCATCATCTCGGACAGTCACTTTCAGCATGCCCGACACCCCTCCCCACTCGAAGGGGATGCGGGCCATCTGGCACAAACTTTCAGAGTTGTCCGCCGACCGCACAGGGCACAAGACGTTGGGGAGAATTTGTTCGGGGGTCACCAAGTGGCAGCGGACCGCCGTCACGCTGGCTCCAGTATCCCGGAGGGCTTCGGCCCGGCGTCCATTGATGGTGACCCATTGGCGGTATTTCTGGGTGTTACCTGGTATCGGGTCTCGGGGGATCATGTCTCGATCACCCAGGCAGGCTAAGATCATGGCTGCGGGCTCCCACTCGGCCTGCTCGGTGTCGTCGCCCTCTTCTTCGCCTCCCTCTGCGCTCAAGGCGGCGGCCGCGATCTGGCGGCTCGGGGGACCGGTGGTGCCGGGTCGCTGGTTCATCGGGCAGAGAGGGTCGTTCGCATAATGGCCCTGTCGCTGGCATCTGTGGCACGTAACATTCGGGCGGGGCCCGGGTCTTGCTGGGGGGCCCCCCCTCCAACCCATGGATGGCGACGGGGAGGTAGGGGATGGCCCTGTGGGGGTGTCTCGGCCCCTGCTCTGGCCTCCTCCGCCGCCCCGTGGTCGGTGGTTCCCCAGGGATCCCCGGCCGTAGTCTCCCATCGGACTCCGGGGAACTCGGTTGCTCACCCATCTATCCGCCTCGACAGCGAGTTTTCGTGGCTCTGTCAATTTGCTGTCGAGGAGGTGCTGCCGGAGTTCGACGAAGCAATTATTGGAAAGGTGCTCCCATAGGATGAGGTCGACCAACTGCTGGTAGGTGGTGACCTGGCAGCCTCTGATCCACCCTTCGAAGGCTCTGCTGTAAAAGTTCACGTACTCCACCCAAGTGGTACCGGGGATTTTTTTACAGTCTCGAAATCGCTGCCGGTACATTTCGGGGGTGAGTCCGTAGCGAGTGAGGAGGGCGGTCTTCATGTGTTCGTACGAGGTCATCTCGGCGTCGGGGAGCTCTAGCAGGGCGTCTCTCCCCTCGTTGATGAACTTTCCCCATAAGCCGGCGCCCCAGTCTTTGAGGGGTACTCGATGAGCGGTCATGGCGACCTCGTAGGCTTTGAACCACTGTTGGATGTCGTCGTTCTTATAGTATTCTTTGACGACCTCCTTGGGTATGTGCACCTTCGTGTCCACCGGCGGGGATGAGGTCTTACCCCCGGCGGTGCCGGTTTCTGTTGTCTTGGCCTTGATTTCCAGTTCTTTGAGGCCGCACTCATGCTCGAGCATGAGTTTCTTTTCTTCGAGGTCTCGTTGTCTTCGCCTTTCCTCTAGGTCTCCTTCTAGCCGTAGTTGCTCGAGGGCTAATTTCCTTTCTGCCAGCTGTATCTCTCCTTCTTGTCGGAGTCGGGCGAGCTCCAACTCGTGGAGCCGGTTCTTCTCTTGTTCTCGGGCGTCTCCGTGGGGGAGGCCCGTGTCCAGGTTGGTGGGTCTTTCCCCCGCTGGGTTCGCGTCGGTCTCCGGGCGCCCGTGTGGGCCCGGGTTATCTTCATTCTGGGGCGGCGCGTTATCGGCGTCCGCCCAGGCTTGCAGGGCTGATTTAAAGTCCTCTTTGGTGTTGAGGCCCGTGGTAGCGATGCCTAGGTCCTTGCAGAATTGTTTTAATTCCTTGTGGCTGTAATCTTCCATCTTTTCTTTCTGGAATTCCGCCGTCGGTCTGGTTTCCTGAGTAGTCATGGTCGCGGTGTGTTTTTCTCGGTAGTGAGCGAATTACTCTCTGTACGATCTGCGTCGGCTCGGATCCCACCGCTGCCACCAATGTTGGAAAGGCGACCCCGGGGGCGGCAGAAGATGTCTGACTAACCACCCCTAGGTCCACCTCTCCGTCAAGAAGTAGCCGAGTGTTACTGAGAGGCCTCCTGGGTGAGGGCCCTCTCCTAGGATCGTACAGCAGAGGAACCACACACTACAAACGGACACCACACCAGAGGTTGAGTTCGTAAGCTTTATCAGGAAATAAAGGCCGCTGGTTCCCAGCGATATGTACAAGTAGACCGAGGGGGTCTGTAAAGTCTCGAACAAGGGGGTCAGGGTAGCGGGACAGTCTCGGTTAGGGTGTATGAAGGGATACCCTGCGCACAGCTCTCAATCCTCGAGCCGGGGGTTCCGAGAGGTGGAGCCGCGGCAGCGCCAGCAGGCTCTCAAGATGGTTCGGCAAAGGTGGGCCGCGGCAGCGCCAGCAGGCTCCCAAGAGGGTTCAGCAAAGGTGGGCCGCGGCAGCGCCAGCAGGCTCCCAAGATGGTTCAGCAAAGGTGGGCCGCGGCAGCGCCAGCAGGCTCTCAAGAGGGTTCGGCAAAGGTGGGCCGCGGCAGCGCCAGCAGGCTCCCAAGATGGTTCAGCAAAGGTGGGCTGCGGCAGCGCCAGCAGGCTCCCAGGGTAGCTTCAGGTTACAGGCAAGTGAGTTCTTCTGGTGTCGGCCGTGACAGCGTCAGCAGGGCTTCCAGTCCAGGATACAACTGCCGTCCTACTCCGGGGCTGGCCCAGATATAGGACTGGAGTCCTTTGATGTCCGGACCCTCGCGCCTGGGTGTCAGAGGGGCCGGGAAGATGGTGTCCAGACACCCAGCAGGGGGGTGGGGCCAGCACCCAGGGATGCCGGAGGCGATCGATACCAGGCGTCCGGGGACGGTTGGAGGGCCATCGAAACTCCCCTCCTCCGGGATCTGTCGAGTGGCCACTCGACCACCTGGGTAGATCTGGGCGCCTCGATGTCTGGGCTTCGCTGGGCCTGGGCCAGGGCCGCGTGTTCGTGACGTGGTGGTCCCAAGATGGAGTCGGGCGAGGCCTCGTGCTCAGGACGTGATGGGCCCATGATGGAGTCAGGCCGGTGTGGTGGCCCGTGGTGGTAACCGGACCGATAGTGTTGGTGCGTGCAGGATCGGGCGGAAGGGGCCGCCCGGGGCTCGGTGGAGGGCCGATGTCGTCCGGGGCCCGCCATGCGGGAGGGGTAGGACCACGCCATGAGGCCGGGTCCAACAAGTCATAACTATACAGCAACCTTCCTAAAGATATAGAATCCAGCAACTCCTCCACACCGGGAAGAAAGAGGCCACACAAGGGAATCCTTTTGAAGCTTTTATTGAGGACAACAGGCATAATGCATTTGGTGACCCTTTCGCCTTCCTCCGATGCCTGTCCAAAAACTCAGCACAATTTCATCTCCACCTTATATGCTCCTGTTGCCATCCTATTGGACGGAGAGCTCTAACCCACAGGTATCAAGAGCACGCCTCCTGTAGTTTAAAAATATCACCTACAGTTCCCATAGTTCTTTATGCTGGTAGAGGCAGTGCGTGGGGAGATGACACAAATGTCCCAATGTTCAGGGTGAGGTGAGTATTATTTCGATGAAAGGCCCGATTTTGAAGTGCTTAACCCTTTGCTTCATCGGGTCCCCAATGACGTTCCAGCCCCTCTTGGAAGAGCCAGGCGGGCCGCGAGTCGGGATAAATGATTCCCTTCTCCTCGCACAGTGGCGAGCTGCTCCTGGTAGCAGCCCTGTCCCTTTTCCCCACAAGCTGAGGCGGGCCGGAGTTCACCAATCCCTTGGTATGAAGATTTCAGCAGCAGCTGCACCAGCATACACTCCGGCCACTTGACGGAACGGGCCCCTTTAAACACGCTACTGGCCAGGGTGCAAAATATCCAGCAACTCTTCCACACCGGGAAGAAAGAAGCCACACAGGGGAATCCTTTTGAAGCTTTTATTGAGGACAACGGGCATAATGCATTTGGTGACCCTTTCGCCTTCCTCCGATGCCTGTCCAAAAACTCAGCACAATTTCATCTCCACCTTATATGCTCCTGTTGCCATCCTATTGGACGGAGAGCTCTACCCCACAGGTATCAAGAGCACGCCTCCTGTAGTTTAAAAATATCACCTATAGTTCCCATAGTTCTTTATGCTGGTAGAGGCAGTGCGTGGGGAGATGACACAAATGTCCCAATGTTCAGGGTGAGGTGAGTATTATTTCGATGAAAGGCCCGATTTTGAAGTGCTTAACCCTTTGCTTCATCGGGTCCCCAATGACGTTCCAGCCCCTCTTGGAAGAGCCAGGCGGGCCGCGAGTCGGGATAAATGATTCCCTTCTCCTCGCACAGTGGCGAGCTGCTCCTGGTAGCAGCCCTGTCCCTTTTCCCCACAAGCTGAGGCGGGCCGGAGTTCACCAATCCCTTGGTATGAAGATTTCAGCAGCAGCTGCACCAGCATACACTCCGGCCACTTGACGGAACGGGCCCCTTTAAACACGCTACTGGCCAGGGTGCAAAATATCCAGCAACTCTTCCACACCGGGAAGAAAGAAGCCACACAGGGGAATCCTTTTGAAGCTTTTATTGAGGACAACGGGCATATGCATTTCGGCGACCCTTTCGCCTTCCAACAGATGCCTGTCCAAAAACGCTGCACAATTTCATCTCCACATTTTACTGCTCCTGCTGCCCTCCTATTGGACGGAGAGCTCTACCCCACAGGTATCGAGTGCACGCCTCCTGTAGTTTAAAAATATCGCCTACAGTTCCCGTAGTTCTTTATGCTGGTAGAGGCAGTGCGTGGGGAGACGACACAACTGTCCCAATGTTCAGGGTGTGGTGAGTATTATTTCGATGAAAGGCCCGATTTTGAAGTGCTGAACCCATGGCTTCATCGGGGCCCCACAGATGTTCCAGCCCCTCTTGGAAGTTTTTTTTTGCAGTGTCCATCTTAGTTTACTCTACCAAGATGACAAGCGGCCATCAGGAGGGTGCTGATGCCCGACTTCTGTAACAAAAAAATAAAGTAAGAAAAAGACCAGTTGGTAGAAGGCATGGGCAGTGCAGTGTCCTGCTGGGGACGTTCTAGTGTTTGGCATTATACTGGTTTGCCAGCCACTTCTCGAGGGCTGGCCTCTCCTTCTCTTTCCACACCCATTCATCACCGGTCAGGTGACCCTGTCCATAAAAGCGGCCGGGCACACGTGCCCTAGGCCAATTAACGGCATCCCAACTATGTGTCTTTGTCCCTAATTTTTCTGCATATGGGCCTAGAGCCCAAGACCATACAATGGCGAAGAGTGGATCTGACTCTGTGTCTAAGCTGGCAGCAGTTTTCTAGTTTGTTGTGGGCAGGAGGCCCAGAACAGTACCACCCATGTGAGCATTCTGAGGGTAGAGAGAATGCAAAGTTGCAGTGCTGCTGCAAATGTTTCCCTGTCCACAATGTCGTGCACCTAGGATCGGAGTCGTCTGCCGCCTCGAAGAAGGGCTGTAGGCTGGCGAGAGACATACGGCGGTGTGATCCTGATGCCTGCATTTAGACGTGGCATCCCTTCAGGTGTGAAGTGCACGGCAGGACCCGAGGCCGCACCAGCCCTGAGTGCAACTGACATGAAGCTGCCGTGGCCTCCTGTAGTGCCTGAAGTACCACCTAGTGGCGGTGCATTGGCCTTGCAACTGGCAGAGTAAGTGATTCACATCCAGTGGCCTGACACGTTGGACTTGTTTGTTTCTTTTTCAATAAAGTTTGGGAGTGATGTAATGCCCTTCTGGACACGTTTTAGTGTTTGGCATTATTCTGGTTTGCCAGGCACTCCCCGTGGGCTGACCTGTCGTACTCACCCCACACCCATCCATCACAGGTGTCACCGGTCAGATAACCCTGTCACTAAAAGTGGCCGGGTGCATGTGCCCTGGGCTAGTTACAGTACCCCAACTATGTGTCTGTGTCCCTAAGTTGTCTTCATGTGAGCCTAGGGCCTAAGACCCTACAGGCAGTAAAAGTGATGGTATTAGAAATGTGTGTGTCCGGGTATGCGTGGGGAGTGGACGTTAAGCATTCATCCAAAGGTGAGCGGCCTTTTAGCCGTATACATCTGTCGAGCCTATGCTGAGAAGGAAAAATAACCTTTCTAATAATTGTGCGGGCCCTTAAAGCAAGTCAGGAAAGTGAGAAAGTCCCATGGAGTTCTGACAGCTAAATAAAACACACACTGCCAAAGCCAGTAGGTCTCTTTGCTGACCTTTTGGCTATGCCAGTGTATTTTTCCGATGCAGTGCAACAACCGGGGAAAAAAAGGCGCAATGACTGCTGCTGTTTCCGGCCATGCCATTCTGTAGGTACATGAATGTTTCATCACGTATGTGTGATCCTACATAATAATGCAGTGCCATTTTATTTTTAATTATCAATATAAGATGGCAAACACCTCCTTAGATCAGTATAAAAAAAAATATATATATATATATATATATATATATATATATATATATATATATATATCCAAAAGAGATTTCCCATATGCAAGGAAACGTTACGACAACACTCCAGAAGTTGCTGTGCTTGAAAATTTATTGGCAGCAAAACAAACAACGCGTTTCTCCAAACAGGCTTGATCAAGCCTGTTTGGTGAAACGCGTTGTTTGTTTTGCTGCCAATAAATTTTCAAGCACAGCAACTTCTGGAGTGTTGTCGTAACGTTTCCTTGCATATGGGAAATCTCTTTTGGATATTTGGGCCGCCGGGACCCTAACGACGACCCGCTCGCGAGCCGGTACTGGCCAGACACCGGAGTTGTGGTTTGCAATATATATATATATATATATATATATATATATATATATATATATATATATATATATATATATATATATATATATAATGTGTATATATATTCGAGGCATATGAGCAGCAGATTGTACACTTAGCAATAGATCGCCACCTGGTGTTGGGCTCGGATGATTGCAGGTTGTTGTCTTCTTGGAAGAAGTCTTTGTAGTCACGAGATAGGTGACTCCTCCCTTGGACAATACTGCGCATGGTCATCGACTCCATCCTAGATTGTTTTTTTTCCGCCACTGGGTTCGGATGAAAGTTTGCCGCTCCGGCTAGAAAATACTTTTTCTGCATTTTCAAAGCGTGAAACTACTTTTTTCAACATCGAATAGACTTTTCGACATCACCAGCTACATCCCGGTACGTCGACGCGGGCCGTTCGGCATATCGGCGCCGTACGGCCTACTCCTCATGGACAGAACTCCATTCAAGAGATGCCCGGTATGTCGAGCAAAATTCCCTCATAGCGACCATCACGAGGTTTGCAACCTCTGTCTCTCGCCAGAACACGACGAGTCGACCTGCACAGCCTGTGCCTCCTTCCGATCGAAGAAGACCATTCGGGATCGGAGGGCCCGTCGACACGAGATAAGATCAGCGCCAGCACCGGAGGCCATCTTTGAGGAGGAGATCGTCGAAGAAGACGTCTCCGAGGACGAGAACCCACTCGAAGATATCTCCGAGGACGAGGCTCCACTCGTCGCTGAGGAAGACTCGCCTGATCTCCAGATCATATCGGGAGCAGAGGACACGGACGATTTGATTCCATCTCGACAACCCGTGAGTACCTCTGCCCCTGCACAACAGACACTACCCAAACAAGAGGCAACGGTCAGCACTCCGCCCATGGGGCCCAGTCAAGACCGAAATTTACCCTCCGACGCCCCGCCTTCGGGATCGGCTCCGAGGAAAAAGACTACGCCTTCTGGTGCCTCGGCGCCGAAAAAACCACATGTGCCAATTCCACCTCCTCCATTGGCACCGAAACATCCTTCGACACCGAAGGACTCTTCGACACCGAAGCCAAAACACCCTTCGGCACCCGAACCGAAAGACAACGGTGCCGAAGCCAGGAACCGTACCGGACCCGAAAGCTTCGACTCCGAAACCCTCTGGTTCCAAAAATAAGGAAGGGAAGCTAGATTCCGGCGCCGCAGGCCCAACAAAACCTGTCTCCACGCCAAAATCTCCAATATCGGTACCAAAGACTCCAATGCCTGATACAGACACGCCTAAACCCTCTGACAAGCCTACCAAGCCTAAACCACCTCCGGCACCGAAAAAATTGCCACAGGACTCAATCACTCCTCCTAAGGCAAAGAACACTAAGCAACCCCTATCGGCACCGAAAAAATAGACGCCGAAGAAGATTATAGAAGAGGAAGAACTGTTTAGACCAGATCATAGACAGAAAAAAGTCCATATTAATCCAAAAACTGGACATGTGGAAGCAATTCCGTATAAGAAAAGACCAGCAGACACACCACTTCCACCTGTAGTTCCTGCCAAAAAGGATTGTGCAACTTCTCCAATGCACCCTTCCTCTCTTTCACCTTCTTCCTCTCCTATCCCTCCTTATATTGAACCTATAACTTCTCCTGTTCAATCTCCTGCATCATCACACCACACTGACGAGGAGTATGATTTAGGTGGGGGGATGACGTACTAGAGCCACATACATACCCTTTAGATGAGGATGTCAATCCAGAATATCCCAAAGATGACGATGCATATAATTTTCCACCAAACAATGTGTCAGACATCCCTGATCCTCTGTACTACCCAACAAAACCTTCCCCTCCAGAGGATAGTATTGGGTTTAATCATCTATTAAACAGAGCTGCCCTTTACCATGGAGTTTCAATGCACTCTGATGCCATTGAGGAGGATTTCTTATTAGACACATTTGAGCAGTCACAAAGGTCTACTCAACTATTACCCATGATCAAAGGAGTCATTAAACATGCTCCAGACATTTTTAAAGATCCAGTACAATGTAGGGTGCTAAATCCCAGAATAGAAAAAAAGTATAGACCAGCACCAGCTGATCCAGTCTACATTAAGGGACATCTGCCACTAGACTCTTTGGTAGTGTCAAATGCACGTAAAAGAGCCAATTCCCAAACTTCTGGTGACTCACACCTGCCTGACCAAGAATCTAAAATTATTGATGCGTCAGGGAAACGGATTGCGGCGCAAGCAAAAAACATATGGCGCATAGCAAACACACAAGCCTTACTCTCACGCTACAATAGGGCTCACTACGACCAACTAGAAAAATTAATGGAAGACCTACCAGATCCATACAAAGATCAGGCAGCAGAGCTCTTACAAGAAGGCAAATTAATATCTAATGCCTCAATTAAATGCGCACTAGATGTAGCTGACACTGCATCCAGAGCAGTTAATACTAGTGTTCTTCTCAGACGTCCTGCATGGTTACGCATTTCAGGTTTCAAACCAGAAGTACAAACTACCATCCTGAACCAGCCCTTCAATCAGAACCAGTTGTTCGGGCCGGAAGTAGACAACACACTAGAGAAGATGAAGAAAGACACGGACACTGCTAAGTCTATGAGTGCATTACAATCCACCCAGACTAGAAGTTCTTTTCGCCGCTCCTTTTATAGAGGAGGCTCCAAGCAGACCGGCACAGATGCCACATCATCTTTTAAGACAAACACACAAACCTCCTCTAATAAAGGCTACTTTAGAGGAGGATACAGAGGCAACAACAATAAGGGAAGAGGTAGAGGTAATAATAACCGCTCCTCTTCTACTCCCTCCCAAACAGTGACTTTCCTCTGCCTCCCCTACAGCATTCAACTCCTGTGGGGGGCAGACTATCACAGTTCCTACCTGTCTGGAATTCCATCACAACAGACAAGTGGGTAAGACAGATTATCCAACATGGCTACTGCCTAGAATTCACAGCAACCCCCCCAAACATACCACCCAGGCAGCGTCCAATGTCCGCAGAACACATAACTCTGCTTCAACAGGAAGTTCTAGCACTTCTAGAAAAAGATGCTATTCAAGTGGTCCCTTTACAGGAACAAGGAACAGGAGTTTACTCCCTGTACTTCCTAATCCCCAAGAAGGACGGGACATTAAGACCAATTCTCGACCTCAGGCCCCTCAACCACTACATACAATCAGATCATTTTCACATGATCACTTTACAACAAGTACTCCTATTACTACAACAGGGAGAATTTCTTTTGACACTAGACCTAAAGGACGCCTATTTTCATGTTCCTATACATCCTGCGCACAGGAAGTATCTAAGGTTTGTCATACAAGGACAACACGATCAGTTCAAAGTCCTTCCATTCGGGTTCACAACAGCACCACAAGTGTTTACAAAGTGCTTAGCAGTAGTAGCAGCACATCTCAGAAGACAACAGATACATGTCTTCCCTTACCTCGACGACTGGCTCATAAAAGCAAGATCGTTCAACCAGTGTGTACAACACACAAAACAAACGATTCAAACATTACACGGCTTAGGGTTTACAATAAACTACACCAAGTCGCACCTAGAGCCTTCGCACGCTCCTCAATATCTAGGCGCTACCATAGACACATCGGCAGCTCTAGCGTATCCCAGTCAAGCCAGGATTCAAAGCATTCAGAACTTCGTCTCCCTTTTTCAATGCCAACACTCTCTTCAAACCAGGGTGTTCATGAAACTAATAGGCATGATGGCGTCTTGCATCTTCATAGTTCCTCACGCAAGACTGCAAATGTGCCCACTACAAGAATGTCTAGCACAACAGTGGAATCAGCTCAAGGTCAGCTCACAGACCTGGTGTTGGTAGACAGCTGTACATATCGCTCTCGGCAATGGTGGAACACCAAAAACTTGACAAAGGGACGGCCGTTCCTAGACCCTGTTCCACAAATAGTGCTCACGATAGATGCATCCCTCACAGGATGGGGAGCCCATCTCTTGCATTATACCACACAAGGCCAATGGAACAACCAACAGAAACAGTTCCACATCAACCATTTAGAGTTGCTAGCAATTTTCCTAGCACTCAAGACTTTTCAAGTACAAAACAAAGCTGTTCTAATCCGGACGGACAATATGACAGCCATGTATTATATACAAAAACAGGGGGGGGACACACTCTCTGCAACTGTCCCAGCTTGCACAGAACATTTGGAGATGGGCCATCCCTCAAAACATACAACTGACAGTAGAACACCTTCAAGGAATTCACAATCAGATAGCGGATCTGTTGAGTCGTCAGTCACAACAGATTCACGAATGGGAGCTGCACCCACAAGTTCTCCAACCATTCTTCCAAAAGTGGGGGCATCCACAGATAGATCTGTTTGCCACCCACGAAAATGCAAAATGTCCAACCTTCGCCGCCAGGTTTCCACACCCACGGTCGGAGGGGAATGCGATATGGATGAACTGGTCAGGCCGATTTGCGTACGCTTTTCCCCCTCTCCCACTCATTCCACTAGTAGTACGCAAGCTCAGACAACAGTCTCTCGAACTAATACTAGTGGCCCCCACATGGGCACGTCAGCCGTGGTTCACCACGCTACTAAATCTCTCACTGGTTCCACATCAGAAATTACGGCTCACGCCATCCCTGTTAACACAGAACCATGGAGAAATAAGGCACCCAGAACCAAACCAATTGAATTTGCCGATCTGGCTCCTGAGGTCTTAGAGTCTGGCTACTTAAACTTACCACCAGACTGTATGAACATAATTAAAGAAGCTAGAAGACCCACTACCAGAGCATGTTATGCTGCTAAGTGGAAAAGATTTGCAATATACTGTAACAACAATCACATTGATCCACTGGATGTTTCCATCCAAAATATTATTTGCTACCTTCTACACCTACAAAGGTCCAATTTGGCTTATTCTTCCATACGCCTGCATCTAGCAGCAATAGCAGCCTATTTACAAAATAGACAGCATCTATCTCTCTTTAGAGTACCTGCATTAAAAGCATTTATGGAAGGATTAAAACGAATAATCCCACCTAGGTTACCACCTGCACCAGTATGGAACCTAAACGTGGTCCTTACAAGAATTATGGGTCCCCCTTTTGAGCCTTTACATAAGTGTGAACTGCAATTCCTAACATGGAAAACTGCCTTCCTTGTTGCCATCACCTCTCTCAGAAGAGTTAGTGAAATACAAGCATTCACAATAGAAGAACCATTTTTTCAATACACCCTAACAAAGTGGTTCTTAGACCCAATCCAAAATTCCTGCCAAAAGTTATTACTCCTTTTCACCTTAATACACAACTGAAGGCCTGTCACCACAAGACACTCTTAGTTTAATTTAAATATAAAGCTGGTCAAGTGATATGAAAAAATTCTTATTCATCACCGGCCAAGTAATCTTTGGCTATTCATAACCATACGAGTGTCAAAGATAATATGGTACTCACGTAACAAGACAGTCGCTCTACCATCACCCATCAACAAGTGTTCATAGGAAAAAAGTGTGGAAAAGAGAGTGAGCCCCTCACGGAAGAACCGCCAATCGGGTTTACCTGACTAGCAATTGTCAGTAATCCCAATTATCATCATCGGTGACTCACTCTCGTAACAGTGGGAAAAGGAAACGAACAACAGAAAAAGACCAACAACATGTAACAGTGCTTTTTCTCAACATCAGCCCCACAATCTGCTGATTGTTGTTGTAGCCACGGGTTGACGTTTTTACCTTCGCTCCGCTCATGTGCACAATTAACACAGAAACAACACACACCCCCAGTGAGAACAAAAAACGTGAATCTCACACAGTTAAAAACAGAAGGATTCACTGGCCACTCTGAATTTATTCTGGGCTGTGTATCCTGCCAAGTTAAAAATGACTCACACCATATGCAATCTCAGGTGGGTCATCACTGCCAACATGTTTCGTTGCCAATACTTTCTGCAACTTCTTCAGGGCAGGGGGTTGCCCACTGTATATTAACAATTTTTACACACACCTAAGATGATAGAAACGACATACATTTAAGATGAGCCCAGGGTTAACAGCCCCAATTATTCACACATGCCAACTATAATCCATGGTAGTGGTATTCAAAACAAAACAAAACACATAATCACCTGGGGTTAGCGACTTTCTCGCATACCTGCTACCCCTTTAAATGCCAGAATATTTGTGTCCAACAGGATCACGTAATTAATTCTGGAAACCCGCTGTCGTCAGGTTTTCTGCACAGAGAGGCAAGAACAAGAACAATGCCCAAGTTCAGTTAATATACTGAGGTCGGTAAAATGCAGCAACTGCTGTTTCCACTTAAGACGTCTCGCAGCACTTTCAGCAACGTGGTGCGGTTGTGGCCCGCCTATAACTCAGAAAGCGCCCCAGCAGGATCCCCTTGGCGGGCGCCCAGTTATAAAAGCTGATTTCCCCAATTACCAGAGGGACCCCGACTAAACCGAAAATCAGAGCGCTTACCCGTATACCATCACCGGCACTGCGTGACTTCAACCGCGTCTGACTGAGCCCGGAAAGCCGGATATCAGTGGGCGCGTCAGAGCGCACAGGGCATTGCAAAACACGTGACCGCGGGCGTCCCACATGGCGGCCATCTTACAGTGTGTTGTGTTAGTCACACATGTTGCATAGTACTGCTGTAATGACACCCTCTTTATATATACACAACAGATATTCTCACATATAGATATTCAATTGTTAGTACATATTCAATGAGAACTCTAAAAAACGGGGAATTTTTAAAAAACGGGGAATTTTTAAAAAACCAGACAGTGTTTCAAGTACAGACTCATAGTCCCGTGGTCCCACGTAAATATAGATATGCTGGTGTGTATTGTCAGTGTAATCGCCAAAGATACGTGGTCAATCCGTATCCCGAACAATATTAACCCTTCAGAGTCAGTGTATTAAAATTCTCTCCAGACCTGTCGGGGCAGTAATGGGTGTCGTCTAATGGGGATCGGCACCATACTATAGATATAAATGGGATTGCCTAAGTGTATTCATGTGCTACAGAAGTTCTACGCTCTGTGCCATGTATTAGTAGGGACACAACAATTAACTGCAGTCCGGAGATTTCCATCCAGATGGCCACTCAACGTTTGGTGATTTTATTCCACTCGATAAAATCGTTCAGCCCCTCGCGGTCTGCATGTTCCTGATATATCCAACGGGCTTCCTTTTTTGCCAGAATGTTTTCCACATTGTGACTCTCACACATCACCCTCTCAAGAACCACCCACTCCAGATCCTTGGGATCATGTCCCATTTCATTGAAGTGTTGTACCAATTTCGTGGTCAATTTTCTTGCTCTCAAGGTGCTAAGATGTTCTTGAATGCGGACTTTCACCTTCCTGGACGTGAGTCCAATGTAGTGAAGCCCACATTTACACGTCAGTCTGTAGATTACATTTACAGTGTTGCAATTACTAAATCTGGTGAGGTGCCAGACTCTGCCATCTCTCAAAATAACTGACTTCGTGGATTTTGTTAGATTACACACTGAGCAGCTAGTACAAGGGTGATGGCCTGGTGGTAATTTATCTGTATACACAGATTGGGAGGTCCGAGTATGGACCAATTTGTCCTTCAAATTTGTGGCTTCCCACACTCGGAATTTGGAACTGCATCGGTGAAGGAGCCAAACGACCGCCAAATAGAACCCTGAGCTCAGAACGACGAGCGAAGGAAGCGCCTTATTATCACGGGAGCTACCAGGATTTATCAACCCCTGGAAATCAGAACTAAAAGGTAAATTTGAAAGAAACCCTGAAAGTGGAGCTACTAGCTGGAACTGAATATACCTGAAAACAAATAAGATTAATCGTTATTTTGAAAACGCTGCGATCATCACAGTGGAATTTACACCGATGCAAAGAGCAGATTATCCGAAATAAGAGTGAAATTGATAAGAAATTGATAAAAAATTGCCAGAATAAGTGTGAAAAGAACAAAGATAACGCTGAATAACATAAGAGCGAGACTATAACTAGCCGCCCAGAAGTTCTTCAAGCAAATATCCCAAGTTACAAGGGATAAATTTTAAGATAAGTGTGTATACCAAAATTGTCCTGAGGAAGGTGGGGCACATTGCCAAAAGCCACCGAAACGCGTCGACTACCCCGTGGGGGATGTTTGTGTATAATTTTATAATTATGTATCACTACAACTGATGTTTTCATTAGTATGTTGATTTGTGTATTTTAGCACTCAGTGATTTGATCAAAAAAGCGTTGAAACTGAAATACCACTGATGTGATGGATATTGCTTTTAACCTTTGAACAATGAATTCATGTTTTTTATGTATTGAACAACCTTTTTAAGGAAATAATTTTAAAATAAAATGTTGATGTTTTTGCACAGAAAATAGATCCTACTTTTGTGGTTCCATTATAGTATTCAGTGGTGAAAAGTATGAGAGTAAACAAGTGAGAATGAGTGAATGATTTAACTTCCCCCGCTAGAACCAAGAACCCAGGGAACATTCTTCTCTTTTTCGCATTTATTACCCTGTTCCTGTGGGTGTAGACTATTAGGGTACTCTCTTTCTTTTTGAATCAATGGATCCCCATTAGACGACACCCATTACTGCCCCGACAGGTCTGGAGAGAATTTTAATACACTGACTCTGAAGGGTTAATATTGTTCGGGATACGGATTGACCACGTATCTTTGGCGATTACACTGACAATACACACCAGCATATCTATATTTACGTGGGACCACGGGACTATGAGTCTGTACTTGAAACACTGTCTGTTTTTTTAAAAATTCCCCGTTTTTTAAAAATTCCCCGTTTTTGGGTTTCGCCTGCCGAAGGCTGCGCTCTGCGCAGCTTTTCGGCGCAGGTGAAATCCTATGTTGACCATAAGGACTTCGGGAACGTCCCCCGGCTCTCATTGGCTAGCTCCATAAATGGAGGCTAGCCATTGAGTGCCGGATCTGTCCGTCAAGGCCGGACCAGATTCGGGGGCGTTCCCGAGATTTTTTCCCAGGGCGGAGTTACGTTTTTTCGCGTTCCCTCCCCTTTCACTGAAAGTCTGTCCATTCCCGCCCCCTCCGTGTGCCTTTCCGCCCCCCCCTCGCTGTCCTGTGCACGTTTCCCGCCGTCCGTGTCCTCTCCCGCCGTCCGTGTCCTCTCCCGCCCCCTCCCGCCGTCCGTGTCCTCTCCCGCCCCCTCCCGCCGTCCGTGTCCTCTCCCGCCCCCTGTGTCCTCGTAGGTGCTTGTTCCCTTTATGTTCGTGCGGCCCGAGAGAGCCTGACACATTTACAGCCGCGTTCACTTCGGTGTCCGTAGGAGAGGAAGGGGAAGCCTCCCCCAGCAGCTGAGGTGAGCCGCAAAAATGATAACAAGCAATGTTTCAAGAGGCCCTGTTTTGGTGAAGTCTCTTAAACCGTGTACGGATATTTGTGGACTTTAAGCGATGGGGGGTGGGACAGGAGTGGGGAGTCTTGAGAAAAACGCGTGCATCTTCCTGCATCTGTGTTTCCTTTCTACTCCCCTCCCGCCATCCTGGGCTCTCCGTTTGTGCTGCGTGTGTGTTTTGTTTCCGTCGGTTTTCCGGCCCTTCTCAGCCGCCGTTCGCAGCGTGTCCGATGCGGTTTTGTCGGTTGTGCGTCTGTGTGTGCGTGTGGGGAGCGGTTTGAAAGTTTTTCGCCCACCCATGGGGAGGGTGGTTGGGTTGGCGGTGGTTTCGCTGCCGTCGTCGGTTGGCTCTTTCCCCACCTCCCTTCTCCCCGTGACTCCCTCCCCCTCCCGGGGGCGCTTTATTTTTTTCCTGCTTCCTCTCCCGGCAGACCTGTGCTCGCCACCCTCTGTGAATTACCCTTTCCGTGGGCTCGGAGAGCCAACTGCTGTTTCCCGTACTCGCCTTTTTTGAAAAAAACAAAGCAAACACATTTCTAACGTTTCCCCTTTGGAATGTCAGCGATTTGCAGATAACACACCGTCTCCTGGCAGAGACCCTTCTGCCTGTACACGGTCCAAACTGTTAAGTTTTAGCGCTCCCAGTTCGTTTCCTGCATCAAGCACCGACTATAAAACATTACCTATGAAAATGCTGGTGCCCAGGGGTCTCGTCTCCTGGCTAGAGCTATCTGGGGGTGTGAGTTGTTTTAATGTGCAAGGTAAGCAAGCCTGAAAGACCTCTGAAAACTCCCTGCCTTCCAACCAGCTACAAGGACACCCCTCCCCCTCGCTCTCTTTCTCTCTCTCTCTCTCGCACACACAGTTCTAGTGATTAATTTTAAAACTGAATTATTATTTGCTTACATGGTAGCCTAGCCTCTGAAGTCTTTTCTGTTATGAGATGTGTTTTTTTTAAGTGAAGCCTCGCCTCCTCCTCGGGTTTCTCTTGCCGGTTTCCTTCAGCCCGTACTGTCTCAAGGGGCTATGTATGGGATGGGCGCGGGGGCTTGGTTTGTCGCAGGTGTTATAGCGATTTGCGCGAAATCACACGGTGCGGCAAGTTGGAAACTAGTGGGCAAAGTTCTTATAGTCTCAAAGTCGGCGCTGTGATGCGACAAGAGTGATGCTCCTGGGCCAGCTGAACCCAGAGGTCAAGCATCCGAGGGATGTCTGCCCAGCAGAGAGGAGGATAGCACTAGAAAGGGCCGGTGGGCTGGTGCACGGCCAGCCGAGGTGTGTGCGCAACTGAATCCCAGAAACCGACATTGGCTTTGACTTTTATACACTTGGAAATAGACACTAGAAGCTGAGGTCGATAATACACCTTTGTTGATAGCGCCAAGAAGTTGCTCGATGGTGACAGCGAGCGCTATGCACACAGCACGTTTATATTACTAGAAACTCAGAGTCCGGACAGAGTGAAGGCAGGTCACAGGGCGAGAAGGGTCAGGGGTCAAGCAGTCAGTGAGCGCACTCACACTGGACAGACAGGCCGTTACAATTCTGCAAAAACATTACGCAAACTTTACAATTTATCTGGCACCGCAGCTATGTACTGGTGTTTTAAATACCTGCTGTTATTAACAAAGAAAAGATCCGTACAACCAGTGCATTAACCTACCGAGCTACCAAACCTATAGATGTGTCCCTCTATATCACCCACTGAGTTACCCAAAGCTCCTGAACTTAAAATAGAAAAATATGTTGCAGAAACTACCTTCCAGCCACATGTTATGTTATGCTGGGTTGTGCTGTGTTATGCGTAGTGCGCCAACAGCTTCTGGAGTGGTTTTAACGCACAGACTGTTCAAAAGCAAAGGAAGGATGTGAAGTTCGACCGAAGGCACACGTGCCCTTGAGGTGTGCGTGTGGCCCACACAAATCCACTGACTGAGGTGTTGGCAGCTGCAGCACTGAGCGCCATCTTGGGGTATCATTGTGCCTGCTTCGGCAGTGACACCTTGTACGGCTCTTTTCTACTTTAATTCAGACTAGCCATTGACTAATCCAGGGATTTCATACACTTTAATATAAATTGGCATATGGTGGTACTGCTAAGCGTCCGACTGACTCTTGTCCTGAGGAAGAACCTGTGTACATTGCCCCAAGGGGTCGAAACATCAATGTAATATTTGTTTTGGGCTGATTTTCCATAATTGGATTTTTCCAGAGAGTAGACAATATAATTTGTTGTGCTGTCTGAAGTATTTCATGTCTAAACAGCCAGACCCCCAGTGTTGTTTTTGTTCATTTGTTTTTCACCCATCATTCGTTCACAACAAGTTGTGCATCGCCTCGCACTATTTACATAACACCTTGAAACTATATATATTTTTTTGTCTGTGTTCTACATTCATTTTGCCAAAAAGTTCCCTTTGGGCTTCATATTATTTTCCCCCAGACGTTTACCACTTCTTCAAATAATACACTTTTTATATGACAGCTATGTTCACGGTTGATTCAAACATTGATCCCCCCACTTCAGCGGTGACACTGGCCCGAAGATATGGAGAGGTGACCTCCCGCTATACCATGGATTAGGTGTTGCTGCTGGGCCTCTTCTGGCTGCAGACGCAATGTTACAAATAACAATGTGAGGGAAGCTCACGAGAGAGGGGGTGGGAGGGGGGCTGGCGAGCACAGCAAAGGAACAGAGAATGAGAGAGGATGAATGGTGGAACAGAGGGTCACACTAGGGGGGTGGGGGGAGGGAGGAGGGGAGTGAGCATGAGAGAGGTTAAAAAGAAATGTATGGATGAGACAAATGATGGGCAGATAGAAAGAGGAAAGTGGAGCGAGAAAAGAAGGAAGGAAGAGAAGGCGTCTGATTGCAAAAGGCCTACTGTGTGCCTACAACCTGTCCATTGCTTACCATTGGTTGTGTTTTTTGTCAATCTCATTTATTTGCTTCTTATTCGATGACTTTTTTTTGTCTCGGATTGTACTCCGTGAGAGTGCATAGGTTTATCAGCTCTTTTCTTCTGTCCCGAGTGTGATCCCCACAAAATTTCCACCCCCCCCCTATGTTCAATGTTTCTCTCTCAGAGCTGTTGGCAATGTAAATAACAATGCCATTTATTTATAAGTAAAAAAAAAAAGGAATTTCATGAGCAATGCCAATAGCTCAAACTTTTCCAAAGGCGAAACCATTGCATTGTAAATGCTTGTTTAGAGTTCTCATTGAATATGTACTAACAAATGAATATCTATATGTGAGAATATCTGTTGTGTATATATAAAGAGGGTGTCATTACAGCAGTACTATGCAACATGTGTGACTAACACAACACACTGTAAGATGGCCGCCATGTGGGACGCCCGCGGTCACGTGTTTTGCAATGCCCTGTGCGATCTGACGCGCCCACTGATATCCGGCTTTCCGGGCTCAGTCAGACGCGGTTGAAGTCACGCAGTGCCGGTGATGGTATACGGGTAAGCGCTCTGATTTTCGGTTTAGTCGGGGTCCCTCTGGTAATTGGGGAAATCAGCTTTTATAACTGGGCGCCCGCCAAGGGGATCCTGCTGGGGCGCTTTCTGAGTTATAGGCGGGCCACAACCGCACCACGTTGCTGAAAGTGCTGCGAGACGTCTTAAGTGGAAACAGCAGTTGCTGCATTTTACCGACCTCAGTATATTAACTGAACTTGGGCATTGTTCTTGTTCTTGCCTCTCTGTGCAGAAAACCTGACGACAGCGGGTTTCCAGAATTAATTACGTGATCCTGTTGGACACAAATATACTGGCATTTAAAGGGGTAGCAGGTATGCGAGAAAGTCGCTAACCCCAGGTGATTATGTGTTTTGTTTTGTTTTGAATACCACTACCATGGATTATAGTTGGCATGTGTGAATAATTGGGGCTATTAACCCTGGGCTCATCTTAAATGTATGTCGTTTCTATCATCTTAGGTGTGTGTAAAAATTGTTAATATACAGTGGGCAACCCCCTGCCCTGAAGAAGTTGCAGAAAGTATTGGCAACGAAACATGTTGGCAGTGATGACCCACCTGAGATTGCATATGGTGTGAGTCATTTTTAACTTGGCAGTATACACAGCCCAGAATAAATTCAGAGTGGCCAGTGAATCCTTCCGTTTTTAACTGTGCGAGATTCACGTTTTTTGTTCTCACTGGGGGTGTGTGTTGTTTCTGTGTTAATTGTGCACATGAGCGGAGCGAAGGTAAAAACGTCAACCCGTGGCTACAACAACAATCAGCAGATTGTGGGGCTGATGTTGAGAAAAAGCACTGTTACATGTTGTTGGTCTTTTTCTGTTGTTCGTTTCCTTTTCCCACTGTTACGAGAGTGAGTCACCGATGATGATAATTGGGATTACTGACAATTGCTAGTCAGGTAAACCCGATTGGCGGTTCTTCCGTGAGGGGCTCACTCTCTTTTCCACACTTTTTTCCTATGAACACTTGTTGATGGGTGATGGTAGAGCGACTGTCTTGTTACGTGAGTACCATATTATCTTTGACACTCGTATGGTTATGAATAGCCAAAGATTACTTGGCCGGTGATGAATAAGAATTTTTTCATATCACTTGACCAGCTTTATATTTAAATTAAACTAAGAGTGTCTTGTGGTGACAGGCCTTCAGTTGTGTATTATGATTTGAGTGGGGGGCGGCCTGTAACCCTTTTCTTTCCCCCTGAGACTCCAATTGAGTAGACATCCTTTTCACCTTAACCAATCAGTAGAGTTACCAGTGTTTTTTCAAAAACCGGACTCTGTTGCAGAAAGGGCTTTACACACCTTAGATGTTAGAAGAGCTCTATTATACTACACAGACAGAACTAAATCCTTCAGAAAGACAAAACAATTATTTGTATCTTTCTCTCCCCCACACAAAGGCAATCCCATCTCTAAAGGAGGAATTGCCAGATGGATTGTAAAGTGTATTCAGATATGCTATCAAAAAGCTAAACGTACACTAACGGTTCCTCCTAGAGCGCACTCCACTCACAAACTAGGAGCCTCTATGGCTTTCTTAGGAAACATACCACTAGAGGACGTATGCAAGGCAGCAACATGGTCTACAATACACACCTTCACTAAACACTATTGTGTTGATGTGCAAGCCAAGCAGCAAGCTGCAGTAGGCCAAGCTGTCCTTAAAACACTATTTAAGTATGCTGCAACGGATATAAGCAGCCACCGCTAGGGGAGACACTGCTGCACAATCGTTGCTAAGTGTACAATCTGCAGCTCATATGCCTCGAACGGAATATGCTACTTACCAGTATGCATCTGTTCTTGGCATGTAGAGCTGAAGAGTTGTACACGCCCTCCCGCCTCCCCGGGACTTGTATCCGTTCCAGTACTCCTCTTACTTAGATGCACACGCATGGACATCCTTTCTCGTTACTTCTAGTAACTCCAACATTTCCCATCATGGCGAAAACCAATCTGAGGATGGAGTCAATGACCATGCGCAGTATTGTCCAAGGGAGGAGTCACCTATCTCGTGACTAGAAAGACTTCTTCCAAGAAGACAACAACCTGCAATCATGCGAGCCCAACACCAGGTGGCGATCTATTGCTAAGTGTACAACTCTGCAGCTCTACATGCCAAGAACAGATGCTTACTGGTAAGTAGCATATTCCATATTGGAAACTCCACTGCCAGCCGGCTTTTGCAAATCACACAAAGTAAGAGCACGGACCACCATTAAGTGCACAGAATCTCCTTTATTTGGATTGTGCTCTGTCAGCCATTACGCGTTTCAGCACCGAAGTGCCTTGATCACATGACACGTGAGTCAGTCACCTGACTTCTTTTATACCCACACTTTTTTTCTTTCAGTGATTTTTTTACACCATTTAAAGTGACAGTGCATTTTGTGATTCTATATGTTGTTGCATGAATAATACATTTGATCTTTACCAAATTGCAACTTTTAGCCGTATGATTTCTTTAACAGTCACTGTATAAATACCAATTGGCTCATTGATATTATGTGTCTACAACCAATACTTGTGAAAATTACGCAATGTTCAACAAAGTGCAACACAGTACGACCTATGTATATACATACCGTTTTGCAGATAAAAATATAAATACATAAATCTAAAAAATTTGTTTTTAATATCTATTTACACATTTCTCATAAATCGAACCTCAAATGTTTCAGAGCTGTGCAATATTGGGTGTAAATACCCTTATTGGAAAATTACAGTCCATACAAAATTCATATATAAAATTCTATTTAAAATTATTTTATACGTCGTTATGGACTTCTTTTCTACTGCTATTTGGGACACTACTATCCATTTGGTCCTGAGAGTCCATCCGCCTCATATGTTAGTTCAATTCAACTGTATTAGTTTGTATAGTGCCTTTCCCCTCATATTACTGCATATTGGGTATGGTTGTGTAAGGTCCCTGTAGTCAAGGATATTGGTTGTTCATGGCCTTCTATTCATGCAATAAAGATTGCTGAGCGGCAGAAACCTCTATACTCAGTTATGTGCATTTTACGTGAATTGAAAGTTAGTGCGTTAAAAAAAAAAATCTATATAAACACACGATAAAAGCCATTTAACATTCAATTAGTTACTAAGATCTTATCCAAAAATATAAGTAAGTTCTAATATTTGCATCTAGTTTAATTTTCATGTTTTGAAATCGCAACATTTTCACTTGACATGTTGTTGGTAACCCTGTTATTTTGACATTTCAATATTGAATTTTTAACCAATAAGGAACTCACCTTGAGTAAAACCTGATCTTATCTTGTTTAGATTTAGTTAATGTTTATAGACAAGTGTATAAGTCCTCTGTAATGTTGAGGCCATTTGGGTATTTAGAATCCAGTTCTAAAATGTATCTGGTTTCTAGATTGCGCAGGTTTCCCTCTCTGTTGCCCCCTCTCTTGTTAAAAGGTACACTGTCAATAATATAGTATTTTACAAACTTGGGGTCTGCTTGGTGAGTGTCATTAAAATGGCGGGCAACAGGGTACACTGGATCACGATTTTTGATTGCTCTAATATGTTATAAGATTCTCTTATGCCCCTGCAGCTTGGTACTTCCCACGTACCTAAACCCGCAGGAGCACTCGAGAACATAAACAACATATTCTGATTTGCATGACAGATTTTGTAATTTTGTGGTCCCCTTCTCCAAATGCATTTCGAATGCTAGTGGTGTTAACTCCATTTAGGCTTGCTTTGTAGGTTTTACACCTGAAAAAGCCCTTCCTTTGGCTTAGCCAGTTTGATATGGATTACTCAATTGGATTGTTAACTATCAGTTTATCTCTCATATTGGGGGCCCGTCTAATCGTGACAGATGGTCTAGATGGTAAAGTAGGTCCTAAGACAGAATCAGTTTTAACTAATGGCCAGTTTCTCTGTATTATGCGATTGATCTCCTTGTGCTGCTTGCTGTAGCCTACAATCATCCTAAATTCTTTTGTAGGTTGATATATGGTTTCTGTTGTTTGTACAGCAACGTTCACATCAGCATTAGTGTCCGGGCCTGATAGTTTTAGAAGTTTATTCTGTCTGCTTTTTGACTTTTTTAAATCGCGACATCTATGCATTTTGCATTGTACCCTCGGGCCAAAAATCTCTTTTTTCATTCAGATTGGGCTTTCAGTAATTCACTTTCAGTGCTGCAAATCTGTTTTATACGCAGCATTTCCCCATAGGGAATGCTTTGAACCAAATGCTTTGGATGATTACTCTGCGTATGTAATACTGCATTGACTGCACTAGGTTTTCTATGCATTTTGGTTTCAATCTTCCCTTCCTCTATATAGACTTCTACGTCCAAGAAGAGGACACGCTCCACACTGATTTCAGAAGTGAATTGCAGGTTTATGTAATTTCGGTTTAACTGATGAATAAAATCTGATGCCTCAGATTTCGAAACCATGCCAAATTAGAATCCGATCTTCTATGTAACGCCACCAGCATTTCACATGTTGGTTAAGGGTGTTAGCAACGTCTCTATGGAGGACCAGTTCCCCCCCACCAGCCCATGTGAAGACAGGCATAACAGGGGGAGAAACTGGCCCCCATAGCAACACCCCGTAACTGCTGGTATAGTACATGTTGAAATAAAAAAAAATGTTATTTAAACAGAAATCAATCATGTCCATGATCATTTTACTGTGATGTTTATGCACAGTTGGTCTTTGTCCCAAGTAGTGTTCAATTGCCCTCATACCATCCCTGTGGCTTATACTCATATATAGAGCGGCTATGTCCATAGATATCAATAAATATAATCTATATATATCTATCAGGACCCCTCAGCAAGGGCCACCCCACCCGGCAAAAAAAAAGTGTATATAAATATTTCAGATATCACAAGCATACTTAGTATTTTTACTTTACACTTTTTTTTATATTAGTCAAATATATAATATTGGATGAGGGGAGCAACAGAGCAGCAGTTGGGGAGAGTATGGGGTTAAGCAAAGAGCAGCGGGTGGAGGGTGAAGGTGCAACAGAAATGTGCAGAAGAATTTGTTAGGTCCTGGTAGAAAATGGCAGCTGCCAGGCCTGTAAAAAAATGGCATTTATGTATTTCAAGGACTGAGGTGTAGCAAGCATTGAATGAGCAGGTGGGTGAAAGCGATGCAAATGGGCAGGGAGGGACAATTGAGGAGATAATCAGCACAGGAAAGAGTGCATATTTCCTTACTGTCCATATCATTAAGTGCTTAACAAAAACGAAAAAATAGGTTGCCTAAATGTGAGCAGTGGAAGACCACAAGGCAGCTAATCAAAAGGTTGATCTAGGGGGAGGGACGAACACAGGAAGGGGAAGGCAATCCAATGAAGGAGAAGCAATCACATGAGAGTAACTGTAATGCAGTGAGAAATTGGGTTATCTGGGGTGGGTGTCTACCTCCCTCAGAGAGCAGTCACAACCCAGGTCAGTGTCAACCCTCAAAGTCAATAAATTAACCTGAACTCAGTCCCTAGTTAGCTATGGCACAGGGCAGGAAGGCATACCTTAGGCTTAAGGGAATGTGTGAAATATTAATGTAGTACCAAAACAATAATAGCCAATTATTCTAATTTATTTCAAAAGTGTATAGTCAACTAAAACTGTCACACTTTTGTACAATAATAAAATGAGCAATAAAAGTGGCCAATGATTTAAAGAAAGCAGATTATGAAGGAATGTTATGAAGTGTCAAAACAATAATGTCAAATTCTAAAATAGTCAAACTGCAAAACATTAAAAATCTCAAACGAAATTAGTAAAATTTGATATTAAAAATTTACAAATTCAATTAAGGAAACGTGATATGACTGTTTTCTAATATATTTTTAGTAACATTTGAGTTAGCCAATTTCTCATGTATCTGCCCATAGTAATACGTGTAATACAGTTTATAACCTTGTTTAACTGCGCGTTAGTCCCACTTGTTCAGTATACATTTCACAATGAGCTTCCCATTACTACATCCAATGGTCCAACTGATAATACAAACTCATGGATATGACTTGTTTAAGTTTTAAGTAGAAATAGTGCTAAAAAGCAACAAAGCACCAATGATAGTCAATGGTCATTTAGTCCCCCATTTTAGGCGGATTGCGATGGACTGTGGGTTGGATACATCAACCAGGTATGTTCAGGTCAAAGATTTTACCTTCTGACTTAGTTCTTGAAGTACCACTCCATCACAAGAGTACACTTTTAAAGGCCCCAGAACATCAGGGGAGGCAGTTAGAGATTCACAGGATGTCGGGCAAAGAACAGCAGCAGGGTCCAGTCCAGTCCCAGTTGCCACTGGTCAGCTGGGTATTTCCAGGAAAACGACTCTTGTAACTTGTTGTATCCCTGTAGCTTGAACAGGAGGCCAACCGTATGACCCTTGGAGTCTACTTCCTTGTTCTGTGTACAAAAGCGAATAGGCCTAGTCCTTTAGGAATCCATTCAGGTGACAGACAGCAGGTCCAGTCGGCTTATGATCTTCTGCAGGTTCTGGATCTGTTCTAAAGCGGGTGCCTAGAGGTGCAACATTCATGCCTGGCACTAGCTAGGGGGTGGAAATTGTTTCTGGGCATGCACTAACCAATGCTGTCAGAGCCAACCCTATCCACTTTGGGCATTTTCAAGATGGCAAACTGTTTGACTGCACTAAACTTGGGCTTTGAGGGCTGAAGTGTTTGCGTGTCTGTGTGTAGTGTGGTGTGGTGTACTCCCACATCTAACATTAAAATCCAGTTAGAGGCAGCCACTGTACTCTCAATACACCCAGCTAGAGAGATCTGGTAGGACAAAAACAGCAATCGCACAATGGATCCACAAGAATTGTCTTGGCATCCTGTACTCTCCCCTTTCAAATGTGCCCCAAAAGTTGTATGAAAACCCAGCATACCTATCAAGCAGGATTTGATACTGAAGTATCAAAAAAGATGCTCACAGCCCCCACCCTGCATATTCTGCAAAGTTCGAAGGAGTCCTCTGTGCCCATTCAGGTCAGCCTTTTCAAGGCTAACTACTGGTTGAGAGAAGCTGGCGAGCCAATGCAAATTAGCCATTAGAAGTTCAGACCGAGATGAGGTAACTTTCTAAAAGTGACCTTTCCTTAACCCCTTGGGCGCGGCCGCGATTCTACGCCTGTGCGGCAGAATCGCGAGTGGGCGGGTTTATGACAGCCCCCAGCCGTCATCAGCACACTTGCCCCGTGATGCATGACGGCTGGGGGCCGTCATCAGCATCGAAGGGGTTAATATCTATTAAAATCAGACTTCACCAATGAATTGGATATTTTAGAATCCATCATGTTTATTATGCGGGAAGAAATACTGTACACAACCCAGCTGCCTACATCAACTTTCGGGCAGGGCGTAAACGTAAAGCATCAACACAGCGCCTGGGCCCACATCCCGGAGGTCGGCCCGCGAAGTGTTATAAGTCGAAAATTGTCGCCCCGCCAACGCAGTGGCCACCGCCTTTTCCAAAACTGAACAAAGGAAACAACAGCAAACACCCTCCCCGCCTCTACGCACACACCCACACCCAAGCCCAACCCCCTCCCCAACACACCCCCCTCCGCGTCAGCTGACTGCAGGGTTATCGCTGAGACTACCAAAGCTCGAAGGGAAGGTTCAAACCACAGGGTCAGCTCCAACTGATTCTAAGGGGATGAGTTGTAGAATCTGCAGGTATTTCGGGCAAGTTACTTCTCGCAGGTCTTTGGACAGAAGATGCAAGAACGGGCCCCACAGTTTAGCATACTCTGTGCCTTTCCCGTCTATTCCCATCGAGAGCCTTTCCATCGCCAAAATATGCCATAACCTCTGAAACCAATCTCGAGGGTCAAGCACCATCTGCAAGCCCCAGTTAGCCAGTAATACCTGTCTTGCAGCCAACTGCGCCAGCGCAATCTGTTTACCCTTCAGCGAGCGCAGAGGGAAGCACTTGGAATGAGGAAGCCCCAATAAAGTATGCTCCGGCAAATGGGGGAATGTTATGTGAAACGCCTCATCTATCTCATCTAGAATCGTGGGCCAGTACCTCCCCACTTTCGGGCAGTGCCATAACCAGTGTGCCAAGGTCCCGGTTAGTCCACATCCCCTCCAGCAGAGACCAGATTTAGTGACGTCCCAGGCTCGGACGTGCGCCGGGGTGTAATACCAATAGGTCGCCACCTTATATGCTGATTCGGACCCTGCGCAGTAAAACACATGTTCCCACTCTTTTTGCGAAAGCGGGCGTCCCAGCTCCGTCTCCCACCGGACCTGCGCGGGGGTGCGTTGCTTCTTGGGGTGACTTAGAATCATAGCATACCACTCCGAGATGAGTCGCCTGTCGTCTTTCTTACAGACCAGACATTTTTCGAACTTGGTCAACGGTCGCGACATAGCAGCCACGTTAGTGGGTTGGGTAACCCAGTGTGCCACCTGTGTGTAGGAGAAAGCATCTGCCGCCGGCAGTCGGAAGAACTCCGTTCGCAGCAGGGGAAACTGAATCAGTCCATCCAGGTCGAAGAGGGAACCCACTCTCTTACAGCCTTTCTCTCGCCAGCGATGGAAGACTGGGGACTCGCGGCCCGGGGGGGGGAGTCTGGATTGTCAACAATGGGTGTCATCGGTGAGGGGAACGTAGTCCATCCCTTTTGGGACGCCAGCTGGTCCCATGCCTTGAGGGTCGGTGTAGTCACCGGAGACGAGTAGAGGCCCCATGCCCTATGCTTGCGAGGCAACCAAAGCTCCCGCCAAATGTTGCAACCCGCCACTGTCTGGTCCATGAAATTCCAGTGCTTACTGGACATGGGTCTATTCCATTCCACTATATAGCTCAGGACGGACGCCTGGAAATAGGCAGAGAGCAGGGGAAAGCCTAATCCTCCAGCCACCACGGACAGCGCCTGTCTCGGCCTTTTTATTGTCCCATAGGAATTTGTTAAGGGACCCCTGCAGTCTCCGAGAGTGCTCGGCGGTGGGGTCCGTGGCAGCATTTGAAACAGATACAGTATGCGGGGGAGAACAGTCATCTTCAGGGCTGCCAATATCCCAAACCAGGACAGCTTGAGGCGGGACCAGTCAGAGAGGGCCTTACTGACCTGCTCAACCAAGATCTTGTAGTTCAGGGACACAGTTTTAGTAATTGATGGTGCTAAGCGAATTCCCAGATACTGGATATCGGTGTGCGCCCATTGGAATTCAAAGTCCTGCTTCAAATCCAGGACTTCCTCCACCGGTACAGACAGGTTGAGGATATGCGATTTAGTGAAATTGACCTTGAATTCCGCCACTTTCTGGGACCCCGTTAGTTCTTGGGAGAGGCCCCGCAGGGAAGAGTGCGGGTGAGTGAGTGAGAGGATGACACGGCTGCGTACAGACTAATCTTATGCATGTCCGCCCCAAACTTGATCCCAGATATATTGACATTGGACCGGACCTGTTGAGCAAAAGGCCCCATATAGAGCGCGAAGAGTAACGGGGACCGGGGGCAACCCTGCCGCGTTCCTCTTGCGATTGAGAAGAGAGCTGACTTGCAGCCATTGACACGCCCCGCCGCCTTTGGGGCCGCATAGAGGCACCGAATCCACTGGATGTAATTCTTCCCCAGGACGAACTTCCGTAACATGGCAAACAAATAGTCCCAATCTACGCGGTCAAAGGCCTTCTCTGCGTCTATAGAGAGCAGGAAGGCCCGCGAGCGGTGGACCAAGTCCATGAGGTAGAGCAAGCGTTTGGTATTATCTCCTCCTTGCCGCGTAGGAATGATTCCCGCTTGGTCGGGCTCGATGAGTCTGTCCATCAAGGGGCTGAGTCGAGCCGCGAGCACCCCTGCAAACAACTTCGCATCGATGTTGAGTAGCGAGATCGGTCTATATGATCTGCACTCCTTGGGCTCCTTACAGGGCTTGAGAATAACCGTGATGGCCGCCTCCGACATAGACGGCGCCACAACCCCGGTGTCCAAAAAAGAATTAAAAAGGCGAGTCAGGAGTGGAGCTAATTCCCTGCAGAAAGCTTTATAAAAAATTGCCGAAAAGCCATCCGGACCCGACGATTTGGCCACTTTCAGCCATGAAATAGCCGAGATTACTTCTTCGATGCGAATAGGCATGTCGAGAGTCTCCGAGTAGCTCTGCAGGAGGGGTGTAATGCCACAGGACTCCAGATACTCTGCTATCCCGTTGGAAGGCGTGCCCTCTTTTCGATATAAGTCTTGATAGAACCGCCGGAAGGTGTAAAAAATGGCGACATCTGTAGTTCTGCTGCGTCCCGGTCTCGAACTGCCTGTATAGTGTGCATGTGAGAACGCGCCCGCAGCCTGTGGGCCAACATCCGTCCCGCCTTATCTCCACAGAGATAGAACTTGTGTCGCAGACGCAGGAGGGCATGCATAGCTCTGTCCGTATCCAAATGTTTCAACATGGGCCTCTTCGACTCCAGTTTCCGCCAAATCCTCGGTGCCCCAGTCCGCTTATGGATCGCCTCGAGGCCACTAATGTCCCTTTCTAACTCCGTTCATTTTTCCTTACGCAGGCGGGAGTGCGTCGCAGCCAGAGCAATAAATTCGCCTCGCGTCATTAATTTTAGGGCCTCCCATACCGCCACCAGGGGAGTGCCCTCCACCTTGTTCTCGGCCAGGTAATGGACTATCATCTCTCTGACCTTCGCAATCACCGACTCTGAGTGGAGCAGGGAGTCTCTAAGGCGCCATTCCGCCGACGGCGGCCGAGCTCCACTAGAAATGAAAGTCACTGAGAAGTGCGTGGTCCGACAAGGAACACGGCATAATGTCTGACTCTGCCAAGTGAGGGAAGATGGAGGTCGAGGCCCAAAAGTGGTCCAAGCGTGCAAAGGTCTTGTGGGCCGCCGAGTAATAGGTGTAATCGCACTGCTGGGGATGGTGAACGCGCCACACATCATGCAATCCTCCGCCTACCAGCCACTGTTTCCCTCCCTGGGATAAGGCCCCTGTTTGGTACATCCGCTGTTCTTTCCTATCAATCTCCGCCTCCATCACAATGTTTAAATCACCTCCCACCAGGATCTGGGCATCCGGAGTAGCTAAAACCTGCGCAAGCGCCGACTGCAGAAAAGGCTCCTGACAAGCGTTCGGCACATATATGGACCCTATAGTGAACTGTGTGTGTCCCCATTGCACTTGCACAGCCAGGAGTCTTCCTTTAATATCTACCACCTGGGATATAATTTTGACCTGCGCACGCGCGCTAAAGAGAATCGCCACCCCATTCTTCTTGGTAAGCCCTGAAGACCAAAGCTGCAGCGGGAAGCGCTTATCTGTCAAGCGCCGCGTATCTTTAGAAAGGAGATGGGTCTCCTGTAACAGACAAATAGCCCCCTCCGAGCTCTCTAGAAGGGATAAAATGGCGGCCCGTTTTATCGGGCTGTTGAGGCCACGGACATTCAGGCTCACTATTTTCAGTTCCCTGTATTGCATGCGGGTAGGTAGAGTAAACTCGCTGTGCACCTTCCAGCGCTGTGGATCCTAAAGGTCCTCCCTGCCCTACCCCCCCCCCCCCGGACACCTTCCCCGTCCTCCCCCCCCCACCCCCTCCCCCCCAGCTGACGCGGAGACCCCCCATCCCCCCATCCCCCCATCCCCCCAAACTCCAGCCCCCCATCCCCTCCCTTCACTCACACATCCCCCATCCAGTCCAACTTCAGCAATAAAGAAAGCAAAGAAAAACAAACGACAGTTCGTCAGACAGGCCCCAAGAGCTGGGGAACATGGCACAAACCATCCAAGGAACCAGTTCCTGATGCAGGACTCAACTCTCGTCGAGGATGTAGGAGAGTGGGGTCTGCAAGCCTATGGTCACCCCAGATTTTTGCTTTTTGCTTCACTGGTTTATGACTTTCCCTGGCTGTGGGCCTGCTAATCAGACCCACGGCCTAGCTGTTCTCTCTCTAAATTGACATCCATGTACTTCAGGTGCATTTACCAATTGGTATTGGGACACCTTATCAGCCCCTGTACAGTGTACCTTAGGTACCCAGGGCATAGGTGAACCCAAGGCCTACCAGGGGCTGAAGCATGTATTATGCCACCCCTGGCTGGCCATCTAAACATCTTTCTGAAGCACTGATGGTGGAGATTACAGAAACTGAAAGAAACTTTAAAACTACAATCACGGGTTTTAAAAAACGGCTGGATGAACTTAATAAGGAATTGAACGAGTACAAAGATAATTTGATGCAGTCGAAAGCAACCAAATTACAGAAAGATCAAAAGAAATTTGATTTTGAAAAGGTGTATCCTTATTCAGCCCCAACTTTCACTCCTCCTACTCGTAACAATAACAAAACTGACCAATCGGACGATGAATCCTCTAACAGCAGTGGATCAAGTAATAGCTCCTTCAAGCAAACGAGAGGGAGAGGGAATCGTGGGAACAGAAATGCAAGGGGTAGACAAGGATACCAGGGCCAACATCAGCAATGGCAACCACCCCAAATGATGATGGGCCATAACCCTTTTGCTTTCCCCCAACCACAGTTCCCTTTCATGGGCTGGAATCCAGGGTTTATGCCCCCACCTAACTTCCAGAACCAACAGAGGCAGCCTTTTTTAGAGAGCGGCCGGAGAGGGAGAGGGAAGCGGAGAGGCAACAGCCGAGTAACCTGGGAGGAAGAGGACCCTGTAGCGAGTCACACCCGCAGCAACCAACAACCAGGAACAAGCGGGATGTAAGCCTAGTGACCAACCTCTCCACCAGAGTACTGACACCCACTGAAGTGCAGGTGCTTGAGAGAGGCCTGGGTTTTGTCCCTAAAGCCAGACCTGATAAATTTAAGCTTCACTGCGAACTCGCTAGTTTCTTCAGAAAACTGAAACTCAAAGCTTTTTTCGAAGGAAAGGATGACCCGAACGAAGCAATGAGAAAAGGGGATACAGGTTTGAGACCAAGTTCAACCTTCACCTCTCCTCCTCATACCACACCCGCAGCGATTACCACTTTTGAACAGGCTGTGTATAAAGACCTAGAGTCCTGTGAAAATCCCGTGATTTTTGGGAACTTCAGCACTGCTGAATACCAAGCGTTACAACAACTGCAGAATGACAGTACGATCACCATCAAGCCGGCTGATAAAGGTGGGGGTATTGTGATCCAAAACACAGCTGACTACGAGAAAACATGCTACGAACTGCTGGGGGACATCCGGAACTATACTCCACTAACAACAGACCCCACCGCACCCCTTTCAAGCAAGATCAAAAATCTTGTCCAACATGCAGAGGAGGAGGGTCATGTGTCAAAAAACGAGGCGGCTTTTTTGACGAATTCTAAACATGTAATTCCTTATTTTTACACGCTACCAAAAATGCACAAAAACAGGCTCCCACCACCTGGGCGCCCCATTGTCTCTGGTATCGGTTCCCTCCTTGAACCCTTATCCGGATTCTGTGATTACTTCCTAAAACCCTTAGTGCAGTCGACTCCAACTTATCTGAAGGATACAAAGAGTCTCCTACGTCTACTATCTGATGTCACTTTCCCTGAAAACTCAGTTACTCTCGTGACACTGGACGTCGAAAGCCTGTATACCAGTATCCCCCAGGACGATACGATCAGAGTCCTGGGTGAATCACTTGACTCCACGGAATGGGATTTCCAAACTCCAAAAACCTTCATCATTGAATGTGCAACAATTGCCCTGAAAGAGAATTATTTCTCCTTTAAAGACAAACTTTACCTTCAATGCTCGGGTACCAGCATGGGCAGCATTTTTGCTCCAAGCGTGGCGGGATTGTATGTAGCTGATTTTGAAGCTAGACACATCCTACCCACCTCCCAACCCTTCTCATCTTCAATGCTTCTGTGGAAGCGCTACATAGATGACATTCTGTTACTATGGACTGGGAATGACACTGATCTCGATCTATTTCTCAACTGGATCAACACTCTAGACCGGAATCTACGGTTCACAAACACCAAGAGTAGGTCGGAGATTGTCTTCCTGGATGTTGAGATTTCTGTGCAAGGAACAGGCCTTGTGACCAAGACACATCACAAGCCTACCGCAAAAAACAACCTCCTCGAGTTCAGTAGCTTCCACCCACGCCCCTTGAAGGAAAACCTCCCCTATGGGCAATTTCTTAGATTGAGGCGTAATTGCACCTCCATCTCGGACTTCAAAGAACAGTCCTTGAGCCTCACTGAGAAATTAAAAGACCGAGGGTATCCAACACAAATCCTGAACAAAGGTTTCAAGAGAGCGAGGAACCAACCAAGGGAGGCACTCTTAGAGGAGAAAGTCATCAACCAGAATACAGTACCCCTCACGTGTGTTACAACATATAACAGTTTGTCTAACCTGATGAAGAAAACCATCAACAAACATTGGAGTATTCTGACCTCTTTTAGAGAGAATTGGGAGAAACCGCTATTTTCTTTCAAAAGGGGTCGTAGCCTCAAGGACTCTCTTGTGCACACCCGTCCCAAAGAAAAAGTCTCAGAACCTACACCTACAGTCACCAGCTCATGGGGGATGCCCAAAGTTGTAGGGCATTTTCCGTGCTCTAATTGTAGTGTCTGTCATTTGACAGAGGCAACCAAAACCCTTTCATTGGAAGCGGGCAAGGTATGGACCCAAAGGGAACATACTAATTGCAACACCATGAATGTGGTATATCTGATCACGTGCCCGTGCCAGCTACGGTATGTTGGTATGACAACGCGCAGAATAAAACAACGCATCTGCGAACATCGGAGCAACGTCCGATGTAAAAAACTAACTACCAAGCTGAGCCGCCACTTTTTGGACAGCAACCACACTACCAATGACATGAGGTGGACGGTAATCGAGGAAGTGAAGGGCACAACGAACATTACCAGTAGACTTTTTGAAAAGGAGCAACGTTGGGTGTATCGTCTGGGCACCCATGTCAATGGGCTCAACGATGACATTCCGTGGAGCTCAGTATTGTCTTGATAAGAATATTCCCTACACATCTACCTCAACCAACCGGTTTTGTTTGCATATTTGTAATTAGCCATGATGATTCACTCCATGGACTATCTGTGCACACACAGATTAGTCCCTACCTATAGGATTTTTTTCCTATGTACAATGCATTGCCTCCAACATAGATGTATTCATTTTCATTTATGCAGTAAGATTGTTAGGCAGTGTATGCACTACGGGTGAAAATGGTTTTTTCATACACTAAGGCTCTGGTGTGCAGCCAATTGCCTAATTTTCACTGCCTTTTCTGGTAATTTAACCCCTTAATTGCTGCCGTCGGCCAACGGTCGTCACGGCCACTACCTCCCCAGTGCTGCGCACGACCGTTGGACGTCCATTCAGCACTAGTTCCAATGGACAGCGCAGCACTGGGGAGGTTTATTTACAAGCTCTAAAGGGGTTAAGTACATTCTGAAAGTTATGTACATTGTAGTAAAGGTCCGCATATAATGCACTACGTGCTGTTAGGCATTATAATTAACATTAGCGCTACTACGCGACCGGTCCTTTAGGACCTAGCCGACTACCAAGCCTCGAACTGTCATCCGAGTCCCAAGCCTCGCTTTGAGCGAGACGTGGAAAGCGTAGGTGGGCGTGTGCGTTTCTAGCCTCTCTTTCGGCCTGACACGCCCTCCCGGAAACAGGGCGCACACGCGACCGCTGTGCTTAAAAACCAGTCTACCGGCCCCGGTTGTCTATCTTCGTGGTCCGGTTTGGAGGTCACTACTAGGTTGATCAGCGGGTCGGAAGCGCTGAGGGCGTGAGTTACGATGACACACATACTGCTACGCCTTCTGTCACCAGAGCTAAGTACTTGTTTGGGCGTCGCCATTGTACCATATGTATATATATTTTTTGTCTGTCCTTAGGATGTGCCAGGTCGCTCCGACCCCCTCCCGAGACCCATGGTGCGAGTAGCGCCCCTTTTGAAAGTGAGACACGAACCTTTTAATACCTACTTGAAGGGGCACAGACCTTTTAGGTCCATTTATCCCTTCATAAGGAGTACACGCAATTGCGTTTTTAAATCCCCCATTTTAATCGTTTTTCTTGTAAATAGCACTTTTCTAGCACATCACTTCCCAGAGATATCTGCTATCATCCTTAGGGGCTATCTGGATGGTGCATAAAATCTATGTTTACCTTGGGATTTACCACTTGAGTCACACTTCATGGAGCACTGTGACTAGCCAGGAAGGCTCATATTAACATTGTTTATGTTTGTCTTCTGTCTGTCTATGTGTTTTTCTTATTTTACAGGTGCAGTTACACTCCAAAATTACGGAGTATTTTTGGAATTGAGTATTTTTACTCTTCCACAATTTTTATGCACTTTTTTCACTCTTTACTTTTCACTTTCACGTCCCCAGGTTAGGGTGGGTGATTAGAGAGCCCATACCGCCGGGGTATAGTCCTGATGAATGCCACGGTAATATACCACCCTTATGGCTGAAACATGTTGACTGGAATGAACTGAGTATATTCTGTATTTCACCAACCTTGAACCTTGGCATATAAATACAGACACGTAATACTCCTTATTTTTGTGCCTCAGGGATCATTTATTAAATATATTTTTTCCGATACCCTTGCTTTAGGCACTTTTAATATTTCACTGTAAACAAGAGCACGCCCTCCACACACAAAAAACCTGCTCCGCAGTCTTTCTGGCGTCGTAGCACACCACAGAGGCATTCGGCCTCTGTCGGTGGGGCCCGATGATGAAGCATGACACTGACTAGGTCAGTGTGTGAGGGCTTTCTTTATCACCCAAATCGGATGTGAGAATCTAATCTTATGTTGACTCCTTGAATTGTGGTCTGTGTAGTTTACGCTTAGACTGATCAAGTGTTTGATCTGACCTCTCTTTTCTTGTTTTTGTATGGCCATCTAAACAGACACAACTGACTGGTAAGACAGCTGGGGCAAGGTGGTGTAATCACCCTTTGCTGAATATATATTTATCTATATCTAACCCCAAAATGGACACATATACTCCTATCAGTCACTCCTATGGCAGGCCTTATCAATCCTGAAGGCAGAGTGCTTGGAATTATGTGAGGTGGTGCTCTGGCCTGAGCTGAGCCTGTCTGCAGCTTGCGGAACCAAGTCCTTATAGCTGTTCCATGATAACGCTATACCATATACTCTTAAGTGCATTATAATCCTCGCGGTTGAATGCTAACTTTGGTATAGCATTATCAAAACATGTCGAGTAAGGTGTCATACGAATTGGAATACTACCCCCTCGCCAATTCTGGCGACGGGGGTAGCATTCCACCCTTCTAGAGGGACACAACATGTATGTAACTGTGAACCCCGGTTAAAGTTAAACGAAGCCTCAGCATCACAAAATGCATGCTGCCACCACAGACACAAGTCTGACCTCCTGCTGCTGGGAGTCCTTCCAGCGAGGGAGGCCTGGACAAAGGGTTTCCTGCCTTGGGAGGTGCTAGCACCACCCCAGACAGGATTTTGTGTATTGAGGTAGGGAGGCCTGAAAGGAATGAGACATGCCTGGGGCACACAAGGTGCCCTGTGCATACACCGGTCCAAACCAGTTGCTGGGGCACTCCAGCCCCAGCTCTGGCGCGAAACCGGACAAAGGATAGGGGGTGTAACCACCCCCCTTCCTGATCCCACCCAGGGGAGGGACCTAGTCACCAGTACAGCCCCCTTTAGCAGGATAAAGGTAGGAGCTGGTCCCATTCCAAATAAGATTAATCCTGAACTACTCTAGAAGAAGAAACTCTGGACTTCGACGTTCTGCTCCACAGAAGACTGAAGAAATCTCCCTTGTGGGAAAGGAGTGTCCACCCTGCACAAGCAGGCACCATCAAGCGTCCAGCGGCTTCACTTTGTCGTCTTCCCTCGAGGATCCAGACTTCAGAGCCCGACGAGACCCGGATTCCCATACCTCTCTGACCTCAACTCACATCTGCAGCACAGCTGAGATCGTGGGTGCGACGAGACACGTGGGACCAGCCATCTTGAAAGAAACTGCACTTTGCTTCCAGCACGACTCCCGAGGTAAACTCGACCAAGTGCTTTGAGGATTGAGAAGCCCCAGCCCCGAGCAGCCCCTGCACCGAAGATCAGCCCTCCAGCCTCCACAAGATCTGCGTGGGGCCCTTCTGCCTGTTTGCTGCTCGACGCGTTGTCTAGTCCCTTGCCGGCTGGCTAGTGCCCTCCTAGACGACGAACTTTGAAATTTTCACTGCTAGTCTGGTTGCTCCAGACTGGCCCTTGCTCCCTTCCAAAAGAGGAGCACCCTGGACCCTCCTGGTCCACTCCAGACGCCGTTTCCACTCACCGCGTGGGTTGCCTTTGCCAAGGCCTGTTGACCCCAAATCAGGATCCAACATTGCCGACAGCGACAGCTCGTGCCTCCATCCTGGTCGTCGAAGACACCTCCTGGTCCACGTGGCTGCAGAGACAAGCGTCCACTCTTCACCTGATCGCGACGACAGCACCTGGTTCCTTCCTGGTTCCACACCGGTCACTAGCTAGTGACTTTGAACATTGTCCCCTCTGCTTTCAGGACCTCTTCTTCCTCGATCCACCCTTGGATCGCACCGGACATCTTCCTCCTGGTCGCCTGCAGCATCTTTTCTTCCAGGCTCCATAGACTTCAACGCACAAACCCGACACGACTTCGCACCTATGCCCCCGCAGGCCGTGGGTGAGGTAACCAGAGCATTTCGGTGCTCAAGGGTAGCTTGACTCTCCTAGTGTCCAGATTCACAGTCGTTTTAGTCCTAACCAGTCAGGATTGTCCGTACTCACCTTTTTCTTGAACTGTACTGTCCAGAGACGTTGTTGCGCATCTCGCGTGTGAGTTCACACTCTGCACACGCGTCCCGTGGGCCTCCTATTACTTGCCTAAAGTCAGGATAGTGTAGTCCCAGCGATCCTACAGCCTCTGGACAGCTCCATTCCTTCTATCGATTTCCTTATACCATTTACTTAGTATATGGTTTGCCGTGCCCCTAGGGCACCATTGTAATTTTGTGCAACTTATCGTATTTTTCCTAAGAGATTGTCATGTGCTTAGCCCTCTGACCTCATAAAGAGTTTAGAGGTGTTTTGTTATTTATAAATATATTGTTTATTTTCATAACAACCTGTGTGGTGTCCTTTCATCTGGTATTCAAGGGGTTATATGTGGTAAAACAGCTGGCTTCACATGCCAAAAGAGTTTAGCCTAAGACTGCTTTGTCCATGCTACCATTAGGATAGCTGGTCTATAAGGTTGATTTACAACCAATCACCATAAGGGTTGTTTGGACTGATACAAGGTGATCACTAGAACTAGTGAGCATCATATATCAGGCCAACTTCTCACAGAGGACATAAGAAGAGCCACAACAAATACCAGTGGACAGTTCCCTCTGGCGCCATCAGCTAGCCCCAGTAGTGCCAGTCCTAGATTTCTCCTCTCAGGAGCCCCCAGACGCCTCTGTCACCAGTGCCACCGACGCGACCGCTGCTCCCCTCTCGAGGCGGCTCGTGGACAAGTCTGGCTTTGCTGACCCGTTGCCATTCCGTCGATCGCCTGCGTCGTCTGGCGGGAGACCCCGCATCGTCTGGTGAGGGAGTGGACTGCTCCAGTCCCAAAAGGTCGAGGGCCGACGTCAGGGAGCGAACCTGAATCAGCTTTCCGTTAAGCTTGAAGATTAGCCTGAACGGGTGCACCCACAAGTAGGGGATGCCTTGCTCCTTCAGGTAAGTAGTGACAGGCTTGAACTCCCTTCGCTTGGTCAACGTGGATGCCGCCAGGTCCTGGAAGAGCAGCGGACGGTGCTCCCGGAATTGGAGGGGACTAAGATCTCGAGCCTTCCGTAGAATCCGCTCCTTGAGCTGGAAATCGTGGACGCACACCAAGATATCAGGAGGGGGGGCTTTAGGCCCCCTCGGTAGGCCCACCCGGTGAACTCTGTCCATTTGGATGTCCGGCAGGTCTTCCTCATCCAGCACCTGTCTGAAGAGGGCTCCCACATACTCCCGTAGGTCGGACCCCTCACCTTTCCAACGCACTGCCCGAATCCGAATGTTGTTTCTTCGTGACCTGTTCTCTAGGTCCTCAGCTTGCGTCTGGAGGTCTAGATTCTGCTCAGTCAGCCTAATCACATCCTGTTGGAGGCGATGTATGTCACCCGCCGTTTCCAAGTCATGCTCCTCCAGCGTAGCCACTCTCTCCCCTATCGCATCCACATCATGCCGTACTTCCCGCAAATTAGAGGCCAACTGGGAGCGTATCTCTGAAATGTCCTCCTTAATGGCCGTAAACAACTCCACCATGAAGGCCTTGGTAGCTGGCGCATCGCCGTCCTCCGGCCGCGGTGACTTCTCAGCAGTTTTCGGGGTGGCTTGCCCCACCAGCAACGCAGGCGTGTCCTTCGGGGGCTTATCCTTCCTGTTTCTGCTTTCCGCCATCCTGCCCCAGCCGCAGACAACGGAACTACAGTCAGGCCTATGCAGGCACTAATCTTGCTTAAATTATACTATCTTACGCAGTTTCCCACAGTCTCCTCCGGATGTGTGGCCCCAGTAGGCTATGCCATATGGGGCTGAGAGGCTTAAGGGCAGCTGTGCTCCACGTGCGCAAGGCCGGAGACGACCACTCAGAAGGGGGGCGCACCACCTCCCACCAGCGCCGCCAGGTAACTGCCCCTGCACCGGCCTCGGTCCCCACCGCAAGGAGCAGATCGGCAAGTGCAGGGGCAAGGCAGGGAATCACAACCCTATCTCAGGCGGAGGGGCCGAGCTTCAATGTCGCAGGCCCAGCCTCTGGCCCGAAGGCCGCCGCTCCCGTCTCTAGGCCACTCCTACAACGTCCGCCGGAGCACGGACCGAGCCGCCGTGTCCCACTGGAGGTCGCCCCCACTCTCCTCACCTCAATGCTGCACAGGACCGCTGCCCGCCGAGGCGCGGGGCGATGCCGAGCCTTCACGTTGCAAAACCCTCTGAGCTGCCGCAGTAGCCGAGGAGCAGGCCTCACAAGTGTCTCTGTGCCCCGGCGCCCTTTGTGCCCGCCGGCCTATGGGCCGAAATCACGTGCCCCCGGGGTCCGGGCTCAGGTAATCGAGCACTGCAGCCAAGGCCCCAGGGGATGGGGGGGGGGGGGGCGCTCTCCACGTTGCCGCTGGGGCCCGCCTCTGCCAGTAAACGCAGGGGCCCCCACACCACTGCCCGCTCACGGGCCCAGACCGGGCCCAGACTAGGTCGCAGCCGCAATATTTGGGGGAAGGGCAGAGTTCTCCAGAGGGCCCACAATGCCGCCCGCCGAGCCGCGGGCCGATGCTGCTCCCCGCCGGCTGTCATCACAAGGGGGGGGCCCGCGCTCACTGTTTACCGCTGCAGGGGCAGGTGTAGGCCTCGTTGCGTCTGCCGGACCGCTGCGTAGGCTGGTAGGCCGCTGCTCTGTCACCACCACCAGCGGGCTCCGGCTATTAGCGCCTGGGCCGCTCAACCGCCACTGCCACAGCGGGAGCGCCCCGGCAGGATCAAGCCCTCTGGCAGCCGGACTCAGCCCAGCGCGGGCGCCCGGATCCTCACAGGTCCCGCCGCCGCGTCTCACACAACTCGTCCGCCCTAGGTCTGGCCACACAGCCCGGGATGCACCATTCCTTCTCAGGGGACCCCCGCTCCGCTCCACACGTGGCCGGTCAGGCTCCGGGGACTCTGAGGCCGCGTCTCTGCAGGAAGGCGGGTCGCTGTCAGCCCGCACCATGAGAGTGGCACCGCTGGAGTCAGGACATTCAGGGGATTCCCGTGTACCCCGTTGGCAGCGTGGATGGGCACCAGGTAGGGCGAGAAACAAAGCTTTATGGCAGGCGCCATCTTGGCCACTCCCCCTGAATTGGATATTTTAATAACGGTTTTTAATCTGTATTGTGTTTTTTTTTTTTCTCGTTTTTTTTACATAGGACAGCTAGGCCTGCCACAGTGAGCTTTTGAGTGCTATTCACTGTAAGGACATTTCCTACTTTTAAATATAATGCACTCTTCCTTGTGGGCTACTAGACCTACATATAGGTGACTTGCCGTTTTTACACCACTACAGTCAGGCTGCAGTGGTAAGCCTAAAGCCATATTTGCACTGCCACTGTAGTGGATGGCACATTAGGTGCGGCCGTGCACTACTGACATTTAACTTGCAGACCCTGGAACCTCATATTTCAATTAGGGTTATGCTAATGCTATCATATTTATACGGCAGAACACATGCACCTTACTACTGTTTAGCTGGGGTAAAGGGCACAGTGTTGCCCAGGTAGCAAAAAATAGATGGGGCAAACTTATGTGTGTACGTTATGCAAAAGACGGTTATTTCCTAGAAAGGCCAATCAATGGTAAGTAATTGGCAGACTCTAAGCTCACTGTAACAATGTTGTTTGGTCCACAGTAGGCTTTTGCAAACACAGCTAAAAGATGTATGATATATAAGGCCTAGTAGCCCCCCCCCCCCACTTCATTTGTAGGATATAAGTCAACCAAAAAGTACAGGGACGAGAAAAGCAAGAATAGTGAGAATAGTCCTCAAAAATAGACGTCAAAGCTATCAAGTCATGAGCAAGGTACTTCTCCAAAGTCCACACTATGTATATTTAATTGTAGACAGTAGGTCTTCCGCAAGAGGCTGCTAAAACTCTCTAAGGGTTGAGACCTAAACAAGTGGTAGTTACCGTCCCAATTGCTTGACAATAAAATTATTAATTCCTCAAACTTAAAAAAAAAAACGTAATACCCTATTCTTAAAGCAAAACCTCTCTGCTTGGTTAATGTCTCAGCCTGTATACTCTCCTGAATGGTGCCCCCCAAATTCTATACCTACTGATCTCTATGGTCCTGCTTACCTCTTGCTGACCCCACAACTCACTCTCCTTGCCCCTTGCCAACTCCTCTGTTCCATTTTTATTTCCTAGCACTGAACAGTATCCCTGTTATAAACTCTACACTGGCCACTTTACACCATTGCTTCCATCCTCTCTATATTGCGCCAGCCCATTATCTCCCACCCACCACTTTAGCCCTGTACCCTTTTTACATTCCAGCCCCCTCACATTGCTACCAGCTTATGGCCCTCTCACAACTACAAAACTCTATTGCTTTGTAACTAATTTCACACTATAGAAATCCCCCGTGTGTAGTGCAATGAATATACAGCTGACACAAATCTGCAGAGTGTTACAGGCAAGTAGCTTTTGTGTCCTTGTGGTGATCTGCTAATTGCACAGTGTGCCAAGGTCATTTATTGAGGAATTGTACCTCAGAATCAAGGCATAAGCAAAAGTCATGGTTACAGATTGTACCTTTTGAAATTCGATTAGCAAAAGCTCCAAATGTCGCTACTTAAAGGCCTTGTCACTTTATATATGCTGTAGACCAGCCAAGGAGTGATTGCTCAAAATGCTTCTCAAAAGCACTTTTTAAATCGGTTGAAAAACGTTTTTTTTTCTTCAACATTGAACAGTCCCCTAAATAAGTGATCAAGCATACACAGTTATAGACATCAGTCCGTATTAATGTCGCTAGGTTGAACCTTTAGTGACTGCTCGCTGCAGATTGGTGACAATTCATACAATGACAAACTGCAACATTAGAGCTAGATGAATCTTTCGTGATGATTGAATAGCAATAAACATCTTTAAAAGATGGAGCAAGACATGCTATAAGTTATATGATTTATTCCTTTTCATGAACTTCTCTGATATACCTGATATTCTGGTACATTTTATGGTATAGCCCAGAGCATGGAATACCTTTCTTTCAGAAGACCTGTAGCAGTCCATATAAGTTCACCATAATACTAACTGAGGCCACTATACTAACACTGAGCAACACCTCCATTTGCTATCATAGGTTCAATGATCATTCTCCAATTTTTGCCTTATTAGTGGCCCAACAATTCTCAGTAGTTAATCTGCTTTGGGACAATAAAACATGGATGGATTTGGGGGGAATATTGCAAAATGTTCCAAAAGACATGGGGCCTGATTTAGAACTGGGCAGAGGGAATACTCTGTCACAGACGTGACTGATATCCCGTCCGCCGTATCCCAATCCCCATAGCAGATAATATGATAGTAATACGGCGGACAGAATATCCGTCACATTTGTGACAGGGTATTCCTCTCCACCCAGATCTAAATCGGGCCCATGGCCACTAACCCGTTGCATGCTCTCGTCTGCCAACGGCCGACGGAAGCACTTCCTCCCTGGTGCTGTGAACGACAGTTGGTCGATGCAGCCCCGCCCACCCAACCCATCCTTTGGCTGACGGGAGCACTTCCTCCCTGGTGCTGTGAACGACAGTTGACCGACGTAGCCCCGCCCACCCCACCCATTAGAACGCCCGCACTGCGGCGGCATGTCCGCCGCAGTAAACTTGTTAATAGATTGTGAAACACCACATAAAGTAAGTCGAACAAATACATTACAGTGAACAACACCTCTCTGTATCAAGACCGGATCAGTTAGTTGCTGCCATTCAATGGCGAACCTTCATATTGGTGAACATAACCAAATTCTACCAAATAATATATTCTGTAGTGCTAACATAATTCTGGTGTATGCAACATAAGGGCGTTCTGATTATTATGTGTATGTCACAATGCCATATGCATTCCGGAACCAAGTGTTTTAGAGTCCACTGCCCCCTTCCAAAAGATGATATTTTAAAAAAAATCCATCAGTCACAGGCCTTTGTCAGTGAATGTGTTCAGTTTGTTACTAAAAGCACTGTATTGGAAATGTAGTCTTGGACTGAATCAGAGTTGGTCTGTGGCTTATATATTTTCCCTTTTTCCCCAGCTCTATCTAACTGGAGCTGTGTACAGTCTTGATGGCTCAGACAGCCTAAAGGAGACCATGCAAACAGGGGTGGATCTGAAGCTGCAGCAGGTAGGCGTACAATCTGTGAACTTGAGCTCAATAGCTGCACCCATTTTTCTACTCTTTCCTTGATAAAGCTAACTGATTCCAGCATGAATTTGTTGATTGAATAAATGTTGTACCCTTCTTTGCTCTTACCCATGCTGGGTTATTGTTATTGCTATAAAACTCAAAAAGCTTCGGCAGTTTAAGCCATACTAATGTACATTAACCCCATTGTAACATAGAGACTGCCTGTTTTGTATCTGGAACCAAGGGGCCCTCAGTCTCACTGTAGTCTATGTCCACTATTGGGGTAAGTTCCATGCAAACATTGTGCGCTCATGGTGTCTCTTTTTTAGGATGAAGATGGCCCAGAAGATGACATACAGCATGTGGGCATCACTGCTAAGAATGTGCCTCACAATGCACTGGCTGCTGCAGAGGCCCTTGGCATGAATCTGGCCAATCTACTTCTGAGCCAAGGAGCGAAGCAAATATTGACTGTCGCCAGACAGCTGAATGACTCCCGGTAACCTGCTGTCTGAAAATTCAACACTGGAAGACCATGTTGCTGGATAGAGGTGCATGGTCAACATAAGGAAGAGCTGTTGTAACAATTCTTCCCAAAAGAAGAGCCCTGAAAGTCTGTTCATGGATGGCAAATGGGGACCATGTGTAAGCTGGGGGTTGGGTGGGGAAGGGGGATAGGGTAAGGCAGCAGACACATTATTTAATAGGAGAATTATATATTTTTAAAAAGATGCCTAATTATATATGTATTGTGAACAGTCAAAATATTGAAGGTTCGTTTTGAAACCACTAAATGTCCTGTGAATTTATCCAGTGGAAACATACTTGCCTTGGCGGGCAGTTTAATAGCTCGTCCCTGTGCGTGGCGGAACTGGTGATCATGGCTGTACTCTCTCTTGACCTTGTTTGCCTATTACAGTAGAATCACCTGACCTATTGGAGAATAGTGTACATTGATAACTGGTATGTTCATTATACATGTGGCATGATTAGTAGAGCCCTAGGTATGTTGTTCGGCATTTGTTGATTTATTGAAGATGCACAGTGCTCATGGGAGGTTTGTTACTGCCAGAACAACTGTAAGAGTTGACATTAGATGTTGTACGCCCATAGCACTGGAGGGGGGGAAACATACTGTGAAAGGTTTTCAACATATGCTGCAACTGCCTCCTGTACGCTGCCGTTTTACAATCTAACCTCTCAATACTGTGGCCAAATTAAAATATTTTGAACTTGTATGGTTGTGTGAGTTGTCATTGCGTGGGGGCACTGTTACTAGTACACATCAAATGTGCAATGGCTACTATTTTTGAGGAATGATTATTGGATGCTCAGTATGTATGTACCAAGATTTAGATTAATTATCCTTGCTAGCAATGCCTGCAATGCTTCTGAAAGGTGATCCGGTGCTCCAGGACCAAAGGTGTGCTCGCCAGTGATTGCTATTTTTGAATCATGTTGTAAGAATGTTTTGATCTAAGCATCCATGAACATCTCACGCTTACATTCCTGATATGACACTACTAGACTGTGACGTTGCTCTGTGTAATATCACAGCTTTGTTGGATTTAGTGTCCATTTGATTGTTACACACTTTCTGTAGTAGGCGATATCTGTATCTGAAAGAGACACGTTAGTATTAGATTCCTTACCTTAGAATATACCCAGGCGTCAGACTGGATCCGGAAATTTTTGCGTAGCAGTACCCTTGCGCGTCGGTAGGCGTCGTCTGCGGCTCCGCGTCCGTCGTCGGCGTCGTGGGCGCCGTGATGACGTCGTCGGAGTACTTAGACACCGCCTCCGCGTGCTGACGTCAGTTCTTCTTTTTTTTTTTTTTTTTTTTTTTTTTTTTTTTGCGCCAGCAGCGCAGATCCGGAAAAAGTGGTACCTTAGTCACTTTTTGACTAACTATCTTTTGATCATCCTTTTTCGAGTCTTCGACTCCAATCGGTGCCGGTAGGGATGCCAGGTTTCAAGCCTTGTGAGGATTGCGACCGACTGATGTCGGTCACCGACCCTCCCCCTTTTGTATCGCTTTGTTCGCCCTAAGTGTGGCAGGGTATGCTCAGACGTGAGTCCCTTGCTCACTTGGCCACTGGATTCAAGATAGCCTGGCTGATGAGGATTATGAATCCGAAACCGGTCCCAGGATGCTTGTTTCCGGTCCATGGAAGACATGGCTTGGCAGTTTGGGCTGGACTTTTCCCATGAGGCAAAGGGTCAGACTGATTTGCATATGGCCATGTCTGAAATGGGGTGGCTGAGTGGGCTAAAGAATGGTGATGGATTAAACCCAGATCAGTTGAGTGGGGGTGAGTTTTTGATTTGCTCAAACGCTCCGTCCATGATCCCCCTTTTGTATCGCTTTGTTCGCCCTAAGTGTGGCAGGGTATGCTCAGACGTGAGTCCCTTGCTCACTTGGCCACTGGATTCAAGATAGCCTGGCTGATGAGGATTATGAATCCGAAACCGGTCCCAGGATGCTTGTTTCCGGTCCATGGAAGACATGGCTTGGCAGTTCGGGCTGGACTTTTCCCATGAGGCAAAGGGTCAGACTGATTTGCATATGGCCATGTCTGAAATGGGGTGGCTGAGTGGGCTAAAGAATGGTGATGGATTAAACCCAGATCAGTTGAGTGGGGGTGAGTTTTTGATTTGCTCAAACGCTCCGTCCATCATCCCCTTTTGTATCGCACCGACCCTCACCGTCCGTGTCTCCACTGCCTCGGCGTCGATCACGACGACAAGACCTGCTCCGACTGTCGGGCCCTGACTTCGAAAGCTAGGCGGGAGCGGTCCCGCAAGCGACTCGAACTCCGGCAGTCGGTCCCGCGCAGAGAAAGGTCCCGGTCCGGACGGAGGTCGAGGGACCGGTCGCGGGAGAGGAGCCAGGGGAGCTCCGGGAGTAGACATCACTCCTCCGGGTCGAAGTCGTCAGGTAAGCATAGGAGGTCGAAGAGACGTCATCACTCTTCCGACTCCCCCCGACGCTCGCACGACGCGGCCGGGGGTTCAGGTGGCACCGCCCACGCGGCTCCGTCAGAGTCGCAGGCACCGCGTCCGGCTTCATACCCTTCGGTCCCTGGGCCTAACGCGACGCTGGAGGAGATCGAGCGGTTCCTCATGGCCATGAGGTCCCTCTCTCCTCCGACGGGCTCCGCGGCGCCTTCGGGCCCAGCAGTCCCGTCTGGGGGTCCTAGCGGGTCGGCGGCTCCGGCCCCGACGCTGTCGGGTTCTTCGGGCCCGGCGCCGCAGGGCCCTGCTGGATCCGGTTCCTGATCCGGGTCGCCACCGGTGGATTTGACGACCTCCCTGGTGCCGTCTCCTCTGGTGTCACCGCCGGCGCCGTCCTAGGGCGGCGCCGTCCCCGATACCTCCCTCGACCCGGCGCCGAAGCGGCGCCGCCCGGCACCGATTTATGACGCAGTTCGGAGAGTTTACTTTCCATGAACCGAACCCATCCTTGGTTGAACCTGTCTACCAGGATATGGGTGATGAGGAGTATTGGGAGGGGTCTGAGGACCCTCTGGCACGTGAATGCCAGTCTCATGAGGACTGGGCAGGTGAACTTGGGGATGCCAGTGGTCTGGACACTTCGCCCGACACTGGCTTTGTCTCGCCTCCTACCGTGGCTACGGAGGAGGGGGCAACCTAGAGTGTGGTGTTGACGAGGGCAGCCAAGGCCCTGAGCCTTGAGCTCCCCGTCGCGGCCGTGAGGACTAACCTCCTCACTGAGGTCCTTAAACCGCAGTCGAGCTCGGCTGAGCCTCTGCTGCCGTTTAATGAGGCCTTGACCGACGTTCTTTTTGGGCACTTGGTCCAGGCCCGCTACCGGTTCGCCTGTAGATAGGAACATGGCCAGACACCACCGCCCGGCCCCGGGCGACCCTTGTTTCCTGTCCACCCACCCCACCCCTGAGAGCCTGGTCATCCAGGCCTCCAATTCCCAGACCGCATTCCCGTCGGCTCCGCCTGACAGGGAATCCAAGAGGTACGAGCAATACAGCAAGAAGTTATTCTCATCCCTAAGTCTGGGACTGCGGTCTTCCTACACCGCGTGCCTCTTGGGCCGTTACACCCACTCTCTGTGGGACACGGTCGCGGACGTGCTGCCAGAATGCCCGGTGGAGGTCCGGGCTAAACTCGGCCAGGCCCTTGTGGAGGGCCAGGATACGGCACATTACTCTATCCGGTGTGGATTGGACACCACCGACTCTCTGGGCAGAGCGATGGCAACGACGGTGGCGATTCGTCGCCACGCCTGGTTGAGGTCCGCCAACTTTTCGGCCGATGTCCAGAACACATTCATGGACATGCCGTTTGATGGCCGTCGCCTCTTTGGCGACAAGGCAGACCATGCGCTTTAAGGACTCCAGGGCTACGGCCAGGTCCTTGGGCCTCTCTGCCCCGCGCCAGCAAACGGATGCCTTTCACTCCTTTCGTGGCCAAGGAAGGGGCGCCCCCACACGTGCCGCAAGCCACGCACCGCAGACTAACATCCAACGCGGTGGTGGCTGTGGAAATCGCCGTGGAGGCTGTCGGGGACACCGGCGAGGTCAATCCACACCTTCCCCTGAAGTATCTGCCTCAAAACCCTCCTAGTCCGTGCTTTCAGGCCTATGTGACTCCAGTGGGGGGGCAGGGTTCGCCATCACCTCTTCCACTGGCGCACTGTCACGTTGGACAGGTGGGTGCTGCAAATCGTCTGAAGGGGCTACTCCCTCCCCTTCGAGGCGACCCCTCCAGCCATGCCACCGCAGAACCACCGTGTATCGGGGGATCATTTGCGACTTCTGGCGGAGGAAGTTATGGCCCTCTTGGCCAAGGGGGCCATTGAGCGCGTTCCTGGGCCAGAAGTAGGGTGTGGTCGCTACTCCCACTACTTTCTGGTACCCAAGAAGGGCAAAGGGGGCCTACGCCCTATCTTGGACCTAAGGAACGTCAACGGCTTCCTCCGGAAGGAGAAGTTCAAAATGCTGACACTGGCTCAGGTCTTAGCTGCCCTGGACCCTGGAGACTGGATGGTAGCGTTGGACTTGCAGGACGCTTATTTTCACATCCCCGTCCTGCCGGCGCTACCTGCGGTTCACGGTAGGCCAGGAGCACTTTCAGTTTACCGTGCTCCCCTTCGGCCTTACCAGCGCCCCACGGGTGTTCACGAAGGTGATGGCGGTGGTCGCAGCTCATCTGCGCAGGTTAGGGGTTTCAGTCTTCCCCTACCTAGACGACTGGTTGTTGAAGGCGGGCTCGCCCCAGACAGCAGTCAACCACCTCCAGACGACGGAAGACCTCCTGCACCAGCTGGGGTTTTCCATCAATGTGCCGAAGTCACACCTGTGTCCCTCTCAGAACCTCCTCTTCATCGGAGCGGTTCTCGACTCGGCGCAGTTTCGGGTGTATCCTCCCGAACAGCGGGTCCGGGATATTCAGGCTCTGATTCCACTCTTTCAGCCTTTCTCCCGGGTCTCGGTCAGGTTGACGCTGCGGCTTCTGGAGCTGATGGCCTCCTGCATCCTTCTGGTGCATCACGCCAGGTGGCGGATGCGGGCTCTGCAGTGGGACCTGAAGTTTCAGTGGGCCCAGCATCAGGGCAACCTGTCCGACCATGTCCTGATCTCGGAGGGCACTGCGAGACAGCTGCAGTGGTGGCTCACGGACCGCGATTGGGTCAGCGGCAGATCCCTCTCCCTTCCCCAACCGGAGCACGTAGTTGTGACGGACGCGTCCCTCCAGGGCTGGGGAGGCCACATGGGAGAGGCGGAGATCAGAGGCCTCTGGTGTCCGGCGGAGTCCCAGCTCCATATCAACCTTTTGGAGCTGCGGGCGATTCGTCTAGCACTGAAGGCATTCCTCCCCTCTGTCCGGGGGAGTGTAGTGCAGGTGTTCACGGACAACACCACCGCCATGTGGTACTGCAACAAACAGGGCGGGGTGGGGTCGTGGACCTCTGGCAGTGGCTGGAACATCAGGGCGTGACCCTGGTGGCTCAACACCTGGCAGGTTCTCTGAACGCCAGGGCGGACGAGCTCAGCCGTCGGTGCATGATGGATCACGAATGGCGTCTGAACTCGGACGTGGCGCAAGGCCTCTTTCAGCAGTGGGGAGAGCCTTGGTTAGATCTGTTCGCCACAGAAGAGAACGCGCAATGTCATCTGTTCTGCGCGTTGGAATTTCCAAGGCGGCACTCGCTCGGAGAAGCTTTTCGTCGCGAGTGGATTTGCGGTCTATTGTACTCCTTTCCGCCTATACCACTTCTGCCCAGAGTGCTGAAGAAGATCAAGCGCGACCGGGCCCAAGTCATCCTTGTGGCTCCGGACTGGGCACGAAGGTACTGGTATCCAGAGCTACTCAGTATGTCAGTCGATCCCCCGGTTCGTCTGCCTCTTCAGGAGGACCTTCTGTCGCAGCAGCAGGGGACGGTCCTCCACCCGAACCTGTCAGTCTCCCCCTCCATGCTTGGAGATTGAGCAGCGACAGTTGAGGCCATTTAACTTACCTCCTGAAGTCTGTAATGTCATTCTGGCAGCCAGGCGTCCCTCCACAAAGTCACTATACGCCTGCAGGTGGAACAGATTTGTGGCATGGTGCACAGCAAAGGCTGTGGATCCACTGTCTGCCCCTCTTTCGGAACCTCAAGGTTCTTCTCTTCCTTCTTTCTCTTGCCCAGCAGGGCTCTGCTCTGGGCACTATCAAGGGCTACCTCTCTGCTCTTTCAGCCTGTCTAAGGCTGCCTGATCTACCTTCTTTGTTCCAAGTCCCCTATTGTAAATCGTTTTCTGAAGGGCATCACACACACGTTTCCCCCTGTTCCGTTTGTGATGCCTCAGTGGGACTTGAACCTTGTTCTTACATTTCTGATGTGTGCTCCCTTTGAGCCACTTCACAACTGTCCTCTCCGCCTTCTCACTTTGAAGACTGCTTTCCTGGTTGCCATCACCTCTGCCAGGAGAGTGAGTGAGCTCCAGGCTTTGTCATGTACTCTTCCTTTCCTTTCTGTCCATCCGGACAAGGTTGTGTTGCGTACTAAGCCATCTTTCCTGCCCAAGGTTGTCACGGCCTTCCACATCGGGCAGTCTATCACCTTGCCCACCTTCTTTCCGCCACTGCATCCTTCTAAGGAGGAAGAGCGGCTCCACCGTCTGGACCCAAAACGTGCGCTCTCATTCTACTTGGATCGCACACGCCAGTTCCGGGTGGATGACCAACTCTTTGTTGGTTACGTGGGCGCTAAGGGGAAAGCGGTGCACAAGCGGACCATCCTTCGGTGGATCATCTTGTGTATCCAGGCATGTTACTCCTTGGCTAGAAAGGAGCCCCCTGTTGGATTGCGGGCTCATTCCACTCTGACCACGGCGACTACAACTGCCCTGGGCCGGTGAGTGCCCTTACAAGACATCTGTCAGGCAGCTACGTGGGCCTCGCTGCACACGTTTGCAAGACATTACTGCCTGGACAGTCAAGTCCGGAGGGATGGCTTCTTTGGCCGTTCCGTCCTCCAGGACTTTCTGGTGTGATTATTGGTTCGCAGACCCACCACCGGGGTTGGTATTGCTGGGGTATCTATTCTTAGGTAAGGAATGTATCACTAACGGGTCTCTTTCAGATGCACAAGTTACTACTTGTGTAACGATATATCTGTAAGAGACATTATTTAGTGATAGATTCCTTACCGACCCACCCATCCTCCCCGTTCTGCGAACCGATATCTAGGGTTAAGGTCATCCCCTTTCAGGGCGCTAGTTTCAATGGCACCAGTGTTGGTTTTTAGTTTCAAAAGTGTTTTTATTGAAATTCGTAACAGGCATATAATAAGACAGTTCTTGTGAGAGAAGTAAACTCAGAGCGTACAGTGCGGGCGGGACAGACAAGCATGTCTTCCCTTGTGTATCAGATGGAGCAAGGAAGGTACGCCCAAGTAGCGATGCAATGTCACGCATGGAAGAACAAAAGATCGACATAAGGAAGAAAACACGAACCAAACCCCCCCCCCCCCCCCTCCCCCACAAAAACCCCCCTCCCCCCGCCCCGACCAGTGTGCCCACGAAGGTCAGTGACACCTGCATGGAGTCGCGGGAGCAAGACGAGGCCATAATTAGTAGAGTCACCGGGAGTCACCGGTGGTGTCAGTGAGACGTAAAATCCTAAGATACCTGGGGCAGGTGATTTCATTGAACTCCTTGGATAAGAGGGTCAGCAAGGGGAGCCATGTCTTGCGAAAGGCGTCTGTGGAGCTGGTGAGAGTGGCATGGATACGCTCCATCCCAAGGGTGAACCACAGTTTGTGGAGCCATCCCGTGTGCGTAGGTTTGGTTGTAGTGCCCCATAGTGACAAGATGTGCTGTGTGGCTGCCTGCATAGCAACGCCCATCTGCCGGCCGCGTAGTGATTTGAGGGGAAACATTAAAGCATTGGGCAGACCCAACACGGTGTATGCTGGGAATCTCGGGACTTCAGTCTCGAAAGTGGAGTCTATGTCATCTAGGACCTGTTTCCAAAAATCTCCCAGCTCGGGGCACCCCCAGAGGATGTGAGTCAAGGTACCACGTTCCCCGCACCCTCTCCAGCAAAGGTCGCTGCGCCCCGGGTTTCCCTGGTGTAATCGGACCGGGGTAAGGTGCCAATATATGGCGAGTTTGACTGCAGTGTCCCTTGCTTTGGTGTTTCGTGTAGTGTGTGAGGCTCTATGGTAGATGTATCCCCATTCTTTGGATGACAAGGTCCTCCCAAGTTCAGCCTCCCAGCGCCTTTGACCAGGTGATTTAGCCTGAGAGGGTGAAGGGGCAAGCATTTTATAGAGTTCGGAGACGAGGCGCTTATCTGTGGACTTAGTAAGCAGCCACCTCTCGAAGTCCGTCATGGGGCGTCCCACCAGGGCAATGACGTTCGGGTCTGTGAGCCAGTGTCGGAGCTGGAGGTATTGGAAGAAGTGGGGGTGTTCTATCCCGTATCCTTGTTTAATGTCGTCGAAAGAAAGGAATCCGTTCATGTCAAAAAGATGTCCCGCAGCTCGGCACGCCGAGCCCCGCCATTGAGAAAATGCACCTGGGCCCTCACCTGGGGGGAAGTCAGGGTTGTCCAGAAGGGGAGTGAAAGGGGAAGGGAAAGTAGTCAGTCCGCATTTGAGCGCTACCCGGTTCCACACCTGCAGGGTCGTGCGAGTGATCGGGGACCGTGACATATAACTGGGCCTGTGGCGTTTGGCCAGGAATGGAATCCGCCACAGCGGCGTCTGAGCCATAGCTCTATCTTGGAAAAGCCATCTCTTTTCTGATTCAGGCCTGTACCACTCCACCAGGTATCGGAGTTGGGATGCCTGGAAGTACCGCGTCAAGTCCGGGATTCCGAGACCGCCCTCATCCATGCTCTTGTATGCGAGCGATTTGTGAAGTCGGGCTCTCCTCCCCTCCCAAATAAAGCCAGACAGTAATTCTTGTAAGGTTTTCAACGTGCCCGCAGGAGGCACAATGGGAATCGTTTGAAATAAATATAAAATCCGCGGCAGGACTGACATTTTTATAGCCGCCACTCTCCCCAGCAGAGAAAGAGGTTGTTTGGACCATCTAGCCAGGTCTGAGCGGATCCGGGTGACAAGAGCTGCGTAATTAGTGGAGACCGTGAGGTCAGTTGAGGGAGTCAGGGTGATGCCTAGGTATGGTACCCGGTCGACCACCAGTAGGCCGCTGAGGTGACCCAATGTCGGGGCCTGCGGGCGCGCATATTTACCTAGAGGTAAGATGAGGGATTTTGCGACATTAATGCGGAAGCCTGAAACAGCCCCAAACGAGTCAAGTGCCTCCATGAAGGCAGGCACCGAAGTAGCAGGGCTATGTACAGTGGCTATGACATCGTCCGCGTATAAACTGATAGGATGGGGTTCGCGCCCGAAGTCGATGCCCTCCACCCTCGGATTGTCGCGGACTCTCTGTGCTAGAGGCTCGATATACATCGCGAATAGGAGGGGGGAGAGGGGGCACCCCTGCCTGGTACCCCGTTGGATCTCGAACGGGGGCGAGCGCAGGCTCCCCAGGCGAACCGTGGCCTGTGGATGATGATAGCAGCCCGCTATGCGCGAGCAAAAACGGTCACTGAGACCGAACCGGCGGAGTACAAGTTGCATATAATCCCAGTTCACGCGATCGAACGCTTTCTCCGCGTCGATGGCCAGAAGCGCAGAGTCCGAAGCTCGAGAATGCGTTTTGTCAATAAGGTGGAGCACCCGTTTGGTATTGTCTGCACACTGGCGGCCTGGAACAAAGCCAGATTGGTCCGGTTCCAAAAGACCAGGAAGGCACGGACCAAGGCGGGCAGCGAGGATGCCCGTAAAAAGTTTCAGGTCCAGGTTCAGTAACGAGATTGGGCGGAACGCAGAGCAGTGCGTGGGTTCCTTCCCGGGTTTAGGAAGCACTACCACTTCAGCGGCTAGCATGTCCGGAGGTATGGAAGCCGCCCCTTCGAAAGAGTTGAAGAGGCGAGCGAGCACCGGGGCCAAACGTCGATTGAAGAGCTTATAGAAGCCCGCCGAGAAGCCGTCCGGGCCCGGGGATTTAAGGGGGCGCAGTCGAGAGATGGCAGCTAAGATTTCTTCCTGGCTTATGGGGGCATCAAGAGCTTCCGCGGTGGACTCAGGGATCTTTGTGATAGCCACAGTATTGAGGTACGCTTCAATATCCCCGGGCGAGACATCCTCCCCCCCGTACAGGGAAGCGTAGTAGGAACGAAACGCCTCAGCCACTTGGGCATCGTCTGTGAGCACTTCACCATTGGTGCCAACCAAAGAGGTGAGTTTAGCCCGTTGGGTCTTAGCCCGTAGAGCACTGGCCAGTAGTCGCCCAGTTTTGTTCCCTCCAACATAATAAGTATGCCGTAGGCGAAGAGCCGCAAACTCCGCCCTGTCCGTGTCCAGACTGGCAAGTTGGGCCCGAGCAGCTTTCAGCTGTTTCCACACCCGAGGGGCACATGTGCGGCTATGCACCCGTTCCAGCTCCGCCACCCGCGCCGTAAGTTCCTCCCTCTTGCTTTTGCGGTCTTTAGCCTCCGCAGCCGAGATAGCTATGAGCTCGCCCCGCACGACCGATTTCAGAGCCCCCCAAAGAGCTGTCGCTGAGATGCCCGGTGTGTCGTTGGTAGATAGGTAAGTGTCTATGCATTCCCCAATACGTTTGGTGACATCAGGGCGCTGTAGCAAGGGTTCGCGGAGGCGCCATGGGCCTCGAGGGCGTCGAGGTGCTCGGAGAGCGAGGGAAAGTTCCACCGCGTCATGGTCACTGAGGGCTGCGGGTGTGATGGCAATGTCCTCAATGGTCGTAAGGAGATCTGAAGAACCCAGGAAATGATCGAGTCTGGCGTAGGTGTGGTGCACATGCGAGTAGAACGTGAATCGTGAGGCCGTCGGATGACGTGTCCTCCAGAGGTCTACCAAGCCCCTTTCGGATAGCCAAGCATGCCCGGCAGGTGACAGGGCCCCAACATCCCCATAGCGGTGGCCAGATCGATCGGCATGTGTATCCATAACAATGTTAAAGTCCCCACCCAGGAGTAGGGGTGTGTGTGGTGTCTGGAGGGCTTCGGAAATGGCGCCTTTTAAGAAGGCCTCTTGACCTGTGTTTGGAGCGTAAAGGGTGCCGATCGTGAGCGTTGTGTCACCCACGGTGAGAGTGTATGCAAGGAGGCGGCCTTTGATTTCCCCCACCTTATTACCCACCCTCCCCCTAAATGAGCTAGAGATTAGGATCGCAACCCCAGCATTCTTTGTTGGGAGGGAGGAAAAGAATTGTTGCGGGAAGGCTCGCGAGCGCATTCTGTGCCAGTCCTTTTGGAGGAGACGCGTCTCTTGTAGCAGGCAAATAGTGGCTTCAGAGTTTTCCAAGTAAGAGAGAACAGCTCTCCTCTTGATCGGGTTGTTGAGCCCCTTCACATTAAGCGTTATAATCTTAAGGGAGTTGTCTGTCATCGCGCAGTGGGTGTGTGATGCAGCGCTGAGGGGGCCATAGGCACGTCAAGGGAGCACATGGCAGTTCTCGGTGAGTAGTGTATGGTATGGTCCCTGTTTGTGGCTAGGTATAAGCCGAACGTGTGGGCGAAGACTCCAAGTCGGCACATGCACCCTGGTGAGGGGCCTCTACGCGCGAAAGCTGAAGTAACGAGGCACACTGGTCCCCACCCCGGATCCCTCCCTAACCCAACATCCCTCCCAGAAACAGCCGGCAGCCACCAAAGTATGCAACTCAGCACAGGCAAATAAGGACAGTAGTAGGCCGCGGCATAATAACAAAACCCCAAACCCAGTTCCCCCCCACCCAAACCCAACAAAAGGAAAAATTGTAGTCCCAATCCTGTCAAGGCACACAGGATCGTGGTTAAGAACAATGAAGGGGTCATCTCCGATGGCAGCTTCACCGGGCTCCCCGCCCGAACCGCCAGCCGTCAGGGCTGAGCAGGTGCGATACACAGTCTCCAAAGCAAGAGGTAGTATCACTCTGGGGGAGAAGTCTCTCTGATCACCTCCGCCACCGCAGTCTCACGCTCCCGGGAGATGGCAGAGGCATCGGGCCTGAAGCGCCGAGGAGGGGATCGTCTGTGGCCTACAGTCTGCCAGCCCCCTCTGGAGGAGCCCTGCGAGCTCTTGAAAACCGGTTCATCATCCACGTGGTCAAGACCCAGGAGACCACAAGCATCCTTAAGAGATCGGAGCTGCTGTAGCCGTCCGTTCCATTTGAATATGATTCGAAAGGGGTGCCCCCAAGAATATGAGATTTCTTTACCCCGCAGGAAGTCCGTGACCGGCTTGAAGTCCTTCCTTTTCTGTAGAGTCGTGGCGGAAAGATCTTGGTACAGGGCAATGGGATGGCCGCGAAACTGGACGGGCTGAGCTCTCCGGGCTTCCCGGAGGATCCTCTCTTTGAGCGGGAAGTCTGGAAGGAAGGCCAATATGTCCGGCGGTGGGGCTGGGGCTCTGCGTGGCAGTCCTACGCGATGCGCCCTGTCAATGCGGATGTGGAAATCTTCTGCCTCCCCCAGAATGCTCCTGAAGAGGGCTTGCAGGTACGCAGTGACATCAGCCCCCTCGTCTTTCTGAGGGACCCCCCGGACCCGTACGTTGTTGCGACGGGAGCGGTTTTCCAAGTCCTCGGCGTGGGCCTGGAGATCCAGTTGCTGGTCAGTGAGCCGCAGGACCTCTTGCTGGAGGTGTTCAATTTCGGCACTTCTAGCTTGGTCTGCCTCTTCAACTGCGACCACCCGTTCGCCTAGGTCTTCTACGTCGCGTCGGAGCTCCTTAACTTCTCCTGCAACCTCCTGTTTCAGGGACTTAAAGTCTTCGCGGAGGGAGTTGAATAATGTCTCCAGAAAAGATTTGGTGATAGGCACCTGGTCATCCACAGCCGCAAGTGGCGCCTTCCCCGTCACTGGGGATGGAGGGTCTTTGCTAGTTCTGGGTTGCGATTTAGCTAACAGTTCCGGGAGAGTTTGCGACCCCTTCCTACTGCGGTGCCCTGCCATGGCGCGGGGGCGCGAGGGCCCGATGGGCAATCGTGTAGGTAGGGACAATGCAGTGATGAATGGGGAGGCAAATGTGAGAGCGCTTTGGCAGTCCCCCGGCTGGCGTGTGGGCAAAGGCTGGTGCTAGGGCTCAGTCCCCCTTCGACTAGGGGGGCAAAGGGAAGGCGCCCGTCTAGGTCTGCAGGCACCCAGTTCTGTGTGGAGCCCAGGCGCAAGGAGTTCTGCTGCACCCCGATGCTAGGGAGGCTCTCCCCGAGTCGGTCCAGAACAGGCAGCAGGAGCACACACAGTTATCCCCACACCGGAGGCTCGATCGTGCCCCCCGAGTTCTCCCCGCTCCCCCTCTCGCTCTTCTCACCTGTAGAGCCGGGCGCGCATGAGAGTCACCGTGTACCAGGCCGGTCCGGCGTCAGGAAGGCTGCCCAGTGATGCAGGAGGGCCACAGGATCAAGTCCGGGCTGTCGGGGACCACCAGCAGACGTGGGGGGTCGGTGCTGGAGCACGCCGCATGCAGGACCTTTCCGGCGGGTCGGGCCGGCCCCTCCGAAGTGAGCTCGGGCCGGACGAGTGATAGGCCCAAGCCGGGGCCTCGATTTCTTCTCCGCCGGTCCAGGTCCCCCGGCAGCTACCGAGGCTTTGGGCGGCGACTGCTACTCTCCCCAGAGGGTATGGCGGCAAGGGGGGGGCTCGCAGCATGCCCCGCAGTGCGGGAGGGGACCCGACTTGCCGCCGAGTGCGCCGGATGGCTGCTGGAGAGGGCGCCGATGGTCCAGGTCTAGGCTCGAAGCCGGGGCCTCGCGTGGCAGCGCAGCCGGTCCGGAGTGTCCCGGTTCCGGGCAGAGCGCCGGAGATGCTGGCGGTGTCCGGGAGCCCTCGTGGGGGTGTCGGCAGCTTCGGGAGGCAACCGGGCGTTCGCCGGTGTGTTGAGACACCCCCCCGGGGGTGGGCCACAGTCCGCCCGGAGGCGCCAAGGGGACCCTCACTTGCCGGCGCGGCCGCTGTTGCTGGGCGCCAAACGGAGTCCTCGGCGATTCCGCCCCCGCCGCCCCTAGGAATCGCAAAGCCGTGGCGGGGGCACTAAAGCAGGCAATTTCTCCTCGCCCCCAAGTGCAGATATGGGGGAGACTGCAGCAATAAACGGCGGAATGGCGGGATCGGGCAGGGAGCTCCGGAGACCTGCGTCCGATCACGCCGCCATCTTAGACACGCCCCTCCAGTGTTGGTTTTTAACATGGCTCAGCGCTTCTGGCGCGGAAAAGCTGTGTCTAAGAACTGACGTCGGCACGCAGAGGCGGCGTCTAAGTACTCCGACGACGTCATCACGGCGCTGACGACGGACGCGGAGCCGCAGACGACGCCTACCGAAGTGCAAGGGTAAATTTCTGGATCCAGTCTGACGCCTGGGGATATTCTAAGGTAAGGAATCTATCACTAACTAATGTCTCTTACAGATATATCGTTACACAAGTAGTAACTTGTGCTTTAGGCAGTTTTGCACATTCTTTCTGTCGAATATGCCTGCTTTATTCGATAAGTGCCCCGAGTGTGCCAGGAAGAAGGCCAAATCGGACCCCCACAGAGTATGCATACTCTGTCTCCCTTCCTCCCATGACCCAGAAGCCTCTGAGATCTGCCAATCTTTCTCCAGGAGGACCCTGCGTGATAGGGAGAAGATTCGAGGAAACATCAGGAACAAGGTGGGTCTGGGCATGGAGGAACCTCGTCCTCTGCCCGTGCTTCGGCCTCTGTGGGGCTCCCCAGTCAAGATAAGGCCAGGAAAAGGCACAGATCTCCGTCGACGTCGATAGCCTCGACGTCTGTGTCGAGAGGGATGTCCACCATCTGCTCCCCGTCGACCCAGGGAACTGGGTTGAAGAGACGTCGCCTTTTGACGTCGAGGGGACTGACGTCGAAGGCTTTATCGGCGTTGAGACACCGTCGATGTCAGGATGAGTCCAGGAGGCACCGGCGCTCTTGACGTCGAGGAGAAGAGTATAGATGTCACAGAGAAGAAAGTAGACGTCGAGGAGAAGAAAGTAGACGTCGAGGGATGTATCGGCGTCGAGACGTTCTACGTCGAGGAAGGAGAAATCGACGTCGAGGCGATCAAGGGCCAGGACGGTGTCCTCTGCCTCTGTGGTCAGCCTGTCTTCGGCAGCCACGAGCCCCCGGTCGCAACGGCGCCGGCACTCGTCTGAAAGGAGGGCGGCCTCGAGTACATCCTTGTCAAGGCCTGCGCAGAAGAAGAAGAGGAGAGTGGTAGGTCTTCGGACTCTGAATATTCTCAGACCTATTCGCCTTCTAGGCCCACGACGCCTACGCCTCCTCCATCACGTAAGGAGAATCCTCCTACTCCTCCTCGTCCTCAGCCTCCTCCTTTGCCTCTGCCTCCACCTCCTCCTCATCTTCCTCCTCCTCCTCCTCCTCCATCCACCGCGGCTTTCTCCACGGTCTCTATCTCTGCCGCGCTTTCCGTTGCCGCCTACGGGGCCTCCTCAGCTTAGGATTCCGGTTCTGCCTCTGCAGAATCCGCCTCCTGTACGGCCAGTGGATCGCCCGAGGCCTAGGAGGTCTAGGTCATGGTCCAGAATGAGGCACCGATCAAGGAGTGACCGTCGGTCTTCGACACGGTCCCGGCATCGTCACCAGAGGGACAGGTCAAGGTCCCGTCATACGGACTTTTCCAGTGCCCAGGGATATTCGCCCACCTTATCGGATTCACCCCATACGAGAGTGTCACCGGTGGATGACATCGTATTGTTTCAGGAGGTGTTATTGAGAGGGGCAGCGAAGCTGGGGATTACTCTAACGGTACCCAGACCTTCTACATCGGTAATTTTCTAGACCTTACACAAACAGCAGTTGTCTCGACCCTTGTTGCCCTTGGTACCAGGGCTGGAGGAACCGGCTATGGAGCTCTTCTTGACTCCGGCGTCAACGAAATCCGCTCCTTCCCGGCTGCAGAAAAAGTACAGGCCCCCTGACTCCGATCCAGCGTTCCTTCCATCAGACCCGGTGCCGGATTCGGTGATCGTCACTGCAGCCAGGAAGCAGCACGCTACTGCCCCGTCTTCTACGGTGCCTCCGGATAAGGAGAGCTGTCAGATGGACTCAGCGGGACGAAAAGTCTGCGGTACGGCTGCTACTTCCATGAAAGCCGCTAGTGCCGCGGCTCTCTTGGGTCGGTATGACCGGTCTTTGTGGGAGTCCCTGCAGCAGTTTCTGGAGCACCTTCCTAGGGACAAGAGGGAAGTCTTCCAGGAAATCATCAATGAGGGCATGATGGTACCCAATCAGGTTATCAGCTCAGCTGCAGATTCCTCTCTCTTGGCGGCTCATGGATACTGCCATGGGATTAATCTGAGACGCCATGCCTGGTTGCGCCTGACATCGCTGAAACCAGAGGCGCGCAGAGTCACCAACTTGCCGTTCTCTGGGTCGACGCTCTTTGGTAAACATGCGGATGAGGAGATGACCCGCATGAAGGCGGAGGCAGAAACCCTGATGGCTGTCGGGTTAGAGAAGCCGAAAGAGCAGAAGAAGACCTCTGTCCCTTCCAGAGACGTTTTGGTGCCCAGGGAAGAGGGCAAGGTCGTCAAGCTGGCCAGCAGCACCAACAGCAGCAGCAGTACCAGCGGCGGCCTTTCCAGAAGCGCCAGAGGCGGCCAACAGTCCTCCTCGACGCCCAAAGGCCCGCCCGGGTCTAGGCCCTGAGGGCTTACTACCTCCTCGTCCTTTACCCGCTCCGGTGGGGGAAGCATACAAAATTACTTAGTAGAGTGGAGGAAAATTACTCCGGACAAGTGGGTGCTGAATATTGTTTGCAATGGATACAGTCTTCGTTTCGTCAGCCCGCCTCCAGCGATTCCACTGGTTTGCTCGCAGTTCCAACTGCGCAAGCTTCAGGTGGAGGCCGATACCCTGTTAAGAAAAAGGGAGATAGAAGACGTCCCTCTGTCTCAAAGGGGAAAGGGTCTTTACTCAAGGTTCTTTCTGGTGCGCAAGAAGGACAAGAACAAGTTCAGGCCCATTCTGGATTTGCGACAAGCAAACAAATGGATTCGCAGGGAAAAGTTTTGCATGCTGTCTTTGCACCAGATTTATCCTCAACTGCAAAGGGGAGAGTGGCTTTGCGTAATAGATCTGCAAGATGCGTACTTCCATGTGCCCATTGCACGGAAACACCGGAAGTTCCTGCGATTTCTAATCGGCACCAATCACTATCAGTACACCGTACTACTGTTTGGACTGAAGTCTGCACCCAGGACGTTTTCAAAATGCATGGCAGTGGTGGCAGCGCACCTGAGAAAGAACAAGGTGTTTGTCTACCCGTACCTGGACGACTGGTTGATCAAAGCCTCCACCTTCCAGGAAGCGCAACTGCACTTCAACAGGACGGCCGTTCTGTTGACCCCGCTGGGGTTGCACATAAACATGTCCAAGTCTGTTCCGACGCCTGTCCAGTGCCTACAGTACTTGGGAGCCTCCATCAATACTCTGTCAGCAAGTGTGTCTCCTTCGGAGGAGAGGCGCTTATCGATCCTTCGGAAGGCTCAGGCTCTCATAGCTGTTCCATCTACAACAGTGAGGACGGTGTCTTCTCTACTGGGGTCGATGGCCTCTTGCATCTTCCGCACGCCACACGCACGCCTACACATGAGGCCGTTGCAGGAATGTCTGGAGGATCAGTGGGACCAGAAGCGGGGGAGCTGGGACGACAGGATCAAGCTGTCCCTCCATGCTCAAAAGTCCCTGAGATGGTGGTGCTCCGCCGAGAATCTCCTCAAGGGGGTTCCATTCCACAAGGACATTCCCATTCAGACTGTCGTCACGGATGCTTCTCTCCACGGCTGGGGAGCGCATTCAGACCATCTACAGATCCAGGGAATGTGGTCCCCAGCGGAATCCATGTATCGCATCAATTTCCTGGAACTCAGATCTGTGCACTTGGCACTGAAGGCCTTTCATCTGTCCTTCCAGACCAACTCCTTGCTTGTGCAGACGGACAATACGACCACTATGTATTACCTCAACAAGCAGGGGGGCTCGAGATCGCGCACACTGTCACAGGAAGCGCAGGCGATCTGGCACTGGCTACTAGCCAGAGGACTGACGATAACGGCTACCCATCTGCCAGGTGTGCAGAATGCTCAGGCGGATGCACTCAGCAGGCTGGTGCAAGAAAACCACGCGTGGGTTCTAAACGACGAAGTGCTAGGAGATATCTTCGACAGGTGGGGCACTCCGGACGTAGATCTGTTCGCCACCGCCGAAACCAGAAAATGCCGAGACTTTGCCTCCAGGTATTGCCAACCGGGGACCCTGGGGAACGCGCTATGGATCAGCTGGTCGAACAGCTTTCTGTACGCTTTTCCACCCATTCCCGTGATTCCGGCGGTGCTCATCAAGCTGTCTCAATCCAGAGCATGGATGATCCTCATTGCTCCGGAGTGGCCCCAACAGTGGTGGTTCACGGACCTGCTTCACCGGTCTCTCCTACCCCACATGCGGCTGCCATGTCGGCCGGACCTTCTCACGAAGTTCGGGGGGGCAGATGGTGCACCCCAACCTCTCATTGTTGAGTTTGGCGGCATGGCTCCTGAGATATTGCAATATGGACACTTGAATCTCCCTGAAGATTGCATGACTATACTTAAGGAAGCTAAGAGACCCTCCACCAGGACTTCCTATGCCTACAAGTGGAAGAAGTTCTGCATCTGGTGCACTTCAAGCATTATGATCCGACAACCTGCAAGGAAGATGTCATCCTTCCATACCTTTTGCATTTGGCTCAGTCTGGCCTTAATTTTCATTCTATTAACGTTCACCTAGCAGCATTGACTGCGTATAGGAAATGCCCTTCACAGACATCCTTCTTCCAGATCCCTGTGATTAAAGATTTTTTGGAAGGATTGAAGAAAGTGTTTCCTCCTGTCCGGCGTCCTTCGCCATCATGGGAGCTGAATGTGGTGCTGTCCAGGTTGATGAAGGAGCCTTTTGAACCCATCCATAAGGCTTCTCTGCAGCACTTGTCATGGAAGGCCGCCTTCCTTGTGGCCATTACATCGGCCCACAGGGTGAGTGAAATTCAGGCGTTGTGTTGCCAAGAACCTTATACTGAATTTCATGCTGCTAAGGTTGTGATGCGTACTCACCCTAAGTTCCTTCCTAAGGTGATTTCTGATTTCCATGTCAATCGGACTGTGATGTATTCCTATAGGTTCTGTATCAATCCCCCTATTCCTGACCCTATTCTGGTTAACAAACTAACTAGCAGCCATCCCATGATGCAGAAACCGTTATCTGATTAAGCCAGACCACGGCACAGGAGCGCGTTATCTGATTAGGTCATAACGCTTGCCATCTAATTAGGCAAGCAATATTCCTCCAGCCCCTGATAAGGCATACGAAGTTCTCAAAACAAATCAAACCTATGACAACCTGGGAAAATCCCTGCGGCCATTGTTTTGATTTCTCAAAGAACTTCAGTAAAAGAATGTGCTAACGACCAGCTCGTATGACATCCTTATTGACGTATCTATGTCCATCCTTACGTCAATCTCGGCACCTTACAGGTATAAATATTACCGACATTGCCTTAAGCAAACACACGCGGTGGTGACGAGATCGGAGCAGCGAGACTTGCCGAAGCCCAGCAGAGAGCGAAGCCCACTGGCGCTGCCCCGCCTTCCTGACGCGCTGAGAACGAGACGCTGCCTTTCTCCTGCCGAGAAATCCAGCTCCGGCGCTTCCGAGCAGCCCTTGCAGGCAGCTTGGAATATCGAGACCACAGACGAGAGATACCATTCCTCAACCATCCTAGATCTCAGGTACAGAACTGAATAACCCCTTGCAGAGAATTCTTGAGTCAGTCACTTGGCAAAACAAACTTAACTCAAACTGCTACTTTCTACTCCAGCCCACGTATTAGGCTTAGGTCAGGTACACCGGGGCAGGCGTGGTTAGAAGCACCAGTTGAGTACAATTAGTCGAATGTATATGTGTATGTATATATGTTATCCATTTTAAATAGCATATGGCTTAGAAACCATATCAATGCTTTTACAGTATTATTTCATAATTCTGCTTTTATTGTATGCACTTTACTTAACCATAAGTATTGCAATAATATCGATTCATTTCTCTTGTATGAGAAAAGAGACTGATCAATAAATAACATCTTTTATTGAACACGCCCGTCTCTTCCTTTTCTCTACAATCTGGTGAAACTAAGAATGCACGTACTGACTGAGTAAAATAAGTTGTCTTTTGTTTTCACACGACTCTAGAGATACACTCTTGATTAGGGGAGAGCAAAGTTGTCATGTTCTATGGTTGTCAGAAACTAAATCCCTTCTTGTCTATCCAGGGAGGTTCAACTCCTCCTTGCCTATTCGAGAAAGTTTCTAGTGAACTCTGAGCTAGCTGGCAAACCCAAAACTTTAAGTCTAATATCGACAGTAGAAGACCTAGTTAACGTCTGGTCTAGGTCTATACTATTGGAGGTATTATTCCAATGCGCAGAGCCTATTGGGATAATAGGAACTACACTACATGGCGCCCAACGTTTGGAAAGGCGATAAAACTAACGCAAGACTTTAGAGTAACTCAGTCGTGCTCTTTCACTCAGACCCTTTTTTCCCATAATACTCCAAAGACGTCTGGAGTGGGTGAGAGGTAAAATCCGCCAAACCTCGCAGGAGGGAACTCCTATGTATGGTTCTTGGTTCAATCAACGTTGAAGGATACACTGTTCCAAAATATTGTGCATCTAATCTTTGTTTCCATAAGAAACCTGATCTGCAAACAAACAGAATAACCTTCCTGACAGTAAAATGTCAGAAAGTGATGATGAAAGAGAGAGGGTTAGATTAGCAGCTGAACTAATAGAAGCTGATAATACTCTGCAGGAAAATGACCCGGATATAAAACTCATCCCGGTCAACATAAGAAGATCTATAACGTTAAAACTTATAGAAAATGGACTGACACCAAGAGGTGGTACAGTCATATTCGTAATAGAGGCACACGAATATCGGCAGACAGAGGTATTCTATTCATGGATAAACTTTCCAGCAGCAAATGCTGTAACAAAGGACTTCCACTATTATAAAATAGAGGAACCTCCTAATGAGTACACTCCTTTCGAGGAGGTGGAAGTACCACTAAAATTTCAAGAGCACCTGCTCTTGTTCAATGGCGCCCTAAAACACAACAAACACATCACCAGGCTCGGTCCACTAGGTAGACCAGGAGCAACGTGGCCGGTCCTAGCCGGATACACACCACATCCAGACATTGAAGAAATGCCTGCACCAGAACTTTTAGTACAACTAAAACAATTAATCAAAATATATAGACAATTAGTCCAATATGTAATGCGGACTTCAACAATCCAACCAGCAATTAAAATTCCACAGCTGACCCCTCATCAGGGGAACACAAATAAAATTACACCACAGAACATACAGTCCTGCCTAGGTGAAGTACCAGCTAAACGGGAACAAATACCATTCTGGTTAGCACAAAAAATCACCCAAATAGAGGCGGTATTTCCAGATACCACCCCGGTAGAAAAACACAGGATTCTGACTATCTGTCTTCCAATGGGAATCGCACCACACGTGGAGGACTGTGACACTTGGGGTACAGTCTTTGCTTCCATTTACACAAGAACACATGGAGTTCCATCCATGTCAGTAATACCAGATGTGCTAAAACAAATTCAAGACGAATACGGTCCAGAACCCGCTTTAACTCTCGGTATGAAATTACTAAAAGACTTCAAGCAGGTCTCGGCAATATTACTAGCCAACATAAAAGGAGAAGCAGCGAATGTGGCGATCCGCCAGAGGTTAAAAGAGACAGATATAGCAGACCAACCAGCTGAAATTGCCAGAATTATAGAAAAATCCTATGAAGAACTAGGTAGAGATAGTTTGGGTGGAATACCAGTGAAGCCCCAACTAATTGAAAGTCCTGAAAAAATATTTATTAAAAATAATCTAAACAGTCAAAAGAAGAACTGGGATGGAAACAAACAATCCAATCCAAAAGAAAAAAGATTCCAGTCCAGAGGAAGGTCTCCTCGGCGGAGAGAAAGATCTCCGGACCAAGGACCCAAGTCTCCCCAAAGGGAGCCCTCTGTGAAAAGATACAACCTTAGAAATAGGGATAACATAAAGAAACCTGATAGATATCAAGATTTTGATACACGTCCCTCTCAATCTTTTCAGACTTCCTCGCAGAAATCGGAAAGAAGAGGACGATCGGAACCCAGGGAAGGGCACGTCAAGTCCAAAGACAAGGAACCTGCTCATCCAAATAAAAAATTACAGTTTCCAAAGAAGAAGGTAGCCAGTATTAAAGTATTCAACAATGCCGAGAATACTGAGGACACAGCTGAAAAACGGAGAGTGGGCTCAGACAATGCTAGACAGCGCAGCAGAAGTGAGCATAGCACGCAAAGTCCTTATGAATCATCTGGGGACAGTGGACACGAATGAATACATTCAAGTGGAAACTGCAGACACCAGAGTTAGCAAACCTCACAAAATATATGAAATAACTTTACGTATAGAAGGGGATAAGACTAGAAAAATAAGGGGCCTTTTTTGGGATAATCTCTCCAAGGGCTATGACATCCTTCTAGCTGAAAAAGATTGACCACCAGAGTTTGTCAGGGAGTGCCCACATGGCGAAGAAATAATTATGCCTGCCTTCTCAAATCATATTCCAATTCATAAAAAATATACACTTGCAAGAAAGTGGGCAGTAGCTCAAGCTCCTGCTTTATATAAAAATCATGTGGGATGGGATGAGGAATCTCCTCCACACAAAATCCAGTTAAAATCACAACCTACTGCACAAAGGCAGTATCCGATCAAGCAAGAAGCTAAAAAACAGGTAAAAGAAATTCTAGATCAACTAGAATACCAGGGGGTGATTGAAACTTGCACCTCACAAATGAACAACCCTTTGTTTCCTGTCTCCAAACCAGACAATTCATATAGTCTAGTTTTAGATTACAGACACCTTAACTCATGTTGCAAAACTTTTGCAGTGCAAAACTCGCATAGTGCTGCACTAATGAATAACATAGTGCGCAAAAAATATAAAACAACATTAGACATCTCTAATGGATTCTTTTGTCAAAATATAGCACCAGAGAGCAGATACTTGTCAGCGTTCTCAATAAATGGCGCTCAAAAGGAATTCTGTCGGTTACCCCAGGGGTACAAGAACAGCCCAGGATTATTCTCAGCGAGAGTAACAGAGTTACTACAAACATATGATGACGAAGCATTATCTTATGTCGATGACATATACCTAACAGATGATGACTTGGATACTCACTTGTAGAGAGTGAACACCATAATACTTGGGTTCGCAGCAGAGGGTTACAAATTCAACTTTAAAAAATCTAGAATTGCCCATCTAACAGTCCTGTTCTTAGGATATGAATTATCAAGTGAAGGCAAAAGCCTGGCTGACAATTTCCTAGAGAAATGTGCCGTACTCCAAGCACCTAGAACACTAAAAAACCTACAGTCAATTCTAGGCTTCCTAAATTTCGGAAGAACATACATTGCAAATTATGCAGAAAGGGTCAAACCCCTTTATGATCTAATAAAACCAGATTTTTAAAAAAACAATTGGACTCAAATACACACAGAAATTCTGAGATCCTTACAAACAGATATGTTAATTAAAACAAAATTAGAAACACGTGATAACACACGCAACCTTGTGATTCGAGTCATCCCAGGAAGATGCGGATTCACTTACCTGACCTCTAACGAGGGAGAAAAGGTACCAATTGCATTCAAATCACACTTGTACACTAAAGCTGAAATGAAATTTAGCCCAACGGAAAAAATTCTTACTACAACACTGACAGCTATAGCAAAAGAACGAGCCCTGTCACAAGGTAAACGAATAATAATCGTTACACCGATACCAGCCCTAGAGGCTGTAACAAAAGCAAGCATACCGAATGCTAAAACGCTCCATCCGAGATGGATACAATGGGCTAATTCTCTTGCTGCAACAGACGTGGCATACGAATTTGATCCTAACTTAAAAACACAAGAGTTTCTCCAATATGAATTCGAATGTCCGCCGCCGACCGAAATTCTGCCTCTAGAACATTACGGCTGTATAATATATACAGACGGATCAGCACAACCCGCAGTAGGGGGTAAACAAGCTTACAGTGCTGCATGTGCGATTGTAAAAGGTCGCTGGCACGATGGGAAATTCAAACCAGCGGTCACTAAAACACAATCTCTAGGAGATTGTACAGCTCAGCGAGCAGAACTACTGGCATTCAAGATGGCGCTTGAAAATACCGATCGGGAATTCCCCACACTCATAGTGTGTGATTCGTATTATTGCGTTCAGTCTTACAATGAATACTTACAGATCTGGCTTCAGAATGGTTTTAAGGATGCAAAAGGAGGCACAATCAAGCATAAAATGCTTTGGGAACAAGTAGTTCTTTTACAAAAGGAACTACCAAAGACTCACGTGATACATACACTGAGTCATCAGCGTGATGGCGTTCACGTTGCAGGGAATTCATTGGCTGAGAAAGCCACAACGGTAGCAACTGAATCGGCTTCCGTAGCTAGAAAAAAGCGTGCAGTAAGATACATTGACGGTGAAACAATGCTGGCGGTGAAAACGTCATCAAAAGGCGACTGCTCAGCGTTACCGATCAGTTACCCACTCAAATATACATACATAATCGATGCAAACTCCGTTCCTTTTGCTCGAATCCCTGGAGTGGGGGATAGAGTAATTCCAAACATGGACAGGAGAGGCTTGTTAATAGCAGACGCACATATGGGCGAGGGTCTCAGACACCTCAAATCAAAAGATTCTCTGGAAGAATTACAATCAGTGTACTGGTGGCCAGGCATGGGCCTGCATCATACCATTTTTGTAAAAAACTGCCCAAACTGTAACAGAAATCGCAGTGGTGAAAGAAACGGTATATTACCTTGGCGTTTCACACCAGAAAGGATCAACAATAAAAAATAATCCCAATATGAAAAATGCATCGTATTAACATACAGAGACTAGTTTTCACTTATAATGTAGACCCCAACTTTCGGCTGACGCCAGAACTGTTATATCAAGATTTGCAAGTCTATAATGGCATATACGCTAGAAGCATGCTACGTACTGACCAATATCTTTCCATTGCCTCTCGGGTTTGTGGGGAGTGCTTGGCCAGAATGAGCATTGCATTTGCGGGAATCTTCTCACTTCTTTCCTGAGGGATACGGGATGGTGTAAAGAAAAAACCAAAGGCAGAGAGCAATCTATAACAGCAAAGGTATTAGGTTCGGGAGCTGGGTGGGTCAAACATCTAATAAGTGTCCAACGTAGTCTAAACAACCTGCCAAGAAATTCTCTGAAGGGATTCAGTCCGTACGAATTATTGTTTGGGACTAGGATGTTAGTCTTAGATCTTGACAGTCAGACTTCAGTGGTGAAAGAAAAAAGCTTTGATATCAAAGATCGTTTGGCTATTTTGCAGGACTTAATCGAAACAAGAAAAGACCTGAGTAACATAAAGTTGAAACAACAGCCAACAACCACTGAAGAAACACCACCTGTCCAAGCAAGACCTGTCTGGATTCCAAAAATCGGGGATCTAGTCAGAGAAAAGATCGCGGTAAAGAAGGAATTTGGGCCTTCTTACAGAAAAGCAGTTCCTGTCTTGTCCATCAACGGGACAAGATCAGTTGTACTACCGCCGCTTGCTGGTAAAAAGGAGAACCGAGTTGTATCCATAGACCTGGTAAAACCACAATCATGTGGCCGATAACAAACAGTAGGCCAAGTGGACTCCCGATAAGTAGTAGAACACCGAGGTTTGCTACAAGTACAGAGGTGCTAACTAAAAGGCTAATCACATTCGAAACGCCTACAGAACAACAACAAGGACTATGCAACAATGCAATGGAACTCACACCTCTGAAAACCCAAATAAAAACGTTTAGTAGAGACACACCAACCTACAATGAAGTAACAAATGAATATGCAAGAAACAGTAATCCTGAAACAATTGGAACAATTGATAGAACAGCATCCGGCTACTTCATAAACTTCAATGATTCCTCTGAAGACCTCAGTGAATCAAAGACACAGCCATCAACAAAAACCCTTAAAGACAAAGCTAAGGAACTTTTGAAACAACTGAAAGAAACCTATCTGATTTCTCCATGGATTGAATTTTGGGTGTCCTTTGGTGTATTTATCCTCATACTTTGGCTCATCATGGTACTATGCTTGGGACGCTTCATTGAGGGAAAATATGCAAAAATGGACACAGCAAGCCAGAAAATCAACTTGATCCTCAAGCCACACACGTCTTCACACGTCGAGAAAAGAGAACTTTCTTCAGTCAACTTCACAGCCAATCCTATACCGGGTGGGGTAGCATGGGACAATACTGACTATGAAATTTATGGTCCGGTTGAAATCCTCAAATATCCACACCAAATCAAGATCTCGTTGAGTGACTTTGTAAAACCAAACTCATTTGCTGATGATTGGGACTTTGAAAATATTAATGACATGATGTCTGACCTAGTGATGTCTGCTAAATTTACCAAATATGGTTATTTGCAGGGTTCGTCTAATTATGATAATATGTACTGCTACAACCACTATGGTAACCATTTTCTCCATAAATCTGCACAACCTAGAAATGTTTTAAATTATAATCAATGGGAACATTGTGCAACCCCTCCAAAAGGAAGCTCAAGAACCTTTTATGACAAATATTCATATTTTTCAGGGTTCAATACAAGTAAAGCTGAAACATTTTATTTTAAATTGTCAAATAAGACAGGAACAAAAACCATGCTTACAAACACAAAATTGATATATTCGGACTCATTTTTTGAACAAATGAATACATTTGGTTTTGATTATTGGGACAAAAATGTGGAAGTGAAAAGTGTTTGGGGTACAAGAGAATGGCAAGTTCAGGGTGTAGAATCATTGTTTCGAGCCTGCATGATCTCAGAACAAATTATAATCTTGAATGACACTATTCAACAAACTACCTGTCTTGGATTAGCCAAAATCAAAGACTTAAATAAACCGTCTATTCCAAAACCAACAATGAACAGCAATAGCTCTGCAGATGAAGAGATAGACGTAAACTATGTATTAAACCAAAACAGAACAAATCCTGATTGGAAACAATGGTTAATCTGGCCCACAGATACTAATAACTGTCAAGACAGATTCCTGAACAAAACACAGGGGTTCACATTGACCAGGCCAGACCCTAGATATTCCCAAAGACAACACCCAGGGATAATCACCACCTACAGTGTGGGCAAACTCTGCCTTCAATGGCTACAAACTTCCACACTGACAGAAATTAAGCAACACCTAACTTCACTTACTGATGGTGCTGACTTGCGTGATTTCATTATGGGACCGCGCAAACAGCGTCAAAAAACGCTTCATAGCAGCCTCTATATATGCAGCTTACAACGAGGCCTGGAAGATAACTCAAATTGAGACAGCAGAAAGTATACGGGAAATTGACCGTATTAATTTGGAAAAATCGCTTTCTGTAGTGAACAATGGGTTAATGACTCTGTCCTCCAGAATTTTTTCATTGGACAGCATTGTGTCTTCAGCAATCGACATAATATGGCAAGACTTACTGTTGTTACAACACGGCCAGTCGCAATTGCGTTCTATTGTACAGCTTGGATGGACGTTACAAAATCTGCGTTCAGGCTATGTGCCGTGGCGTTTAATCAACACAACGTCACTATTCAATATCTTTAACCTTACTGATAAACAAATCAGTATGGCACAAAAGGGTGCTGATTATACAATCCTGAGCATTGAGAAACTCGAGAGATTACCATTGACAATGTCAGAACGACCTGTCATTGAATGGATAATACATGGGATAATTAATATTCCGATATCTGCTTTCAGGTTTCAATACTGCCAAAAATATATACAGGCTGGCATGTACGAAAAATTAGGAAAAGGGTACATTAAGTCAACATGGAACTTGCCCTATTCACATGCATGTGTCAGTAAAAAAGGGCAGAAAGTGTTTCTTAGTGGCAATAATTGTGCAATGTCACTAAGCGGTACACTTCTGTGTAATGGAATTAATTTGCATGGAGCCTGTGAAGGGAACTCAAATAACCTTTCATGTCACCAGCTAGGCACACCTGCATCACAGATAGAACCATTCTTTAAAAGACTCTATAACGGGAGTTACATCCTAATTGTGGATCGCAGATGTTGTAGTCTACAGCCCGGGGTTCCTTATCTCATAAGTACGACTGCGAAGGTCATGTGCTGTGGACGCTTATTGTTCCCCAGCTCCTTTCCAGACAGGGAGGCAAGGACATGGCCTAACTTGAAAATTACTTCTATTCGAATTGATACTTTAAGCAGAATGAAAACAGTGCTTCTTCAGACGCCGACCAGGCTCACGTCATCAAAAGAAACATATGATCTCCTAGTCGCAAGGACGACTGCAGAGATTCACTCATTGTTATCAACTAATTCCCCCATACATTTCGCAGAAATCCTGAATGAAATCTTAAATATTTCTGATACCAGTGGAGTCTCAAATGTATTTAAGACATTGTTTTCAGGGGCATTAACACCATTCAAAGCCATACTGGGTATTTTTCCAGACCTCGTCCATTCGATTTTTGGAGGAGTTCCCCTCATTTTGGGACTAATTGCAGGAATCCTATTCTTGGTCCTTATATTTCGTTATGGCAAACCATGTCACAGACAAAACACCTGCGACAAGGGAAGAAACAATCCGAGCCATTGGATACCGGGACCGGATATAAAAAATCCTGGGACTAACCCGGCTTAGAGACCTGAACATGACTTGGTTTCTTTCATTTCGACCGATATGGCAAAGGTGTGTTTTACCTGTATTAAGGTGCATGCTGTGCGGAGAAGAATGCGTGTTGGACACCTGTCTGACGCTACAATCGGATGCGCCAATGGATGCAGAAACATTGTTGGGTCCGGTAACGGCTCATGCATTGTGCTGCCCTCAACGGCTGCCAATCCTGATGACGGCATTCGTGGAAACTTTACCACTACGATTGAGGGGTAGTGAAGTTCAAGATGAAAGCAGCATCGATCAGGTACGACCTTCTGTCAACAATACTAATCAAAACGTCAATGGAGACAATCATGCACATGAATGCATGGTTACATCTTATTCCGAGTTAGTGGAACTCTCACAGGAAGCTGTTGACAGCTTTTTCGGCAGTCTCAATGATATGATGTTCTCACCAGAGCAGAAATAACGACTCTTGAGCAAGCTAGCACACGGCGTTCCCGACACCTTGAATTTGGCCTTCAACTTTAATAATAAAGTAGCAAGAACAATTTTTTCCTCCAGTTCACGGACAGCAATTTTTTTAGCAGCCCCAAAATATTTTTATAATTTTTTCGGGACACTTATCTTCTGCTTAAAGTAAGAACTATTCTTAGAGAACTAATTTCTATTTTTAGAAACTTCATAGACATTAGCTGCCCGCTGGTATGTTCATAAATATTTTTGAACTGTGATGAAGTGGTCTCGAACTTTTCTTCTGTATTAAGAGCCATTTCATGTGTAATTCTCATATTCAATTACTAATAATGTATACATATTCGTGATTATTTTAACATTATTCTACTGCTTGAGTGCATATAGTACATGTGACTATTTTTTTCCCGTATGTTACATAATTTCAAAATGCATTATGTGTATTTTGGGGTGGTAAGGTATACACGATACTCTACAGTATGTTTTACTATGCCTAGATTCGTAAATATGGCCATAGTTAGCGTGGAGTGGGTGTGATGTATTCCTATAGGTTCTGTATCGATCCCCCTATTCCTTACCCTATTCTGGTTAACAAACTAACTAGCAGCCATCCCATGATGCAGAAACCGTTATCTGATTAAGCCAGACCACGGCACAGGAGCGCGTTATCTGATTAGGTCATAACGGTTGCCATCTAATTAGGCAAGCAATATTCCTCCAGCCCCTGATAAGGCATACGGAGTTCTCAAAACAAATCAAACCTATGACAACCTGGGAAAATCCCTGCGGCCATTGTTTTGATTTCTCAAAGAACTTCAGTAAAAGAATGTGCTAACGACCAGCTCGTATGACATCCTTATTGACGTATCTATGTCCATCCTTACGTCAATCTCGGCACCTTACAGGTATAAATATTACCGACATTGCCTTAAGCAAACACACGCGGTGGTGACGAGATCGGAGCAGCGAGACTTGCCGAAGCCCAGCAGAGAGCGAAGCCCACTGGCGCTGCCCCGCCTTCCTGACGCGCTGAGAACGAGACGCTGCCTTTCTCCTGCCGAGAAATCCAGCTCCGGCGCTTCCGAGCAGCCCTTGCAGGCAGCTTGGAATATCGAGACCACAGACGAGAGATACCATCCCTCAACCATCCTAGATCTCAGGTACAGAACTGAATAACCCCTTGCAGAGAATTCTTGAGTCAGTCACTTGGCAAAACAAACTTAACTCAAACTGCTACTTTCTACTCCAGCCCACGTATTAGGCTTAGGTCAGGTACACCGGGGTAGGCGTGGTTAGAAGCACCAGTTGAGTACGATTAGTCGAATGTATATGTGTATGTATATATTTTATCCATTTTAAATAGCATATGGCTTAGAAACCATATCAATGCTTTTACAGTATTATTTCATAATTCTGCTTTTATTGTATGCACTTTACTTAACCATAAGTATTGCAATAATATCGATTCATTTCTCTTGTACGAGAAAAGAGACTGATCAATAAATAACATCTTTTATTGAACACGCCCGTCTCTTCCTTTTCTCTACAATCTTGTGAAACTAAGAATGCACGTACTGACTGAGTAAAATAAGTTGTCTTTTGTTTTCACACGACTCTAGAGATACACTCTTGATTAGGGGAGAGCAAAGTTGTCATGTTCTATGGTTGTCAGAAACTAAATCCCTTCTTGTCTATCCAGGGAGGTTCAACTCCTCCTTGCCTATTCGAGAAAGTTTCTAGTGAACTCTGAGCTAGCTGGCAAACCCAAAACTTTAAGTCTAATATCGACAGTAGAAGACCTAGTTAACGTCTGGTCTAGGTCTATACTATTGGAGGTATTATTCCAATGCGCAGAGCCTATTGGGATAATAGGAACTACACTACAGGACCATAACTTTACCTACTTTTTTCCAGAATCCTTCCACTCCAGCGGAAAGGTCTCTCAATTCCCTGGATGTCAGAAGGATGTTGAAATTCTACTTGGATAAGACCAAGGACATTCGTAGGTCAGACCAATTGTTTGTCAAATATGGGTCAGTCAGGACTGGTCTTGCCACCTTAAAACAGTCCATCTCTAGGTGGATTGTGTCCTGTATCCAGTTATGTTACCAGAAGGCTAACAAGACCTTGGGGGGTATGCCTAAGGCTCATTCTACCAGAGGCAAAGCAGCTACAACAGCTTTGCTTTGTAATGTTCCCATTGCAGAGATCTGCAGGGCTGCCACTTGGAAGTCGGTCCATATCTTTGCTAAGCATTACTGTCTGGACTCTGATGCCAGAGCAGATGCTCAGGTTGGGCAGGCTTCGTTGAGAAATCTGTTTGCACCGTAGTGGTGTTGTCTTTTTCCTCTGCCGCTGGATTGGTTGTTGGGATGGGCTTGCTATTCTATTCACTAGATTATGACTATACACAGAGATCCCCTACTACAGAAGGAGTAGTTTCTTACTTGTAACTCCAGTTCTGTAGTAGGGGTATCTCTGTTATAGTCATAAGCGCCCGCCCTCCTCCCCGGTGGAGAAAATGGTACTGTTTTGTATGCTACAGGCCTTGCTTTATACACCTTCAAAAAGAACTGAAAGTGAAAGGACTTTGGCTGTGCATCCTGGGATACCGAGGGTCTCTGGAGAGTTCCTTAAAGGCACGGTATCCCTTTTCAAGACACATAATGGCAGCCTATGGGGGCTTGTCTGTCCAACCCTTCCTCTCTATCATTTCAAGGATTTTGGGTGAAGGGGAGTTTTCCCTGTGAGGAAAACTTGGTAAATAATGTAAAAACGGACATGGCAGGCTATCCTTTTTCATGGTTTAGATGAAGTGGTGGCCTTTGTAGCCTTGTATATGTTAGGCTGCATTGTTTGTCTTAATTTTCTCTTAAGTGTCTATGCAGGACTGCAAAGAAGACAGCTTAAGAGATCATTTTTGATTGCTCCGGGGTCCACGCACATGGGCGGGACTATTCACTAGATTATGACTATAACAGAGATACCCCTACTACAGAACTAGAGTTACAGGTAAGAAACTACTCCTTCCTTTGTCTCATTCACATTACTTATGCTTGCCTTCCCCTTGAAACCATGCCCATGCATCTATACTGACCCTGACCCCAACACTGAGTATACCTATGGTTAGTTGCTAAATCCAGGTTCCAAGCACTAACTTGACACATACTTGGATAACCAGAATACAGGGATAGGAAGATAAAAAAAAAATCTGAAGATGCAAATACAGTTATAAGATGACCTGACCAATAGTGCAAAGATTACAGTGACATTGGCACAGGGAGAATGCCTTACACTTGGGACTGGGATAGGAAGACTATGTGTGTTACATAATGACTAAGAGCTTTCAGGACATCTTTTTTGCTACTCTACACCCAACCACTTCCCCTTGTGCCATTGCTTAAAATAATACCAAAGACAGGATTCAGTCTTGCGTCTCACCCAAGATGGACAGTGTATCAGCAGTGCGGTACATCAACCATTTTGGGGGTGACCAGATCCAAAGCCCTGTTAAACCTGACAAAAGACGTTTGGCAGCACTTGCTGTACCACCATGTGTCCGTTACAGTCTAGTACAGTGTTCTTCAATATGTGGTGGGCGCGATGCCATCCCATGGGGGGCACGACACCATCCTAAACTCTTACCATTGTTTCCCACGTCGCAAGTCGTTTTCTTTCCGGTATTTCGGTACCCATTTCAAATGGTAATTTTAGGTTGGCCTGCTCCGGAACAGCAGCCCAATTAACACATAGGAACGTCACCACTGACGTTCCACTAATAAGGCTGCAGCAGCATAGATGGCAGGAAGTGCCTCGAAATTTGCTTGCAAGTAACTGCTTCATACACCAACTTGTTCCTTCATTCCTGCTGTTTGTTTCGTGATTTTACCGCAGCGCAGTGTAATATATATTGTACACACTTTCTGTACTTAGTTATTGTTTAAGCTTGCCTTATCTTCATGAGCTCTGTGTGTTCATTCTGTTATTGGCATGTGCGCAATAGTTTTTATATGTGCATGCTGTGTAATTATTATTTAAACAAGCAATTGTTGAAAAAGCATTCTCGTGCTTCCAACCTCCTCCTTGAAGTATGAACGGTCTCAACTTACAGATCCCGTTTGGACTTCAAGGAGGAATGACGCACTCCAGTGGTAACTTCATTATACTTAAATAAATCATCAAATTATCTTCAAACCTGCTTCGCTGGATCTTCTTTATTTTGGCAAGAAGCACTTCATTTCACGCAGGAAAGAAGTTTTCGGGTCTCTTGGCGCCTTGGAAGATCACCAACAGGTAAGTGGAGTGGGCTTTTGTAATGGAATTTCACCCTAATATACTGCTGAGCCATTTAGTGCTGCCCAGTTTTCGATGGTGAGTGAGTAAGTCCTTCTCCTACCTCGCCGCCAAGACATGGAACTCCCTCCCCACCCACCTCCGCCTGACCCAGGACCACCTCGCCTTCAGGAAGCAACTCAAGACCTGGCTGTTCGAGCAGTAGCAGATCCCCCTCCCCCAGCGCCTTGAGACCCACTGGGTAAGTAGTGCGCTATATAAATGCGATGATTGATTGATTGATAAGTGAAGGGATGGGTGGATGTCAGAGTGGTTTACTGAAAGGGTGAATGGATGGATGAGAGAAAGGATGGATGGAGGAGAGAAAAGATAAATAGATGGATGGATGAGTGAAATGATGGATGAGTGAAATGATGGATGAGTGAAAGGGTGGATGGACGAATGAAAGGGTGGACGTAAGGATGGATGAGTGAGTGAAAGGGAGGGTAGATGAGTGAAGGAGTGAAAGGGTGGATGGATGAGAGAGTCTGGATGAGTGATAGGGTCATGAGTGGATGAGTAGATGGTTGGGTGGGTGGATGATGCCAAAGAGAAAGGGGGATGGAGAGAGAAAGGGAGGATGGATGGATGACTAAAAGGGTGAATGGGTGAGCGACTGGATGGATGGATGAGTAAGTGAAAGAATGGCTGGATGGGTGAAAGGGTAAATGGCTGGAAGGATGGATGAGTATACAGATGGATAGGGTTAGAGGGTGGATGGAGGGATGGATGGATGAGTGAAACGATGGATTGAAGGATATATGATGGATAGGTTTGCAAATGGTTGAATATGTGTGGCCAACAGATGGAAGGACATGGTGAAATGAATGAATGGTGAAAGACTGAATGATGGATGAAAGAATGATTACACCTTGTAGCCCCATTATCTTCAGAACATTGACTTTCACATTTATATGAGTCATTATCTTTATATATGTGTGAGATGTAAAGCACTCCAACACCCTGCCGTACATACTTGAGATGAGTAGCACTATAAAAGAAATAAAATACACATGAGGGACGGTCTATGCGAAGATGAGGGGCACCATTGGAGGGTGGTAGCAAGGCGGACTGGCCGCACCGAGTATCAGGCGTTTTTCTGAGAGGCTGGAAAGGTGGGGGCAGGTTTGTTACTGGGGTCTGATACTGCAAAGTTCCTTATATATCCAGCATTCTTTAGGCACCAATAAAAGTGGCATCAAATATTCAGGTGTGGTTCACCAGGGTCTGGCGACTAATGTACCTGCTGGAAGATTGAGTTTTGAGATGTGTAATAAGCCTCTGTCATACAACCACACCCACTCACAAACCTGCAATTAGCCTAACACACTTACTGTGTTGGACATTATTTGCCGGATAGTGCCCGGGATATGACGGTGGCGGTCGGTTATGTGGTGGACGAGATTCCAGAAATTTGTGTCATCAGGTGGCGGGGGGCCAACATTTAAAAAAAATCAGCTGGGGAGGCTCAGTCTACAAACGTTTGAAGACCTCTGGTCTAGTATCTTCCCTGTAAAGCACATTGGGTGGCAGATTGGCACTACTGTCATCTCCTTGATGCAAGTCTCTAGAAGCTGGATCCGGGGGGTCTTCTCCAGGTTGTCTGGCAGGTATGGCCCCTTCTCAGTGGGCCTGTTGGACTCCTGTGTGGACCATTTCAACTGGACCCCATGGCTTTCTCAACAGATACCTTCCTTCAAGATTGGACACCTGAGGGGCTATGCGTTTCCCGTTTTCAATGATAACCAGGGTCTCAGCTCAAGTGAGTACCTGTGGGCAGGTATATGCCACAGCACATTTAGGAAGAGCGATGACAAAGGTGCTGGACTACGTTAAACAAGCAATGTTCTTACTAGGTATCTTGGTTCACAATAATAACAAAGAATAATACTATAACTAACAATAACTTATTCCAGCACTTTTATCATCGCTCTTCCTAAACGTGCTGTGGCATATGCCTGCCTACAGGTACTCATTTGAGGTGGTCCTGGTCACTCTTTTCTGGAGATCTCAAGTTTGGTCCTCAGTTCTGATGGAACGTTCTTCGTATTCTCCAATCCTTCTGCCCCGGTTTCAATCGCTTCTTCTCGACCCCAATCACACACCTCACCGGTTGGTGACTGACAGCTCCCAATGCCTGTTGGCATGGCGGATTACAGGCAACAATGACACATCCCGGTCCTTTTGAGATACATTGAGAACCTCTTGTCCAAAGCCTGGGCAGACAACACTGTCAAGCGGTATAGAATGGCTTGGATGAGCTGGTGTGTACAACGAGACTTGTATCCCATGGTTGCAGATGTAGTCCAGAGTCTCAATTTTTTGTCTGACCTCAATTTGGAAGCATTGGTTTACTAATCAAGTACTCCTGACGAATTGGTTAGCAGCTGCCACAAAGGCAGTCAGTGGAATATTTGTGAAATAAAATTTACTGATGCAGTGAAAAAATCCATCAAACGGAAGACCCTGTGCTTTACCCCAAACTGCCATTGTGTCTGATATACTTGGCTGTATACCTACATTTTCAGTTCTGGAGATCCACGCGCATCTTAGTACTTTTATCCCAGATTTGAGCAGCTTCGAGATTATTCCACTCTTTCCAGCGCTTCATTTCATAGTTCTAACATTAAGGTCGAACAGTTATGGACCACCATGTTTGCCCCTTTTTGGGTTTCGCCTGCCGAAGGCTGCGCTCTGCGCAGCTCTTCAGCGCAGGTGAAATCCTATGTCGTCAATAAGGACTCCTGGAACGTCCCCCGGCTCTCATTGGCTAGCTCCATAAATGGAGGCTAGCCATTGAGTGCCGGATCTGTCCATCAAGGCTGGACCAGATTCGGGGGCGTTCCGGAGATTTTTTCCCAGGGCGGAGTTACGTTTTTTCCCGTTCCCTCCCCTTTCACTGAAAGTGAATTCAGAAGCGCTGTCCTCTCCCGCCCCCTCCCGCCGTCCGTCCCGCTCCCTCCCTGTGCCTTTCCGCCCCCCCTCGCTGTCCTGGCAATGTTTCCGGCCGTTTCCGGCCGTCCGTGTCCTCTCCCGCCCCCTCCCTGTGCCTTTCCGCCCCCCCTCGCTGTCCTGGCAATGTTTCCGGCCGTTTCCGGCCGTCCGTGTCCTCTCCCGCCTCCTCCCTGTGCCTTTCCGCCCCCCCTCGCTGTCCTGGCAATGTTTCCGGCCGTTTCCGGCCGTCCGTGTCCTCTCCCGCCCCCTCCCTGTGCCTTTCCGCCCCCCCTCGCTGTCCTGGCAATGTTTCCGGCCGTTTCCGGCCGTCCGTGTCCTCTCCCGCCCCCTCCCTGTGCCTTTCCGCCCCCCCTCGCTGTCCTGGCAATGTTTCCGGCCGTTTCCGGCCGTCCGTGTCCTCTCCCTGTGCCTTTCCGCCCCCCCCAGTACAGCTCAGAGTCCTGGCTGGTTCCGGTGCACATTGGCTTGAAGCGCCAAGGCAGGGTGAGAGCAGCGAATTCGCACTGCAAGTGGGACTGAAGCAGTGTAGCCACCTGCCGTCACTGCCTGTGTTCACTTCATGACTCTTAACACAAGACTTTTTTGTGTGCGCGAGAGTGTGTGAGAGGCAAGGGGGCGGACGGTCTGGCAGCTCGTTTCAGTGGGGGATGATTTATCTGGAGGAACATTGAGGAGGAAGAAAGGACGGCGACGCCAAGGAACGGACACCCCCCTTGTCAAGCCCCCCGACACTCAGCCGCCGCCTGGGGGCCGCAGTAGGGAGCATGCTGATCTTGCTCTTCTGGATTTTGACTCTCTCGGACACTCTGTCTCAAGGTAGGACCTGAACTTCTGCCATCTTTTGTGCGGGGCTGTGCTTTGTGCTCGAGTCTGGGCGACGTCCCCGCTGCCCGGCTGGGGGTAGAAAAGGCAGTGGGTGCCCCCGGTAAAGGGGGGGGTATGGAGTGTGGGGAGAGAGCCTGTGGTCTCTGAGTTCCTGTGTTTCCACTAGAAGTGCCCCGCATCATGTGCTCGGTGTTAGATACGAGCTGAGACAGCCACAGAAGTTCACACCGATGTCTGGGCGCACATCGCTTGGGGCCGCCTTCAGTGCGCTGAGAGTGTGTTTAGAGCCTAGAGGAGGGGGTAGGAGCAGCAACGTGTCTGACACCCAAGTCACTTATTTACAGATCTGTTGTTGGGGGAATTGTATCCGGGCTTAGGGGGGTATATATGGATTGGGGAGGTCAGAATGTTCCTAAAATGCAGCATTTCTGCTGTTAAGTTGTTTGATGGAGGGAGTGATGTTCCACTTCCAGGAGACTTCAGTGTGTGCCCAGAATGATCGTCTCTGTGCGTTAGATCCGTTTGGTGGCGGGGGGTCACTCGGACCAATGGAACTCGAGAAAGGGGCATGTTGTGCCAGTTTTCAAGATTTCGTGCTTCCCTTATTGTGCGGGTGCCAGGCTCGGGCGGGCTCCCTAGAAGAGGCCCCATGAGGGTCCAGCGGTCAGTCCTGGTTCTCCGAGGCAGTTCGGGTCTTTGATATTGCCTCCCCGCTTCCTGTGTCTTTTGGGTGGGAGGAGGCGAGGTGGCAGGCCACGACAGGGTCTGAAACAGAGCGGTGTTGCCTTTACACGTGAAACTTTGCATCTCTTTTGCACGGCGATCACTGATGGGATAGGAGATGGAGTCAACGTTTGCTTTTGTAATTTGTTCACTTGTAATTTTCTCCTCATGTATCACTACTGTTGCTATTGTGAAGCGCTCGGACACCTTCGGGTAAAGTCCGCGCTATATAAAAACGCATAAAAAAAGGAAATAAAAAAACCCAGAAAAAAACACTGCTGATATTCCCCCACCGGTGTCGCCGGCACAGGTGTGGCGTCCTGCATGCGGCCTGCAAGGAGGAACGCTAGAAGCCAGCTGCGCTGCATTAAAGGTACATGCAGATCGGAGACCTCAGTCCGGCCTACTCCCTGGGTGCAGGCCGCTCCAGGTCCGTGCCCAAGCTGCACCCAGTCAGGAAGTGGCAACTGCCCCAGAGCAGCAAGCGGCCCCTCCCCTACCTAAAGGAGTGAGCAATCCCAGGAGTCTGGAGCAACTGCGGGAACAAGGTGTGGGAGAGTATCCTTAGCGTCCAGGGAGAGGTAGTGAATTTACCCACCGGAGTGCGCACAGCCCCCGGATACAAGCAGTTGCATATAGCCTTCCGCGCCCGGTAGGGGCACCTGCATCCCCAGCCAGCGCAGCCAAGGCGTCCGAAGCAGCAGTGGCCATAAACCGCAGCTTCAGCAGGTCGCAGAACCTGCGCTTCCTGGAGAGTAACAGCACCGTGGAGGTGAAGAGTAAGGTGAGTGGGTTCAGCTCTCAATTGCACTGAGGTACTGGTACTCTCTTTCCGTGCAGCTCCTGCAGTCTGGAGACTGGAGGCTGCGGTGTAAATTATACCTGGGAATCCCTGGAATGTCAGGTGCCGGGGCATCTAGTACCAGCTCTCTTTCCCCACTTTGGACCTAACCCCTTCCATATGCGCCTCTGTGACAGGACACAGCAGAGCTGGAGACTAAGATCTCAACATTCTGTATGTTTCTACATTGTTATTTGCAAAGTATCAGTTTGCTTGATAAAGTTCATTGAATAGTGGGGTCTGGCCATATTTGTTACTTGCTTGTGTTCCTGGAGTACACGGTTTCTCAATTTCATTTTGCACAACATAGGCTGTTGCTCAAACATGGAACAGAAGATTGATTGGTGGATATACTTGCCTTTTGTCCACAACCCATTTCTTTGTTAGTAGCTCCGGCCGCTTTACTAAGTCACTTTTTTTGGGTATACTAAGTCTACAGATTTACAATTCACTGTTGTTGCTGTAGGATGAGCGTGTGGGTGGCGGTGGTGTTACCAGTCTCAGTTCGCAAGTCACTGCTGTCTGTGCATCCTCTGCACTGTGAAACATTTGCATCGCTGTACTTGCATGTATGGGAATCTGCTGTTTGGTTCAGGTTTAAGTCTTATGTCCCTCACACAAAATTACCACAAACACAATCCATTTAAGATGGAATCGATCCTGTATTCTAACTTTTTTCACCGCCTCTCACGGGCCACATCAGTGTTAGTTTTCACACGCTGTATTCTTATGGCTCTGGCTATTACTTTCCCAAACAAATTTAATGCAATACTAGTGCATTGCCCGCCTTGTGTAACATGCTGGTGCATTGCAGGAAGGTGTCATATGTTCTCCATTCAGAGTAGGCACGTTTAATGTTTACTTTAGGGACGTCTGGTAGATGCACTTGTGTGTGTGTGTGTGTGTGACCCCGTGTGTGAGAAGGCTATGCACAAGGTATTGGATGGCATGGATACTTGTGGCATTGTCCCTTGTTTAGTGTGTGTATATGTGAGGGTGCGCACATGGCACCTGACTGTGTGAGTAGGACGTGCAAAGGGTTATGAGGGTTGCATCTGTTGTGTGCTATGTGAGAGGGTGTGCACATGGCACTAGACGGTGTGAGGAAGCGTGCAAAGTGTTGTTGGGGTTGTATCACTTATTTGATGTATTAGAGGATGTTTCACACAGCACTGGTTGGAGTGAGTAGGACATGCAGCTGGTTCTGGAGGCTCTATACCCAGTGCTTAATTTGATCCAGTGGTTTCCAGTGCTTGACATGGGCACTTAATTTATCAACACCGGCACATCTGACAGTCTGCAACATGGCAGCGCTCATTGTCTAATTTAGAGATGAGCACACGTTGTTTCTTATTTCAATAGAGCAGACCTTAGAAATAACTAATACCTGCCACCCAAGCCACTCTTACAGTTGTGGAGACCCGGAATAGTCCTAATTGTCTCACTTGTAAGAGCGTGGTGGTTAGTAATTGCGTTGGTACTGTCACTGAAAGAGCAGGCAGGGGCAATGGGAGGTGCAAGCTGCAGTGGCCTCCTGATGAAGGCCCTGGCACTTACTTATTTAACAAATTTAGCACCGTCTATCCCTCATCTGGCGCGTGAGAGGGTGTGCACAGGGTGCCCTATGGTGAGTTTTTGAGGCTTTGCCCCTCGTCTGGTGTGTGTGTGCGCAGGTCACTAGATGGAGTAGGTCAATGAAAGGGTTATGAGGGCTGTACCCCAGGTCTAGTGTGCGCGCAAAGTGCACTGGCTATTGTGAACTGGGCACGTATGGGGTTTTGAAGGCTGTATCCCTTGTTGGGTATGTAAGAGGGTGTGCACAGGGTACTGGAAGATGTGAGGGGCTGTACACAAGCTTCTGGGGGGCTGTACTCCTCCTCTGGTGATGGGGAGGGTGTGCACATGGCTTTAGATGGTGTGAGGAGGCTTTGCAGAGAGTTCTGGATGGCGTGTTGCTCACCTGTTGATTTGATTTGGGTATTAAGGTGGTACTGGGTGGTGTGAAGGCATGCATTGCAGACACATCTGGAGGATGTACGTAGAGCGTATCCATTGTGTAGGCTGCGAGAGTAAGCTATTGGCATTGTAAATGACAAAATGCCATTTATTTATCTGTTTTCAAAACCAACTCAAATAAAAATGTTGTCATTAACAATGCCAATAGCTCAGAAAGGGCAGAAAGGGGGCGGCAGGGCAGTGCAGGGGAGGGAAAGAAGGAAGGAGGAGGGCAGAAAGAAGGGGAGAGGAGGAGGCCACGAGAGGGAGACAGACAGGGGAGGTTGGAATGAATTGCTCGTCCTGCCAGCTGGAAGGCTCGGCTCCCTGAAAGTTTTCATGGTGTCCTTTCGCTTGTCTTCTATCGGAGCGGACCCTCAAGGTGACTTCTGGCCCGCCCCACCGGCTCCGCGGCAGTGCACACGCCCCTTAGCCCCGGCACCGACCTGCCAGTCGGGCTCCCCGGATGTGGCTCGAGCGCTGTGCCCGGCTTCCCACCTGCTCTCCCGGGTCCGAAGGCGCCTCAAAGCCTTGTTCATCTAGGCTGCATCACATTGTTGCCAGGCTTCAAACCTCCGATTGCCACAAGTCTTACTGTATTTAACCAGCTTGTCTTGCTTTTGCCCAGTTCTTCTCTTAGATACTTTATTCTCTGCGTGGGTTTATTTCGGGTGACGCGCGCTGCTGCGTATCTCCCCTCGTAGCTTGGACCAGCCCGTGGGTTGCAGGTTATATATTTTTTTAATAGAATTTCTATTCTGACTGCCACCGACCCTCCGTTTTCTTTAAACTGGATTTATTTCAAAGATTTCCGGTGGAATGCACGTTCGCTAATCGCCACCCTCAGCCCCTGGCACGGAGCGTCCCAGGGAGTGCCCGGACCTCCTCGTCGCTTCAGTGGCTATCAGTCTGGGGCGGGAAGGCTGGCTGCAGTGCTATGGAGTGCTAGAGAGTGCCTAGGGAGTGCTAGAGAGTGCAGAGTGCCTAGGGAGTGCTAGAGCGCGCAGAGTGACTAGGGAGTGCTAGAGAGTGCAGAGTGACTAGTGAGTGCTAGTGAGTGCTAGTGAGTGCTAGAGAGTGCAGAGTGACTAGGGAGTGCTAGAGAGTGCAGAGTGACTAGGGAGTGCTAGAGAATGCAGAGTGACTAGTGAGTGCTAGGGACTGCAGAGAGACTGCTAGGGAGTGCTAGGGAGTGCAGAGTGACTGCAGAATGCTAGGGAGTGCAGAGTGGCTGCCGAGATTAACCTAATGGCAATGTAAATGACAATGCCATTTATTTATCTGTTTTCAAAACCAACACATAAATACAAATTTTGTCATTTACAATGCCAATAGCTCTAACTTTTCCAAAGGCGAAACCATTGCATTGTAAATGCTTGTTTTCAGTACTGATGTTAAAAGCTTTCCAGCACTTCAAGTCTCTCCTCAATCACCCTCTGGAAACTTCTTAGTGTTATCGTCGTCAACCCCCTAATGGCGAACCAGTATTACTTGCTGCGCAACATTGGGATTAAGCATTGTGCTATAATGTCTCCCTCCCAACAAATTGATGCATGTTTTGGCCACTTACTTTACCTACTGTATCAACGTTTGGACATCGTTTTTATCCATCTAAAGCCAATCTAGGTATTACCCTAGCTGCCTGGAATTATGTCTAGTTCCAGTAGTTTGCCTCATCCACAAATATCGTTCTCCTCATTTTATTGCCAATAAAGGTGCTCTTGAAACTGTTGGTAGTCCCGACTTTCCACCCCACCGTCACCCTCCGGCAAAACAACCTTTTCATATCGACTTTCACCTCAATGGCTTGAAAACCAATGTCATTCATACCTTAAATCACTTCATCCATTTCTATGCCGAATCACATAATGGCTGTTTACCATACTTCCTGCAGTTGTTAGCAAAGCATGTTGCACTATTTAGTATGTATCCCAAACTTCCACACCTGTCATTCCTAACCATGATTTTGCTACTATTCTCACCCACATTAATCTTCTGTTGTGTGCTTTTTTTTTTTTTTTATCACATCGAAAACCTTTTATCCTGGTAGTTTCACCCATATTGCTGAATCGCTTTGATCCACCCTAAAGTATGTTCCATGTCTCAAGTAGTGCAGTTGGGATTCGATGCCAAAAGTATCTCTTGCACCATTTTGCATTGCTGGTGCATGGTACCAATTGGATTCTCATTAACAAGTTTTTAAATGTACATGTGTGGGACATGTCCCTTATGCAGCGTAATTATATGGGATTTGGAAGGCAATCCATGTTAGTTTCTGGAAACAAGGTGAAGGGGAACAGGCCCGCAGCAAGCGACAAACCAAGAAATACTGAACGGTCACTGAATGGGGAAACAGCCATTACAATGTGCCCCTTACCATGCATAACTTTTACCGTGCATATGCCTTTACCATGAATTTTGTTGTAAAGGCATGAATAGTAGAGCCATATGTGTTGTAAAGGTAAGCGAATATATAATAGAGAAAATATTTTTATAAAGGGTTTAGGGTAATTCTAGGGTTTTGGGTGCATATGGATTTCTGGGTGGCATGGGTAAATTAGGGGGCGGTATGGGGTCGTAGGAAGGCGATGTGTATTTATAATATATATATATATATATATATATATATATATATATATATATACACACACACACACTTCTAAATATTTGTGTGAAAATAAACAAAATATATGCATATATTGAAACAGATGTATTCAAGAAAGGTGTTTGTACTGAACTTTTTTTGGCAAGGATGTGCCTTTACCATGCATGTTTTTATCACATGACTTTTACAGGAAAATATAAACCCTTTACTTATGTATATGTAGGGTTTATACTTACATGTGTTGTACAGGTCTATGCACTGTAAGTGTGGCAATGTTACATGTAAAATTGAGGGAGCGAAAATTGTTCAAAGTATGCCTTACCTAATTTCTTGAGTGGGAAGCTCCAGATGTGATTCGACAGGAAGGGTTCGATTGGGGCTATTGGAAACAAATGCTTTCCCAGATGTAAACACTAAGGGGGTTATTTACTACGTTTTTGAGCCGTGATTGTATCACTAAAGTGACTCAAAGCAGCACAATCTATTTTACCCTAATTTACTTTCATAACAGAAAAGTAACGTGAAGCAGCGCATTTCACTACTTCGCGTTACTTTGCGCCATGGGTGGGGTGGGGGCGTGCGTGCCAAGGGCAGTGCACGAACGTTCCCATGCAACCACTCAAGGTTTCTCAAGCTAAACCCACTTTACTAAACACAGTAGATTGGGTTCAGCGGGAGAAATGCTTTCATTTCTCCTTTCTTTCCGACGTTGCATGCATGCTGCACTGTGCAGCACGCATACAAGTCGGAAAAGCTTTCCCTCATGTCTAGGCATTGAATTTTGTACAGAAGGATACCCTTCCTGTACAAAATCTATGCTTCAATCACTCACCCTGGCGCTAAGGTGTCTGGGTGGCGCAAGATGAAAAGAGCAATCTCTTTGAAAACATGGCACTCTCCTGCTTCCTCCATGTCGGGGGCTGCGGTGCGTGAATTTTTCGTAAATCTCCCCCTAAATGATTACATCAGAGGTGCAAGGTCATCCAGCTGGGCTGCAAGCAGACACTTACCCGTAGATAGTGGAAAAGATGGCGAGAAGAACGTAACAAACTCTTCAATGTACGGTTGTGGTATGGTAAGACAAAGCTTGGAAAGGTCGGTAAAAGGCAAGGATGTCTTGAGTTATAAACAGCGAAATAAATTGTGGCTTCAATTCTTCTAAATGTAAAGTGGTGTGTCCTGAATTTGTGAGAGAATGGTCATGGATGGGCGACTAGTTTGTGTGAATAGATCCAATCCAAGGCATGTTCGAACACGCTTCTTCCAGTTAAGCAGAATCCTACTCTACTCGGTATGCTGCAGATGTTGAGAAAAATAAAGGTGCTACAAGTAGGGAAGGAGGGTGGCATATCCCCATCATGCTTTTTTCTTGTGCCAACAGGGTTGTGGTACTAAACCCAGTTGCATCCTCAACTTTCAGTATCTTGTTACTTGTGGATAAGGAACAAGCAATTCGTTAGTGTCTGCATCAGACACCTTCCTGACCTATAGTGGTCTGCAATTTTGAGTGTCCGCTTATACAGCGATAGAAAGAAAAAAAATAAGCAATGAAATGGTCACGTCTTTGAATGTTAGAGTTTAATATTTTTCGTGCAAACTCGTTTTGGTCTTTCCTTTTTGTAGCATTCGCTTGCAATATATACATAATTTACTAGTGTAAAGCTTACCAGAGCACTGCATATGGATTTTGCCAATACTTGTTTTGGGGGGGGAAAAAAGCTTTGAACCCTCAATTCCTCACCCACCGCAAAATAGAACAGAGAGCCCCAATGTGTCTACCCCGCAGACCTGAGGCATGGCAGGACGGCGCTATTTACACACTAGTACCTTTTTTTCTCCAAATAATGGCAGGATGCCAAATGTAGCTCGATACAGAATACACAATGCAGATGGACAGAAAATTGCAGATAGAGGGTAAAGTAAAAGAAAGAAAAGTGTATGGAGGGCATCAATTGGATAAGATGCATAGTCGTAACCGGGTGTAGATGGTGACGGGCAGCACGAGTAAGCCGAATCAGTGTAGCTAACACTAAAGCAAGACTGGGGGGTGGCGATAAGAGGCAGTAGATTGCAGCAACACGGAGAAAGTTACGCGCAATAGGATTGGTGGGAGAGAAACGCCCAGTCGATGCAGTAATCGGAACTACAACAACCCGAGTGAGTAGAGTACAGAAGAGACCAAAGCAGAAATGCGGGAAGCACGCTTAAACCAAAGGGGGTGGTGGGGGTGCGGGCGAAGAGGAGAAATTAGAGAAAGGAGTACAGAAACGGAAATAAAGGATATGTCGAGAAAGCAATTTAAGGTGCTTTTTAGAGTGAAGCAAATACTATCTCATGAGGGAAGGGGGGCGTGAAATGTATAAAGGCGCGATAGTAGGTTATGAAGAGTACGCGATATAAGGAAAGATGCCCCCAAAAATAATACGGCAGCGTTGGGCAGACCCAAGAGAAAATCAGAACGTGAAACAGGCAAACAAAATCAGAATGGTCAGGGTACAACACAAAGGTATCTGGTGAAAAGTGATGGAATATAAAGGCGACAAACGAGACATGGTGGTAGAAAAGAAACCGATTGAGACAAAGCGGTGCAGCGAAAATGAGCTACAATAGAAAATAGTGTACCATACAATGCGTGTCTGATAAAATTAAGCAATACATTAGGAAATTGCATATTAAAAAACATGTCATAAAAGTCGCAGCGCATGGACACAAGACACATTAAATGACACTATATTCTCGTAACTTTTAATTCCTCTCACGCTAGTAAGTTAGCTCTTTCGTGAAGAGTTGGGTGGCCCTTAAAAGGGCCTTTGGGTCTTTGTTTTAGCCGTTTTTCTCCGCGGGGTCTTTAGTACTCTTGGCTCTGCTGGGAGCTCTTCTTGCCTTTGCCCTTGCTCGGAGAGGGTGCAGCCGCCGCTGCGGTCTTCTTGGGCAGCAGCACGGCCTGGATGTTGGGCAGTACACCGCCCTGTGCGATGGTGACGCCGCCCAGCAGCTTGTTGAGCTCCTCGTCGTTGCGCACGGCCAGCTGCAGGTGGCGGGGGATGATGCGGGTTTTCTTGTTGTCGCGCGCCGCGTTACCGGCCAGCTCCAGGATCTCAGCCGTTAGGTACTCGAGGACGGCGGCCAGGTAGACGGGCGCGCCGGCGCCCACGCGCTCGGCGTAGTTGCCCTTGCGGAGCAAGCGATGAACACGGCCAACGGGAAACTGCAGGCCAGCGCGGGAGGAGCGGGTCTTGGACTTGGCGCGGGCCTTGCCACTGGTCTTGCCGCGTCCGGACATGATGACGATTCTGGGGCGAGGCTACGAAACTGAAGAAACCGACTGAAAATGGAGCTTTTTTTTTTACCAGCCTGTTTCTTGTCTTCTCCTGTCAGATACCTTCTGACAGTGGTGAGTTTTTGGATACCGAGGCAATAGCCTCATTACTCCATATTCGTTTGGAATTTTGTAGTCGCTGTTTAGGTTGTCTTATTGGTGTGTGACGCTTTGTCACAGTTGAGGTTGCATCACATGGTCAGCTCAGTGATGGGCCGCGGGTAGCGGTCAGTAGTGTTTGCAGAATTGTCAGCATGTTTCCTTCGAGAGTCTCGTCTTTGTCCGTGTAGATCCTTCTGTTAGTGTTGAGGTTTGGGTGCCTGCCGCGGCTAATGCCAGCCGGCAGTGAGCGGGTTTTAGGTGCTTGCCGAGGCTGTTATGCCATCAGGGCAGCGGTGAGTTTTGCGTATCTGCCGGCGTTTGCCTTCAGGCAGTAATGAGTTTTTGGATGCTGCGTTGCTGTTTCAGCTTCGCAAGGTTAGCGCTTCAATGGGACGCGGATAGCGGTCAAATGGGTTTGTAGCGATATCTGCAAGTTTCCGGATCAGTGGGTTTTCTTTTTGATCCAGTCCTTTGTAGAATGTCCTGTTGAGTTTGAGGAGATGGTCGTCCAGCATCTCGATGCCTAGGTCTCTGTGGAGGTCTGCTGTTCGTGTGAACATGGGAGCACCTGCTGCAATCCGTAAGGCCTTGCTCTGAAGTATTTGTAGGTCCTTCCGCAGCTGTGGGCGGCAGCCACTCCAAACTGGTGAAGCGTATGTCATAGTTGGTCGAATTATTGCGGTGATTACTCGCACCTTGCTCTGCATGGGCATCGACTTAGACTTCAGGAGTGGGTATAATGCAGCCAGTTTGGATGCTGCTTTCTGGCAGGTCTTCTCTATGTGGTTTCTCCAGCTGAGTTTAGAGTCCAGAGTCACCCCCAGGTAGGAGCTGCTGTTTTCCCATTTGACCTCATCCCCATTGAGGAGGATCTGTGGGTGTTTCCTGTTCAGCTTCCTGGTAAATAAGGTTGCTGTGGTTTTGCTTGTGTTCAGGGTGATCTGCCAGTCGCTGTACCATTCGGAGAGTCTGCAAAGCGATGCCTCCAGGTTCTTCGCCACTTCTTTGTCACTGAAGGATTGGGAGATGACTGCAACATCATCCGCGTAAAGGGCAAGATCAGTCTTCTTTAGGTCAGTGGGTATGTCGTTTGTGAATATGTTGAAGAGGAATGGTCCTAGGATTGACCCCTGAGGCACTCCAGCTAGAATTGGGCGCGGTGATGAACATTCTTCTCGCACCGCCACGTGAAAGGTCCGTTCTGTCAGGTAGCTGGTCAGCAACTTGACCAGGTAGCTGGGAAACTTGAGCTTGATAAGTTTGTAGAGCAGGCCCTCATGCCATACTCGGTCAAATGCTTTGGCTACATCCAGAAAGACTACTCCAGTAGACTTGTTGATGTTGAATCCGTGGCTGATGATGTCCACCACTCTGAGGAGTTGGTGATTTGTTGAGTGGTCTTTCCGGAACCCAAACTGTTCTTTGGCAAGTAGGTTGTTGCTTGTCGCGAAGTCAACGAGACGGGCAAGGATAACTTTTTCGAAGAGTTTTGATAGGCCAGATAGCAGACTTATGGGGCGGTAGTTTGCAGGGTCTCGCAGTGGTTTCCCAGCCTTGGGGAATACGACGACTCTTGCTTCTTTCCAGGCGTTTGGGAAATACTGGTGCTGCATGCACGCGTTAAATATCTCAGCAAGGTGATCCACTGCGTTATCTGGGAGCATCTTGATGGCTTGGTTGACTATTCCGTCCTTCCCTGGTGCCTTGCCGTTTTTCAGTGTTTTTGCCAGGGCCAGTAATTCGCCCATTGAGCATTCCTCAATGTGTGCAGTTTCTGTTTCCGGTGGGTGCTCCTGGTGATGCATGGCGACCTCTTGCTCAACTTCTGTTGCCAGTTTGCTTGCCTGGTTGGGCCTGAAGGATTCCTCCAGCGTGTCAGCGAAGACCTCAGCCTTATCCCTGTTGCTGCATGCCAGGTGAGTCTTCCCTTGGATCGGTGGGTTTGGTTCCTTCTTCCCAGTCAGGCGTCGGGTCATTCTCCAGAGAGAGTTGTCTGAGTCCTTTAGGTTAGCTGTAGCTGCTTCCCATTTTTCACCTCTGTGCTGGCTTATTTGTATCTTCAGCTGCCTTGTCAGCTCATTATACTTCTTCAGCAGGTCGGGGGTGCGGTTCCTCTGCCACTCTCTGCGGGCTCTGTTCTTTTCAGCTATTGACTGCTTGATGCCCTTTGGGAGATCGTAGATAGAGCATCGTTGGAGTTTCTGCTCTGGAGTGCTGCGCGCAATAGCTGTGTGGATTGAGGCTGTGAGGTGGTGGACTGCCTGGTCAATGTCTTCAATGCTGCGTAGGGGACCAGGGACCAGTGTCTCCTCCAGGCATCTCTTGTATAGGCACCAGTCCGCCTTCTTGAAGTTGTGCCTGGTGCCCTGTTGCTGGTCTTCAAGTACGTCTCCAACTGTGATCAACACTGGGTTGTGGTCGGATGTCAGCGCTGTTAGGGTTTCAAGCTCCATAGACTGGGAGAGATTCTTCATGACCACAATGTCCAGAACATCCGGTTTGTGCAGTGCAGATCCTGGATAGTGTGTTGGTTGAGTTGGGCCGGCCACTACGAAGTCCTCCTTCTTTGAGTGGGCAAGTAGGGCGTGTCCTTTGCTGTTTCCCGTCCGAGAGTTCCAGCATTTGTGCTTAGCATTGAGGTCACCTCCAATTAGTGTTGGGATGCTGGGGTCCAATAAAGCATCCAGGTCCTTTGGGGCTAGCTTGCCTGGGGGTGAGTAGGCAGCAATCAGCCGCAGCGGGCCTGCAGATGTCTGGATCTGTATGCCAGTTGCTTCAATGCTCCCGACTGGTGGTAGGGAGATCTCGTGGTGCTTCACTTTTGTGCTGACTATCACCGCTGTTCCTCCGCCCTTGGCTCCGGTGGTGCGATCTGTGCGGTATACCCTGTGGTTTGCTATGTTGAGCTTCTGGCTTCCTTGGAGGTGGGTCTCGGAAATAAGCGCTATATCCATGTCCATGGTTTCCATCAGGTGCAGGAGTTCTGCAGTTTTCTTCTGAATGCCATTAGCATTCCACATCACGAAGAGAGAGTTTCTTTTAGATTTTGCTGCCATTGCTGGTGTTTTCTTCGCCCTGGAAAAGTCCGGCGATAAGGTTCGCCACCATTGTCACCATTGGGTGGATGTTCAGGTCTGCGACTGTTTTTGCAATCTTCGCGATGAGTTCTTGCCAGTTGATGGCTGAGCCTAACTCACAGGATGGTGCTGGGGTGGTCGCTGATGCTGGGGCGGTAGGTGATGCTGGGGCGGTAGGTGGCGCTGGGCTGTCCTGCTTGGGTTTAGTTGTGTCTGCGTATGATCTTCCATCCACACGCGCGCTGCTATGGCTGTTGGTTGGATTTCCATTTGGGATCCTGTGTGCCATTGCGGGTCTGTGAGTATTCCTTGGCCCCTGACCCGTCGTTGTCGAGTGTGGGGAAGTCGTTTGTGGTTGTGGGGGTTGGCGCTGGCCTTCCTTCTTTGCCTTCTGGAGGTAGGGGCAGCCGCGGTAGCTTGCTGGATGTGGTCCTGCGCAGTTGGCGCATTTTGCTGGTTCGGTTTCCCGGTTCCTAGTGCATTGGTTGGAGGTGTGCTCTCCTCCACAGCGTACGCACTTTGGCTTCTGCTTGCAGAAGGCAGAGGTGTGCCCCAAGCGCTGGCAGTTGTAACACATGATTGGTCCTCGTTTCCCTCTAGGTGCTTCTGTGGTGATGACGCAGCCGCAGAGACGTGTGACTCCCGAGAGGTCAGCTGGCTTCCCATCGTGGCTCGCTGACAGGGTCACAACGAAGAGGGGAAATTTCTTGTTCTTATCCGCTGGAGAGGTAATCTGCGCAATATTTTTGACTGGAAGGCCTAGGTCAGATAAATCCCCAGAGATGTGTTCAAGCGATGCGTTTGTTGGGAGCCCCCGTATTACAAAGCGCTGGGCTTTTGCAGTGGTCATTGGGAAGGTGTAATACTCCATTTTCTGGGCGGTAAATATGTCGGTCAAGCACCTGTAGTCCTCTGGGGTGGTGAGCATGATCTTGGCATGGTCCTGCCTGGGCTTGATTGTGTAGGGGGAGGCGCAGTATTCATCCAGTATCCCCACCAGGGCCTTGTGGGTGGTTAGGTTCTTCAGGATGATGGGTGGGATCCTTAGTCGCTTGGTGGGGGCTGGAGAGGTCTCAGGTTCAGTAGCATTGGGGTCTTGCAGGGGGGCGTCCCTGTCCTGGATGTTTCCGAGAGCCATATAACGGTTTGAGGTTGGAACTGCGCTTTCTGCAGGGGGAGGGCGGGCAAGCTTTGATGCTTTCTCTGGTGATGTTGGGCACGAGTCACGTCCCCTCTTCGCTTTAATCTGCCATTGCCCGTCATCTTCGGTGGCAGAGCTGGGTTGAGCCATGTCGGCCTCCATGATCAATTGGTGCAGTTGGGTGGGGGAGGTAAGGCGTGGCCCTTCTCCTTCCCCTCTTTGGCGCGCAGCCTGGCCCCGGTCAAGCCAGGGAGACGCAGGCCCAGCGCCTTAGAGGAGCGGGAGGGAGGGCAGAGCGGGCTGGGCCGAGTATCGATGAGCGAGATAAATCAAGTAAAGCGCGGCTAACTAGGCTGTATTCGGAGTGTTAAAATCAGTCAAGCAGTGAAAATTTTAAGCAGGCAAGCAGAGCGCAGGCGAGCAAATTGGAATCTGAAAAGTAAAATCAAATCAATCTGGCAGTGGAATGATTCTACAAGCAGAGCGCAGCAATTACAATTACAAGGCGCAAACTGTAATTATTATCACGTTTTGGAAATGGATTGAACACAGTGCAGCAATGCAAAATTGCAATCAGAGCGCAGCAATTACAAAGTAAGGAAATTAGTCAGTCAGGCAGGGCTCAGCAAGTCAAATTGCAATCAGTAGCAGCAGAAGTAACAAGCAACAAGCAGAGCGAGGAAAAACGAAATTCAGTGTAAAGCTGTTAAAGTAATGAAAAAGGCCAGATCTACCACAAAGGATAGAAAATGGCGCCTACTGCGTTTCTGGAATCAGCTGATGCAGTCGTCCGTGGTCGGCTCGGCAAATCCACTGGTCAGATCAAGTCCTCTGGGGGCCGTCTCGATCCAGGAAGCAAATGGCGGCAAATGGCGGCCGGGGCGCAGCTCCGACGTCCGAGCACCCACGAGAGGCTAGCTGGGTAGGGGCAACCACTTCTCCGTCCCCTCCTTAGTGCGCAGCCTGGCCCCGGACAAGCCAGGGAGCGCAGGCCCAGCCCCTTGGAGGAGTGGGGAGAGAGCGTGGAGCGAGGAGCGAGGGGAGGGGGAGAGCCCTAATCAGGGGCTGCCATCAGCGTTGACGATCGTCACAGAACTCTGTCATCAATCCAATCTGGAGCTTTGCCGCTCTCCTGCCGGTATATATGCGAATCGTCTCACGGCTGATGACCAATGGGGAAGGGTGTAATGTCGATAGGCGGAGACTAGCCGCCCCCTAACCACTCGCGTGCCATTGTGCTAAGGATGTGATACATACTGACCAATCAGCCCGCGCATTTTCTGCGCAGCCATTGAGAAGAAGTCAGTTAGTGATTGGGTGTTCATCTCAGCCACCGAAAATGCTCCCGGAAATGTTTTCAAGCGCGATATCCCCTAGCCAATCGGCAGTTAGCGCGCGAATATTTAAATAAATAAAAAAAGTAGACGGATAGCAAATCTATTCGAGCGAGGCGCCAAAATGAGCGCGCAGATTTCGGGGTGGGGGAGGGGAAATGTACATTCTTAATTGATTACCTAGTTTGTATCAACTATATAATCGCGCACCCACGCATTTGGAGAGCCCTCGCTTTTTACACACCGGTTTACGGCGTGTTTCATGTAACGCCGCTTTCAACACTGACTTTTTACATTTTACTTTATTTACCCTATAAAGTGTTAGCGCGACCCCTTCCTTTAACACGTGTCCTTTGATGGGGGTATACACGATAGGGTTCAAGATACACTAGTCTCAAACCATTGACGTGCGGATGAGCACATTGGATGCGGCTGAATGGCCGACTTTAAAACCGGGGCACAAAATTCTGTGATTCTGGGCAAATCACTTAATCTCTCGTGCCTAAAAATGAATGTGTCCGTCTGTAACGCAACTGGTGCTCAATTAACTCGCTCGGATACCTCTGGGTCGAGATTGTGCAATATAAAATTCCAAAAATATTATGTATAAAACAGAGTAGCGTTTCCTCAAAGAAGCGCCAATAGACCCGATTTCCGGCTCCCTCGTAAATCGAACGCGGACCCTTTCGATGCAACGTTGACGGGGGGATCTTCACTTCAAATTTCTTTCGGGGGAAGTGGTTTAGCGGCGATACCCTTCATGCTCGCTCTAGTCCATGTGCGAGGTGGCTTTTCATCCGCCTATTAAGCAACATGAGGGGGTTCCCTTCCTACTACCCCACAAGGCAGTTTAAATGCGTGGTATCTTACAACACGTCCCTTCTTCTGCCCAATTTAAAGCAGTGTGCTTCGCAGGGGCGGCTGGTGACATTTGAAAGTGGTGAGGCGTAAACTAATTTGCATATTGCAGCGAGTGAGCCCGAACCACCTTGCATCCATCCATACATCATTCATGCATCCACCCTGCATCCATACATCATTCATTCATGCATCCAACCATCATGCATTCACCCATCATGCATGCATCCATGCATCCATCATTCATGCATCCACCCACCCATCATCATTCATTCATCCACCCATTATCACCCATCCATCCTGCATCCATCATTCATGCATCCACCCATCCATCATGCATGCATCCATCCACCAATCATTATTGCACCCACCCTGCATCCATCATTCATGTATTTTTATGACCATATAACTTGCACACAGCTTGTCAGTTTTCACACCTTAGTCGGAACATCATTTTTATTTGTTTTTTAAAACATCTATTTATTTAACACCAAAGTCATGTATACATTTTTATGGCTCGATAAGAGGCTTGAACCTGGTTTCACAGCACCAAAGTCGGCCGCGCTAACCGTCAGACCACATCCTCTCCCCTTTGGTGTGGTCCTTCAGTTTTGATGGTACATATTCACACCAAAGTCATGTATCCATTTTTACAACTTCACACCAAAATCGGAACATACATTTTGAGCCCAAAGTCATGTATACATTTCTACAACTTCACACCAAAATGGGAATCCCCGCTTTCTCCCATACAAGCTCATTTTGTAATGCGCTGATAGTCACTGAAGAGGGCAGCGTCTGATGCTGCTTGGGAGGCAGAAGCGAACCCCCCTCCCCCTCCCCACACACACACACAGTGTGACATATGTTTGTACTTGTACGGTTTGTACTATGTTACGGTAGCGGATGGTGCGAAGTCACACAGTGATTGGCCTGCACGTAGACCACTGGACCAGCTAATCCTGGCGCTGCATTCAGCGCCAGGATTGGCTAGGGGGGCACCATGACCGCTCGACCAGTCCCCTTTAGAACCCCGGGGGCTGCGGCCCGCCCCCTGGTCCTCTCTCTAAGGGGGACTTCAGCAGGGAAACTATCTGCTCATGTTCGGGCTAGTTTCTGCCCAAACATTCACTTGCGCAGTACTGCTGCAGCTGAGTGGACTGTCACTCAAGCTGCAGCATGCCCCCCCCAAAGGGAAAGTCGGGTGTCTCTCGGATTCCCGGCCGGCGGGTAGCGCGATCATTCTATATTTTTATTTTTATTTCAGTGACGACGCGACGGTGCAGTGGGTCCATGGGGCTTAGTAGGGCTACACCCCTACACCCCAATGGACGCACCGTGCCTGGTGCTTCGGCGTGCTACTCCCAACACCGAGACTGTGTAAAACTTCACTCGAAGCAATGTGGGAAACTTTCCTTCAACGTTTTACCCGAAGCAATTTGTTAGGGCCCATCTAAGCAATGTTTTGTGTAAGTAACACTGATGGAGCAAGGATTCGCACGTAAAGCGACTTGCTTGTATCAAGAACCTCAAATAATGTTAATAAAATATAATCAACCTGTTCGTGTTACTAATATTGCACATTTTACATTACACGGGGTGTCCCCAGTGACGCTTGCTTATGTGTTTACTCATCCTAAAACGCTTGCCACTAAAATGGCTGCTGCTACGCGGGAATTTCTTCTGCGCATGCGTCGGTCATACCCATGTGACGTGACGTACTCGCAGTTCTGGTGGGAATCCTTTGCACTTGCGCATTAGCAATAAGATGGCTGATTTATGTTCTCACACGCCGAAGCTTGCACTGCAGCTTTCCTCTATGCTGTTTGTCTGCACTAATCCTAATGCTATAGTTATTATAAAGTAATGGAAGTTATATAGGGATTCCTGGTATACAGTGTACGCTTTTATTTCTGTTCTAAATTGTTTTCATTTACTTTTCATGTATCGAATCTTTTGGGCCTGGGAGGTGCTTACTACTCCATCTTTGAAGTCCCTACTGCGCATGTCACCCTGGCAGAGGGAAGAAAACCTTGTACCAGTGGAACCCAGCCAGCTGGCTGCCACAGCCAAGATGCTCCTGGGAACCGACCTGTGACCCAGCAAGATGAAGCTGAACTGTACTGCAGTTGTAAGAATTGTATATAAAAATTGTATTCTCCATTGTTCCGTGTAGAAAGCATGTCATGGGAACCCCAAAATCAATAGGCGGTCCGAAAAAAGATGTAAATTAGGGCTTGAGAAAGTCAAATCCTAGTTGGTGTGATGACCTGTCCTTACTTTTGACCAATCGAAATTGGGGATTCTTACATTAGCAACATTTGGGGGGGTGGTACACTGACCCGAAAACAGTATAACTAGCCTAGGTTTAGCTAGAGAAATTGTCCGACTTGTCCGAATAGCTGACCAGTCACTGACCCAACGCACTCAATACCTGATCCAGAAACAGAGGTGCTGTGGAGCACTCTGTCCGACTGACTCACAGACCCATTCGGGATTTTGAGAACCTCAAGTGCTGGCGGAGCTCTTTGCTGGGGAATTCGAGAACCCAATAGGGGTTTTGACTGATAGCTGCAGAGAGGGAGTAGCGCAGGCTTTGCAACTGATCTGCGGGTGCTGGTCTTACCTTGTGATCCTGTCCTGATCCTAATCTGGTTTTCCTGTCCTGGGTTTCCATTCTGCACCTGCTGGCCTACTGGCGACCGTATTTCTTTGGGGTTTCTCCTGTCCTTAACTGACCCGTGGCCAGGGTTGGTCTCCACACTGTTCTAGGTAAATATAACTCTGAGGGAACCTATTTTGCATTCTTTATTTCTTTGCTTTTAATAAAATTGTACTTGCGCATTGTTCCTTTTCTTACTCTCCCTGTGCTGACCAATGATAAAGTCCTACATTTTAGTTGGTATACTAGCATGTTCCATTCTTCCCCATCCCATTAGTACATTCATACCTACAGTTCATGAAATATAGATGTTCCTTTTCTTTACCCATTCCTTTAGTTGATTTAATGTGGGTACTCTGAAGTATATAGTGTGTTCCATTTTTTCCTTCCCTATAGCTACATTTTTCCTTTGCATCTTCTATAGATTTATTAAAGTTCTCCTGCCTGCCCACGTTGAGGGTTATTCAATCTGTGACATTCTAGCATGTTCCTTATTTATCCTGTCCTTTAGTTACTCCACATCTAAATTCCTGAGAATTCTTACTAGCATGTTCCCTGTTCTTATCTTCCCTTTAGGCTTCTAAATGGTTGGTCTTATTATTTTCTTACACGGATATACCCTTTTTATGATGTTGGTTATTGATAGCTTGCTCACTGTTAATTTTCTGCTTGCTGAGATTGATGAAGATTAGATAAAGTTTTTTCCAAAACTTCCTGAGTCTGTGGTTATTACAAAGAGTGCAAATATAATAAATGATAGCGTATTTTGTGGCTGCTTATCTTTTACAGCTAGCTCCCTGATCCATTGTGGTCATTAGGTACCCGTAACGTGGATTGGTAAGTCGGGTACATTGGTAATACATAGGAAGGAACTGGGTTACTGGTAGTAGAGTGTAAGGTTACCCGATTAATAAATATGGTGAATTGAATTTAAGAGCCCAAATGTGCATATGGTAAAAATTATAGTCGGGTGACCTGCGCGCTCTATCAACACCCCTTCCCCAGCAGTGTGTGCGTCTGAGGCACCCTCTTCTAACTCCCCACAGCGATTTCGAGGCGCGATTCGGCTTAACGGCTAGGGGCGGCCAGCTTTGAAGCAGGGAAACCAGGTTTGAGTCAGGCGGGAGACCCAGCCAAACATCTTGTGATTTTGGGTAATATCACCTAATCTCCCCGTGCCTAAGAATGGATAAATAAATGTGTTTGTCTGTAATGTGGCTGATAGATACCCCAAGTTTGGGTCGTTTTCGCGTTATATAACACTGCACACACAACAAAATTACCGCGCGCACTTTTTAGGGCTCGACCTCTGGCAATGCGCATGCGCATTGCAGATGTCGAGACATATTGGGGCTTATCCAAAGCTTAACCAAAGGGGCGATTTGATGCTGTGCCCGTGAAAAAAGCGTGTGCACGCATCAAAGCCACCAGCCTCCCCCCCACAAGCTTCCCCCAGCGTGCGCTCTGGCATTTCTCCTCCCCTAATTATTGACTGCCCACGGTCGGCCGGCACATCAAAGGCTGCTGCTCCCCGTGCGTCTCGTCACCCTTACTCTCACCTAATGCTCCCATTCGCCCCTCCTTTTGCTAGTGTTCTAAAACTACCAGTAGTAATCATTACAGAGGTAGTTCCATATGTAGTAGAATCACATAAGTCGACTGCCAATTTAGAAAGTGCAATATGTAGCTCAGATCGAGTTAATCCGTTATTCCTTTTGGCACACATCATTTTGGGGAATGAGGAATGTGTTGCCTGAGTTGGACGCCAAGCTGAGTGTTAAAGAAAATGTGTCGCAAATTTGGAAACAAAGTAATTCATGCTTTTTATTGTGCCATGCACTCAGTTGTTAGTGTATAATAGAAGCTATTTCTTCTTTGTGTCTGTCTTTGGTTATTTTCATCGCGGTGACTAGTAAGTAGGATTGTTGTGTTGCCTTCCTCCAGTCTGAAGCCATCACACACTTAGGACTGTGTGAACAGCTGTCTGTCCCAATCAGTGGCACAGAACATTCTAGGCATGAAAGTGCCTTCCTATCTTAAATGTTTTGTTGAATTAAATAGCTTTTCTGTGGCCTAAATTTAATCGTCCACGTGATGTACTTCACCCTGTGTTATAAAATGTTCTTATTTACCTGGTGTTTTATCATGACAGATTTTCTGGTTTTCCACACAATAGTCTATTATTTTGCAAGAATCCTAGTTAAGGGACAAGTCAAACAGATCGAAGCACAAGCTTCAGTTAATAACGGCAACACGTCAATGGCACAGACATCACAATCACTTGCATCACAGAAACAGCTTGAGCGAATGAAAGACTATGTATACCCATGACTGAAGGGCGCTGAGCTAGTGTGGAAGCCGCGCAATCTCTGATCCTGTAGCACCATTTCACAGTGCCATTTTCCCACCCACCCAGCCTTTCGCTGACCCACCCACCCTCCCTTTTGCAGACCCACCCTCCCTTTCGCGGACCCACCCTCGCATCTTTTCACCCACCCACGCATCTTTTAACCCTCCCACGCTTCTTTTCACCCACCCCGAATCCATCCATCCATTATCCTTTCATCTATCTAAGCATCCTTTCATCCATCCATCCAAACATCCTTTCATCCATCCAAGCATCCTTTCGTCCATCCAAGCATCCTTTCATCCATCCAAGCATCCTTTCATCCATGCACCCATGCATTCTTTATCCAATCCACCCATTAACTTGTTCTTTCTCCCAGCCACGAATCCTTGCACCCATCTTTCCTGGTAATCATTCATCTTTCTTTCCCTTTTCTGTCATTCCATCTCTCTTCATGCGGTTTTATCTCGTGAGTTGCGGACAGAAGAGGCCGTTAGAGCCGCGCCCCTGCGGTAGCTGCTAAAGCGGGAGGTTTCAGCACGCCCCTGGACAGATTTGCCTGGTACCAGTGATTTATCACATGTACTTGTTGCCTCAGCCTGGTTTGGCAGCTCAGCCGCGCTGTTTTCATCAGAAGGGTGCAGCACGCTGGGTCTTTACTCTTTTCGAACACAACGCTGAAGTTTGACTGCAGCGAGACCCTCTATCCAACGCTGAGTAAATGTTGGTGTTTCTTACACATGCTCCGCCATTGCCAATTACTAAATTGTGGCCAGAATTAATTGAGGCGTTAATTATAGCAACCGCTTAGCAGTTTAGTCTGGTGGAATCGCAGTGGGTGTTGCACGTGATGCCTCCCAAGCCTTCGTCGAAGACTATCTCAGCTCAGCTGGAGGCTGGTCCCCATCCCTGCAGCTCTGGGTGCGGCGAGGTCTTACACCCTTTGCTGTAGGACGCATGTCCACTCTGCAAAACCACAGCGAGCTTTTACTCTATTTTATCGGTTTAAAAACGGTTATATTCAGAATTTCAAGCTAGTACATCACATCATTACGAAAAAGCTGCAATGGATCGAAAAATTTGCAGCAACATTTTTGGATCCACTCCATCCATCCATCCCCCCACTCCATACATCCATCCCCCCACTCCATCCATCCATCCATCCATCCCACTCCATCCATCCATCCCCCCACTCCATCCATCCATCCCCCCCACTCCATCCATCCATCCAACTCCATCCACCCACCCCCCCACTCCATCCATCCATCCCACTCCATCTATCCCCCCACTCCATCCATCTATCCCCCCACTCCATCCATCCCACTCCATCCATCCATCCATCCCCCCACTCTATCCATCCCACTCCATCCATCCCCCCACTCCATCCATCCCCCCACTCCATCCATCCATCCCCCACTCCATCCATTCATCCCCCCACTCCATCCATCCCCCAACTCCATCCATCCATCCCCCCCACTCCATCCATCCATCCCACTCCATCCATCCACCCCCCCACTCCATCCATCCATCCATCCATCCCCCCACTCCATCCATCCATCCATCCATCCCACTCCATCCATCCCACTCCATCCATTCTTCCCCCACTCCATCCATCCATCCCCCACTCAATCCATCCATCCATCCATCCATCCCCCCACTCCATCCATCCATCCCCCCACTCCATCCAACCATCCATCCCCCCACTCCATCCATCCCCCCACTCCATCCAACCCCCCCACTCCATCCATCCCCTCACTCCATCCATCCCCCCACTCCATCCATCCATCCCCCCACTCCATCCATCCATCCCCGCACTCCATCCATCCATCCCCGCACTCCATCCATCCATCCATTCACCGACTCCATCCATCCCTCCCTGCCCCACACTCCATCCCTCCCCCGCCCCACACTCCATCCCTCCCCCGCCCCACACTTCATCCCTCCCCCGCCCCACACTCCATCCCTCCCCCGCCGCACACTCCATCCCTCCCCGCTCCACACTCCCTCCCCCGCCCCACACTCCATCCCTCACCCACACTCCATCCCTCGCCCACACTCCATCCCTCGCCCACACTCCATCCCTCGCCCACACTCCATCCCTCGCCCTCTTGCCCTGCCTCTATCTTTCGCCCTCCCTCTATCTATCTTTCGCGCTCCTTCTATCTATCTATCGCCCTCCCTCTATCTATCTATCGCATCACCACAGCATCACTCAGGGGCACCACAACATCACTATGCGCTACCAGAGCATCACAGAACGCCACAGCATCACTCGTCGCCGCCACAACATCATTCAGAGCCACCACAGCATCAATCTGTCCAACCATTCAACAACAACTGATTCAAATATGTTCTCTCAATGTTTCAAACTTTATTACAAATGTCACAAAAAAATGTTAATATTTCACTTCTGTTCTTGTATTTTCATCACAATAAAATACACTAAACATAATCTTCCAAAAAGTTATTTGCAAAAGTTTAAGCTATTGCCATTATAAATTACAATAACTTTTTTTTAAGTATTAAATATTGAAAAAAATACAACCCATTGTTATTTTTATTATTAATACATCTAAGTCATGTAAATACAACACATATTGCATTACAAATGCTATAGGTGTCACGTTTGCAAAAGTTAACACTATTGGCATTGTAAATGACAAAGTTATTAATTTCGCTATTTTCAAAACAAAAACATAAATAAAAAATGTGTCATTTACAATACTAATACCTCTAACTTTACTAATGCGAGCCCTATTGCATTGCAAATGCTTGTTTGAAAATCCGATGACTCAACTGACTGGAGTGGAGGCGTGGCAGACGAAGGGCGAGGGAAAAAGACAAAAGCCACTTTTGGGGGCGGAGATGCCGGAGAGCTGTACGCTCAAGGAAAAGAGCGAGCAGAGCAGTGAGCGCAGCTAGGCTTTTAAACCTAAACTGGGGGCAGGGAAAAAATATACACATATATTTTTTGCAGTTTTATATAGCACGAACTCGACCTAAAGTTTTCGGAGCACTTTACATGAGCACCAGTTGCATTATCGAAAAGTGGCGTAGTGTGGGGGTGGGGGAGTGAAGCGAAAGGTGTGTGGATGCGTGGTTAAACAAAGGAACATACTAAGGCTATGGAGAACAAGCATTCATAGGTCTTGGGTTAATTAAGTTCGAGCTATTGGCATTGCTAAATATTGCAACACCAACTGCAACAAAAGTCTATAAATTATAGTCCCAAAAAATGTGTATTTATGTTTGTGGCAATGGTGGCATGCTGCGCTTTAGATGAATATGTTTAAAAGTAAAATGTGCCATACTGCGATTGCTACAATAGTTAATTGTGGATGCGTTAACAATTGATATGTGCACTGATGGCTGGTGGTGTGTGTGCCTGTAGAAATTGTGCACTGATGGCTGGTGGTGTGTGTGCCTGCTAGAAGCGTGCACTGCCGGCTGGTGGTGTGTGTGTCTGGTGGAAGCGTGCATTGACGGCTGGTGGTGTGTGTGGCTGGTGAAAGCATCCACTGACAGCTGGTGGTGTGTGTGTGTGTATGCCTGGTGAAAGCATGTGCTGACGTAAGGTGGTGTGTGCCTGATGGAAGCATGGACTAACGGCTGGTGGTGTTTGGGCCTGGTTAAAGTGTGCACTGACGACTGATGGTGTTTGTGCCTGGTGAAAGTGTGCACTGATGGTGTGGTTGTGTGTGCTTTCTTTACTTAAATAGCTATCTTGAAAAACAAGATGCTCCTTAAAACAGCATACATGAAATATAAGGGTGCTTAACTTGGCAAAACCAACAAGCATGGGAAGTGAGGACAGCGCACATTTAAGAAATTAATCCACTCAGAACCATAGTCGGCAAACTCCCGAAGATGCATTTGACGGTGTGACCATAAAGTACAAAACTGTTCGATTACAGCGTGTTACAAAATTATTATTTGACTTGGAAGTCACCGAGCCCGCTTTATTTACCACCATATATTAATGTAGTTGGCTACGATATGGTGCGCGCCTCATACCACGTCACTGTCACACCACTTTCCACAGACGCAAACACACACAATATGAAAACAAGTCACATGAAACATACCTACATATTAGTGACCTCAATCTTTTTCCTGCACTTTTTATGGTTCGTCCACAATGTTCCGATGAAGACCTCTATAAAATTTTAGTGGGGTTGAAACATAGATGAATCTCAGTTTTTGATGTGGATTAAAATACTTATTGTAGAGTGAACGATGTTTAACCCTGAAAAATTGGCCCTGACTAAAATCGAATACGATAGACAATAACTGTTTCTTGAGGGTTGCTCTATTTCACTTCCAATCACTCTTTTCGCAACTCATGTTCAGTGCACTGTTTCACATTTTGGAGCATCCTTCCATGACTTAGATGTCATTTTCTTCAGTAGTGGCATTCGAACACATGACTGCGAGTTCCAATATGTTCTTTTGAATAGGTTTCCTTTTGGGAATATATTCATGAATTTCCCTTGCAAGATGAAAGTATTGTATTGAATGATTGCAAAGGAACCGTTGTTTTGTTTTTATTTTTTCGTTGTGGTTGGCAGCAAAGATGATATAATGGGAAGTATTGTTGGCTACTATGGTGGTTGGCAGGCATTGGTAGGAAATACGAGTGATCCCAAGAAAAAGTCTCACCTCTTAGACACTGAGAATGAATAACCCTAGATGCCAGGGCCTAGCCACAAGTGCTTCCTGTGTATACTGGTGAGTTGCAGGCTGGTTGGTAATTGGCAAGGTTGGTATTGTAAATGACAACTGCAGTAGTAAGGCTGGCACGCACTGTTGGGATGTGAATGCGGTGAGGCAGCACGAACAAAGGTAGGGTGGGTGGGAGTGAGGCAGCATGGACAAAGGGAGTGTGTGTTAGGCAGCATGGATGAAAGGAGGGTGGGTGGGGGTGAGGCAGCATGGACAAATGAGAGGCAGCACAGACGAGAGGGTGGGTGGTTGGGTGCGAGGCAGTACGGACGACAGGAGGGTGGGTGCGATGCAGCACGGACGACGGGAGGGTGGGTGCGATGCAGCCCTGATGACTGGAGGGTGGGTGCAATGCAGCAAAGACGACGGGAGGGTGGGTGCGCTGCTAGGCAGCACGGACGATGGGAGGGTGGGTGTGAGGCAGCAGAGACGATGGGAGGGTGGGTGCGATGCGAGGCAGCAGAGACGATGGGAGGGTGGGTGCGATGCTAGGCTGCACAGATGACTGGTTGTGAGGCAGCACGGATGACGGGAGGGAGGGTAGTGGGGTCGAGGCAGCATAGACAACGGGAGGGAGGGTAGTGGGGTCGAGGCAGCATGGACGACGGGAGGGAGGGTGGGTGCGATGCAGCCTGGACGGGGGGAGGGTGCGATGCGAGGCAGCACAGACGATGGGAGGGTGGGTGTTTGGGTGCGAGGCAACACGGATGACTTGGGTGCGAGGCAGCACGGACAAAGGGAGGAAGGGTAGTTGGGGTCGAGGCAGCACGGACGGATGGCGCGAGGCAGCATGGACGGGAGGGTGGGTGGGTGGGCGCGTGCAGCATGGACGGGAGGGTGGGTGGGTGAGCGCGAGGCAGCATTGATGGGAGGGTGGGTGGACTTGTTATGTTATGCTGGTTTTTTTATAGCGCACGGCTACTCAAAGAGTGTCCCGGCGCTTTGGTTGCAGACCTATCTCATAACACAACAAGAAAAAAAGAAGATACAGAGAAGAGAGAGAAACAAAACCCAGGGCGCAGCTAAGAGGTGAAAAGCCAAGTTTTAAGCCCTTTCCTAAAAGCCAGTAGGTTAGACGTGCTGCGTAGCACCACTGGCAGCGTGTTCCAGAGCTGGGGGGCTAGCAATCTGAAGGAACGGCCCTCCGGTCCTTGCAAGGCAGCATGGACCGGAGGGTGGACCTGCGAGGCAGCATGGAATTGGACTTGCGAGGCAGCATGGGCGGGAGGGTGGGTGGGTGGACTTGCGAGGCAGCATTGATGGGAGGGTGGGTGGGTGGACTTGCGAGGCAGCATGGACGGGAGGGTGGGTGGACTTGTGAGGCAGCATGGACGGGAGGGTGGACTTGCGAGGCAGCATGGACGGGAGGGTGAGTGGGTGGGTGGACTTGCGAGGCAGCATGGACGGGAGGGTGGGTGTATAGACTTGTGAGGCAGCATGGACGGGAGGGTGGGTGGACTTGCGAGGCAGCATGGAAGGGAGGGTGGGTGGATGGACTGGCAAGGCAGCATGGACGGGAGGGTGGGTGGGTGGGCGCGAGGCAGCATGGAGGGGAGGGTGAGTGGGCGCGAGGCAGCATGGATGACGGGAAGGTGGGTGGGTTTGAGGCAGCATGGACGACGGGAGGGAGGAAGGGTGGGTTCGAGGCAGCATGGACGACGGGAGGGTGGGTGCGAGGCAGCATGGACGACGGGAGGGAGGGTGTTCGGATGCGAGGCAACATGGACGAAGGCAGTGTGGGTGGATGCGAGGCAGCACTGACGAACAGTGGGAGGGTGCGAGGCAGCATGGATGACGGGAGGGTGGGTACGAGGCAGCATGGACTTGTGGGCAGCATGGACGGGCACGAGGCAGCATGGGCGGGTGGGTGCGATGCGAGGCAGCACAGACGATGGGAGGGTGGGTGTTTGGGTGCGAGGCAACACGGATGACTGGTTGTGAGGTAGCATGGTCAAAGGGAGGGAGGGTAGTGGGGTTGAGGCAGCATGGACGACGGGAGGGAGGGAGGGTGGGTGCGAGGCAGCATGGACTTGCGAGGCAGCATGGACGGGCACGAGGCAGCATGGGTGGGTGGGTGCGATGCGAGGCAGCACAGACGATGGGAGGGTGGGTGTTTGGGTGCGAGGCAACACGAATGACTGGTTGTGAGGCAGCACGGACAAAGGGATGGAGGGTAATGGGGTCGAGGCAGCATGGACGATGGGAGGGAGGGTGGGTGCGAGGCAGCATGGACGATGGGAGGGAGGGTTGGTGCGAGGCAGCATGGACGATGGGAGGGAGGGTGCGAATCGAGGCAGCACAGACGTTGGGAGGGTGGGTGTTTGGGTGCGAGGCAAAATGGATGACTTTGGTGCAAGGCAGCACGGGCAAAGGGAGGGAGGTAGTTGGGGTCGAGGCAGCACCGAGCAAGGCAGTGTGGGTGGATGCGAGGCAGCACTGACGAACAGTGGAAGGGTGCGAGGCAGCATGGACGACGGGCGGGAGGGAGGGTGCGAGGCAGCATGGACTTGCGAGGCAGCATGGGCGGGTGGGTGCGATGCGAGGCAGCACAGACGATGGGAGGGTGGGTGTTTGGGTGCGAGGCAACACAGATGACTTTGGTGCGAGGCAGCACGGACAAAGGGAGGGAGGGTAGTTGGGGCTGAGGCAGCACAGACAAAGGCAGTGTGGGTGGATGCGAGGCAGCACTGACGAACAGTGGGAGGGTGCGAGGCAGCATGGACTTGCGAGGCAGTATGGACGACGGGAGGGTGGGTGGGCGCGATAATTGAAGATATATGGCCTCTGGTGCGCATAACAGACACCAATAGGCAGTGGGCGGAGCTACGCAACCCCCCATGACCTATTGCGTGTTCTGTTTTAAAAAAACACGCACGCAAAGGCCAATGAAAATGGACCAAGGAAATAACACGCACGAGCTGCGTGGAATTTCCAGGTCCATTTTCTAAACCCCGGGAAAAGGACTCTCGCTGCGCGACACTGCATGCGCAGTGTACGCTAGGCCCGAGACCTAAAAATAGGCAATTGGATCAGCAAGGCAGGGAGAAGCAAACCTAAACTATGAGGGTGGGTTATCCTTCTGCTGTTTACTGTGTGTATGTAAAGCACTCTGATACTTACGGGTCAAACTAGCGCTATACAAAACTTTTAAAATAAAAATAAGGGGTCGCAGGAGAAGGAGAGATTTTGGTCTGACGGCTAGACGGCTGACTTTGATCTGGGAGCCAAGGTTCGAGCCTCGGGGTCCAGTCCACATCCTGTGATTCTGGGCAAAATCACTTAATCTCCCCATGCCTACCAAAAATGTTTTAAAACAAAAATGAATGCGTCTTTATGTAATGTAACCGGTGCTTTGTAAAGAGCTCCAATACCTTTGTGTCGAGTTCATGCTATATAAATCTGCACAAAAAAAAGAAGAAAAACCTAAATAAACGTCGATAAGTACCAGAACAAGCATTGGCACAGCCAATAGATCTTGCCTTTGGGACCTTTAACCCCTTGGCTGCGGGGGTTATTCCCCCGCTGTGCTGTGGAGCGGGGGGCGAGCACAGCACCCCCGTGCTGATGACGAGCTGAGCTCGTCATCAGCCACGGTGCTCGTGTGCTGATGACGAGCTGAGCTCGTCACGGCCACACCTGTTTCCTTAGAACGCTCAGCACAGCGGGGGAATTATCCCCGCGTGTGAGCGTTCTAACGGCCATGACGAGCTGAGCTCGTCATCAGCACACGACCACCGTGGCTGATGACGAGCTGAGCTCATCATCAGCATGGGAGGGGTTAAAGTGTTTAGCAATGCAGCACACACAGGCTTTAAGTTATACATATTTCCTGCACTGGAGCACAGCGTTCTAGGAGACAGTAACCTCACATCTTTCCCAGTTTAAATTCAGAACCACTCTACCATTCTAGGCTTTTCACTTGAAAGCTTTTTTACACCCAAGTAAAGTAAAGAAGAACAAAACGCAACAATAAAAAATCTTATTAGAGCAAAGTAGTGTTATTATGGAAAAGGCAGCAGAAGAAACACTTTACAATAATTTAACACGTTATTAGGAGCGGTTTCATATTTACGCTTGGAATGAATGGTAGAGGCAGTATTATTCTAGCACCGCAAGAACTCACTAAAATTAAATTAAAAAGCAACAATGAGCTAAGAGTAGGGACAGGTGGCAAACAACGACTGGAGGTGGGCTTCGCAGGGAAAAGTTTCGCATGCCGTCTTTGCACCAGATTTATCCTCAACTGAAAAGTCTGCGGTACGGCTGCTACTTCCATGAAAGCCGCTAGTGTCACGGCTCTCTTGGGTCGGTATGACCGGTATTTGTGGGAGTCCCTGCAGCAGTTTCTGGAGTACCTCCTAGGGACAACGGTGGGGGGAAGCATACAACATTACTTGGCAGAGTGGAGAAAAAATACTCAGGACAAGTGAGTGCTGAACATTGTTTGCAATGGATACAGTCTTCGTTTCGTCAGCCCGCCTCCAGCGATTCCACTGGTTTGCTCGCAGTTCCAGCTGCGCGAGCTTCAGGTGGAGGTCGATACCCTGTTAAGACAAACAATGAAAATGCAATAGGTCTCGCAATAGAAGAGTTTAACATTTTTCGTTTTGCAAATGGATGAGTGTGGGTGAGTGGCGTTGCGTGGGTGAGTGGCGTTGCGTGTGTGAGTGGCGTTGCGTGTGTGAGTGACGTTGTGTGTGTGAGTGGCGTTGTGTGTGTGAGTGGCATTGCGTGGTTGAGTGTCTCGTCTTCATAAACGTTGGACAGAGTAGCGGATTGCCTCGTTGACAAAGGCCACATAAATTAGACAAACGGAAATCCAGGTAAGCACACACTGACACGGGAACTGAACAGAAAAAGACAAGCATGCACATGCATTAAAGGACATACACACAAGCTTATGAAAACACATACAATGCTAAACTAAAGCACTAGTTAGTCAGATGAGACGTTATGCAAACTTTCTTTACACAGTAATCCCGCACCAAAATTAAATAGCAGGGCTAGATTTTCCTAGAGGTTAGAGAAGCTATGTGGCCTTTAATTGAGATAGATGGCCGCGTATGACAACTCCATGTTTGTTCTGGAGTGGTTTATTGTCCCAGGAGAGCCGCAGAGTCTCATGTGAAGCAGAGGCTTGAGGAGTGTCCGCATTTTGGCAGCCCCTTTATAACAAGCATGAGATGGGACCCGAAAACACTGGAATGAGAAGGGGCTGAAAGGAGCTAGTGACAGAGTTCAACTGGAGGAGAAGTGGGCAAAAACAATGAAAAGGTGGACAAGGGAGGAGAGAAGGAAAGGTGACAGAGAACTGCTGGAGGAGCAAAGAGGAGAAAAGAAATGCGACACGGCGGGCAGGGGAGGGGGCGGAGCGGGTAAAAAAAAAAACAAGACGGAGGGAAAGGCAGATAAGGGGAGGGGGAGCAGACGGTTGGCAGTGTCCTCGGCTCTGAAGTAAGTGTTTCTTAGCACATGTGTTTGCAGGGATGCCTATCATCAGGAGAAAGGGGTCGGAGGAGGCGAGGATCGGCCGTAAGCATGTGTGCTTTCTGAAAAACAAAAATGTTAGGGGACGGCTGGGGGGGAGGGGTAAGGATAAGCTGAAAACACAAGCTGCAATCACTTGTGTTTTCAGCCGATCCACGTTTAGTTTGCAAAGCAACTAACGAGGATCAGCTGAAAAAACAAGCACTTGCAAACTAAAGTAGGATCAGGTAAGTTAAGTGAAATAAAAGGGTGGCAAATAAATGTTTGGATTTTTGTAACGTGGTAATAATTCAGCCCAAAACGGCTGCAAGGCTGAAAGATGAAGCCGAGGCACTTATGTGAAGTGCTTGTAAGCCTGTGAAGTGAACAAACAGCGCAACGAGGGTTAGGTGGGAGATAAAAAACAAAACAAAGTGAGGCTGCAGGCATGAAGGTTTGAGACCCGGCATAGGCTCAACAACCTGGGAGTGTGGGCAAATCATTCGGTCAGCACGGAGCATGATGGCTTTATTGAGGGAGGCCCCCTGCGGCAGGGTAAAACCCTCGCTGGTGGCATATCACTCGGTCAGCATGGAGCATGTTAGCTTTATTGAAGGAGCCCCCCCGCTGCATGGCAAAACCACCCGCTGCTGTGACCGCATGCATACGCAACGCAGTGTAGGCGGAGGAAAAAAGCAACACGAGGTCTGGTGTTGAAAAAGCGAAAGAGCCGTAGGCGACATGGTAAAAAATACAAGCAACATGAGGTCTGGTGGGGGAAAAGAAAAAGCGCCATAACACACTGATACAATGCCTGGTGTTGGAAAAGCGGAAGCACCGTAACACACTGATATAATGTGCGGTGTTGGAAAAGCAAAAGCGTTGTAAGATGTAGTAGCACACACGCAAAATGAAACCCCACAATTTGCCAAACTGTAAGCAGCTGTAAAAGCGAAAGCGCTGTAAGACGGAGGGAAAGGCAGATAAGGGGAGGGGGGAGGAGAAATGCGACACGGCGGGCAGGGGAGGGGGCGGAGCGGGGAGAGGGTGTGAAAACAGCAGGGGCCTGGAGTGCGGCTGAGGGAACTGATGTGCACGCGCTTTTAAGCTCAATGCACATGCGCATTGAGCTTAAAAGTCACGGGCACTGCAAGGAATCGCCACGATTCCTTGCAAGTTAGTTAAAGAGTGGTTAAGCCCCAATAGTCTCGCAAGCTCGATGCGCATGCGCATCGACAGGCGAGACCTAAAAAAGGGCGATAGAAGACGTCCCTCTGTCTCAAAGGGGAAAGGGTCTTTACTCAAGGTTCTTTCTGGTGTGCAAGAAGGACAAGAACGAGTTCAGGCCCATTCTGGATTTGCGACAAGCAAACAAATGGATTCGCAGGGAAAAGTTTTGCATGCTGTCTTTGCACCAGATTTATCCTCAACTGCAAAGGGGAGACTGGCTTTGCGCAATAGATCTGCAAGATGCGTCCTTCCATGTGCCCATTGCACGGAAACACCGGAAGTTCCTGCGATTTCTAGTCGGCACCAATCACTATCAGTACACTGTACTACCGTTTGGAGTGAAGTCTGCACCCAGGACGTTTTCAAAATGCATGGCAGTGGCAGGGCCGGCTCTAGGCTCACGGAGGCCCTGAGCAGGGAGTGTAGGTAGGGGGCCCGAGGCCGCCAAATCCCTGCCAGGGGCCGCCACGCAAATATGTATCTACGGATATATCTTGGCGTGGCGGCCCCTGGGGTTTGGCGGCCCTGTGCAGGTGCACAGCTTGCACATGCCTTAGGCCGGCCCTGGCAGTGGTGGCAGCGCACCTGAGAAAGAACAAGGTGTTTGTCTACCCGTACCTGGACGACTGGTTGATCAAAGCCTCCACCTTCCAGGAAGCGCAACTGCACTTCAACAGGACGGCCGTTCTGTTGAACCCGCTGGGGTTGCACATAAACATGTCCAAGTCTGTTCCGACGCCTGTCCAGTGCTTACAGTACTTGGGAGCCTCCATCAATACTCTGTCAGCAAGTGTGTCTCCTTCGGAGGAGAGGCGCTTATCAATCCTTCGGAAGGCTCTGGCTCTCATAGCTGTTCCATCTACAACAGGGAGGACGGTGTCTTCTCTACTGGGGTCGATGGCCTCTTGCATCTTCCTCACGCCACACGCACGCCTACACATGAGGCCGTTGCAGGAATGTCTGGAGGATCAGTGGGACCAGAAGTGGGGGAGCTGGGACGACAGGATCAAGCTGTCCCTCCACGCTTAACAGTCCCTGAGATGGTGGTGCTCCGCAGAGAATCTCCTCAAGGGGGTTCCATTCCACAAGGACATTCCCATTCAGACTGTTGTCACGGATGCTTCTCTCCACGGCTGGGGAGCGCATTCAGACCATCTACAGATCCAGGGAACGTGGTCCCCGGTGGAATACACGTATCGCAACAATTTCCTGGAACTCAGAGCTGTGCACTTGGCACTGAAGGCCTTTCATCCGTCCTTCCAGACAAACTCCTTGCTTGTGCAGATGGACAATACGACCACTATGTATTACCTCAACAAGCAGGGGGTTCGAGATCGCGCACACTGTCGCAGGAAGCGCAGGCAATCTGGCACTGGCTACTAGCCAGAGGACTGACGATAACGGCTACCCATCGGCCAGGTGTGCAGAATGCTCATGCGGATGCACTCAGCAGGCTGGTGCAAGAAAACCACGGGTGGGTTCTAAACGACGAAGTGCTAGGAGACATCTTCGACAGGTAGGGTACTCCGGACGTAGATCTGTTCGCCACCGCCGAAAACAGAAAATGCTGAGACTTCGCCTCCAGGTATTACCAACCGGAGACCCATGGGAACGCACTATGGAAAGCTGGTCGAACTGATTTCTGTACGCTTTTCCACCCATTCCCCTGATTTCGGTGGTGCTCATCAAGCTGTCTCAATCCAGAGCACAGATGATCCTCATTGCTCCGGAGTGGCCCCAACAGTGGTGGTTCACGGACCTGCCTCACCGGTCTCTCCTACCCCACATGCGGCTGCCGTGTCGGCCAGATCTTCTCACGAAGTTCGGGGGGCAGATGGTGCACCCCAACCTCTCATCGTTGAGTTTGGCGGCATGGCTCCTGAGATAGTGCAATATGGACACTTGAATCTCCCTGAAGATTGCATGACTATACTTAAGGAAGCTAAGAGACCCTCCACTAGGAATTCCTATGCCTACAAGTGGAAGAGGTTTTGCATCTGGTGCATTTCCAAGCATTATGATCCGACAACCTGCTAGGAAGATGTCATCCTTCCATACCTTTTGCATTTGGCTCAGTCTGGCCTTAATTTTCATTGTATTAAGGTTCACCTAGCAGCATTGACTGCGTATAGGAAATGCCCTTCACAGACATCCTTCTTCCAGATCCCTATGATTAAAGATTTTTTGGAAGGATTGAAGAAAGTGTTTCCTCCTGTCCGGCGTCCTTCGCCATCATGAGAGCTGAATGTGGGGCTGTCCAGGTTGATGAAGGAGCCTTTTGAACCCATCCATAAGGCTTCTCTGCAGCACTTGTCATGGAAGGCGGCCTTCCTTGTGGCCATTACATCAGCCCACAGGGTGAGTGATATTTAGGCGTTGTGTTGCCAAGAACCTTATACTGTATTTCATGCTGCTACGGTTGTGATGCGTACTCACCCTAAGTTCCTTCCTAAGGTGATTTCTGATTTCCATGTCAATCGGACCATAACTTTACCTACGTTTTTTCCAGAATCCTTCCACTCCAGCGGAAAGGTCTCTCCATTCCCTGGATGTCAGAAGGGTGTTGAAATTCTACTTGGATAAGACCAAGGACATTCATAGGTCAGACCAATTGTTTGTCAAATATGGGTCGGTCAGGACTGGTCTTGCCACCTTAAAACAGTCCATCACCTAGGTGGATTGTGTCCTGTATCCAGTTATGTTACCAGAAGGCTAACAAGACCTTAGGGGGTAAGCCTAAGGCTCATTCTACCAGAGGCAAAGCAGCTACAACAGCTTTGTTTCGTAATGTTCCCATTGCAGAGATCTGCAGGGCTGCCACTTGGAAGTCGGTGCATATCTTTGCTAAGCATTACTGTCTGGACTCTGATGCCAGAGCAGATGCTCAGGTTGGGCAGGCTTCGTTGAGAAATCTGTTTGCACAGTAGTGGTGTTGTCTTTTTCCTCCGCCGCCGGATTGGTTGTTGGGATGGGCTTGCCATTATTTTTACTAGATTGACTATACACAGAGATCCCCTACTACAGAAGGAGTAGTTTCTAACTTGTAACTCCAGTTCTGTAGTAGGGGTATCTCTGTTATAGTCATAAGCGCACGCCCTCCTCCCCGGTGGAAAAAATGGTACTGTTTTGTATGCTACAGGCCTTGCTTTATACACCTTCAAAAAGAACTGAAAGTAAAAGGACTTTGGCTGTGCATCCTGGGATACCGAGGGTCTCTGGAGAGTTCCTTAAAGGCACGGTATCCCTTTTCAAGACACATAATGGCAGCCTATGGGGGCTTGTCTGTCCAACCCTTCCTCTCTATCATTTCAAGGATTTTGGGTGAAGGGGAGTTTTCCCTGTGAGGAAAACTTGGTAAATAGTGTAAAACCGGACATGGTAGGCTATCCTTTTCATGGTTTAGATGAAATGGTGGCCTTTGTAGCCTTGTATATGTTAGGCTGCATTATTTGTCTTAATTTTCTCTTAAGTGTCTATGCAGGACTGCAAAGAAGACAGCTTAAGAGATTATTTTTCATTGCTCCGGGGTCCACGCACATGGGCGGGACTATTCACTAGATTATGACTATAACAGAGATACCCCTACTACAGAACTGGAGTTACAGGTAAGAAACTACTCCTTCCTTTGTCTCATTCACATCACTTATGCTTGCCTTCCCCTTGAAACCATGCCCACGCATCTATACTGACCCTGACCCCAACACTGAGCACTACTTTTGATTTATCATTTAGGACGCCATTGACAAGAGACGCCACCCTGGGCGGTACTCCTGAACTTTGAGAAACTGTTTTGAATTTCCACACAACTTTGAACAATATAAGCAGTGCGCTTTTACCTCTAACTTTTACTTGTTGTATCGTACTTGTCTTTGAAGCAAGCTGCACACCACAGAACTAACTACGATCGTACTGCAATTCAAACATCTGGACCAATACAATGCAATATGAGGAGATCAGTAAGAGTACAGAAGCAAGGGCAGACACGTTCGCCTTCCAAGAAGGAGAGGTGTCCAGGATTTATTAGTTAATACAAGAGGAGATTGACCATACATCCTCCAGCAGGACCAAGGCACAAAGCATAAAACAATTACTGTATATCTCAAAGAGACATCAACCAGAAGCTGCATGCTAGCACACTGATACGTTACCATAAGATGCAACGCATACCAAGAGGGCTGCGCATAGCACTGAAGCCTTCCCTATGTAAAAATTCAAAGACTTTCCAAGACAAATGGTACGCTATACTTAATAAGTATTCGCTTGACCTTATTCTGTTGATAATCGAAGAACTTTCAGGAGTTTTGTGTGAACTTAGTAAAGAAATGGAAGAGATTTCAGATGAATTGTCCAACATGATGACAACAGAAGAATTGGCTACAGTCCTGAGGGACATTAATGAACAAATTGAAAAACACACCCAAGATATCAACGAACGAAAGATCAGAAAATTCAAGCGTGACACATTGGACTACAGATTGGGAGAGGTGTACACATGGGCAGATGTGTACGCACAAAGAAGGAGAAACCGTCCCTTTACACCCTAAACCGACACCTCCTCGTCAGGAAGCGACATGTCTAACAAACCATCTTTCACTAAAGGTCAAGTACCCAAGGGAGGCCCTCCTACCACCCATGACGGAACTAGTGGAGATGCAGTACCTATGACATTAACAGATGGGAATACCACACAGGTGTCTTTTTTAGAGCAAAGCCCGGCACAAACCGACGACCCAGGAGGGGAAAACGTTCCTCCAAACACAAGAAGCGTAACCAAAGAGAAAGAGAAGAAAAAACACACGGGCAGGAACACTTAGTTATCAACATCTCTGATTACACACTTACAGATGAAGAACTCACAGTGCTGCAGAAAGGGACGTTCTTTGTCCCCACAATCCAAACAAACTCATTAGAACTTGAGGTTATCTTTTTTAAGTTAATGCGGAAACTGAGACTACGACATTTCTTTGATAACATTTCACCCAGACCATTAACTCAAGAACCAGATCAATTGAAGGGTCTACGACCAAAGAGTATTTTTATGGCTCCCACGAGCCCCAAAACGTTGGATCTATTCGAGACAATTGTAAAACAAGATCTCAGAGAGATTAAATGTGAAACCAAAAGGAAAAAAAACATCACCAACAAAGATTTGAGTCTATTGAAGAATCTGGCAAACAATGAAAATATCACCTGTGTAAAGGCAGACAAAGGCGGAGGCCTAGTCATTATGAACACTACCATGTATCAGAGTAAGATAGCGGAACATTTATCAGACATCAACACCTATGCTCCTTTGGATCACAATCCTACACAAGAATATTTAAAAAAGCTTACAGTCATCGTCTTAAAAGCGAAGGATGATGGAGTGATCACTGAAAGAACAAAGAATTTTCTGATCAAATCTAACCCTAGAAGTCCCACTTTCTATATGATGCCCATGGTGCATAAGAATTTGTTTGATCCACCTTTACGTCCTATTGTCTCTACTAAAAACAGTATACATGAACCCACAGGTCAATTTATTGATAAATATATGCAACCTACAGTGCAACGCATGTCGACTTACATCAGAGACACTACTGACTTCTTAACGAGATTGAACATATTACAAATGGAAACCAATGAACAACTGGTGCTATGCACAGCGGATGTTAAATCCTTGTATACCTCAATACCACATGGAGCGGGAATTGAGGCGATGGAGGAAGCAATACTGACAACAGAATATGACTTACCTTTTCAAACTTTCCTTATGGAATTAATTGTATTTACATTATATCACAGGTACTTTAAAGTTGATAACATCTGGTACCAACAACTGGTTGGAACGTCGATGGGCAATTGCGCAGCCCCAGTGTATGCCAACATTTACATGAAATCGTACGAAGAACACAACGTGCTGAATGACCCTCTTTGGACAACGAACTTAAAAATGTTTGTTCGTTATCTCGATGACATCTTTATTCTATGGAAAAATACCAAAGAATCATTGGAAAGAGCATTATTGGAACTCAATACGAAGGACGAGAGAATACAGCTCACATGGGAAATATCGGATACCACCATCACTTTTCTTGATGTACGAATTAATCTACACCCAGGTGGGATAGAAACAGAAATGTACCGTAAAGAGACAGATAGAAATAACATTCTGCATTTCCAGAGTTTTCACCAAGGGCCATTAAACCAACATCTGCCCGTATCGCAAATGATGTGTGCTAAAAGAATCACATCCGACTCGGAGAAAGCCAAACTGAAGATAAGGGAAATGGGCAACAGGTTTCGAAACAGAGGTTACCCTGACACATTGATCAACCAGTCTGAACAGAAAGTCAACAACATGCAGAAAGCAGATCTACTGAAGACACGCACCAAAGACAAACAAAATAGGATGACCATCGTGTCCAAATACTCCACTGTGAGTTACAATTTCAAGAAAGTCATTCGTAGCCATTGGAATATCCTTAAAGCTTAACCTGATTTCAAAAATGCATTTGATGACCAACCTATTTTTGCTATTACAAGGGGCAGAAATCTTGGTGAACTACTTAAAATCAAAGCAGACCCTATGGAGATTTTTCGTGGAACCAGACCTTGTTTACAATGTGGCAATTGTAATAATATCATTAGAGGAAACTGTTTAACACACCCAATGAAAGGAGATAAAATCAAACTTCGGGTAAACGCTACCTGTGATACATCTAATACCATTTATATGCTGAAGTGCCCTTGTGGGAAGGTATATGTTGGTAAAACCACACGAAAAATCAAAGTGAGACTGAACGAACATAAATCCAAAATCAGAACTGGCAATGTCAAATAATCCGTAGCGATGCATTTTTCTGAAGCACACCATAACATTTCCCAGTTACAATTTCTCATTTTGGAAGTTATCGAAAAGAAAGAAGGTCGTGACAAAAACTGTTTTTTGTTGCAAAGAGAAAATAATTGGATCTATTTGCTAAACTCTCATAAACCGTTCGGTCTCAATGACCGTACGGAATTTACGTGTTACCTTTAACTAATGGCATTTACAGAGCCTTGGACCTGTGACATGGGATGTAAGGTCCTTTGACTTTACGATCCACGCAAGTATTTTTTGGTTATATTACTGCTTATTGTTACTTTTTTTCTTTTGTCATCATTCAGGTTATTGTTATAACTTTATTGAGACTATCAACTACTCTGTTGCGAGTTCACTCGCTATAGTTTACCTTATTGGCCGACTTCCGAGCACGTGATCGGACGCCGAACCAACCAGAGAGGGAGTAACATAGTGGGGATCAAATTGAGATGATACAAGTACAGAGAGTGGCGGCCGTGCACGGCCGCTTTAAAACACCGTGAACACTTCGTATAGCTGGTGAACTTTTGGGGGAGACGCCTCGCGTCTTAATAGTACGTTTTGTTCATAAAACATGCAATCCAGGGCGACTTTTTAACGATGGGAGTATGCAAGATTTAGTGTGTATAACGCAAACTTTTGTGTATTTTCACAGCCGGGTTCCTTTGAAAGCGAATTGATTTACGATCTGATTCAGTTGACAACTCATTCATGTGAGTGCCTGAAGCCAGCTTATACTCTTGTGTCATTTCACAAAGTCACCTGGGGTCTTCACATATGCACACACAGTTGATTGCTATTGTTTTTCTTATTTTGTTCATTTTTTATGTCATATTGATTACACCATTATTGTACCTTGTTTCAGCTTATGGTCCCCGATGAAGGGCCACATAGCCCGAAATGCATTGGACTGATGAATTAAGAGAATGTTAATTGTGATGAAATGAATAAACTATAAGTTAAAAGGACATATAAAGAACATCCTACAGATTTATGAATAAAATAAGATCGTTGGATAAAATGAACTATTGACTCCACAGTATCATTTGAATAAGGAATCCTGGCAACCCCAGGAGACTAGAGAGAAGTGCGCCAGGGGATGCTTTCAATATTCTATTGTGAGCACTACTTTTGATTTATCATTTAGGACGCCATTGACAAGAGACGCCACCCTGGGCGGCACTCCTGAACTTTGAGAAACTGTTTTGAATTTCCACACAACTTTGAACAATATAAGCGGTGCGCTTTTACCTCTAACTTTTACTCATTATAACAGAGATACCCCTACTACAGAACTGGAGTTACAGGTAAGAAACTACTCCTTCCTTTGTCTCATTCACATCACTTATGCTTGCCTTCCCCTTGAAACCATGCCCACGCATCTATACTGACCCTGACCCCAACACTGAGTATACCTATGGTTAGTTTCTAAATCCAGGTTCCAAGCACTAATTTGACACATACTTGGATAACCAGAATACAGGGATAGGAAGATAAAAAAAAAAACATCTGAAGATGCAAATACAGTTATAAGATGACATGACCAATAGTGCAAAGATTACAGTGACATTGGCACAGGGAGAATGCCTTACACTTGGGACTGGGATAGGAGGCCTATGTGTGTTACATAATGACTAAGAGCTTTCGGGACATCTTTTTTGCTACTCTACACCCAACCACTTCCCCCTGTGCCATTGCTTAAAAAAATTCCTTCACCAGTGCCTATTGCAGAAAGCTGAACATTGATGGTATGTGTGCGCTCACAGAAAGAGGATGCGTGTCTATGTATGCATCAAAAAATCTTCCAAAAACAGGTTCAGGTCCCACCACTTGGATGCAGGGTATGTGCACGTTGGGAGATATGGAAGAACATAAGTAGTAGGAGCAACAGTGGCTATAACCCTACCTTCTCCCCCCTTTCAGAGCGCAATTTTAATTTAATTAAGAGACTTTTGATTATTCAGACAACGCTCCTTGGTTGGATTTATAGTTTGTGGACTGCTCCGACTACCAGTGCAGCTCAGCGCCAGTTGATGGGAATGCTCTTGCCATCAGATGGGTGATAAGAGCTGAGTGAATTTCTTTCTTGTCTTTTTACTCTCTACAAATATACTTCCATTTCTCCCACCATTGCTGACAAAGACTCTGAAACAGATGCCCGAGATTTGGGCAGATTATTTGTAACTGTTAAGCGCTCAACAAACCTCAGTTGCACATGGATATTGTCTTCCTTCTACCAAGGAGAATCCTAAAATACCTCTGGTTGTCTCAAGTTAGGTTTGTGTGTGCAAATATTTTGGGAGGTTCCATGCCCTTTATGACCAGGCCCTACGCTGAAAGAAAAAACAATGATTCTGTTGGGTATGCTTAACTAATTTCTTGTACAAGTAATTCAATTATCTTATTTCTTATATGTAATCCTCACATGTAACGCGCAGGGGCGGCTCTAGGCTCATGGCGGCCCTGGGCAGGTAGCGTAGGTAGGGGGCCCGGGAAGAAGGGGTCCGGGCAGGGCGGAGCCCCCCCGGAGCTCAGGAAGGTGTTTTAATAAAACGTCCAGAAAAGGCGTTCGATGACCAGTACCTGCGGCTGCTCCTACCCTTCTGAATTCGTCTCAGAACGATAAAATTTAGGAGGAGGAGGGTAGTGTGACACACGACGTGAGGGAGTGGGAAGGGAAAAAAAGAAGCCAATCAGGAACCAGGAGGAACGCAGGCGCGGAGGCCAGTGAAGGGGGGGGGGGGAGGTCAGGGTGTTTGGAAGTGGAACAGAACCGGAGGCCGCCAAACCCCTGCCAGGGGCTACCGCGCAAATATGTATCCATCCTCAGAGGATTATTATATTAAGGATATATATTGCCGTGAAGGCCCCTGGGGTTTGGCGGCCTGTGCAGGTGCACAACTTGCACATGCCTAAGGCCGCCCCTGTAATGCTAAAACTATTTTATCCATAAGGAACACACGAAAAAGAACAGTTGGATGGGTAATAAGTTGTTTTATATAAATTGCATCATTTATAAGTTACCAATACTTGAATAAACAGCTGTCAACAAGGTGAAAAGTGATCAGTTGACATATCGTGCTCAGTAATACAGTTGAGTGCGTGTTATGTACAAGGTGATTAAAATATGTACACGGGAAGGGAAGGCCAGACTGAGGACAATGACTGCTGCTAATCCAATGTTACGTTTTCGTGCAGAGCCTTGATGTGGACCGAGAAGTAGCATCGACGTTTCAACCCAAACTATGCACTATTGAGTGGTCATTGCAGGTCTTCATCAGGACAATGAGGAGGCGGGGGTCTGGTCACAAGATAAACAGATGTTGCACATAACCTGTGTGGCACTCCTTGTAGGTTCCTTCACAGTACGATGTTGGACCAAAGACAGGAGTCAGTCTTGCGTCTCACCCAAGATGGACAGTGTATCAGCAGTGCGGTACATCAACCATTTTGGGGGTGACCAGATCCAAAGCCCTGTTAAACCTGGCAAAAGACGTTTGGCAGCACTTCCTGTACCACCATGTGTCCGTTACAGTCTAGTACAGTGTTCTTCAATCTGTGGTGGGCGCGACGCCATCCCATGGGGGGCACAACGCCATCCTAAACTCTTACCATTGTTTCCCACGTCGCAAGTCGTTTTCTTTCCGGTATTTCGTTACCGATTTCAAATGGGAATTTTAGATTGGCCAGCTCCGGAACAGCAGCCCAATCAACACATAGGAATGTCACCACTGACGTTCCACCAATGAGGCTGCAGCAGCATAGATGGCAGGAAGTGCCGCGAAATTTGCTTGCAAGTAACTGCTGCATACGCCAACTTGTTTCTTCATTCCTGCTGTTTGTTTCGTGGTTTTACCGCAGCGCAGTGTGATATATATTGTACACACTTTCTGTTATTGTTTAAGCTTGCCTGATCTTCATGAGCTCTAATGTGTGTTCATTCTGTTATTGGCATGTGCGCAATAGTTTTTATACGCGCATGCTGTGTAATTATTATTTTAAAAAGCACGCGTTGAAAAAGCATTCTAATGCTTCCAACCTCCTCCTTGAAGTATGATCGGTCTCAACTTACAGATTCTGTTTGGACTTCAAGGAGGAATGACGCACTCCAGTGGAGACTTCATTATACTTAAATAAATCATCAAATTATCTTCAAACCTGCTTCGTTGGATCTTCTTTATTTTGGCAAGAAGCACTTCCTTTCACACAGGGCAGAAGTTTGCTGGTCTCTTTGCGCCTTGGAAGATCACCAACAGGTAAGTGGAGTGGGCTTTTGTAATGGAATTTCACCCTAATATACTGCTGGGCCATTTAGTGATGCCCAGTTTTCGATGGTAGGTGAGTAAGTGAAGGGATGGGTGGATGTCAGAGTGGTTTAGTGAAAAGGTGAATGGATGGATGAGAGAAAGAATGGATGGGTGAATGGATGAGAGAAAAGAAAAATAGATGGATGGATGGATGAGTGAAATGATGGATAAGTGAAAGGGGGGATGGAGGAATGAAAGGGTGGACGTAAGGATGGATGAGTGAGTGAAAGGGAGGGTAGATGAGTGAAGGAGTGAAAGGGTGGATGGATGAGTGATAGGGTCAATGGATGGACTCATGAGTGGTTGAGTAGATGGTTGGGTGGGTGGATGGAAGGCTGGATGATGCCAAAGAGAAAGGGGGATGGAGAGAAAAAGTGAGGATGGATGGATGGATGACTAAAAGGGTGAATGGGTGGAAGGGTGAGTGACAGGATGGATGAGTAAGTGAAAGAATGGCTGGATGGGTGAAAGGGTAAATGGCTGGAAGGATGGATGAGTATATGGATGGATAGGGTTAAAGGGTGGATGGAGGGATGGATGAGTGAAACGATGGATTGAAGGATATATGATGGATAGGTTTGCAAATGGTTAAATATGTGTGGCCACACAGATGGAAGGACATGGTGAAATGAATGAATGGTGAAAGACTGAATGATGGATGAAAAAAATGATTACACCTTGTAGCCCCATTATGTTCAGAACATTGACTTTCACATTTATATGAGTCATTATCTTTATATAATATGTGCGTGATGTAAAGCACTCCAACACCCTGCTGTACATACTTGAGATGAGTAGCACTATAAAAGAAATCAAATACACATGAGGGACGGTCTATGCGAAGATGAGGGGCACCAATGGAGGGTGGTAGCAAGGCGGACTGGCCGCACCGAGTATCAGGCATTTCTCTGAGAGGCTGGAAAGGTGGGGGCAGGTTTGTTACTGGGGTCTGACACTGCAAAGTTCCTTATATATCCAGCATTCTTTAGGCAACAATAAAAGCGGCATCACATATTCAGGTGTGGTTCACCAGGGTCTGGTGACTAATATACCTGCTGGAAGATTGAGTTTTGAGATGTGTAATAAGCCTGTCATACAACCACACCCATTCACAAACCTGCAATTAGCCTAACACACTTATTGTGTTGGACATTATTTCCCGGATAGTGCCCGAGATATGAAGGTGGCGGTCGGCTATGTGGTGGACGAGATTCCAGAAATTTGTGTCAGGTGGCGGGGGGCCAACATTTAAAAAAAAAATCAGCTGGGGGGGGGGGGGGGGGGAACTCAGTCTACAAAACTTTGAAGACCTCTGGTCTAGTATCTTCCCTGTAAAGCACATTGGGTGGCAGATTGGCACTACTGTCATCTCCTTGATGCAAGTCTCTAGAAGCTGGATCCGGGGGGTCTTCTCCAGGTTGTCTGGCAGGTATGGCCCCTTCTCAGTGGGCCTGTTGGACTCCTGTGTGGACCATTTCAACTGGACACCGGATCCCATGGCTTTCTCAACAGATACCTTCCTTCAAGATTGGACACCTGAGGGGCTATGCGTTTCCCCTGTTTTCAATGATTACCAGGGTCTCAGCTCAAGTGAGTACCTGTGGGCAGGTATATGCCACAGCACATTTAGGAAGAGCGATGACAAAGGTGCTGGACTACGTTAAACAAGCAATGTTCTTACTAGGTATCTTGGTTCACAATAAGAACAAAGAATAATACTATAACTAATAATAACGTATTCCAGCACTTTTGTCATCGCTCTTCCTAAACGTGCTGTGGCATATGCCTGCCCACAGGTACTCATTTAAGGTGGTCCTGGTCACTCTTTTCTGGAGATCTAAAGTTTGGTCCTCAGTTCTGATGGAACGTTCTTCGGATTCTCCAATCCTTCTGGCCCGGTTTCAATCGCTTCTTCTCAACCCCAATCACACACCTCACCGGTTGGTGACTGACAGCTCCCAATGCCTGTTGGCATGGCAGATTGCAGGCAACAATGACACATCCCGGTCCTTTTGAGATACATTGAGAACCTCTTGTCCAAAGCCTGGGCAGACAACACTGTCAAGCGGTATAGATTGGCTTGGATGAGCTGGTGTGTACAACGAGACTTGTATCCCATGGTTGCAGATGTAGTCTAGAGTCACAATTTTTTGTCTGCCCTCAATTTGGAAGCATTGGCTTACTAATCAAGTACTCTTGACGAATTGGTTAGCAACTGCCACAAAGGCAGTCAGTGGAATATTTGTGAAATAAAATTTACTGATGCAGTGAAAAAATCCATCAAACGGAAGACCCTGTGCTTCACCCCAAACAACCATTGTGTCTGATATACTTGGCTGTATACCTACATTTTAGTCACGGAGATCCACGCGCATCTTAGTACTTTTATCCCAGCCTTGAGCAGCTACGAGATTATTCCACTCTTTCCAGCGCTTCATTTCAATAGTTCTAACATTAAGGTTGAACAGTTATGTACCACCATGTTTGCCCCTTTTTTCAGTACTCATGTCAAAAGCTTTCCAGCACTTCAAGTCTCTCCTCAATCACCCTCTGGAAACTTCTTAGTGTTATCTTCGTCAACCCCCTAATGACGAACCAGTATTACTTGCTGCGCAACATTGGGATTAAGCATTGTGCCATAATGTCTCTCTCCCAACAAATTGATGCATGTTTTGGCCACATACTTTACCTACTGTATCAACGTTTGGACATCGTTTTTATCCATCTAAAGCCAATCTAGGTATTAACCTAGCTGCCTGTAATTATGTCTAGTTCCAGTAGTTTGCCTCATCCACAAATACCGTTCTCCTCATTTTATTGCCAAAAAAGGTGCTCTTGAAACTGTTGGTAGTGTCCCGACTTTCCACCCCACCGTCACCCTCCCGCAAAACAACCTTTTCATATCGACTTTCACCTCAATGGCTTGAAAAACAATGTCCTTCATACCTTAAATCACTTCTATGCCGAATCACATAATGGCTGTTTATCATACTTCCTGCAGTTGTTAGCAAAGCATGTTGCACTATTTAGTATGTATCCCAAACTTCCACACCTGTCTTTCCAACCATGATTTTGCTACTATTCTCACAAACACTAATCTTCTGTTATGTGCTTTTTTTTTATCACATCGAAAACCTTTTATCCTGGTAGTTTCACCCATATTGCTGAATCGCTTTGATCCACCCTAAAGTATGTTCCATGCCTCAAGTAGTGCAGTTGGGATTCGATGCCAAAAGTATCTCTTGCACCATTTTGCATTGCTGGTGCATGGTACCAATTGGATTCGCATTAACAAGTTTTTAAATGTACATGTGGGGAACATGTCCCTTAGGCTTGCAGCGTAATTATATGGGATTTGGAAGGCAATCCATATTAGTTTCTGGGAACAGGCCCGCAGCAAGCGACAAACATAGAAATACTGGAAGGTCACTGAATGGACACCATGCATAACTTTTACCACGCATATGCCTTTACCGTGAATTGTGTTGTAAAGGCATGAATAGTAGAGCCATGTGTTGTAAAGGTAAGCAAATATATAATAGAGAAAATATTTTTATATAAAGGGTTTAGGGTAATTTTAGGGTTTTGGGTGGGTATGGATTTTTGGGTGGCAGGGGTAAATAAGAGGGCGGTATGGGGTCATAGGAAGGCGATGTGTATTTATATATATATATATATATATATGTATTTATATATATATATATATATATATATATATATACACACACTTCAAAGTATTTGTGTGAAAATATATAAAAATAAACAAAATATATGCACATATTGAAACAGATCGATGTATTCAAGAAAGGTGTTTGTCCTGAACTATTTTTTTTTGCAAGAATGTGCCTTTACCAGGCATGCTTTTATCACATGACTAAGTATTTTACAGGAAAATATAAACCCTTTACTTATGTATATATAGGGTTTATACTTACATATGACATACTTATAATTGCTTGTAAATCCATCCAATGCATATGCCTTTACAACAGAATGTGTTGTAAAGGCCTATGCACTGTAAAAGTGTGGCAATGTTACATGTAAAATTGAGAGCGAAAATTGTTCACAAAGTATGCCTTACCTAATTTCTTGATTGGGAAGCTCCAGATGAGATTCGACAGGAAGGGTTAGGGTTCAATTGGGTATATTGGAAACAAATGCTTTCCCAGATGTAAACATTAAGGGGGATATTTACTAAGTTTTAGATCCGTGTTTGCATCACTAAAGCGACGAAAAGCATCACAATCTTTTTTACCCTAATTTACTTTCATAACAGAAAAGTAACGTGAAGCAGCGCATTTCACTGCTGCGCGTTCCTTTGCGCAATGGGTGGGGGACGTGCGTGCCAAGGGCGTTCCCATATATATATATGTATTTATATATATATATATATATATATACACACACTTCAAAGTATTTGTGTGAAAATATATAAAAATAAACAAAATATATGCACATATTGAAACAGATCGATGTATTCAAGAAAGGTGTTTGTCCTGAACTATTTTTTTTTGCAAGAATGTGCCTTTACCAGGCATGCTTTTATCACATGACTAAGTATTTTACAGGAAAATATAAACCCTTTACTTATGTATATATAGGGTTTATACTTACATATGACATACTTATAATTGCTTGTAAATCCATCCAATGCATATGCCTTTACAACAGAATGTGTTGTAAAGGCCTATGCACTGTAAAAGTGTGGCAATGTTACATGTAAAATTGAGAGCGAAAATTGTTCACAAAGTATGCCTTACCTAATTTCTTGATTGGGAAGCTCCAGATGAGATTCGACAGGAAGGGTTAGGGTTCAATTGGGTATATTGGAAACAAATGCTTTCCCAGATGTAAACATTAAGGGGGATATTTACTAAGTTTTAGATCCGTGTTTGCATCACTAAAGCGACGAAAAGCATCACAATCTTTTTTACCCTAATTTACTTTCATAACAGAAAAGTAACGTGAAGCAGCGCATTTCACTGCTGCGCGTTCCTTTGCGCAATGGGTGGGGGACGTGCGTGCCAAGGGCGTTCCCATGCAACCACTCAAGGTTTCTCACGCTAAACCCACTTTACTAAACAAAGTAGATTGGGTTTAGCGCAGTGGTTCCCAAACTTTTTTGACCCGTGGCTCCCTTGACCTAATTGGCAGTTGACCGTGGCTCCCCACCAATTTTTTTTACCCGCGGACCGGGTACCGCGGCGCTCCCTTAAGGGAACCACTGGTCTACATGAAGAATCAAGCCTAGACCTGATGAAGGATTCAGAGAGTAGCCATCACTACAGAGCATAAGGTGCCCACCCAACGCTCTCCACCAGGCCTCTGACCCTGCACCCACCCAACGCTTTCCACCAGGCCCCTGACCCTGCACCCACCCAACGCTCTCCACCAGGCCCCTGACCCTGCACCCACCCAACGCTCTCCACCAGGCCCCTGACCCTGCACCCGCCCAACGTTCTCCACCATGCCCCTGACCCACCACTCACCCACCCAACGCTCTCCACCAGACCCCTGACCCTGCACCCACCCAACGCTCTCCACCAGGCCCCTGACCCTGCATCCACCCAACGCTCTCCATTAGGACCCTGACCCGGCCCCCTCCTTCGCAACGCTCTCCACCAGGCCTCTCACCCTGTACCCACCCAACAAGAAGCACTTACTTATGCAGTTGTTCATATGAAACATCCTCCACATGGGCCAGTGCCAATGAACAAAGTGCCAAAACTCAGGCCACTTGAAAGCATTTCACCTATCCCTGCACAGGAGCAGTACTCGCATACAAAGTGCCAAAGTCCAGGTCACGACTTGGCACTCCAACCATTCATTCACAAGTGCTAGTGCCCCTGTAGTGTACAATATGCCAAAACCCAGGCCATTAGTAGGCTCCCTACCCATTCCTCCACACGTGCAGTGTCCGGTACCATGTGCCACAACACGTGCCACTTGTAGCGCTCCACCCATTCATCAGTGTGTCAGTGTCTTGGTACAATATGCCAAATCTCATGTCACTAGTAGGCTCTCCACCCGCTCCTCCACCTGTGCCAGTGCCCCTGTACAACGAGTCAAAACTCAGGACACTTGTAAAACCATACACAAAATAATGTGCCCTTGTGTACTGAAATTGGTGCTGACGTAAAGTGCTCCAATACCTTGGGTCGAGGTTGCGCTATATGATACGAGAAAGGAATCCTACATTAAATGTCCTATTTTCATAAACTTGGGCTCGCAAAAATCAAAGGCTCCAGAGATTTAAAAATGAATACGAGGAGACGAATTAGTAATAACCCCCACCACTGCGAAATAGACTTAAACAGGTCTCTTAGACATAGGTCCCTCGGGATGGGGGACAATAGACATACCTTTCTTACTGACGCGGTTCCGTTTCACAGGATTGTGATCGGAATTCTGCTTAAATATCGGCTCAGTCAGCCAGAAAGCGTGCACGCCCATGCTTGGTTGAGCTGCAGCTGAGTGCTGTTCCCTCAGTAACAGAGCGGTGGAAGCCCTGCGTGTCATATGCGAGGGCCGTCAGCTGGTCAAGCAAACACTTCAAGAGGATCACCTGACCTGGCAGCACAAAGGAGGGGGAGGAAGTTCGGCTTCAATGTCAATGACCCACATCCTGTGCCGCGCCGCGGCGCCCCTGGCTTCTAAGCACTGCGCACCAGGGCGCCGCGGCGCACACTTTGGGAACCACAGGTTTAGCGTGAGAAAACTGCGCCCTTTTAAACTAGGCGCAAAGGCGGGAGAAAGGCTTTCATTTCTCCTTTCTTTCCGACGTTGCATGCATGCTGCACTGTACAGCACGCATACAAAGTCCGAAAAGCTTTCCCTCATGTCTAGGCATTGAATTTTGTACAGAAGGGTACCCGTCGTGTACAAAACCTATGCTTCACTCACTCACCCTGGTGCCAAGGTGTCTGGGTGGCACACGGCAGCTGGAATTGGAGCCGGCGCAAGGTGAAGAGAGCAACTCTGAAAACATGGCACTCTCCGCTTCCTCCATGTCGCGGGGCTGCGGTGCCTGAATTTTTCGTAAATCTCCCCCTAAATGATTACATCAGAAGTGCAAGGTCATCCAGCTGGGCTGCAACCAGACACTTATAGATAGTGGAAAAGATGGTGAGAAGAACGTAACAAACCCTTCAATGTACGGTTGGGGTATGGTAAGACAAAGCTTCGAAAAGTCGGTAAAAGGCAAGTTAAACAGCGAAATAAATTGTGGCTTCAATTATTTTAAATGTAAAGTGATGTGTCCTGAATTTGTGAGAGAATGGCTGACCCACTGTGATGGCTGTAGTTAGTGTGACGATAACCTATAGTTGTCTGCAATTTTGAGTGTTCGCTTATACAGGGATATACTAGTCACCTTCGCAAATAATTAAACGCCAGGAAAAGCTGGTAAAAAATAAGCAATGAAATGGTCACGTCTTTGAATGTTACAGAGTTTAATATTTTTCGTGCAAACTCGTTTTGGTCTTTCTTTTTTGTAGCATTCGCTTGCAATATATAAATCAACTAGTGTAAAGCTTACCAGAGCACTGCATATGGATTTTGCCAATAATTGTTTCTGAAAAGGCGTAACAGATTCTCTCCACCCCCCAAAACAAACTTTGAATCAAAGGTAAACCCCCAATTCCTCGCCCACCGCAAAATAGAACAGATTGAACCCCACAACGAGCGCCCCAATGTCTCCCCCACAGAACTGAGGCATGGCAGTACGGCGCTATTTACACACAAGTAACATTTTTTTCTCCAAATAATGGCATGGGGTACATGGATGGAGAGAAAGTAAAGGGTGTTGTAAACGACTTAACAGGATGCCATATGTAGCTCGATGCAGAATACACAGTGCAGATGGACAGAAAATTGCAGGCAGAGGGTAAAAGAAAGAAGTGTATGGAAGGCATCAATTGGATAAGATGCATGGTCGTAGCCGGGTGTAGATGGTGACGGGCAGCACGAGTAAGCAGAATCAGTGTAGCTAACACTAAAGCAAGACTGGGGTGGCGGTAAGAGGCAGTAGATTGCAGCAAAACGAAACACGGAGAGTTACGCGCAACAGGATTGGTGGGGGAGAAACGCCCAGTCGATGCACAGAAATCAGAACTACAACAGACGGATGAGTGGAGAACAGAAGAGACCAAGGCAGAAATGCGGGAACCAAAGGGGGTGGTGGGGGTGCGGGCGGCGCGCTTAAAACGGGGTGATGAGGAAGAGAAAGGAGAAACGTGGTACTTCTGGTGGCGGGAATAAACGATATGACCGAAAAGGGTATGTCGATAAAGCAATTAAGGTGCAGCAAATACTATCTCGGGAGGGAAGGGGGGCGTGAAATGTATAAAGGCGCGATAGTAGGTTATGGAGAATACGCGATAAGGAAAAATACCCCCCAAAAATTAATACGGCAACGTTGGGCAGAATGAAGAGAAAATCAGAGCGTGAAACAGGCAAAAATGAAATAATGGTCAGGGTACAACAAAGGTATCTGGTGAAAAGTGTTGGAATGTAACTGCGACAAGCGAAACATGGTGGTAGAAAAGAAACAGATGGAGATAAAGGTGCAGCGCAAATATGAGCTGCAAAAGAAAATTGTGTCTGATAAAATAAACACAGAAAAGGAAATTGCACATTAAGAAACCAGAAACATGTCAAAAGTCGCAGCGCATGGACACAAGACACATTAAATGACACTATATTCTCGTAACTTTTAATTCCTGTCAAACTAGTAAGTTAGCTCTTTCGTGAAGAGTTAGGTGGCCCTTAAAAGGGCCTTTGGGTCTTTGTTTTAGCCGTTTTTCTCCGCGGGGTCTTTAGTACTCTTGGCTCTGCTGGGAGCTCTTCTTGCCTTTGCCCTTGCTCGGAGAGGGTGCAGCCGCCGCTGCGGTCTTCTTGGGCAGCAGCACGGCCTGGATGTTGGGCAGTACACCGCCCTGTGCGATGGTGACGCCGCCCAGCAGCTTGTTGAGCTCCTCGTCGTTGCGCACGGCCAGCTGCAGGTGGCGGGGGATGATACGGGTTTTCTTGTTGTCGCGCGCCGCGTTACCGGCCAGCTCCAGGATCTCAGCCGTTAGGTACTCGAGGACGGCGGCCAGGTAGACGGGCGCGCCGGCGCCCACGCGCTCGGCGTAGTTGCCCTTGCGGAGCAAGCGATGAACACGGCCAACGGGAAACTGCAGGCCAGCGCGGGAGGAGCGGGTCTTGGACTTGGCGCGGGCCTTGCCACTGGTCTTGCCGCGTCCGGACATGATGACGATTCTGGGGCGAGGCTACGAAACTGAAGAAACCGACTGGAAATGGAGCTTTGCCGCTCTCCTGCCGGTATATATGCGAATCGTCTCACGGCTGATGACCAATGGGGAAGGGTGTAATGTCGATAGGCGGAGACTAGCCACCCCCTAAGCCACTCGCGTGCCATTGTGCTAAGGATGTGATACTTACTGACCAATCAGCCCGCGCATTTTCAGCGCAATTGAGAAGAAGTCAGTTAGTGATTGGGTGTTCATCTCAGTCACCGAAAATGCTCCCGGAAATGTTTTCAAGCGCGATATCCCCTAGCCAATCGGCAGTTAGCGCGCGAATATTTAAATAAATAAAAAAAAAGTAGACGGATAGCAAATCTATTCGAGCGAGGCGCCAAAATGAGCGCGCAGATTTCGGGGTGGGGGAGGGGAAATGTACATTTGTTGTAAAGAAGGATCTGACAGCGACGTACTTAAGATGAATATTTATTAATAGAAAGGCTCACAGGTGGTACCGGGAGCAGGGATCTTTTATTTATTTATTTATTTATTTATTTATGCATTTTTATATAGCGCGGACTTTACCCGAAGGCGTCAGAGCGCTTCACATTAGGAACAGAAATGAAACATAATGAGAAACATTACAAAATAACAGATTGCAAAAACATACATTACTTACATAAGGTAATAGTGACAATTGTGAGCAAACAAAATACATGAGGTAGTAAAAATTGTGAGCAATAAAAATACATGAGGTAGTAAAGGTAATAGTGACAATTGTGAGCAAACAAAACATTTGTGGTGGTAAAAATTGTGAGCAACCAAAAATACATGAGGTAGTCAAAAGTGCACAAGAGGAAAAAGTGACAAGTGTGCAGTTATAAGAGAAAACAGAGTATAATTTGAGGTATAGTACTGCAATAAGTGCTAGACACTCAGGCACAAGAACAAGCGTTACGTAGGCAAGGTGGCACTTGTGCAAGTATCAAAGGTAAAAACATGTGAGCAGTAGCAGATCTGGTCAGGGACAAAGATGAGGGCGGAAAGCCGAGAACACAGGGTGACGTCACATAAATACAGAACTAACATTCCAAAATGGAATGTGTGACGTAGTGTCACCAACATGAGGAAGTACGGCGACAGCGACATACGGTCGCTGATAAGGACCAAAGTTCAACAAATCACAACATCTCCCTTCGTCACACATTAAACGGTATACAGTCAATCATGAATGTAATCCTCAAAACGTTTAGGCATTCTAACTTGCCTTCCACTTCTAGTTTGAGTACATTTACCATCCTGTTTTGTATCAACTGCAAAAGGACTGTCCATATCTTTTCCACCATAACTCCCATCCAATATGTCAGCTTCTGCCACACCTCCTACACTAGATGAGTTAAAGCTTTCATTTTCGATTCTGGAATGATGCCTATCAGACACTTCATCCCATTCTAGGATGCTATCATTGGCACCATTCTCCTCTATTCCTCTACCATTAATAATGATTTTCTCTTGTCCCTTCTTTAACTTGACTACATCATCTTTGCTTCGCCAACCTTTTCCATCAATGTAGACAGCCCCGCCGGAGGCGTTCTGTACTTGCATAGGACTACTATATGTTGACTCTCCTTTTGCCACCATGGAAGGTATCTTCGTTATCACCCAATCTCCGCGTACTATTTCTTTTACTCTCGCTTTGTTGATTTGATCCGAATATCGCTTGGTATTATCTTGTTTGCCCGTGATATTCTCTCTCACCTGGAGCTCGCTGTCCTTTATTTGTTCAGTGTTTCCGTCGTTTTTGTACCAGTCGTTAAATTTAGGCGTGAGTATGTCATTACTCTCCTTACCTCTCGTCAGGAAGAATGGCGTAAACTTGGTTGTCTCATTAGGTGTTCTGTTGTAAGTGTTTATCTTTTCTCGGATGCTTTCCTTCACATTCATCTTCGATGCATTGGCCAGTTGGATCCCTTCTTTTATGAACTTATTCATTCTTTCCACTTGGCCGTTGCTCTTCGGGCTATACATTGGAGTCTTTTCTTGCTTGATGCCTGTTTTTTCAAAGAACTCAGTCATTTGTTTAGACACCAGCTGAGTGCCGTTGTCGGAGACAACAATCTTGGGTTGTCCCTCCATTGCAAATGTTTTCTTGAGGAATTTGATCACTTGTTCTGTTGTGATTGAGTGCAGAAATTTGTAATGCACCCATTTAGTGTAGTAGTCCGTCATAACAATTATGTATTTGCAGTCATCATCTAACCCGTAGAACGGGCCCGCGAAATCTATAGCAACTTTCTGCCATGGTCCGCTGGGTATTTCCAGCACCTGTAACTCTCCCTTGCATATTTTCCAATGCTTATTGGCTTTTAGACATGACTCACACCTGTCGATAAACTCATTCACATCATTATGCATTCCTGGCCACCAGTAGTGTTTTTTAATGATATTTTTTGTAGCACTGCTTCCCGGGTGCCCTTTGTGTGCAAACTTTATTATTTTCTCTCTTAATGCCGCAGGTGGTATGAATTGGTCACACCTCCATAGGAATCCGTTCTCTATTGTCAGCTCCTCGCTTATTTGTTGATAGCTTTTGTATTCATTCTGCATATTTCTGATAGGAGGCCATTTTGACTTCGTGTTGTGGGGAAAGGGTCGTGTTGTGGGGAAAGGACCAAAACCGCACCTGACGCCGAGGGACTGCGAGGACCAGCAGGCTCTCTGCCTCCCAGCTGCTGCCTCTTCCCTCGGCGTTCCCGCCCCCCAGCCTGGACACTACAAGGACCTATCGTGGCCCCCGCTCCGCGGGTGTCGCTCACGGTGTTCTCTCTGTGGGAAGGACGACGAGGGATTTCCTGCACTCTGTTAGCGCTTGCCAGCTTGTGAGGGTCGTGTTGTGGGGAAAGGACCAAAACCGCACCTGACGCAGAGGGACTGCGAGGACCAGCAGGCTCTCTTCCTCCCAGCTGCTGCCTCTTCCCTCGGCGTTCCCGCCCCCCCGCCTGGACACTACAAGGACCTATCGCGGCCCCCGCTCCGCGGGTGCCGCTCACGGTGTTCTCTCTGTGGGAAGGCTCTGTGGGAAGGACGACGAGGGATTTCCTGCGCTATGTTAGCGCTTGCCAGCTTGTGAGGGTCGTGTTGTGGGGAAAGGACCAAAACCGCACCTGATGCCGAGGGACTGCGAGGACCAGCAGGCTCTCTGCCTCCCAGCTGCTGCCTCTTCCCTTGGCGTTCCCGCCCCCCCGCCTGGACACTACAAGGACCTATCGCGGCCCCCGCTCCGCGGGTGCCGCTCACGGTGTTCTCTCTGTGGGAAGGACGACGAGGGATTTCCTGCGCTCTGTTAGCGCTTGCCAGCTTGTGAGGGTCGTGTTGTGGGGAAAGGACCAAAACCGCACCTGACGCCGAGGGACTGCGAGGACCAGCAGGCTCTCTGCCTCCCAGCTGCTGCCTCTTCCCTCGGCGTTCCCGCCCCCCCACCTTCAGAGATTTAAACTTGAACCTATTCCCGCGACGCGGGACGCGCGCGGGATCTAGCCCGGGGCTAAGCCCGGGCAAAGGGCGGGCCCTCTGTGGCCCTCAGAGGCCCGAGGAGGACGGGACGGGCTCCGCCACTTGGTTTTTCCGGAGGAGGTAAAGCCCATTTTACATACTGTTCCGGTCAATAGTATTACCCCAACAAACTCTATTACCTTGTCCACATCCAAGCTATATCATGAACCAGAAAGGGGTTGCCACAAAACTAGCGCCTCGGCCGAATACCTGTCTGAGGTCGCAAGATAAGTACATAAATAACATAATGCTACCCTTACCTATAGAGGCGGATAAAAATAACTGCCACCAGCCTGTAGCCAGTCTATCTTGTAATCACTCTCCTCCTCAACCAAACAATACAATGTGTAGACTCTCACTGTTGGAGGAATTAAACAGTTTGTGTAAGACCAGCTATGCCCCTGCAGGATCACCAGCCCCTCCAAATAATATTAATTTATTAACTACAAATAAGAGAATGCTGGAACCTTTCCCTATATTTTCCAAAACAAATATGCAATGTCGAGTATTCGCCCGGGCCACACCTAACAAAAGTAAGGAGGACGGGGATAAATACAACGAGATCCAATCGAAAGTACAATTAATACAATTTGAATCCACAACCTCGAGTCCACCCCCATCATTCTTCCCCAAACTGGAGAGGTGGTAGATAAATTAGACGACCTTGCTCCCTCCTTCCAGAGTGCCCTATTGTCAATGATAGAACAACTGATCAAATCCACCATAGACCCCCTAATCGAAAAAATAAACATCCTGGGGGATAGATTGACAGGGATTGAGGAAAAAATAAACTCTAATCTGCTAACCTCTACCCATGCTTCTATACCCCCCCATCCTTTGACAACTGTTACCTTAAATAAGCCCATACCTGCCATTCAAAATAAAGTTACCCAAAATAAAGTTGCCCAAAATCGAGTATCAGTTCCCACTAATCTTCCCCTAAATATTTCTAAAGCCTTTCTTAATTCCACTACACCGAAAATTTCTGTCCCCACGGTAGAGCGAAACAGGGTTCTCAGAATGCATCTACCTCCAGAGGCAGCCCCATTTGTATGCATCCTCTCGGGAGTTCCGCAACCAAAAAAGGGTAAAATAGAGAGACAGGAAGACCTGTTAAATAAGGTTCAGTTTTGGTTATCAAAAAATAGACCCCTCCCCCATGACTGTGACGGTGGGATTGTGAGCGTGAGGAGAGTAGGTTGGCTGGGCCCCCTCCCGAAAAACATTATTGGTGACCTGATATTAATAAGATTCAGAAGCAGAAATATTGCCCCACTTCTTCGAACTTGGCAACCTAAAGAAGGGGATGGTCCCATATCCATCTGGGACCTACATGACTTCTATCCTAGCACATTGTATACTCGCGCCGCTAGGCCAATGATTGGGGATTGTACCAGCCTGGGTAGAGGATCTTGTTTACCGCTTGTTTGTAGTATTTCCGCCCCAAATAGATCTGAAATACCGTTTAGCATTTCTTAATCACTGTTACCCCTTGCACATTCCCTTTTGATGAAAAGGAAGAACTGATATCATGAACATTGTAAAGTATGCTATTGGTAGGAAGTTATATTCACAGGATGAGCAAATGTTTGTTTATTCTTTTATCTTGGAGATATCTGTGTTTCATAAGTATGTACCTTATTTTTAATTATGAATGTATTTTAAAATTGTATGCTTTTATGATTTTATACAAAAAATCGAATAAAAGTTTTTTGAAATGAAATGACTTCACATAGTTTACTACTTTCCTTAGTGTCTTGTCTTCTTCCACCGCTTCTTTCCACTCTATTTCCGTTATAGAGCCACTGTTTATTTCCATATCCTCCACCAAAGCTACTACACATTCCACATCATCCAGTGTTTCGTTGTCTTGTTTGCCCACTGGCAGTCGTGACAGGCAGTCCGCTCTGCAGTTTAGACCTCCCTTGATGTGTCTGATGCTGAACGTGAACTCTTGGAGTTTCGACAACAGCCTTATTAATCTGGAGCTAGCTCTTCCACTTCCATGACCTTCTCCGTCCACCATAAACACCAATGGTTTGTGGTCTGTCACTATCTCAAACCTTTTTCCCCACAGATAGTTTTTTAATTTTTGAACGGCCCAAACACACGCAAGCGCCTCACGCTCAATCGTACTGTAGTGTTTTTCTGTATCACTCAGCCTTCTAGATATGAACGCAATAGTGTTTTCTTGGCCTCCTTTACCTTGGCAGAACACTGCTCCTATGCCCTTGGCACTTGCATCTACAGTGATGACGTTCATCAGCATGGGGTCATAAGCTTTCAAAGCAGGTGCTTCAGCTATTTCTTTCTTTATTGTCTTAAATGCCAAGTCCTGCTCACTGGACCAATTGTAGATCACATTCTTTCTCAATATTTTCCTCAGTGGTTCCACCTCATCAGCATACCCCTTTATGAATTTTGAGTAGTACTCGCTAAGTCCTAGGAAATACTTTAGGGTCTCTTTGTCTGTTGGTTCTGGGGCCTCTCGGATAGCTTGCACTAGATCCTCCTTAGGGGTTATTCCATCGGCTGATAGCACGTGTCCTAGATAGTCTATTTTACTCTCCATAAATTTACACTTTTCTTTTGAGACTGTTATTCATTGGTTATTTAGGATGCACAAAACCTTACTGAGTACTTGTAGGTGTTCTTGTTCACTTTCGGTATGAATTAGGATATCATCCTGGAACGCCTCTACTCCTCTAATCTCACCAAACAGGATGTCCATTAGCTTCTGGAATACACCAGATGAGGATGCCAGGCCGAATGGCAGCCTAACATACCTGTATGCCCCGAATGGTGTCACAAATGTTGTGAGCTTTTTTGACTCCTCTGACAGCATCACCTGATGGTATGCAGCTTTTAGGTCAATCAAGGTGAAATACTTTGAACCTGTTACAGATTGCAAAATGTCTTGAATCATTGGGAGCGGGTGGCAGGCAGTTCACTAAAATATTTTTGTTTAGAGATCTGAGGTCCACACATGGCCTTATTTCCCCTGTCTTCCTTTTCTTTGAGACCACAATTGCGGACACCCACTCAGATGCATCGGTCTCCTCAATTACACCTTCCTTACACAATTTTGTTAGCACTTCTTTCAACTCCGATCTTATTGACAGAGGAATTGTTCTCACTTTGTGTTTGGTGGGCTCTGCACCTTCTTTTAACTCGTGTGTGAATCCTTTTACGCACCCTATCACGTCCTTGAAGACCTCCTTGTACTTTTCCAAAACTCCTTCTATGCTTCCTTTCTTCTCCTCTATACATATGTTATTTATGAAGTCTTCTCTAAGGATAATTGGTTCTTTAGCTCCAGGTTGAAGAATCACGCCTAACTTCGCCAGATCCTTTCATCCAACTAATATCCTGCCCTTAACTGCTACATATATTTTTGTGTTTATTTCTCTTCCTTTGAACATTAATGTATCACAAAAATATCCCACCATTTCAATATCTTGTTCCCCAAAAGCCTTCGGGTTTACGTCTGTGTCATGTAACTTTACATCATGCCATTTTTCTTCAAACAACTTATCTGATATAATTGTTATAGGTTACCCAGAGTCAGCAGTGAATTGTAACTCCACATTTCCTATTTTTACCTCTCCAATGGGTCCCTTTATCCTTCCATCCACCATTTCAACATATAGTACAATTTTGTCACACATTTCCTCATCAAATTCCCCACAGTATTTACTTTTACATTTTCAGTTTGTCTTCTTGTTTTTCATAACGCTGTGTAATGTCCAAATCGTTTACATTTCATGCACTTTTTACTAATTGCCGGACATGACCTACAATCTGCCAGATGGTCCTGCGACCCACATCTGAAACAATTTAAATTTCTACCTCCAACCTTTTTGTCTCCCCAACTTCTCTCTGAACTTTTTTGTTCATTTTTCTTCTTATCCTGTAAATAAAATACGTTAGCATTACTACTACTGCATGACAACACTTTTGCGGTGATTAACGATCTTTCAATGGCTTTTGCAATATCCGTTACATCTTGTAGTGTGGGGTTCCTGCATGTTAACAGCCTCTCTTGTACCTTTTTTGAGTGACAGTAAAACACCACTTGGTCTCTTATATAGATGTCAGTCATTTCGTTGAACTCACAATCCTTCGCTAAGACTCTTAAGCATGCTATGTACTCTTCTATAGTTTCACCTTCTTCCTGCTTCCTCAACGCAAATTTATGCCTACCCACCATTATGTTGCTTTCCTCATCATACTGTTTTTCAAGCCTTTTTATTGCTTCTTGATATTCATTGAGGGGAATAAACACTCCAGGTAGACTTTCATATTCTGGTAGGCTATCGAATACCTCCTGACGAGCTTTTCCCAATAATCCAAAAATAAGTCATTTTTTCCTTACAGCATCATATCCCTTGCCATCTATGGATATAATATAGTTCTCAAAGGCTCTTAACCAGCTCTTCCACTTCATTGTGGGTTTCCCGGGTGGAACACAGATATTATTACTTTGAGCCATATTTGATTTTTCCTCCTCCTGAGACTGATGTTCAGTTATTTTATTCTCTTAGTTTCTATATTGCTTTTTATACTCCTTATAGTATTGTTACTATCCCTTTACACCAACACTTTCTACTCCACTTTACTTTTCCTCCATTAGCTCAATTTAGGTTGCTTGTAAATAGTGCACCTCAGGTACTGTTTACTCGGCGTCTAATTTTCCTTTTGGTTAATACATCAACTTGTATTATACTTATTTTATTGTCCAACTATTTCACACACTGGGGCGAAGTTCGTTTATTAACGATTTCATACGATGTGCGCTTCTTTATATATGTCGCTTACTCTTTGCGTGTTAATCTGACAGGGTTTCGTCCATTTCACAACTCAAAATGGCCGCTCGCTGCTACGTCATTTGATGTCGGGCCAATGAGCTTCCAGCACTGATCGGGACTAGAATCTATTCCGTCATGCTTCACGCGCGTCCGTAAAGTTTCTTGAGAGCCTCCTCACTCGCAACGATCAGCGGTGGCACATCAAGGTATAGCACTTACTTCAATATAGATTTCTTTATTGTTCACTCCGATTCCCCGTATTTACCCACTGCAATTCTTCTGTGTCAGCATCACACTTTGCCGATTTCCGAACCGTTCGTGAGCCTCTCTATCACCATGTCCTCGTCGCCATTGTTGTAAAGAAGGATCTGACAGCGATGTACTTAAGATGAATATTTATTAATAGAAAAGGCTCATAGGTGGTACGGGAGCAGGGGTCAGGTCAGGGACAAAGATGAGGGCGGAAAGCTAGAACACAGGGTGACGTCACATAAATACAGAACTAACATTCCAAAATGGAATGTGTGACGTAGTGTCACCAACATGAGGAAGTACGGCGACAGCGACATACGGTCGCTGATAAGGACCAAAGTTCAACAAATCACAACAACATTCTTAATTTATTACCTAGTTTGTATCAAATCCGGCTCCCCTCATGAACCTATTCCCATTAATGTACTAAAACAACTGGATGCCCCCTCTCTTGAAATCATTGTCGATACGTTAAATTCCTCCTTTGAATTTTCTACAGTTCCCGCACTTTGGAAACATGCCATGATAAGCCCGCTACTGAAGAAGCCCACAGCTAACCCTGAAATATTATCAAACTATAGACCTATATCCCGGCTCCCTGCCTTTTCGAAATTATTGGAAAGACATGTCCACTCGGTCTTAACCCATTTTACTGAAGAAAATTCTCTCCTCCATCCGTCGCAATCAGGTTTTCGAGCCGGTTTCTCCACAGAAACTGCTCTGCTGGGAGTCACCGAAAACATCCGGAAACTCCTTGACGACGTTCAAACGGTTGCCCTCATTCTCTTAGACTTGAGCGCGGCCTTTGACACCATATCGCACGAAAGGCTAATAGCCACGTTAAGAAAAAAGGGAATCTGTGGTGTGGCACTTGAGTGGATCAGGTCTTATCTGAAACAACAGACGTTCCAAATTACATCTTCTTCAGCATGCTCTGGAACGTTCAGTGCCCCACACGGAGTGCCCCAGGGATCTATTTTGAGCCCACTGTTTTTTAATCTTTATCTTAGACCTCTGGCCGACTTAGCGGACAGATCAGGACTCACCCTCATGACCTACGCCGATGACTCACAGATCATCTCCTCTCTGTCAGAATCCAGCCCATCATTCCCGTCTCCCCTCAAACAAGGTCTCCACAACATTTTCAGCTGGATGACTAGAAACCAGCTGAAACTAAATGGAGAAAAAACGGAGATCCTCCTTCTGGGGGAACAACAGAACCTGTGGAACCCCTCCCACTGGCCTTCCCAGATGGGGAAACCTCCCAGTACCAGCCACCCAGGTACGCAATCTGGGCGTCATTGTGGATAGCTCCCTCTCCATGAAACAACAGGTCAGCAAAGTCGTCGGCCTATGTTTTACCATCTTGAAGTGGCTGAGGTAAAGCATCTGGATGCTGCCCATCTCCACCCAAAAAAACATAGTCAATGCCCTGATTACATCTCGGCTTGACTACGGTAACATCCTGTACCTTGGCTCAAATAAAGCTGTAGTACGGCGGCTGCAGCTTGTCCAGAACTCAGCTGCCAGGTTGCTGTGTAGAATTCCCAAAACCACCAGGGTCTCGAATTACCTACGTGACCTGCATTGGCTCAGGGTAGAAAACCGGATTAGATTAAAAGCCCTGAATTATTTTATTTATTTAGGAATTTGTAAAGCGCTGACTGTCACCATTGCAGGCATCCTGGCGCTAGCATAAAAAAAAAAAAAAAACAGAGGAGAGCGGGGAATTGCAGTGTATTAACCAGGATAAAGCCAAGTTTTCAACTTTTTTCTAAACTGCAGAAGTTCATCAATGTGCCTCATTTCAGTGGGGAGAGTGTTCCATAATCTGGCGGCCGCCACCTCGAAAGACCTACCTCCAGCTCTGACCTTCCTAAATCTGGGCACAACTACCAGTTTAGCGTCAGAAGAACGGAGATGTCTGGTGGGGACATACCATAAGAATTTAGATTGTAGAGGGACTGGGCCGCAACCATGTAGGGCCCTAAAAACTATACAGAGGGCCTTGAATTGAATTCTCTGCCTAAGAGGAAGCCAGTGTAGTTTTGCCAATGCAGATGGTCCATGAGATCTTCTCGGCCACCCCAGTGCCAGTTTCGCAGCCGCCAATTGGACCCTTTGGAGTTTATCCAGCAAAAACTCGGGGGACCCAAGCAGGAGGGCATTGCAATAGTCCAGCCTGCTCAGGATGGTGCATCTGACCACTTGGGCACGCGCAAGGGTGGGTAGAAGGGGCAGAACCTTCCTGAGTGAGCGGAGGATGGCAAGGCAACAGGCCGATGTTTTAAGCACATGTGTCTCCATGCTGAGCTTATAGTTCAGCATGACCCCAAGGTTGCGGACAGCGTCCGCAGGTCGTACGTTGGAGCCAGTTTCCAGGGGCAGAAGTTGTTGGGGAAAGGACGAGGGGTCCTCGAACCAGCACTAAAGAGCACCTCAGTTTTCCCGACATAAAACTGAAGTGAATTATCCTTCAGCCACCTTGCCGTGCTTCGTAAACAGTTATGTAGGACCTCCACAGAGATGGAATCCTGAATTATATGTTCAGAATAAAAGAGGGCACTGCACCAAAATACCTACTAGCACTAGCCCATCCCTACACTCCCAAACGCAACATACGGTCACAAACAGCAGCCAACTTTTGTGTGCCTAGGTTCAAACTCTCAAGAATGGGAGGCAGATCCTTTTCACACCTAGGACCAACCCTCTGGAACGCACTCCCTCCTTACACTCGCAAGGAGGAAAACTACGCTAGGTTCAGAAAGAACATCAAAACCTGGTTGTTCGAGCAATAACAGAACAACCCTGTGAACCCTTGCCACTCTTCTGTGCTGTGTCTCGGCGCCGGGAAACCCTTTTTGGGTAGCTGTTGCGCCTTATAAGTTAAAAAAAAAAATATATATATATAATTGCGCACCCACGCATTTGGAGAGCCCTCGCTTTTTACACACCGGTTTACGGCGTGTTCCATGTAACGCCGCTTTCAACACTGACTTTTTTATTTACCCTATAAAGTGTTAGCGCGACCCCTTCCTTTATCACGTGTCCTTTGATGGGGGTATACACGATAGGGTTCAAGATACACAAGTCTCAAATCGTTGACGTGCGGATGAGCACATTGGATGCGGCTTAATGCTGACTTTAAAGCTGGGGCACAAAATTCTAGTGTGGTAGGAGGCTCAAACATACTGTGATTCTGGGCAAATCACTTAATCACTCGTGCCTAAAAATGAATGTGTTCGTCTGTAATGCAACTGGTGCTCAAGTAACTCGCTCGGATACCTCTGTGTCAAGTTTGTGCAAAATAAAATTCCAAAAATAATATGTATAAAACAGAGTAGCGTTCCCTCAAAGAAGCGCCAATAGACCCAATTTCCGGCTCCCTCGTAAATCGAACGCGAACCCTTCCGATGCAACGTTGACGGGGGGATCTTCACTTCAAATTTCTTTCGGGGGAAGTGGTTTAGCGGCGATACCCTTCATGCTCGCTCTAGTCCATGTGCGAGGTGGCTTTTCATCCGCCTATTAAGCAACATGAGGGGGTTCCTTTACTACTACCACACAAGGCAGTTTAAATGCGTGGTATGTTACAACACGTCCCTTCTTCTGCCCAATTTAAAGCAGTGTGCTTCGGCGTGCTACTCCCAACAACGAGACTGTGTAAAACCTCACTCGAAGCAATGTGGGAAACTTTCCTTTAACGTTTTACCCAAAGAAATTTGTTAGAGCCCATCTAAGCAATGTTTTGTGTAAGTAACACCCCTTCTTCAGCAGTGTGTGCGTCTGAGGCACCCTCTTCTAACTCCGCACAGCGATTTCGAGTCGCGATTCGGCTTAACGGTTAGGGGCGGCCAGCTTTGAAGCAGGGAAACCAGGTTTGAGTCAGGCGGGAGACTCAACCAAACATCTTGTGAGTTTGGGTAAAATCACCTAATCTCCCCGTGCCTAAGAATAGAAAAATAAATGTGTTCGTCTGTAATGCGGCTGATAGATACCCCAAGTTTGGGTCGTTTTCACGTTATATAACACTGCACACACAACAAAATTACCGCACGCACTTTTTATGGCTTGACCTCTGGCAATGCGCATGCGCATTGCAGATGTCGAGACATATTGGGGCTTATCCAGAGCTTAACCAAAGGGGCGATTTGATGCTGTGCCCGTGAAAAAAGCACGTGCAAGAATCAAAGCCACCAGCCTCCCCTCCCACAAGCTTCCCCCAGCGTGCGCTCTGGCATTTCTCCTCCCCTAATTATTCACTGCCCACGGCTGGCCGGCACATCAAAGGCTGCTGCACCCCGTGCGTCTCGTCACCCTTACTCTCACCTAATGCTCCCATTCACCCCTCCTTTTGCTAGTGTTCTAAAACTACCAGTAGTAATCATTACAGAGGTAGTTCCATATGTAGTAGAATCACATAAGTCGACTGCCAGTTTAGAAAGTGCAATATGTAGCTCAGATCGAGTTAATCAGTTATTCCTTTTGGCACACATCATTTTGGGGAATGAGGAATGTGTTGCCTGAGTTGGGACGCCAAGCTGAGTGTTAAAGAAAATGTGTCGCAAATTTGAAAACAAAGTAATTCATGCTTTTTATTGTGTCATGCACTCAGTTGTTAGTGTATAATAGAAGCTATTTCTTCTTTGTGTCTGCCTTTGGTTATTTTCATCGCGGTGACTAGTAAGTAGGATTGTTGTGTGACCTTCCTCCAGTCTGAAGCCATCACATGCTTAGGACCGTGTGAACAGCTGTCTGTCCCAATCAGTGGCACAGAACATTCTAGGCATAAAAGTGCCTTCCTATCTTAAATGTTTTGTTGATTTAAATAGCTTTTCTGTGGCCTAAATGTAATCGTCGACGTGATGTACTTCACCCTGTGTTATAAAATGTTCTTATTTACCTGGTGTTTTATCATGATGGATTTTCTGGTTTTCCACACAATAGTCTATTATTTTGCAAGCATCCTAGTTAAGGGACAAGTCAAACAGATCGAAGCACAAGCTTCAGTTAATAACGGCAGCACGTCAATGGCACAGACATCACAATCACTTGCATCACAGAAACAGCTTGAGCGAATAAAAGACTATGCATACCCATGACTGAAGGGCGTTGAGCTAGTGTGGAAGCCGCGCAATCTCTGATTCTGTAGCACCATTTGGAGGGAACATAATGTAAAAAGCACAAAGCCCCCCCACCCATGCATACTTTGCCCACCCATTCACGGACCTACTTTTCACAGTGCCATTTTACCACCCACCCAACCTTTCACTGACCCACCCACCCTCCCTTTTGCAGACCCACCCTCCCTTTCGCGGACCCACCCTCGCATCTTTTCACCCACCCACGCATCTTTTAACCCTCTCACCCTTTTCACCCACCCCGAATCCATCCATCCATTATCCTTTCATCTATCCAAGCATCCTTTCATCCATCCAAACATCCTTTCATCCATCCAAGCATCCTTTCATCCATCCAAGCATCCTTTCATCCACCCAAGCATCCTTTCATCCATCCAAGCATCCTTTCATCCATGCACCCATGCATTCTTTATCCAATCCACCCATTAACTCGTTCTTTCTCCCAGCCACGAATCCTTGCACCCATCCTTCCTGGTAATCGTTCATCTTTCTTTCCCTTTTCTGTCATTCCATCTCTCTTTATGCGGTGTTATCTCGTGAGTTGCGGACAGAAGAGGCCGTTAGAGCTGCGCCCCTGCGGTAGCTGCTAAAGCGGGAGGTTTCCGCACGCCCCTGGACAGATTTGCCTGGTACCAGTGGTTTATCACATGTACTTGTTGCCTCAGCCTGGTTTGGCAGCTCAGCAGCGTTGTTTTCATCAGAAGGGTGCAGCACGCTGGGTCTTTACTCTTTTCGAACACAACGCTGAAGTTTGACTGCAGCGAGACCATCTATCCAACGCTGAGTAAATGCTGGTGTTTCTTATACATGCTCCGCCATTGCCAATTACTAAATTGTGGCCAGAATTAATTGAGGCATTAATTATAGCAACCGCTTAGCAGTTTAGTCTGGTGGAATCGCAGTGGGTGTTGCACGCGATGCCTCCCAAGCCTTCGCCGAAGTCTGTCTCAGCTCAGCTGGAGGCTGGTCCCCATCCCTGCAGCTCTGGGTGCGGCGAGGTTTTACATCCTTTGCTGTAGAACGCATGTCCACTCTGCAAAACCACAGCGAGCTTTTACTCTATTTAATCGGTTTAAAAACGGTTATATTCAGAATTTCAAGCTAGTACATCACATCATTACGAAAAAGCTGCAATGGATCGAAAAATTTGCAGCAACATTTTTGGATCCACTCCATCCATTCATCCCCTCCACTCCATACATCCATCCCCCCACTCCATCCATCCATCCATCCCCCACTCCATCCATCCATCCCCCCACTCCATCCATCCATCCAACTCCATCCATCCATCCCCCACTCCATCCATCCATCCCACTCCATCCATCCATCCCCCCACTCCATCCATCCATCCATCCCACTCCATCCATCCCCCACTCCATCCATCCATCCCACTCCATCCATCCATCCCCCCACTCCATCCATCCATCCATCCCACTCCATCCATCCCCCCACTCCATCCATCCATCCATCCATCCATCCATCCATCCATCCCCCCATTCCATCCATCCACCCCCCATTCCATCCATCCATCCCCCCATTCCATCCATCCCACTCCATCCATCCATCCATCCATCCATCCCCACTCCATCCATCCACCCCCCCACTCCATCCATCCATCGCCCCACTCCCTCCATCCATCCCCCCACTCCATCCATCCATCCCCCCACTCCATCCATCCATCCATCCCACTCCATCCATCCATCCCCCCACTCCAATCATCCATCCCACTCCATCCATCCATCCATCCCACTCCATCCATCCATCCCCCACTACATCCATCCATCCCCCACTACATCCATCCATCCCCCACTACATCCATCCATCCATCCCCTCCATCCATCCCCTCCATCCATCCATCCCCCACTCCATCCATCCATCCCCCACTCCATCCATCCATCCATCCATCACCCCACTCCATTCATCCATCCATCCCTCTCCATCCATCCATCCCCCCACTCCATCCATCCATCTCACTCCATCCATCCCCCACTCCATCCATCCATCCATCCGTCCCACTCCATCCATCATCCATCCCCCCACTCCATCCATCCATTCATCCATCCACCCCACTCCATCCATCCATCCCACTCCATCCATCCATCCCACTCCATCCATCCATCTCCATCCATCCCACTCCATCCATCCATCCCCCACTCCATCCATCCATCCATCCACCCCCCACTCCATCCACCCCCCACTCCATCCACCCCCCACTCCATCCATCCCCCACTCCATCCATCCCCCACTCCATCCATCCCCCACTCCATCCATCCATCCCCCCCACTCCATCCATCCATCCCCCCACTCCATCCATCCCCCACTCCATCCATCCCCCATCCATCCATCCCCCCACTCCATCCATCCATCCATCCCCCCACTCCATCCATCCATCCCCGCACTCCATCCATCCATCCCCGCACTCCATCCATCCATCCATCCATTTGCCCGACTCCATCCATCCCTCCCTGCCCCACACTCCATCCCTCCCCACCCCACACTCCATCCCTCCTGCCCCACACTCCATCCCTCCCCCGCCCCACACTCCATCACTCCCCCGCCCCACACTCCATCACTCCCCCGCCCCACACTCCATCCCTCCCCTGCCCCACACTCCATTCCTCGCCCACACTCCATCCCTCGCCCACACTCCATCCCTCGCTCACACTCCATCCCTCGCCCACACTCCATCCCTCGCTCTCTTGCCCTGCCTCTATCTCTCACCCTCCCTCTATGTATCTTTCGCCCTCCCTCTATCTATCTTTCGCCCTCCCTCTATCTATCTATCGGCCTCCCTCTATCTATTGCATCACCACAGCATCACTCAGGGGCACCACAACATCACTATGCGCCACCAGAGCATCCCTGAACGCCACAGCATCACTCGTCGCCGCCACAACATCATTCAGAGCCACCACAGCATCAATCTGTCCAACCATTCAACAACAACGGATTCAAATATGTTCTCTCAATGTTTCAAACTTTATTACAAATGTCACAAAAAAAGTTAATATTTCACTTCTGTTCTTGTATTTTCATCACAATAAAATATACTAAACATAATCTTCCAAAAAGTTATTTGCAAAAGTTTAAGCTATTGCCATTATAAATTACAATAACTTTTTAAAAGTATTAAATATTGAAAAAAATACAACCCATTGTTATTTTTAATATTAATACATCTAAGTCATGTAAATACAACACATATTGCATTACAAATGCTATAGGTGTCACGTTTGCAAAAGTTAACACTATTGGCATTGTAAATGACAAAGTTATTAATTTCGCTATTTTCAAAACAAAAACATAAATAAAAAATGTCATTTACAATACTAATACCTCTAACTTTACTAATGCGAGCCCTATTGCCTTGCAAATGCTTGTTTGACAATCCGATGACTCAACTGACTGGAGTGGAGGCGTGGCAGGAGCAGGGCGAGGGAAAAAGACAAAAGCCACTTTTGGGGGTGGAGACGCCGGAGAGCTGTACCCTCAAGGAAAAGAGTGTGTAGAGCAGTGAGCGCAGCTAGGCTTTTAAACCTAAACTGGGGGGCAGGGAAAAAATATACACATATATTTTTTGCAGTTTTATATAGCACGAACTCGACCTGAAGGTTTCGGAGCGCTTTACATGAGCACCAGTTGCATTATCAAAAAGTGGCGTAGTGTGGGGGTGTGGATGCGTGGTTAAACAAAGGAACATACTAAGGCTATGGAGAACAAGCATTCACAATGCAATAGGTCTCGGGTTAATTAAGTTTGAGCTATTGGCATTGCTAAATATTGCAACACCAACTGCAACAAAAGTCTATAAATTATAGTCCAAAAAAATGTGTATTTATTTTTGTACCAATGGTGGCATGCTGCGCTTTAGATGAATATGTTTAAAAGTAAAATGTGCCATACTGCGATTGCTACAATAGTTAATTGTGGATGCGTTAACAATTGATATGTGCACTGATGGCTGGTGGTGTGTGTGCCTGTAGAAATTGTGCACTGATGGCTGGTGGTGTGTGTGCCCGGTAGAAGCGTGCACTGCCGGCTGGTGGTGTGTGTGTCTGGTGGAAGCGTGCACTGACGGCTGGTGGTGTGTGTGGCTGGTGAAAGCATCCACTGACAGCTGGTGGTGTGTGTGTGTGCCTGGTGAAAGCATACGCTGACGTAAGGTGGTGTGTGCCTGATGGAAGCATGGACTAACGGCTGGTGGTGTTTGAGCCTGGTTAAAGCGTGCACTGACGACTGATGGTGTTTGTGCCTGGTGAAAGTGTGCACTTACGGTGTGGTTGTGTATGCTTTCTTTACTTAAATAGCTATCTTGAAAAACAAGATGCTCCTTAAAACAGCATACATGAAATACAAGGGTGCTTAACTTGGCAAAACCAACAAGCATGGGAAGTGAGGACAGCACACATTTAAGAAATTAATCCACTCAGAACCATAGTCCGCAAACTCCTGAAGATGCATTTGACGGTGTGACCATAAAGTACAAGACTGCTCGATTACAGCATGTTACAAAATTATTATTTGACTTGGAATTCACCGAGCCCGCTTTATTTACCACCATATATTAATGTAGTTGGCTACGATATGGTGCGCGCCTCATACCACGTCACTGTCACACCACTTTCCACAGACGCAAACATACACAATATGAAAACAAGTCACATGAAACATACCTACATATTAGTGACCTCAATTTTTTTCCTGCACTTTTTATGGTTCGTCCACAATGTTCCGATGAAGAGCTTTATAAAATTTTAGTGGGGTTGAAACATAGATGAATCTCAGTTTTTGATGTGGATTAAAATACTTATTGTAGAGTGTACGATGTTTAACCCTGAAAAATTGGCCAGACAATAACTGTTTCATTGACGGTTGCTCTATTTCACTTCCAATCACTCTTTTCGCAACTCATGTTCAGTGCACTGTTTCACATTTTGGAGCATCTTTCCATGACTTAGATGTCATTTTCTTCATTAATGGCATTCGAACACATGACTGTGAGTTTCAATATGTTCTTTTGAATAGGTTTCCTTTTGGGAATATATTCATGAATTTCCCTTGCAAGATGAAAGTATTGTATTGAATGATTGCAAAGGAACCGTTGTTTTGTTTTTATTTTTTCGTTGTGGTTGGCAGCAAAGATGATATAATGGGAAGTATTGTTGGCTACTATGGTGGTTGGCAGGCATTGGAAGGAAATACGAGTGATCCCAAGAAAAAGTCTCACCTCTTAGACACTGAGAGTGAATGAATGAATAACCCTAGATGCCAGGGCCTAGCCACAAGTGCTTCCTGTGTATACTGGTGAGTTGCAGGCTGGTTGGTGTTGGACCCGGCCTCATGGCGTGGTCCTACCCCTCCCGCATGGCGGGCCCCGGATGACATCGGCCCTCCACCCAGCATCGGGCAGCCCTTTTGCCCGACACTGCACGCCCCAACATTGCTGGTCCGGCCACCATCCCGGACCCCCACTACCGACCTGGCTCCAGCGTGGGCCCCTCACGACCCAAGCACGAGGCCGCGCCCGACTCCATCTTGGGCCCACCACGTCACGACCACGTGGCCTCGACCCCGGCCCCAGCGCAGCCCAGACATCGAGGCACCAAGATCCACCCAGGTGGTCGAGTGGCCACTCGACAGATCCCGGAGAAAAGGGGTGTTTCGATGGCCCTCCAGCCGTCCCCGGACGCCTGGTTTCGATCGCCCTCCGGCCTCCCTGGGCGCTGGCTCCACCCCCCTGCTGGGTGTCTGGACACCATCATCCCAGCCCCTCTGACCCCCCAGGCGCGAGGGTCCGGACATCAAAGGACTCCAGTCCTATATCTGGGCCAGCCCCGGAGTAGGACGGCAGTTGTATCCTGGACTGGAAAGCCCTGCTGACGCGGTCACGGCCGACCCCAGAAGAACTCGTTTTCCTGGAACCTGAAGAGACCTTGAGAGCCTGCTGGCGCTGCCGCGGCCCACCTTTGCCGAACCATCTTGAGAGCCTGCTGGCGCTGCCGCGGCCCACCTTTGCCGAACCATCTTGAGAGCCTGCTGGCGCTGCCGCGGCCCACCTTTGCCGAACCATCTTGAGAGCCTGCTGGCGCTGCCGCGGCCCACCTTTGCTGAACCATCTTGAGAGCCTGCTGGCGCTGCCGCGGCCCACCTTTGCCGAACCATCTTGAGAGCCTGCTGGTGCTGCCGCGGCCCACCTTTGCCGAACCATCTTGCGAGCCTGCTGGCGCTGCCGCGGCCCACCTGTGCCGAACCATCTTGAGAGCCTGCTGGCGCTGCCGCGGCCCACCTTTGCCAAACCATCTTGAGAGCCTGCTGGCGCTGCCGCGGCCCACCTTTGCCGAACCATCTTAAGAGCCTGCCGGCGCTGCCGCGGCTCACCCTCTCGGAACCCCCGGCTCGAGGATTGAGAGCTGTGTGCAAGGTATCCCTTCCTACTCCCCAACCGAGACTGTCCCGCTACCCTGATCCCCTCTTGCGAGACTTTACAGACCCCTCGGTCTGCTTGTACATATCGCTGAGAACCAGCAACCTTTATTTCCTGATAAAGCTTACGAACTCGACCTCTGGTGTGGTGTCAATTTGTAGTGTGTGGTTACTCTGCTGTGCGATCCTAGGAGAGGGCCCTCACCCAGGAGGCCTCTCAGTAACGCTCGGCTACTTCTTAACGGAGAGGTGGACCTAGGGGTGGTCAGTCAGACATCTTCTGCCTCCCCCGGGGTCGCCTTTCTAACATTGGTGGCAAGCGACGGGATCCGAGCCGACGCAGATCGTACAGAGAGAAATTCACTCACTACCGAGAAAAACACACCGCGACCATGACTACTCAGGAAACCAGACCGACAACGGAATTCCAGAAAGAAAAGATGGAAGATTACAGCCACAAGGAGTTAAAGCAATTTTGCAAGGACCTAGGCATCGCTACCACGGGCCTCAACACCAAAGAGGACTTTAAATCAGCCCTGCAAGCCTGGGCAGACGCCGATAACGTGCCGCCCCAGAATGAGGATAACCCGGGCCCGAATGGACGCCCGGAGACCGACGCGAACCCAGCGGGGGAAGGACCCGCAGACCTAGACACGGGCCTCCCCCACGGAGACACCCGAGAACGAGAGAGGAACCGGCTCCACGAGTTGGAGCTCGCCCGACTCCGACAAGAAGGAGAGATACAGCTGGCAGAAAGGAAATTAGCCCTCGAGCAACTACGGCTGGAAGGAGACCTAGAGGAAAGGAGAAGACAACGAGACCTCGAAGAAAAGAAACTCATGCTCGAGCATGAGCGCGGCCTCAAAGAACTGGAAATCAAGGCCAAAACAACAGAGACCGGCACCGCCGGGGGTAAGACCTCACCCCCGCCGGGGGACACGAAGGTGCACATACCCAAGGAGGTCGTCAAAGAATACTATAAGAACGACGACATCCAACAGTGGTTCAAAGCCTACGAGGTCGCCATGACCGCCCATCGAGTACCCCTCAAAGACTGGGGCGCCGGCTTATGGGGAAAGTTCATCAACGAGGGGAGAGACGCCCTGCTAGAGCTCCCCGACGCCGAGATGACCTCGTACGAACACATGAAGACCGCCCTCCTCACTCGCTACGGACTCACCCCCGAAATGTACCGGCAGCGATTTCGAGACTGTAAAAAAATCCCCGGTACCACTTGGGTGGAGTACGTGAACTTTTACAGCAGAGCCTTCGAAGGGTGGATCAGAGGCTGCCAGGTCACCACCTACCAGCAGTTGGTCGACCTCATCCTATGGGAGCATCTTTCCAATAACTGCTTCGTCGAACTCCGGCAGCACCTCCTTGACAGCAAATTGACAGAGCCATGAAAACTCGCTGTCGAGGCGGATAGATGGGTGAGCAACCGAGTTCCCCGGAGTCCGATGGGAGACTACGGCCGGGGATCCCCGGGGAACCACCGACCCCGAGGCGGCGGAGGAGGCCAGAGCAGGGGCCGAGACACCCCCGAGGGGTCATCCCCTACCTCCCAGTCGCCATCCATGGGTTGGAGGGGAGGCCCCCCAGCCAGGCCCGGGCCCCGCCCGAATGTTACGTGCCACAGATGCCAGCGACAGGGCCATTATGCGAACGACCCTCTCTGCCCGATGAACCAGCGACCCGGCACCACCGGTCCCCCGAGCCGCCAGATCGCGGCCGCCGCCCTGAGTGCAGAGGGAGGCGAAGAAGAGGGCGACGACCCCGAGCAAGCCGAGTGGGAGCCCGCAGCCATGATCTTAGCATGCCTGGGTGATCGAGACATGATCCCCCGAGACCCGATTCCAGGTAACACCCAGAAATACTGCCAATGGGTCACCATCAATGGAAGCCGGGCCGAAGCCCTCCGGGACACTGGAGCCAGCGTGACGGCGGTCCGCTGCCACTTGGTAACCCCAGAACAAATCCTCCCCAACGTCTTGTGCCCAGTGCGGTCGGTTGATAACTCTGAAAGTTTGTGCCAGATGGCCCGCATCCCCTTTGAGTGGGGAGGGGTGTCGGGCATGCTGAAGGTGACTGTCCGAGACGATGCCCCCGTGGACTGCCTTCTCGGGAACGACCTGGAAAGTTCCCTCTGGGCCGGCGTAGAGCAGAAAGAGCATCTGGGGATGCTAGGCCTTCCCGAGTGGGTTTGTGCGACCACCCGCTCCATGTCCGCCCGGGCCTCCCCCCCAACGGAGGAAGCCCCAATCGAGGAGCCGGAGTGGCCCGCACCTCCACCGCCCGCCATCCCTGAGGATACCGACCCTGAACCCGGCCCCCCGGGGCTCAGCCATGAGGAAATCACCGAGCTCGGCCACCTGCCGGAACTAGCTCAGTGGCGCCAAGAAGGTGGCCCCACCCGCGAACAATTCCGACAAGAACAGAGCACCTGTCCCTCCCTCGAGGGACTTCGACGACAAGCCGCCACTCAAGCCGCTGGAGACCCTGCGGGGTCCCACTGGGTCTATTGGGACAACGACCTTCTCTACAGTGAACAGAAGATTGCCGAACTAGGGGCCAGCCGCGTGCTGGTCGTTCCCCTCCGATTTCGAGACTTCCTCTTGAACTTAGAACATGATGTGCCCCTCGCCGGGCACCTGGGGCAGGACAAAACTTACAGCCGCCTGGTGACTCATTTCTACTGGCCAAAAATGCGCAACGATGTGCACAATCACTGCAGATCCTGTCAAGCCAGCGGGAAGAGCGGGGGGAAAGTCAAGGCCCCGCTCCAGCCGTTCCCCGTGGTCACCACCCCCTTCGAGCGAGTGGGGATAGACATCATGGGGCCCCTGGACCCCCGCACCCCTCAAGGACACCGCTTCATCCTCGTGCTGGTGGACCATGCCACCCGATATCCGGAAGCCATCCCCCTCCGAACCATCACGGCCCCAGTAGTAGGCCGAGCCCTAATGGGGATCTTCTCCAGAGTCGGCTTCCCCCGGGAAGTCGTGAGTGATCGGGGCACAAACTTTATTTCCAAGTATATGCGATCCCTGTGGCAACAGTGCGGGGTCACATACAAGTTCACCACCCCGTATCACCCCCAAGGAAACGGACTTGTGGAGCGGTTTAACCGAACACTGAAGGGAATGATCAAGGGCCTCGAGGAGCCACTACGACGCAAATGGGATGTCCTGCTGCCCTGCCTCCTGTTTGCGTACCGCGAGGTACCACAGAAGTCCCTGGGGTTCAGCCCCTTCGAACTATTGTATGGGCACCCCGTCCGGGGCCCCCTCAGCCTGGTCAAAGAAGGCTGGGAGACGGCTGTCCGAGGTGCTCCACCAGATGTCTACCAGTACCTCCTGACCCTCCGCAACCAGACGCGGAAGTTCCGGGAACTTGCCGAAGCCAACCTGGAAGCCAGTCAGGAGGAGATGAAACGCTGGTATGACCAGAACGCCTCGTCCATCGAATTCGAACCGGGCCAGCAGGTCTGGGTCATGTCCCCGGTTGAACCTTGTGCCCTCCAGGACAAGTGGACGGGGCCCTTCAAAGTGGTAGAGAGCAAGAGCCCCGTCACTTACTTGGTGGACATGGAGTCCCCCAGGAACCCCCTCCGGGTCCTACACGCTAACCGGCTCAAGCCGCACTTCGCCCGCACTGAACTAAGCCTGCTGTTAGCGACCGATGAAGGAGCTGAAGACGACTCCGAACCACTGCCGGATCTCATGAGCCCCACTGAGAAGGACGGCTCCATCGAAGGGGTCATGCTCTCCTCCACCCTGACCCTGGAGCAGCACCATGACTGCCGGCAGCTGCTGGGGCAGTTTGCAGATCTGTTTTCCCTCACCCCTGGAGTCACCCGGTGGTGTGTCCACGATGTAGACACCGGAGAAAGCCCGCCTGTAAGACACTGAGCTTTCCGAGTGCCCGACCGAGTTCGGGCCTGCATCCAGTCCGAGGTGGCCAAGATGCTAGAGCTGGGGGTAGTCGAACCCTCCGACAGTCCGTGGGCCAGCCCAGTTGTCCTGGTCCCTAAAGCCGCCGCCCCCGGCACGCCCCCGGAGCTCCGGTTCTGTGTTGACTACCGGGGGCTGAATGCCGTCACCAGGACCGACGCCCATCCCATCCCCCGTGCGGATGAACTGATCGATCGCCTGGGGGCTGCGAAGTATCTCAGCACCTTCGATCTCACGGCCGGGTATTGGCAGATCGGCCTCACCCCTGGAGCGCAAGAGCGATCAGCCTTCTCGACCCCGGATGGCCACTACCATTTCAAGGTGATGCCCTTCGGCATGAAAAACGCCCCGGCCACCTTCCAGAGACTCGTGAATAGAGTGCTGGCCGGGCTAGAAGAGTTCAGCGCCGCCTACCTAGACGTTGCAGTGTACAGCCTCCGCTGGGATGCACACCTGACCCACCTCCGGGAGGTCCTGACGGCCCTCCGACGGGCCGGACTAACAATAAAGGCCAGCAAGTGCCAGATCGGCCAAGGGTCCGTGACTTATCTGGGACACCAGGTGGGAAGCGGCCGGGTGGCTCCCCTCCAGCCAAAGATTGACGCCATCCGGACCTGGGAGCCCCCAATCACCCAAACCGCCGTCCGAGCCTTCCTGGGGCTCACAGGATACTATCGGCGCTTCATCAAAGACTATGGGAGCATTGTGGGGCCCCTCACAGAACTGACCTCCAAGAAGCTACCCCAGAAGGTGTGCTGGACCCCAGAGTGCCAAACAGCCTTCGAGACTCTCAAGACTGCCATGTGCACCGCCCCTGTGCTCCAAGCCCCCGACTACAGCCGAGAGTTTGTGGTCCAAACCGACGCCTCGGAGCACGGCATTGGGGCGGTCCTCTCACAAGTGAACCCTGAGGGAATCGACCTTCCCGTTGCCTTCATCAGCCGGCGGCTGCTAGCCAGAGAACAGCGCTGGACACCATCGAGAGGGAAGCCTTCGCCGTCGTGTGGGCCCTAAAGAAGCTCCGGCCCTACCTCTTCGGCACCCACTTCCGGGTCCAGACCGACCACCGGCCCCTGCGGTGGTTGATGCAGATGCGGGACGAGAACCCGAAACTGTTGCGATGGTGCATCTCCCTGCAAGGGATGGACTTCACTGTGGAGCATCGCCCCGGCAACGACCACGCCAATGCTGACGGCCTCTCCAGGTTCTTCCGCCTCGGCGAGGAGAATGCCCAAGAAGATGGGTGACGCGTGTTGGACCCGGCCTCATGGCGTGGTCCTACCCCTCCCGCATGGCGGGCCCCGGACGACATCGGCCCTCCACCCAGCATCGGGCAGCCCTTTTGCCCGACACTGCACGCCCCAACATTGCTGGTCCGGCCACCATCCCGGACCCCCACTACCGACCTGGCTCCAGCGTGGGCCCCTCACAACCCAAGCACGAGGCCGCGCCGGACTCCATCTTGGGCCCACCACGTCACGACCACGTGGCCTCGGCCCCGGCCCAGGCCCCAGCGCAGCCCAGACATCGCGGCACCAAGATCCACCCAGGTGGTCGAGTGGCCACTCGACAGATCCCGGAGAAAAGGGGTGTTTCGATGGCCCTCCAGCCGTCCCCGGACGCCTGGTTTCGATCGCCCTCTGGCCTCCCTGGGCGCTGGCTCCACCCCCCTGCTGGGTGTCTGGACACCATCATCCCGGCCCCTCTGACCCCCCAGGCGCGAGGGTCCGGACATCAAAGGACTCCAGTCCTATATCTGGGCCAGCCCCGGAGTAGGACGGCAGTTGTATCCTGGACTGGAAAGCCCTGCTGACGCGGTCTCGGCCGACCCCAGAAGAACTCGTTTTCCTGGAACCTGAAGAGACCTTGAGAGCCTGCTGGCGCTGCCGCGGCCCACCTTTGCCGAACCATCTTGAGAGCCTGCTGGCGCTGCCGCGGCCTACCTTTGCCGAACCATCTTGAGAGCCTGCTGGCGCTGCCGCGGCCCACCTTTGCCAAACCATCTTGAGAGCCTGCTGGCGCTGCCGCGGCCCACCTTTGCCGAACCATCTTGCGAGCCTGCTGGCGCTGCCGCGGCCCACCTGTGCCGAACCATCTTGAGAGCCTGCTGGCGCTGCCGCGGCCCACCTTTGCCGAACCATCTTGAGAGCCTGCTGGCGCTGCCGCGGCCCACCTTTGCCGAACCATCTTAAGAGCCTGCCGGCGCTGCCGCGGCTCACCCTCTCGGAACCCCCGGCTCGAGGATTGAGAGCTGTGCGCAAGGTATCCCTTCCTACTCCCCAACCGAGACTGTCCCGCTACCCTGATCCCCTCTTGCGAGACTTTACAGACCCCTCGGTCTGCTTGTACATATCGCTGAGAACCAGCAACCTTTATTTCCTGATAAAGCTTACAAACTCGACCTCTGGTGTGGTGTCCATTTGTAGTGTGTGGTTACTCTGCTGTGCGATCCTAGGAGAGGGCCCTCACCCAGGAGGCCTCTCAGTAACGCTCGGCTACTTCTTAACGGAGAGGTGGACCTAGGGGTGGTCAGTCAGACATCTTCTGCCTCCCCCGGGGTCGCCTTTCTAACAGTTGGTAATTGGCAAGGTTGGTATTGTAAATGACAACTGCAGTAGTAAGGCTGGCACGCACTGTGGGGATGTGAATGGGGGTGAGGCAGCACGAACAAAGGTAGGGTGGGTGGGGGTGAGGCAGCACGGACAAATGGAGTGTGTGTTAGGCAGCGTGGATGAAAGGAGGGTGGGTGGGGGTGAGGCAGCACGGACAAATGAGAGGCAGCACAGACGAGAGGGTGGGTGGTTGGGTGCGAGGCAGTACGGACGACAGGAGGGTGGGTGCGATGCAGCACGGACGACGGGAGGGTGGGTGCGATGCAGCACGGACGACGGGAGGGTGGGTGCAATGCAGCCCTGATGACTGGAGGGTGGGTGCGAGGCAGCACAGATGACGGGAGGGTGGGTGCGCTGCTAGGCAGCACAGACGATGGGAGGGTGGGTGCGAGGCAGCACAGACGATGGGAGGGTGGGTGCGATGCGAGGCAGCAGAGACGATGGGAGGGTGGGTGCGATGCTAGGCAGCACGGATGACGGGAGGGAGGGTAGTGGGGTCGAGGCAGCATGGACGACGGGAGGGAGGGTAGTGGGGTCGAGGCAGCATGGACGACGGGAGGGAGGGTAGTGGGGTCGAGGGAGCATGGACGACGGGAGGGAGGGTGGGTGCGAGGCAGCATGGACGATGGGAGGGAGGGGGGGTGCGAGGCAGCATGGACGGGGGGAGGGTGCGATGCGAGGCAGCACAGACGATGGGAGGGTGGGTGCGATGCGAGGCAGCAGAGACGATGGGAGGGTGGGTGCGATGCTAGGCAGCACGGATGACGGGAGGGAGGGTAGTGGGGTCGAGGCAGCATGGACGACGGGAGGGAGGGTAGTGGGGTCGAGGCAGCATGGACAACGGGAGGGAGGGTAGTGGGGTCGAGGGAGCATGGACGACGGGAGGGAGGGTGGGTGCGAGGCAGCATGGACGATGGGAGGGAGGGTGGGTGCGAAGCAGCATGGACGGGGGAGGGTGCGATGCGAGGCAGCACAGACGATGGGAGGGTGGGTGTTTGGGTGCGAGGCAACACGGATGACTTGGGTGCAAGGCAGCATGGACAAAGGGAGGAAGGGTAGTTGGGGTCGAGGCAGCACGGACGGATGGCGTGAGGGAGCGTGGACGGGAGGGTGGGTGGGATGGCGCGAGGGAGCATGGACGGGAGGGTGGGTGGGTGGGTGGGCGCGAGGGAGCATGGACGGGAGGGTGGGTGGGTGGGCGCGAGGCAGCATGGACGGGAGGGTGGGCGCGAGGCAGCATGGAAGGGAGGGTGGGTGGGTGGACTTGCAAGGCAGCATGGACGGGAGGGTGGACTTGCGAGGCAGCATGGACGGGAGGGTGGGTGGGTGGACTTGCGAGGCAGCATGGACGGGAGGGTGGATGGGTGGACTTGCGAGGCAGCATGGGCGGGAGGGTGGGTGGACTTGCGAGGCAGCATGGGCGGGAGGGTGGGTGGACTTCCGAGGCAGCATGAACGGGAGGGTGGGTGGGTGGACGTCCGAGGCAGCATGGACGGGAGGGTGGGTGGGTGGACTTCCGAGGCAGCATGGACGGGAGGATGGGTGGGTGGGTGGACTTGTGAGGCAGCATGGACGGGAGGGAGGGTGGGTGGGTGGACTTGTGTGGCAGCATGGACGGGAGGGAGGGTGGGTGGGTGGACTTGTGAGGCAGCATGGACGGGAGGGTGGGTGGACTTGTGAGGCAGCATGGACGGGAGGGTGGGTGGGTGGGTCGATTCGTGAGGCAGCATGGACGGGAGGGTGGTTGGGTCGACTTGTGAGGCAGCATGGACGGGAGGGTGGGTGGGTGGACTTGCTAGGCAGCATGGACAGGTGGGTAGACTTGCGAGGCAGCATGGACGGGAGGGTGGGTGGACTTGCGAGGCAGCATGGACGGGAGGGTACCTTGCGAGGTAGCATGAACGGGAGGGTGGGTGTATAGACTTGCGAGGCAGCATGGACGGGAGGGTGGGTGGACTTGCGAGGCAGCATGGAAGGGAGGGTGGGTGGCCGGACTGGCAAGGCAGCATGGTCGGGTGGGTGGGCGGGCGCGAGGCAGCATGGACGGGAGGGTGGGTGGGCGGGCGCGAGGCAGCATGGACGGGAGGGTGGGTGGGTGGGCACGAGGCAGCATGAACGGGAGGGTGGGTGGGTGGGCGTGAGGCAGCATGAACGGGAGGGTGGGTGGGTGGGCGCGAGGCAGCATGGAGGGAGGGTGCGTGGGCGCGAGGCAGCATGGATGACGGGAGGGTGGGTGGGGTTGAGGCAGCATGTACGACGGGAAGGAGGGTGGGTTTGAGGCAGCATGGACGACGGGAGGGTGGGTGCGAGGCAGCATGGACGATGGGAGGAAGGGTGTTTGGATGCGAGGCAACACAGGCAAAGGCAGTGTGGGTGGATGCGAGGCAGCACTGACGAACAGTGGGAGGGTGCGAGGCAGCATGGACGTGCGAAGCAGCATGGACGATGGGAGGGTGGGTACGAGGCAGCATGGACTTGCGAGGTAGCATGGACGGGCGCGAGGCAGCATGGGCGGGTGGGTTGGTTTGCGCGAGGCAGCATGGAGGGGAGGGTGGGTGGGTAGGTGGGCACGAGGCAGCATGGACAGGAGGGTGGGTGGGTTTGAGGCAGCATGGACGACAGGAGTGAGGGTGGGTTTGAGGCAGCATAGACGACGGGAGGGTGGGTGCGAGGCAGCATGGACGACGGGAGGGCGCGATGCGAGGCAGCACAGACGATGGGAGGGTGGGTATTTGGGTGCGAGGCAACACGGATGACTTTGGTACGAGGCAGCACGGACAAAGGGAGGGAAGGTAGTTAAGGTCGAGGCAGCATGGACGAAGGCAGTGTGGGTGGATGCGAGGCAGCACTGACGAACAGTGGGAGGGTGCGAGGCAGCATGGACTTGCGAGGCAGCATGGACGATGGGAGGGTGGGTACGAGGCAGCATGGAATTGCGGGCAGCATGGATGGGCTCGAGGCAGCATGGGCGGGTGGGTGCGATGCGAGGCAGCACAGATGATGGGAGGGTGGGTGTTTGGGTGCGAGGCAACACGGATGACTGGTTGTGAGGCAGCATGGACAAAGGGAGGGAGGGTAGTGGGGTTGAGGCAGCATGGGCGACGGGAGGGAGGGAGGGAGGGTGGGTGCGAGGCAGCATGGACTTGCGAGGCAGCATGGACGGGCGCGAGGCAGCATTGGTGGGTGGGTGCGATGCGAGGCAGCACAGACGATGGGAGGGTGGGTGTTTGGGTGCGAGCCAACACGAATGACTGGTTGTGAGGCAGCACGGACAAAGGGAGGGAGGGTAGTGGGGTCTAGGCAGCATGGACGATGGGAGGGAGGGTGGGTGCGAGGCAGCATGGACGATGGGAGGGAGGGTGGGTGCGAGGCAGCATGGACGACGGGAGGGAGGGTGCGAATCGAGGCAGCACAGATGGTGGGAGGGTGGGTGTATGGGTGCGAGGCAAAACGGATGACTTTGGTGCAAGGCAGCATGGGCAAAGGGAGGGAGGGTAGTTGGGGTTGAGGCAGCACGGAGCAAGGCAGTGTGGGTGGATGCGAGGCAGCACTGACGAACAGTGGAAGGGTGCGAGGCAGCATGGACGACGGGAGGGAGGGAGGGAGGGTGCGAGGCAGCATGGACTTGCGAGGCAGCATGGGCAGGTGGGTGAGATGCGAGGCAGCACAGACGATGGGAGGGTGGGTGTTTGGGTGCGAGGCAAAACAGATGACTTTGGTGCGAGGCAGCACGGACAAAGGGAGGGAGGGTAGTTGGGGTCGAGGCAGCACAGACAAAGGCAGTGTGGGTGGATGCGAGGTAGCACTGACGAACAGTGGGAGGGTGCGAGGCAGCATGGACTTGCGAAGCAGTATGGATGACGGTAGGGTGGGTGGGCGCGATAATTGAAGATATATGGCCTCTGGTGCGCATAACAGACACCAATAGGCCGTGGGCGGAGCTACGCGACCGCCCATGGCCTATTGCGTGTTCTGTTTTTAAAAAACACGCATGCGAAGGCCAATGAAAATGGACCTAGGAAATAACACGCACAAGCTGCGTGGAATTTCCAGGTCCATTTTCTAAACCCCGGGAAAAGGGCTCTCGCTGCGTGACACTGCATGCGCAGTGTACGCTAGGCCCGAGACCTAAAAATAGGCAATGGGATCAGCAAGGCAGGGAGTAGCAACCCTAAACTATGAGGGTGGGTTATTCTTCTGCTGTTTACTGTGTGTATGTAAAGCACTCTGATACTAACGGGTCAAACTAGCGCTATATAAAACTTTTAAAATAAAAATAAGGGGTCGCAGGAGAAGGAGAGATTTTAGTCTGACGGAGACGGCTGACTTTGATCTGGGAGCCAAGGTTCGAGCCTCAGGGTGCAGTCCACATCCTGTGATTCTGGGCAAAATCACTTAATCACCCCGTATCTACCAAAAATGTTTTTAAACAAAAATTAATGCGTCTTTATGTAATGTAACCGGTGCTCTGTAAAGAAAAACCTAAATAAACGTCGATAAGTACCAGAACAAGCATTGGCACAGCCAATAGATCTTGCCTTTGGGACCTTTAACCCCTTGGCTGCGGGGGTTACTCCCCTGCTGTGCTGTGGAGCGGGGGGCGCGCACAGCACCCCCGTGCTGATGACGAGCTGAGCTCGTCATCAGCCACGGTGCTCGTGTGCTGATGACGAGCTGAGCTCGTCACAGCCACACCTGTTTTCTTAGAACGCTCAGCACAGCGGGGTAATTATCCCCGCGTGTGAGCGTTCTAACGGCCATGACGAGCTGAGCTCGTCATCAGCACACGACCACCGTGGATGATGACGAGCTGAGCTTGTCATCAGCAAGGGAGGGGTTAAAGTGTTTAGCCATGCAGCACGCACAGGCTTTAAGTTAAACATATTTCCTGCACTGGAGCAAGGTGTTCTAGGAGACAGTCGTCCAGTAACCTCACATCTTTCCCAGTTTAAATTCAGAACCACTCTACCATTCTAGGCTTTTCACTTGAAAGCTTTTTTACACCCACGTAAAGTAAAGAAGAACAAAAAACAACAATAAAAAATCTTATTAGAGCAAAGTAGTGTTATTATGGAACAGGCAGCAGAAGAAACACTTTACAATAATTTAACACGTTATTAGGAGCGGTTTCATATTTTGCTCCATTAATGTATTCTCCATTTTCAACTTTAGGAAAATAGGCTTGGAAGGAATGGTAGAGGCAGTATTATTCTAGCACCGCAAGAACTCACTAAATTTAAATTAAAAAAGCAACAATGAGCTAAGAGTAGGGACAGGTGGCAAACAACGACTGGAGGTGGGCTGTGCAAGCAAAATAGGTGGAAGGAACTATAAGCCGAAAATCCCAAAAAAACAAAAAATAGTCCCCTGCTCCAGAAGTTTTTCGGGCACACTAGCTCCCCCATCCGTTTTTACTTACTAGAGAGGAAAACAAGCATTGGAAATGCAATAGGGCTCGCATTAGGAAAGTTTGAGCTATTGGTCTTATAAATGAATTTTTTTTATTTTATGTGTTAATTTTTTAAAATAGCTAAATTAATAGCTGTGTCATTTACAATGCCAATAGTTATAACTTTCGCAAATGTGACACCTATAGCATTCGTAATGCAACATGTTTTGTTATTTACGTGACTTAGATGTATTGATATTACAAATAACAATGGCTTTTAATTTTTTTAAATAATTAATACTTAAATAATTTATTTAATTTGTAATGGCAATAGCTTAAACTTTTGTAAATAACTTTTGTGAAGATTATGTTCAGTGTTTTTTATTGTGACGAAAATCCAAGAATAGAAGTGAAATATTAACATCTTCTTGTGATTTGTAATAAAGCGTGAAAGCTTGAAAACAGCTTGAAACATTGAAAGAACATATTTGAACCAGTGATGCTGTGGTTGCGCTGAGTGATGCTGTGGTTGCGCTGAGTGATGCTGTGGTGGTGCTGAGTGATGCTGTGGTTGCGCTGAGTGATGCTGTGGTTATGCTGAGTGGTGTGTGCATCGGTGGAGCTTAGTGGGTGCATTGGTGGAGCTGTGTGGTGGGTGCATTGGTGGAGCTTAGTTGGAGCATCGGTGGAGCTGTGTGGTGGGTGCATCGGTGGAGCTGTGTGGTGGGTGCCTCGGCGGAGCTGTGTGGTGGGTGCATCGGCGGAGCTGTGTGGTGGGTGCATCGGTGGAGCTGTGTGGTGGATGCTTCGGTGGAGCTGTGTGGTGGGTGCATCTGTGGAGCTGGGTGGTGTGTGCATCGGTGGAGCTTAGTGGGTGCATTGGTGGAGCTGTGTGATGGGTGCATTGGTGGAGCTTAGTTGGAGCATCGGTGGAACTGTGTGGTGGGTGCATCGGTGGAGCTGTGTGGTGGGTGCCTCGGCGGAGCTGTGTGGTGGGTGCATCGGCGGAGCTGTGTGGTGGGTGCTTCGGTGGAGCTGTGTGGTGGGTGCATCTGTGGAGCTGGGTGGTGGGTGCATCTGTGGAGCTGTGTGGTGGGTGCATCTGTGGAGCTGTGTGGTGGGTGCCTCGGTGGAGCTGTGTGGTGGGTGCATCGGTTGAGCTGTGTGGTGGGTGCCTTGGTGGAGCTGTATGGTGGGAGCATCGGTGGAGCTGTGTGGTGGGTGCATCGGTGGAGCTGTGTGGTGGGTGCATCGGTGGAGCTGTGTGGTGGGTGCATCGGCGGAGCTGTGTGGTGGGTGCATCGGTGGAGCTGTGTGGTGGATGCTTCGGTGGAGCTGTGTGGTGGGTGCATCTGTGGAGCTGGGTGGTGTGTGCATCGGTGGAGCTTAGTGGGTGCATTGGTGGAGCTGTGTGATGGGTGCATTGGTGGAGCTTAGTTGGAGCATCGGTGGAACTGTGTGGTGGGTGCATCGGTGGAGCTGTGTGGTGGGTGCCTCGGCGGAGCTGTGTGGTGGGTGCATCGGTGGAGCTGTGTGGTGGGTGCTTCGGTGGAGCTGTGTGGTGGGTGCATCTGTGGAGCTGGGTGGTGGGTGCATCTGTGGAGCTGTGTGGTGGGTGCATCTGTGGAGCTGTGTGGTGGGTGCCTCGGTGGAGCTGTGTGGTGGGTGCATCGGTTGAGCTGTGTGGTGGGTGCCTTGGTGGAGCTGTATGGTGGGTGCCTCGGTGGAGCTGTGTGGTGGGTGCATCGGTGGAGCTGTGTGGTGGGTGCATCGGTGGAGCTGTGTGGTGGGTGCATCGGTGGAGCTGTGTCGGTGGAGCTGTGTGGTGGCTGCATCGGTGGAGCTGGGTGGTGGGTGCATCGGTGGAGCTGTGTGGTGGGTGCATTGGTGGAGCTGTGTGGTGGGTGCATCGGTGGAGCTGTGTGGTGGGTGCATTGGTGGAGCTGTGTGGTGGGTGCATCGGTGGAGCTGTGTGGTGGGTGCCTCGGTGGAGCTCTGTGGTGGGTGCATCGGTGAAGCTATGTGGTGGGTGCATCGGTGGAGCTGTGTCGGTGGAGCTGTGTGGTGGCTGCATCAGTGGAGCTGTGTGGTGGGTGCATCGATGGAGCTGTGTGGTGGGTGCATCGGTGGAGCTGTGTGGTGGGTGCCTCGGTGGAGCTGTGTGGTGGGTGCATCGGTGGAGCTGTGTGGTGGGTGCATCGGTGGAGCTGTGTAGGTGGAGCTGTGTGGTGGGTGCATCGGTGGAGCTGTGTGGTGGGTGCATTGGTGGAGCTGTGTGGTGGGTGCATCGGTGGAGCTGTGTGGTGGGTGCCTCGGTGGAGCTCTGTGGTGGGTGCATCGGTGAAGCTGTGTGGTGGGTGCATCGGTGGATCTTAGTGGGTGCATTGGTGGAGCTTTGTGGTGGGTGCATTGGTGGAGCTTAGTTGGAGCATCGGTGGAGCTGTGTGGGGGGTGCATCGGTGGAGCTGTGTGGTGGGTGCATCAGTGGAGCTGTGTGGTGGGTGCATCGGTGGAGCTGTGTCAGTGGAGCTGTGTGGTGCGTGCATCGGTGGAGCTGGGTGGTGGGTGCATCGGTGGAGCTGTGTAGGTGGAGCTGTGTGGTGGGTGCATCGGTGGAGCTGGGTGGTGGGTGCATCAGTGGAGCTATGTGGTGGGTGCATCAGTGGAGCTGTGTCGGTGGAGCTGTGTGGTGGCTGCATCGGTGGAGCTGTGTGGTGGGTGCATCGGTGGAGCTGTTTGGTGGGTGCCTCGGTGGAGCTGTGTGGTGGGTGCATCGGTGGAGCTGTGTGGTGGGTGCATCGGTGGAGCTGTGTAGGTGGAACTGTGTGGTGGGTGCATCGGTGGAGCTGTTTGGTGGGTGCATTGGTGGAGCTGTGTGGTGGGTGCATCAGTGGAGCTGTGTGGTGGGTGCCTCGGTGGAGCTCTGTGGTGGGTGCATCGGTGAAGCTGTGTGGTGGGTGCATCGGTGGATCTTAGTGGGTGCATTGGTGGAGCTTTGTGGTGGGTGCATTGGTGGAGCTTAGTTGGAGCATCAGTGGAGCTGTGTGGTGGGTGCATCGGTGGAGCTGTGTGGTGGGTGCATCCGTGGAGCTGTGTGGTGGGTGCATCGGTGGAGCTGTGTCAGTGGAGCTGTGTGGTGCGTGCATCGGTGGAGCTGGGTGGTGGGTGCATCGGTGGAGCTGTGTAGGTGGAGCTGTGTGGTGGGTGCATCGGTGGAGCTGTGTGGTGGCTGCATCGGTGGAGCTGTGTGGTGGGTGCATCGGTGGAGCTGTGTGGTGGGTGCATCGGTGGAGCTGTATGGTGGGTGCCTCGGTGGAGCTGTGTGGTGGGTGCATCGGTGGAGCTTAGATGGTGCATCGGTGGAGCTGTGTGGTGGGCGCATCGGTAGAGCTGTGTGGTGGGTGCATAGGTTGAGCTGTGTGGTGGGTGTCTCTGCGGAGCTGTGTGGTGGGTGCATCTGTTGAGCTGTGTAGTGGGTGCCTCGGTGGAGCTGTGTGGTGGGTGCATAGGTGGAGCTGTGTGGTGGGTGCATCGGTGGAGCTGTGTGGTAGGTGGCTCGGTGGAGCTATGTGGTGGGTGCCTCGGTGGAGCTGTGTGGTGGGTGCATCGGTGGAGCTGTGTGGTGGGGGCATCTGTGGAGCTCTGTGGTGGGGGCATAGGTGGAGCTCTGTGGTGGGTGCATCGGTGGAGCTCTGTGGTGGGTGCATCGGTGGAGCTCTGTGGTGGGTGCATCAGTGGAGCTGTGTGGTGGGTGCATCGGTGGAGCTGTGTCGGTGGAGCTGTGTGGTGGCTGCATCAGTGGAGCTGGGTGGTGGGTGCATCGGTGGAGCTGTGTCGGTGGAGCTGTGTGGTGGGTGCATCAGTGGAGCTGGGTGGTGGGTGCATCAGTGGAGCTGTGTGGTGGGTGCATCGGTGGAGCTGGGTGGTGGGTGCATCTGTGGAGCTGTGTGGTGGGTGCATCTGTGGAGCTGTGTGGTGGGTGCATCGGTAAAGCTGGGTGGTGGGTGCATCTGTGGAGCTGTGTGGTGGGTGCATCTGTGGAGCTGTGTGGTGGGTGCATCTGTGGAGCTGTGTGGTGGGTGCCTCGGTGGAGCTGTGTGGTGGGTGCATCGGTGGAGCTGTGTGGTGGGTGCATCGGTGGAGCTGTGTGGTGGGTGCATCGGTGGAGCTGTATGGTGGGTGCCTCGGTGGAGCTGTGTGGTGGGTGCATCGGTGGAGCTGTGTGGTGGGTGCATCGGTGGAGCTGTGTCGGTGGAGCTGTGTGGTGGCTGCATCGGTGGAGCTGTGTGGTGGGTGCATCGGTGGAGCTGTGTGGTGGGTGCATCGGTGGAGCTGTATGGTGGGTGCCTCGGTGGAGCTGTGTGGTGGGTGCATCGGTGGAGCTGTGTGGTGGGTGCATCGGTGGAGCTGTGTCGGTGGAGCTGTGTGGTGGCTGCATCGGTGGAGCTGTGTGGTGGGTGCATCGGTGGAGCTGTGTGGTGGGTGCATCGGTGGAGCTGTGTGGTGGGTGCCTCGGTGGAGCTGTGTGGTGGGTGCATCGGTGGAGCTGTGTGGTGGGTGCATCGGTGGACCTGTGTGGTGGGTGCATTGGTGGAGCTGTGTGGTGGGTGCATTGGTGGAGCTGTGTGATGGGTGCCTCGGTGGGGCTCTGTGGTGGGTGCATCGGTGGAGCTGTGTCGGTGGAGCTGTGTGGTGGCTGCATCGGTGGAGCTGTGTGGTGGGTGCATCGGTGGAGCTGTGTGGTGGGTGCATCGGTGGAGCTGTGTGGTGGGTGCCTCGGTGGAGCTGTGTGGTGGGTGCATCGGTGGAGCTGTGTGGTGGGTGCATCGGTGGACCTGTGTGGTGGGTGCATTGGTGGAGCTGTGTGGTGGGTGCATTGGTGGAGCTGTGTGATGGGTGCCTCGGTGGGGCTCTGTGGTGGGTGCATCGGTGAAGCTGTGTGGTGGGTGCATCGGTGGAGCTTAGTGGGTGCATTGGTGGAGCTGTGTGGTGGGTGCATTGGTGGAGCTTAGTTGGAGCATCGGTGGAGCTGTGTGGTGGGTGCATCGGTGGAGCTGTGTGGTGGGTGCCTCGGCGGAGCTGTGTGGTGGGTGCATCGGCGGAGCTGTGTGGTGGGCGCATCGGTGGAGCTGTATGGTGGGTTGGCAGGCGCATTGGCAGAGGTCGAGCCCTAAAACGCGGAAAAAAGATGGCCACTGAGATTTTGAAAGGTCAGTCACAAGAGTAAATGCACCAGATTCTGTTACATAAGAAAGCTTGCATTAGCAAAATGGGGCTGCACATTAAAAAATAAATTAAATCACAAACCCTGGAGTTTAGGATAACATCTGGTTCAATATAAAAATGGGTCGACAGTGGTTGTTCCTTAAAGCCTCCAACAAAGCTACAAAACAGGATAAGTTACATCATTTATCTTGGCAGTCGCTTTGCTCATAATATTTCTTCATGAGCGACCACAGGTTAATAGCGTAAAACCATGGAGGCCAATATTTAACTGCTCGAATCGGAGTTGCTGACATGCTAGCCCACGAACTATGGATCGAAAGGCATCTGGGATCTGCGCCTCAGCCAAGGAGAGGACACGGGGCTTCCAAATAGCCAGTCATTGTTTAAGAGCAAACAAGTAGCCTGGCAGCTGCAATTTGTTCTTCTTCCAAAACATCAAAATACAAAACGAGTCTGGGAGAAGGCAGACAAGCCCTCGGCATTGCTGTGGTGGGGAGGGGGGTGGGGGGGGCGGGGAGAGGCAAGTAGGGAAGAATAGGGGAGAGTAAGGGTGACGAGACGCACGGGGAGCAGCAGCCTTTGATGTGCCGTCCGGCCGTGGGCAGTGAATAATTAGGGGAGGAGAAATGCCAGAGCGCACCCTGGGGTAAGCTTGTGGAGGGAGGCCTGTGGCTTTGATGTGTGCACGCGCTTTTTTCACGGGCACAGCATCAAATCGCACGTTTGGTTAAGCTCTGGATAAGCCCCAATATGTCTCGACATCTGCAATGCTTGCGCATTGGCAGAGGTCGAGCCCTAAAAAGGGGAGCAGGATTTTAGAGAGGTTGCAGAGAAAGGTTGAACTGAACACCAGCAGCCAGGTACATCTCTCCTCCATGTCGCAATCTGCCATCACAGCCCACAAGCACAACAAAAAGGCGCACAGGAGTGGATGCCTGTCTGTGCCCCGGGGGCACGCTAGAGTGCGTACTGACAGGGGAGCTAATATTTTAACAAGCATTGCAGATGTAGTATTTTTTTTATTAGTGCCAAGTGATGCCCTTTGAACTATATGCTAATAATAATCATGTTCTTCTCTTAAGTCATCACTGTTTTAAAGAACTGCTATATCATGATAATGAAAGAATAATTCTGCTAATTTGCATATAGTAATAGCATTGATAATCACATCTGCACTTCCGAAATCTCTTCATATGGTATGTTTAACTCCCAAATGTACTTCCTCTGGAATCTAATTGATTCATTTAACCAGGCAGACCCCCCATTATCTGGGATGCTGTCTGCTATTTCTATGAATCTGAGATTAATGGTGCAGTGGGATTCTCCTCCAAGCCCCCCACCCCCCTGTCCCAGCAGCTACTGTTGAAATCATGAGAGGAAGACTGGAAAGTAATTTGAAAGGCTCACCTCTCAGTTCTAATTAAAATGTAAACAGTTTTGTGCAATTGCAAAGGAAGAGCTGAGTTATCCCTGGGGATTTCGCTCTATAAAAAGATTTTCTATTCGTGTTTGTAGTTCTTGTTGAACCTCACCACCTTCCAAAGGCTGAACTCCCCAGATGGCATTCACTGATCTGAGATGAAGTGGGGCTCAACAGGAACAGGAAATGCGCCTCGCTTGCCTTCAGGGCGTCAATACCTAGGTGAGCTCAGCTATAAATTAAAGCATGCTGAAACCGAAGCGAAGTGGGCGCTGGCTACAGCTTACAGAGACAGCGCATGCGCTGCCTAAGGACCCGTGAGTGGTGCGCACGCGCTCAGATACTCGTAACCGCAAGTATAGGCCGGAAGTCCAGACCGATTCCAAGAGGTCATTTTCCCTAGAGCATCGCATGCGCGCTGCGCTAGGCTCGACCTAAAAAGGGGGCTCAGAGAAACTTGTTGTTTAACAAACACCAAACGGATAAACTGCAGCAGTTTTGCTTTGAAAATAAATTGCAGACCCTATCCCTCCTAATGTTAAAGCTCTTCACAGGTGAGCGCTTTACATGGCCTTCAAACTTGTGAGTCTCCAAGGTGGAGAAAATTGATTCCACCACCTTTTAGAATCACTCACCCACAAGTTTCCAGGATACAGTGTAAATGTGGCAAGCATATAACATATATGAATACCATACTGACAGCACTACATTCCTCCACACGGTTTTCTTTAAAAATAAATATTTAGAACCCAAATAAATTACAAAACTTACCTGTATTAAAATGGATGCAGACATGTTCAAGAAAAAATCTTTGAACTTAGCTAGAGCGCTAATAGTCCTGCTGTGGGAACAGTCGTTTTTGTGCATATTAAGCACATCATACATTGAGCTTATGCTACCCTACGTTGTGTGAACACTATCCTCCATCTTGCATCAACATCACTGCCTGTCAACTGTTAACTGTAGCTGTTCTTCATTTTCCAAATAAAAACGGCAAAACTCACACTAATAAACTGAGAGACGATCCTAGAGATCTTTTTGCTCTGTACCTTATCGAGGACATTTCAACTGTCCCAGACTATTGCAACACAATGAATCAATTGGATTGCAGAACATACTGTGAGAATGTCTGCAAATATAAATGTAGTACTATGATGGGAGAATCTTCAAATGTATTTTTGTTGTAAATTGTTTCTTATTGCTTGATTCCCCATGTAGAATGTATGAATGTCTTTGTCTAAGGTCAAATAAAGGGACATGAAGATTTCTATATGGGAGAGACTCTTCGTCCCCCACCGTAGAGGCAGATCTTTGCTGGATATCACTCTGAACTGTTCTGAGTTGGTTGTACATATGATTTGTATGGTTTGCCACTAAAAGATTCCCTACGGGATACTTTATGTAAACTGCCTGTTCATTTTTATACAAAGCATTGAAACGACAATCTTTGTCTTTCATTCCTACGAGAATGTTATCACCTGCTACTCAATTAAGTTGACTTATTAAAGTTATAACAGGATTGGAGTAAAGAAAAATGTTTACGGAAGAGAATCAAACATTTGGGAATTTGAAATACATTGGGGCATATTATCAAGGGGATTTATCTCCGCTTTTGTGGCTTTAAAAGCCAAGAAAGCGGAGATAAAATGATCTCCCTATTACCTAGCTGTCGCTAACACCAGTTAGCGACAGCTAGTAGGAGATAGCGACCATCTTGGGCCCCGCTTTGCATGTCAGTGATATTTATCACTAATGACATGCAAAGTGGGCGTGCCAAGATGTTAGCGACTGGAAACAGTCGCTAACATCGCTATCTCCTATTACCAACTTTTGGAGATAAAAGCTAACACCTGCCCCTGAGCAGTTCTTAGCCATGTTATCCAATGGAGGTGGATAACATGGCTAAGAGCATTAGCTCGGTAATGCATGAATATCGCTGACTTTTCAGCGATAATCATGCATTTCGGCCGATTTTTATCGCTTAGGAGATAAACCTTGATAATATCAAGGCTCCTAAGCGATAAAAATCGCTGCAGCTCGGCGATAAAAATATCGCCGCTAAACCAACATAGCGATAATTATCGCTAGTTGTTGGTAATATGCCCCATTGTTTCCTATTTGTTGAATAATTCGTAATTATCACATGTTTAAAAGGTGTTAAGAGTCTTGTGAGAGGGGATGTAACAGTTCTAGTACGAGAAGGCGAAGAGGCACCTCCCAAAGGAGCAACAGCTCATCATTATAGGATAACAAATATGGAATTGCATCCATGTTTGTGGCTTTGTAAATAGTGCAAGACCATTGAAAATTGAGGTCCTTTGATTTTCCAAGACATAGTACATTTGAATTCAGAATATTTGAAAGCTTGAGAGAAAAGCTATGTGAGATGGAGCCACCAGCAAGACCCACACAATACAAAGCATTAAATATTTGGGGAAAAACGGCACGTTAATCCTGGCCGGAGGGTCCAGGAATAAAGTATAGGCACAGCGACACCTCCAAGCTAGTTTTAATCTACACTGCACTTCCACTTCCGGTGATCCCAGTCACTTTGGAAATCATTTGTTTCTCTTTTGTGTTGTGTTTGTTTACCCTACCCTATTGCTCCACCAGGCGTTGCCTGCGCAGGAGTGTTTGGTAGAAACCCTATGATGAAATATGTCACACAATTGTGTGAGTGAGGGCAGTATTAAGACACACAGCACGTGCCACCAGTAGCCAGAGCAATTTTTTATTAATCCCTACTCCTCCTGTAAAAGTATTGTCTGGGGGTCCGGAGTAGGTGAGTCCGTTACCCTCAGCCCTCCTCTTTTGAGGGAATGATATCTAATACTGTGCCTGGCAAATTGAAAATGTTCCTACAGTGATGCTTCCCAGTGTTAATGCTTCTTTTGTGACTGTACTAGCATATGTTACCAGAGTTATAACAGCACAGCCACTAGAGATTAATACAACAACTGCTCCTATTAATATTTTTCCAAATACAGCAGTTTGAGGAGTGATTGGGAGAGCACCTGTGACAGAGTTTGTCCTGGCATCACAGATTCTTGCCTGTACACCACAACAAACAGTTCAATCCTTAGGAGGATTGCCTTTACGACATCAATAACAGAATAAGACTAACCTGTTTGAAGATGGAATTTTTCCCCCGTGGTCTGAATAAACTGCAGAGAATAAAAAGGCAGGAAATAAAATCAGGTTATGACTGCATAGCGAACAGGGAAGGAGAGACCGTTAAATGTCCTAAGATGAAAAATAGAGCTAGAAGATATAATCAGACGTTGTTTGGATCAGGGGCATGTGAATCAGTACCAAGTAAAAGAACAGATATATTTGACCAAACACATTACGGTCGGCTCCCTGTTTCCCTCTCCTTCCAGGGCCGGGAGCAACTCCCACCCGCTAAAAGAATTTTATCAGGCCATGTGCGCCATATTTGAGGAGCCTGATCCTGCTGGCATGCCCTCTGGTTCAGATGACGGAGACCCAGTGGGGTCAGCGCCACTGCCTCCTACTAAACCCATCCCCGAGTCCAGCCTGGTGCCGGCCGTACCTCAGCGACCTTTCCCAGCGCTGGGTCTGACGCTGATCTCCTCGGCGTCACCGGCGCCCACTGGCGGTGCCTTCCCAATCGTCATTCCGGTTCTATGCCGTTCAACCTGCCCTATTCTGAAGGGTTAGGAACGGATGATGAGTATTCTGAGGGGGCAGCAGTATCGCTTGGAAGTTCTGCAACCTGAAGATCTGGACTGGTATGAGGAACTGGGTAATGCCAGCGGCCTGGACACCATCCCAGATTCTGGCAAACTGTCTCCCCCTAACCTGGATATAGAGGAGGGGGCGGTGTGAGAGGCTGGCCTGGTATATGATGTACACTTATGTAAATCAACACCTTGCACCAGTCCAAACAACCCTTATGGTGGTTTAAGAGGTCTTAGACAACCTTAGAAAGCTCTCTAGGTGGTAGCTGTGGAGAGCAGCCTTAAGGCTTAGTCCAGAAGGAGTGTAAAGCAGCTTGTTTACCAGAATGTAATCTTATATCTATAGTATAAATGAAAAAGAACCACACAAGGTATCTATAGAAATATGTATTTAATATATAATACTCACTAAGATGTTTAGATATCTCCTACCAGGAGATATGCACAATGCACACAATACTTTGCATAGAAATCACGTACATAGCACAGAATACACAGTCTACCCCAGGAGGGGACTAAACCATATATTAGGAAGTGGTATAAAAACCACGACTCGGGTCAAGACAATGGCTAGAGGACGTAGAAGTGCCGGGGACCCAAGGAACCACCCAAGGTGAGTGACTAGGAACCCCAAGGAGATCGTGTGCAGTGTGGGAACACTACAGTGTTCTCTGTACAAATCAACGTGTAAGTCACAGTTGCAATTTGAAAAAAAGGACATTTCCCAGTGGACCCTGAAGAAACCCTGTGGAAGACAGAATGTTGGAGAGCCACTCCACCTGTGGATACCCTAGTACCTACGTTACCTACACCAGGGAAGCCGGGTGCATAGGTGTGAAGTCGTGTCGGAAACCACCATCTAATCCAATGGAGGACTTCAGGAAAGTGCCGTTGCTGGAGCAGGAGAAAGTGTCCGGTGTAATTCAAAGGTGGATTCTAGTTGAGAGATACCTACAAGCAGAGGGGACAGAATCTATATCACTCAGGAGTGACCCAGAGATCTGGAGTACGAATGTCCACCGATGTCGGGTGTTGCAGGAGAGTTGATGGTGACCTTGACTCTGCAGCTGTGAGGACCAAGGATGCTGAGGAAAAGCAGGAGCCATGCACAAGCTCTCCCATGTCGGATGTCGAGAGCTGAGGGGTCGGTGTCCATCAGAAGTACCAACAAGCCTTGGCAACTACAAACAACGTGAAAGTCAAAGAAGGTGCAATGTTGGGACCAGCAAGGTCCAGGGGACTCACCACAAGCAGGGGAATCAGGGCAGGCCTTGAGCCGTCAGGGGAGCCCAAAATAAACAAATGTGACCCACAGGCTGGAGGCCCTGAAGTTGCAAGAGGACCTCGAGCAGCTCACCAAAAGATGCAGGCCACAATGCAAATGATGCGGTGTGGACAAAGATTCTGGTCACTGGAGATGCTCGAAGTTGGGGCTACTTGGAGCCTGAAGATCTTGGTGGAAGGAACCAACAAACCTGTGCAACGACAAGTCGACACAGTACACAGGGGTTCGGTTCCCGCAGCTCCTACGAGGGATACTGGACTCAAACTTGTTGAGAGGGCAGGGCAGGGCTCGAGAGTTGTGGAACACTACCAGCTGTGTTGCTGAGCCTTTCGGAGTCCATGGGAGCTCAGGATCAGCAGACCGGTCAGCTTAGTTGTGGTGCGTGCAGATGCAGGGAAGTGACTCCTTCACTACAAGGGAGATTCCTTCAGGTGTCTTTGATGCCCACAGGCCTTGGAAGGTTCCTGCATGGTGCACAGATGATGCAGCAGACTGGAAGGGAGATGAAGTCAAGCCCAAACGAAGTCCAGAGTGTCCAGACGGTAGAAGTTGAAGTGTTATCTGAATTTAATCATGTCCAACTAAGAATCTAGAGACCTATATCCAGGGAAGCCCCTAAGTCCTCTAAGGAAAGGGTTGGGATGATTCAGGGCTCCCTCCCAGTGGAGGGTGTGGACAGTGAGGAGGATACTCCCATGTCCTTTGTCCAGTTTTGCACCTGAGCGGGAGCAAACAGCTCCCAGAGCTGGTTTGAACTGGAGTATGTAAGGGGACACCAAATGTGCCCTTCATGCAGACTGAGTGGCGCTGGCAAGCGCACCCACTTGGCACCAATACACTAAATCGTGTTTGGGAGGTGGTCACACCTCCCTGTGACAGGATACCTATTGTTCTGCCTTCCCCCTGCTCAAGCTTGGCTCAGCACCAGAAGGGCAGGATAATGTCTCTGGTCGGCAGCAGCCATGTTGTGCTGTCCGAGTCTAGAAGACTGGCACCGGGAACACTGAGAGCCTAACTGAGGCCCATTCCAGTGCTTAGAATCTTACCTCCTACACCGTTTATGGTATGGGGGTATGATTCCAACATATTTGATGCCACACATGATAGGATTCGTTGCACTCAGTTTCGAGATGGTCATCGTGTAATTATGCAGTGCCCCTCTATATGGTATATGGCTGCTTCACTTACAACCCGGTAGAATGAACTCCGTAGGCTGAAGGGGTGTCCTGCTAATGCAGGGACACCCTCACACTTGGAACCAAGCACCCTGCCTTCAGGATTGCAAAAGGCCTGCTATAGAGGTGACTTATAGGTTTTAAGTGCAGTGACCCTAGCTATAGGAAACCTGTATCTTTCGTAAATTGTGCTAGCACCAGCTTACACAGGCTGCAATGGCAGGCCTGTAGTTAGTTTGAATTGTCTCCCATGGGTGCCATAATACATGCTTCAGCCTTTGGGGGACCTCTGCCGTACCTATGCCCTGGGTACCTTAGTACCATATACTAGGGACTGATAGGGGGACCTCAGTATCCAATCTGGGATGTACCCAAGTACTGAAAATAACAATTTAAGGGAGAAAGCAGAGAGACCGGGGTCCTGATTAGCAGGATCCCAGTCACACTAGTCAAAAACAGCTGAGCACCAGCCAAAGAGTGGGGGTAACCATGCAGAAGGATCCTATTTTCCTACAGGCGTCATTTGCAATAGTGGTGCATAGGGCTGCCGAGGTCTTGGACCTCTCCAGCATCCTACAGTGGCAGTCAAGACTAACATCTTGACAGAGGTCCTGCAGCCTGGTGTCTCTGCCTCGGAACCCTTGCTGCCTTTCATCGAGGCCTTGACGGACATTCTTCTGGGCACCTGTTCCAACCCCAGCATAGGGACTCCTGTGAACAGAACAAATGCCCGCCGCCATTACCCTGCACTGGATGACACAGCTTTCCTCACTGCCCACCCTGCCCCACAAAGCTTAGTTGTCCAAGCTTCCACTTCCTGTGGTACATTCCCTTCCGCACCCCCGGACAGGGAGTCCAAAAGACTGGAAAGCCTCTGGAACAAAATGTTCTCTTCCACCAGCCTGGCATTGCAGTCAGTGAACACTGCATGCCTTTTGGGCCGTTATTCCCATTGAGTATGGAATACGGTTGCCCAGGTGCTGCCCAGAGTCTCGGGAGAGGACCCGATTTTGCTCTCCCAAGCTATTTCAGACGGGAGAGATGCAGCGAAGTTCGCCATCCGCTGTGGCCTGGACACGACAGACTCGCTAAGCAAAGCGATTTCCTCGACAGTGGCCATACGGTGCCACGCCTGGCTGAGTACGTCTGGATTTTCAGGGGATGTCCAAGCTAATGTTATGGACATGCCCTTTAATGGCTCCCATCTCTTCGGAGACAAAACAGACGCATCGCTTGAGCGTTTTAATGATTCACAGGCTAAGGCCAAGTCCTTAGGCCTCACCACATCCCGGCCTGTGTCTGTTATTTGCTACTTTCGTGGCTATGGAAGGGGCTTCCAACCGCGCCAACCCTACTCAAGCCACAGAGTTTAGCAACCTCTGTGGGGCCGTGGACGCCGTTCACCCCGACCCCGAGGTTCGGGTGGCCAGAAGTCAAGCCAAGCCACAATCCCCTCCTCCACCGCAAAACCTTCCTATTCCGATCCCCCAGGAACATACACATCCAGTTGATGGCAGAATACGCCATCATCTCTACCACTGGTGGGACTTCACCTTGGACAGGTGGGTGTTGCAAATAGTCTGAAGGGGCTATTCCCTCCCCTTCGAGACTACCCTTCTATCCATGCCTCCGTATGATCGGCTGACGGAGGATCACAGTGCCCTACTCCGCGAGGAAGTCAAAAGTCTCTTGGCCAAAGGAGCTATAGAGAGGGTTGCCGGGCCAGAAATAGGCTGTGGTTGTTATTCACGCTATTTTCTGGTTCCAAAGAAGGACGGAGGCCTTTGTCCTATCCTCGACCTCAAAGCCCTTAAATACTTCCTCAAAAAGGAGAGGTTCAAGATGCTCACCCTTGCTCAGGTCCTGTCTGCCATGTACCCGGGAGACTGGATGGTAGAGCTGGACTCGCAGCATGCCCATTTTATATCCGTTCCTGCCTGTCCATCGTCACAACCTGTGGTATATGGTGGGCCACAAGCACTTTCAGTTTGTCATGCTCCTTTTGGCCTCACCAGTGCCCCTCAGGTGTTTACAAAGGTGATGGCGGTGTTCGTAGTCCATCTGCAAAGATCAGGAGTTCCAGTCTTCCCCTATCTTGACTACTGGTTGTTGAAAGCAGGCTCATACCAGGTGGTCATCTCCCACCTCCAGACAATGGCAAACCTTCTACACTATGGTTCAGGATCAACATGCCGAAGTAACACCTGACTCCCCTCAGACTCTCCCTTTCATCAGAGTGATTTTGGACATGGTGCAGTTTTGGGCTTATCCTACCGAGCAGCGAGATCAGGATATTCAGGCTATGATTACCGGTATTTCAGCCTCTATCCTGGATCTCGGAGAGAAGGACTCTGAGGCTGTTGGGCCTCTTGGCTTCCTGCATCCTGTTTGTGGACCATACCAGATGGCACATGCGGGCTCTGCAGTGGGACCTGAAGTTCCAATGGACACAGCATCAGGGAAATCTCACTGACCTGGTGTAGTGATAGTAGGGCACTGCGAAAGACCTGTAGTGGTGGCTAACACACCGCAATTGGGTCAGAGGCATATTTCTCTGCCTTCCCTACCCAGATCTCACAGTAGTGACCGATGTGTCTCTTCTGTGATGGGGCTGCCGCTTGGAGAGTTGGAGATCAAAGGACTCTGGTGGTAAGCAGGCTCCATATCAAGGCTCCATATCAACCTGTTGGAGCTTCTGGTGATCCGATTGGCACAGAAAGCCAATTTACCATCACTCAAAGGAAGGCTAGTTCAAGTGGTCATGGACAACACTACGCCCACAACAAACAGGGTGGTGTGGCATCACTGACGTCGCTGGAATTGGCTGGAACAGCAGGGCATTTCCTTGGTGGGTCAACATCTGGCTGTTTCTCTGAACGCCAGAGCGTACAAACTCAGCCGCCCCTGCCTTGCGGTTCATGAGCAGGGTCTCCATTCGGAGGTGGTGCAAGGATTCTTTCAGCGGTGAGGAGAGCCTTCGTTAGATCTGTTCGCATCCAAAGAGAACGCGCAATGTCAGCACTTTTTGCGATTTGGAGTTTGCAAGGCGACTCTCGCTAAGCGACGCTTTTCGTCGCGAGCAGAGCTCAGGCCTCCTGTATGTCTTTCCGTCCATACCACTCAGAGTGCTCAAGAAGTTCAGGAACAACCGGGCACAAGTTGTTTTTGTGGCTCCAGACTGGACACAGAGAGTCTGGCATCCCGAGCTTCTGGCAATGAGCATTGATCCTCCTATCAGGCTGCTTTTTCTGGAAGGTCTTCTGTCACAGCAGCAGGGGAGGGGGGTTCTCCACCTTAACCTGTCCACTCTCTGTCTCCTTGTGTGAAAATTGAGCGGCAATAGTTGCTGCTTTCGACTTTCCTGCCAAAGTGTGCAATGGTATTCTGGCAGCCAGGCGTCCCTACATGAAGTCGGTATACGCATGCCGAGGGAACAAATTTTGTATAGAAAGGTTTATTGACCCTTCATCTGCCTCTCTGCCAGATGTTCTCCTGTTTATTCTTTCCTTAGCCCAGCAGGGCTCTGCTCTGGGCACACTGAAGGGCTACCATATGGCTCTATCAGCTTTTCTTTGGTGCCAGATCAGCCTTCACTTTTTAAATCCCCTCTTGTGCAGACATTTTTGAAGGGGTTAACCTCTTTGTTTCCCCCTTCCACTTTTATTATGCCACAGTGGAACCTTAATTTGGTCCATACCTTCTTGATGAGCACACCGCTGCACAACTGCCCTCTAAGGCTGCTCACTATCAAAACAGCCATTTTAGGGGAGGAGCTTCGCGCGCATCCGAGATGGCCGCGTGAGCACAGGGCTCCCGAGAACCCTCGCCGCCTCCCGCATTTATCCTGGACAATATCCTGATTTGACGGAAGATCATTTAAGACACAGCCCGGCTGATGTACTAGCAGGTTCCAGGATCGGAATCGGACGTCGGGTCCCCGAGTTACGCCATCCTGAAGTTCGTGTCCTTCTCCATGTGACAACCTGGGCCTTCAGTAGTGGCTTTACCCAGCTCGTAATTCAACAACAACGGCTGGCGGGGACCAGTTCGCAGCCTCACTTCACTTTCGGTTTCGTTTCTTCTGCACACCGTATCCCCTCTGCGGGTGAGGGCTGGTCGGGCTGGCTCCTATGCCAGTTCATTGGGCTCGGAGCTAGCGACAGTTTGGCTGTGGATTCAAATTGACTCGTCTCTGCCTCTGGTATTCTTGAGGGTGAATTCTAAGGCGCCATTTGGACCAGATCCCAAGCCTCCTTTCGGGGCACCCGGCTCGCCATGACGGGCAAGTCCGAGGGTGAAAAACGGAAAGTCAAGACCACCTTCCGAGGAGGCTCAGCCCAGACGAATGTCATGGACCGCTACACACTTTCTAAAGGATCCCCCGGTGGCATACCTAAGACCCGGGAGGAGGCTGTCGACGATCCTGCGATGTCGGCGGACTTAACGCTGCAGGACGTAATGGGCGCCATTGCTGGTATCAAGACCTCTATTGGCCAACAGTATGAAGCCCTGGCTCTGAAGCTGGACACGGTGGCCATTGATGTCAACCTAATTAGAACTGATTTGGCCAAGACGAACGAGAAGGTGAAGTCACTTGATCTAAAGACATGCAGCCTCACAACGGATGTGTCTGACTTGCAAGCAGAAGTGCGCAACCTTAGAACTGCTAATGACTTTTTTGCTCGTCGCTTGGAGGATTTTGAGGGCCGTGCACGGCGCAATAACGTGCGTATTATTGGGGTCCCGGAAGACTCTAGTTCACTCTCTACTGATCTTCGAGTAGAGGACCTTATCCTCAATCATCTCGCACCCAAGGGCTTGAGCAAATTCTTTGCTATTGAACGTGCACACAGGGTGCCGGGGGGTCAGGCAAAACCCGGTTTCCCCCCCCCGTCCGATTATCGCACGAATCTTCAACTTCAGGGACCGCGATGCCATCTTGCAGGCGGCACGGACAAGCGGTCCTACGCAGTTCGAGAATGCTGCTGTGAACTTTTATCCGGACTTTTCCCAGTCGGTCCAGAAGCAACGAATGGGATTTCAAGGGGTGAAACGGAGGCTTAGAGACATGGAGTTGAAATACGCGATGTTGTTCCCGGCCCGACTGCGTGTTGAATACGACGATATGACATTCTTTTTCGTCCGGCCTGAGGAAGCAAGTGATTGGTTGGACACTTTGTCCGCTCGCCGTGCTGGCCTGGACCACACTGGTAGCGCTGAGGGGGGCCTAATGGACCAAGAATGACGATGGTGTCTGTGTCCGGAGTACTATTCACCGTGGACAGCTGTGGCTCACTGACTTCTTTGATCGTTCCCTGCGTATCCTGGGAGGTAGCGGGGACGAAGGGACCCTTTCCTCCTCTGGGGTTTCTTTGTGTAGATTAGTTGTTGTTTTTTATTGTTAGGGCGACAGGCACACTGCAAATTGGGGTGGCTTCCGAGTCTGTGCAGGGGTGCAGGGTGGGGGGGAGTTGTGTTGGGAACAGTGCGGGGAGGGGGGGAAATGTGTTGGGGTTGTTCGTTTTTTTCTTTTTCAAGGCAATGAACTATTACTATTTCGGACATTGGTGTGGTGCTCGTTCTGAGATGGGAGTTTGTCGTGGGTTTGGATGGGGGTAGGGGATTGAGGGTTCTGTGCTGGAATGTAAATGGGTTGGGTGATCGGATAAAGAGAGGGGTGGTTATGCAGCTTTTGCGGCGCCTCTCGCCCGACGTTGTACTGTTACAAGAGACACACTTGATTGGGAATACTTGTTACGCTCTTAACAGACGGGGTTATCGTCTTGCTGCCCATTCTGGATTTACGTCTAGTTCTAGAGGGGTGGGTGTATTGCTTAAGACTTCACTCCCCCTCGAGGTTGATGATGTGGTTCTCGACACCAGGGGTCGATATGTAGCACTTGTGGGGAGGTGGGAAGGAAGAACAGTTTCATTGGTGTCGGTCTATGTTCCTCCTGGCCTACAATCCACAACATTTGCAGACTTGGGGCGGATGGTTTTGGGTCTCCCGGAGGGTGTTTTGATATTAGGTGGTGATTTTAACTCCGTCGTCTCCGGCAGAGCGGACCGCTATCCACCCAGAGACCTTACTGCTGCGCAATCCTGGTTGGGTGACTTCCTGGAGACATTGGGGCTGGTGGATTGTTGGCGGCTTATGCATCCGGACCAGACACAGTTTACTTTCCACTCGGGAGCACATGGTAGTCTTTCTAGATTGGATTATATCCTTGTGCCGGCTGCCCTGTCCCCTTCGATTGGAGAGATTAGACACCTGGCTCTGGGTATATCAGACCATTCCCCTCTCTGGTTTCATTTTAATTTGAACACAGGCGCTGAAGGGAGGGTAGCCCCGAGTAACCCCTGGTATCTTCTTAACCCCAAACCCACACTGAATTGATTAAATCACTAGATTTGTATTTTGCTGAAAACGTGGGTTCCGTGTCCTCGCCTGTTTCGTTGTGGGAAGCTTTCAAGACTGTTATCAGGGGACAGGCCTTGTCTTTGATTGGATGTGCCAAGAAATGTAAGAATGAGGCAATTGTTTGTCTCGAGACAGAAATTACTGAATTAGAGACTGCATTGGAGCGAGATGTAACTCGAGACGCATTGCATATTCTCTACCTTAAGCAGTTGGAATATAAAACTTTGGTTACTGATGCGGCCAAGATGATGAGTAGGGAACAGCAGGGACGGTTGTATGATGTGGGCGACAAAGCAGGAAAATTGATTGCCTGGCTGGATAGAAAGTAGAGAGCGAATCGTATGGTTCCTGTGATTGAGAAATTGGATGGTATGCGTGTGACAGACCCTGTTGCAATTGTTGAATGCTTTGCTGATTATTTCCGAGAGGTGTATACCTCGGTGTCCGACATGCCCGAGGAGGATTCTCAGTTGTTACTTAAAAATATCGCACTTCCTTGTTTGTCAGAATCGGATCGGGACTGTTTGGATGCCGCGCTCTCGGTGGATGAGGTAGCTCTTGCGATGCGCTCTATTCGCTCTGGCAAGGCTTTGGGTCCCAATGGCCTCCCTATCGAATTGTATAAGCTACGACCTGATATGCTGGCACCTTATCTTCGAGATATGTTTTTGGCTGCGCGAGAAAATGGCTCCCTTCCTCGAGATCAGCGTCTTGCGACCATTGTGGAAACCTCATCGGATCACGGAGCACTGAAGGAGGCTCACGCGACTTGACTGTCACCGGATTAACCTGCAACGACTTGCCGGACCCGCTCCGCGGGTCCCGCTGCGCATAGAGACACCCTGTGGGGCGCAGAAGGGGAGCCCTATAGCCAGCAACATCTTTGGTCACCGGCAGGGCTGCGAGCAGCCTAGCAGGGACTCCATTGACCAGGAGTCCCTGCGTGCTACACCTGTGGGCGCTCTCCCTGCCAGCAACGCCCCCTGACAGCGGAGTGAAAGCCCAGCGTTTCCCCTGCCAAAGCGGGAAACCTCATCGGATCACGGAGCACTGAAGGAGGCTCACGCGACTTGACTGTCACCGGATTAACCTGCAACGACTTGCCGGACCCGCTCCGCGGGTCACGCTGCGCATAGAGACACCCTGTGGGGCGCAGAAGGGGAGCTCTATAGTCAGCAACATCTTTGGTCACCGGCAGGGCTGCGAGCAGCCTAGCAGGGACTCCATTGACCAGGAGTCCCTGCGTGCTACACCTGTGGGCGCTCTCCCTGCCGGCAACGCCCCCTGACAGCGGAGTGAAAGCCCAGCATTTCCCCTGCCAAAGCGGGAAACCTCATCGGATCACGGAGCACTGAAGGAGGCTCACGCGACTTGACTGTCACCGGATTAACCTGCAACGACTTGCCGGACCCGCTCCGCGGGTCCCGCTGCGCATAGAGACACCCTGTGGGGCGCAGAAGGGGAGCTCTATAGCCAGCAACATCTTTGGTCACCGGCAGGGCTGCGAGCAGCCTAGCAGGGACTCCATTGACCAGGAGTCCCTGCGTGCTACACCTGTGGGCGCTCTCCCTGCCGGCAACGCCCCCTGCCCCGCCTTATTTCATAGGTGGAAACAGCCGCTGCGCGGGAGCGACCGGGGCGAAGACCGGGCAAAGAGCGGGCCGTTTGAGGCCGTTCGAGTACGGCAGAGTCCGGTCCGGGCCCACCCCCCCTGGCCGTTTGGAAGTACCTAAGGTAGGCGGCGCGCCTTAGCATACAAACCTTTGCCTCTTGGTTCTGCAAGGACGGATTAAAAGTAACTGTGTGATCTTTCATTCCACCTACATCTCACAATGCCCTTAAGGTCAGGTAAAGAACGCACAGTCCAAATCCATACCACCAAGGGAGTCGTATCAGGCCCCCTTGACGCCTTTATCACACGGGCTACGGGGATATTGGAGAATGAAATTGCCATGGTCGAAAAAAGACTCTCGCTTGATCTTATCAGCGGAAAGCGCTCATCGCTGGGGGGACTAGCTACCATTACCAGCCCCGTAGCCCATGCTGCTTTCAACTGTGTCCAAACCTCCTCCACGGACGCTATTGTCCATCTAGAAAGCGGGGGGGCGAGTCCAACTGTTTCTACTCTGGAGGAAGATGGGTACAGTGCAGATGACTCACAAGTTAGTCAGGGGGACGATTTACAGATTAGCGGGGGGCTTGAACCTAGCCAGATATCTGGATACCTACCCCTTAACGTCTCTAACACTGTTGCCACCACGGATTCCCCAAACACTAACACTGACTTTAATACCAAAAAGAGAAAACAAGATTCTAGACTGTCGGGGGGGAGAGAACGAAAGATCCCAAAAATAAAAGATGCCCCAGATAAAGGGAGTCAGGGCTCGGAGCATCCTGTTGACACACAAAACCCCTGTGCGTTTTCTAATATGTTGTGCCCTTCCCTCACTACATTGGGCTCTTCAAACACTTGCCCTATGTGTCTTAACAGTGACGAAATACTGTTAGTAAAAATGGAGGCCATGTTTAAAACTTTATTACTACCGGTTTTGGAGCGGACAAGGCTAATGACCTCAAAAATTGACAGCATGGAAGCCGTAATCAACTCAAACCACGCTATGCTACAAAAATTATCTGGCACTAGTCATATAGGAGTTAGCAAAATACAAACAGCCCCAAAAAACTTAGTTAGTAATAATTTGGCAACAAGCAACACAGCCCATAATAAAACATCAAGGCCAAATATCAATACGCCTACAGGGGGGGAGAAGCAAAAAGCCACATTCTCTAAACTATCTACGAGCACTTTAACACAGGTACCCAAGACAAAGGTTATTGATAAACATAATTCTCGCGGGCATCAAAGTACTGGGCCACCGCTTCAAGTTAAAATAAACCCTGCCCCCCCGTCCCCTGCCACATAGAGATATAGTTGGCCAACGCAGTAATAATAACCACAAGGAAGGGAGACACAGAAGATTTACCACCCCTCGCGCTGATCTACCTGTTGAAGCAACTCAACACACAATAGTTTTGACAGGAGTTGCCCCACTAAAACCTGGCAGTAAGGAGTCGTATGGGGACCTCCGTAACAAAGTAATCTTCTGGCTAAATAAAAATCGACCTTTACCCCCCTCCTCTCCTACTGAAATCTTATTTGTAAGAAGACTGGACTGGGTGGGTCATGAGACCAAGGATCTGGAGGGAGATTGTATTTTGATCTCGTTCAAAGACCCATGGGTGGTTGATTCTATTCGCAGAGAAGCAAGATTTGCTAGACAGGGGGATGTTCAAACTTTGGCCCTATCGTACTTTTACCCCCATAGGGAAAGATCCATCCAACCATATCCCATCTTCCGCCAGCCCCCAGCTATAAAATACCCCCTGGCATTAACCCCTCTTGACCGCCAACGCCCATTCCTCTTTAACCACTTTGGCCCCCTTTCTGACCTTGAGGCCATAGATTGACTGCACACAACACTTTGTGAGTCCTCCCCTGTTAAAGTAGTTGGTCATGAGCCAATAAGGTGTAGTATGGAGACCCCGCATCTAATTGATAACTTAGATGCAGCTGGGGGAGGTCGAGAGACAAGGGCGATTAATCTACCTGCACCCAAAGATGATCTAGATGCTATGTTAAATGCTGATTCCATGGATAATCCTAAGCTCATGGAGAACAAGAAGGATTGGGGGCGCAAGCAGGCACCTATTCTAGTTTCATCTTTGCAACTTCCCCCTGTGGTTCCAATCTTTGACAATCTGAAAATCTTATCCTGGAATATCGCAGGAATTAAGGCCCGCATGTCCTCTGCAGATTGGCTGGAATTTGTGGACATATATGACATTATTTTGCTCCAAGAAACCTGGGCAATTGAACCAGTCTTTAAGTTGGGCTATGCTAATTTCTTTAAACCTGCGATTAAAGGGGGTAAAGGGCGTGCCTCAGGTGGTTTATTGATTTGGGTGAAGCAGTCATTGGGTTTTTACCCAACAGAGTTACATGTCCAGCACCCGGATCTCCTTTTAATTAAACTGAGTAAGGCTAATCAACGGGATCTGTACTTCTTCAACATATATGCCAGCGGTATGCCTGGTGGCCGTAGCCCGCCGTTGCTGAACGTTATCGACCACAAACTTGCTGAAATAGGTAGTGGGAATGTCACCATCTTAGCTGGAGACTTAAATTGCACCATAGAGCCATTGCTAGATATAGGGGACAGTTGGAGCTCGGCTGAGGATGCTGTTTGGGACATCCCTGATCTGATGGTTGAAATAATGGCTAAAGCAACAGAGGCAGCAGTGAACTGGATGGCCCTTTGCCTAAATAGGGGATTCCGAGCTTGTAATGGCCGCACAAGTTCGGATAAAGAAGCTAATTGTACCTTTGATAATGGACTAAGGCGGAGCCGCATTGACTACGTTTTGTTAAAATTGGAATATTGGCCTTCACTAGTAGACATGGTAGTAATACAGCGCCCGGAAAGTGACCATAATCCGCTGTTACTATCATTGAAATTGCCAGATATAAAGAGACTAGAGGAGCCTACTATTTCACAAACAGGGGACGTTTTGTTAACCAATGACAGGAGGAGGTTGAAATGGTCCAGGATAATGGAGGATGAATCCTTATGGGACAATGTTAACACAATGGCCAAAAATGTGTACAATGACATGTTAAAAATTGATCTGTTGGGGGAAAGTCCGGACTTGGCAAACAATGTTATTAATCTCCATACTAGTTGCTTTGACCACCTAAAGTCCCTACTTTCCCTCCCTTGCCGAAGTGCTCCCATTAAAGCCAATTCCCTTCGCCAGAAATGGTATAACAAAAAATGTAGGGAGGCCCATTCTGATCTTATTAAAACTATTAAATCTCGTGACATGGTTGCAGTCAAAGCGGCTAGGCTTCATTATAGAAAAACCCAGTGGGAATCTAAATGGGAGTGGGAGGACAGGTTTTGGTCAGATCTCTTGGACGCCTCCACCTCGAATAATCAGAAAAAGTTCTGGGATCTAGTTAAGTGGGGGAAGGATCCAGACTTGAGTACCCCGGCTAACCATGTACCCCTAGATGAGTGGGTAACATTTTATTCCGCCCAATTCAGAGCCGATAATTCTAAACCCTTAAAAACTCCGGGTACGACACCCCCGCCAAACACCCACGGGGAGAAACTCATTTTTTCAGTATCAGAGACCGAGCTGGCATTGGGCTTGACCCTGCGAGGGAAAGCTCCGGGCATGGATCTCATACCAGCGGACCTGTTTAAATCAAACCCAGCCTTGTGGCTCCCTTACATAACCATGATCGCTAACTCTTTAGCCAAAGGAGCTACAATCCCAAAATCATGGAAGGGAGCTGAGATAATTCCAATATTCAAAAAAGGTGACAGGTCCAAGCCAGGGAATTACCGCCCTACCAGTCTCATTGATTCCATACAAAAAATCATCGCACGTATGGTCTTGGGACGGGTTCAGGGCTGGATTGAATCTGAGGACATATTATCTCCTATGCAGGCGGGCTTTAGATCAGGCATAAGCACCATAGATCAGGTGTTTAGATTATGCCTGATCTATTGGAAAGTGGTCTTGCTTGGCGGCGGTACCATCTTTGCAGCATTTATTGACCTAAAGTCCGCCTTCGACCTAGTGCCAAGGGACAAATTGTGGGGAGTGATGGAAAACTTAGGCTGTCCACCAGAACTACTTGACCTCATAATTAAATTCCATGAGGATAACTATGCGAGGGTGAGGTGGGGAGGTCAGGGACAAGTGACGGAAACATTTCCCGTAACTAGAGGTGTCCGTCCTGGCACCAACACTCTTCCTCTTTTTCATCGACCAAGTGGTGAAATTCTTTATGGACACCCCCACTGATGCACCAATGTTGGCTGGGACGAGATTCCCACTGCTCATCTTTGCCGATGACAGCCTACTCCTCTCTAGAACACGCAGCGGGCTGCAGCGGGCCTTGGACCGCTTTGAGGAGTTTTGTGCCATTAACAATCTTGCGGTGAACGTGGGAAAAACAAAGTTCATGGTTTTCTCTAGAAATCATCCTGTCCGGAGCTCTGTGAGCTTGAATGGCGTTAACCTCGAGCAAGTCGAGACTATGACCTACCTGGGGGTTACTCTTGACAGCCGCTTGAGATGGAAAGATCAAATTAACACTCAACATCTCAAGCTTGCACGGTTAACGGGCTGTCTTATAAAAGAGCAAAAGAGATCCATTACTAAGCGGGTCCTCCCAGCTCTCAAGATTTATGACGCCAAAATCACCACTGCTATCCTATATGGCGCAGATCTTTGGGGCCATATGGATCTCCTTAATCTCTTTAAAACCCAATGCAAGTTCCTACGGAACCTGGTAGGCTTACCACAGTCGACTCCATTAATCCCGCTTTGTCTGGATTTGGGGTGCCTACCGATCAATGAGATGGCTAGATTTAGGCTGGTGGCCCTTTGGAGGCGAATATGGACCTCCCCTGCCCTGTCCCTATTCGCGAAAGAACTAGCAGAAGTCAGGTCAATCAGTGGATCTGGAAAAATCCCATGGTTTCAAGCTGTAAAAAACATCCTCATTGATATGGGTTTAGAACAGCTTTGGATATCTCCTTCATCCAATGCTTTTCCCTCTAAACAGGAGTTTAAAGCCTCGTTTTGGGCTTCTGTTCGTCTAAATCGAGTTTCACTTTCCAGCAATATCAGCCTCACGGGCAGGTTCCTTACATTCAAGCTAGACCTGTCCCGTGAGTCCTATTGGGATTTAATAACCAAATCACTGGACAAGAAACTGTACCATCAGTTCAGAGTGGGTGCTCTGCCTTTGAATACTTTTGTAAACAAATGGTCTACGGGGGTGTCAAATTTCTGTAAAGGCTGCCCGGGCCAGAAAGAATCAGAGGGCCATTTTCTTTTTGCTTGCCCCCGTTATTCGGTGCCGCGAAAGAAATGGTTAAAACCACTGTTTCAGTGTTTACCATTTAGAAAATCTGCCGATGCCATCTGGGCGCTAAAGACCAATACCTCTGAGGTCTTTGTAGTGAGCCTAGCTAAATATTTGGGGTGGGCCTGGCTCATAAGGTTAAAACTCATGTCAAAGTTGCCAGAGCCCGCAAATAGTGCTTCATAAAGTGATATACTCTGTTTATTGCCTAAACATTCATTTTCTACTATCTGCATTTTTTGCATTTTAAATCATGAAATGGTTTCCCATTGATTGACATGACTCGATATGTATTATTTAACCTTCATGTTCTTAATCAGGTTTCTCCCCTTAGATGTTTAATACTTTTTCTTAACTTCTTCAAAATCAATTTAGCTTAGGTTATCATTGTGTGGTTTATATGGTTTGCCTCACATGTATATAGCCTTTGCTCACTAATGTTTTGCACTTCTTCTTTTTTTTTGCTAAAAGTTTTTTAACTTATTGTTTTATTAATGTATTATAATGTGTCTTTTATGATTTGTCAAAAATCGAAATAAAGACTTGAAACCTGAACCACAAGGAGGGCAAGCCACGGGATCATTGCGCGTCTTACAGACCTATTTCGCTCTTGAATGCGGAGCCTAAGATTCTTGCCAAGTTACTCGCTAATCATCTGATTACGGTGATCAGCGACCTGATTCATCCGGATCAGTCGGGCTTTATCCCTCATCGTAACACGGCATTGAATTTGCGGCGCTTGCATGGTGTTCTCGCGAGGGCCCAGACGTTGCGCGAACCGGCCATCTTGGCGTCCCTGGACGCCACGTTGACATTTGACACAATTGAATGGTCGTATCTTTGAGCCGCACTCGCCAAGTTTGGTTTTGGCGCTGGCTTTATTAGTTGGGTCAAACTCCTGTATGAATCGCCACTGGCGCAGGTAGTGGTCAATGGTCGGGTCTCCATGCCTTTTGCTCTTGGGAGGGGCACACGGCAGGGTTGTCCGTTATCCCCGCTTCTCTTTGCTCTTGCGTTGGAGCCACTTGCTGCTTGGCTACGGTGGGAGCCCTCAATGAATGGTATACGTTGGACTCCGGACTTTGAAGATCGTATCTCCTTGTACGCGGGTGATATTTTATTGTACCTCACATCTCCCCAAAAATCGCTTAACGTGTTGTTCGACGTGCTTAACTCCTTCGGGAAGAACTCTGGCCTGGTTATTAACTGGTCAAAATCCTATATTTATGTGCTCGCGGGTGGTGTCCCTCGTTTACCGCGGGGCTGCCCCATCCAGGTGTCGCAGTCTGGTTTTAAATACTTGGGTGTGTTTATCTCGCTGGACCCGGCGGTTCGCTATGAACGCAATCTACTCCCACCACTCCAACGGTTGCGCTCGGATGTAGTGCGCTGGCATAAATTACCGTTGTCTCCTTTAGGGCGTGCGGCCCTTTTTAAAATGATGTCCTTACCGCGATTCCTATATGCACTTCAGAACAGTTTTGATGTGATCCCGTCGAAATATTTTCGGGAGATAGAATCCTTGCAGAGGCAGTTGATATGGGACGGACGTTCACGCATCGCTCTTTCGAAATTAACACTTCCCTGGTATTATGGCGGCATAGCGCTTCCGGATATTCGAAGGTATTATTGGGCTTCCCAACTTGCTGCCATCAACCATGGGATGTATGGTCCGGCACTGAATCCGGCATTTGAGATGGATAGGTGGCTGCTCCCGGGTGGTGATTACAACAGGGCGCTCTACTCGGGATCTTCCCGTTCACGACTTTCGGGACCTACCGCTATAGCCGTGCGTGTATGGCATAGCGCAACTGCAGCTATGGGTTGGAGCAATAGACTAACCGGCGCTACTCCGCTTTATGCCTCCGCAAAATTGGGTTGTCTATGGAAGACGAAGGGGTTTGATAAATGGGACACGATCGGTATTAGTAAAGTGCGTGATCTTTGGGTTAAAGGTGGGGTGAAGACCTTTTCGGAATTAAAAGTGGAATATCAGCTGAGTGACAGGGAATTTTTTCGTTATGTTCAAATACGCCATGCCTTGAACTCTGTGTTTCCTGTGGGTAGTGACATTCCGGAATCCTCCCCCCTCGAAGACCGTATATTGGATGGTCATGTGCCGGATAGTACCATCTCATTGTTTTATAAAATGATGATTAATGACCGAGCGAGTTTGCTTGATCGCGTGCGGGACACCTGGATTGCTGATGGTATTGAACTTGATGATGAGGACTGGCAATCCGCGATCTCCTCTCCCAGGGAGGTTGCCATTCCGGCCCGTCTCCGCCTGGTCCAACTCAAGATCCTCCATCGAATCTATGTCACCGGCCCCCATCTGATCCATATGGGCTATTCCGCAGATGGCTTAAGTAGGCGTGGTTGTGGTCTCCTTGGCACCTATCTTCATATAATCTGGGAATGCCCTGAGGTGATGCGTTTTTGGAATCGTATACATGAAGTGATGAATGAAGTAACGGGTGTTGTGATGATGCCAGAAGCCCGGCAATGTCTGTTGAACGTGTGGGACCCAAATGATTATGATGTGTCGCAGCTTCGATGGGTGACTCTTGCTAATATGATAGCCAAACGAGATATTGCACAATTATGGGGGTCCCAGAGGCCACCTACAGTGACTTTATGTATCAACGGGAGAGGTAGGGCTCGAGTCAACACTCCTATGCCCCCTCAGGTTAAATCGAAAACAACAAAGGAGTGCTTAAGTGTAACTAAAAAACCCCATGTACCCAAGAACCAATGAGAAAGTAATAACAGTGACAGTTTATTCCTGGACCCCAACCCTGGTCAGGTAGTTTTATGTATTTAGCATGTCTATTCCTAATAGTCAGGAGGCGTCCACCCTGTGGACAGGGATGACTCTGTCCAACAAGGCAAGGCAAACAGCCTTTTGTTTAGAAGGACCCTCACTCACCACTAGTTGGTGACATGCTTCATCATCGGGTCCCCGCTGGGGTGACCGAATGCCGCCCCAGCGTGCTACGACGCCTGAGTTACAGCGAAGCGGGTTTGGTGGTGAGTGTACTAGTGATTGAACTCAAAATGTGTGTGCAAAATAGGTGAGTGCAACATTAAAAAATACTGGGTTAAAGCCCAAACAAAATATTTAATGCAGGCCAACCCGTATTAAGGTTAAAAACGTGAAAGTCGGACAACCAATGGTACTGTATTAGGTGACCTGTGTCCTTAATTACAACAACTGGTCAACATGTTTCTGCTGTCAAAAAAGCGGGATCGCGCAGCATTCATCAGGACCACACTAAATGGCACTCCGGAGGTATGCACGCTCTAAGGTACACCCTCCCGTGAGGCACTTATGTGAAAAATACAAAAATTTGTTAAAAGGAAGAAATTACTCACGGTTATTTAACCGTGGCAGCGCACTGTGGAGTACAGTCGCCTAGAGGTACCTGCAGAGGAAAGAAAATGGAACAAACTGACACTTAGAACATGAACAACAATAAGACATGTAATCCAACTTAGTCACACGTCTTTGTGACTACACCAAGGCTCACTCATGCCCCTGTGTCATAGACCCCAAAGTACGGTAAAAGGGTCATGATCCCCCATTCAGAAGGGAATCAATAGTGCCCATGCCAAACTAGTTTGTTACGCATGGGCAGGGAAAAACATGCGGTCCCTAAGGTGCAGATAAACTGATTGTGTCTGCATCATCAACTTAACACCAATTTGGCAGTTAGACCAACCCTGCTTGAAACCAGCCAAATACTCATGCTGGAAAAAGCAAGGCGACCATAAAGAGCAATTAGAAAGACTCACGAAAAAAGAAGAATAAGGACCTCAGTGAGGAGGATTTAATAAGTGCGACTACAGTGACTGCCTGGAAAGAGAGTATGGACTGGTGCATGTTCAGAGAGAAAACGGTGTATATAGCAAGAGGTAGACCCAGAAAATGGGGAAAGATTTGGAACCAGCGGAACTCATTCCGGGGAGATATATGTATGCCCCCAGAAGCAGAGATTCCTAGTCCTTCTCAATCGCCCTGACCTGCATTCCGGCAATGCTGTGGTATTATGTACTGTTTATATGCAATTTCGCCTTCGGCCCCCCCCCCCCCTCATCTGTATTCGACGAATTTTTTCTCCTGTTGTCATGTATCTCCCATCCTCCTTGAGCACATGCCTAATGGTTGTACTTCCGTCATATTGCCTTGTTTGTTTGTTGATGTGTTTTTTGTTGTTTTATGTAATAAAAAGTTACAACAAAAAAAACAGCCATTTTAGTGTCAATCACCTCTGCCAGGAGGATGAGCGAACTGCAGACACTGACATCACAGCCTCCTTATCTGACTGTCTTTCCAGACAAAGTGGTTTTCCAGACAAAGTGGTACTCCAGACTAGGGTATCTTTTCTGAATAAGGTGGTAACACCCTTCCATCTGGGATGGTCTATTACTCTGCCCACTTTATAGGCACCTCAGCATCCTTCTCCGGAAGAGGAGCGACTCGGTATGAACCCAAAAGCAGTGTTATTGTTCTACTTTGATTGCACAAAAGAGTTCCGGGTGGATGAGCAGTTGCTTCTGGTGTATCAACAACACAGTGGATGAGAACATCCCTAACAAAGTTATCTGGGCTTCTTTGTGTCACAATTCGTTCTTGGGTTAAGACCAGAGATCAGTGTGCAAATACAGAAGTGTGATTTGGTGGAGACAAAACCGCTAGATGAGATTCTAAAGTATGTAAAATACTGAAGTGACAAACGAGAAATGAAGCAGGAAAAGCTATAGGAGAAATTTATGCTAGCCCAGGTGAGATTGGCTCAGAAAGATATTCAGAATCAGTTGTTTGCAGGAACTTAGGATAGAATGCAAGGTGTTGGTTTGCAGATTTAATGTGTTCAAGGAGGATTTGGAGTTTCACAAGTTAGAGGTGTTCTGATTGATCCGAATCCTGGTGTAGCTGTTGCAACGCTGATGAAAATGGGCTCTTGTTATTTCTGTAATAAGATTGGGTATTGGAAGAGGGAGTGTAGGCTGAATCCAGATAGAATGAGCAGAAATTGACAAATGCAAGGAAGCAATCCAGTGCAAATGCAGAATGTACATGTTTAGCAAATGCAAGTGCAATGCAATGATGAAGGTTGCACAAGCCCCAATGGTCCCACAGAATATGGGAAGTCCTAGATTTATTATGAATCAGATGCCCAAGGCCCATCCAAAACCATTTAAGAACCAGAATCATAACCCATTTCAACAGTTCCCAATGCTAGACAATGACAGTTTCGGATCCAACAATTCCCAATCACGGTGCCTGGGGGGAGAGGAAGACTGTGTACTTGGCACAATTCTAGAAGGAGAAGTTAATGGCCACAGTGTCATGTTTCATCGACACCAGTGCTATCTGTTTCACTGTTCGAACAGCAGAAGTCCCAGACCTACCCCTCTCAGGAAAGAAGATCCAAGCTGTAGGAGTTACAAATAAACAGATGAGAAACCCAATTTCAGAAAAGGTCCTGGTAAAAATATGTTAATTTGAGGAAAATCATCAATGTGTGGTGTGTGATTCTAGTCCTTTAAGTCAGTTAGGGAGAAGTGTATTGTGCAAATTAAATTTCACTATTTACTGTACACCAGATGGTGATGAATTTCGGACTCCTGAATAAGATGTTGAATTTAAAATTGGCCAACAAGAAACAGCTATAATATTGTACCCAGTGAGGACAGTTGAAGACATGCAGTGCTTGATTTGAGCCGCTGCTGAGCACCAGCAGCTAATCATCAGCACTGGCACTTATGGCACTAATTAAGGAAACACTCATTGGGAAGTCACAACATTTCCCCCCGAATCACAGGACCTTGCGCCACGCCGAGATTCGAACCTGGTTCCCCAGCACCAAAATCGGCAGCTCTAACCATTAGGCCAAGTCCTCTCCAGAATAAGTGCTGGGGCTCTAGCCAGGAAACAGTTTGCACCAGCACATTTCTCCTGTTAGCGCTGCCTCCTGAGGAGAGCCCAACACTTTTCATTTTACAGATTAACCACAGAAGACGTGCCTCTTGATTTAAAAGAAACAATGAACCTAAAAGTATGGGTCTTTACAGTGAAAGATAGACTGATTAAAAGTTTAGAAGCAGTCCAAATCGACGGGAAACCTAATGTTGTGGTGTATCTATCAACACTACCATATAATTTGACCCCAGAGACAGTTGCAGAAATAACACTAGAAAGGAAGACATGCTGAGAAAAGTGATTTTTGAAAGAAATAGTTTGAAGTCCTTGCAATTCTCCAATCATGGGTTTGTAGAATCCTAACGGTAAATACCAGATTGTACGGGACCTTCAAAAGATAAACAGCATTGTTGTTCCATGTTGTCCTGTGGTACCAAATTCAGCCACCATCCTTTTCCAAATTCTGTGCACTGCAGAATTGTTCACTGTTGCAGACTTGTGTCAGTTTTTCTTACCTGTTCCATTGCATGAGGACAGCCAGTTCTTGTTCTTGTTTGTGTTCAAAGAGAAAGTGTTGGTATGGTGCCGAACTCCACAAGGGCATGCAGAGAGCCCATCCATATTCAGTCAGATCTTGAAAAAGAATCTTGAGTCACTGCAGATACATTACAGTTCAGTTCTTGTGCGGTATATTGTTGACCTATTTGTGGCATCAGATACACGAGAAGCTTGCAGACAGGATACAGTTGCACTGTTAAATCACCTTGCTGGGAATGGACATACAGTGTTTCCAGGTAAACAGAAACACTGTCAAAAAGAAGACAAATACTTGTGACATATCATTGCGAAAAGTGAAAAAGGTGTCACCAGAGAGCGTGGAGACTATTCTTCAGATAAATCCACCCGAACACAGAGAGAAGTCAGCATGTTTTGGGAATGGCTGGCTACTCAAGACAGTGCGTACTGCACATTTCCCTAGTGGCTAAGCCTTAACTGAGGCTAACACACAAAGATGTGCCTAATCCGCTTCCTTGGGACAACAAGTGCTTAAAAGCTTTCCTAGAGCTGAGAGAAAGTCTCATGTGCTGGCACTCGGAATGCCTGATTTTACAGTAAGGTGTTCACATTGTTTTGCAGTGAGAGGGAGGGCTGCACTCTCTCAGTGCTAACTCAGATGCATGGAGCTTCACGAAGACCTGTGGCTTATTTTGACTACCCTTGACCCTATGGCCGCAGGACTTTCCGGCTGCCTTAAATCTGGTCAGTATCAGTGTAGAAAGATATGGGAACACAGTAATGGGACATCCTTAACTGTTATGGTCCCTCACTCAGTAGAAATATTGCTCACTAGAACAAAAACCCAATACACGAGCAGCAGATCCTGGCTGCTAAGAATATTATTTTGAAACAATTTCAAATCTTGAACCCGTCAACTCTGTTACCTGTAAATGAGGATTCTTATGGAGATGAGGTTGGGCATGATTGTCTAGATGTCACGGAGGTCAGACATAAAAGCTTAACCTTTTTATTGAGCCTGATTATGTAATTTGTGTTGATGGCTCATGTCTGAGAAATAATTGAAGGTACCTTGAGAGCAGCTTACGTTGTCTGTACAATTCAAGAAGTTGTAGAAGATGTGTGGCTTCAAGGTGTTACCTCAGCACAAGTTGCAGAATTGATTGCCCTTACAAGAGCTTGCAGTCTAACACCCCAATTAAGAGTGATTGTATTTACAGTCAGTCAATATGGCTTTGATGTAGTCTATGATTTTAGACAGCTATGGTCCCAAATAGGTTTTATGACCGCATCTGACACACCCTTTCGAAATGGGAAACATGTTAGAAAATTATTCGAGGCATTGCAAATGCCTACAGAAGTAGTAGTTGTTACATATGCAGCTTACAGAAGTTGCAATGGATAGGTCACAGTTGGAAACAGATTTGCAGACAAAGTTGCACGGTTTGTGCACTTGTGGCCTGCACAATTAACAGGGCTTACACAAATGAGTTTGAAAAGGAGACTGTTTTCTCACTGTCAGTAGCTGATACATGGAAAGTGCTTAAAAGATTGCAAAAAGATGTTTTAGAAGTAGAACAGCAGGGTTGGATCAGAGCAGGATGTGAGAAAAGATGTAAATTACATTTGGATGTCAGCAGATAGAAGACCAGTGTTGCCAGACAGTTGTTTCCCTTAACATGATACTTCCATGGTCCAACACATCTCGGACAAGATTCAATGGTGAGATTATTCTGACAGAATTGGTTTCATCCTAGATTAAGGATGCTTGCAGAAGAATTGTGCCATCACTGTGTGTTATGTCAACAGATGAACGTGGGAAAGGGAGCACCAGTAACACTAAGTCATGTAGGTAGATCAGGTAGTCCCTTCAACAGAATGCAAATGGACTTCATCAAGATGCCTCTTTGTAAAGGGTTGAGATATGCCATGGTCATAGTGTACATTTTCTCTCAATGGGGGAAAGCCTACCCAACACGGAGAAATGACAGTCTCACTGTAGGGAAATTGCTGTTGCGAGAGTTGATACCTAGGTACAGATTACTAGTATCTCTGGAGTCAGATCGTGGGACTCATTTCAACAATGAGATTCTAAGAAGCATTTGTGCAGCACTAAAGATTGAGCAGAAATTACACTGTAATTATTGACCAGAAGCCTGTGGAATTGTTGAACGCTAAATGGAACAATAATGTCCTGGTTGGCAAAGGTATGTGCTGTCACATCACTTAAATGGCCAGATACTTTACCTTTGGTGAGTCTTCAAAGTATTCCTGACCGGAAGACAGGGTTATCTTCCCCTGAGATATTAATGGGGCTTGCGATGAGACTGCCTGCTGTACCTGCGAATGCACTTTTGAACATCACAGATGACGTGATACTTGATTACTGCAAAGGATTGGCTGATGTGGTTCGTTCTGTCTCTCACCAGGTTGAAGCTGCCCAGTTTCTACCATTGGTAAACATCAGCATCACTCTAATTTTCTTTGATGCCATTCGTCGAGGCACGTGGGCCTCATGCCCATTTCTTGTGTTTGGCCTCCCTTAGCGCATGGACCAAGTACAGGCCTCCTTTCTTTGCTCCCGTTTTACAGAGCTATTTTTTTCCTTGTTTTCAAGCACTCCATACGAATACTTGTGTTTTCAGGCCATTTTCCCTGTACTCATACACAAATGCCACTAAAATGCATGCACATGTACATAAACAAATGCATTTCCTAAAAAGTTGTTAAAACACAAACCGTACTTGTTTTTTTTTTTTTTGCATGATCTGATGGTATTGGAGAGCTCACTCCGTCTTGCCATTGCGCGAACACAAGCAGATGAAATTGGAGCGCTTTATGTGCTCACCAGTTACATTATACAATGACACATTCATTGTTTACATTGATCCTGCTTCAGATAAGATTTTTTTCCCCGTCTTTGCTTCCCCATCTCCCCATCCCTCCTGCTTCCCGGCTTAACCCGTCGCCCCACTAACTCCTTCATCGGTGCTTTTTTTTGTTGCATGATCCGATGGTATTGGAGCACCTGTTCCGTCCTCCAGCTTGCCATACTGTTAACACCAGCCGATGGTATTGGAGCGCTTTCAGTGCCCATCAGTTTCACTACACAATGACACATTCATTGTCGTAGGCAGGGTAAAGCATAAGTGATTTGCCAAGAATCACAAATTGTTCAGCCGACCCCCCGAGATTCCAACCTGGTTCTTCTGTAGTGTAGTTCCTATTATCCCAATAGGCTCTGCGCATTGGAATAATACCTCCAATAGTATAGACCTAGACCAGACGTTAACTAGGTCTTCTACTGTCGATATTAGACTTAAAGTTTTGGGTTTGCCAGCTAGCTCAGAGTTCACTAGAAACTTTCTCGAATAGACAAGGAGGAGTTGAACCTCCCTGGATAGACAAGAAGGGATTTAGTTTCTGACAACCATAGAACATGACAACTTTGCTCTCCCCTAATCAAGAGTATATCTCTAGAGTCGTGTGAAAACAAAAGACAACTTATTTTACTCAGTCAGTACGTGCATTCTTAGTTTCACCAGATTGTAGAGAAAAGGAAGAGACGGGCGTGTTCAATAAAAGATGTTATTTATTGATCAGTCTCTTTTCTCGTACAAGAGAAATGAATCGATAATATTGCAATACTTATGGTTAAGTAAAGTGCATACAATAAAAGCAGAATTATAAAATAATACTGTAAAAACATTTATATGGTTTCTAAGCCATATGGTGTTTAAAATGGATAAAATAGATACATACATATAAACATTTGACTAATCGTACTCAACTGGTGCTTCTAACCACGCCTACCCCGGTATACCTGACCTAAGCCTAATACGTGGGTGGGGATAGAAAGTAGCAGTTTAAGTTAAGTTTGTTTTGCCAAGTGACTGACTCAAGAATTCTCTGCAAGGGGTGATTCAGCTCTGTACCTGAGTTCTAGGATGGTTGAGGGATATTATCTCTCGTCTGAGGTCTCGATATTCCAAGCTGCCTGCGAGGGCTGCTCGGAAGCGCCGGAGCTGGATTTCTCGGCAGGAGAAGGGCAGCTTCGCGTTCTCAGCGCGTCAGGAAGGCGGGGCAGCGCCAGTGGGCTTCGCTCTCTGCTGGGCTTCGGCAAGTCTCGCTGCTCCGATCTCGTCACCACCGCGTGTGTTTGCTTAAGGCAATATCGGTAATATTTATACCTGTAAGGTGCCGAAATTGACGTAAGGATGGACATAGATACGTCAATAAGGATGTCATACGAGCTGGTCGTTAGCACATTCTTTTACTGAAGTTCTCGGGGAAATCAAAACAATGGCCGCAGGGTTTTTCCCAGGTTGTCATAGGTTTGATTTGTTTTGAGAACTCCGTATGCCTTATCAGGGGCTGGAGGAATATTGCTTTGCCTAATTAGATGGCAAGCGTTATGACCTAATCAGATAACGCGCTCCTGTGCCGTGGTCTGGCGTAATCAGATAACGGTTTCTGCATCATGGGATGGCTGCTAGTTAGCTTGTTAACCAGAATAGGGTCAGGAATAGGGGGATCGATACAGAACCTATAGGAATACATCACACTTCGGTTCCCTCGTCAGCAGCTCTAGATGTTGTGCCACATCCTCACTTCACTTCAAAGCTCCTTAACAGTTTCTCATTATCACTTCCGCATTTGTTCAGCAAGGCCCAGTCAACACTGAACAAATATTGGCAAAGCCAATAGATCTCAGCAATGCCGAAGTTATTGACCTTGTCAATGTGAGTGTCTTTTAGCCATGTTGTCTAGCAGCAAATCTGCCGTTCAGAATGGCTGAAAGTCACTGAAAAAAGCACTGTGGTGCAACCAGCACAGGCCACATCATAGCCCTCTTTTTGTGTTAAGAGGGGCAGGACAATAAACTGTACGTGGTGGGTGGAGAGTCTTGGCGTTGACTCAACATGCTGTGATTCAGGGCTTCCAGGAACTTGCAGACGTGCTGCTAAACTACATGGCTAAAAGACATTCACATTGAGCTGATAGCTCGGGCATTGATGAAACCTATTGGCTTTGCCAACGGTTGTTTTCTTTCTGCTGATAGGCAGCATTCTTTTCAGAGCAGCTGGTTTAGGTGAACCTACATATCGCCATTAAGGATGATGATTAGAACTTAATATTCCGCCAAATAACCAAAAACTTCCACTATAAATACTGGCTTTCTTGACAATGCTTGAACGGGGTGGGGTGGTGGCAGTTAAAACTTCATGGTATCAACCTTTCCAAATGGGTCTTTCTTCTGGTGACACTCCCCATCTTCAGGTGCTATTTATTCTCTGCATTTGAACATAACATTTTCTAGTTAACATGAAGGAAAGTTTCAATTCTATGTCAGGACCTGGAGGCTCAGATTATGCTTTCTCTCTCCTTTAATTTTGCTCAGCAGCCTTACCAACAGAAGAAAATAGTCAAAGACTACAACTCCCAAGAGTCTTTGCAACACAAAACAATCAACAACCATAAAGTCCATCTTATAAATCAACTATCAAGTAAAAGCACTTCCTCTTTCTTCGCTGCTCAGCAGCCAGATAAGTGCTTTTCCTTCATACTGATATCAGATTGTTGATCTATGGCTTTATTGTGACTTATTTGGGGGTGAAATTGATGCTAATTTGTCTCTTCTATGGGATTGGTTCAGACGCGATAACCGGGGTACCTGACTTGGCGAGGATAAAACTCTGTCCCGCGGTGAGTCCGAAGGTGCCTCTATCGGACACTGGGCTTCACACAAGAAAAGCGTGCTTCGCTCTTATTTCTTGTCAGGAGGTGTGGGAGACCATCTCGAGACTGTAGCGCTTCCCCCACTCCATTCACTCCTCCCGCAGCGGCTTCCTGATACCGCACAGTGAGGGGCTTGGCCCAGCAGGGGGCATGGTGAGGACGCCTCGCGTGTTAAGAGGCCACTCCTCCTTCGCACTTCAGACATTCTTCCTCGCTGAAGGAGGCAGGGGAGAGCGTCTCAAGAGGGTAGTGCTTCCACCCTCCCTTTGCATTCTTTTAATTTCTCCCGCAGTGGCTTCCTGATACCGTGCGGTGAGGGGCTCGGCCCGGAAGAGGGTGCGGTGAGGGGCTCGGCCCGGAAGAGGGTGAGGTGAGGGGCTCGGCCCGGAAGAGGGTGTGGTGAGGGGCTCGGCCCGGAAGAGGGTGTGGTGAGGGGCTCGGCCCGGAAGAGGGTGTGGTGAGGGGCTCGGCCCGGAAGAGGGTGTGGTGAGGGGCTCGGCCCGGAAGGGGGTGTGGTGAGGGGCTCGGCCCGGAAGGGGGTTGGTGAGGGGCTCGGCCCGGAAGGGGGTGTGGTGAGGGGCTCGGCCCGGAAGGGGGTGTGGTGAGGGGCTCGGCCCGGAAGGGGGTGTGGTGAGGGGCTCGGCCCGGAAGGGGGTGTGGTGAGGGGCTCGGCCCGGAAGGGGGTGTGGTGAGGGGCTCGGCCCGGAAGGGGGTGTGGTGAGGACGCCTCGCGCGTGAAGAGGCCACTCCTCCTTTGCATTCAGGACATTCTTCCTCGTGGACTTGCGAGCAGTGATGTCTCTCGGCTGTCAGCGCGGGCATTACAGAGACGTGTTCTATGCTCATCTCTTCGTATAATTAGGCTCCAGATAAGCGGTTTTCACCGCAGAGCTATCCCACGTGAGCCCATATTATTTAGAGGGCCATTACTGTTCGTACCCCCAAACAAGCATTGGCACAACCAAGGCTACCGGAACCCATTACATTTTTGTTTTCCTGCCTTGTACCTCTTATACTCTGGCCTGATCGCAATGGCAGGTGAGTTTGCAGACTTCCGGGAGACCGTTGAGCATGAGGAGGAGCTCCTACAGACCCACGAGGAGTTGGTGGATGCCATTGACGCTTCTCTGGAAAGAGCGGTGTACTCAGCCTTGCAACGAATAATTGAGTTGACGGTGCACCGCCACCGCTTGACCCCACTAGGGGAAGACTAGAGGAGGGAGCCCCCTCAGAAATCCAGGGTTCCCTCTAAGGGTAAACGCAAGGCTTAAGCTGCAGCTTCGAGCCAGCAGGGGACAACCTCGTTGGATGCCTTTGACAGGCTCCGCCAGACCTTCCTAAAGACAGTCCGGACACTCAGGACCTTCAAGACAATTCTCAGCCTGATTGTACCCCCAAAGAAGATACCTGTTCTTGCCATGGCACAGATGACAATACCGAGGAAGACACGGAACCTAAGGGGGAATCAGACGAAGAGCCAGGTCCGAGCAGACCTTGGGGGCCGGAAGGAGGCACCAAGAAGCCCAGGCTGGAAGAGAATGGCGAGGACTCCGCATGGCTGATGGGTTTCCTTAACCCCGAGGATATCTCTCACCCCGCTAGGCGGACTGGGTACCTGCACCCACCATGGTGCCTTATGTGGCCAGCCGCATTCGGAAACCTATGGACCAGGAAGTCAGGGGTCGTCTACGGAATGAGTGTCCTAGACCGTCATTGATTAATAAGGTGGCTCAGACCCCAGACATTGATGTCAAGATGGAAACTTTCATTGTGAAGTTTGTGAAAGACCCTAAAAAGGGTCTAGACCGGTCCTGGCGTTCGTGCCAGGGGAAGTTTCTGGATGTTCTGGGGCCCCTGACCCATATCCTGGAAATGACCGAAGATGCCAAAGCATCGGGCCTTATGATTGATCCAGAATTCCTATTGGGCTGGGCTCAGCGAGCCCTATGTTTTTTAGGTAATGTCAATTGTGCTTTGTCAATGGAGCGTCGATGCTTCCTGTTAATTAAAATTGAACCCAGACTTGGAGAACTGGCCACCTCGGAGGCCAGCCCTATTGCCAATGGAGGTCTCTTCGGAGAACCCTTCATTAAGGAACTTTCTCGCTTTGTCAATAACTTTTCCTCATTGGACAAGGCTCAACAATCAATCAAGAAAGTGTTTAATCAACACATTTTTGGTGGGGCCAGAAGAGGTAGGGGGCCCTCATCTGGCCGAACCTTCTCTTCCAACTCCCAGAAGTTCCAGACACGACGATCCATCCAGTGGCAAGACCACAAGAAATTTGGAGGTTTTCACCCCTCCAGAGGCCGAGGCAAAGGACGTGGCAATAAAGAATCAGTTCGAGGAACCAACTGTAAGCGCTACCCCTTTTTCCCTACACGGGTTGGGATGGCTGCTACGATGATTCACTCAGAAATGGAAGTCCATAACACAGGACACATGGGTGCTTCAAACAGTGAAAGGGTTTCACATCGAGATTTAAGGCACACCCAGACAGCTTTCCTGCCCCGCCCCGCCCCGTGGTTTTCTCAGAGAAAGGGGCTCGGGTGGTGAGTCAAGAGGTGTCAGCACTTTTACAGAAAGGGGCAATTGTGCCTATGACCCTTCATTCTTCTGCATTTCTAAGCAATGTTTTCCTAGTGGAGAAGGAGAATGGTTTTTGTCCGGTCATAAATCTGAAGGATTTCTATCGTTGGGTGGTGTATCGCCACTTCAAAATGGAGGGCATTCACCTCCTTCGAGATATTCTTCTACCGCACAACTGGCTGGTGAGTATCTAAATGACGCCTACCTCGCCATTCCCATATTTCCCCCACACAGAAATTTTCTTCAATTCGAGTGGGACAACAAGTTTTTCATATTCACATGCCTACCATTCAGCCACTCGCCCGGACCCTGGTGCTTCACCAAGGTGTTGCGGCCAGCCATGGAATGGCTTCAGGCCCGGGGAGTACGTCTAATAGTATACTTAGACACCTTCCTAATGCACCAAGAGAGATCTATGCTCATTTCGCAACTTCACTTGATGCAGACGTTGTTGCAGGACCTGGAGTTCATAGTGAACACTCAGAAGTTGGAGTTTTCTCAGGCACAACAAATGACCTTCCTAGGTTTTGAGGTTGATACGGTGCATCAGTCCTTCCGCTTACCCCAGAGGAAGATAGTCCTAATTCGCAGGAAGCTGCGCCGGACTTTGGCCAAGGATGCCATCTCCCTTCTGCAGTTGGCCAGGGTGGTCGGCCTTCTATCTTTGTCAATCCAGGCGGTCTTCCCGGGACCTCTGCATTACAGGGTCTTGCAGCGCTTGAAAGCGCTACATCTCAGGAGGGGTTTATCTTATGCCCAGGAGGTCTGTCAACGAAAGCCCAGACAGAACTTCGATGGTGGCTAGACCACATGCAGGTCTGGACTGGAAGGGCCATCTTTGGGTCTGCCCCAGATTTGGTTATTGAGTCCGAAGCCAGCCGACAAAGTTGGTGTGCACAGTGTGCCGATATTACTAGAGGAGGACGTTGGTCCAGGAGTGAGCAATCCCTCCACATCAATTGCCTGGAGCTCCTCGAAGTCTCCTTTGCGGTGAGGAGCCTTGCTGCCAACAAGGTCTTGTGTGCAATCTTGCTGAAGATGGACAACATCCCAGCGGTCAGATACACAAACCGCCTAGGGGGTACCAAATCCAAGGTGCTAGCGGACCTGGCCAGGGAATTTTGGGATTACTGCCTGGCACACACATTATCAGTGATGGCGGTGTACCTTACCGGGGTGCCTCAATCAAGAGGCGACTGTCAATCCAGGCACCTGAGGGTTTACAGTGCATGGAAATTGGACCCTCTGATTTTCCAGATGATCGTGGAACGGTGGGGTCCTTGTCAGGTGGATCTTTTTGCCTCCACACTCAATCACCAACTTCCACGGATCTTCAGTTGGCGACCAGATCCTCTGGCAGAGGCAACGGATGCCTTTCTCCAAGACTGGAGTCACTTACGGGGTTACGCGTTCCCTCCCTTTTTGATGATAGCTAGGCTCACATCCATAGTCCGCCGCCAGAAGTGATCCTGGTGACACTGCTTTGGAGGTCGCAAAAGAGTTATCCAGTTCTACTGGAACTTTCTACAAATTTTCCAATAAGTCTACCCCTGACTCCTCAACATCTGACGGATCCTCCAGGCAACTTGCACCAGTTGGTGCAGGACAGGGTACTTCGGCTAATGGGCTGGAAGATTACAGGGGAGGTTAGGAAATCCCAGGTCTTTCGCAGCAGGCTTCTACCTTCATCAGAAGAGCCTGTTCTGATTCGACCATGAAGAGATATGCTTCAGCATGGCAAAGGTGGTCTCGCTGGTGTGCGCCAAGGGATCTCGATCCTCTGGGGGCTGATGTAGTGCATATTGTCAACTTCCTCTCGGAATTGGCTGGTGCGGGTTTAGCCTATCGCACTATCAATGCCTGCCAGTCGGCGATCTCAGCAGGTCATGCACCGGTTCATGAGGTTCCAGTGGGGGAGCACCCATTGGTATGCAGTTTACTACTGGGCATTTGCTAATCTGTCCCACCAGAGCCACGATATTCCTCGCTATGGGATGTTGTGGTAGTGCTTAGGATATTCCGTTCATGGCAAGACAACCAATATCTTTCTCGTAAAGAATTGACAGGTAAGCTTGCAATGTCGTTATGTCTCATATCTTGTAGAAGAGTATCAGATGTGCAGGCTTTGGATGTTACAGAGTACTTGTTTACCCCGGGCGGGGTGACCTTTCCTATCTCACATCGGACAAAGTCCTACACTAGGGAGATTCACTATCCTGCTTTTCCTTATCATCCAAAATTGTGCGTGGTCTGATGTCTCAGAGTGTACGAGTCCATGACCGAGGAGTATTGGCCTCCGGGGGAAGCCCTTTAAGCCAGTTTCGACTGTGACTATCGATCGAGGAGTGAGATGGGTCCTGCAGGAATTGACACAACCTCCTTTGGAGAGCACTCTTCGGAGGGTATTGGGGCTACCAAGGCTTTTTCATTTGGAGGTCGCCTGGAGGATATCCTCAGAGCAGCGGATTGGTCTTCAGACTCAACATTTAAGAATTTAAGACCTTTTACTTTAAACCCATCACTGGCATGACTTTGCTGGTGGCAAACCAACTTTAAACTAGAATAATCTGAGCCTCTGGGTCCTGACATAGAATATAAAATGTCCTAGCTAACCGGAAAGAAAGTTTCAATTCTGTTAAGGATACAGAGGTAAGGAATTTTCCGCTCATGTGGATTCAATCCTTTCCTCTCCAAATGGTTTCAGGATCTTCTTTGGGCTAAGTATTTTGTTCTTGGAATTACTGCTATATTTTAGAATGATTTATCACAAGGTGGTCTAAAGCTGTATATTTTAAACTGGATTGCTGACTAAGTTTTGACTTGTTTTGTGATCATAGCTAATGGCTTGGCTTTGTCTTGATTGTAATCACAGTTCGAATATGCTAGTGAATGTTATTACGGTCTATGAATCTCACCAGGGATGTTTGTGTTTTCTATAGTGTTGTAACAGAAACAAGAGTACTGAGCGGAAACGGGAATCTTGGATCCTTCGCTCGAAGAAAGAGGAAGTGCTTTTCCTTGATACTGGATTTATAAGATGGATTCTATGGTTGTTGATTGTTATGTGTTACGAAGACTCTTGGGAGTTGTAGTCTTTGACGAGTTTTACTGTTGTTAAGGCTGCTAAGCAAAATTAAAGGAGAGAGAAAGAATAATCTGAACCTCTGGGTCCTGACCTTGAATTGAAACTTTCCTTCACATTAGCTAGGACATTTTATATTCAAATGCAGAGAATAAATAGCAGCTGAACATGGAAAGTGTCACCAGAAGAAAGACCCTTTTGGAAAGGTTGATACCATGAAGTTTTAACTGCCACCACCCCCTCCAAGCATTGGCAAGACGGCCAGTATTTATTGTGGAAGTTTGTGGTTATTTGGCGGAATTTTAAGTTCTAATTATCATCCTTAATGGTGATATGTAGGTTCACCTGAACTAGCTGCTCTAAAAAGAATGCTCGCATCAGTAGAAAACAAACAACCACTGGCAAAGCCAATAGGTTTCATCAATCCTCGAGCTATTGGCTTTGTCAACGTGAATGTCTTTTAGCCATGTTGTTTAGCAGCATATCTGCTGTTCAGCATGACGGAAAGTTACTGAAAGCCCAGAATCACAGGATGTTGAGCCAACGCCGAGACTCTCCACCCACCATGTTTATTGTCCTGCCCCTCTTAACACAAAAAAAGGGCTATGACGGGATACACCGCAGTGCTTTTTTCCGTAACTTTCAGCCATGCTGAACAGCAGAATTGCTGCTAGACAACATGGCTAAAAGACACTCACATTAATAAGGCCAATAGATTCGGCATTTCTGAGACCTACTGTCTTTGCCAATATTTTTTCAGTGTTGACTGGGTCTTGCTGAACAAATGCGGAAGCTATAGTGAGAAATATTCGAGGAGCTTTGAAGTGAAGTGAGGATGTGGCGCGACATCCAGAGCTGCCGACGAGGGAACCGGAGAACCAGGTTTGAATCTCAGGAGTCAGCTGAACAATTTGTGATTCTTGGCAAATTACTTAAGCTTTCCCCTGCCTACGACAATGAATGTGTCATTGTGTAGTGTAACTGATGGGAACTGAAAGCGCTCCAAAACCATTGGCTGGTGTTAGCACTGTGGCAAGATGGAGGACGGAACAGGCTCTCCAATACCTTCAGATCATGCAAAAAAAAAAAGCGATGAGGGAGTTAGTGGGGTGGGGGGGTCAGCTGGGAAGCAGGAGGGAATGGGGGATGGAGAAGCAATGACAGGAAAAAAACCTTCGCTGAAGCAGGATCTAGGTCAGAAATTAATGTGTCATTGTATAACGTAACTGGTGAGCACTTAAAACGCTCCAATACCATCAGCTTGTGTTCGCGCTATGGCAAGACGGAGTGAGCTGTACAATACCATCGGATCATGCAAGAAATCAAAGTAAAAAATAGCTCAGTAAAACGGGAGCAGTGTAAGGAGGCATGTACTTGGTCCATGCGCTATGGGAGGGCCTAACACAAGAAATGGGCATGAGGCCCGCATGCCTCGACGAATGGCATCAAAGAAAATTAGAGGGACCTTGAAGTTTACCAATGGTAGGAACTGGGTAGCTTCAACCTTGTGAGAGACCGAACTAACCACATCAGCAAATCCTTTGCAGTAATCAAGTATCAACTCATCTGTGATGTTCAAAAGTGCATTCACAGGTACAGCAGGCAGTCTCATCACACACCACATCAATATCTCAGAGGGAGATAACCCCGTCTTTCTGTCAGGAATGCTTTGAAGAGTCACCAAAGGTAAAAAGTATCTGGTCATTTAAGTGATGTCGAAGCACAAACCTTAGCCAAAGCAGGACATTATTGTTCCATTTAGCGTTCAACAATTCCACAGGCTGCTGGTCAATAACTACAGTGTAATTACTGCTTGACCTGTAGTGCTGCACAAATCATTCTTAGGATCTCATTATTGAAATGAGTACCACGATCAGGCTCCAGAGAAACTAGTAATCTGTACCTAGGTATCAACTCTCACAACAGCAATTTCGCTACAGTGAGACTGTCATTTCTCCATGTTGGGTAGGCTTTCCCACATTGAGTGAGAATGCACACTATGACCAGGACGTATCTCAACCCTTTACAAATAGGCATCTTGATAAAGTCAATTTGGATTCTGTTGAAGGGACTACCTGATCTACCTACATGACTTAGTGTTACTTTTGCTCTCTTTCCCACGTTCATTTGTTGACATCTGTTGACATATCACACAGTGATGGCACAATTCTTCTGCAAGAATCCTTAATCTAGGATTAAACCAATTCTGTCTGAATGATCTCACCATTGAATCTTGCCCTAGAGGTGTTGGACCATGGAAGTATCAGTTATGGGAAACAACTGTCTGGCAACACTGGTCTTCTATCTGATGACATCCAAATGTAATTTACATCTTTTCTCACACCCTGCTCTGATCCAACCCTGCTGTTCTGCTTCTGAAACATATTTTTGCACTCTTTTAAGCACTATTTCTTTCCCCAATTCACAGGTGGCTTTCCTATATAGCCACACCTGAAAATGAATGCCAGACCCTGTTGTAATGAAGGACTTCACTGTTTTGTTCTTTAATCAGCTTTGATTCCTGGAGATTTCTTATTTCTACATCAACTAGGTCAGAGATGCTTAACCTTTTTTTCATTAAACAAACTTTATTGGGTTTTCTCCTGAGATACAAAAAAGCAGAGTGCTGCATATCAAGCAACCGTAAATCTAAATATTATATTTTTACTGAATTAAGATAAGGAACGGAAGGTATAAGCCTTTCCTATGCCGCTTAAGCCAGGGATACCAAAAACATGAAACAAACATTAGATGCTCCCCAACTGCCCAAATGAGTTTGATCATAGAAATCACCAGTCTTCTTGGATGCAAAGCATTTCTCAAGAAGCTTCACGGAAAATCTACTGTTGAATTTCCAAACATTTTGGTTATTATTTTCTACCCAGTATTGTCCCCACTCACCATATACAATGACCATCTTTTCCACCGACATGGTTATAGTTATGGTCCGTGGTTACCCTTACCATAGACTTTCTTACACTTTTCTGCACCTCCCTATGCAAAGCATAGTTTTCAGCACAGTAAGCCAGCGTTTTATTTTTTCATTTTTGTAGTGGGGCAGTTTAGCAGACTTCCATGCTAATGTGGTTTGAAAGGAGCAATTCTAAGTCCATAAACTTGGCCATGACTTTTCCACGACTTTTCACTTCTCAGTGCACTGGAATATCCCGGTATACAACTCTCAGTCTTACAGAGGTCAATCAGCTGGGGATCTAAGCTAGATCATCAATGACATCTTTCCAGAAGGCACTTATTTGGACATCCCACATCATATGCTTGAAATCAGCATGCTCATCATGGTAACTGGGACACTCCACCGTTGTGCCAGGGTACATTTTATTAATCTTACCCAGTGTGAAGTATGCTCTGTGGAGCATATTAAACGGTATAAATATGAATCAGGTGTTGCAAGAGACTTTTTGATGATAGCACAGCATCTTGCCCCAATCCGTCTTAGTGATCTCTTGAACCAAGGCTGCTTCCCAAACTGCCCTTCAGTGACCGTAAGGACGTTCCCATACGTTCTAAAAGTGTCTTGTACAACCAGATGATCAACCTGCTTCTTTCACACCTTGTGTGCAAGGTCTGTAGAACACAGTGGGTTTGAGGTTCCTCTAAAGTTATACTCCAGTGTTTTCTGCAAAGCTTTCGGGATTCTCTCATGGAGAAAGAACAGACCTCCATGCAAACCATTTTCTTCAGTCAAAGTCTGAAATTTCACTACCTTGCTCTCATGAAATAAATCTCCTACGGACGTACGGCCCACCTCGTCCCAGTGTGTTAAATTGCTGGCGTGGACCCTGCCAAATTGTGTTTGCCAACCCTCCAACTGGTACTGCTGGTACCTATGGCTTGACCATTGTGGTTATTCTTAAGCTCCATTTTAGCCATCCAACTGCAGTTGGGGAGGACCCTCGTGGTAGAAAACCGAGAAAAGAAGACAGTGTGCAAAGCCCCTTCCCACCACTGGCGCTCAGCCTGCCATTGCAGCAGTACAGCTAGATAACATTCAAAGTCAGGACCACCCAAGCCTTCTTTTTCAGTTAGCAGCTTTAGTTTTTCAGCACTGCTCTCCTTTCAATGGTATCCCACACCAGTTCTTAACCTGGGGTCCACAAACCACATGGAGGGTTAGTCTGCGACTGAGTAGAAAATGAAATAATAATGTATTAAAAACATATATATGCATAAGAAAGCAAAATGTAATAAAATTAAATATTTAATAATTTGTTTGATGTACACCTTGTTCTGAAAGTTTGTGTATTGTTTTCAGAATCAAACAATAGAAATTGTTTAGGCCTGCGTTATTGGCTTCAAGTGGTGATTCAGTAGGGGTCCATAGAGGGCAAAATGTAAAGAACCGCTGAACTAGGAGATTCACCTCGTCGGTCTTTCCCATACCAATCTGTTTGTGCTTGATGGTTGTAATTTTACTACACTAAGTAATTTATATTTTTTGTGACTTACGTGGGTGCATTCACCAGCCAGAAAGCCACTAAGCCATCAACTTCTCATCGCATTACCCACTCCTAACGTGCACACTGGAATACCCTTAAGTTCTGCGTTTATGTTCACTACAAAAACAAATGTAGTTTCTGTGATCTACCGCAAATAGGTCCTTTTTTAAAGATACAGCGGTAGCCATGAGGCTCTTCCCATATGCCTTTTATAAACAACACTCTATGCATGTGCCTTTCGTAAAGACCAGTTTCTGATTTCAGCTGAGGAGCAGACGGTCATCTTGGCCATCCTCATTAACTAGTCAGCTGGAGGCCAAGCCTAGTCCCAGCTATCACCATATCCAAGCTGACTCTACTCCATATTCTGTTTCCAAAGTTTGAAGCAGTAGGAGGTCTGATGTAAGAAAGTCACCCATGCATCAGAACTTAGAGACTTTAGTAACAGCCCCCCGCCATCCCTGTCTCGGCTGTAGTCATAGAACTGTATTGTGCCATCTGATTACATACTGTTGATTCGTGAAATTCAATTTATGTGAAAATAAATTACTTGGTGGTAAAGTGTCAAGGACTATGATTGGTCACCTATAATAGATCCCATGGCCTGTACTTAAAATGTATTGACCAAAAGGTACACAACCCTGTTTTTTTCAGAAAATGCATACAGTTAATTCGAGGCTAAAAAGGTTGGGTGTGTTTCAAAAGAGTAGGAAGATGTACTTTGATTGCTGTATGCACAGTAACCCATATCTCACCAAAAGTAGGTCCTTGTATTACCCACATGAAGGCGCACAGCAGCCATTGATTTATAGTTGTTCTTGTGTGTTGTCCTGTGACAGATGCTAAGAGATTGACTCTTGTACCATCTGAATTGAACATGCAGAAACTGTAATCCACAACACTTCACAACAGACAAGAAATTTTCAAACAAAAATTATCACAATGTTTACTTCATTATAGCCGTACTGTATACTCTTTTACAGGGACTTCTCCTCATCAACCCTGAGACTATCTGCCCCATACCAGGGCAGGTGAACCCAGTAGCATTTACTAGAAGACCCATTATAAATAATGTCATTATTGCGGCTGGCCCTCACTGGGACAGCAATAGTCCTTGATGATGTAAAAACAGTTCACAGCAGTGATGACATGAACCAATGCTCCGTTTCCTCCAAACCTGCTCCACAGACTGTAAGGCGGATGGGCAGCAGGCCCATTTAGCTGTCCAGGAGCCATTGTTTATTGTTCCTCCTCCAGCTGATCACAGGATCATGAGTAGATGCACTATGCGGAACCCTGACCCACGGCCTCCTTTCTGATTTTCCAACAACATTAGACGTCATAAAAAAGCCGCACTAGTTGGTACCGAATCAAGAATGCAGCCAGACTGCCCATCATCTGAAAAGGAAAAAGAAAAAAAGCTAGTCACAGTGGGTTATAAATGGACAATTAAGTAGGCAAACTCCTTTTACACGCAGGAATGGTTCAATGCGGAGCCCACACTCTACAGTGATTCGTTATTTTGTTGTCATTTAAGGCCACGAATAGATGCCAATAAGTGAACCACATTTTCTTTCACTCCCACTGAAATGTCGTTAAAAACTGCTCTCACTACTGTTTTACCAAGCACTTACGACCATCATTTAGCTGTGAAAAACAGAGATCTTATTGCCACGAAACAAAATCCAACTGTAGCTAAAGGAGTATGAAAATGCCATTAGATACACAAAACAATTATACTGGCATCCAGAGATCACAAAAGCAGGTAATAAATCAGCTATCGTTTGGTTCGAGCTACTCTATGCTATCCAGGCAATACAGGTTTTTGCACATTATGGCTAGGTGACTGTAACCGTTTTAATTCATTTTTCTCTGATAAAAGGTATGTAAATCGGTATCTCTATAGCTGGGATTCCTAAGCATTCAAGGGGGGGGGGGGGGGTTGGGAGGGAGACATGGCCAGGCTTGTGACCATGATGGCTGCACGGTAATGAAGCTCCAGCAAATCAGCCAGCAACACGGCTGGAATGCACACTTCTATGCATCCAACTCGATCCTGGGTGTACCTTTCCCAAGCCAAGGGTGACCAGATGCAGCTATGGCGGCACTACCGATGGAGTGACGGGTGGCTCGCTCACACCTCAGAGACCCCACGGTGACTGGGGCAGCAGGTCAGTCAGAGGTATTGAGGCCGCCAGGCTTCGCTGGGCCACCAAACTCTGCGCTGATATTCACAAGAGATGTCGTACTCTTTGCCGTGCAGTGGCCCGCCCCGTTGGAGCTCTACGCTCCCATCGGTCCTCTGCAGCAAGCTGGATGGCGGCCTGAGCATGCCGTCTCACTCTCCATCGGGACCTGGCTGGGATCCACGGCGTCATGCCCCACCTGCCCTGTCAGGCATATATATGCTAATTGCTTGAGGGCTGCACTGCCAGCGGTGCTGTAGTAACACTTCAAAGTATTGACCATGTCCCTGAACTCCGCTAACCTAGCCATACTACTCCAAGTTTGGAACTCCGGGGCACTTGCTTTGCTTCTACCTGGGCCTACTTGAACTGTCTAACTAGTGGGGATCCATGACACACTACGTCCCATTTTCCCATGCTCCAGACATGGTGCGGGTGACAAGCTACCCTTGGAGACGTCCAAGCAAACGGACACTGCGGGGTCCACATCCACAATGGAGCTGCAGGCTGCCAGAGGCTCTGACAGGTAACAACTGACTGGCACAGACTGCATAATGGTAGGACTCAGGGCAGGTTTTGAGACACTGACAACATATTTAACTCCCTCGCTGGTCACCTTTTCTGCATTGGGAACAACTGTACCACAATGACACCAGAATAGATGCAGCGGAGGAGCGCGGGTCAGGCCTTGAGGATGGGGCCACTACAACAACGAAGCGGCTGGAGAGACTGGAACGCCTGCTCAAATTGGTTACCATCAAGAATGAAGACCTTGAGGTACGAGACCGTTGTAACAACCTGCACATTCTGGGAATATCAGAGTCCACAGAGACTGGGCGCCTTGACCTAGTTGTTGAACGCTTATTATCTGACCTACTAGGCAGAGCAAACTTTATATCTAACTATGTTGTGGAGAGGGCCCACCCTTCTATGGGTCCGCGTACCATCCCCAGCAATCCCCCCACCCCCTGAGGCCCATTATTGCCAAGCTGCTTAATTTTCGGGACCGAGATGTGGCCTTGAGACTTGTCCAGGAAACTGGCCTCCAAGGGCTTCACAATCTCCCTATTCCCAGGCTTCACACTGGCAGTCAAGGAGGCACGCCAAAAGTTCACAGATGCAAAATTGGCAATCTAGAAACTGGGATTCTGAAATGGCATGCTCTACCCAGCCCGCCTCACGGTAGGAGACGATGGTAAAGCACACTTTTTCAACACCCCAGCAGGCATCGAGGAATTGTGCAAACACCACACCTAGGACAGTGCATCCTCGAGGCAATCCACACCGATCTATCTCCTCTGGACACGCACTCTGGTGCGAGTGCGGACCTATTTCCCACGGAATAGCTCAGTAGACCCTCTGGTGATGGTTTATTAGTAACAACAATGTTGCGTTGGCCCCTGCTCCCTTACCGCGATGCATGTTGACCTCCAGAGCCCATCTCAGCACTACTGGACAATTACCCATTCTGATTGCCCTCCTTCATGATCTGATTGTGGAATGGCCCTGCCGCCGCAGTGTTCCCATTACCCAGTGGTCCCATTACCCAGTGGTAAACACTAACATGAGGACTTTATATTGTTTCTTTGTTTATGGGATTGTTTGCCCGATATGGCCTGGTGACCAGGACCCTAGCGGGGTACTACTAGCTAATATTTATGCCCCTAATGTCGACACACCTGTGCTTTTTCAGACACTCCTAACTGATATAGGGCGCATGGAGTTTGACCCCAGCACGAGGGCTGGGAAACCTTGTCACTTAGAGTTCTCCATAATGTCTGAGACACTTACCTGCTATGAGACCCCTGGCATTTGGAACACACCTTTGCCCCAGCATACACACATTATTCTTCCCCACATGATCAGGCAAGGACTACTGGTTTATCTCCAAGACTCTGGGTCCCTGGCTGGGTAAGATCACACACTTAGCCTGCACACTTCTGGTCACTCCCCGGTCCATTTTAATTTACAAGTGCCCGACTGCCTGTAGAGTCAGTGGCGCTTCCCCGCCATGGTACTCCAGGATGCACTTTTCCGTTCGGACTTGCACTCGGCCTACTTCCAACTCAATGTGGGCTCAGTAGCTACACAGGCCACCTTATGGGAAGCCTTTAAGGCCTACATCCAGGCATATGCATCTCTAAGCACTCTAGGGTGCTGCACAACTTGCGTGGAAGCTTAGCTCGTTTGGAGAGATAGCTGGCTAATCTGGACACCACAGACCCTCAGCAGCAGGGTAAACCGCAATAGCGGAAACGTGCCGCACTGCTTACCGAATATCGAGACTTAGCTGCGTGGAAGTGCTCCTTCTGGGTAAATACGCCAGAGCCCGGTGATATGGGGAGGGAAGAGCAACTGGGACGTACATTGGCCAAGCATTTGCAACCAACTACCCGCCACAGTCCCCTTCTTTCATTCTTGAACTTCGCCTGGCTGAGGGTTTGACGGTAACCATTAACGAGGTAGTTTTAACTAATCTCCATTATTATAAACCACTTTATACCCATGGAGTTCAGGGGACTTCACTGACCCAGCAGCATATCTCGATGATCAGTACTTACCTTAATTCTCAAACCTGGTAAGGACCCACTCCATTGTTGCACTTACAGTGCACTCTCCCTCCTCAACTTTGATAAGATTTTGGCCAAGATCCTCTCCAATTGCCTCTCCTCCCCTTGATGAAGCAAATTATATTCCCCATATAGTCGGGATTTTTCCCCCATTGCTCCATGTCCCTGAACCTGTGTATCATTTTTTCTGTCCTAAACAGAATCTCTCCCGATGTCCCAGCCGCTATTGCCCTACTAGACACGGAGAAGGTCTTCGATTCGTTGGAATGGCCCTTTCTTTATGCAATACTCCTCTAATTAAGCCTTTCCCGTGGCTGTATCTCCTTGATTATACACAGACCCCACTGCCCATGACAGGGCTAATGGCTCACTGACCTCCACTTTCCCTATTACAAGAGTGATGCAACAGGGGTTTCCACTATCCCTTTTGCTCTTCAAAATAGCCCTGGACTGCCTAGTCCGACATCTTCAGGAGAATCACATGCACCGATGGCCTGCAGTTCAAACCTGGCCCCTTACTTATCTGCATGTAAGCTGACAATGTGCTGCTGTTTGTGAGACATCCAGACTTGGCCCTAATTCTTCGCAAGGTGGTTAGTTTTGGAGGCCTCTCCAGCCTCCACACCAATTAGCCCATATCCGAGCTACTCCCACTTATGTATGCCACCAAGCATTATCAAAGCGACTTTCAACTGTCATAGTGCAACAGCCCGGTCCAGTATCTAGGCATACTCCTCCATCATGACATGCAGCAGGTAATACGGCTAAACTACGGACCAGCCATTGAGAAACTGCCTTCACAGGTGGACTCGCCTTCCGCTGTCAATGGCTGGATGCACTGCCATTATAAAACGGCTTACTTTACCTCTTTTTGGATATACCCATTTGACTCACCAACTCATTCTTCAATACACCGCGTGGTATAGGCTTGTATAGGCTGGCAGGCGTCCGCATGTCAGCTAGGACACCCTGGCACTCCCCTATGAACGGGGTGGCTTTGGCATGCTGCACTGCCACCTGTATTACTTAGCCGCACAGTGCCACTTTGCCCAACACTGGTTTCACGTGGACGCGTGCCTCCCCACACCATGACCAAAATGAACCAGGTGGCCTCTAATGTCCCTGGGGGTCTTCCTCTGGACTCAATGGTTATCCAGACCCTATTCACCAACAGTTGGGGTTGGAGGAAATTACTACGGCTACTAGGGGACCCACTACTCTATTCACCAAGTCAAGTCAAGTCAAAAACCACTTTATTCGATTTAGTTAAAAATCATAAAAGCATACTACGGCAAATAAACAAATCGGATACATGTTAAAATTTACATACAATACAATATATAAAAACAGTAAAATGGGTCAGGTTAAAAGAAGTCATCATGTGCAAAAAAGCGAAAAATACCACATTCCTCATTGTCCCCATAATATGGCTCATAGTTTCATCTAAAAAGGGGTCAGATTATAAAGGAGATCATCATGTGCAAAAAAGCAAAATATACCACGTTCATCAAAGTCACCAAAGGATAAATCATAATTTCCTCTTCCTGATTCGTACAGCAGCTACAAGGTAATTTGCTACGCTGAACTTCACCAAGGGCGTATCTAGCATTTGCAAGTACAGTAAAGCTGGTTTCGCTTGCATAAAAGCTTTCTCTTTCAACAGAGGTATCAAATACTTCTGCCTTGGGACGTTATAGATGGGGCAAAACAACATATGGTGCATATTATCTTGAATAGAAAAATTGTCACATTTACATACAGGTGCGTCCTCAGGCTTAAACCAGCCCTGTCTGTCACAGAGTACCAAGTAAATCTGGTTAAAACGGAACTTAACCAGGAGCCACCTGTGAAACGGAATGTTAACTAGGGTAAGATATGGTTGAATTGCCGGACAAATAATTGTCATATAATGTGCTCTAACCGTAGGTTTTGTTAACTGGAGTTGCTCTCTCTCCAGGATCTTGAGCTTGTAAAAATTTTCCTTAACCCAAGCTAAGTCTGCTTTTTTTAGATCCAGCGGGGAGGAGAAAATCTCCGGGCGTCCAAGTTCTGTTGAGCACTTTTTGATATATGACAACCAGGCAATATCTTTGTGTTTGTCAAGTTTTAAACAATCCATCAGAATTTTGTGGTTAAGACCTAGGTTATTATTAATCCAGACCCTAATCCACAAAAGAATGGGTGCCATGGAAAGGATATCAGTAATGTACCCTACTCCAAGCTCCTGATGGACAGAAAAAGTGGCTGTTGACAGAGGGAGTCCTAACACAGAACAAAAAAACTTATTAACCTCTGTTTGAATGGTATCAGTTTTTACATAGCCCCAAACACCTGCTCCGTACCTAGCTATAGCCAATGATTTCGCCCTGTACAGTGCTAATAATGCACCACTTGGCTTCCCTCCAAGTCTCCTTGAGAAGCTCAAGATGGCATTAACAGAGCTCCTCACTGCTTTGGTTTTTGATGTTATCTGAGGAGACCAACTGCCCTTGTTGTCGAAAATTATGCCGAGGTAGGTGAAAACTTTAACATTAGTGATCACTTCCCCCTTACAATTAAAAGGTTTAGTATTATTTTTAGCAGCCCCAAAAACCATGACATGGGATTTAGAATTATTGACCACAAGTTCAAGAGAAGACATGAAGTCACTAAATGTATCCAAGAGTCTCTGGAGGCCAAGATGTGTCCTGGCTATTAAGGCGGCATCATCCGCGTACAGGAGCACTGGGATGTTAATGTCTCCTGCACGTGGTGTATCCGCAGAAGCAGCCAAAAGTTTCTTTTCCAGAGAATTTATATACAAGGTGAACAGCATAGGGGCGAGGATGCAGCCTTGCCGCACACCCCTGCCTGATTTAAACCAAGCTGTACGATGTCCCTCTTGGTCCATTCTAATGGAGGCCTTTAAGTCCTTGTGCAATTCAGCTAAAAAATAGACCAGAGGGGGATCCAAACCCATTTTTAATAACATGGCCCACAGCTTCGCTCTGTTTACTAAGTCAAAAGCTGTGGATAAATCCATGTAAGCAACAAAGATTGTCCCCTTTTTTGCCTTTGTATATTTGGAAATTAACATGTGCAGATTTAGGCATTGGTCCTCTGTCCCTCTTCCTTTCCGGAAACCATACTGGGCGTTGGACAAAATGTCATTTTCTAATGTCCATTTATCAATTTTAGCCAACAATACTTTACCCAGGATTTTCATAGAAGAATCCAACAAGGAAATAGGGCGGTAACATTTGGGGTCACTTCTTAAACCTTTTTTGAAAATTGGGACAATGATTGAGCACGTCCAGGTATTAGGGAAACCCCCTACAAGTACATGATTAAACACATTCCTCAATATCATGGCCCACATATCCGGGTTTGATTTGTAAAAATCTAGAGGAACACCATCGGGTCCCGGGGCTTTACTTTTGGCAGAGCCAATTATCGCAGTCTTGACTTCAGTTTCATTAAAATCTAGATTTAGTTGCATGTCAGAATAACAGGGTGTATGGAATGTTTCATAAGCTTGATTACTCCCATAGATGGCTGAGAAATGTTTAAGCCACTCTAATTCTGGTATATTTACCTCAAGGTCTAGATTGCATGATTGGGCAAATAAGGGATTATTTATTATAGACCAAAATTTAGAACTATTTTTAAGGGTAGTTGAATCCATTAAAGCATCCCAGGCTTCTTCTTTTACGGCTTTTTTACGTGTTTTTACCGCCTCAGAGTATTTTTTCCTTAACTGTGCTACCTCTAGCTTATTTCTAGGAGAATGTTTGAGCGCTGCCAACAGTGCAGAGTGGGCTTTCGAACAAGCATGGTCGAACCAACCAGAGACTGGGGCAGGTCCCCTCTTTGGGCTAAGTGTAAGTTCTTCTTCCACCTTAGAACAGATAGCCTCAAAGGCGGCGACTATCTCTTTACCCCCCCTTTCCGGGTCTCTACAAATCTGTAGTTCCACCATCATGTCTTGTTCGATAAGGTTTAAAAAATCATTTGGGCAAACTTTAGACCATTTTAATCGCCTCCCTTGATCTTTGCTCTTAACATTCTTCACAGAAGTGACCAACAAAGCCCTTTTGAGCAGTCCAAGCGACCCATCCAGAATTAAACACACCGGGTTGTGGTCACTAAAACCACTTTCAATAGCATTATAGAAATGAACATAATGGTGGAGTCCTGGGGATAGAAAAATGTAATCAATAATGGATTCACTACCCCTCGCATTATATGTGGCCACACGATCTTTCAGATCTGAAAAACCCGGTTCAAATAAATCATTTACAGATAAAAGATATTCCAAAGCTGATCCCTTCAGATTATGCTCAAAATGAGGGGGACTCGTAAGATCAGGCCCATTAAAGTCTTTAATCTGACAATGCAAACTGCATAGATGAACATTAAAATCGCCCATTAAAATGATCTGAACAAAAGTGGTTTGTTTTGACATGTAATCAGCTAAGAACATATTTAAACTTTCTAAAACGAAATTTGGGGGTCCACCCAGCAAGGAGTTGTAACAATTAATTAAAACAAGCTTATTTTTGTCTGGCTGAAGGATTTCTAGGAACTGGAAATGATGTGACGAACTAGTCAGTTCCCTCACACTTCCAGCTATATTAAGTGAAACCAATAACATCAAGCCACCTTTGTCCCTTCCCACTGTGGTACACTGAGCTTTGACGAAAAATGACGAATAACCGTCCAGCCAGAAAGTATTTTCCCGTGCCCATGTTTCCTGCATGGCAACTATATCATATTCTTTTAGCATACCCAGCCAGATTGGGTCATTTTGTTTAGCACGTAGACCCGCAATATTCCAGGACAAGATCTTAACTTTTCTATTACCTAACCCTGTTGTAACTTCCCCTTCATTAGATGTAATGATACCTGGGGTAATAGTAATAGCATTGTCTACTTGGGCATTAGCTAACAGATTCGTCTGGTGGGGCTCTAGTCAGTCCATATTTGCCTGGTTAGCGAGAGCCGCAAATCTATTTGTAAGGGGCAAGTTATCTATGTGCGTATTCATTGTAGAAGTTACTGCGCCAGCGGCCCTTGGTTTCTTTGTCACCCATTCATACCCTTGGTGTGGAGAAAATTGTCTACTCTCTACCCCACAGTTGTTATTTTGCAACGGCCTACTGTGCCCTCCTCCCGCTGTCAGAAGAACAGGTGGATAAAAGAAACCCAGGGGCATGGCGCGCACACCCTTACCTAATGGATCCAACGGGGAAGCATCCCAAAAAAGACGACTAATGACATCACGGGATTTAAAATTAACTATAACACAGTCTCCTGCCACACATTTCTTAGTTTTCCCCACCCAATTGACCCTTCTACACATCAAGATATTAGCTGCGATGTTACTTTCCCCCGAACAGTTCGCATTACACCATCTTTCCGTGTGATTAAGCAGCGTTTCATGTTGTTCCACCTCCCCTGCATCTAATTTGGGCACATTTACCAATACTGCTACAAAGGGAGTTGCATCGGGGGGCAAGTGCACTGGAGGTACCCTACCCACCCGCTCTCCCGGAATACCTTGTGGCTTTTCCAATAAAACACGGTTTGGCGCTGTTTGCGGCAGAGGCATATATCTACCATTGACAACTTTCCCAATGCTTGACACAAGGTCTGCAACGGGCGTATTTATAGCAGGGACAATAGGCGGGTCGATGTCTATAGGGGCAGAAACCTGTGGAGCATGAATACAAGTCAAATTTTGTGGTGGCATTATAGGGGGCTGTTTATCTAAGAACTCATTAATGCGTTCACATTTATTGAGCAAAGTATTAACACAGTCCTTCAGAGTCTCAGTTATATCTGTTGCGATCTGGATTAAGGCAGATTCAAGTCTCTCAGAGAAAAGTTTTTCCAGAAGAGACGAGAGGCCCTCCTCAGTAATATAGATGGCATTCTGATCCCTGGGCTGGGAAACGACCATGTTTTCAGTAAGACCCATGTCTATAGCAGGTACAACAGTAACTGGGAACTCCGGGAAAGGTAATGTTGTGGGGGACTGCGCCACATTAAGACGACATGAGTCAATAATAATCGTCGGCTCCAGTGGAACACAAGTGGAAGGCAAAGTATTCATAGAACATGAGTCTGCTGATGTAGTTTCCAGACCCAACGCACGTTCTGAGACCTTTATCTGGGTTGTTAGTTCGTCAACTTTGGACGTCAAGTATGTAATTATACTTGTAGTGTACTTGGGCACCTTGGCCTTAGCTTCGCCCAACACTGGAGTTACTAATTTGCGCTTACCCATGATGATAGAGCTGTGGCCCGTCCCGTCCCTGGTTGTCCTTAGACGGCCCGCCCTCTGCCCGGGCTCCGCCCGGCGACGCCCGCGCGCGTCCGCGAGGCGGAGGTAGCCGTCTCCTTTTGTGCGCCTCCTGGCGCTGTCCACAGGAAGTGGGCGGTGCAGTGACAGTGGACCAGGCAAGCTGGGAGTTGTGGTCCGCTCCTCTCCGCGGCCACAACGTCAGGGACCCAGCAGTATCAAGGCAGCTCGGCGTCTGGACGGTGTCAGGTCACTGGGGCAGCGAGACCCCTCAGCAGCCGGTCGGCAAACAGGTGAGACCCCCGCTCTGCTCCGGGAGCCGTCTCCTTTTGTGCGCCTCCTGGCGCTGTCCACAGGAAGTGGGCGGTGCAGTGACAGTGGACCAGGCAAGCTGGGAGTTGTGGTCCGCTCCTCTCCGCGGCCACAACGTCAGGGACCCAGCAGTATCAAGGCAGCTCGGCGTCTGGACGGTGTCAGGTCACTGGGGCAGCGAGACCCCTCAGCAGCCGGTCGGCAAACAGGTGAGACCCCCGCTCTGCTCCGGGAGCCGTCTCCTTTTGTGCGCCTCCTGGCGCGGTCCACAGGAAGTGGGCAGTGCAGTGACAGTGGACCAGGCAAGCTGGGAGTTGTGGTCCGCTCCTCTCCGCGGCCACAACGTCAGGGACCCAGCAGTATCAAGGCAGCTCGGCGTCTGGACGGTGTCAGGTCACTGGGGCAGCGAGACCCCTCAGCAGCCGGTCGGCAAACAGGTGAGACCCCCGCTCTGCTCCGGGAGCCGTCTCCTTTTGTGCGCCTCCTGGCGCTGTCCACAGGAAGTGGGCGGTGCAGTGACAGTGGACCAGGCAAGCTGGGAGTTGTGGTCCGCTCCTCTCCGCGGCCGCAACGTCAGGGACCCAGCAGTATCAAGGCAGCTCGGCGTCTGGACGGTGTCAGGTCACTGGGGCAGCGAGACCCCTCAGCAGCCGGTCGGCAAACAGGTGAGACCATCACCGGCACTACAAGACAACACCTGCCTCCCAATCACCTTTGAAAACCTGGTCAAGCACACGTTGACACGACTCGCACTACACACATTCGGGGGATCTCTTCCTAGATGGGCATGCGTTAATCACTCCACAGATGCCCACTTTACAACTGCTTCGAGCATTGATCACTTTGAGAGGCACAGCATCCATAGGGATGTATGACGTTACAACGCATACTTTTACAACGCCTACCTTTACATCGTAAGTTTTACAACGCATACCATTACAACGCATAATGCTTTTGGGCGCTGGATAGTGAATAGTTTAATTTACTATTCCAACTCCAGTCCCCGTGGATAGTAGGGAAGGTTATTGGATAGTAAATTAACCTATTCCCTATCCTAGAGCGCCCCCAGAGCAATGCGTTGTAATAGTTTGCATTGTAAAAGTTGCTTTGTAATGGTAGTTCGTTGTAAAAGTTTCGTTGTAAAGGTTGTATACCCATCCATAGTGCATTACGGGCAAATATTCAGACATATCCGCTAGACCAGGACAAATGTATCCCCCTGAACCTGGTGATAGACAATGGAGATGGGAGACACTTAGTCTCTAGAGACTATACTATGCAAATGTAGCCTTACTTCCTACCCATGATGGGAATCTCAGGGGGCTACTGGGAGGTGGATCTGGGATGCCCACTGACTGACAAGATATGGTCTGCCTGCTGCACACAAACACGCCTCCTCTCCCCTAACCTTTGCAATAAGTTACTCCAACTGCCTCAAATGCCACTTTACGGGAGCAGACCTTATACACATGTCATAGACGTGTAGGCATACTGCATCCTATTGACACACCATATTTTTCCACTTGTCTCAGATGACAGCCATAGAACCTATCCCTGACCCGCTATTGGTGTTACTCAGCTATGTACAAGGCTTACCAAAAAATGTCCACTACTTCATAGCCAAACACGAAATCGCCCTACATTGGGGCAGTAAACCCCCCCTCCCCCCGCGACCAGGCTTGGCTAAAAAGCTTAGTGTACTGTGACAACACCAGCGAACTCTATGCTTCCCTAAAGTCCCCCACCTCCAGACCAAAAGATATATGGCAACCCCTGCACAGCTATCTACTGACAGTGGAGGACGTGTCTCAGGATTCCTGTCCATGAACGCTATTCCACCCTCAACTCTATTGCAATACACCCTGCCTGCTTCTTTACACTTTGCCACACCACCTAAAGCAACTGCGGCCACCCTACCGCTGGGGACACATGTGCACAGGACATGGCTCCCTGCCTTTACCATGCTGTTAGCATTGAGCAATCCACTTCACATAAATAGATATACTCTGCTGAATGCGAAGAAATGCTCTACATAGTAGAGGAACCATTGTTATGTATTTTGTTAGTCTGTTCAATCGAGAAATTTGATGTTTACACAACAATTGGCGACACCACCCACACAATACAAGAACATTTGAGATACCCTCTCCTCTATCCGTTGCCCCCACTACCATCTACCAGCAGTTATGATGGTACACAAGTTCACATCAAGTGATTGTAGCAAACTTGATGGCCGTTCAATGGTTACATGTAACTATATCTCTCTAAGTTTATATATCATAGGTGGCACTGCCTTGGTGATGTCGTTATAGTAAGCTTGCTGCATAGAAAACCAATAAAAAATGTTTTTTAAAACATTCAGACCAGTTATTATCTGAAAGCAATTTTGATGATCCTTAATTGCTCTTATTTGTACTACAACCTGTGACAAGTGGGAACTGACATTTTTTTTTTATGTGACACTGCTCCAGCCTGACTTCTGAAATAACAAGCACAATGCGTTGCTCCAGTTATACTAACTTTTAGGTAATCTATCTATAAAAGTGATTGTCACACATCCATTCCTGAAAGAAGTACACCTTACTCCTTTAATCCAAAAACCTCAGCTCTCTGGGAGATACTGTCAATTTTTCCACATCGTTACTTTACCTGTGGTGGCTAAGGGTCTTGAGAAGGCAACCACTTCCCACCTTCAACAGTTTTAGGAAGATTATGTATAGAATTATAGATGGTTAACAGTGAATTACAGTAACATTTTTCACCAAGGGGTTCGGAGTGACCGAGAAGCTCAAGTTGTCTCTGATTTCACTCAGAACCCTGAGATGAAAACCATCTCCATAGTTCACTTGTTACCCATCTTCAATTTGTTGTTCTTTATGGCCCACCACTAAACTTACCTGCCGCTCCTTTCAACTACTAAACAGGGCCAGAGAAGTAATGGGGCAGCCATACATAACATGGCTTCTCCTCCCTGTGCCAAAAGTAAAAGTAAACAAACAAAATAAGCGTTTGCAATGCAATCGGTCTCGCATTTGTGAAAGTTTGAGTTGTTGATGTTTAAATGTAGTGTTTTATTTCTCATTTACAGTGGAGTGATGATATTAGTAGGACCTTGTGGTGCTGGAGAACCAGAAAATGGGAAACAGGTTATGAGGAAGTGGAGACGAGAGTAAAATGCTACCTGGAAACAAAAGTACCAACATCTTGGAACAAGCCCCTAGATTTAGTATAGCCTTTCTGGATTCATATGAACCCAATATGTAAACAGGCTGCAGCCGGAGGGTGGAGGGCAGGTAATGAGTAGTGATCCCAATAGAAAAGGTCTGGAAGGGGAATGCCATGCTCCATTGGGCTTCAAACGTTCATAAATAATGCAAAGGGAAAGGACTACAACGGAGAGCGTGTACTGCTTTAAATACAGTATGTATTATAGATTTGGGGGGTGGAGAAGTGGCGCGCAGGAACGGGAGCTAAGAATGCAGCCATATGAAATAAAAGTAACATACGGGGCGGAGGGTGGTGTTGGGGGAAGGCACGGGGAGATTAGGTGAAGTGGAAGCTCTGAAGGCAGTGTAGTAATACAAAGTGTATGGTCTGGAGCAGCTTCTGGAGAGTACTGATTGACACTGAGGCAATGGACAAGTAATTGTGCAAGATATGATTAGGAAAGTAAAAAAATGTGTCCAGTTCAAAGTTTTAATATTTATTTCATGGTATGCAGTTTGGATTTGAGTCACCTTGAACAACAGTACTTATCTGATGTCCTGCGCTGTCCTCATAGGGCAGATCGTTTGCAGTGATGTTATCATTATGCCTTTTAGTAGTATTCAAATTTGAAACAAAACCCTACCTCTTTTTGGTCACAGAGTGTTTGCAATCATATGTATCCAAAATACCGACCATCATTCCCTTGGTGCACAATGGTGTGTTTCTATTGAAACATCAGATTTTTGTTTTTGTTTAAGCAATTTGTGTAAACGCTTAAACAAAGACCTAACTAATGAAAGAAATCTAAAAGGATCCATCTTTTCGGCTTTCTGGAAGGTGAGAATTGAAATCCATCTAGAGTCTTCGGGCTTGTCAACATGGCTAAAAGTTCAGTCTGTTGCTGCCATGGACACTGAGAGTCATGGCTGCAAGAGTCTGCCGCCTCTTCAGAACCGCACGTTTTGGCAAGGAGCCCATCGGTGGCAGTGGAGGTGACTCGTAGGCTGCTGTGGACTTGTCCCCGCTGCCCCGCTTATGCCAGGCAGCTCTTCCTGGGGTCCATCAGCAAGGTAATCTCCGGCTCCGAATATACTGTGATGAGTGTAGTCAGACTGGACAGTTCAGAATAAAACTGGAAAGTCCAGTCTGCAGTTCGGAGGTGACGGTGCTCGCAGCAGAGACTCCAAATGTTGCAGACTAGGGGGTGGTACCCTCACTGCCTGGTACAAACAGAGAGGTAGCTCTAAAAGCAGGAACATGCGCAGTATGGGTTCCCCACCCACAACAGATGGCCGCTGATGCGCCGGGCAGAAACCCAACTGAAAACTTTTGAAATTCCATGTATTCATATATTTAAACAGTTTCCTGTATCGTGAACATGGCAGAGGACTTTGGACCACTTTACAGAAAACGGGAGTTGGCTACAGAATTTACAGCAAATAATTAAGTGAAAAACATGTAGAAAAGTAGTGTTCTTAAAATGAAGTCGGACATATGCACAGTCCGGTGTGGGAAGTGTTCTTGGGGGAAGCCGGCGCGAATATGTGGAAACAGCGTCAGGCACTGCAACGATGAGAGGGCAGAAAGGAAAACAAACATGCAAAACAGTAGCGCTCTTAAAATGCGGTCGGGGAAACCACAGAATGTACAAAACAGGGAAAGTGAAAGCACGGTAACCTGACCCACGAGGAATGCAACTACCACCCTGCGCGCCGCTGCTCGCTCCCGAGAGCAAAACGCAGTGGGAGTGACACATTGGAAAGGAGATGGGACATGCACCCACCTTTGGCCATTTGCGTACTTTCATTATTGAAATACACACGCAAAGGCCAATCCAATGTATGGGAGGAGTCAGACCCACACGGAGAACTTTAGAGTGCTTACAAGAAGCCCCCCATAGAGCAGCACATGCGTGCTGCGCTAGGCTCAACCTAAAAAATACCTGGCCGCCTGCCATTCACTCACCACTCATGGTGCCTTCGCTTTCACTCTCATTCAGAAGTTCTGTTTCCTGCTTTCTAGGGCTGTTCTAACAGGATAGAGCAGCCCTGAAAATCCCAATATGAAGCACCAACAGTGGGCAACAACTTTTGTTAACAACTGTTGTTACGTCACAGCAGTGAATTACTGCATTTATAGACTAGCTATTTACAGTAGCGACTCTCTAACGGAGCCATACATATTAATATCCTACTTCCCATTCAATCTGAATTCAGACCAGCCCATGGAACTGAATCTGCCTTGCCTGGCTTTTGGGATAATTGTCTTTGCTTCGTGGATAAAAGTGATGTGTCCATGCTGGCTATGTTGGACCTGTTGGCCAACTTCAACACTGAGGAGAATGTAATTCTGTTCCCTATCCAGAGTGTTGAAGGCTATGGCAATACCATACAATGGTTTCACATTTTCTTATCTAACCCCTCAGAACAGATGAATTTGGAGCCCTTTCTCTCTCAACCAACTGCAGTAAAACACAGGGTGTCTCAGAGATTATATAAAGTCATATGTGGATGAACCCCAAATTTACATAAAATACTCTCCTGATCTTCAACCCAGAACATCAAAGATTGTATGTCACAAAAATTCCATTAACTGAACAAAACTATAACTGAGCAGATTATTTTGGTAACCAAACTGCCCTGAGATATTGGACTATATCTACCATTTTTGGTTTACAGCTTACCCCATCAACCAAGATCAAAAGCCTGAGTTGTTAGGAGACCTCAGGGTCTAAGATTAACTTATGCGCTGAGGCCTCCTTAAAACCGGACACTGATGCAGTCACAAAAAATACTTTTCAGCATCAATTGGCTTAATCCTAGGCATCTCTTACTATCTGAAAAAAGAGCCCTGATAATGGGCCCTAAATGGATTATTTTGTTTTAATTCACACATTATTCCTAGTTCTTGGCATAAGAGCTCTGCTTAAAAACTGCATTGAGCCCACCCACTCACAATAGATGCAGTGGGTGAGGATACAACGATCAAGCATGCTGCAAGTGATACTTTTGGGTGAGGATCCTGCAAAAAAATATCCAAGAGATGCCAGGATCACACTAATTTACCTGGGTGCGGATCTCTCATTCTGTAGTGATATATATACTAAGGATGACGCAACTGATCTCTTGATCTGAAGAGATCAAAATAACATAGGCTACCCTCTTGAGTGTCGTTATTTGTAAGAGTCTAGGAGGTTGAAGATTGCACCTTACATAGCTTATCAATCCCCTTCCTGGTTATATATCGTTCATTTTATGTCTGCTTGCGATTGTGGTCTGTTTTTATCATTTACAATCAATTCCGCTTTCCTAGCTAAAGTGTAATAATATGTCTGGGGCTATCGGTATGTACCACATTTGTTCGCAGACTAAATAGGCGTAGTTGATTTAAGTCGGATTCCACCATTCCCTTTAATGAGTGGAGTGTCCTATAATACAAAAAGATGACCAAAGCAGTGAGGGATTTTCTATACTCTTGCAATTGCTCTAATGTCAATAATGTGCCCTCTTAGAACAGTTCCCTCATGTTTTCAATTTGCAAACTCAACAAATATCCAGAGACCCTCCTTTCCCTGGTAAACGGGAGCCATGCGCACCAGTCCACTGGCATTGTGGGTGTGAAGAGTAGAGATTACTGGTAAGGTTTAAGAAATCTATTCCATGCATGTGTTGATAGAGAAGTGTGGCTCAATGGTTAGAGCGGCAGACCCTGAAGCAGTAGTCTGGCTGGGACCAGGGTTCAATTCCCGCCTCGGCGAGTCTCGGGCTCAATTTCCTCGGACCTGATAATTCTCGCCTCGTGCCTATTCTAATCATGAGTCCCACTCTGCACTTCTGGGCAATAGCTTGCTTAACCTCTACAATGGCCCCAACAACGCTGATGATGCCTGACTTCACCTTGGGGGTGCCCAGGAGTGGGCTCCTCACAGGGGAAGGCCAGGAAGGGTTCCTCGGCGGTATTCGTACAAGCGCCGAGATGCCTACGGGTAGTCGTGCGCTATACAAGTGCGTAATCATCATCATCATCATCATCATTTCATGTTGTGGTGCCCACTGGGCCAATAACATTGCAGTGTTGCTTTGGGGGTTTGAACAGTGTCACCCTTAGTTTCTATGACTCCACTTTCTCTCATTAGATTCAGAGATGTGGCAGGTGTTTCGGTCCAGGCAGCCAGTAGTGTGAGAACTGCCCCTGAGACACTCTCTAATATATCTCAAAGTCCAGGGCCTTCAGCCCCTCCTCCCCTTCTCATATGGCAATGTCAGTGTGGTCCAGCTTACAAGTGGTTATTTGCCTGCCCATGCAAGTCTTAACATTAATTTTTGTATGGAAAAATCCTGTAGGGAGAACTATGGGTATGTATATAAATAAAGATCAGGGCAACACCACCATTTTCATTACACTTACAGAAATATTTTGATGGCTTAGAAAGTATTTGAATTAACATTTGAAACTTTCGCAAACGATCTGCATGACAATAACTGGATGGAGCTGAACCCCTAGCTCAGGCATCAAAGTTTTCAAGAAATTGTTTTGTTTTTAATCTCACTCTGTTACGTTCTTTTTTTAGCCAAATTCAGATATTTTATCTCTTACCCCTACATATGAATGGTTGATAAAACCAGTTTATTCTCAGAGGTTGTAGCTCATTAGTGAAATCATAGTTTATACACAAAATGTGTTGCATTTCACACCCTCTGGTGCTTCTTCAGGAGTGAATCTATTTACAAACATAAATGAAAAATAAACAACAAAGTCAAAATAATACTGTCCCTTTCAATGATTGTGTTTAACCCGTTACCTGCGCTGAACGTTCCGCGCTAGTGCGGAACGTTCTATTGCGCGGGCAGGGCCGTGACGTCCAACGGGCGTGCGCAGCACTACCGAGGTAGTGCACGCGACGTCCGTTGGACGTCGCCAGCAGCAATGGGGTTAATGGAAAAGGAGTGGCACAGTTGCATTTCCATAGGTTATTGTTCTACCATTCAATCTATTATACACTCTTTTCATGCAGATAAACTAGATTTCAATCAATCAGTAGATCTGTAGAGTGCAGCTTGTCACCCATGAGGGTATCCAGGCGCTGGTAGGGTTGAGGCTATGTCTGGACACCTCTCCAGATGCTGGTATGCTCTCTCCGCCTACTGTGGCTATGGAGGAGGAGGCATTTTATGGTATGGTGGTGAAGAGGGCAGCAGAGGTCCTTGACCTGGAACTGCCCTTAGTGCAGGTCAAGACTAATATCTTGACCTAAGTGCTTCAACCTAGGCTTCTTCATCCAAACTCCTTTTTCCCTTCAATGAGGCACTCCCTTCTAGGTATTTGGTTCAAGCCTAGCACAGGGATTTTTTTTTAACAGGACAATAGTATGCCGCCATTGGCCTGCATCAGGTGATCCAAGTTTTCTCAGCCAACACCTCACCCATGAGAGCTTTGTAGTTCAGGTTTTAACATCCCATGGTGCTTTCCCTTCCACTTCCTTGAGCAGGAAATCCAAGAGGCTGGATGCTCTTGGGAAGCAGACGTTTTCTTCCACCAGCCTTACGGTCGATGAACACTGCATGCCTATTAAGCGGTTTCTTGCACACCTTATGGGAAAAGGTTGTGCAAGTGCTGCCAGAGGTTCCGGATGAGGCTTCTCGGCAACACCTTGCTCCCAGTCTGCCTTTCACGCCTTTCATGGCAATGGAAGTGGTTTTCTGCTGCGTCAGACATACCCAAGCCATCCTGCACAGACACCCCAAGTTGGACGCGGTACATTCAGACCTCATGGGAATGGTAGCCAGAAGTCATCAGTCACCCACTCCTCGGTAGATGCAGCCTCCAAGCCTTCCTAGTTTGGTTCTGCAAGACCATGCCCGTCCAGTTGGAAGGAGATTAAAACATCATCCCCCGCGGGCAGTCAATAACATTGGATAAATGGGTCTTGCAGATTATTCGGGATGGCTACTCTCTTCCTTTTCCGTCATTTCCTTCTCCTTGACTGTCAACTCAAGAATAGCTGGTAGAGGATTATCTGTTACTGCTGCAAGAGGAAGTTACAGCTCTCCTGGCCAAGGGGCTATAGAAAAGGTTTCAATTTCAGAAGTAGGCATTGGTACCCTTTGGCCTCACCAGCGCCCCTTGGGTGTTCCCCAAGGTGATGGCAGTGGTTGTAGCTCATCTGCGCAGGTTAAGGGTTTCAGTCTTCTCCTACCTTGATGAATGGCTGTTGAAGGCGTCCTCCCCCAGACTGTTGTCACCCACTTTTAGATTATGGCAGACCTCCTACATTCACTGGGGTTCACTATAAAAGTGCAAAAGTCACACCTGACTCCTTATCAGATGCTCCCTTTCATCGGACACAGTCCATGTAGGAGAGTAGGGTCTGCAATCCTATGATCACCCAGATTTTTGCTTTTTGCTGCACTGGTTTACGACTTTCCCTGGCTGTGGGCCTGCTAATCAGACCCACAGCCTAGCTGTTCTCTCTATCCAAATTGTATTCAGGTACTGAATTGGCACTGGGCCCTCTCCAAGTCCCTGTACCCAGGGCTGAGGTGTACCCAGAAGTCTCCCAGGGGCTGAAGCATGTATTATGCCACCCCTGGGCTGACTAACTAAACTGACACAACTGGCTGCACGACAGCTGGGGCAAGGTGGTGTACTCACCCTTTGCTATAGATATAGTATACCTATATCTAACCCCAAAAATGGACACACAGATCTCCTATCAGTCACTCCTATGGCAGGCCTTAACAATCCTGAAGGCAGAGTGCTTGGAATCGTGTGAGATGGTGCTCTGGCATGAGCTGAGCCTGTCTGCGGCTTTCGGGATCCATCCCTTAGCCGTTTCCATGATATCGCATACCATATACTCTTAAGTGCATTATAATCCTCGCGGTTATATGCCAACTCTGGTATCGCTTTATCAAAACATGTCGAGTAAGGTGTCATACGAATTGGAATACTAACCCCTCGCCAATTCTGGCGACGGGGTTAGCATTCCACCCTTCTAGAGGGACACGACATGTATGTAACCCCTAACCCCGGTTAAAGTCAAACAGAGCCTCAGCTCCACAAAATGGATGCTGCCACCGAGACACAAGTCTGCCCTCCTGCTGCTGGGAGTCCTCCCAGAGCAGGAGATAAGGACAAAGGGTTTCCTGCCAGGGGCGGTGCCAGCACCGTCCCAGACAGGGTTTTGTGTATTGTAGGTAGGCAGGGCTTTAGAGGAAGGTGACTGCACGTGGCACCCCGGTGCTCACTGTGCATAGGCTGGCTGGAACCAGTTCCAGGGTCACTCCAGACCCTGTGCTGGGGAAAAGCCCGCCAAGGAAGTGGGTGTAACCACCCCCCTCCCAGTCCCACCCCTAGGGCAGGACTTAGTCGCGTGCCAGCCCTTTTTTACAGGATAAAGGTAGGAACTGGCCCCCTTCCAAATCAGATCATCTTTGAATCCTGAAACTACTTTCCACGAAAGGAACTCAAGACTTCTTCCTAAGATTTCTCCCTTGTGACTAAGGAGTAGTCACCCTGCATCCGCAGGCACCATCTTAAGAACACTGCGGTCTGCTGCAAGTCTCTCCTCCGGATCAAGACTGCCCAGCTCGACGAGAACCGGCTTCCCTGGCACCTCTGACCTCTACCTGCATCATCAGTCACGCTGAGATTCGTGGGTGTGACGAGACCTCGAGGGACCGGCCATCTTCAAGACTGCACGACTTCTTTCCAGCAAGCCCGCCGAGTAATTTCCTGGTGAGTGCTTTGGGGTCCGAGAAGCCCCGACCCTGAGCAGCTCCAGCACCGAAGTACAGCCTCCCAGCATCTCCACGATCTGCGTGGGGCCCTTCTGCTTTTTGCTGCTCACCGCGTTGTTTGGCTACTAGCCCGCTGGCTTGTGGCCTTCTGAACGACGCCCGACGACATTTCTGCTGCTGGTCCGGTTGCTCCAGGCTGGCCCTTGCTCCCTTCCAAAAGAGGAGCACCCCGGACCCTCCTGGTCCACTCAAGACGCCATTTTGAGTCCACCGCGTGGGCTTGAATTAGCCAAGGCTTGTTGCCCAATCCTGGGTAACTTTGACGCCGACAGCTTCATCCATCGTGGGACAGCTCGCCTCTCCATCCTGGTCGCCGACAACGCCTCCTGGTCCGTGAGATCTGCAGAGCCAGCGTCGCCCACTCACCTGACTGCGGTGACTTCGCCCGGTGCCATCCTGGTGCCCACTTAATCACTGGCTAGTGATTCAAGAACTTGGTCCCCTCTGCTTTCAGGTTTTCTTCTTCCTTGATCCAGGCTTGGATCCATCGAACTTTTCTTCACTGGTCGCCTGCCAGCAACTTCCTTCTTCCAGGCTCCTGGTCCGGCAACGAGATTCCCGACGTCTTTTCAGACCTATGCAGCTGCAGCCCCTGGGCTAGGTAACTTCGGCACTTCGGTGTCCCAGCATAGCCTCACTATCCTAGGGTCAGGATCCACTGTCGTTTTCTTCCTACCAGGTCGGGTTCGCCCGTGAACACTAACTTTGCCTTTACTAGCTTCCATAGACTTTGTCCCGCATCCCGCGTGAGAGTGCACACTCTGCACCCGAGTCCCCTAGGTCTCCTAGAAGTAATCTAACGATTCTATAGTCAAGTCCTAGCGATTCCAAAGCCTATTAGTACTGTACTTACCTGCTAGTAATTTCGCATTCCACTTTTTAAGTATATGGTTTTTCGTGCCCCTCGGGCATTTGTGTATAACGTGCTAACTTAAGTATTTTCGTAAGAGTTTTGTTGTGTGCCTAGCACCCTGTCCTCATAAAGAGTACAGGGTTGTTGTGATTCTAATAAATACACAGTTTATTTTCATAACACTTGTGTGGTGTCCTTTCACTGGGTGTTCAAGGGGTAATGTGATGGTAAAACAGCTGGCTTAACACGCCCTCTAGAGTCTTAGCCTTAGACTGCTCGTATCCATGCTACTAGGATAGCTGGTCTATAAGGTTGACTTACAACCAATCATCAATAAGGGTTGTTTGGACTGATATATAGTGATCACTAGAATAGTGAACACTGCACATCAGGCCAACTTCTCACATTGGTGAGCAGCGGTTGGGATTTGAGCTTGCTGTTGTTTTACCACACATGCCCTAAGAATATCTTGTGAAAGATCACATAAGTACTAAAGGTACATATAACTTAGCTTAGAATACTCTGAGTTCTACTGAACCAGCTGTTGTAGCTCCTAGGGCCTAGCACACCCTAAACTACAACTCTAGCAAGGGATCAGTAGGCAAACATATAGTGTAGGTAAGTGCACCACTTACACCTCACTAGAAAAGCATGTCTACCCAGGGAGATTCTACTGAGACTCCCCTGGTCAGTGTTGACCCTCCACAGGTCACTTCAAGATATGCAGCTCTCAGTTTCCAGGAGATGAGACAGATCTGTGTCTCCAGAAAACTGAAGCAGGGGTCTAACCCCACCATTCCCTTTCTGATAGGTCTCTTAGAGACATATGATGCCAGAAACCTTTCTCAGTTACATGAGAACATGCCAGCCTTAGAGGGAACCTCTGGGGATCCAGACCTCCCCAACACTGCTACTGCAGTTGAGGAGGAGGAGGATCAGGAGGAACTCTCTGGGGATGAGGTAGACAAAGGTCTTGAGGTAGTCAGAAGGCTAACCAGGACCAACTTAGACTTACTTGGGCTAGGATCTGGGGGACCCCCAGTACTAACCCGAAGTGGGCCTAACCTTGGAGTTAGGAGGGATAGATCTCTTTCTAGGGACTCCAATAGATCTCTGCACTCTAATGCCTCTTCTCAGGGGAGAAGGAATCCTCCACAGAGGAGATTTACTTCCCCTCAGAGAAAAGAGCATGAAGCTAGAATGAGACAAGCTGAACTGAGGATTGAAAGGGAAGAACTTGCCCTGGCCAAAGAGAAGCTTGCCTTTGCTAGAGAGCAGCAGATGAGTGGGCTAGCTCCCACTGGTGGCAGCAATCTCCCAAGAGATAGAGAGAAGGGTTTAGATACTAAACACCTGACTAAAATAGTGCCCCCCTTTAAGCAAGGGGATGATATCCAGAAATGGATGGCTGCTCTGGAGAGGGCCTGCACTGTGCAGTGCATTCCCCAGAGTCAGTGGGCAGCTATACTGTGGCTCTCCTTTGATGGTAAAGGTAGAGATAAGCTCCTCACTACAAGAGTAGAGGATGCTAACAATTACCAGGTCCTGAAGAATACACTGGTTGATGGGTTTGGTTTAACCACTGAGCAGTACAGGTTGCTGTTCAGAGACACCCAGAAAACTCAGTCTCAGGACTGGTCTGACTTTGTGGATTGTGCCACTAAGGCTTTGGAGGGCTGGTTGCTGGGTAGCAAGGTTACAGATTACACAGGATTGTATAATCTAATGATGAGAGAACAAATTTTAAACAATTGTCAGAACCAGTTGTTGCACCAGCACCTTGTTGATTCAGATCTGACCTCTCCCCAAGAATTGGGAAAGAAGGCAGACAAATGGGTCAGGACAAGGATCAAGCAGAACCAGAACCAGAACCAGGGTGGCCAGAAGAAAGCAGACCAGAAGGGTAATGTTAAGAATGAGCAAAATGACCAGAAGTCTTCACCAGGTCCCCAACAAACCAAAGAGGGTGGGGGTCAGGCTTCCCAGAAGAAGAAGACTCAAGAAGGCCAGTCAAAAAGGTGGTGCCAGTACTGTAAAAGTAAATCTCACTGGTTTAGTGAGTGCACCAAAAGAGGAGGACAAACTCCTGCCACTACAGCCCCTAAGGCAACTGCACCCCCTAGTACAGTCAGTAGTGGTAGTGTACCTCCCAAGGCATTAGTTGGGTTAACCTTGGGTACTGAGGGGTCTGACAACTTAGTTGGCACACTCACTCAGGCTGTCCTTGTCTGTACAGGGGATATGGATTTTTTTCACCTGACATAAGTCCCAATTCTTTGGGCAAATACAGGCAGACACCTTTGATAAATGGCAAAATGGCTCAGGCCTATAGGGACACTTGTGCCAGTGTCACCATGGTGACACCTAACTTTGTGGACCCTGGACAGATCATGCCAGGTACTGATTTCCTGGTGACCAATGCCAGCAATGTCACTACTAGTCATAGTGTGGCAATTGTGGCTTTCTCCTGGGGTGGAGTGAAGGGACAAAAGAAAGTTGTAGTCAGTTCAGACCTCCCAGTTGATTGTTTGTTGGGCAATGATTTGGAGTCATCACAATGGTCAGAAGTGGAGCAGAGGACTCACATGGAGATGTTAGGCTTGCCAGCACATGTGCTTGCTGTGACTAGGTCACAGGCCAGAAAATGCCCCACTGAACAGGTGCTGGATCCTGAAATGATGGACCAGACACCTTCCAAGAAGAAGAGCAGTAAGGGTAAGGCTTTGCCTTCCCCCTTACCCCAGGTTGAGGATCAAGTCTCTGAGGAGGCTGATCTGAGAGAACTGAGGGAAACTGAGCCTAAAGAGCTTGAACTTGATCAAGTTGAGTTTCTGGGCTCAGGGGGACCCTCCAGAGCAGACCTGGGGAAGGAACAGTTGAGCTGCCCTTCCCTTGAACCCCTCAGACAGCAGGCTGCTGCTGAGGCTGCAGGGAATGCCACAGGTGCCCACAGGGTATACTGGGAAGATGGACTCCTGTACTCTGAGTCAAGAGACCCCAAGCCTGGTGCAACCAGGAGGCTGGTCATCCCCTTGTCTCTGAGAGGTTTCCTTCTCACCTTGGCCCATGAGATTCCCCTTGCAGGTCACTTAGGTCAGACAAAGACTTGGGACAGGCTTGTCTCACACTTTCACTGGCCCCATATGAATGAGAATACCAAGGAGTTTTGTCGCTCCTGTGTCACTTGCCAAGCCAGTGGTAAGTCAGGTGGCACAACAAAGGCCCCCCTCATACCACTACCTGTGGTGGGGGTTCCCTTTGAAAGAGTGGGGATTGACATTGTTGGTCCAATGGAACCCCAGACAGCATCAGGGCACAAGTTTATACTGGTGGTAGTGGATCATGCCACCAGGTATCCTGAAGCTATTCCCCTTAGGACCACTACAGCCCCTGTAGTGGCAAGAGCCCTGGTTGGAGTGTTCTCCAGAGTGGGTTTCCCTAAGGAGGTCGTTTCTGACAGAGGTACAAACTTCATGTCAGGATATCTGACTGCAATGTGGAAGGAGTGTGGTGTGAACTACAAGTTCACCACACCCTACCACCCACAATGCAATGGGCTTGTTGAGAGATTCAACAGGACCCTGAAAGGGATGATTCATGGACTACCTGAAACTCTTAGGAGAAGATGGGATGTCCTGATCCCCTGCCTCTTGTTTGCTTACAGAGAGGTCCCACAGAAGGGGGTTGGCTACAGCCCTTTTGAGCTTCTGTATGGGCATCCTGTAAGAGGACCCCTGTGTTTGGTGAAGGAAGGATGGGAGAGACCTCTCAAAAAGCCTGCAACCAACATAGTGGACTATGTACTTGGTCTCCGCTCCAGGATGGCTGAGTACATGGAAAAGGCATCTAAAAACCTTGAGGCCAGCCAGGAACTTCAAAAAGCTTGGCATGACCAAAAGGCTGTGCTGACTGTGTACCAGCCAGGGCAGAAGGTGTGGGTGCTGGAGCCAGTGGCCCCAGCAGCTCTGAAAGACAAATGGTCTGGGCCCCACACCATCATTGAGCAAAAGGGAGAGGTTACCTACTTGGTGGACCTTGGAACTCCCAGGAGCCCTCTCAGAGTGCTCCATGTTAACAGGCTCAAGGCATATGTTGACAGGAAGGACATGAGCTTGCTCATGGCCACAGATGAGGGACAGGAGGAAGAGAGTGACCCTCTCCCAGACCTGCTCACTCAGAATCCTGATGATGGATCAGTTGATGGTGTTGTCTTTTGTGGCAGCCTCACTGAACATCAGCAACAGGATTGCAGGCAAGTCTTGCAATCCTTCAGACATATGTTCTCTCTGACACCCACCCAAACTGATTGGTGTACCCATGATGTTGACACTGGAGACAGTCTGCCTGTCAAGAGTAAAATCTACAGACAGCCTGATCATGTTAGAGACTGCATCAAAACTGAAGTGCAGAAAATGTTGGAGCTGGGAGTCATTGAGCCCTCAGATAGCCCTTGGGCTAGCCCAGTAGTTCTAGTGCCAAAGCCTCACACCCAGGGTGGTAAGAGAGAGATGAGGTTTTGCGTAGACTACAGAGGCCTCAATGCAGTCACTAAGACTGATGCCCACCCAATACCAAGAGCAGATGAACTTATAGATAAATTGGCTTCTGCCAACTTCTTAAGTACATTTGATTTGACAGCTGGGTATTGGCAAATCAGGTTAGCTGAGGAGGCCAAACCCAAGAGGACATTATCAATTTGTGGTAATGCCCTTTGGACTGAAAAATGCACCTGCCACCTTCCAAAGGTTGGTGAATCAAGTCCTCACTGGGCTGGATGACTTCTGTGCAGCTTATCTTGATGATATTGCTGTCTTTAGCTCCACCTGGGAGGATCACCTGGTCCACCTGAGGAAAGTGTTAGAGGCCCTGCAAAAGGCAGGCCTCACTATCAAGGCCACAAAGTGCCAGATAGGGCAGACACAGGTTGTATACCTGGGCCACCTTGTGGGTGGAGGCCAGGTTCAGCCACTGGAGAGTAAGATACAGGCCATCAAGGACTGGACTCCTCCAATCACCCAGACTCAGGTTCGAGCTTTCTTGGGCCTGACTGGGTACTATAGGAAGTTTGTCAGAAATTATGGGTCCATAGTGACCCCTCTTAATGACCTGACAAGCAAAAAGATGCCAAAGAAAGTTCAGTGGACAGCAAGCTGTCAGAAAGCATTCGATGACCTAAAGCAGGCCATGTGCACAGCATCTATCCTAAAGAGTCCAGATTACTCCAAGCCATTCATTGTCCAAACAGATGCTTCTGAGTTGGGTGTGGGGGCTGTTCTGTCTCAACTGAATTTTGATGGTAATGATCAGCCTATTGCTTTCATTAGTAGGAGGTTGACACCCAGAGAGAAAAATTGGTCAGCTATTGAGAGGGAGGCCTTTGCTGTGGTCTGGGCCCTGAAGAAGCTGAGGGCCTACTTGTTTGGCACTCACTTCACCATTCAGACAGACCATAAGCCCCTCTTGTGGCTAAATCAGATGAAGGGTGAAAACCCCAAACTGCTTAGGTGGTCCATTTCCCTACAGGGGATGGATTTTACAGTGGAGCATAGACCTGGTACTGATCACAGCAATGCTGATGGGCTCTCCAGGTATTTCCACTTAGAGCAAGAAGACTCACCTGGTCAAGGTTAGTTTATTGTCCCAAAGTTTGGGGGGGGGTCATGTAGGAGAGTAGGGTCTGCAATCCTATGATCACCCAGATTTTTGCTTTTTGCTGCACTGGTTTACGACTTTCCCTGGCTGTGGGCCTGCTAATCAGACCCACAGCCTAGCTGTTCTCTCTATCCAAATTGTATTCAGGTACTGAATTGGCACTGGGCCCTCTCCAAGTCCCTGTACCCAGGGCTGAGGTGTACCCAGAAGTCTCCCAGGGGCTGAAGCATGTATTATGCCACCCCTGGGCTGACTAACTAAACTGACACAACTGGCTGCACGACAGCTGGGGCAAGGTGGTGTACTCACCCTTTGCTTTAGATATAGTATACCTATATCTAACCCCAAAAATGGACACACAGATCTCCTATCAGTCACTCCTATGGCAGGCCTTAACAATCCTGAAGGCAGAGTGCTTGGAATCGTGTGAGATGGTGCTCTGGCATGAGCTGAGCCTGTCTGCGGCTTTCGGGATCCATCCCTTAGCCGTTTCCATGATATCGCATACCATATACTCTTAAGTGCATTATAATCCTCGCGGTTATATGCCAACTCTGGTATCGCTTTATCAAAACATGTCGAGTAAGGTGTCATACGAATTGGAATACTAACCCCTCGCCAATTCTGGCGACGGGGTTAGCATTCCACCCTTCTAGAGGAACACGACATGTATGTAACCCCTAACCCCGGTTAAAGTCAAACAGAGCCTCAGCTCCACAAAATGGATGCTGCCACCGAGACACAAGTCTGCCCTCCTGCTGCTGGGAGTCCTCCCAGAGCAGGAGATAAGGACAAAGGGTTTCCTGCCAGGGGCGGTGCCAGCACCGTCCCAGACAGGGTTTTGTGTATTGTAGGTAGGCAGGGCTTTAGAGGAAGGTGACTGCACGTGGCACCCCGGTGCTCACTGTGCATAGGCTGGCTGGAACCAGTTCCAGGGTCACTCCAGACCCTGTGCTGGGGAAAAGCCCGCCAAGGAAGTGGGTGTAACCACCCCCCTCCCAGTCCCACCCCTAGGGCAGGACTTAGTCGCGTGCCAGCCCCTTTTTACAGGATAAAGGTAGGAACTGGCCCCCTTCCAAATCAGATCATCTTTGAATCCTGAAACTACTTTCCACGAAAGGAACTCAAGACTTCTTCCTAAGATTTCTCCCTTGTGACTAAGGAGTAGTCACCCTGCATCCGCAGGCACCATCTTAAGAACACTGCGGTCTGCTGCAAGTCTCTCCTCCGGATCAAGACTGCCCAGCTCGACGAGAACCGGCTTCCCTGGCACCTCTGACCTCTACCTGCATCATCAGTCACGCTGAGATTCGTGGGTGTGACGAGACCTCGAGGGACCGGCCATCTTCAAGACTGCACGACTTCTTTCCAGCAAGCCCGCCGAGTAATTTCCTGGTGAGTGCTTTGGGGTCCGAGAAGCCCCGACCCTGAGCAGCTCCAGCACCGAAGTACAGCCTCCCAGCATCTCCACGATCTGCGTGGGGCCCTTCTGCTTTTTGCTGCTCACCGCGTTGTTTGGCTACTAGCCCGCTGGCTTGTGGCCTTCTGAACGACGCCCGACGACATTTCTGCTGCTGGTCCGGTTGCTCCAGGCTGGCCCTTGCTCCCTTCCAAAAGAGGAGCACCCCGGACCCTCCTGGTCCACTCAAGACGCCATTTTGAGTCCACCGCGTGGGCTTGAATTAGCCAAGGCTTGTTGCCCAATCCTGGGTAACTTTGACGCCGACAGCTTCATCCATCGTGGGACAGCTCGCCTCTCCATCCTGGTCGCCGACAACGCCTCCTGGTCCGTGAGATCTGCAGAGCCAGCGTCGCCCACTCACCTGACTGCGGTGACTTCGCCCGGTGCCATCCTGGTGCCCACTTAATCACTGGCTAGTGATTCAAGAACTTGGTCCCCTCTGCTTTCAGGTTTTCTTCTTCCTTGATCCAGGCTTGGATCCATCGAACTTTTCTTCACTGGTCGCCTGCCAGCAACTTCCTTCTTCCAGGCTCCTGGTCCGGCAACGAGATTCCCGACGTCTTTTCAGACCTATGCAGCTGCAGCCCCTGGGCTAGGTAACTTCGGCACTTCGGTGTCCCAGCATAGCCTCACTATCCTAGGGTCAGGATCCACTGTCGTTTTCTTCCTACCAGGTCGGGTTCGCCCGTGAACACTAACTTTGCCTTTACTAGCTTCCATAGACTTTGTCCCGCATCCCGCGTGAGAGTGCACACTCTGCACCCGAGTCCCCTAGGTCTCCTAGAAGTAATCTAACGATTCTATAGTCAAGTCCTAGCGATTCCAAAGCCTATTAGTACTGTACTTACCTGCTAGTAATTTCGCATTCCACTTTTTAAGTATATGGTTTTTCGTGCCCCTCGGGCATTTGTGTATAACGTGCTAACTTAAGTATTTTCGTAAGAGTTTTGTTGTGTGCCTAGCACCCTGTCCTCATAAAGAGTACAGGGTTGTTGTGATTCTAATAAATACACAGTTTATTTTCATAACACTTGTGTGGTGTCCTTTCACTGGGTGTTCAAGGGGTAATGTGATGGTAAAACAGCTGGCTTAACACGCCCTCTAGAGTCTTAGCCTTAGACTGCTCGTATCCATGCTACTAGGATAGCTGGTCTATAAGGTTGACTTACAACCAATCATCAATAAGGGTTGTTTGGACTGATATATAGTGATCACTAGAATAGTGAACACTGCACATCAGGCCAACTTCTCACAGTCCAGGATATTCAGGTGTATCCTCCAGAACAGCGCGTCCAGGATATTCGGGTTATGATACCGATATTTCAGCCTCTATCCTGGATTTCGGTGAGTGTGGCTCTGAGGCTGCTGGGACACATGGCCTTCTGGATCCGGTTGGTAAATCATGCCAGATGGTATATGCGGACTGTGCAGTGGGACCTAAAGTTCCAGTGGGCGCAGCATCAGGGGAAACGCTCCGAAATGGTTCAGATCTTGGAGGGAACTGCAAAAGACCTACAGTGGTGGTTAACGAATTGCGATTGGGTCAGAGGCAGACGCTTCACCAACCAGATCTCACAGTAGTGACCGATGAGTCACTCCTTTGATGGGGCACCCATCTGGGAGAGGTGGAGATCAGAGGACACTGGTCTCTGGTGGAGCCGGGCTCCACATCAACTTGTTGGAGCTAGCACTAGCACTGAAAGTATTTCTTTCCTCTGTCAAGGGGAAGTTGGTACAAGTGTTCACAGACAACAACTGCCATGTGGTACTGCAACAAGCAGGGCGGTGTGCGGTCATGGACCCTTTGTCAAGAGGCCCTACGCCTCCGGACATGGCTGGAACAGCAGGGCATGACCTTGGTGGTTCAACACCTGGCAGGATCTCTGAACGCCAGGGCAGACTAACTCAGCCGTCAATGCCTAGCGGATCACGAATGGTGTCTTCAGTCGGAGGTGGCGCATAGTCTTTCAACAGTGGGGAGAGCCTTGATTAGATCAGATTGCCTCCGAAGAGGATGCGCAATGTCAGCCATATTGCGAGCTGGAGTTTCCAAAGCAGCTATCGCTCAGTGACGCTTGCATTATGAGTGGAGATCAGGCCTCCTGCATGCCTTTTCGCCCATACCACTTCTGCCCAGAATTCTCAAGAAGATCAAGAACGACCAGGCTCAAGACATTCTTGTATCTCCGGATTGGACACAGAGTCTGGTATCCAGAGCTTCTCCTAATGAGCATCGATCCTCCGATCAGGTTGCCTCTTCAGAAGGATCTTCTGTTGCAGCAGAAGGGGAGGGTCCTTCACCCAAACTTGTCCACTCTCTGCCTACTTGCGTGGAGACTGAGCAGCGACAGTTGATAACTTCCTCCCGAAGTATGTAGTGTTATCTTGGCGGCCAGGCGGCCCTCCACCACGATGGTATGCGCCTGCCTTTGGCACAAATGTGTAAAATATTGTACATAAAGGTCTATTGACCCGCTTTCTGCTTCTCTGTCTAATATACTTCTTTTTATTCCTACTCTTGCTCAGTAGGGCTCTGCTTTGGGCACTCTCAAGGGTTATCTTTCTGCTCTGTCTGCTTTCTTGCAGTTGCCTGACCAACACACGTTAAGTCCCCCATTGAAAAGGTTCTTAAAAGGGCTTGTACATATGTTTCCCCCATGCCCTTTATCATGCTGCATGGGGATCTAAATCTGGTTCTCACGTATCTCATCTGTGCTCCCTTTGAGACATTACAAAGTGGTCCCCTCCTGCTGCTTACCATCAAGACAGCCTTTCTAGTGGCAATAACATCTGTCAGGAGGTTGAGTCATCCAAGCCTCCCTATCTTATGACTTTCCTGGATAAGGTGGATAAGGTGGTGCTTCGCACCTGTGCCTCTTTCCTGTCTAAAGTGGTGACCCCATTCCACCTGGGTCAGTAGGTCACATTGCCTACCTTTTTTGCTCCTCCCCATCACTTTTATTTTTATTTATTTTTTAGAGTTTTCTATAGCGCGAACCAGACCCAAGATAGGGTAACAGAGCGCTTTACAAAGTGAGCAGGGAAATAAAAGGACAAATGTTATCAACAACACCGATCAAAGAAAACACAAAATAAGTAACAAGTACATAATAAAGTTTGGGGGATAAAGGCATAATAGAGAACAGCTCTGCGATAGGAAGTCAAATCGCGTTTGAAGAAGTCTTATCTTTGAGATGGAGTTTGAAGCTGGCTTGGTATGTGTGCGGAATTTACGGTAGGAGTTTGCTCATCAGGAATGATTTAGCTTCCTTTTTGAAGAGGAACGTTGAGGTGATTTTTCTGATGAATGGCGGAAGCGAGTTCCAGATTCTTGGCACCGCTCCAGAGAATGATCTGTTGGAGGTTTTGGTCTTGTTGAACCTTGCGGGTTTCAGGAGTAGGTTATCTGTGCTCCTGGAATGTCTGTTTCCTCCAGATAGAGTACGTTTTTTGGGTTAGGAATTGCAGGGTATTGTGGTGTAATGCCTTATGGGTAATACAAGCAATCTTTAAGTGAATAAGGGCTTCATAGGGTAGCCAGTTGAGTGCTTTCAGGTGTGGCGATATGTGATAGAATTTCCTTGATCCTGAAATGAGCGGTAGAGGTTTTGGGAAGCCCAGAGAAGGTGGAGCAACCGTACTCCAGCCTTGAGATAACTAAGGCCTGAACTGCAGTTTTGAGGTCAGGGATCTCGATAAAAGGCTTAATTTTTCTTAGATAATTGAGGTGAAAGCGGGCATTTTTAGCCATCAAGTTAATGTGAGCTTGCATGGATTCTTATCCAGAGTGACCCCAAGTGATATTGTGGAGTCCACCAACATTGGAGTGCAATTCAAGGCGGTGGTCATTTTGGTCCATTCCTTTATTTCTTGGGAGTTATTGGGGGAGGGGGAGGGGAGATTAAGAGAAATTCGGTTTTTTGTGCATTTAACTTGAGGAAGTTGGTTGTTAGCCATTGTACGTTTTTTTCAAGAGCTAGATTCATTAACTTTATGTCTTCAATGGAGGTGATTTTGATGTAAAGTTAGGTGTCATCCGCGTACATGTGGTAGGAGATGCTTGCCTGCTGTAGTAGATCAGTGAGTGGTTCAACATATAAATTGAATAGAGTGGGAGACAAGGTAGAGCCTTGAGGTACTCCTAGTAGATTAGGAGAGGATGGAGAAAGGATCTTGTTGATCATGAATGATTGTGTTCTATTTTCCAGAAAGGATTTGAACCATAGAAGGACTGTGCCAGAGAAGCCCATCCTGTCTTTTAGTCTTCTTAGCAGTTTTTCGTGGTTGACCGTATCGAAGGCTGAAGAGAGGTCAAGCAAGACTAGTAGGCATGTTTCATTGCGGTCAAGAGCTGAGAGGGCGGCGTCTACTATATGTAGGATGGCTGTTTCAGTGCTATGGCCAGGTCTGAAGCCCGATTGGTGTATGTTCAGTAAATTGAAATTTGTGATGTTTGGGTTCAGTTGTTGTTGAACACATTTTTCCAGGACATTTGCTAGCATAGGGATGTTAGTTATTGGTCGGAAGTTGTTGGGGTCGGAGTTGCTAGCTGTCGTTTTTTTAGGATATGAGTAACTTGACCATATTTTAGGCAGTCAGGGATGTGACCTTGTGAGAGCGAGGCATTTATGATCTTGATCCAGAGAGGCGCTATGCTACGATAGATGTGGGGTAGGCACTTTGATGGGACAGGGTTGTTTAAGTGGTTGTTGAGTTTAGTAGTTGTCAGAATTTTGATGATTTCATTGATATCATAACATTTGAAGTTGGAAGAGTTAGAATTGTTTTTGGGAAGAGATCGCTTATTTAGTACCAAGTTGTTAGCATGACTGATCATAGGGGTGGCTAAGTTGGCCGCAGCCATTTTGAGTTCAAGTTGGAGGGAATTCTTTTTTGCCGTGAAGAAGGAGGAAAATTCGTCACTACTTAACTGTGAGGGTGATGTTAAGAGTGAAGATTTGGCTAGTTTGTTCGATTGTTGATTCAGAATTTCGAAGAGCTTTTTAGGTCTATTTTTAGCATTATCTAGTTCTGATTTGAAGAAGTCTTTTTTTGATCTTAGAATACTTTTATTGTAAGATGTTCTTGCTTTTCGGAGTAGTTTCAACTGGGGGGGTGAAGCCTCCATTTCCGTTCCGTTGATCTGAGTTTGCGTCTCTCCTCGTTCAGGGCTTCACTGAACCATGGGTTTTTGACCTTGTCAGGTATTCTTTTGAGTTTTGGCGGTACGGCTTGTCGAATATTTTGGTCATCGTGGAATTCTAGTGATCAGTGAGGGAAATGACGTCACCTATGTTGTTGGGGGGAATAAGTGCCTGCTCACATTGTGAGGCTAGCTTGATCCAGTTGAGGTTTAATTTGTTGAGGAAGAATTTTCTTGTTCCAAGAGGGGATTTGGAATGTGATGGTCTGACCAGTCACAACGGGTAATCGAGATCGATTCAATAGTATTTAGTTTGGAGATGAGCCAGTCTAGCATGGCACCTTTTGAGTGAGTGGGCTCTGAGATAGCTTGGACCAGGGAGTGGTCAGCAAGGAAGGTTTTAAGAGTGTTGACCTGCTTGTCTAGTTTGTTCTCCTAGTGGAGATTGAAATAGCCCAGGAAAATGTCATTCGAGTGAGGGGACGAGTTTGCCGTGATGATTTCCATAAGTTGTTCCGTGAAATGTATGTTTTGCCCCGGAGGATGGTAGAATATATGTAATTTGAAGGGGTGGTTACTAGGTGAGTTTACAGAGATCCCAAGGTATTCACAGAAGTCCAGGGGTTCCGCGTGAAATTTTGAGACGGTGAGGATAGAGCGATGTATGCAGGCTAAGCCTCCGCCTATTTTGTGAGGTCTGTCTAGTCTAATGATGTTGAAGTCTGGGGGGACAAGGAGGTCAAGGCATAGAGAGGATGATTGCTTGAGACACATTTCCGTGAGGATAATTATGTCCATATTCATTCTAAGGATGAGGTCAGCAATGTCAGAGGCATGTTTAGGGGCTGAGCGGCAATTTAGTAGAAGGCAGGAAATCTGGTTTGGGGGATTCTTTGGACTAGGCTCCTGGTTATCTTCGATTGGGGTTATAAAGTGCAGATTATTCCGGTTTATTCCTCTCTGGATAGGATGTGAGGTTCTGCAAGGGTTGATGGAGACTAGGTGGATAGCAAGTTCCTCTTTATCTAGGATATGGTCAGATGGAGATTCGTACAGCCGTAACAGAGATTGCAGTTCCTGGTCCGTAATGGAGTTGGAGAGATTGCGCGTGCGCAAAAATCGATTGTCTAGAGGCAGGGGGATAGTTTTTGCCACGGTGTCAGCTGTCTTTAGCGAGTTTTGGAGATATTTAAGTGTAGTAAGCGCTTTTTCCGCAAGTTGTAGGATAGTTTTGATTTCAAGGATAACGTTTTGAAGGTTTCTAGATGTGCGGTAAGAGGTCTTGAGACAGTCTTGTTCCATCTGTAGATGCTGTGTGGAGGCCAGGAAGTGGGGGGGTCAAGGGAGTAGAATTAAAGTTGTTTTTCATGGAAATTCTAGTTGGGGATGATACTGAAGTGCGAACTAGAGGGGGCAAGTTGTTTATCTTTCTTTCACTGAGTGTGGGTACATGGCTGGGTCGAATTTCTTCCGGCGAGGGAAGGGAGGTGTGGGTAGAAGTAGTAGGGTCCCTACAAGTGTTGCGAGAGAATGATGATGATAGCGGTGTAGTGTGTGCTGAGGAGGGAGAATTGTTACCTCTTTCCTCGATTCTAGGTGAAGGGTGTGGTCGGTTTTCATCCAAGGAAGAATGGGCAGTGGGGGTGGTAGTAGGGCCCCTAGATGTGCTGCATGATGTTAAGGCTGTTGAGGGTGTCTGTGCAGTACCTGAAGAGGAGATGTAGTTGTTGCTTCTATCACCACTTAAGAGTGATAGGGGACGATGTTCTATCAGAATGGGAGGAGTGGAGGGGGTAGTGTTAAGTTCCCGAGCAGTGTTACTTGCGGTCGCTGGAGTTGTTCGTGCAGTATGTGGAAAGGAAGGAGAATTGGTGTTGTCACTTTCCACGGAACTAAGTGATGGAAGGCGTTGAGGGGAGGAGCTGCATGAGGTAGCAGATGGTGTCAAGGCAATGTGTGCATAGGCTGGAGCGTTGGTAGTGTCTCTATCCTCAAGTCTGGGTGAGGGGCATGGTCGATGATCTTCAGTAGAGGAGGGGGTGGAGGGGTTAGTGAGGACCTGAGAGGGAGTGAATGTATTGAGGGTGTTTTTAATGTGACAAAGTATTTGTCGAAAAGTTCTAGGTCCTTATTAGCTGCTTGAATAAGGACAGTGCCATTTTTGTAGGATGTTATATTCATAGAGGCTCTCATGTTCTGCGTTGGATTCATAGTAATCCTAGTTCCGTAGGGGATATTTTTATGGTCTTGAATGGATAGTAACTGGTGAAAGGCCGATTGGCTTTTGGCAATTTTTCTAGTGAAAAATAAGAGGTTATTGATTATGATGCATTTTTTGGCGTTGTAGTAGTGATCCAGGAAAAGGGTATCAGGGTTTTTTCTAAAGAGGTTGTGTTTGAAGGTTTTTGCGGCATTTTTTGATAGCTTAGGAGGGTATAGAATAGAGTAGGCGCTATTGAGATTCCTTTGGCCGTGAGGAGCGACAATAACAAAGTAAAGGAGCGATTGATCTTCAGCATAAGTGACTCTTCTGCAAAAATTGCAAAAGTATCTAAATATTAGCCGTTACAAGATGGTTGCCAGGTTTGGTGGGGCCGTTACAAGATGGCCGTTCCTTAAAGCTTCTTGATGGGTGTAGGCGATTGGCAATTCAGTCTGAGTGGATCAAAAGTCATGTATAGAGAGAGAGTATAGGTTAGCCGTTACCAGGTGTCTGTCAAAATAGATTAGGTGCCTTTACAAGATGGCCCCTGTTGAAGTTATGAGCTGAATAAAAGAGGAGGCTGCAAGGGTGATATTAGCCGTTACAAGATGGCCCCCGGGGTTAGGGGAGTCCTCACCTATGAGCAATGTAGGTGGCTGGGATCAGGAGATCAGCCATTTTAAAAGTAGTAGTAAAGTACCGAGGGGTTGAAGCCTGGGGTAAAATGGCTCTCCTCTGCAGTTAGGGCCACTATCCTTAAAGTCACGTTTCCCCCAAGAGTGATCCCAGAAAAAACAATCAGCAAAATGTGCTCACAAGTATTCCCCTAGCAAAGGCTACTCACAGTTTGCGTGGGTCAGCAGTTATCAGCGTGATATCTGACAGTCCTCTGATCAATCAGACGAACAGTTAAAGCCAGTTAAAAGATGTGCAGAGCGCCGGCAGGTTTCTCATCCTCCATTAGTTCGTCAGAGTCTGTCCGGGAGATGAACAGTTAAAGCCTCCCTGGTACAGCGTCTGCGTTGTGAGGCACAGAGGAATTTGACGAGCGAAGAGCGTCGGCCGGTTTCCGTTCAGAGTTTTCAGGCGCCGAGTCTGGAGGCGCTGTGAGTTCGGTCTCTAGTGCGGGGGGCCTGGCAGAGCGGAACCAGCGTGGGACGAAGAGTCGTTCCTGCCCCGTGTGTGTAGGCTGCAACCTTTGCGAGGTGCTTAATGTCGGGAACGCTGGCGTAGGAAGCCGCAGCACGGGACTCCAGCAGCCCCACGAACCTCACGCAGACCATTGAACCTCCGATGCAAGGCGGTCCCCGCAAGGCCAGTTGACTCGAGGAGACCGCCAAAAAAGACCACAAGGACTAAGGAAGAGGAGCGTCTCCATCGTCTGGAACCAAAAAGAGCATTGTCGTCCTACCTTGACCACACAAAAGAGTTCTGGATGGATGACCAATTGTTTACGAGTCACTTAGGAGCTAAAAAAGGTCAGGCAGTGCAGAAATGAACCATTTCGCGATGGGTTGTTATCTGTATTAAGATCTGCTACGCCCTGGCTAGGCAGCAGACTCCTGAAGGTTTACGATTCCATTCCACCAGGGGAAAGACTGTGGCCAAGGCATTGGCTCATTGACTGCCAGTCTTGGGCAGCTGCAAGACTGCAACGTGGGCCTAACTGCGTACGTTTGCAAAACACTACTGCCTGGATAGTCAGGTCCGCAGGGACGGGTATTTCGCCAGTTCAGTCCTGCAGGACTTTCGAGTCTAGTAAATCTGCCTGCAGCCCACCGCCGGGAAGTATAGCTTGGGTATCTATTCAAAGGAAAAGATTCTGCAGCTAGAAGTCTCTATCAGATAAACAAGTTATTTACCTTTGGTAACGCATTATCTGGTAGAGACAATATCTAGCTGCAGATTCCTTCCAGACCCATCCATGTCTCCTCACTCTGCAGACTCATTTATAGGGATATGGTTGGTCCCCTTTACAGGGCCCTAGTTTTGACACACACACGTCAGTTCACTTCATGGCTCTGCGCTTCTGGCATGTAAAAAGTGAAAAGTAACTGATGTACGCTCGCCTAGGTTGTGCCTATATAGGTGACTGCGACATCACAGAATGTCACGCGGAGCCAAACGAAGCCACCCAATGGCACGCAGGGGTACTGCTCACGCAAAAAGTTTCCAGAACCAGTCTGAAGCCTTGGAAATTCAAAGGTAGGGAATCTGCAGCTAGATATTATCTCTACTAGATTATTCATTACCAAAGTTAAGTAACTTTTTCATTTATTCCCCCTACTTAATAACTTTGTAACTTTCATAGCGCTCGCTACTAGTAATATTTAGTGCTAATTAAACCCCTTCTTGTTTAAGAAGTCAACTTTACCCTTCCTGTTCAGCAATATAATTAAACCTGTTCCCTCTCTTATGTGTATATATTGTCCCCTATGACTATAACCACACATTTACTTCTGGGTTAATTTACACACTCTGGCAAAGACCAACGTGATTACTTTGTTGTTGTTTTGAGTACATTTCTGTTCTGCCTTAGTATTACAAATACCTGTTGATCTTTTACCCCTATTGAAATGAGTTCTGTTGTAGGGAAAATGCTTCGATCTTCTCACATCATCTCTTCCAATTGGTGTTTTTTTCTTTCATTCACCACATCTCATATGTACGAACCACATCAATTATCAGCTCAAGCGTCTCACCTGGATGAGCAGTAGAATGATTGTCAGCGTCCTCTCATGAGTTGGGCCGATGAGCTTCAGGACGAAATTAATCAGTGTCATGTTGTTGCATTCAATGTACTCATCATCTTCATCTAATTTTCGCTTCACTTCAACAATCCTTAGAGTTTCTGTTAACTAGAAGAAACACAACTGCTGTTACACAATATCTGTAAAACCAGGGATGCCCTTGGAATCTAATGAACAGACAGCACAAAGGCCTACAACGCGTGGGGGGCCTACCAAAAAAATGTTTCAGGCCAAACAAGACATTAACATTGAGACCAGTGTTTTTTGTACTTTAGATTACAGTGGCATGTTCTGACCGCTTTTCTTCCCAATGTAGAGAAAATCCATCAGTTGCCAAGCTCACCATGCAGTTACAGTCTACCCTATATACATGAAAAAAAATTGGTTTGCACTCATAACAAATATATTCCTGGAGGAAATTTTGTTAAAGTCTCCTGCGTCAAATCCTCCAATTTTGAAATGTTTAACAAATCAAAGCCAACTGGTTTTTCATCCGACATCTATGCTTTTTCAAGGCACAAACATTTGTTCTATATTATGAATATGCCTTTTGCAAAACATTTAATGGACTAGCTGTTCATGGACTAGCTGTTATTTCGTTACTGCCATGCTAGACAGAGCTGATCCCTTTTTGAGTAGGCTGTTCTAACCATTTCTCTGTTCAGGCCTGTTTTATGCTTAAGTACAAGGAAGATTTTGAAAAATGGCTAGAAAAAGAATGTGACAATGCCAAGTTGTCATTGTTGCTATTTTCCCCACCACAATACTGAAGCGGGATAGACCCCGTGATGGGTGCTGAAAAAGCACCTATCACTGAGTTTAGGAAAAATTGACTGCTGAATCACGCGCATGAAAGTAAATATGCCTCCTTATGCCAGAAGCAGACCATAATGAAAGACTAATACTCAGAAGACCATGTCAGGTCGAGAACTCTTGACTCGGAATGGGACTCCTGTTGACATTAAACTTAAGACAAAATACAAATGTTATATTTAGAAAGAAATGTAGTGGGGTAAGAACAAAAAACAAAGCCTTGATTTAAAGAGATCAGCTGCGATTGTTGAACCACACATTGGCATCTAAAAGCTAAAGAAGATCCACAAGTGGTTCAAAGAGTAGGGAAAACTATAATCCACTGTATCCATATGAAGGTAGAGCGGGCCACTTCCCGAACCAGTTGACATTTGGGCCGATGCCCCTTTTCTACAATCATCAATGTGTTTGGTTTTCATCCCTGGAAAACCAATACAAATGTAACCTTTCGTGGCTCTTACAGTATTATTTTTTCTGAAACAGCTACTGGTTCAAAGGCATGATTCCGGAAGCAACTTTTAAGTTAGTCCACACTCACCACTAGGGCTCTGTCTGACTCACTAACTCTCTTGTAGAATTTCACAAATTTAGTTTCTGAATGGTCGACTCCTCAAACAACACCTATGCTTAATTCTCTCCGCTCTCTTTCTAGCAACTTACCAGTTTTCTCTTCCATCCTAACCTTCTCTCCTCAACACTACTGTCCCGTGGTAGGTTATGACTGGCAAAATACAGATGGTAACTACAAATACGTGCATGCAGCAAAACTTCCATTTGTAGGAGAGTAGGGTCAGCTATCCTATGGTCACCCCATTTTTTGCTTTTTGCTTCACTGGTTTTCGACTTAATGTGGCTGTGGGCCTGCTAATCAGATCCCCAGCCCTGCTGTTCTCTCTCTACATTTCACACCATGTACTTTAGGTACATCACCAATTGGGATTTGGGTCAGTCTTATGAGTCCCTGTACAGTGTACTATAGGTACCCAGGGCATAGGTGCACCCAAGGCCTACCAGCGGCTGCAGCATATTTTTTGCCACCCCTGGCTGGCCATCCAAACTGACACAACTGGCTGATCACTCAGCTGGGGCAAGGTCGTGTAATCACCTCTTGCTTAGATATAGTATTCCTATGTCTAGCCTTATATCTGGACACATATGAACCTATAAGTCACTCCTATGGCAGGCCTTAACAATCCTGAAGGCAGAGTGCTTGGTTTTATGTGAGATGGTGCTCTAGCATGAGCTGAGCCTGTCTGCAGCTTTCGGAACCATGTCCTTATAGCTGTTCTAGGATATTGCCATACTATATACTCTTAAGTGCATTATAATCCTCACAGGTATTGCTAACTTTGGGTTGGCTTTATCAAAACATGTCGTGTAAGGTGTCATACGCTTTGGAATACTACTCCTTCGCCAGTTCTGGCGACGGGGGTAGCATTCCACCCTTCTAGAGGGAGAAGACATGTTACTTCCTTTAATCCCGGTTAAAGTTAACCAGAGCCTCAGCATCACAAAATGGATGCTGCTGCCACAGACACAAGTCCGACCTGCTGCTGGGAGGCTTCGACAATAGGTTTCCTGTTACAGGGAGGTGCTAGCCCCACCCCAGACAGGAGATAGTGGATTGGGGCAGGGAGGGCTGAATGAAACGAGACACTGCCTGGGGCACACAAGGTGTCCCATGCATAGGCCAGTTCAAACCGGTGCTGTGGCACTCCAGCCCCAGCTCTGGCGCGAAACTGGACAAAGGGAAAGGGGTGTAACCACCCACTTCCTGGGTCCCACCCATAGGAGGGACCTAGCAGGTAATCCAGCCCCTTGATTTGGAATAAAAGGTAGGAGCTGTGTCCTTAGACTTTAGATAATCCTGACTGAAACTCTGAAACGAAACTCTAATACAAAACTCTGGACCCTTCGACATCCTACTCGACGTAGAAGACTGAAGAATCTCCCTTGTGGTCAAGGAGTGACCACCCTGTGCAAGCAGGCACCGTCAAGCGCTCTACGGTTTGCTTTGTTGTTGCTCTCGCTGGAGCTCGAACGACAGAGCCTGACAAGAACCGGACTTCCAGACATCCAACTACCCGATCCACAGCCACTGCAAAGCTGAGACCCGTGGAGGCGACGAGAGACATGGGACCGGCCATCTTGGAAAGCCAGCGAATTGCTTTCCGTGCAACTTCTGAGGCACCCTCGAAGTTGTGCATTGGGGATTGAGAAGCCCCAGCCTCGAGCACCAACTGCACCGAAGATCACCTCTCTACACTCACCGAGTGCTGTGTGGGGCCCTTTTGCATTTTTCCTGCTCGACGCGTCTGTCCGGTCACTTGCCCGTTGGCTAGTGGCCTCTGTGACGACGAATCTTCGAATTTTCAACGCTGGTCTGGTTGCTCCAGACTGGCCCTTGCTCCCCTGAAAAGGAGCAGCCCATCAGACCTTGCTGGTCTGATCCAGAAGCCATCTTCGATTCCTGCGTGGGTTGCATTTGCCAAGGCCTGTTGACTCCGAATCGAGATCCGTCACCATCGACAGCGAGAGCCTTCGTGGGACAGTCCGTACCAAGCTCCTGGTTGTCGTCGACACCTCCTGGTCCACGTGGCAGCGGAGACAAGCCTCACGACATCACCTGATCGCAACCCGACATCGCCTGGTTCCTCCTGGTCGCCTGCAGCATCTTTTCTTCAAGGCTCCATAGAACTCCACGACGAAACTCGACACACTTTGACACCTATGCACCCACTTCCTGTGGGTGAGGTAACGCGAGTACTGCGGTGCTCCTGTAGAGATTTACATTCCTAGTGCCCTAGTTTTAAGTGGTTAAGTTCTAGTCCAGTCGGAAGACTTCCAAATCTGCAAATTTCTAACTTTACGCACCCATTGACTTCTATAGGTGCACGTGTGTGCATTTAGACACTGCACCCGCATCCTGTGGGCCTCCTACTTCCTAACTGCTATTAGTCCAGTGTAGCCCCAGCGATTCCCAAGGCCCTAGGTCTTACCATTGTTCGAGACATGGTTCTTATACCACTATTTTAGTATATGGTTTAGCAGGCCACCAGGGCCTATCCATATTTGTGCAACTTTTGTATGTTATATTAAGTTACTTGTTATACGCTCGTGCTCCTGTGCTCATAAAGAGTTAAGGGGATTTATTTAGAAATAAAATACATATATATTTTGAATATATAACCTGTGTGGTGTCCTTTCATTTGGTATTAAAAGGATTGCATATGGTAAAACAGCTGGCTTCACATGCCCTCTTGAGTTTCGCCTAAGACGGCTTTTGTCCATGCTACCACTAGGATAGCTGGTCTATAAGGTTGACTTTACAACCATCACCATAAGGGTTGTTTGGACTGGTGCAAGGTGCTCATTAGAATAGTGAGCATCATATACCAGGCCAACTTCTCACATTGGTGTGCAGCGGTTGGGATTTGAGCTTGCTGCTGTTTTACCAATTGTAATCTTTTTTTTTTTAACAATCTTTTATTTTGTTTCGAGGAAGGAATATTGGTTAATCAGTTACATACATCCAATCGGTATACAGTACAGTTCGTACAAGTTAGCAACGTAGTAAATTACGGGCTACAATCTTCCAACAAAGACAGTAATTCTTTTCCGGCAGTAGGTCTTTTTGAGCCCTTGATATGGAACATCGTTCCCTTTTAAAGTGTATTCCCCTGATAACCCTTCCTCCCAACCCCAGGATGGCTGCATTTCTTACCATTTAACCCCTTAACAATAAACTCCCCAACAATCCCTCCCATCCCTGTGTCATCATCACCCTTTGCTCTCCCTCGCAATGTGACATAACCTGTGTCGCCATTTGCATTGTAGTAGAAAGGCCAGTGTATTGTCTCCCAAGTTGCCTTGCCATGTCCCCGAGGCCATCGCCCCGCAGCCGTTCAGTCACTCTTCCTCCCCTTCTGAGTCCGAGTCCTCTTCCTCTGGTAAGGGCTCACAGAGTTCCCCTCTGTATTTGTTCCAAGCCGTCCACACCTTATTCCATTTCCGGGGCGCTGCTCGAATCACATAGACCGCTCTTTCCGTCACCATTAGGATGTCCATGTTTTTAGCCCATCTATTAGCGGTGGGCACTTCCGGCGCCCCCCATTTCTGTGCTATGTCTCGTTTTGCTACTGTCATTGCCAGTGACGCCCATATCAGCTGATATCTACCCAGATCGTTTGGGTCCCAGATGTTTAGAAGGCACTTACGTGGTTCGGGCAGAATGGAAAGGTTGAGGGCCTGGGAGATGGAACGGAGCACTTGTCTCCAAAATTCGCTTATCTGTGGGCATTCCCATAGTGTGTGGAACAGTGTCCCTTCCTCCCCGCATCCTCGCAAACAGAAGGGGTGTGGTGCTCTGTGTATTTTGTGTAGCAGTGTCCTGGTGTAATATATGCGGTGCAGGATTTTAAGTTGTACCAGTCTGAGCTTACTAGAGATTCCTACCTCTTTTGGGGAGGCCAGGGCCTCGTTCCATTCAGATTCGTCCGTCTCACCTAGTTCCCCCTCCCATTTACCCTTAAGTTTTAGCGTCGGGTCCTTAAGATTGTTGATCAGCTTTTTGTATGTAAAGGAGGTGGCGCTGTGGAGCATGTATTCCGTTAGCAGTCTGTCTTCCAAAGGAGAGGATTCCGGCAGTGTGGTGCCGGCAGGGATTGCCTGCAGCAATGCATGCCTGATTTGGACATACCTAAATGTTTCTGTGGGTCCAAGGTGATATTGTTGTTGCAGTTGAGGAAACGATATTACCGTGTCAGTATCCCAGAGGTCTCCTATTGTAGAGATACCTATTGAATCCCACCGTTCAAACCCTTTACAGCCCCTCAGGTTCCCCAATACCTTCGTATCCCACAAGGGCGTCATTTTAGTGAGGCGGCCTGCCCATCCCAGACGGGCCTGTGCAACATGCCATAGCGCTGCCGTATGTTTGGTCGGGCCGGTCAGGACCTTCAGTTTCGATTTATTGTAAAGCACGGACAGCATACAGTCCGTCCCAAGTTGTGACCAGTCTGCCCGAAAGGCCGGGTCGTTCTTCGGGGCATGGATCCAACTGTTTATAATCTTGAGTTGTGCCGCCCAGTAGTATAGCTGAATGTTGGGGAGCGCTATACCTCCCTCGTACCAGCTCTTTACCAGCTTGTCGTACGCTATACGCGCCGGGCCTGTGTTCCAGAGAAGGACAGTGACCAGCGCCACAATCTGTTGGAAGTAACGTTGTGGTACCCTATATGGAGTATTTTCCAGGACGTAGAGGAGTCTTGGGAGGGCCATCATCTTGTATAACGCGGCCCTGCCCAATAAGGTCAGGGGAAGGGTCGCCCAATGTTTAACATCTGCCCGCAGACGATCAATGGGTGGTTTTAGGTTATTAACAAAAAAGTTCGCTTCTCCACTCGCGACAACAATGCCTAGGTACTTGAAAGAGTCCGACGACGTAAGCGTAGGATAGTTCCCCCGCAGCCGCGGCTCTGGGCCTTTTAACGTGTAAATGGTGGATTTCGACCAGTTGAGAGTGTATCCCGACGCCCGCCCATGCGCATCACAGAGGTCTAGTAGGGCCGGGATGCCGGTCTCGGGTGCGGTCATATATATGAGCATATCGTCTGCGTACAGCGAGACCTTGTCTTCCCATCCCTCCTCCCACTTAATGCCCGTGAAGAGCGGTGTTGACCTGATTTGAATGGCCAATGGTTCAAGCACCAGCGCGAAGAGCAGGGGGGAGAGAGGGCAGCCCTGCCTGGTTCCTCTGCCCAGGGGGAATCTCCGTGACGTGTGACCATTTGCCACCACTTGTGCAACGGGCTTCGTATATAGTAAGCGTATCCATGATATGTACTTCGGCCCAAAGCCCATGCGTTCCAGTACCACGAAGAGGTATTCCCACTCTACTAAGTCGAATGCCATTTTGGCGTCGAGAGAGAGAATCACCGCCTGCTCCGTAAGAAGGTGCGAACGGGCCAGTACTCCATGGACCCTTCTGAGATTCAGTGCAGTGCTCCGGTGGGGCATGAAGCCCGATTGATCAGGGTGGATTAGGGCACTGAGATGGGGTAGCAGGCGGGTGGCTAGGAGTTTAGCCAGAATTTTGGCCTCTACGTTCAGTAACGATATCGGGCGGTACGATGTGCACGCCGTCGGTGGTTTCCCGGGCTTGGGTATTGCTACAATCGTGGCCGTGCGCTGGTCTAGCGGCAGCTCCAATTTGTCCCTACTCTCTAAATACATGGCCAGTAGCGGGGCACCGAGGTCAGCAGCCATGGTCTTGTACCACTCTATCGGTATCCCATTAGGGCCCAGAGCCTTACCCGATCGTAGCGCCTGGATTGCCAGTTGGATTTCTTCCTCCGTTGGGTCCAGCTCCAGGATGTCACTATCCTCTTGTGTGATGCTGGGGATGGCAATGTCTGTGAGTGTTGCTTCCGCAAGTTGTCGTGTGACCCTCCCTTTTGGTGTATAGATCGCCTGATAGTGTCTTGCTAATTCGCCCACTATTTCTTCAGGACGTACCAATATCCGCCCATCTTCTGTGGTGATCTTATGAATGCCTCGTATTCCATTCCCTCCCTTGTCCAGCCATGCCAACATACGACCCGCTTTGTCACCCACATCGTAGATTCTATGTCTGGTGTTGGCGATGTTACCCTTTTCTGTTGTTGTGAGGTGAGTTAGGTATTGTCGCTGCCGAAGCATGAGTGTATGTGTTGCTGACGGGGAGGGGTCTGCCATATGAGCGTTATTGGCTGAGTCAAGTGCAAGTTCCAGGTCTATGAGTTCCTTCCGTGAGTCCCTTTTGTGTCCCGTAATTGCCGCAATGGCCGCCCCCCTGAGGACAGTCTTGTATGCCTCCCACAAGGTGGAGGGCGATTCTACTGTGCCCGTGTTTTCAGCAAAATACAATGACGTCACCAGTTTGAGTTTTTTCCGAATCTTGGGGATTTTCAAGAAATTGGGATAGATCGGGTAGAGCCGAGCATTCCGATTCTCTCCAGTGGTCAGTGATAGGACAACGGGAGAGTGATCTGAGACCCCCCTGGGAAGTGTGTCCACTGCCTCGAACATGTCAAGTCCCAACCCCAGTGTCATGAAGTAGTCTATGCGAGATAAGCTATTGTGTACCGCTGAGTAGTAAGTGTAATGGGTGTTCTCAGCGTGAAGCTGCCGCCCGAGGTCCACTAGGCCTAGGGCTTCTGCGAATTCGCACAGTGGCGTAGCACCTCGCAGTCGGGTTCCGGAGGGAAAAGTGTCCTTAAGGGGATCCATGACTGCGTTAAAGTCCCCCCCACAATCACGCCACCACCAGGGAGATCAAGAAGGAACTTGCCCAGTGCCGGCAGGGCCACAGAGTGCAGGGCTGGGGGAACATATACTGAAATCACGTTTAGGGCCCTGCCCTCCCACTGCCCATGGATCGCGGCAAAGCGGCCCTGGTCGTCCGCCACACGGCGGGACACCATAAAGGGGGAAGAACGTCTAACCAGTATGCCTGTCCCCCTGGATCCAGTAGTAAATTCGGCGTGGACCGCCATCGTGTATCCACGTCTGTCTAGTGCTTTGCATGTGGATCCCGTGAGGTGGGTTTCTTGCAGGAGGACTACATCCGGGTTCTGCCGCTTTATAGCCTGGAGTACCAAGCCTCTCTTGATTTTGTCACCCAGACCCCGGACATTCCATGTCATTATGCGGAGCGGGGGAGCCCTCCCAGCTATGGAGTGGCCCTCGGGGGGCTTGTGATTAAGCGGCCTGGCCATTAGATTGGTAAGGGAGTCCAACACAGAGTGCGTGCTGTGTCCCAACCCCTGCATCGATTAGTGTCGTATTGCGTAGGAGACATGCAGGTGTCAGGGTGATATCAGAATGTAGGCGGTGAATGATGACTATAAACAAGAGTAAACATTTCAACATATAAACTTCAATCCCATCCCCCCTCCCTGCTACCCTGCTCCACGGACAAAACCCCGCCCGCTTCCCCAACTGTGCAGAGTGCTTCATCCCTCCCTCAAACATCTTACTTGCTCGTAGGGTTGGTGAGTCCCCTCTGGGCATTGCCTGTGCCCACCCTACTCAGTCACGTCCGAGCCACAGTCCCGCGGCCCACACAACTCCAATAATGCGTACAGTTCAATGCTACACCGGAGTCAATTGCCCAGAGGCCAGCGGGTCCCTCTCGAGGTCCGATTCTAATTCCGCCCCTTCTTCCCGGCTTGGCGAGTGGGAGGATTGATGTGGTGGTGTTCGCGTCGTTTGATGTCCCTGGCGGTCTCGTTGTGAGCGGTGCCGTTGCCCCGCCGGTCTCCAGCCCTCCAGCCATTCTTGAGCCACCTCCGGGGTATCAAAAAACCAGGTCTTCCCCTCGGCCACTATTCGTAGTTTAGCTGGGAATATCATGGAGTACGGCAGTTCTCTGTCGCGCAGTGCCTTCTTAACCTCCGTGAAGGACTTACGTCGCCTGGCCACCTCTGCTGTGTAGTCTGGGAAGAATGCTAATGTTGCGTTATGAATGCGCACTGGTGGTGAATTCCTCGCAGCCTGTAATATAGCATCCCTGTCTCTGAAATTGAAGAGCCGGGCTAACACTGGCCTCGGGGCCGCCCCCGCCTTTGGTGGGCCTCCCGGAACTCTATGTGCTCTTTCCACCGAGAAAAAATGCTACAGGCCCTTGGGCTGGAGTTTGCTCTTGATGAGGTCTTCCACATAGAGGTCCATGGCCCCCTTCCCCTCCGTCTCCGGAAGCCCAAGGATGCGCACATTGTTACGGCGTGATCGCCCTTCCTGGTCGTCCAGCTTGTCATGCAGGAGCTTGGTAACTTTCTGCATCCTTTCCATGGCCAATTGGAGCTCCGAGGTGTCCTCCACGAGTGATTTTGTGACCACCTCTACCTGTGTCACTCTCTCCGCCATTTTGCGAAAGTCCGCTCGCAGCAGAGACACTTCTGAGGAGATGGCACCCACTGTAGTTTTCACTTCCGTGAGAGTTTTCATGACGTCTTCCAGCGTTATTTTCGTCGGTTTGTCTGCTTCCTGGGTATGGCCCGCAGAGGGTCGCCCTGTAGCTTGCTGTTGCCCCTGATGTCCGTAGGCGAATTTATCCAGCTTGGCCTGCGTGGATCCGCTCCTAAGGCCTTTTCCTGCCATGGTGCTGGGATCCTCGAGTGATAGAAATATGTCTCAGGTGACCGCAGCCTGCGAGTCTATGAAGTTCCCCGGCAGGTGGTGGCGGCCGGATAGTGATTGGCCTTCCCGGTTGTGCGTGTGGGAGTCTAGGAGCCACAGACGCGGTCCGAGTCTTCGTCTCCAGTAGTCCTTCTGCGGGACGGGGCGGTCACTGTGGTCCCCCCCTTGCTCGCCTGCACTGCACTGGCCCGGGCCGGTGGCCCCTCTCGCTTACCGGTTAGGCCGCTGTACGTTGGGATATTGTCGTTGTGGCGACTTCGCCGACTCTGCTGATGTCGTCTAGTCGGTCGCAGGCCTGGGGGGGGGTGTTTTCCACGCTCCCGTGGATATGCCCGGCAGATCGCCGTCCCCCCGGGGCACCGTCGAGCCGGCGTCAGTGCTGGGACAGTATTCGAGCCCACTGTTCCCCGTCTCCCCGGCGATGACTGGTGTTGCCCCCCGCAGTGTTGTGCCGCCAGGTGAGTACTCGCGGGGAGGGGGAAAGCGGGGGACAGAGGTGCTTCAGGCGACTTAGTACGCCGCTTCTATGCCGCGTGGGCTAGGCTGTGTCTGCTCCGACCTCCGCGCTGTCCAGGTCCCACCAGGAGATCGTGGTAATACTGGAGGAGTCAGCCAGGGGTATCAGGCTTATTTGTATTGGCATGGGAGGCACCGGGGCGCGTTCCCTCCTGTTGACCGGCCCCGTCGCACTTCCGGCGGGGTCCGGGTGCCACGCAAGGCCGGTGCTTCTTCTCCGGTTGTAGGCCCCTACACGTCACACGGTGCAGCTCCGGCTCCGGTGCATCGATCTTCTCGAAACTTGGACCGGAGGCGCCGCTTGGGTCCCGGACTCGAACGCCGCCGCTTCAGGCGTGCGTGGTGACGGATATCTGCGACGGATAGTTGAAAAGGCTGCAATGCCCTCGGGAGCTCTCACACTAGGCGGCCGCCATGCTTGGCTGCTAGCCACGCCCCCTCACCAATTGTAATCTTTGATATCATTTGAAAGATCACATTAGGTACCATAGGTACATATAACAAAGCTTAAAATACTTAAGTTCTACTGAACTTAGTTGTTGTGGAGGAAAGGGCCTAGCACACCCTGACTACAACTCCTAGAGAGGTTCTAGTAGGTAAACACTCAGGGTAGGTAGGTGCACACCCCACACCTCACTAGACTTGTCTGGCACAGGTGAACCCTCTGGTTCTCTACCTGCGGTAAGTGACCTTCCCAAGGCACCCTCCAGATATGAGATGCTCATCTTCCGAGAGATGAGGTCATTGTGTACCTCCAGGAAGTTGAAATAGGGTTCCAACCCTACCATCCAACACCTGATAGAAGTCCTAGAGGCAGCTGATCTTGAGAGGGCCTCTAAACCAGGTCCCCCAGATAACACAGGTGAAGGTGTACCCTCCACAGAAGATGACTCCCTAACCCCAGAAGTAGATGGTGAGGAAGTGGAGGAAGATTCAGATGGAGATGATAGCCAGGTCCAAGCCAGGAGGCTTAGCCAGGATAACCTAAGCTTACATGGGAATGGAGAAGGGTTTCACCTTCCCAGACCTAATAGTAGACTTAATCCAGCCAATAGAAGGGAAAGATCTCCTTCCAGGGAGTATCTCCTTTCTAATGCCTCAAGGGGTTCTCAAAGGGGAATGACTTCCCTCCCAGAGAAGAGAACATGAGGCTAGGATGAGAGCTGTCCAACTTCAGATAGAAAAGGAGGAAACAGCCCTGACCCAAGCTAAACTTGCTTTAGCAAGGGGGCAAAAGTTAAGTGGATTAGATTCCACTGGTGGCAGCAATATCCCTAAGGATAAAGACAGGTCCTATGATCCTAGAAACCTGAGTCAGATTGTGCCCCCTACAAAGATGGAGATGACATCCACAAGTGGATAACTGCTTTGGAGAGGGCCTGAATGGTACAGCAGGTTCCCCAGAGTCAGTGGGCAGCAATCTTGTGGCTCTCCTTTTCAAAAAAAGGAAGAGACAAACTCCTCACTGTTAGTCATGAGGATGCTAAAAACGACACTGTCCTGAAGAGTGCTCTAATTGATGGGTTTGGCCTAACCACTGAACAGTACAGGTTTAATGTTCAGAGATACCCGGAAGACACACTCCGGACTGGACTGACTTTGTTGATTGTGCCACTAAGGCTCTGGAAGGTTGGTTACTGGGAAGTAAAGTTAAGGACTATACAGGATTGTATAATTTGATAATGAGAGAACAAATCCTTAATAATTGTCAGAACCAGTTGTTGCACCAACACCTGATTGACTCAGATCTGACCTCTCCCCAAAAATTGGGAAAGAAGGCAGACAAATGGGTCAGAACCAGGGTTAAGCAGAGACCCCAGAACCAAGGCGGTGACCAGAAAAAGGCAGACCAGAAGGGTGGAGATCAGAAACAAAAAGACCAGAAGTCTTCTTCAGCTCCCCCCCCCAAATACTTCTAATGGGGGGGGGATCCCAGAATTCCAAGAAAAAGAAGAAAGAAGGTCCAAAGGAACCTTGGTGTAATTATTGTAAAACTGCCTCTCACTGGTTTAGTGAGTGCACTAAGAAAGGTACAGCCCCTACCACTGCAGCCTCTAAGGCACCTGAACCCCCTAGTACAGTCAGCAGTGGTAGTTCCCAACCCAAGGCTATAGTGGGGTTAACCCTTGGTACTGAGGTGGATCCTGGTCTAGTCCGGATTCCTACTCAGGCTCTTCTGATCTGTGATGTGGACATGGCTATGTCCACTACTGTGAGTCCCAATACTTTGGGCAAGTACAGACAGACACCTTTGATAAAAGATAAAGTGACTCACGCTTACAGGGACACATGTGCCAGTGTCACTATGGTGACAGCTAACTTTGTGTACCCTGGACAGATTGTACTGGGTGATAATTACCTAGTGACCAATGCTAGCAATGTCACTACTACACACAGTGTGGCAGTTGTTAATTTCTCCTGGGGAGGGGTAACTGGCCTAAAAAGAGTTGTGGTAAGTGCAGACCTCCCAGTTGAATGTCTTTTGGGCAATGATCTAGAAAACTCAGTATGGTCAGAAGTGGAGTATAGGACTCATGCAGAGATGCGAGGTATTTCAGCACATGTCCTTGCTGTGACCAGGTCACCGGTCAAAAAGTGCTTACCAGAACCTGTGCTGAATCTTGAAACTATAGACCAGACACAACCCAAGAGAAAGAGCAAGAGGGTTAAGGCAGTGCCTTCCCCCCTGCCTCAGGTTGAGGATCAGCCCTCCCAGGAGGATGATTCTGTGATCCAAGAGGTAACTGTCCTAGCTTGCCCCTCTCTTGACCCCTCAGACAGCAGGCTGCTGCTGAGGCTGCTGGGAATGCTCAAGGTACCCATAGAGTGTATTGGGATTATGGGCTCCTTTATTCAGAGGCTAGAGACCCCAAGCCTGGTGCTTCCAGGAGGTTGGTTATACCTCTGCAATTTAGGGGCTTCCTTCTTACCTTGGCCCATGATATTCCCTTAGCAGGACATCGAGGCCAGAACAAGACTTGGGAGAGGCTTGTCCCTCAATTTCACTGGCCCCATATGTCAGAAGATGCCAAGGAGTTTTGTCGCTTCTGTGTTACCTGCCAAGCCAGTGGCAAATCAGGTGGCACAACAAAGGCCCCCCTCATACCACTACCTGTGGTGGGGGTACCCTTTGAGAGAGTGGGGATAGATATTGTTGGACCAATGGACCCCCAAACAGCATCTGGGCACAGATTTATACTGGTGGTAGTGGATCATGCCACTAGGTATCCAGAAGCTATTCCCCTGAGGACCACAACAGCACCTGTTGTGGCAAGGGCCCTACTTGGAGTTTTCTCCAGAGTGGGGTTTCCAAAGGAGGTTGTCTCTGACAGAGGTGCAAACTTCATGTCAGGATATTTGACTGCTATGTGGAAGGAGTGTGGTGTTAATTACAAATTCACTACACCCTACCATCCACAGTGCAATGGGCGTGTTGAAAGGTTCAACAAGACCCTCAAAGGGAAGATAAAAGGGTTACCTGAAAAGCTTAGGCGAAGGTGGGACATCTTTTTACCCTGCCTTCTGTTTGCTTACATAGAGGTCCCACAAAAGGGGGTTGGCTACAGCCCTTTTGAGCTTTTGTTTGGGCATCCTGTAAGGGGACCCCTGTGTCTTGTGAGGGAAGGATGGGAGTTACCTCTCAAAAAGCCTAAACAAGATATAGTGGACTATGTACTTGGTCTCCGCTTCAGGATGGCTGAATATATGGAGTAGGCTTCTAAAAACCTTGAGGTTAGCCAAGAACTTCAAAAACCTTGGCATGACCAAAAGGCTGTGCTGACTGAGTGCCAGCCAGGACAGAAGGTGTGGGTGTTGGAGCCAGTGGCCCCAGCAGCACTCCAGGACAAATGGTCTGGACCCCACACCATTGTTGAGAAAAAGGGAGAGGTCACCTACTTGGTGGACCTTGGCACCCCTAGGAGCCCCCACAGGGTGCTCCATGTCAACAGACTCAAAGCATATGTTGACAGGGCACACATGGGCTTGCTCATGGCTACAGATGGGGAACAGAAGGAAGAGAGTGACCCTCTCCCAGACCTGTTGACTCAGAACCCTGATGATGGTTCAGTTCATGGTGTGGCCTTAGCTGGCAGCCTCACTGGCCAGCAGCAACAGGACTGCAGACAAGTTCTACAGTCCTTCAGACATATGTTTTCCGTGACACCTAGTCAGACTAACTGGTGCACCCATGAGGTGGACACTACAGTCTGCCTGTGAAGAGTAAGATATACAGCAACCTGACCATGTCAGGGACTGTATAAAGACTGAGTTGCAGAAAATGCTTGAGTTGGGAGTAATTGAGCCATCAGAGAGCCCCTGGGCCAGCCCAGTAGTCCTTGTACCAAAACCTCACACCCAAGATGGTAAGAGAGAGGTGAGGTTCTGTGTGGACTATAGAGGTCTCAATGCTGTCACTAGGACAGATGCTCACCCAATTCCAAGAGCAGATGAGCTCATTGGTAGATTGGCTTCAGCCAAGATACTGAGCACATTTGATTTGACAGCTGGCTATTGGCAAATCAGGTTAGCTGAGGATGCCAAGGCCAAAACTGCTTTCTCAACCCCAGGAGGTCATTATCAATTTGTGGTAATGCCCTTTGGTTTGAAGAATGCACCTGCCACTTTCCAAAGGTCGGTGAACCAAGTCCTTGCTGGGTTGGATGACTTTTGTGCAGCTTATCTGGATGATATTGCTGTCTTCAGCTCCACCTGGGAGGATCACCTGATCCACCAGAAGAAGGTTTTAGAGGCCCTGCAAAAGGCAGGCCAAACTATCAAGGCCACAAAGTGCCAGATAGGGCAGAGTAAGGTTGTGTACCTGGGCCACCTTGTAGGTGGGGGGGTCAGGTTCAACCACCGGAGAGTAAGATCCAGACCATACAGGACTGGGCTTCTCCAACCACCCAGACACAGGTCAGAGCTTTCTTGGGCCTGTCTGGGTACTACAGAAAATTTGTCAAGAATTATGAGTCCATTGTGACACCACTCAATGACTTGACTTCAAAGAAGATGCCAAAAAAGGTTCAGTGGACAGTTAGCTGTCAAAAGGCATTTGATGACCTGAAGAAGGCCATGTGCTCTGCACCTATCTTAAAGAGTCCTGACTACTCCAAAGAGTTTATTGTCCAAACAGATGCTTCTGAGTTGGGGGTGGGAGCTGTGCTTTCACAACTTAATGTAGATGGTCAAGACCAGCCCAATGCTTTTATTAGCAGAAGGCTGACCCCTAGAGAGAAACGTTGGTCAGCTATTGAGAGGGAGGCCTTTGCTGTGATTTGGGCCCTGAAGAAGTTGAGACCATACTTGTTTGGCACTCACTTCAAGATTCAGACCGATCATAATCCCATCTTGTGGCTAAATCAGATGAAGGGTGAAAATCTCAAACTGCTCAGGTGGTCCATTTCCCTACAGTGGATGGACTTTACAGTGGAGCACAGACCAGGGACTGACCATGGCAATGCAGATGGTCTCTTGAGGTATTTCCACTTAGAACATGAAGACTTATCTGGTCAAGGTTAAGTTTAATGTCCCTGCGTTTGGGGGGGGGGGGGGTTATGTAGGAGAGTAGGGTCTGCTATCCTATGGTCACCCCATTTTTTGCTTCACTGGTTTTCGACTTAATGTGGCTGTGGGCCTGCTAATCAGACCCACAGCCCTGCTGTTCTCTCTCTAAATTTCACACCATGTACTTTAGGTACATCACCAATTGGGATTTTGGTCACTCTTATGAGTCCCTGTACATTGTACTATAGGTACCCAGGGTATAGGTGCACCCAAGGCCTACCAGGGGCTGCAGCATATTTTTTGGCACCCCTGGCTGGCCATCCAAACTGACACAACTGGCTGATCACTCAGCTGGGGCAAGGTCGTGTAATCACCCCTTGCTTAGATATAGTATTCCTATGTCTAACCTTATATCTGGACACATATGCACCTATAAGTCATTCCTATGGCAGGCCGTAACAATCCTGAAGGCAGAGTGCTTGGTTTTATGTGAGATGGTGCTCTAGCATGAGCTGAGCCTGTCTGCAGCTTTCGGAACCATGTCCTTATAGCTGTTCTAGGATATTGCCATACTATATACTCTTAAGTGCATTATAATCCTCGCAGTTATTGCTAACTTTGGGTTGGCTTTATCAAAACATGTCGTGTAAGGTGTCATACGCTTTGGAATACTACCCCCTCGCCAGTTCTGGCAACGGGGGTAGTATTCCACCCTTCTAGAGGGAGAAGACATGTTACTTCCATTAATCCCAGTTGTAGTTAACCAGAGCCTCAGCATCACAAAATGGATGCTGCTGCCACAGACACAAGTCTGACCTCCTGCTGCTGGGAGCCCTTCCAGAGAGGGAGGCTTGGACAATAGGTTTCCTGTCACAGGGAGGTGCTAGCACCACCCCAGACAGGAGACAGTGGATTGGGGCAGGGAGGGCTGAATGAAACGAGACACTGCCTGGGGCACACAAGGTGTCCCATGCATAGGCCAGTTCAAACCGGTGCTGGGGCACTCCAGCCCCAGCTCTGGCGCGAAACTGGACAAAGGGAAAGGGGTGTAACCACCCCCTTCCTGGGTCCCACCCATAGGAGGGACCTAGCAGGTAATCCAGCCCCTTGATTTGGAATAAAGGTAGGAGCTAGATAATCCTGACAAACTCTGATACGAAACTCTGGACCCTTCGACATCCTACTCGACGTAGAAGACTGAAGAATCTCCCTTGTGGTCAAGGAGTGACCACCCTGTGCACGCAGGCACCATCAAGCGCTCAACGGTTTGCTTTGTTGTTGCTCCTGCCGGAGCTCGATCGACAGAGCCTGACAAGAACCGGACTTCCAGACATCCAACAGTCCGATTCACAGCCACAGCAAAGCTGAGACCCGTGGAGGCGACGAGAGATGTGGGACCGGCCATCTTGGAAAGCCAGCAAATTGCTTTCCGTGCAACTTCTGAGGCACCCTCGAAGTTGTGCATTGAGGATTGAGAAGCTCCAGCCCCGAGCACCAACTGCACCGAAGATCACCTCTCTACACTCACCGAGTGCTGCGTGGGGCCCTTTTGCATTTTTCTGCTCGACGCGTCTGTCCGGTCACTTGTGCGTTGGCTAGTGGCCTCTGTGACGACGAACCTTCGAATTTTCAACGCTGGTCTGGTTGCTCCAGACTGGCCCTTGCCCCCCTGAAAAGGAGCAGCCCATCAGACCTTGCTGGTCTGATCCAGAAGCCATCTTCGATTCCTGCATGGGTTGCATTTGCCAAGGCCTGTTGACTCCGAATCGAGATCCGACACCGCCGACAGCGAGAGCCTTCCTGGGACAGTCCGTATCCAGCTCCTGGTTGTCGTAGAAACCTCCTGGTCCACGTGGCAGCGGAGACAAGCTTCGCGACATCACCTGATCGCAACCCGACATCGCCTGGTTCCTTCCTGGTCACTGGCTAGTGACCCAGACTCTGTCCCCTCTGCTTTCAGGTACTCTACATCTTTGATCCACCCTTGGATCCAATCGGACTCTTCTCTCCTGGTCGCCTGCAGCATCTTTTCTACAAGGCTCCATAGAACTCCACGACGAAACCCGACACACTTTGACACCTATGCACCCGCTTCCTGTGGGTGAGGTAACGTGAGTACTGCGGTGCTCCTGTAGAGATTTACACTCCTAGTGCCCTAGTTTTAAGTGGTTATGTTCTAGTCCAGTCGGAAGACTTCCAAATCTGCAACTTTCTAACTTTACGCACCCATTGACTTCTATAGGTGCACGCATGTGCATTTAGACACTGCACCCGCATCCTGTGGGTCTCCTACTTCCTAAGAAGGTGGAGAAGTGTGGCTCACCGGTTAGAAGCGGCAGACCCTGAAGCAGAGGTCGGCCCGGGACCAGGGTTCAATTCCCGACGCGGCAGGGTCTTGGGTCAATGTCCGCGGACTCGATAATTCTCGCTTAGGTGCCTACGCTAACCAGGGGTCCCACTCTGCAACTCTGGGCAATAGCTTGCTTAATCTCCACAACGGCCCCAGCAACGCCGGGGATGCCTGGCTTCACCTTGGGGTGCCCTCTCACAGGGAAAGCCAGGATGGGTTCCCCAGCGGTATACAGCGCCAGGACACCACGTAACGAGGTAACAGTGCGCTTTACAAGTATACATACATTACATTACATAAATGCTGTTAGTCCAGTGTGGCCCCAGCGATTCCCAAGGCCCTAGGCCTTACCATTGTTCGGGACGTGGTTTAGCGGGCCACCAGGGCCTATCCATATTTGTGCAACTTTTGTATGTTATATTAAGTTACTTGTTATACGCTTGTGCTCCTGTGCTTATAAAGAGTTAAGGGGATTTATTTAGAAATAAATACATATATATTTTGAATATATAACCTGTGTGGTGTCCTTTCATTTGGTATTAAAAGGTTTGCATATGGTAAAACAGCTGGCTTCACATGCCCTCTTGAGTTTCGCCTAAGACTTCTTTTGTCCATGCTACCACTAGGATAGCTGGTCTATAAGGTTGACTTTACAACCATCACCATAAGGGTTGTTTAGACTGGTGCAAGGTGCTCACTAGAATAGTGAGCATCATATACCAGGCCAACTTCTCACACCATTAACCTTATTCAGCAAGTTACTCACCATTTGTAATTTAAAAAAACCTGCATTGAAAAGCAACACCACCCATTCACTTGTGGACAATTTACTATTGCATCGCAATATCATCAGGTTAATAGCCATGATTTAGCATAGCACTGCAATAGAGGGCCTTCGACAACTGGAGGATATCTAGGAGGCAAGTTGTACAGCGGACACAAAAATATATTCTTGGAGCAGAAACATTTACTGAGACCAACACTGATTACTTATTTCCTTCTTTGTGCCGTGACTTTACCTTCAGGATAAAAGCTCCCAGCTCTGAAAGGTCCTTTGCCTTGAATTTGGAGTAACTCATTCCCAACTTGTCACCATCTGCATTGAGTCTGGAGAGACAGAAATGTGAAATAGTTAGATTGTGCAGACTGACAGCGACATAACTGTAATGTCTTACCCTTCTAAACAGGGTGAATCCACCCAGGGTGCTAGAAGCTTAGGCTTTTACAGGGGGCAACCAAAATCGTGCTGCAAGAACTCTTACATTTCATGCTGTAAAGGCACAGAAATGTCCTGCTACTTGTGATAATAGTACGGTCACCCCCTTGACATTGCTAATAAAGAAATACAGAAAAAAGACTGTGTGCAAAAACATGATCACGAATTTAACATAACATGCTACAACCCACCCAGGGTCAGCATGGAAGTACTGTGGTTATGTTCACAGCACATTCAGCAATTATGAGATTGATGAACTATGGAATTATATTAGCTGATGAATTACTAGGGTATGTTATTGATGACGGTGTGCTAAGGGGGGTCTGTGGCTGCACAGAAGACATATGGTAATACCCTGGCTGCTGATGCAATTTTGAAGCTAGTTCCTGATGAGGCCTGGGACAATTCCTTGGCAGTGCATCATGACATGGAAGCATTATTGGATTTCCAGCCTGCTGATGCCATGGTATGCCACGGGAGTCAGCAGGCATTACCTTTGTATGATGTATGCCATTCAGGATGTGCACTGGAGGAGTAGTGGCATAATTATGGGAGTCTATGTGAAAGTTACACAAGGTCAAAACAGAACTGAGACATTATGTTAGCAAACAATGCAAGAGTTTGGTTACACCACAGAATATCTGTAGCTTTAGTTTAAAAGTTAATTCTGCCCATTCACTGTAATCAACAGAAGAGAGGTGGCACTGTTTTGCCAGATGATGCAACAGCAAGGGACCACATGGAACAACTACAGGGGTATTTTGACAGCTGGCGCTTTTCGCAGAGCAATACGTTTAATAATTATAGAGCTCCCTTGGTAAAGAACAACTACAGTATTCCCTTGCCAGGCAGTGGCATGAGTAAAGCATGATGCAGAGGTATCGAATTCCCTTCGGAGGTAGACCTGTTGTTAAGGGAAGAGAGATAGAATTACCTTGGCAGGCGGTGCCGTGGACACGGGATAATGTGGAACAGCTGTGGCACAGAGTAGAGAAAGTTGAGCACCTGTGGAATGAAGAAGAGCAGCATGGTTTTGCTAAAATGGCCCACGATGCCGACCACTGCGAAAGTCATGCCAGCAAAATAGCAGAAGGTGTCCCCAACGAAAACCTTGGATGGGTACCTACAGAAAAATGAGACAAGCAGAAGTAGTCAAACAATGTGGATTTTTAGGGAATGGATGATAATATGATAAACAACTCTTTCTACTAGGTGAAACAGCTTGTCTGCCAGTAAGCCGTTTCCACCCTTTTGTTTGCTAAACGAGGGCACAGTAGTTCAACTGTTTTTGTATAGCTAGTGAGGAAACATTTGTTATGAAAGAGGCCTATGATTTATTCACGCAAAAAGAACAATTGATGGACAGAATGCAGAACAATGTCATACATTCACCCCATTACAGAGATCTGGGCCTAAATCCATAGTTTTTTTTGCTCACCATGCCATTCCAGTTTAGACCCAGCCATATGCAAATCAGTCTTGATCCTGTACCCAATGGGAACAGTCCAGCCCGAACTGCCAGGCCAGGTCCTCCCTGGACTGGAAACAAGCATCCTAGGACCGGTTTCGGGCTTTCAGCCCTCATCAGCCAGGATAGCTTGACTCCAGTGGCATGGAGAGCACGGGACCCACGTCCGTGCATACCCGTCCCACTTGGGGTGAAAAATGCAAAAAGAACAATTGATGGACAGAAAGCAGAACAATGTCATACATTCACCCCAGCACAGAGATCTGGGCCTAAATCCATCTTTTTTTGCTTTTGCTCACCATGCCATTCCAGTTTGGACCCAGCCATATGCAAATCAGTCTTGACCCTGCGCCCAAAGGGAACAGTCCAGCCCGAACTGCCAGGTCAGGTCCTCCAGGTACTGATTTGCAAGTGGTCCTACCAGATGGAAAAACAGATGCAGCAGAATGCCAGGCAGTTTGGGGAAAATATGTACCCTGTACTTGGATTTGCCTGCATTGTCATCTCTTTACAGATGTCTCTGCTTAGCAACCGTTTTCAGGTTTAGCCTAAGACAGCTCATGCACTGTCTCTTGCAAGCCATATTGTTTTCTAACAGCTGGTTTAGAGGCTGCCTATTGTTTAACGTTGGCTGGCTTTATTGTCACTCATTTGCTTGATTCTCATTGGCCAGCTGTTGTTGGCATCCTCCCTCTTTGTTTGTTGTCCCTCTCCCGGAGCATGGGCGCATCACTTGTATCCTTCCACTGCTCATTTGTTTAAGCACTACCTTTTTCTTTGTGTTTAAACACTCTGCAAAAGTGAGTGTTTTTCAGCTCTCTCGCTCATGTACTTCTTCCCATCTGTGTTCCGCCCACTCTTCCCTTGTGTGTGGCTTGCCTCCACTCAGTCTCCCACCTTCCGCTGTCTGTGTTGGTTGCCCCAACCACTCTCCCGCCATCCGTTGTCAGTGATGCCCCTCTCTCCGTCTGTTGTCCATGTTGTCAGTCCATTAAAATTAGGTCCCCTAACTTCACCAGCCAGAAAGGTAAAGAATTTAGGTGTCCTAATGACTAATAAGCTTGTTTTGAGGGATCAAGTGAATGCCACCATTTGTCTCCTTCTACACACTCAAGATAATGAAGAAGATTCTTCCTTATATGCCCCCCCCCCCCCAACCCTACAAAAACAGCGGACACAGCCTTAGTGCTGCAATGGGATTTATCTCAACATGCTATTGATGTATGTGAATAAGCTACAGTCCCTCCAAAATGCGCCTGTAAGGCTGTTGGCAGGAATCCCCAAGTTTCAGGCAGCGAAACCTGCCTTAGGGAAGCTCCATTGGCTCCCAATTAAACAAAGAGTTAGTTTCAAAGCCCTGTGCATCACTTATAGGGCATTGCATGATTCTGGCCCGAAATTTATTAAAGACAGGTTCAAATGGTATCATCCAGACAGGTTTTACCGCTGAAGTGCAGGCAAGTACATTGTTGTCGCTAAATTCAAGAGTTCCTCCTGAGGCGGATGGAGTTTTTGGAAGGGGTCTCGAAATTGTGGAACACCCTTCCCCTGCACATTAAGTCAATGCCTGATCTTCTGTCTTTTAGAAAGGCTCTGAAAACGTGTTTTTTTTAGTCAGCTGGGCTTGCACTCGCTATATCACAGCAGTGCCTAGATGCCTCTGGGTAATTGTTTGCGCTTTATACAAGTATTTAACATAAGATAACAAAAAATGCTCTATGCTGCTCACACTGCTGGCTGCATCATAGCACTTCCCCCCCCCCACCTTCTCCATTGTCCATGTTGAATCCGATCCTGAAAAACAATAAGCCATATAATATGGCCAGTGCTGGCTGTGAATTGGCAACCCATAACACCCTTTGTTGTCCTCGTTACCTCCTGCCCTCCCTCCTATTAGCATAAAAAACTCAACAACGCAGCCTTTGCTGGCTGCGCCATAGTGCTCTTTCTTTTTACAAATTCAGCCATGCTGCACAGCGACAGTGTTGCTGTACAACATGGCTAGAAAACAAGCACTGGCAAAGCCTATAGGTTTGTCAATGCTTGTTTCAGGGTTTGTGAACAGAGCCGAGCAGGGCCATGTCACCTGCACTGCTGCCATCAATAAATCATTGGGCACCTCGGGTACCATGTTTACCATCATCTCCCGCTCAGGGATAGTTCATAGTGTTACTTGCACTGGGTGTGCCATACTCCTCTTTTTCGGGTCTCGCCCAGTCAGAGGTCTGTTGTCCTTTTCTCACAGAGACCTGCAAATGTGGACAATTTGTCCTTTGGACAATACTCTTAGGAATAATGGAGATGTTAAGGAAACAACAGACCTGCCAGAGAAGCTCTTGCTGAGTACAAGGAGGGTATTTACAAAGGGCCCCTTCGAAACACAGCACACATGCACCTTTGTTATATATTAATTAATGTTTAATATGCACTGATGTAATGTAAATCACATTTATGAGAACTATCAAAATAACAAATACCTTAGAAATAAGAAATATTATGAGAATTAAAAGAATGTACACACCAAACATTATCACAGTGTCTTGGTCTAATTCCCCTATTTTTCCTTGGCCTGATTGCCCTATTTTTCCTTTGGCATCTTATTGTTCTGCTGCTGCTTACTGGCATAGCCATGTGCTACCCTCCTGCATACCTGCAGCAGACCGGAAGGACTTCAGAGTGGGGTCACTCTGGGCATCATCCCTTTCTGCATCTTATCTCCTCTCATCTCTCTCACTCCTCATTAATGAAGGAGAAGGTCCATGCACCCTAAGCCACTGTATCCCTTCGAAGGTAGAGGGGGCGCCTTCCTGAACCTGAATATCAACATTTGTCAGACCCAATGGTTTCATTGATCGAAACTGAAATGTTGGTACTTGTTGATAGCAAGGCTGGTAATATGGAACCTGGAGACCTTGTAAGGAAACATTGCAAGGAATGCTTCACCTTCATGCTGCAGTGAATGATCAGTGTTGAATCAAAAGGCAAGTTACAATGTGGACACAAAACTCTGCAATATTCTGGACAAGCACATCAAACTAGTGCTAAGTGAACACAAATATGTTAATGAAGAAAAGTTCTTATGAACACAAATTGTGTTCTTATATATTAAAACCACGGAGGGCATTGGCATTACACATAGTGCTGACCTGTATGCGGCATGAAAACACACATTTCAGGGTTTCCATATCTCAAACTGAAGGAATGTATAATATGGGGCTAGATCAAAGACCTGTGAGAAACATACTGTGGAAACCCTGCATACTCCAGCGATTAAAGTCTTCGCTTTTGGAGCCACAATCAAGTGGCGCGCCGTGGCTCCCACCAATTGGCACCAGAGTGTGGACTGGGAAAGCAAGGGTAGCTTTAGATGAGTATTTCAAAGCTATTTGCTAGAGGGTAAATAATCACTGTTTGTCAATTTAAATGCATGCCTTTGGAATTCAACATTCTTATTGGTTTGTCTGGTATTTAGCCAGTGTAGGAATCCAAGATAATACTAACTGACCTCACAATTCAGGAAGCAATCAGTATGCAGCCTGGATAAAGATTGATGATCACAAATCAGGAACCAATGGTAATGCGGCCTGAACAATACTTGTTTGACATCACATTTCATGAGCCAGTTGGCATGTCTCCTCAAACCTGTTTGCTGACATCAGTATACATTAACCTGACATCCCTGTCTTAGGACAAATGCATAATAAATTACCAAACAGGCAGTTGTAATAGAGGGCACTACCACAGACTCTTGAAATGAGTCTCCCCCTCAGGTAGCACACTTGATCTGTGGGAGTAGGACTATGCATCAGAAACAACGTTATCAAGGTATGTAACAGGTTGTTCTAAGCATCTGCAGTTATCTGACAGAAGGTTTGAAGCACACCCAGAAGTGGATTTCAAGTGCACTTTGGATATTCCTTTGCCGCTTTATGCGAACCAGTCTCTTATTTACTGAAAGATTAAAATAGTGCTGAGCCCTCACATCACAGCCGACGTTGGCATTATTACACATGCGTAAAGGTTGTGTTGCAATGAATGTGCACACCTCATGTTTTAAACTTGCAATAAAACTTCCTCTGCCTTCCCTTGGTCAGGTCCCCACTAGCTATTGGAAACCTTGGCAAACAGAGTACAGAATTCCCTCCGCTCCCAACGAGTCGACATTACTACAGCCTGGCACGGTTATCGAAGTAATCCGGCAACCTCACCAGTTGTGGTAGAGCAGGCCCAGGGTTGTGAAGAAGAATGGCATCATGAAGTACAGGGAGAACAGGTGGTCGTCGCGGTAATCCCCTGCAGGAAGGGAAGAGCACAGCAAGAGTACCATCAAGATGCGAACCAGTACCATAGGACATGTATATTACTCTTGACTGACTGCAGCGCCAACTCACTGTGCCTTGAAATCTGTACCTGCCCCAAAGCAAAATAATTTGTGGGAACTTCCATCCCCGCCCCCAACCTAATGTGTGCATCAGGACCCAACTGGGACGGGTAATGGTGTAGCCACTCATGCCATGTTTTTACAGCTGACTTCCTTGTTATCACACACGGTACAGCGAACACACTGCTACATTTGGGGATCTTATTCTGAATCATTCCACTGCTCCATACCCAAGGAACATCTCACCAATGATGACAAATGGGAGAGCCTGAGAAGTGAGAAACACTCTTGCTGCCTCATCTCTTTGGTCTCAGAGTGATGCAATACCCTGGTACCCCAACAGTTAACACCATCTTAACAGACATCCCCCAACGGACACAACATACAACTGATGCATGCAATCACCACACTTCAGGGAGCTGGGGGCATGACAGAATTCTCCACACCGTCCCACAACGGCAGGAACCAAATGCGTAGATGAGGCACGAGATTCGAACACTTTACACCGAGGCACATTTGCATCTCCTCCAGGGGATCCTTATTAATAGTCGTAAGCAATAAGTAGTCCTATTCAAAGCACGGTCTAAGACCACATTTTACAAAATTGTGTTTTTCCAAAACTTTGAGATAAGCCATTTCTTAAAAGTAAAAACATAATTTAGGAGGCCTATCTAGTCTCTTTTCTCCAAATTCCATTTTTGTGAAAAATTCAGCCAATTCCGAAACTAAAGAAGCACTTGAATCAAACTAGTTAACTGTAAAACTTTTTCACAAATCCTTTTAAAAGAAAAAAGACGATACATGGGTCATTTTAGCTAGACAGACAAGTCAGTAAAATTTAAAAGGTGCAAAAAAACTAACACCGCACCTTTAAGAGAACACTTTTCTCCAGTATCCCACTCCCCATCAATGGTAGATACACCAGGTTTTTTTCCGGCTCATTATGTAAGGATCCCAGAGCACATAACTTAGCCTTATAGGCAATTTTATGTTACCAACACCTTTCCAAACCTTAAGACCTTGTCAACATTCAACATGGTTGGCGTTTTTCTGTGTTGTAAAAACATTTCCTATCAGCAAAATATTTTTTCTACTTTTAAGGCGTGTCCTTTTGAGAAAAGAATATTTCATTGGATAGGCAAGATTATTGTGCGATTGCAGATCATTGAGTGTTTGAAGCGTTATACCAAACGTGACAACTGTAAGCACTTTCTGACTCTCTCAATAAAAGATTTGAAAGAAATTGACAGTCTAGCTCCATGGTCGAAGAGGAGAGAACTGCGTAAGAAGAGCCTCTGAAAGATCACAAAAGCCTGGATCCTTCCTCTACTTCTGCCGGCACAGGGATTATTGAGGACTCCTGCAGAGGAAGGCCCAAGAACAAATAGTCTCTGGATGAACGGCGCCATTCCTGTTTAACATCGAGGTTGATGACGGGTACAGTGGCAACATGCTCAATGTTCAGATGTGGCTCACCATCGTGAAGGCTCATTCAAAATAGAACAGAGACCCAGATATACTTTATGGCAGGAACCAGGGAAAGAGACCATATAAGCTACAAAGAAACTACCCTGCACAGAAGTGCTAAAAAAGTGGAATATTTCACCTTAATCTGGGATAGTCATTCCCCATACTTGACCAAGCTATCCATACGAACACAATGCACTAATATAGACTCATGTGCATTTGATACAAAAATATTCCAAAATACATTACAATTTTTTTTATAGCTATAGTATCAACTTAGGACAAAAAAAAAACCAACACAATATTAAATTAAAAACGTACAACTGTATTCAACGCCCCCCTATGTTTTGTGATACTACATCAGGCTTTAGACTGGACTTATGCGAGCATCCAAGATGCATCCTGGATATGACCTGCAGCCACATCACAAAGAGACACATATCACTCACTCTCTGTGCAGTCAAATGGGATAAAATTAGACCTCCCCATTTGTCCTTACTAACTGACCCATCGAAACCGTGCAGGAGGCGAGGGGCCACAGAAGGGACTGCTCTACTACAGGCTTCACCTTATATTCTTTGCAGGGAAAAATCAGCGAGTAGAATATTTAATTCATGAAGGATTTTGAGGAGAAATAAGGGGAGTGGGGATGTGAGGTTTCTTAGATACCTGCTGAACCTTGAGGTGTGCTAGAAAGGAAGAGCTCAACGAGGAAGAGGGACAGTAGGAAAGAGTAAAAGTGGAGAAGCAGAATTCAAAGAGGGAATAAAGGAAATAAAGAGAGAATGAATGAATGAATGAGAGGGAGAGACAACTTTTTCCTCAGTTGTCACTTAGACAGTTCCTGAGGACACCCAAAAGAGTTTAAACTAACTCCAATCAGAGTACCACTCTGGAACAGTGTAATGAAATACAAATATTCCATGCTCCAGCTACTTACCTGTATTCCACAACTAACTCTCAAATGGCCAAGATGGAAAGCTCCTGTTCCAATAAAACAAGCTCCTGCTCCAAAACAAAGAACCCTCATTTGAAAGACCAAAGCCAAATTACACTATACAACCTATCAACAAGCACAGATTGTGTGTTTGCTGCCTCCTAATGGGGGAATCAGTAAGCAAAGTGTAGCCTCATGATTATATATGTGTAGCTGTGTCACACTGTAAACAACCTAACTGCAGACAGGATACTTCACATGTTTCCTTTCAATAAAGTTAGGTAAATACTTTCTTACCATTCAGCTCAACAATATTAAATATGATGATTGAACCAGCAATGATCAGCGACTGTCCGGCCTCGATTCCATTGATCCCAGCAAGTATGTTGATTGCATTGGTGCAGAATACCGCCAGCATACCCATGTAAACATAGTACAGAATACCTGGAGAGAAGACATGGTGTTGATCCGTCTGCAACAAATATGTGTGACAGATACAGGATTCTACCTTGGCACTTTTGTTTTCAATCGACAGTCAGAAACCCATTCATGCATCTGGGAGGTTCGGCGGCAAAACACTTACCCAAGTCCAGATGCATGCCCAGCAGCAACCGGAATGGTTTGGGTACCACAATAGTGGTGTTGCCAAAGTTTGTGAAGTAGACCATTAACAAGGGCAGTGATGCCATAGTGGGGAGGAGCAGCTTGTGACGCCATCGGAGATTCAAGACATCATCAGCGAAGCCCAGGAAGATCATACAGCAGATGGCAAGGAGTGAGCCGATAAGAGCCACAAACTACATAGAGAAGTAAAAAAAAAAAAAAAAAAGAAGAAGATCAAAGAAGAGATCTACGAACCACAAGGAGAAGAAGACTTAATAGAACAGTGTCAAACTGCAGAAATTAAATACATAAAAAAAGAACAATGATGCAACAATTGTCCCAAGTTGCAAATAACCAATGAAAGCCACAATCAGCAACGAAAAAAAACTAAATGGGCCTGTTTCTAGTCCAGCCTATCCACAAACCACTAGCACGTGGAATATCTCTGCCCAAGTTCCATCAGTGGCAGGTTTTCAGGCCTGTACTCACCTCATGATGTGGGAAAACTGTGCACTGCTCTTCCACAAAGCAGCTCAGGAAGGGGACGGGGATGAAGCAGAAGAGAATGATGAGAAACACAGCCCCGCTGATGACTCCCTGCGACTCCGGGCTGTGAGGATTCAAACATAATTCAGTATCATTGACAACGATCTGTATTAATGCTTGGTCCTGTACAACTCTTAGTGTGATAAGACACTCTCACATGGACATATACATTCAAAGTAACTATATTTAAAAGATTTTACAGCAGACATAGTGCTAGACCTCAACACAGTGACTCTGCAGTAAAGTAATAATCTGTGTTTTATTAACAGGACAACAAAAATAATATCAATAAGATCAAGAGAATGCAGTCATTCTTCGGAGATTATCCACATTTGATAAAAGGATGGCTGATCTTTCACCACTTTAAACATGTGTAAATGCCATTAGAAACAATGTTTCTGAATTATGTGTATCCATCCATTCCCTTATGCCTGCCTGGCACAGCTAGCCACGTTGTCCTCACTTTTTAACAGAAACTTGGGTAAATTAAAAATAAAAATGTTTTTTATTAGCTGCAAGTGTGGATTTCAATTGTTTAATTAACTATATGTACCCCAGATATTGTGTTAAAATATAGTAAGGTGAAAACTAAAGTGTGACATATATTGCAGAAATATAGTATGATCATTGTTCACTTTAAAGGAGGAAAAACATGGGGAAAAAATATTAGATCATAATAAATTACTGGTCGAAATACCAAAACAAAGTATTTTGTTAAAAATAATGTCCCCATCACATCTTCTCCGCATTCTGTCTTAAAAAGAAAGCAGACAGCAGTTTGCAAGGATTATGCTTTTCTGTTGCTTCATGTTGAATCATCCACTGCAAACATTCTTTTCCCATTTTCAAACACATATTTTAACAGCACCCACAACATTTCAACCGCCTGGTTTTCTTGCACTTCATTACTTGCGACTTCGTTTTGTTACACAATGTTACTTTGGCTGATTTAACTGTAGCCGTATTTTGTTCCACACCACATTCTATACCATGGTGCTCATCTAACATCAGGGGTAAAGAGGGTGGGAGTACAATCCCTCACATCCCAGCACTTAGTTCACCCCAATGTATCATGGTAAATGCAGTGCATGATAACACTTACTTCAGTGACAGTCTTTAGTTGTACACCCTTGTTGGTGCAGCCAGTGCTGTGTATCTCTAAACACTTGTTTCAGGATAGTTGTCCATCTTCAGTAGAGAGCCACACATTCTTTTGTTTGAAAAGGGTCCCTTCAGCTAATGAGCTCTGGTTGATGCACCTGAGCCTAGTGAGTTGAACAGAGACCTGAGAAGACTTTGGGCAGAATTTCCAGCACCCCAATGTGTTGCTCTCTACTGAAGAAGGACAACTGTTCTGAAACATGTGTCTAGAGATACACAGCACTGGCTGCAACAACAAGGGAGAAAAACTAAAGATTGTAACTGAAGTCAGTGTTATCCTGCATTACATTTATCATGATGCATTGGGGTGAACGGAGTGCTGGGATGTGAGGCAATGTGCTCCCATCCCCTTTGTTTAAAAAGGATCCCTAGAGCTAATAAGCTGACGAGCTCTGGCTGATGCACCTGTGCCCAGTGAGTAGTACAAAAACCTTCGAAGACTTTGAGCAGCATTTCCAGCACCCCCAAAAGAATGTGTGGCTCTCTATTGAAGAAAGACAACTATCCTGCAACATGTGTCTAGAGATGCACAGCACTGGCTGCACCAACAAAAGTGAAAAACTAAACACTGTCAGTGAATTAAGTGTTATTATACACTGCATTTACCATGATGCATTGGGGTGAACAGAGTGCTGGGATGTGAGGCAGTGTGCTCCCACCCTCTTTTTTTCCTAAGATCAGGGGGTTTCAATCCTTTTTTATGGAGAGAGTTACTTCTGATCAGTGAAAATCATTGTCAGCTACTGAAGGATAAGCAAATCGCTTATTGTTACCAGACACCCACACGCCCAGCCTCATTGACTTTAAGCCTCATGTCCACAGAGCCAGATACTATGGTTTGAACAAAATACTTTGTCTAGAGACACTATGACAGGGCTGTCATGTGTGTCAGTGAGAGCACGGTCTTTGAGGATGTATGAACATGTGTACATATGAATGGGATATACATACATGGGTGACTGAGAGCCTGTGTAATTAAGGTAACTTCAATTTATGTTTCTTCCATTTAAAACATTCAGAAATGCTGACTATTGAGGTAACCAGGACTTATTTCTTCAACTCTGTCCCCCAGCCTGGGTCATAATCGGACTGAGCTCTACTCAATAGTGGGCCCTGCTATCTGCAGCCCGATGATAATAATGTAAAATAAATACAGCCTTCCCTTAACTTTAAAAGAAAAATGTGACCCTATGCTTATTTAAAAATTAACTCAGGGCTGCGAGCTACTCTGAAGGAGTATGCGAGCTACTGGTAGCTAGCAATCGACTGGTTAGAGACAGTTGTCTTAGATACTAGAAATCGAGAAACTAGTGACCTAATGAGGTTACTGGTTCTTCACCTGAGTCCAGTGTAGCCTGACCTTCAAACTAGGAAAAACAACAAGGAATGAATGAGTTAAACTCATCCACTGCTGATTGCTCTGGGTCGCATTCCATATCACCAGTTTCGTCCACAATGCCTTTCTACACAGAGATCTTCTTTATGCAAATTAATCTTGGTCCTGCTCCAATAGAAACAGCGCAGCCAGAACTGCCAGGCTAGTTCCCCTCCAGATGGGAACAAAAACAACTGCAGACCGGTTTAGACCCACTTAGGTCTCAGCTTCAGTCATATGGCACAGTGAACATGGGACCCACGTCTGGACATACCTGTTGACCTTAGGCCGCCTTCTGCAAAAATAACAAGGTGATTAAATTATGACCCTATCATAAGTAGAGAAGTTCATTCAGTGACTAAGTACAAGTCTTATGAGGATTTTCGTTGCCTATGATCTCACCTACAAAAGCTAGAATTTCAGGAGAACTCTGGGGTATGTGGTATTATGGTTCTGAGTCAGGATAGCAAAGAGAAGGGTAAATGTGTCAACTACACTTCTACTGGCAAGAAAATAGCAACTGTGCGGAGATCACATTAGCACGAGTTACCCTGATGCTACTTTTTAGTTTGTTTTTTCCTTCTCATGACATCATAACTAGGCACAATCACAGCCAATGTGGATGTGGTTTTGATATGTAGCCAGTACAATCACCACACTAAGTTTAAGGTTTTTTTCCCCACTCACAGTAGGGTAGGGAGACACAGGGTCGTCCTGTTTCCTGGACCCTCTGTTGTTGAAGTCCTCGCCTTTTACTTACCAAACCAGGAGTCGCTGTAACCACTGAAAAAGTTAGAGGAATCCAGCTCTTCTAACTGCCACAGCGGGCGGTGCTATGGGGATGTCCAGGGACAGGATCGCAGCTTCTGCAGACTGCACATGCTGTAGATCTCAGCTCTATCAAGTGTCAGAAACTGGGGAGGCTCAGAGTCAGGACTTTGCCTCCAACTGGTGTTGCTCTGTTCCCTTGGAAGGCACATAGTGAGGGCCCTGGCCCTCTTTGTTGTTGTGCCCCTTAGAAGGATATTAGGAGCAACAATTTAGCAAACGCTATGGCAATAGGCAGGCTATAAGACAGTGCACCTACTCTAGTGTCACAGCGAGTGACAAGGACTGGGTAGGTTCTGAGAGAAGACCACAGCTCCAACTCGTGGTGTGGTCATTTCTGAGGCTCAGAGACAGGTTCCCTACTTTAGCTTCAGTGGCGTAACAATAACCCCCTGCAGCCCCTGTGGTGGGGGGGTTGGGAGGGGCCCTTCCGATTTTGTGCCCAGGCAGCAGCCCCTAGCATGAGAACTCCTGACTGAGTCCGGAGGGTGGGGGGCTTCAGGTACTTTGCAGGGGGGCCACTCAAGTTTCATTACGCCACTGTTTAGCTTGTGACAGAATAGTGGAGGAGGCTCAGAAGAATACTAGGTCTGGTAAGTGTTTGTGAGGGCTCTGACAAAGGACTACAATGATAATTAGTGTAATGGCCACTAAGAGACTCGGACAGCATCGCAACTTCAGCTACTTTTAGGGACTGGAGGTGACTCAACTGGTTTCATGGTCTTTAAAAGATCAGACCAAGTGACTCAGCTCTAACTAGCGATGAGGCATGTGGAGGATCACAGAATGACTGTGACTCTTACTAATGTCAGTAGTTAGAGGAGGCTCAGAGCGAGGATCCTAGCTCTTACTAGATTTATGGGCTGAATAGGCTCACATAGAACCTCCCACTTCAGGCTACTGGGTGAGGTTTAGAGAGATTCCAGACCTATCTCCAGTACTGGCACGAGATGCATTCCCCCTACGGCTTCGACAACCTCCCTGTGCTGACTTGCGCTGAACCCTCAGCCCTCTGTTCTCAAATCTGCTGCATAAATTATTTTGTATGCTCACATAAATCACACCACCACTCCCCATACTTGCATGTGACACACCCCCAGACACCTGAACTCACACATGCTGCAAGTGCAGACACTTGTGCTCAAAGGTGCTTCAAGCAGGCATCTCATCTCACTTGCACTGCCAAACCACTCCCTGTACTCACACTTGCTACTCCACTAGATACCTATATCCCAAAGCACTTTCCACTAGACTTTTGAGCTCGAGTCTTGCCCGCCACTACCTATTTTACTCACTTGTGCTGCCCAGTCACCATCTATATGCGCATTCACAAACTGTCCGAAAGTATCTACTAGGATTAGCTTAACCAATCCAACGGTCGAAGTGCATTAAAAAAAGTAAGGGAACTGTGATGCTGTGCTTAATCTGGCCGAGGCAAGTAAGCGTGGGAGCGGGGTCTAAGGTTTGGTTAAAAAAAACAAAAAACCTTCTGCAACTTTTATCCGTCTTTCACCTTCATGTATGTACATATAAACTAACACACTGCTTAAATGCAAAATAAATGCAAGTTAAGTTAATCAGTGGGAAATGCACTACCGTAGTTTATGAAACCTCTATTAGAGGTCTGTGTCTGTAATGTGAGAGACACAGAATTGATTCCTGGTTGGAGCAGTGGAGAATAGTTAGGGGCCTAACACAGGCTTATGCAGCCCCTTTAGAGCAGGGGCCTGTGTTACAGGCTTTTGAAAAGCACACACTTCACAGCTCTGCTGGTAACTCCTTTCTAATACCACTCAAAAACAATAAATCTGTGTCATCAGGAAGTGTAAAGTGATTCCATAAATTAAAATCAATACCACATCCGAGCTCCCTTTACATTTGCAGATTGACCCTTGTGCACAATTAGATCTCTTTCAGGTAAGCAGGCACCATGGTAAGAAGGGTTGTTTAACTGTCTGCCCGCCTTCGGTTTCACAGCACAGAAGACTCCCTGCTTTATACTGCAGCTGAAGCATTTCAGCTCTTGGAGTTAGCTCTCCCGGAACAGTTATGTTTTCACAGAAAGCAGGGGAACTGTTTTCATTAAATTAAAAAAGTATGGGCGCGTGTTGCCCGTCCGATCCCGCCCACTTCAACCACTGCACCAATCTCCGTACTCATATGTAGTGCACCATCCTCTCTCTATATGTGCATTTGACCACCACTACCCTTTTTACTCACTTGTGCTGCATCGCCCTTTGACACTCACGTGGGCTGCACCATCCCCAGCTGTACTCACATGGGTTGCTTGCTGCTCTTGTTAAGGTCCACGCCGAAGAGTTTGGCTGCTATGAAGTGGTCTTTAAATGCTGGAATAAGAGTTACGGTACCCAGGAAGCCAAGGAGGGATCCACCGAAGTTGATCAGCAGAGGGAAGAGTGGCAGCCCACCCATGGCTGGGCAAAGGCTGCCCCGCAGCCGTACTCGTGTGTGCCCTGTCCACTGAAAAGAACAGATTCCAAACTTGCTGTTGCCTAAGTGCGAAAAAGGTAGAACAAGGAAGTAAGCTCTGCACTGCAACCAGAAACACGACTGGAAGGGTGAGCTGTCACAGATAGAAACAGAAGACAGACTAAGTAGGAAATGTGTACACATGATAGCAGACATCTTAAAGAAGCGGTGACTTTCCCATTCTACTTCCCAAAAGCGTTCTGAAGCCACCGCATAGTTGTTGGAAGCGCTGTATAACTTCCAAATACACATTTACATGTCTAATATGTGAATAAACTATTAGTGCATTGTATTTAATCGGCATACAATTTATATGTGTTCTCTGATTAGTGTCTCTGGAGACCAGGATAGACCATGGCTGAGAAAGGTCTATTATTTGTAATTAATTTAACTGCACAGCGTGTTTGACAGCAAAATGAAATATTAAAATTACATTTCCACAACATTTGGGTGGAAATTGCTACCGCAGGCACGGGAACGTATACTATGTTCTGTCACAGGATAACTAGGTTTCGGTCTCATCGCTTTACCAAAATGGCACCAGCTGGGTGCTGTAGATGTCATATTTTTGCCTCTACCAAGATGGCCCCTACCCCATACGGCGTGGCTACATCAGTTTTTTGGAACACGACCATTTTAGTTTGGGTTTAATTCGCTTATTTTACGAGTTGCCGCTTTAAGACCCTGGAGGTGGGCGGGTCTTGTGCGCAGGGTGACAGCTCGGCTCCACGCATGCGCTGTAATCTCACTCTTAGTTTGACAGCTCTGGCGGTGGAATCCGGCAAAAGGAGAGAAACCCCCCTGGACACGAAGTGGGAGCTGTTCGGACCCGAAATCACGGACACGGAGCCAGGGAGTCTGGGCCGGTACCGGGAAAGAAGAGGCAAGAAGCCTGTACCGGCCCCGGCCCGTAGAGCCCAGCGACGGACCCTTGAAAAGCCCTCAGTCACTCCACACCTCACGGACAGACACCCCCACTCCACCAGCAGGCATCTCTGAGGAAACTACCCCTTCCAACCCGAGCAAGAGCCACCATTTTAGTAGCGGGACGCCAAAACATCAAGGACCCTCTTGGTTTTAGGGCCCACAAGTCAGTACGCCCACGTAACGAAACCCTCGCACTGGCAGACTGCCCCCATGGCTTAAGCCTTCCACGCACCAAGAGCACCGTCCTAGATATAGAACTATTGACGAGTACTCCCTTAAACTAGTTTGCCTCCCACACGTCAGCGCCCTTCCCAGGTGACAGGTATCACCCCACCAGGAACCCTTGCTGGGTAATGAGACCCCACAAATCAAGAGCCTCTTCCAGGTAACCTAAGCCCCAGATCAAGACCCACTGCTCGTTTGGAAGATCCCTACACCAAAACCCTTCACTCGGGTAACAGGTAGCACACCGTAAAGCCCCAGCCAGACACCGAAACCTCATTTATCAATATCTGTTTTTAGGTAAATGACTTCCACACGTCAAGAGCTCCCCCATCCTAGTTAGCAGGTCATCCCAGGCAGTTATCCATCCCAGGAATCTCGACCCCACACCAAGACCCCATCCCAGGCATCTCGACCCCACATCAAGACCCCATTCCCAAGGACGGTGCAGACCCCCATCGATACCCCGGCCTATATATGCTCTATGTATTCTAGATCGAGACTTGCCCCTTCGCAAAACACCCCGTCCAAGCAACAGGACCTGTCTTTTCACGATATCTTCCAGAAAGTAGTACCCTCTTCTCAAACATCATCATTCATCTTATCCTACTTCCCACGCAGCAGCCCCATGTTTTCCTCTCTGTCAACATTGTAAATACCCCATTACCTTACAAGTAGCAGTTCCATATTTTCAATGAAGTGGTCAAGACTAAGGAATATTTGCCACCAATATGACCCTCTGGAAACGAGCTGATTGCACAGATACCTCTCTATAAGCAGTCTCCAGAAAGCACCTTCTAGTACTCCACCACGTAGACACCTCAATATAGCACTCAAGGACTCAGGTACCGTCATTAGCTTTGAGATAGCCCCCCTGCTCGTATTAGTATCATCCATAGATTTTCATTCCTACCATCCAAGGAAGAAAAGTTAACCCCGAGAGCCATACAAATACCCAGCCTCATAGGAACCTGCGCCCCTGAATAAACTAAAAAAGAACTCCTCGGAATTAAGCCAGTTAAAAATAATCTAGAACGTATAGCCCTATGTTTAATAGACCCACTCCACTTTGATACCAGGTACTACTCTCCGACTGAATCACATTCAATTTCTGGTACATACCTCAACTGTTTTTCATTGCCTCTTTGAACGTAGAATCACGTTTCCTCCTACATAGCGATGTTCGTTGTCCAAAGAGTTACCACATCCTCTGCTAGTACCATGATCCCCAAGCTCTACTATGTAATGGACCCCACTTCTTGAGCCAGTGAACAAGGACCTCCAGTCCCATAATCCAGCCTGTCTCATCCTTCCCCTGATATGAGAACCCATCATTCTGTCTATTTTATTTGTTACTGTTCTTTTTTTAGTTGTTTGTTGTGCCCAGTCTTCGTTCTGCCTCCTGATATAATGATTAAAATCCATCTTTTTTCACAAAATTGGTGCACCTAATATGCAGAAATACCCCTCACTCCACCTCATGGGCTCCTGAACCGTCACCCCAACTCTCATCATCTGCCCTCAACATGCAGGCTCTGTGGGAGCTGCTGCAGGTGCCCGCAGGACTGGACCTAGATTTAGGGTGGTTAAGCCTGCTGCTGCTGTTCGCAGCCTCATTGCTCACTCTGCTTGTCTGGCTTGCACAGTATTCCCATGGTCTTTGGAGCCGGCGCAACCAAAATCTACCAGAACTATCAGGCATCTGGAAGTCGCTGCTGCAGTTAAGAGTGTTGGCTCGCGAAGGCTCCGGTGTCCCAGAAGCTGGTGTCCGGGGTCTTCTCTCGTCTTTATTCGCTTTTAAATCCTTCCGGGAAAACTGGCAGCATGCCTGGGTGAAGGCCCTAAATGAACAGGCTGGCAAGGATCGGGTGAGTCTGGTCATGCTAACATTTATTACTTACATGTGTGGTACAATTGCCTTTAAACCCTGCACGGGATGCAATGCAGTATAGGCTGGAAATATAAACTGTAGCCAGCTTTCAAAGGGGACTCATTCATCACTATTTTGGTTTTCTAGTTTCTTTTTCTCCATCGTTCTTTAGGTCTTCCTTGTGGCTGGGAACAAAGTGAAGTGAAAGTTGGCCCAGTGTATATGTACACAAGCCTGAATCTCAACTTTTTGACACCATATTTTATGCTTTGTGTCTTCTACTACACCAATGTGAAGTGTTCTTGAAACTGCCCTTGCATGTGATGAGTCCGGACCACAACTTCATTGAAATCACATTAGGAAAAATGCCATCGTTATCGCAATAGGAATATCTTGAGACATTATATATGCAGACTTATGCTGGACAGAACATTTTAATCTACAAAATAAGACTTGTCACTCGATTTCTGGGTTTCCTGCAAATCTCCAAATACAATGAATACATTTAAATATCTCCACTGATAGCCATTATCGCCACCTCATGCTACAGACCTGTCATATACTAACTCACAGATAGGTGCACAAACCACTCTTGCCAATTGTTTTGGAGTCCATTAATTAGCCGGTTACCAATTGCCAGACAGGCTGTCAAAAAACAGGGCACAGTTATGGCTTCTCCCTTTGTTAGGTCTCGGCCTGCGATGGCTGCGCAGACATGCGCAGACGAGCTGGCGAGATTTAATGACTTAGAGTATTTTTCACTAGCGAGGTAAAGCCCCTCCCCTCTTTTCCATTGGCTGGCGTCACCGTTCATACTAAACGGTGGCCAGCCATTGGAAAAGAGGTCCTAGTGACGTTCTTCTTTCTCTTTTAGCCCCGTCCCTTTCAGACTGGTTTCCTTGACTTACTGCTGTGGTAAAAGCTTTCTTATCTTCTTTATGGGGCCATCTGTTTTGCCCCATAAAGAAGATAAGAAACCTTTGCCAGCAGGAAGTCAGGCCGAGCCCGTCTAAGTGGGACGGCTCTAAAAGAGAAATATGTACGTCGTCACGGGTGCCGCGATTATACCAAAATAAAAGAAATAGATGTTTTTTTCTATTTCTTTCATTTTGGTATAATCGCGGCACCCACGCTTTACTTATAACATTTTCAAAGTGAAGGGCGGGTGCCGCGATTATACCAAAATGAAAGAAATAGAAAAAAACATCTATTTACTTCATTTTAGTATAATCGCGGCACCCGAGCTTTACTTTTAAAATGTCATAAGTAAAGCGCGGGTGCCTATCTCCAAGGATGCAACCCTGACAGGAGGGGGAGAGTACGGGCGGAACACTACCCCCTGCCCCTTTACGACCACCGCAACCGCATGGCTGAGCCTGCACAGGAAACACATGGCCCCAAACGTGCTTGTTTGCTCTATGCTGTGGTCTGGTTCCTTCGCTGCAGAGGTGAGGTTTCATTCATCTGTATCCAGGAGCACACATGGTAACCGGTGGGGGCCGTAGCCTGGTCTTTGGAGACAGCTCTTTAGCATACCTTGCATAGCTCACAGCGCCCATCAATAATTCACCACTACTCCTGCTGACGCAGAGGAGGAGGAAGCTAGCAGGGACATGGCTGAGGTGTGAGGCACTGAATGGAGTACGCAGGGTCTGCCCAAGGTCACACATGACAAAAGGAAGAGGGATGAGCTTGTGCCGTTCACCATAGTCAGCATTTCTATCTCATCTTAACGTCACAGCTCCTGCACACCCCACAAGAAACTTTCTCCCCCCACCCATAGCCAGCAGCACCCTTACACCATCACAGAGTGCAGCGCGCAGCACCCTCCCTCGCAGCAGGCGCCCTACAGGACCCACCACTGTTACCACCCCTCCAGACCCCACAGCAACACCCCCATCACCCGCCACTCTCACCACACCCCGCAGCAAGTCCTACCCATCACCGGCAGCACTCTCACACCGTCACCCGAGTGTAGCGCCCAACACAATAGCGCTGACAGCCCCGTGCCCTCAGGGCATGCCTTACATGCTGCCACTCTCCGGGAGGGCCCTTTCCACCCTCTGCCAGGGCTGAGATCTCTGTGCCCTCAGGATAAGTCCTACAAGCTATCACCCCCCGGGAGGGTCCTCTCTCCCCTCCGCCGGGGCGGACAGCTCTGTGCCCTCAGTGTTGGCACCCACCGGGAGGGCCTCTGACACGTCACCACCTCGTGGGCTCTCCAATGCAGCACTCTGCTCGTTCACATCCGAGAGTGTGTGGAAAGGGGGGTGGGGTGGGCTGTGTGTGTGTTTGTGTGTCTATTTGCATGCACACATATGCATGTGTAAATGTATGCCTGAATGTTTTTGGAAACTTGGATCAAACATGCATTCTACTATATGTGTGAGAAATGTTGACGAATACGAAACACTTAGTCTAGCCAGTAAAGCGGTCTTGAATTGGGTTATTTACGCTTGTCTGTAGCAGTTTAAACGTTTCCCCTGTTTTTCTGAAGTCTTAAAACACTTTCGTATTTCTCTTAATTGCTCAATTTCTTGTCTTACTAAAACTTTAAGAATCATTTATCTACCGTGACCATACATCTTTCCCGAAGATTCAAACTCATATTAATAATAGTAGCTGCAATACTTGGTGCATTGTCTAACTTCTGGATTTTTTTTCCCCAGATCGTACTGTAGTTTTACTATAATCTTCATTTTCATAGCGATTGCTCTGTGCTATTTAATTAGGGCTGTTGGCGACCAGTGTGAGAGACAGCATATGTGTGTTCTAGGGAGAGACAGCAGTGTGAGAGAGACAGCAGTGTGAGAGACATTTTAATTATGTTTTTGTTTTTGAAACATAAATAAAACGCATTGTTATTTGCAATGTCAATAGCTCAAACTCGTGTAAATACACAACCTATTGCATTGCAAATGCAATAGGTCTCGCATTTGCGAGAGATTAAGCTATTGGCATTGTAAATGACAATGCCATTTATTTATCTGTTTTCAAAACGAACACATAAATAAAAATGTTGTCATTTACAATGCCAATAGCTCTAACTTTTACAAAGGCGAGACCGTTGCATTGTAAATGCTTGTTTTTACTTATCCCTTGAGTTATGTCTAGAAAAAGCCCCCTCAAGTCTTGATGAAGGTTACCACAAAACCAGTAGGAAAAGCTAAAACATATTGATGTGGCCTTTCGGACACTCATGAGTTATTCTTTGAAAGGTAATACACAGCGTAATGGATTGACAGGCATTGAGTTAATATATTCTGTTACCAATATCAGTTTCAACCATTCTCCCTCTATCAGTCGTTGTGTGCAGAAAACGTCTGGGTTGCTTGTTCTGTACCACTATTCATATCACCATTTGCTCATATTTCATTCATTGATTGTCCAAGGAATGCACATAAGTCATCTTTGGAGCAATCTTACATTTGGTGACATGGGTCCCTCTATCGTACAAACTAGATTAGGTCTTTGTAAATAGATTTGTTAGGTTTAAACTTTGAAGTACACAAGCCCTAGTTCTTACACATAAATATGCCCCTCTGGGCCACCTGATAGTTAACCCTGATTTTCTTGTCAACATTATTTGTTATTGTGACAAGTACCATGCACTTTACGAAATCTGTATTGTAACTGTGGACTCAAAGTCAAAATCACAAAGATATATGTGAGCACCTCATTCTGCACATTACTAGCAATGAAAGCTACAGGTCCTGAATTTTGATTTTTTTCCAAAACTAACTTGTAATATGGTGACTTTTGTTTTGTCTCCGTTCTATTGTTCATAAAAGAGAAACAGACGCCTGTTCTGTGGATAAACTGATCGTCTGTCACGAGTGAGACAAGTGTTTGGCGAATGAGCTAGCAATTATAGTAGAAACTTTCCAAACAATAATGAGCTTTTTTGTCTGCACAACCCCTTCTGTTACTGTCATCTTTACTAATTTCTCTCTTTCTGTCACCTAACATCTGTCTCTAAAATGTACCCATTTGGGGTCTGCTCCGAGGGTTGCAACCAAAGCGGTTCCTGATCAGAGTCCACGTCACTAGCAACCTACATAAAGCGGAATACATGATATTGTAACCACAAGACACTACCTATTCTGCTGTGGGCTATCAGTGGTAGATGTGAAGTGACCCTGCTGAAGTTTACTTCAAAGTGTGGAGAGTGGGAATAAATGAACAGCTGGCAAAATTCCCCGGTCATGTGTTTGGCCAGGTTCAACCAGCCATCTTATCATAGACAATTGTATTTTGAATGCTGGCACTTGAAGCAGCATACTTGTAATTTGAAAACAGTTCTGTAGGCATTGAAATGTGTTGCATGCACTCCCCCTTCTCGTCCTTGATTTTAGGCTTTCTCAAAAAAGATTCCCAGCCTTGGATTTAAAATGATTTTTGAAGGCCATAAACCAGTATTCTATCATTTTCAGTTGACACGCAGCACACATCAGTAACTGCATAGAAGACTTTCTGCTCCCAGTTGTTTAAAAGTGCAATAGTTTTGCTCACAAGGAGCCTGCTTTGATTTAGAGATGGCCCCTCTGGTCCAGGACTTTTACTTCCAACGGTCAATTTTGTTCAGGCCTCTGCAGTATTTTCTCAGACTTCTGGCGTTGCTACGTTCATAGCCCATATTGTAACTCAAGAAATGTCCCTGGAAAAGTCTATTGCTTAGGAGGGCCCTAGCACCATCCCACGCCAGAATAGATGGTCAGGTGGAGCTAAAGCTTTCATTCATAAGCTTCCTCCCCATATCTGTGACAAGTTAAGTGCAAGATTTGCATACTGCATTTCTCGTGCCTCATCAACTCACGTTTTCTTTTCGGCGGGAACGAAAGTTCCAGGAAGCAAACATCATGTTGCAAATTGTAATTTGTCCTGGAGGAAGGTGGCATAGAAGGGTAACGTGCCCGGAGTGGATGTCCACACTGGAGGAGAAAATAAAGAAAGCCATTGTAATCTACCGTGCACGAGAACACTAATATAAAAAACTATTTCTAAAAGGTGGTGAATGGGCACCTCCTGTAGCTTGCAGAGGATTACACTTGACAAAGGAAGAGTCTGTGGTGCCTAAATGATCATGATAATTCTGACTTCTCTTCTGTGTGACCACATCTAAATCCCATAGCATAGAGTGGATTGTCTCTTCTACACAAACACAGCTAAACTTTTTCAAAACCAAAATTGAAGCATATGTACTGGCAATAAATTCCAGGCTCAACCTATGGAATGGTTTCCAATTCCTCTCCATGTGATTTGATTGATTTTAATAAAAGAAAAAGTGTAGTTTTCACAAGTGCTGCCCTGACGCTAGACCGAGATGTTGCTATCTATACCCAGGCTAAGTTAAATTGAGGTGGTTAAAGAGCAAAGTCTTCAAAGGTTTTTGGGAAAGGAGGTGGTTCTGTGCAAGAAGAGAGCAGGCAAATGAGTTCCATAGCTTCGTTGTGAGAATGATCTGCTTGTCAGCCAAACTGTCTTTAGAAAACGAAGGTGGAGTAGGAGTGACTTGAAAGCTCTGAGTGAACTGCGATAATGGTACCTGTCAAATTTGTTGCATAGGTGGTCCAGTCTTATAGGATAAACTGCTTGGAGGTACATAGGAGAGCCTCTTGAAATGAGATCTTTTATTGACAAGTAACAAGTGCAAGGCCAAAAGTTTTGAGGGAGATATGGAAAATAATAAAGTCAAAGAATAAACTTTCAGCTACTGTCTCTGATCTGGTCATAAGAGAGCGAGGAAGGCAGAGACGGGTAGACCTGCCTTTGTCCTGGCGTAGGCATTGTGAGTGGAAGAAGTGGGACAATTTTTGCAGAGCATTTTGATCTGATCGAAACAGTTGCATGTAACTTTTGTTGATTTGGGGAGATTGAGATGGACATTGACCAAAGAGACCTTAAGATTATGCATTTATGAAACCGGGGTAGAACCGGGTCTAGAACTCCAGGCTTCATGTTTGATGACCAAGTAGAGGAGCATCCTCTCACTACAAGAACATAATTCCTGTCAGTGTTGTTTCAGCGTGTTTTTGTTAATCCAACTTGCTACCAATGCAAGACACTTCTGAGAGTTAGGTATGGGTTTGACCAGATGTATCATCTGTATGATGGCAATCTGCGTGCCATTGCTGTGGATAATGAGGGTGAGGCTAGGAGCTGCTAGGTCAGGCCAGGGAGACACATAATATCAATATAAAGTTTAGCGAAGAACTCTGTGGCCAATTTAAGGCAACGTTTTGGCAGATGAGTGGAATAGTGGTAGGTGGACTTTTAGCAACAGGACCTGAAAGATAAAATTGCAGGCAAGAGAGACTTGCAATAATCCCACATATATGAAATTGAGAGACAGTGTTGAATGCAACAGGTGAGCTGTTCGTATCTGACCCAAAAGATAGGATTCGAAACAAGTGAGGAGATGTATGTGAATCATCCATTTAGGTAATAAGGAGAGCATGTCAAGTGGGAAAACAGTGTCAGATGTTGTAGAGACGTAAAAAAAGAATCCATTCACATGTGAGCCTTACACGTCAAAAGTAGGACCATGTGAATTCTGGGGAACATAGTGGTCCCCACGCCCTGGAAAAATCTCTGGTCTGAACTTTTACCATGAAAGCCAGCGAAAATTAAATTAAGAGAGTTAAAGATTTAATTGAAATGTACTGCTTTGCCTTAACCCTGTAAATAGCTTTTACCCTCTTTGGAGCAAGTTCCTGAAAGACTGCCCACCCCCATCCCTTGTCTCCCATGCTGCAACACCTTCCTCTCCTCATATTGTGATCTATCTGTCTCTACCCCAGGTCTGTCCAGGTGTGAGATTTGCTGCTCTCCTGTTTTGCCAGTCAAATCAGGTGCTCAACCATCTAGACCTGTGGTTGCTAAGAAACTGATACTGGAGACGCTACGTAGAGGAGACGTTGCTAGTGTCTACATTGTTAACCCTACAGCTAAAAGACCACTGTGGTTCTCTCACAGTTGTTCCATGTGTTGTTTCACCCTGGGCAAACATTGATACCCACAACTTGTCTAAGAAGGCAAATTAAGGAGCACATCAGCGACGAACACAACATGAACATTTTTATAAGACAAAGAAAGGCACTAGGGCTATAGGACAGTCGCACTAGTATTTATCCGTATTAGTTCATTAGTTAGACCCAGACACTCAACTGTTTGTGATTCTACCGCCAACGAATCACTACACAAAACTACTTAGTACATACAGGACAGGAGTGTTTATTATCTACACATGTGTTATCATTGATCTTTTTTTAGAAACTTCACATTTCCATCATTAATGATTCCCAGACATCATAATGAATGTAGACCAAATATATAAATTATCCAGCTGCCATCTACAGGGTTCAGAGTGTTACACTCTGAACACGGTAGATAGTAGCTGTTGCTTTAGATCCATGGAAGAGCAATATAATTGATCATAATTAAGGCTCCCTGGTTTCCGTTTTTACAGATTTTTACAGATAAATACAAACATAAAACAATGTGTTTTATGAAAACATTTATTTTCAAAAGTGGATAAATACAGAAAATTATGCTTCTTGAAGTGACTCTCCGTGCTGTCTTTCATGAATTGTAGCCCAACAGCTGAGCAGATGGACAGCATGGGAAATTAAAAAACAAAATGAAATTACTTTAAATAATGGCATATGTCAACATACATTTGTGGTATAACACTAATATTTAGCAGATGTATTGTTACATAATATTTGGCAGCTTAAATAGCTAAATCACGACAGACATCAAAATATGAGTGCGCGACTATCAGTTTGATAAATATAAAAATGTACAGTTTTACAACTTTATTTATACACAAAACACACAAAAAATACGGATAAATACACATAAAATGGTCAAAAAAGAAATATGGATAAATACAGACAGAAATGTCAAAAAATTAAATACCATAAAACCGGGAGCCCTAACATAATGAATTCACTTCTGATGAGGAAGATGGAGGGTTGTAATAAATACATTGGAGTTGAGCATAGAATAATATTTGATGACTCCTCTTTGATACTATCGTCTGGGACCCACTCCATTACAATGCATAGTCTAACTATAGATGATACACGTGGTTTTGAGCATTAACTTACAGCCCTGATTAATTCAGTTTTTTACTAAACGCGTTGGCTTGGCTGAATTCATGTTTACATCTACAAAAAGAATAGAAATAAATCAACATTTTTCATCAAGCTTCCATGACTCCTGTGTATTACTAATGTACACTCCTGTGATTACGGGTTGGATCATTTATATATTTGGTCTATATTATTTGTGATGTCTGGGCATCATTAATGATGGAAATGTGAAGTTTCTAAAAAAGATGAATGATATTATCAATGATAACACTTGTAGTTACTAGGCACTCCTGTCTTTTATGTGCACCACTAAAAGTCTAAACATCTGAGTGCCTTTTCTGATTGAGGGCACCTGATCCCAGTGCTGTATTTTGTTTATAGTTCCCCACTGGGCAGTCGTACTGGTGGTCATACACGTCCAGGGGTTACAGAGGGAAACTGTTATTCCAGTGGGCTAAAGCTGCCTGTGGTGGTAAGATGAAGGTTGGTTAGTTGGTCTACTCTAGACAATTAATTTATAGTTCGGTTATGAGTATTATAATGTTCCCTGATCACATTTGATGGTCGTGGTGGGGGTTGTTAATGGTTTAGTGTTGATGTTGCCTTAGGGACAGTCCAAGAATGCCAGCCACTATTTTAATTTGCAGGGATTGCCCATCACTCTCTCGGCACAGTTACATATCACATACATATGTTAAGCTTCAAGAAGCTGTTTTGTTCTCCAATCCGAGATACATGCTATAACATTATGGAATTATCTTGACTTTACTGGAGCATTCTTTTTTTGGGGGGGTCTTCTCTCACTTAACCGTACAACTTTATTCCAGATTGGCAGAGACCCCTGCCACAAAATTCTCACCAATGATTTGCCATAGGCTACTCGCACAGATTCCCTCTCATCTTCTTCTTAGTCATTTTCCCAATCTTTCTGTTAGATATTCCTGCCTATCGTCTCGCCTTGCATTTCCACTTTATCATAACCTGGCTTCCACGCCTATCTTCTCCGCTGGTATTTCCCTCATTCATGCCTTGAATTTGTCCATTATGATCTCTTGGCATGCCCCGCTATCTTCTCTCCAAGTGCTTCTATGGTGATCATTCAAAAGACCACAACAAAACTTCTGTAACGATGAGAAGGTGGACATTTTATTTTAAGGAGCGCAATTGAGCCTCCTTGCGTGCATCAGCCAGCAAGGAACAGCTGCAACTCCATGAATTCGAACCTCCACATCCTTCATAGAGAGAACACTCATTCTCTCGACATACCCAGTCCCTCCAGCTTAACACCACACAAGGCATTACATGGCACTTCTTTAAAACGAAAACACACAAGGACAAAAAAGTTAGCCTTAATAAGGTTATTGAAGTGAAAATGAAGGTTGCAAAAGCAAACACAACCATGATTAAGTTAATTATCTGAAACAAATAGAAATATTAGGTGTCTGTACACTCCTGAAAACAGGAGCATTGTCCGTCGTCATATGGGTATTAGAAAAATGACCCTTTCCATCGTTGTCCAACATAACATAACATTACATGTGTATTTGTAAAGTGCACGTTCACCTGTAGGCATCTTGGGGCTGAATAACAGATGTTTACTGTTACCCAACTCAATGGTACTCATTTTATCGACCTCAGATGGATTAAAGGCTGAGTGGACCCGCCGGGATTTGAATCTATGACCATGAGGTCGATCACAGGCCCCTGCAGTGGACGCATTAGTCCACTGAGCCACCAGACCCAACCAGGATTTCATACGATTAACAACTCTCCCAACATTCCAAAAGTGATGACCGACCACTAACTTCAACAGTGCTCCCACTTTGTCAACCACAAAAGGATCACCAGACTTGGAACGGCCCTTAATGGCATGATTATCTTTTCTGATGTGTATGACACTCCAAACCCTGTTTCTGTTTGACTTGAGCAGCTTTGACATTTGTCCCTACAAGATGATCCAGTACAGGAACTTCCCCACCATCATGCAACCACTTCCTCATCCATGCTGAATTCGCCTTTGACACTGCCTTCATTGTCCTTGTGATCTGAAAGGGTGAAACACCTGCCATGGAGTGCGGTGTACTCCTATAAAACATAATATGTGTCCAGACTGCTCTTAGTACACCACATCGGTTCGCAATAGCCCATTGAATACACTCTCCTACCACACGGTTTATTCGGTCAATTAAATCATTGGCCTGAGCGTGATATAGCAAAACCTTTCAAATGTTTGACTCCCACTGTATTTGGAAAAGCTGCATTTTTCCGCTCACAAACCGTCCAACATTTTCGAATTCCAAGAATTCTGGAAAACCCTCTTTGGATAAAATATCTTTCAGAAAGTCAATTACTTCTGCGGTGGTGGGATCTGACAGAAACGTAACCTCTGGCCTTTGTGAGCAGCATTCCACTAAAACGACAGCATAATGATGGCAGGAGGACAATAACTTGAGAGGAACCAACAGATCAATCCTAACCTCTAACCAAGGGCTAGATAATGAACAATGGGTAGAAGGAGAGAAGTGCGCGCACTGAGTTTTTCTCACATCCAGTACACACCACACAAGCCTTCACCAACTCTTCTACATCTTTATCCGTGCCTGGCCACCAAAAGGCAGAGCGAACTCTGCTTAGTTACGTTACAACCCATGCGTCACTCATATGCGTGAGTGAAATTAACATTTCTGCACCCATCAGTAACTCACCTTCTACACACAGCTCATTTGAAACTGTGACAGATGGTTGAAAATAAGCCTGAAGATTCTTCTCCCTATGCCAACAGTTTTAAACAAAATTGATGTCTTGTTTGAGCGCCACATTGTTTTCAGCAGCAGCGCACCATTCATTCTCAGTAATCGAAATGGATTTCTTAACATTCACAGCTACAGTAAGACAACTCATTCTCACGGTCCTCAACTTGCCCATCCTCCTGAAGAGGGATTTGCAACAAATAATCTGCCCTGGAGTTCATGTCTCCAGGAATGTGGTGAATGTCAAAGTGGTATTGAAGCAGCAACAGCAACACGTGTGCAGTTCGAAGTGTGTGACTATTTACATTTTCACCAAAGAGGATAAATACAAGAGGTTTGTGGTCAGTCAAAATTATGAATTTCCTTTCCAGCAAGTAAGCTCAAAATGTTTCCACACCCCACAAACATTAAATTCGTGTTTTTTTACTATAACCTAACAGAGTGTTTTGGTCTGTCTGAGACACGGGGGAGCGTGACCTTCAGCAAACTCTTCTTTTCCCAAATGATGTGACAATACAGCAGGGTGACTGGTAGTCGGCTGGTCACCAAAAAGGTGTGGCGATTATCTAAATGACGACAGCAAAACTCCAATTACTATGAGCCCACCAGCCAGCAAGGAACCACTCCACCTCACTGAATTCATACCCCAATATTCTTCAGAGAGAGAACACTCTCTCTCAAAATTCCAAGTGCCCCAGCATAACCCCATCTAAGTCACTACAGTTTCCCCATATCTTCTTGTGTGGCAGTTCCATCTTTTCATCCCCGGACAATATCTCCCATCTTCTAATTTTCCCTTTTTAGGTTGAAGCCCATCAGACAGTCTAGCTGTATGGTTTGCTAAACACTTCTTGGGGACATTCTGAAAGCTTCCCCAGGAATGCAAGTCACATTTGCTTGCTTTCTATTTGCTGGCTTGATTTTTTAAGCTTTCCAGCATGTCTTTGTCCCTCTTGTGGAGCACAGGCTGTTTACCATGGGTCCTAGTATTCTCCAGCAAGTGCTCGTTTTCTGTAAACAGGCCTTTAACCCTTTCCATGCGTCGGACGGCCCCCAGCCATCCGACGTCACAGTGGGTGTGGGCATGTGCGGAGGACGGCCGGGGGCCGTCCGAACCCCGCCCACTCATTATTTCGCCCGCACCGCGGCTGAATTCGCGCCACGGTCAAAGGGTTAAATCGTGTTTGTATCTTGTCACATTGGGTGTGTATTCAAAGACAGAGGTCAAATTTCAGGCTCTGTTTTCCAAGGGAGTTTGTTGTTTACTTTGCTTCTTCTGTCTTCAAAGCGAGAGGATTTATGTGACAATCTTGCTGGGTACTGGAATTGTGAAAATAAAGGCGTTTTTCTAGCACACAACAAAATTTAAATGTCTGTAAATGAACTGTGCAAATGTATTTTGGTAATTGTGAAGTCTGGTGGAAACAAATGTTTTAAAATGATCAAAACGAATCAATAAACTAGGTAAGGCCATTTCCACTCTTTATCGTTGGTGCGCTGTGTAGTTTTATCAGTAAAGCTGTATGTTTGTGCAAATGTAATAGTCATTTCAATTGAAAATGTGTTGTCTGTAATGGCAGTGCGCGACCTCACCGTGCTTAATGTATACTACACCATTCCACTCTACACCACTCTACTACACACTATTCCCCGCCACTCTACGCCAATCCACTCCACGTCACTCCAAGACATGCCACTTTGCGGCACCAAATTCTATGACACACCACTCCACTCCTGTCTATGCCACTCTGCGACCCTCCACTCCACTCCACTCTATGACTCTTTATGACCCGATACTCCACTGTGCTGTCTGCCACTGTGCTGTTTGCCACTGCACTCGCTCTCCCACTGCACTCTCTGCCACTCGACTGCGCAATCTAACCCACTCTGTTGCACTCTATGACCCTCCATTCTGCAACCTGGTGCTCTATGACCCGACACAACAATCTACGCCGCTTCTCTGTATGCCCCTCCGGGACACTCTATGCCACTCTACTCAAGCTACTCTACTTCACTCTGCCCCGCTCTACTATGCTCTATTCCACTCTACGTAACTCCACTTTAGTCTACAACATACTACTCCACGCTACAACATACCACTCCACTCTGCAACACTCTAAGCCACTCCACTCTACTTTTCAACACTATACTTCATTATTCCACTCCACTCTATACTACTTCACTCTACGACAATCTACTCCACTCGAACCCTTCTATGCCACTCCACGCCACTTTATTCCACTGTATGCCACTCCACTCTGCAACACTCTGCAACACTCTGCCACTCCACTCTATGACCTTTTACTCTGTGCCACTCCACTCTAAGACAATCTACCCTACTGTAAGGCACTCTATCCCATTCTATGCAACTCTACTGTACTACACTTCTTGCCACTTCACTTTACGCCACGCCGCAACACTTTACACCACTCCACACCACTCCACACTGTGCCACTCCACTCTATGCCTATCAGCTCTATGACATTCCACTCCAACCACTAACTTTCAGCCATGCTGAACAGCAGCCACATTAGTGTATAACATGGATAAAACATATTAGCAAAGCCAATACCTCTTACATAGGCGAGACCTAATGGCCCTGCCAAAGATTGTTTTTCGCTTGGTGTTTCCCTACAATCTCTGTATAACGACATTCAGTTTTCTACACTCCTGTTTCCCACTTACTTTCCATTGGTGTCCCCTTCCCTTTTGTTTTTGTGACATCCCCTCCACCCCTGCTTTAATCTAACATGCTATAGTTTTCCTGCTCTCCTACCACTTATCTCACATCCGGAGACTAACCTTCGCCAAACCCCCACCCCACCCCGCCCTGTTCGGTCGTAGGTCACTGAAGGCTCGAGACACATCCCTGGCTCGGCTCATGGGCTTCTTGGATCCTGAAGCTCAAAACAAGATGCCCTTTCCAAAGGCTGCTATCCATAGACGTTTTAAGGCATGGGCAAAGAGAGCTCTGGTCCAGGGTCCCCATCTATCAAGGGGCCCCCTTGTTCAGCTTTAGTAATGGTCCCAGACTGCCTTGCCCTAGAGTTTGCAAATTATCAGTTTGTTTAATTACTTTTTAATCTAGTGCAGGTTGATTTAAACGTTTAGATTTGATACTCAGTTCAAATGCACAAGCCTTTGCCTTTGTGCAGCATATGCAACTTACTGTACAGTCAAAATTGGCATTTTGGGCTCCATTTTAGAGCTGCTGCCAGACTGGTGCGATCACAGCCTATTGCTACCTCACTCCGAATACCGGTCCCACGCAACGTAGGCAGTGCAGCAGATTAAAGCACCAATCAGCATCGTATGCCTGAATGACACTGACAGACTAGCTACACCACACATAACGGGTCGAAGGCTTAGGTGGATCACTAGTCTGTCTGCTTTTCTGGCACAGAGCAGCTGGAGACCGCTTTGCCAAGACAGTGCCAGAGGGCAGGCCATGTGCCAAAGGGCAGTGCAGAGCGGCTTTATATGATCTGCACTGTCCATCTGGTGCCTCTGCTGGGTCAGTTCAATCACAGTCTAGTGCCCTGATGCAGAGTCCCTGTTCCTCATTCAGCGGAGACAGGAGTGCAGTAAACATAAAATAAGCAACCTTTGTAGGCACAAAGGGAGACTCTAGTTGGCACGCAGCCATCTTGTTCACACATCCAGTCTTTTTGCTTCTCTGTTGCTGGCCAACAAGAGACTGTTTGTTCTAGGGTTAGGCCGAGATGGCGGCTGGCCGAGGAAGAGCGGTGCCAAAGATCCGACCATAGTTGCAGAGGGCATGAATGAGCTACAAATTAATATTAATTTCAGAGTTGTTCTGTGCAGAGGGGCCCAAATTATGTTTGGCCTGTGGCCCCAGAAATCCTTAAGATGTCCCTGCTGTACTGTCTGCCTTCAATGATATTTACCTCATGCTCCAAGCTCCCTTCCCACGTCCCACCCGTAGCAGAGGTGCTGCTCAGGAGTCGACTTTGCAGATGGGCGGTGGTGACTACCTGTGGAAGTGCTCAAAGAGGAACATTACGTTAATGGGGTTTCGAATTGTCCCTCGCAGAACATGTGTACAGCGTTTTACACTCCACAAACAGCCCATCATCCCCCACCCCATGAGGTAATAAAAATGCAAAGGTCCTGCTGTGGTGACTCTCCATTAAAGTCTTTAGCTGGCCTCTGTACCTCACTTTTGTGCATGTGAATGTAACTCTGTTGGATGATTCAACCCACCGGTCTTTTGTTTTGCTAATATGTGTAATTTCCCTCAATTAGGTGTTGGACCTCTCTTAAAAGAGGTGGCGTGTGATTACACCTTCTGTGTGTCCACTTTCTTGGTGAAATTTAGTGAGTGCACATGTAGTGTGATTGTACGTCTGTGCTTATACCTCGCCTGGTGAGTATGTGCACAGTTTGTGTGGTAGTTGTGTGCACTGAAGACTCCAGAGTGCAGGCATTGGGTGGGTCTATGTGCATGTAATATTTACTTGTTTGTGGCCTTCAGGTAACCCTGAAAATCAAACCATGAGTGCTGGTGCCCCAAGCACTCCTTTAAGTCCCCAAGCGACCTTTGCATGTGTGCAACAGAAAGTCACTCCAGGGTTTCCATTAATGTATGTATCCTGCCCTGTGTAGCTGCTCTCACTGTCATGCGTTGTGTACACGAGCCATGTATTGTATGTCGGGGAGTGTATGTGTGCGCACAGCAAGCATGTTATGTATGAAAATAAAAAGTAATTTGCATTTCCATTTACTTTGTTCATTTTTCATGAAACTTTTCTTGTATCAACTGGATTTAACTTGCCATTTATGTATTTGTGGGCCACAGTGAACTGATTTATCTCCTCAAAGAAATAAACACAAAGCATTGCCTTTAAAATAAAATGGAAGAGAACTTCACAATTTGAAACCAGAAAACCTATAATCAATTCCAGGTTCCCCTTCCTGTTATCAATTCCAGCTACAACGCTTGACCAAATTGTGTGATCCTAGACAATTTATTTACTTCAATGCGCCTCCTTTTCCTTCATCATATTTGTGAACATTTAGTTTCAGGATTGTTCTGTACAGAAAAGCCTGTAGAGACCGGTTTATTAACCATAATTTGGTTCCATCTATAAATGGGGCATGTGAGGCGGTGGTGGGCGTGTATTTTTAGGTTAATATTTAAAAGTTATCACTGCTAATACTTGCCACTCGGTGCAATGAGATCATCTAATGCACTAAGGAGGTTCTGCATTATAAAAAATATATATATACACTTTCTCTTGTTACATGATATTTGTGGCATGGTTATCATGCTAAATATTTGTGGCTCGGCTCGTGCTCAAGCAGGTAGAGCAGAGCGAGGCCCTTGGCTCGGCTCTTGCTCAATTGCTGGATTCTAGGACAAGTTTTATCTGTACGCATCGGGGCTCCGCTCCCGCCGCACAGCCCGCGGGAGCTGTGAGTATTTTTAGCTGCCTCTGTCACTGTTTTCCCTTTGGAACATTAGCTGCGACAGAAAAGGAAGCACTGTACCGCTGCCTGGTCGGAAGTAGGCAAGCAACTCGAAGAGAGGATGTGGGAGCCAGAGAGGGAACATGGAGAGGACGTGGATGAGGGAAAGTGGAGTCAATGAGAGGCAAGGGAGCATGGTGGGTGAAGGAAGGCAGGCATTTGAAGAAGACCAGAGTTTGTGGTATGGTGGGGGAAGGACTAAAGAATGAGAATGTACACATGTACGCAGATTACACTCAGTTGTACCTGAAGATTTCCCGCATGAAAGATATTACTCAACTTAGTGACACTATTATGAAAACTCAGACCTGGCTATCTCAAAACCATCTCAATCTAAACACCACGAAAACTGAATTTCTTCTCTTCTCCACATCCCATACCTCCCACCGGATATGAGTGTCTGAAGCAACTGGTCACTTCAAATACGCCTTGTAATCATAGAAGAAATGAAATCCCTTGGGATAACCCTGGATAAAAATCTCAACATGCAAGCACTCATCAGCGCAGCCACACACAGTGTGCTTCTCCATTTTAACCTCCTCAAGCAGGTGAATACCTTCATCCTACCACCAGACTGCAAGAATGCAGTCCAATCCCTTGTAACATCCAGATTGGAATACGAGTGTGAAACCCTAAAAGGTTTACCGAAAACAAGCACGGCGCCACTCAAGGCAACCCTTCAATGGAGAGACGATAGGATGTGGCCTTACGGCTAGAGCGGTTGACCTTGAAGCTTGGGAACTGGGTCAGAGTCTCGGCAGGGACGCTCAACATCCTGTGATTCTGGTGAAATTACTTAATCTCCATGTGCCTAGCAAAAAATTAAGGTGTCCTTCTGCAACATTACTGTTGCTCATGTAAAGCGCTGTGATTCGTTCGGGTCAAGTTTGCGCTATATAAAACAAAACAAAACAAAAAATGTATTTATTTATGTATTTTGATGGCTTTATATATAAATATATATTTTTTAAATGTCACAGCGAGACTAATGACGGGAACTAGACGCTTCGTCCATAATTCACCTGTTCTTAAGTCTCTCAGCAGGCTGCCAGTTGAAGCAAGAATCCAACTGAAGTTAGCATACTTGACACATAATGCCCTGCACCATTATACACCGAAGTACCTCAAAAGCAAGCTCAAGATCTGAGGGAGTGGCTGATACCTATGAAGTACCAACTCCCTCCTGCTGAAACCACAGAGATTAAAAAAAAAAAAATACCTACGCCCCACTTTCTCTAGATCAGCGCAGAAAATATGGAACTCTCGCACCAGAGGTTCAGTCTAACCTATGGACGAACAGTTTCAAGAAAAGATTAAACCGATTTGTCTGGACTGATTCTTAACATAACACAAGGTTAGAACATGGGTGTTAATCTATATCAACTCTGAGACCCTTACAGTAGAGTAATTTTGCTCACCTAGATATTACTGGACTTACTAGCACAATGCTGGAAGGGCTATCTTGGACCACAAACCCTCTCTTGTAATTATTCTGGTTTATTTTTATGGTATTCTATATGTTACGGGTTGTGGGGGTTGCCCTGAATAGCGCTCTGATACCTTTGGGTCATGATTGCTCTTTATAAAACTGTCTCAATAAAAAAAATATGAGTACCAGCATTAGTGAGTGGCATTTTATCTGAGATGTGAGGGAGTGGGCAGGGATGATTCAGGGAAACAGGTTTAGATACAAGCGGAGGGAGATAAAGAGGAGTTATGAGTAAGTGAGTGAATGGGAGGGTTGCGGGAAATGGGCCATGGTTGGATAATGAGTGAATGGGTGAGGAAGCAGGGAAGGATGCATGGTAGGAGGAAGACGGCATTGGTACGAATGGAGGTAGAGGAGTCAGAGTCTATTTGAGAGTAGGCACAAGAGCAGGGAATGAGTGTAGGAAGATACTGTGAGTAACAACAGGGTATGTAGAGTGGATACCAGTGAGAGAACAGGAAGTTAGTAGGCAATGGGTAGAGTGGGTGGGTACCAGTGGAAGGAGAAGAGAAGGGTGAGTGGTGGTTAGTAAGAGAGTAGGCATTAGAGGAGGAAATGAGTGAAAGTGGAGGAGTGAACGTACCTGTGGAGTAAAGGATGAAATGCCTTTTGAGATTAGGAAGAGCTCAGGGAGGGAGGCCTGGTGCGAGAAAGAATGGAGGAAAGAACAGTCTGTGCCATTGGAGGGATGTTAGAAATCTGGGCAAGAAACCCAGTTCACCGATGGAATGCGGGTCTCGTCCACTCTCCCAGCTGCACTTTCTTTTCTTACAATGCCAGCGTGTCCCACACCACTGTAAAGTCACCAGTGAATGTCCAAGGTATTATGGAAATTGTAGTTCAGTTAAATTACAGACAATATTAACAATCTTGGACTTCTGATACTGATATACGTCCATTACCTCTAAATTAATGTCGGTTTTGATTTACTTAGCACTATACCCTTGCTCCATCCTTCGCTTGAATATGGAGGCCTGAGTAGCCAAATTCAGCAGAAGCACATACGATTTGCACAATCAGAATGTGTACTCCAGGGAATTAACTTTTGGGAGATGCCAAAGTCTCTTTCTCAGACGTACTTCTTAAAGCTCTTTTTCTATTGATCACATAAGGTAAACTAAAAACCGTGCCTTATAGCTTTTGTTGCGACTTTTCAGAGTAAATGGATAAGGTATCTAGCCATTAAGTTGCCAAAGTAACCAATGTAGTCCTTTTGTATTGATCATAAGCATCCTCATGAGGCAAGAGGTTCAATGCAAGCACTTTTTTCTTTGAAAGCTGAATCGAATGCTGTACTCAATGAAATTTACACATGGGTAGAGCCAAAGCCCTTTTCCAGATAGTGGTTCTAAAAACTCTCTTTTCTGTTGATCACATGTGGTCTGGCCGCAGCTGTGTCTTCAAGCTAGACCTAACATAAAAAAGACCATCAATACCTGCTTCATTCATTTGACTTTTTCAGTGTTGCTAATATTATGTCCAGATCAAAGAAAATGAAGATAACAATCGGAATCTGCTTCAACATGAAAACAATAAAAATAACAGATATATGTAAAATGAAAAAATACAGTTTGTATATTAGATCCTTGTTTGTGTTCATTAGTTCCATACACATTCTGAATAAGCTATACAGATTACTTGACTTTTGCCCTTAACATTGTTCCACAAATTAAAAAATCCCACAAGTAGGACAATGCTTTGCCACCAACCCAAAATACATATGCAAAGACCCTACACATCTTCTCCAGAATGTTAGATATAGGGGTCTGTCTTTTTATGTGGCCATCATTTTTAGTGGCATTTGTAATTCACCAGTGTAAGGCAGGCATACCGACCTAACTTAACTATCTCACCTTTTAGAACGTTGTATAGTTATGAATGCACAAGTAAGAGAGGCACAAAAGTGGAGATATTCAAACAATATCCGTGGGATAATCCTCAAAACAGCGAAATCACGATGACAGATGCATTCGTTCTTTTCATGTCCTTAATTTCCTTTTATTCATTTCTTGGCACTACACATGTATTTTTATCCCAAAACAGCCAATGCGTTTCACCCACACTTCGGGCTTCTTCAGGACGTGGTATTACTCACGTACCTAGCTGAACTTCCCAAGATGCACGGGTATTGGATATGTCTGCGCCAAACTGTTTTTGTTGAGATGTATATATGTTCTGCTCTAATACGTTATACGTGCTTGGTAGACCCAAATCATTTTTGTCCTTACTATGTATTTGCCGGGCTGCGGCCCAGAATGTACCATGGAAATTTCATAAAATATGTTTTGAAAAAAAACCTGGAAAAGCTGTGTCTGCTAAAGACAGCCATAGGTAGAATGCCAAAACGCCACTACTGTGCTGTGCAGTCGGATTTGCCGAAGTCATCTTTGAGGTAGGATGAGAACAATGGCATCCGCTGTCTGTAGGAGGTCCCAAGAACAAAGAAATGCCTCTTTAAGATCATGAAGCAATCCAGTCCCAACATGTTTGAGACTACCCCTCTGGCATTAGAGGTGTTAAGAATAGCAATCAATCAATCGGGATTTATAAACCGTGGCTAATGAGCCTTTAGGGTATCCAGGGGCATACAGTTCCCGGAGGGAGCAGAGGATAAATTACAAAATGTGCTGGGTATTGAATACTAATTAGGGGTATCATAGGGGATCACTTTATCTGTAGATTGTACTGTCTGCCTGGCAAATAAACGAGCTGCTTCTTTCAAGATGACATCTCTTGTAGCTAAAATTAGCCAGGGGACAGAGGACAGAAAGAATAGTTCAGTCTTGCAACCAAGCTTCCATTATCCAAGAGAGTGTGACATTGTGGAAGAAGGGAGCGTTGATTGGGCCTGGAGAGGGGAGACAGTCAGTCAGTTTGCAACAAATGACCAAGTGGATTTGTACACAAAGAATTACTGAGTACAGTGGGTTTATTGAGCATAAATCGACACTGGTACAAAGTTCACGTTTGTTCAACAATTGTGTTGAATCATTGGTTTGATAGTATCCCATCGAAGTGAGTTTTAAGCAAACTCTAAAATGAAATGGCTGATGGGTAACAAGATCATACAGTACTAGCCATGTGATGCATGGCAGATGAGCAGGGGATTAGGGTGGGAAATAAGAGCAGTGCGGAAATAATAGTATTCCTGTCGGCGAGCACTTTTGCGTGCAGCAGGTTACATGGATCAGGATGTTACCACTCTGGGGTGTGTGATTTATGGGCTCGCCAAAGCCCTTTGGAGGTGTGTCAGTGCTCTCACTGAAACCTGTTTCCGACCAACAGCTCATTTTTAAGAATTTGAGAACGGAAAATGTAATTTTATATTTTCAATTATCTTCTTAAACAATGTAAGCCTACTACTTGCAGTGCACAGTGTCCCTATCAAGTTCTTTAACATGAATTGCAACGACCTTTTGAGCTTGCTGCAAGCGCTGTAATAGTCCATGAATAAGGGCACAAAAGAAAATCACTTTAAACTATATCATCGTTCAAAGTGCATGTCTCACAGCAGCAATGAACGACAACGCCTTCTGTAATCAACAAACATAGGTTTATCGCACAATAAGTAGTAACTGTGACAGCGCAATACTAGGGGTCTGGGTGGTCCACTTGAAGACTTGGAATTCCGGGTAGAAAGCTAAGAAAATGTTTGTTAGTATTATTGGCCAAGCACTGTACCTTCGGTAGCATATTCGGAGGGTTTAAACGTGTGGTTAGCAACTAGTGCATTTACTTCCCACCAAGAGCCATGCAGAAAGTGTGTATAATGTAGGCCTGGTCGGTGAACTCTGCTCCGTTCGTGGAGTTTGCAGAGTTTTCGGTACTCTGTGGAGCATGTAGAGTTCCTAAAAACTTTGCGGAGCTGAGTGTTTTCATTACTTGCCAACGTTCAGTTGGTGTTCGATCAAGGGAAATCCAATGCTAGAACACCTCCCAGTGAGGTTTCTCAACTCTGGTGATCGCGACTGCTTGTGTTGAGAAATCATCAGTTTGTGTTGAGGAACCTGCTGCTCGTGCAGAAAATCTACTCGATTGCAGAAAGAAGCAGCACCCTCTTGCGCTGCGCATGGTGCCTTTCGCGCTAATTTTCCAGCGCGGGAAAAATACCTGGCGCTAAAAATCAGCCGAATGACACGACCTAAAGCACTCCAACGCTTGCGGAACTCCCCTTAGCTGAGATTTTTAGGCACTCGGCCCTGGCCTAGTATAATGTTTTTTAGTAGATATGGGGCCTACATTTGTCTCCAAGGGAGGCAATCGCTAGGCATATGGCAAGCCTGTATCATAGCTTTTTTTTTCTTTTTAATTTTCTTTTTGTCTTTTCCAAAGAACATACAGCATAACAGAAGCCATACAGCTGGACAATCAAAAGATGTCAGTTACAGTATTAATCAATGTTAATATAATTCAGCAGTTCAACTGAGCGCATCCTATTATTCCGGCAGAATCCTAAAAATATCAATTAGAGCAGAAATCAATGTCCATATCAGTCGATATCCTCTGTGAGTGTATCAAAATGTCCCGGCCTAGCCAGAAAGCTGCTGGATAATAACAGTACATTTATAAACAGAGTGCAACATGTAGCATATATGGTGACATAGAAACATGTAGGGATCAGAGATCTAGCAATCCCTCTAAGCATTTTTCCTCAGACATGCTCATTAGGAAGCAACCATTGTAGATATTGATAATCAAAAGCCTCTCCCATCATATACTCCAAAGTCATCCTCCAGTACTTACGAGTCATTCTCCACGTTGGACTCAGATCCTTTGTCCCCTCTACTAGCAAGGTATGCACGGAGTGGCTCCCATATATCTCTTGGCCGAGAGGCCAACGGCTGTGTTTCCGCATGTATAGAGGTCTGCTCCTGGCAATACTCAACATCATGCAACCACTCTTTAAACTTTGGGGCCTGTCCCCTACCCCACCGACAGGCCACCCTTCGCTTGGCTAGAAGAAGGGCAAGATTAAGGAACTTTCGATGCTGCTTATGTATCTGTGCGGTATATCCCAATAGCATAACTAACAGGTCCCTTGCCAGAACAATGTCCAACATGCGTTCAAGAGCAGTGTGTATCTGAATCCAATAGTTCCATACCCTCATACATTCCCAAGCCAGGTGCAGAAATCCCGCCCCCGGCCTCCCACATCTATCACAGCGATCATTATCCGATAATTGAAACCAGAACTTCTTGGCAGGCATATAATACATTCGCTGCAGAAATTTATAGTGTATGATTTTGAAACGGCAGCTAGCCGATATGCTTTCCGTCATTCTGCAGCAATAGCCCCATTGTTCATCTGTTACTTCCGCACCCAAATCCTCGCTCCAATGCATGCGGGCAGAACTCCCAATAGCCCGTGAGTGCAAACGTATGTTCCTATACAGCCCAATACTAAGTGCTTCCCATCCTGAGAACTAAGTATATAATGCAGCGGTTCAAAAATCTCCGGCTCACGTGGGAAGTCTGGGATAACCGCTTTCATCCCCAGCCTCAATCTTGCATACAAAAATACATCTAAGGGCGTAGGTGGCTGCTCCCGGAACATGTGATCCATGGAGCGGAACAGACCCTCCTGAAACAGGTCCCCCCAAGTATGAATTTGAATCCGTTTACACATGTTCTGGAAACCTACTTTCTGCAGCAATACCATACTGGGATGATAGGTTAATGGAAGGCGCGGAGAATACAATAATGGGGACCCCATTAGCTTTGCCATTCGGCTCCAAGCATCCACTGTGCTAGTCACCGTCTTGTGTGGTGTCTCTGTTGCATGTACAGGGCCATGTATAAGCCCACTTAGTGGAAGAGGATGTGCCAGCCAATCCTCAGTAGCTAGCTGTGGCATGTACGGAGTGGGTCGCATCCAATGATATGCATAATGTGCCTGCGCACTTATATAGTACGCTTCAAAGTCGGGGATGTCTAACCCACCTCTGTCGTAGGGTTGTGTAAGGATGGCCCATCGAAGTCGCGACTGCCTGCCCCCCCTATAGGAGACGTGTCAACTCAGCATGTAAGGTTCCAAAGAAATATTTCACAGGATAATAGGGGACATTCAGAAACAGGTAAAGAAACTGAGGGAGAACCACCATTTCTATGAGGGAAGCTCTTCCTGCATCGACAGAGGTAGAGATATTCAGCGTGTTACATTATTGCCCAACCTTGTAATTGCTGTGCCATAATTCAATCGAATTGTTTCTTCCCGATCCCGAGATATCTGTATTCCCAAGTAACGGAGATCAGAGCAACACCACTCAAGAGGAAAGTCTAACTGAAATCTGGCCACAGCGGACGTCAGTGGAAAATGTTTTGATTTTCCCCAGTTTATATGCACACCAGACAAATGACCGAACACCAGAAACTCTCGCAATAGGGGGTTAACATTCTGCTGCGGGTCTCTAATATATAATGTGAAGTCGTCCGCATATAACAATATGAGAACCTGTCTTTAGAAACACTGGAACGCCCTGTCCTGATGGAGTTGGCGCAATCTAGAAGCCAATGGCAAAAAGGAGTGGGGAAAGCGGGCACCCCTGTCGAGTGCCGCGTGTCATAGAGAGGGCCGAGGACAGATGCCCGTTTATCAACACCCTAGCCGAGGGCTGATGATATAACAGCTGTACCCATGAAATGAACAATTTGGGAAATCCCATTCTCCCAAGGACATTAAATTTGTACCCCCATTCAACAGAATCAAATGCTTTAGATGCATCTAGAAACACAGCAGCAACTGGATATTCTGGGGAAATAGTCTGTATCATCGAGAACAATGTACGTAAGTTGTGGGTGGTAGCCCTACCAGGGACGAACCCAGATTGATCAGGAAGAATAATTTTTCCATAAGCAGAGCTAACTGTGTGGCCAGCACCTTCGCTAGTATTTTTGTATCACAGTTGATAAGCAACAGTGGCCTTTAAGAGTCACATGTCTGGGGAGATTTACCGGGCTTTAATAGGGACGTTATCACCACCTCTCTCATTGAGGGGGGAGTGCTCCCAAGCCTGCATCATAGCTTTAAAGAAAATGAAATCTCTGGCAACAGCATGCAGGAAATGTGTCTTGCCTCCGAGCTTGCTAGGATTTATTTCAGCATTTTTTTGAAAAGGTGATCGTTCTTCCCAGTAGGAATACCATGGACTGAGACAAATAAATGGGTTCATGTGGTGTAATTCAAACTTCAAGCAGAGTCTAGGGTCCAGCAAACAAAAATATGCACTAGAATCACCATAATGGTTATCATCAAAATAAATCAATTTTGGTTCAACAGCCACAGGGCTTCCCAAGTTGGTGGTATGGGAGTATTCCTATTTTTTGAAAATGCATATTTGATGTTGATGACTTGAGCGTTCAACACAATGATTACCAAAGTGGAGAAAGTAGTACATCTACAAATGGTTCCTATTATTGAAGTGCAGATCCTTATTCCCAAATAATGCATGCGTTGAGATCATCCCACAGCTGTTGTCATGTATCAACTTCCCAGTTGCTGGCATTAAGTCCTAAAGCAATGGTATCATTCAGGTTAAGGCGCATTGTGCGGGATTTGCAGCATTCTCTGTGGCATGCAACAAATCGCAGGCCTCTTGAGTTAGGAATGCTCTCTTGAGTTAGGAAAGCTGGAAGCACGCTGAGATCAACGCCTTACTCAAGAAACCCAAGGCGGACCCCAAGGACCACAAGAACTTCCAACCCATCTCCCTGCTCCCGTTCCCAGCGAAGGTCACCGAAAAAAATCATCAACAAACAACTGACCTGCTTCCTCGAGGAGAACAGCATCCTGGACCCGTCCCAGTCCGGGTTCCGCAGCAACCACAGCACCGAAACCGCCCTCCTCGCCGCCACCGATGACACCAGGACCCTGCTTGACAACGGAGAAACAGTAACCCTCATCCTCCTGGACCTGTCAGCCGCCTTTGACACGGTCTGCCACCGCACACTACGAACACGCCTACACGACGCCGGGATCCAAGAGAAGGTCCTGGATTGGACCACATCCTTCCTCTCCGGCAGAACTCAGAGCGTCCGCCACCCCCCCTTTCGCTCCATTGCCACCGAAATCATCTGCGGCGTACCCCAGAGCTCCTCCCTCAGCCCGACGCTGTTCAACATCTACATGGCATCCCTCGCCCACGTCGCCCGTCAGCACGACCTCAACATCATCTCCTACGCCGACAACACCCAGCTGATCATCTCCCTCACCAAAGACCCTCACACTGCCAAAACCAATCTCCATGAAGGCCGTCGCCGAATGTATGAGGAGCAGCCGACTGAAGCTGAACTCGGACAAGACGGAGGTCCTCATCCTCGGCTCCACCCCTTCAGCCTAGGACGACTCCTGGTGGCCGACAACCCTAGGAACAGCCCCAACACCCACCGACCACGCACGCAACCTAGGGGTCATCCTCAACTCCACCCTCTCCATGACTCCTGACTAAGCAGGTCAACGCCGTCTCCTCATCCTGCTTCAACACCCTTCGAATGCTCCGCAGGATCTTCAAGTGGATCCCCACCGAGACGACAAGAACAGTTACCCAGGCCCTTGTCACCAGCAGTCTGGACTACAGAAACTCCCTCTACGCAGGAACGTCGGCCAAGCTCCTGAGACTATTACAACGCATCCAGAACGCCTCGGCACGTCTGATTCTCGACCCCGCCGCAGCCACGTCATACCCCACCTGAGAGACCTGCACTGGTTCCCCGTCAACAAGAGGATAACCTTCAAACTCCTCATCCACGCACACAAAGCTCTCCACAAGACCGGCCCAGCATACCTCAACAGACCATTCAACTTCTACTCCCCTACCCGCCAGCTCCTCTCTGCCAGCCTCGCCCTCGCCACAGTCCCCCGCATCCGAAGAACGACTGCCGGCGGCAGATCCTTATCCCACCTCGCTGCGAAGACCTGGAACACCCTCCCCCCAACCTACGGCAGTCCCAAGAACTACTGGCCCTCAGAAGACCCCTCAAGACCTGGCTCTTCGATCACTAGCACCCCCCGACCCCGCACCTAGAGACCCTCACGGGTATGTAGTGTGCTTTATAAGTGTCATGATTGATTGATTGATTCTTTTGTTGCCACTTCCAGTGTATGTATGACACTGCCATCATCTTTTTGTCCCGTGTAGAAGGTTGTACTTTAATTATGGCGTTGTTGAAAGAAATCTGAATTTCATCTTCTGGGGAAAACTTTCTTCTGTCACTTAGCATTGGTTTGTAGACTATGGGTGGGGATAATCCCTCCTTGTAAAACAAATGTAAGAGTAGCCTCATATGGTGTGAACACCTCTGGTATTGTAGCATTATAGCCTGCTGCCAAGGTCTATAACACTTATTAAAGGCCCTCTTCCTGATTTACAGGCCTGAGCTGCAGAAGAGTGCTGAAAATGATGGAGATGGCCTATAACAACCGGTATAAGCCGAGGAGGAACAGCTATAAGCTGCTTAAATAAACAGAAAGCTAACATTGGAGTGTTTGATCAAAATTTGCGACTAGACGCTATTGGCCTTGAACCACTAAAGTCTTCTGTGAAGACTGGAACATTCCAGTGTTCTAATTACTCATTACTGTCCAACTGCTGTCAGTTATGGATCAGAACCGGAGGCAAGGACAGGGAGTTATTATCAGCCATCATTGCCCTGCAGGTGGATAGAACTGTTTTTTATGTTTTTTTTTCTTCTTCTAAACATTCAGGTGTTCCGGTTTCCCGCTTAATCTGCTCACAGCACCCCAGAGGGATGTTGGGGGCAGGCCAGTCACAGAATGCTCTCTAGGCTGGACTGTAACGATACATATAGCAAAGGAAGCATTCTGGTTGCTGGTCAACTCTACTATTACCCTTTAATTTAATAAAGATCTCTTTTAAATCCGTTTGGTTTCAGGTTTTAAAGAGTATTTAGCTTGCCTTTGAGTTTCACTCCTGAGAAAAATTACTAATCCACCCCATTTCATTCTATTGGTTATTTATTTATTTACTCTATCGATTTATCGTGCACAGACCTAGCCACATGGACAGAGCAATCCTTTACTTACAGAATAACACAGATGCATTAAAACCGCTTAACATGAGTATACAACAGTAGTGAACCGTAACAAGTACAGTTAATTAGTAGGGGGAAGTAGGGTGCCGCAATAAGTGAAACCAAATTGTTGATAGCAAGTGAAGGAATTTCAGAACAATATCGGAGCTGGCCTGTACATTATGACAGGGGAAGTCATTGTAGGCTGGTAGAACGTCGCTTGAACACGAGAGCTTAAAAGTTTTTTATGAAGAATATGAGTTTAGTTGAGTCTGATGGTTTCACAGATCTTGTTCAATAATATGGGACTAAGCAAATGTATACCTCGATTAAAGGCTTGTTTTTATTTCAGAAATGAAGGAGATTTTCTCATCGTCCTATTGTAACCGCCTATAGTTTACAGTTTGTCCTTTAGGCAGAGTCAAAGCCGGAGTAGAACGCCTTATGGGTTCTAAAGACTATTGTAAACTTTTTCAATGTAATGTACACTTGCTACGCCTTAGCTACGCATAGTCTGTGGCTAGGACTTAAATGGCTAGTTTGCTTTGGAGACCATGCATGCTGCTCAGTGGAGGATGGCCCTGAGAGATGCAGTTGTGGATTTGGGAAGGTCCGCTAACAGAACATTGCCCCTGTTGCAAAGAGAAGGGACTAGGGCTACGACCGCTGCCCTGATGTTTGTGGATGGGATGGATTTTTTCCTTTTTCTTAAGGAGTGGAGTTGGAAGGATGCAGATTTCTTCAGTTTGACAAATTGTGCAATCATGTTGGGGTTTGGGTCATTGGTGAAGCCCAGAGATTTAACAATTTGTACCAGTGATAGCGAGATTCTTGTTGGAGAGGCCACTCTTGCAAATATTTATCTCTGAGTGGCATTTGTGCTATCTTGGAGAACGCCTCCCATATCACATGCTCACATTGAGGTGCATCTTTAAGAAAAGACGAAAGAAACAAGGTCATTCACTGCGGAGATCACATGGTTTCAGTAATTTAAGGAAATTCAAATTTTAATGATATGTTGTGTATATCTTCCCCTAACTGTGTGTCTCTGTCATATATCTGGGCAGAGGTATTTAGGTGCTATTCTGCATTATGGACTTGAATGTATTCATCAGTTGTTCACTGTTGTGGCTGGTGTGGTTGTGCTGTGTAGAAGTGCTGCCACCCATCCCTCAGAGTAGAATTTTCGTTTCTGAGGGAGAGTGTTGTTACTTAGAGGCCAACCCGACCACATTCTTTTGAAAGTGAGCTTTCTTATCAGAAACGTTGTCAAATCTTTACTGCTCTAACTTGAGTTCTGTTATCAGGGTTGCCTTTTATCATGTGTGACGATACAGTCCAGGATTTGGAATTAGGATATGGGCTGGCGATTAGATAAAGTAGAGTACACACAACAGGCTGATCACATTGAATTGTGCTACAAAGTCTAGTCTTGTTGGTCCTGAGTAATCTTTGGGCTTAGATATGCCTGGCTAGCCTTAGGTCAGGCTCAGAGTTAGCTTATCTTGCTGTTTGTGCTCTTCTCGTGGTGTGCGCCTTTCAACATTCCTGGCCTTATTTGTTAGGAAACTTAGTATGAGGTCTTGACCTGTTTATGGGCTTCTTATCTAATGGATGCGTTTGGTTGGCTTCGCCCATTGACACCTCCTTTGTTGTTACAAGGTTATGTGGGCATAAGCTCTTTATAGATGCTGAAGGTGTCTAAGATTTCCACCCCAGGTGAAAGAATTTAGCAGATTCAGCGCGCATTACATATTTCATAAAAAGTTTTGTTTTGTCTTCCATGCCCTGTGAAACGTAAAATACTTTTTATGACTTGGATCAGATCAAGATACCTTAGCGACGCAGATAATTGTCTCACTCCAATCCCCAGTTGCTCTGGTCTTCTTTTTGCTCTAACATCCACTGTAGGTGTTATCTGTGTGGGCTCAGTATTTGAAAGAATTCTAGTATAACATCTGTCTAATGTTTGTACTGCACTCGTGGTTCTTTCTTCTGGATACTTGATTCATGCACCTTACCTTCTTGTTTTCCCTTTGTCCAGAGTTCAGTTCAGATCACTTTCGAAGAAAGTCTCCAGCTCCCAGCCACTGCTCGCATCAGTACTGTCACCTGCACTGATCAGTCAGACTGCAGTATGGTAGGTGGCCGCTGCTTATTTTACCTAATTTGTGAGATTTCCTTGGTGCGGATCAGGCGTGACTGAATATTGCAACACCAAACAGAAGTGAAACAAATAAAACTATATACAAAACAGATCATAAACCAGGGGTAAATGCGAAGAGCCATGGTAGGAAGTCATGTGTATGGGAGGGTGGAGCTGGAGATCCATATTCAAATGAGTAGCACTTACGAATGTGATGTTGCCTCATCATGTAATGGCTACGCATTATATATGATAGTGGGACTGACCATGTAATAATGTGAGATAGCACATGAGGCATAAGTGTGTTATGCAGCAAGCGTGAAAGTACCAAATTGAGAAAGGTGAAGTAGGGAGCAAGATTAATGAGTGACCTCAAAATGTAAAAAGACTATTTGGTGGGGTGTAGGTAGTGTGCGAGGCCTGGTATGAGAGCTGAGGTTTTTTTCAAGGTGAAGAAGATGAGTTGAAAAGCATGTCATAGTTTGACTAGACCAATTGTTTTTTTGAGTACAGAATGGACTTTCCAGAGGCCGAATGTGGTAGCCTAAATGGGGGTTGGGGGTCCAGCTGTTGATGAATCATTTTATTTTAGCAGAAATCATTTTTGAAAATCTCCGTGCTGCGCCTCCTGTCCCAGTTTATGTTGGGAAGTTGCATTACTTTTTTGTGTGTCTTCAGATCTCTACCAGACTACCTTCTCCTTTCTCTTACTCCCTCCCATTTCTCGTAATCAACAAAGTCAGAGGTCACTATCATGCGAGAAGTGTACACAGAAAAAGGAGTGAATGGACAAGGCAGAGGAAGAGACTTTCGATGGAATGGTGAAAGTCCTCGGAATAGTGCTTTTGATTTTCAATAATGCTGCAAAAATGCAAGCTGTAAAGAGGAAATATTTGTGATTATTAATACCGTGTAATTAAATCTATAATTTATTTGCAATATACATAGGTCTTCTTGTAATATTATTAACTTGTCCTCTATTCATCTCTCAATGCCTCACATCCTTTTACTGCCATGGAAGGAATAGGCTGTTTAGATACTGAATTCAATTAAAGTACTGTTGCAAGACAAAATATCCAGATCCAGTGGCAAAAAGAAATGGCTTTATTAATAGTTGTTTAAGCTTTCTTTCGGTACTGCTTGGCTGGCAGATTGCCAGCAAGTTTAAGGTTTCGGCTGTTTTGCTTTAATTCAGTATTTTTGGTCATCTTGAGAGCTTAAATTAGTTGAAAATAGGTTATACATTAAAAGTTGTTCCGAGCAGGTGACTACAAATGTATCTTGCCCTGCCGCAGGGCCCCTGTCCTCAAAGCATCCCGAAAATGCCACTGGATGCTTCCTGCCTCTGTTTCTGGTTATTTTTCTACTCCATTGATGTGTAATATTTGTGGTGGGGTACTGAACGGTTGCTAAAGGATGCTACGCACTTTGCAGCTCTCCTCTGGAATTTTTTTGAGTGTGAGTGTTAACATGGCACTATTTTAAATTGGTTACTTTTCTTTTCTCCTGTGGTGTGGACTTTTCCAGGTGGGTGGTGTTGGGCAGGTGCTGTTAGATGTTGGTTTCTCTCCATCTGTCCTCCGTTTGTGTAGAGTGTTTCTCACTGGAGGTGCTATATGGGCGATGTAAGGTTTTGGACGCTTTTATCCTGTGCAATTTGCGAGAAGAAGGTTCTCTGAAGGTATTCTAAGGTGTCTGAAGGTAGTCTAAGGTGTTGATTACTTTTTTTCTTTTTTTTGGTCTGGATTGTTTAGTGTTGGTGGTATAAGAGTGATTAAAGGTGTTGGCTACTTTATTTCTCTCTTTTATTATGGAACGTTTTGAGGGTGAATGTTGAAGGAGTTGTGTGTGATGTTAGTTGTTTCCTCCATCAGTGTGGGATTTTTCTCGGAGGAGGTCTTGTACAGATGGTGTACAGCTTTGGTTACTTTCATCATCTCCTTTGCTGAGAGATTGTGCGATTTGGACATTGAAGAGTTTTTTTTAATTTGCTAGTGACTTTTCCCCTCCCTGCTGAGTTACCTTGCCAGCATGGTGGGAGCTGATGTAGAGATTCTGTATGTAGAGTGTAGATTATATGTCTGTTCATTTTCCTCTGCTGCAGGTACTACGGTGCGAGATTATTGCTGAAGCCGTGACATTCCTCGTGTCAGTCACACAGCAGTCTCCAGCTGCTGTTTCCATGGATACATATCAAGTCACACTCTCTCTCTTGAAAACCCAGGTAATAGACTTGCATAATGGCAAGGGGAGTCATGCGTGGGTTGTGGGATGTAGATGAAAAGGACACTGTATGGTACTAAGATTGATGCAGGGATTCTGTAAAATCATAACTATGCCTGGGACCACAAAAGTAGGGACTGGGTCACCATACTAAATCAGTACATATGAGCACCGTTCATGACTAGCTCATATTGCTTTACCTGCCCTCCTAACCTTCCCAAAGTGACAGGTAAGTTAGCACCCCAGAACAGAACACTCTAGTCCCCTCGGAGAACCCTGGAAACAGATTGTCATCTTTTCATTTTCTCACTCATGCATTCCCATAATAAACAAAAAGGGCACAAAAACAGTTTACAATATTTATTGAAACTAGCATGCTGTATTATAAAACATCTGCACTGCAATTAGAAAACATAAACATCTCAACAGAGTGAGGAGCATTACAAGTAAGCTATAAACAATAAGAAGCCCTACCATGGTGAATTTTTTATCTACCTCAGCCTACCGCACTACGGAAACACAGTGTTATATGATGGATTTCTGGGTTTAGTGGCGAACTCCATACCTGCTATTCATAGGTAGTTGTTCTACATCTGGGGCAGTGGATCTCTCCTTTTCTCTCGTTGGGACCTCTGCTCTGCTAGAATGTCTTCTCTCTGTTTTCAAAATGGCACGTCTCGGTGTATGTGTTACGAGGTGTCTTTTTGAAAACCGCAGATATGAACGCATGTTGTGTCTAAGTGCCAAGCTACGTTTGCTAACCGATCACAAGAAGACCGGGCACAGTGTTGTTTGACCTTGCACTAGATGTTCAGACAGTCCGAACCAATAACAAAAACATGTGCAGGCATTTCTAAAATAATGTTGTGGCACAAAAATAAACGTGCTAAGCGTAATGCGTGCAAGGCAAAGCTGCCTTAATGCGCAAGCAAACTAAAATATAAATAAACTAAGTCGGCCCTAAAGGAAACACACAACAAGGTGTTGTGGTATGTGTCTTTGAGGATCAGCCGTTAAATAATTGTATCTGCTTATTAAATATTACCTGGTCTTGTGGAAGCACAGAGAGGTCAGTATACTGAAATGGTGCCAACTAAAGGATTGCTCAGTATGCCATCCAACGGAATACCCTGTACACTAATGGGTTGCTGCTCAATGGAATGCATAGTATTTCGCCCAACAGGACACCGAATGTACAACTCGGTGTGATGGCAGGTGTGCCAAAATTCCAAAGGGAAACTTAGCTGGTACTTAATTTGCTAGCGAGAAGGAGGAACTATTGGCTACATGCTCCTCATCGTAGAAAATGAGTCAAATATGTAAAACCTCTGAATCTTAGAGACAAGAGCTTTCAAACTCCACGATTCTAAGCAAAGGAATCAAGGTGACATATTCTATTGGTGTTACTGCTATATCCATTTGTTGGCTCTGACTGGTTCTCAGAAGAACGAAACCTTGAATGTTACAATGTTGTCAGCGATACCGATTACCCTACCTGAGCAGACAAGGTTGTTGAATTGGTAATATCGGCCAGAGAAGACAATACTGCTATATGGGCTGGGTGACCCAAGAGTATATACTAGTCTTGTATCAGCCACATGCCAGAATTGGACAATAGTGTTGGATAGGCTTCATGGTTTGATGTATACATTACTGTTGCATCAACTGCATGGTCCAGATGTAGACAATACTCTTATATTGGCCCTGCGGTTGTCAAGTAGAGAGTACTGCGGTATGGTCTACAAGGCCCTGTATAGACACTACTGCTGTAGTTGCCTCTTTGCCCTGAACTAAATAAGGATGTTGTATTAACCACATGGCCTGATGGCACAATACTGTTGTATCAGGCACATTTTCCAGTATAGGCCAGACTGTTGTATAGGCCACTTAGCCAGATGTGTACAATACTGTTATCATTGGGTGCATGGCCTAGAGTTGTACAATGTTGTTGTATCATCCGCATTACCCTATATAGGCATTACTGGTATATCAGCCACAGGCCCAATATAGACATTACCATGGTTTCTACTACCTGGCCTGATATAGACCGTACTGTGGCTTGGGAGTAGACAGTACTCTTGTGTCGACTGCCTGGCCAGATGTAGACAATTATATTGTGCCGATTCCATGGTCCGATGATCATAGTTCTGTTTTATCTGTTGCTTTCCCTATATGTAGAAAACAGTGTTGCATCCACCCAATGGCACAGATACAGGCAATCGCAATGTATTCACTAGTTAATTGTGACCAGCACTCAGAGAGACAAAGCATGGATGCAATACTACTGAATTCTTCACACAAGGAGTTAAATCTCGTTCATTCCTGATACCATAATATCAATCTCAGAAACCCTAGTCGGTCATTAGAAAAGAAAAACTTCACCATTGGATGGTTATCAGTTGTGAGAGGTAGACACTCACTTCGCTTCTGATCCTCTCTTGATCCCGGTAAAGCTTAGATAAATAGTTTGGTACTGATCGTCACCTTCCCAGTCTTGGTTGCACTTGTTCATGCTTTCATTTTCTTCGTTATTGTTAACACCGCACTCTACATGGCCAGACTCAAATCCGAGTTAAAACATGCCTGGTACCAAGGGAACTGTGTGTTCTCCTCCTCCAACCCGTTGTGTATTTACAGATGTGCCTCTTTACCAGTCCTTGCCTGAAATGCGGCTCTTCATAGGGCAAACGTGGGAATTGTATAGGAAAAGGCATTGAAATACATTTTCATCAGACACCCTTCACCACTCTTAAGCATTAGTTCAAGAAAGAGCTGTATAAGGGGCTTTTCAAAGGTGTTTGGAGTGTTCTACTTTATAAAATTGATGAGCGTGCCCACTCATTGTGTGTCATTGTTCGTGTTGAGGTGGAATGTAAAGGACAAAAGCTACTACTGCACTCCTGCTGTATTGACCTTTCTCATTCCTAGCTGGAGATCTGCCTGGAAGAAGCACTGAATGAAGGCCTGCTGGTGACCTGGAGCTTCTGTGACCAGCCAGACCTCACCTTGACCATAGTCCCCAGGCTACAGGCTCGGGAGGTGAGTGGGAGTGGCCTTCTGTGGTGGGCTTAGTGGGGTAGTCTTATTGTGGGGAGGAGGGCAACCTGCACAAGTAGTGTGCTTCAGGTGGTGAGAAAGAAGTGGGCAAAGCTGGGTTGGCAGGAAGGGAATGGATGAGGTGGGCACAGCTGCGTTGGCGGTAAGGGGCTGGACATTTCCTAGTGGGGAAAAAGAGATGGAGGACTATCTCAGCCCTAGTAGAGAGGACAGTCCTGTGGGTGGCGGACACAAAAGGGGGCATTTGAGGTGAGATATACATGGTGTAGGGATAGTCCTTTGAGGTTATCAATTCAATTCAATTGTATTGTTTAATTCAAAACCTCAAAATAAGGTCAAAAACATAAAATTACATTTAAACCTACCGTACTTATAAATTTGAATTTTTCTAAACAAATTTATTTGAGTACGAAATACAGCCCTTTAACATGTGTTTAAAAAACGTTTCAAAAGTTAAAAAAAGATAATGATCCTTTGTGTTTGTATGAGCGTAAATGTTCAATAAAGCATCTTTAGCGGTGCATATTTTGTCAGAGATGAAGATAGGGTGAAGAAATTTACTTTGTACCTTTTTGTAACATTTTACTACAGAGTGTCTTAAGTCCTGAATTCCGTCTTTGTAAAGTGGCCAGACATATTATTCTAGATTTACACCAGACCGTCTCTCAACGGATATTTTCAAAGACAGTTGTGCTGTACTAAAAAAACCTTCGAATTTTATGTTTGTCTATCTTCACACACATTCCTGAGGCTTTTTGAGAATTGCAGAGTCCGGTATAGTTCTATATAGCGTGGGATCTCTACAACAACACAATCTACCACAAAACCTGAATTATTAATATTTGACTTTAGTTCATGTTTTACCTGCTGGAGGAATCTCCATGTTAGCACTTCAGTGGATATCTAAATGGAGTGGGCGGACAGTATCTTGTGAGTAAACCTAAAACCATATGAAGATGACAAGTACAGTTCATTTTTATGTGATACTCGTAGTGTATCCTTGGCAAAATATATGTAATATACCCACTAGAATATTGCACTTACAGTTTTATAGTAGGCACCAGTTAATCCAAATTCCAGACAAAGTGCCGATACTAGAGGTGATTTATTCAAATTACATATACACTTTAACATTTTGGCTTTAATTGTGTTCACGGTTGTCGGGGCGAGTTATCTGTGCTTGACGCCACAGAGCAGGATTGTGGGAATTCTACCATTATACAAATGAAGAGAAGCGACAAAGTGTCTTTTACCAAAATACCTATGAATTGAATGTGGTCCCCAGCCCTCCACAGTGTGCCGAAGCCTTCATACCTACTAGGCGGTCAATCAGTGTTAAATCAGAGAGATTTTTGGAAATGATCATACCGAGATAAATATAGTGTTCAACCCTTTGCAGCTGTTCATTCCCTATTTTCCATCTAAAGACAACTTATTTCCGTCTCTTTGTCAAACCATGATTTTGTATTTGAGTTAAGTTATTTAAAAAAAAGTTTTTTGAGTTTGTAAATAGTGTATCAAACCCACATTGTAATGCTTTTGGGATCAAATAAAAAATGATTACATAATCCACACACAATAGTGTTTTTTTAGGGTAAAAACCTAAGCCTGAAGAAACTTTTCTAATAATTTAAAAAAGGAGTAAATGAAAAATATATACACGGAAAAAAGGAAGCGGTGCCAAAAGGCATCATTGTTTGATGCCAATTTTTCTCTATTCCTTTTGTTAGACTTATACCTGCTCACATGAGTACTCTACTCCAAACTTATCTAAGCCCCCATAAGTACTCTAATCCGAGTATTGGAATGTACTGCTATCAAAACTCATAGCAACTTCATTGGTATTGTTAAATCAAGCAATTTTTCAATACTTTTGCTGAGAGGACCATAGCCCTTTGCTACTTAGTAGCATGATAATACTTCCCAGAGTTTGGAATGCTACCAGTCAAGAAACCACTTTAAAAAAGGGGGAGTAAAAATCTACCCCATTCACTATGGTCATGCTTTTAATAGAGTGATGGGAATTTCATCTGGTCCCGGTGCTATGGTACTTCTTGCCTTCTTGATATTCCCAATAATATTATCTAATGTTACATTGAAGGTATAACATGTGGTCAAATCCTTTGAGGTACAACTCAGATCGGCTATACTTCTGTTAGCAGCATTAACATTAAAAATATAATCAACCCATACATTTTATGGAAACATGATGGCTTATCTTTCAATGTTTGTGCCCATACCCCCTGCTATAAATACCCAGACCTTTTCACAGTTTTCCTTGACAGCCGTTGAAAGAGAGGTCCATATTCTTCCTGGTTGGATTTAATTTTATGTCTCCTATATTTATGTGGTTTCCCTTAGGTTAATAGATTAGTCCTAGTAAAGTTCTACGCGAAGGAACAGTGGCCGTGATAAACATCTGGTGTAGTACTAGTGGAAAGACAGGAAGCAGCTAAAATCCTGGGGCTCAGTCAAAAGAAGAATGGACAAGCAGTGGGGATGGTTTTGTGGAGAGCCATTCTAATTGGACACTTCTAAAGAGAGGCAAAAGAAGTGTCACTTGGGAGTGGTGAGGGGGGGAAAAGTGTTGCAATTGTAAAGACAACATTTTTTTTGCGCAAGTGTCGTAGAAACTGTGAAAGAATGCTGGATGGAAGTGTTATAGCAGACATATAACAGAAGAAACGCACTCTTTCTCTACCTCCCTCTTCTCTATTTCTTTTTACTCTATTTTCTATTTCTCTGATTCTCTCTCCTCCCCTCTTTATCGCTCTCCCTTCTGTCTTCTACCCTCTCTCATACTCTGTTTCTCTCTTACTTTTTCTCAAACTCTCCTCTTTATTTCTTTCAGTCTTGCTTCTTCTCTTTTGCCTCTCCCATCCCTTTCACCGTCTCTCCCATTTCTGTTACTTTCTCTACTGGCTCTTCTGGTCTCGCTCTCTCACTCTCACCCCCCCTCCTCCCTCTCCGTCTCCCTTTCCTTGTCACAGTTTGATGAAAAACATATCCTTTGGTCTCTGGCTCCTGGGCAATTGTAGAAATATGATCTGTTGTTAGAAAGCAAAGGCTCACTCCCCAAAAACTATTTGTTTTTGGCCCATCAGTGGGCTTAGATGATTGTCAAAGTCTCCATACATTGTGTCTTTAGAGCTGACAATAGACACCTTTTGCTGTCATGGATTTCACACCAAAAACATACACGGACAGGGGCTTTGTTTTAGCCCCCTTCATCAGTCTGTGCCTTTGGCTCAGCCACTTTCAGCTATTGCTTGAGGAAAGTATAACTCGTAATTTTGATCAGCGCACATTAGTATTGTAATCTCACCTTCGGCTATTGGCTATCGTGTGTATTAGTAAGCATGCTTAATGAGTGCCTCCCATTGGAATACAAGGACAGGGAGGTGAAGCATTCATGCACTATAATAATAGTGCATTTGTCCTCATTAAAGTGTTTGCACACACCTGGTAATGCTGCACCAATGGTTATTTTGCACCTAAATCTCAATTTATACAATAGGCCCTAATAATGAATAAGTCCGAATAATGGTCGTATTTACTTCAATTTGTAAATACTGCGAACCCAGAGAGGGGTATCTATTGAGAACAGAAACTATCCCCTATTTTGAGTTTGGTAAAAGGAATGAGGCATATCACACAGAATCATAATCTCCCCACAATAAATTATGCATGTTTTTTTTTGTACATTCATCCTCATCCGATTAATGATCGGTGAGTAACACTGTGATTGTGAAAGACATTTTTTTTACAAGCACTGAAGAAAGAATAAATGCTGTATAAAACATCTGTATTCATTTAGTTCGCCCTGTGAAATTTCTATGAAGTACAAGCTTTGAGATCACTGGCAAACATTAAAAGAAAGGGTTTACCCAATATACCCTGTATATATCTGTGTATTAACCAGTGGCAGTTGCCACTGGGTAGTTATAGTTAGGACCACATTTCCATAGGTAAAGGATTTTTTGGTTTGCTAATACTTTGATGCCGTTTGACAAATCTTCACAAAACTTTTCAAAAGAAAGTCTCCTCCACCCCAGCTCCTTTCTGAAAAGTTTCAGGATGATCAGTCATGCAGGGGTTTAGAAAAAGGGGTGGTCCCAAAAGTGTTTTCCCCATGCAATTTTTGGTGGGAACATTTGTACAGCGATAAAGAAAAAACACTTTATTAAGGTTCCAGATTTTTGGAAATCTGGAACCAAGTGATTTGAATGACAGTCAGCAACGTTATTTGCTAATAACTTTGTCATCGTTTGATGAATCTTCTCAAAACGTTCCACAAACACCGTTTCATCCACCACAGCTAATTCCTTGAAAGTTTTGAGGTGATCCATCAAAGCAGGCTCCAATAAAAAGGTGGGGTCCCAAAACTCAATTTTCCCATGCAATTTCCATAGGGAATTTTAAACCACGATACAGACAAAACAGCTGAACAAAATTGCACAAAGTTTTGCTGAAAGCTAGATCTTCATGCAGAAACTGTGCATTTTTTTAGCTGGCTTAAGTCTGTTCAATAGCTTTGGCGAGATTAATGTTTAAAATTTATAGACATCTGGTTGGTTGGGTATGTGAGAGTCTTGCACGATTTTCATGGCCACTTAACTTAAAATAATGGAGCAATCTGATTGGCTACAAGGGCCTTGTTTCCCATTGGCCATCTTGCTCGCAAGAGACTCCCACGAGTGCCGCACGAACACTTGCTGGCGGGCCGCACAACGAACAAATGTTGCGTCTGCCCATTACAGGACTCCCAGACTCAGTCCCTGTGTCCTGAAAATAATAAGGTATAGTGGTCCGGGTAGGGATAACCTGACCTCCTAGTTCTTGTAGAGGGAGTTCATGAGGAACCCAAAGGGTCAAGTTTGAAGAAGAAAAATAGGGGAGGGATGAACCTGTCAATAGCGTGGTTCACAACACTTATGTGATATTACTCGACTGTCCATGATTAGCTGTGAACTATACTCTTGTTTTATAAAACAATAAAAACTGTTTAAAAAAAAAAAAAGTTTGAATAAGAAAACAATAATCAAATGCTGTTATCCAGCTGGAGTCTCTCGGGAGCCAGTGCTGCCCCTGTGCTTCAGAGAGTCGCGCAGGAGCACAGACAGGTGCAGTGGCTTCCAAGAGACTCTGGCAGGAGTCCACCAGTATCGAGAAAATAATTTTTTTAAAGGACCATGCATGGTGATGGTTTGGCTGTCTATGAGGAATTGGGCACAGACAACAGCTGTGCACAGCAGGGGGTCTTCGCAGGGCGTGACCTCATGCGCGGCCCAATGTCAAACCCAAGGGCCATTCACGGAAATTGGGGGGGTTGGCATAGTTACGTTTGATGGTAAAATCTTACCTTATGTTAAAACATAGAAATTCACTGGAAAAAAACAAAAATTAAAGCGACGTTATAGTTCGGTATGGTAATAATATCTTACTTAACATTAAAAAAAAACTTAGAAACTCACATAAAAAACCCAAAGGTTAAAGTGACATTATAATTAGATGAAAGTGACATTTAAAATGTAACATTTTAGACTAAAAAGCAGGGAAATTCACCAGCTAAAGTTAACTGAAAAACTATACCTGATGTAATATTTGAGATCATAAGCGATGCATGGACCTCGCCATACACTGCTTATGACCTCACATATTACAGCACTCGCAAAGTATTCTATGACATAATTGAAAACATCACTGATGGCATCTAAAATGACACAATGATGACAACACTGTGCATGGTGGGGACACTAGTTATAGGTTCCTCAGTTAACTATAACTTGTGAATTTCAATATTTTTTTTGTTTAAAATGTTACATTTTAACTGACATTTTCACCTAACTATAACGTCACTCTAACTTTTGTTTTTTTCAGTGAATATTCCTTACTAGTTTGAAACCATGAGGAGCCGGGTAGGGTATACTTTCATAGAAGTTGGATATAGTTTGTTATAAAATAAAACCTGAAATGTACTAGAAAAACTAAGGGCTAAAGTAAAATTATGTTTTGTTTTGGCATAAAACCTTTTAATATGTTAAAACACCACAGTTAAAGTGAAGTTATGGTTACAAATTGAAACGGAAAAACCACTGAAATTCACAAGTTAGAATTAGGACGATTATCCGCACAACTAATATGCAAACTAAAACTCCGACTCCAAATACAGTGCTTATTACTTTAATTAACAACACTTAAACTCACAACATAATTAGCAATGTCTACTGAAACTAATGAATATTAGTACATAGTGTTAATGGTAATATGAGATGTAGTGTCAAATGTATGACCAAATTCCGCATGCGTTTTTCACACATGCCTTAGGAACTCTGTCATTTGAACCAATGCCTCTTTAGCATGCATTTGTACTTCACGCAAGTCGTTTTACTGACTTGCTTTAGAAGGGCGCTGGATATTGGAATAGTTTAATTTACTATTCCAAATCCAGTCTGCACAACAGTAGGGAAGGTGTTGGACTTTAACTCCAACACCACTCCACCATTGTACCCCCCCAAAAGCAAGTTGTTGTAACGACTTGCTTGCAGAACAAATGTGTGCTAAAGACACGTTTGTTCTGTTGCTGGCGCTGTGAAGGCACAGCGTGATTCCGGCTTCGTCCTAAAGGACGTTTCCCGTAATGTCATCTCAAATAATATTGAGGATGTCAGGGATGACATCATCCAATCACTGTGAAGGCGTCCTAAAGGGTTTGTGGACTTGAAGTAATTCAACAAGTTACACTTGTGCCCAATTTTCAATCACCAATCAAGTGATAATGGACTTTATCTTTGACCACTTGAACATTTTTTTCAAGCCACTTACATTTGGTGGATGTTACCCGCTTTTTACTGATATTCATTCACCTAACCAACAAAATACTGTTATAGACTTTAATATGATCGCCACCTTTTTAAACATCGAACCCCTCCAAAAAAGTGTTCATACTGTAGTCACCTTATCGGGTCACCCTCTTAAAGACTTCACATGACACACAATTTTATTTCAAGAGGTTGAGAGGTATGCATTTGACACTGGTAAGACACCTCCTGCCAGGCCCTATGGACTACCCTCCGTAATCTGGTAAAATACACTACCCACATTCATGAGTACAATGACGCATCCTTAAATTCATGCTTAGAACCCCAGTGTCACTTAAACCACCTCTAAGTGGGTATCCCCTGCATTCTTCAGAATTATGCAGTGTCTCAGATTCTTCAGCGAGGTTCTGGAAATAAACATCCACATGCTATAAATGTTTTTGTTAGATACAATTTGTCTATAGCACTGCATTGTAATTATTTATAAGGTCACGTGCCCAGACATTCGCTGCTGGATAATCTATTGTCAACAGACGTTTTGGCTTTTTGTCACAGATATTGTGCACCAGGCTTCTTGTTTATGCCACAATCTACTTTACAACATGACTCTGCAACTCACATCAGATGCTCTTGACCTTTACCTTGGTCTTCATGGAGTTCTCCTTACACTCCAAACTTTGATGGTTTGTAAATGGTGCACTATATAACTTTCATCATGTACAACTTAACGCTATTTCCATTATGTGCACCCATGTGTGTACACATAGTAATTCAATGCTGGATATGACTATAAGCCCTCTACAAATAGATCATTTAAAAAAAAAAGTTACGGTCTTACAGAGTACTGTGAATGGCAGTATCATGGATGATGTCATTTGAGATGTCATCAGTGATGTCATTTAGCATGCCATGAGTGATGTAATATGTAAGGTCCTAAGCAGTGTATGACTGGGTTCCAAGCTATAGTTAGTTCAATAAACCTTAACTGTTGAACTTTAGTGTTTTTAGGTTTTTAAATGTTAGTTCTAATCTCATTTCAACACCAAAGTATAACGTCACTTTAACCCTTGTTATTTTCTCTGAATTTCGGTCTGTCTTTTTTGTTAGCTAAGCTCTTATTGCCATACCCAACTATAACGTCAATTTAACGTTTGGCTTTTTTCTGTGAATGTCTGTTTTTTTAATCCTGTATCCTTTTCAAAGTTGAGCCTTTATCCAACCCCCTCAAGAAATCTGAGGCTAACTTCCGCTGCATGTGACCTTTCCTTTGGTGGTACACAGCAGGATGTTGGACACTGGGGACTGCGGTAAACCTAATTGTGGCACCTACTCTCTCCCCTCCCCTACGCACACCCTTCAGCTTTGCATAGATGGGGTGGGCACAGGGCCATGTCTCCAGGCAAACGCTGTATTCAGCCCCACCTCTGCCCACAGACCTGCACCCAATTCCTACGAGTGTAAGTAAGTGATTTATTAAATTGGAAATATGTGCGACCTTCGAAAGTAATACGTCTGCTACCTTCCTTCTATTGGGAACCAAGTACCCCTTTGTAGCACTTGACTCTCTCAGGGTAGCGAGGTAGAGCAAAGTGCTGTCTACTTGGGGGAGGTGGTGTGGGCTAGTACTCCAGTCTGCTGATACATAATGAATAATTGTCCAGCCAGCGCGTTTGCTTATAAAAAAAAAAGTAAGCATACTTTATTATGCACACTGCTTAATGCTAGGTATTAACTAACAAATATTTACAAGTAGGCAGTTGAAATTACCTATATTGACACACAATTAACATTCCACTTACTTGAGAGCCCTGAATCCTTAGACCATGATACTTCCCACATTTGCTAGACTTAACTTATATTCTCTTTATATTGAGATAAGTGCATCTAATAGCACTGATCTTAGATTGATCAGTGCTATCATCAGTTTTTTCACGATCAACTGATCAACTCACCTCTTGTAGTGACCAGATTATCTTGGGAGATTCCAACCTCCAAAGGAAAGAAGGCAAACAAAACCAAAAATCACTCCTAAACTCCTTATCAGACAGCACTCTCATACAACAGTGTATTTTCCCTACTGTCAATAAGGGATCTATAGTGTATCTTATTCTAATAATTGCATACCACATAGAAACTTACCAGAGTGGATTGGTCAAACGCCTTCTTCATTACTTTGTTTCCTTACCTTAATGCTCCTACCCCATGCTAAATCATAAGAGATGGAATGCTAAAATGTAGACCCAGAAGGCCCAGAAAAAGTTAGGATGGAGAGAGAAATAGCACATACACTTTGCACATTGTGTATACATTAGCATATTAAACCCACACAACTGCTTTTTCAGTAAGGCAGATAGATAGGAATTGAGAAGGAAACTAGGCTCACTTTCTGCAAACTAGCATGCATTTCAGCAGGCTACCAATTGGGCAGCAGACTTGCAATTTCCAGCCCTTCTTCCTCTATAAAAAAATAGAGCCTGAATTACAGGAAAGCCCAGATGCCTTCGGTTTGAATGTAAACCCCAAAAATGCAAAACATTAAAATATCACAAATCAGTTACCGCTTGTGCGCTCGACCTTGAGATACAATGCAATGCTTTCCTTCTCACTGATTGTCCATTTTGTCTTCTTGATGCAGAGCACCGATGGCAAGGCTGATCTCTCCACCATCCAGGACTTGATTAGAGACATTCTCATTGGAACGCAGCCAGCAATGATGGTAAACCTCAAAGCCTGTGGCAGTGGTATGGTAAGTGAGTGTCTCCAGACATTTCTTTTACTCTCACCCATTTTAGGACAAGCTATTCCAAAAGAAGAAATAGAGGTCAGACCGCCATGTAAAGGCAGAGGGAGGAGGGACATCGTAATCCCTATGGCGGTGCCTCCGCAGACACCACCCCCATTGTAGAATTACGGTCTGACCAATGCTCCGAAAGACTCCTTGAGCCTGTCGGAGGCGTTGGTTGGTCCCTCCGCTGTCTGCGTCCGACTGACCGCATCATAATACGGTGGTTGGACTGCTATGCTGGATGTCTGTGAGACCGCCACGACGGCCTGTCGGTGGTGGTCTCACCAACATCAAAATCGGTCCTAAGTATTGCAGTCTTGTAGTTTTGATAGAAATGGCTATTACTATTATCAAAATGTTATTTTGTTCTGTGGCTATCTCACTACTTACGTGGAGGGGAGAGTTCGCTTTGAGCAGTTACTTAAAAATTCAGCAGATATGTGTGATTGTTAGGCTGTAGTCGCATACACTGTAGATGTATGCTGGTGCGATTTTGCATCAGTTGGGTACAGGTAATTCGCCGCTGACGCCCAGAAATATTGTTTTTTGGGACCCTTTGACAGACAGATTATGACTTTGATACCTCTGATCTAGCCGGGATAACTTTTCGTATTTCTTTTCTTTATAGGTTTCCAGTGCTCATATTCACCGTGGTTCTCCATCCACAAGCCTGCCTTCTGTAGGAACTAGACTGCTTCTTCGACAGCTGCATGTCCAGAACGTGAGCCTTACAGAGAAAGGAGGTGAGTGCCGGACTTGAGGACTTGGTCTCACTCACAATCTTGCTAACATCAGAGCTGCCTTGAGTTACTGAAACAAATTCTATTTTACTTCAAGTATATAAGATGGACTTAGAACTATTTTATATGGTTACACAATTACAACATTCTGCCAAATGTGGTGTTGAAATAGGCCGTTGTGGAAAATATTGCTGAGCTGGCCAGTGGGGAGGGAATCTTTGTCAGTACTTCTAATGAGGGGTAGTTATCTACCTAAACACTGTCTTTATAGAGTGCCTTTAGTCAGCTTCTGAATGTGAATCTGTGGTCAAGAGAGTTTTGAGATGCCACCTTTCTCTTATCATTGGAGATATGATGGCTACAGCTGTTCAAAAATATAAGTAAGGATATGCCCATAGCAAACTGGAGAGCGGGAAGGCTGTTGTACATTCGGAGATCTCTACCCAGGAGATGAGCCTATCTTATTTACAGCGGTAGAGGAGTTGTTTGGTTCAAGACAAGAACAGTTCCTGCAATATGTGAAGTTGGCCAGGACGGCCAGAGAGACCTGGTCGGAGTTCCCAGGTGCACCGGCCACATATGCCATCCTGACAGAGTTGCTGGAGTTGGAGCAGTGTTGTAAAATAATCTCCCACATGTATAAAGCCCTAAAACAAGGTAGACTGGAGAATTAATTGGTAGCCAGACAGCTATGGGATGCAGAATTAGACATACTACTAACTGACACTGCTACTAACTGACACTGAATGGAAGACGGCATGTGCCACATTTCAAGAGGTGTAAAGCAATGCACATTTTAAGTACATATACTTTATTATCTACATCGTACTTATTTAACTCCTGTGAATTTTGAATAAAATATTCCAAAATAAGTCTTCTGCATGCTCAAGATGGGGAGAACGTATGGCCGCTCTTTAGCAGGTGGCCCAGTCTTGTGTGAAATTAATTGAATATTAGGAGTAGTTAATAGCTAGATTGATGACAGTAACAAACCAGACTCTTGATAAATCTGTAAAGCAGCGCCTCCTGAGGATTATACCCAAATCTAAGGACGTGAGGATCCAGTATAAGTTGGCACTTTTGGGTCTGGTGCTGGCTAGGAGGCGAATAGTGATCCATTGGCTGCGTCCTGGGGTCCTGAGGTGGCGGCCTGGAAAAGGAATGTGGTGGAATAGTTACTGGACACATGACTCTGGATGTGGGAGGTCAGGACTGATGAAAAGGTCTCATGACCTGGCTATATGGATCGACATGATACGGATGATAGTGAGTGGGGAGGAAAGTCAGTCTCAGCAGAGATCTCTGTGATTCATTGGCAATACTCGTCAGTTGATTGTGCAGATACCGGCCCAAGGGGCAAATTAGGGTCATATAATTTGAAAATGATTGTGGTGCAGTGAAACTCGTATGCCCATATGATAACTAAATTAAATATGGTGTAATTAAAATCAAGCATATAAAATATTAATTTAAATAAGTTGAGACTACGCTGCATAGTTACTGTACAGTGGATAAGGACTACTTATTATGAATATGATGTAAACTGTGACTGACAAATATTGTTGTTGGAACTCATAAGTATTTCTTTTACAAAGTAGGTAAGATGGATTGATAATATATGAGCAACACATATCTTGTGATTCATGTAGTCCGAGTGCTCTGGGACAATTCCAGATGGAAAGGATAAGAAAAACAAGCATTTACAATGCAATGGTCTCGGCATCATTAAAGGTAGAGCTATTGGCATTGCTCATGACATTTCTTTTTTTTTCTTTAAATCATAAATAAATGGCATTGTCATTTACATTGTCAATACACACCACTCTGCACTCAACTGCACTCACCTGCACTGCACTGCACTCACCTGCACTGCACTCACCTGCACTGCACTCACCTGCACTGCACTGCACTCACCTGCACTGCACTGCACTCACCTGCACTGCACTCACCTGCACTCACCTGCACTGCACTCACCTGCACTGCACTGCACTCACCTGCACTGCACTGCACTCACCTGCACTGCACTGCACTCACCTGCACTGCACTGCACTCACCTGCACTGCACTCACCTGCACTGCACTCACCTGCACTGCACTCACCTGCACTGCACTGCACTAACCTGCACTGCACTGCACTAACCTGCACTGCACTGCACTAACCTGCACTGCACTGCACTAACCTGCACTGACCTGCACTGCACTGCACTCACCTGAACTGCACTGCACTCACCTGCACTGCACTAACCTGCACTGCACTAACCTGCACTGCACTGCACTCACCTGCACTGCACTGCACTCACCTGCACTGCACTGCACTCACCTGCACTGCACTCACCTGCACTGCACGCACCTGCACTCACCTGCACTGCACGCACCTGCACTCACCTGCACTGCACGCACTGCACTCACCTGCACTGCACTGCACTCACCTGCACTGCACTCACCTGCACTGCACTCACCTGCACTGCACTCACCTGCACTGCACTCACCTGCACTGCACTCACCTGCACTGCACTCACCTGCACTGCACTCACCTGCACTGCACTCACCTGCACTGCACTCACCTGCACTGCACTCACCTGCACTGCACTGCACTGCACTCACCAGCACTGCACTGCACTCACCAGCACTGCACTCACCTGCACTGCACTCACCTGCACTGCACTGCACTCACCTGCACCGCACTCACCTGCACCGCACTCACCTGCACCGCACTCACCTGCACCGCACTCACCTGCACCGCACTCACCAGCACCGCACTCACCAGCACTGCACTCACCAGCACTCACCTGCACTGCACTGCACTCACCTGCACTCCACTGCACTGCACTCACCTGCACTGCACTCACCTGCACTGCACTGCACTCACCTGCACTGCACTCACCTGCACTGCACTGCACTCACCTGCACTGCATTCACCTGCACTGCACTCACCTGCACTGCACTGCACTCACCTGCACTGCACTACACTCACCTGCACTGCATTCACCTGCACTGCACTCACCTGCACTGCACTCACCTGCACTGCACTGCACTCACCTGCACTGCACTCACCTGCACTGCACTCACCTGCACTGCACTGCACTCACCTGCACTGCACTGCACTGCACTCACCTGCACTGCACTGCACTCACCTGCTCTGCACTCACCTGCACTGCACTGCACTCACCTGCTCTGCACTCACCTGCACTGCACTGCACTCACCTGCACTGCACTCACCTGCACTGCACTCACCTGCACTGCACTCACCTGCACTGCACTGCACTCACCTGCACTGCACTCCCCTGCACTGCACTCACCTGCACTGCACTGCACTGCACTCACCTGCACTGCACTGCACTCACCTGCACTGCACTGCACTCACCTGCACTGCACTCATCTGTACTGCACTGCACTGCACTCACCTGCACTGCACTGCACTCACCTGCTCTGCACTCACCTGCACTGCACTGCACTCACCTGCTCTGCACTCACCTGCACTGCACTGCACTCACCTGCACTGCACTCACCTGCACTCACCTGCACTGCACTCACCTGCACTGCACTCACCTGCACTGCACTCACCTGCACTGCACTCACCTGCACTGCACTGCACTCACCTGCACTCACCTGCACTGCACTGCACTCACCTGCACTGCACTCACCTGTACTGCACTGCACTCACCTGCACTGCACTCACCTGCACTGCACTGCACTGCACTCACCTGCACTGCACTCACCTGCACTCCACTCCACTGCACTCACCTGCACTCCACTGCACTCACCTGCACTGCACTCACCTGCACTGCACTGCACTCACCTGCACTGCACTGCACTCACCTGCACTGCACTGCACTCTGCACTGCACTCTGCACTCTGCACTCACTACTCTGCACTCACTACTCACTACTCTGCACTCACTACTCTGCACTCACTACTCTGAACTCACTACTCACTACTCTGCACTCACTACTCTGCACTCACTACTCTGCACTCACTACTCTGCACTCACTGCTCTGCACTCACTACTCACTACTCTGCACTCACTACTCACTACTCTGCACTCACTACTCACTACTCTGCACTCACTACTCACTACTCTGCACTCACTACTCACTACTCTGCACTCACTACTCTGCACTCACTACTCTGCACTCACTACTCTGCACTCACTACTCTGCACTCACTACTCTGCACTCACTACTCTGCACTCACTACTCACTACTCTGCACTCACTACTCTGCACTCACTACTCTGCACTCTGCACTCACTACTCTGCACTCACTACTCTGCACTCACTACTCTGCAGAGTAGTGAGTGCAGAGTAGTGAGTGCAGAGTAGTGAGTGCAGAGTAGTGTGTGCAGAGTAGTGCACTCACTACTCTGCACTCACTACTCTGCACACTCACTCTGCACTCACTACTCTGCACGTAGTGAGTGCAGAGTAGTGAGTGCAGAGTAGTGCACTCACTACTCTGCACTCACTACTCTGCACTCACTACTCTGCACACTCACTCTACACTCACTACTCTGCACTCACTACTCTGCACTCACTACTCACTACTCTGCACACTCACTACTCTGCACTCACTCCTCTGCACTCACTACTCTGCACTCACTACTCTGCACTCACTACTCTGCACTCACTACTCTGCACTCACTACTCTGCACTCACTACTCTGCACACTCACTGTGCACGCCGCTGATATCATTGAATCTTCCACCACACTTTCTAAAACTCTATAGTCAGAAGCATAATAGGCACAGAACCAAAAGAAGGGTAGACATTGCTTAAAATAATCTTATTGTATTTATGAGAAGCAAAAGCGAGACTGTGAAATGTGCTGAGTATCAGTTTGTTAGGAATCAACAGAGTGGAGTTAGAGAACCAAGAAATAGTAGTTTAGAATCCGGGTTAGAAGGAGTAGTAATCACAAGCTGAGGATCAACGGGCGCGAAACAGCGTGGTGGGCGCGCACGACGCAGCGTGGGCGTGCACATCAACTGAAGATCGCCGGAGAAGACACGAGTCTGCCTTCTGCCGTGACTGACCCGATGCGGAGGGAAAGAGCCCGGTGAGTGGGGGGGGCGGCAGAGAGAGAGAGAGTGTGAGAGTGTGTGTGTGTGTGTGTGTGTGTGTGTGCATGCGTGCGTGTGTCTGTCTGTCTGTGTGTGTGTCTGGCGCATGCCTGCCTGCCTGCCTTTGTGCGCGTCCACAGACCCTGGTCGGCTCGTCCACCTCTCTGTAGTCCCTTGCTAGCTTACTAGGCGACAATAGTTCTCGTTGCCGAGACCTAATGAGTTAGGGAGTAAAACATCGGCTGCATTTCAGTACAGACCAGAGAAATATTTCAGTTTGTGCTGCTCGGGTCTTTGGCACAACCCCACTACTGAGCACTAGAGGTTAAAAAAAATCTTCCTGTGCACAGGTTCATGACTGCTTAATTTATTCAAGTGGTTAACTCAGTTTATTGTTTAAGTTGTTTGGTGGTTCGGTGTTTGTGAACTTTGAAAAAAAAATCTTGTCTCTGGACCTTTGGACTTCCTATTCTTGTAATATTTTGAAAACGGTTTGGTTTTTCAGAGATAGGCTGAGACGCGCTTTGGGTGTATGGCCACTCTAACTCAAGCAAGATTTAGGGACCAACAGAAACAGGGCTCCAATCATTTCCTCTCCAAAGAAAATCACTGTGTCCTGACGCACCTTTCCTTTTCGACTCTCCTTTTATTAGATCGCAGTCTACCTGGTTTGCAAAAGACATATTGGGAACACTCGGAAAGTTGACCTAGGAATGCATTCTGCCCATTGCTTACCTTTAGCTTTGTAGTTTGTAACTCACATTTTCTGCCTTTCTATTTGCTGACTCTATTTGCTTTAGGGTGTCCAGTTCGAGTTTGCCCCTCCCGTTGCTCAAACTTTGTTTACTGTATTATTCCACGAACTCGCTCTATATAAACAGGCCTTTATATCTTGTTCTTATCTTGACGCATTTGCTGTGCATTCAAAGACAGAGGTCAAATGTCAGGCTATGTCTTCCAGGGAGCTTGGTGTTTATCTTTATTTCTATGACTTTAAGATGAGAGTATTTATGTAACAATCATCATGGATAGTGAAGATCTGCTTGAGGAAGGCTGTACAGGTATATTTTTTTCTAGCACACAACAAAATGTAAATGAACTGTGCTGACAATCAAATGAATACATTGGGTGATGAGAGTTCCATACATTATCATTTTTATGCTGTATTCTTCTATCTCTAAAACTGTATGTTACCCCACTACACTCTACTCTGCTTCACTCCACTCCACGCCACGCCACACCACTCTACTGTGCACCTCTCCACACTACGCAACTCCGCTCCACACTGTCATTGCATTCTTCTCTGTACCACTCTAGTCTACACTCCTATACTCTACACTGCTCCACTCTACTGTATGCCAGTGCACTCTACCCCATACTACTCTACTATGCACCATAGCACTCTTCCCCACTGCACTCCTCACCACTACACACTATTTCTCCCTACTCTGTTTCACTGCATTCTATGCCACTGCACTCTACACCAATACACTCTACGCCACTTTACTCAAAACCTATGCACTCTACGCCAATCTACTCTGCACCAAATCAGTCTATGCCACTGTTCTTTACACCACTCTATTTTAAGTCACTACACTCTTTTCCCACTCTGTTCTACTCTGTACCACTTCTCTCTACACCATACTCTGCGCCACTGATCTCTACGCCAGTGCTCTCCACGCCACTCTTTTATATACCACTGAACTCTACAACAGTATTCTCTGCAACACTGCACTCTCTCTCATGCTACATTATGCCACTCTCCGCCACTGCACTCTCCACCACTGCACTCTCTGCCCCTGCACTCTCTGCCCCTGCACTCTCTGCCCCTGCACTCTCTGCCCCTGCACTCTCTGCCCCTGCACTCTCTGCCCCTGCACTCTCTGCCCCTGCACTCTCTGCCCCTGCACTCTCTGCCCCTGCACTCTCTGCCCCTGCACTCTCTGCCCCTGCACTCCCTGCCCCTGCACTCCCTGCCCCTGCACTCTCTGCCCCTGCACTCTCTGCCCCTGCACTCTCTGCCCCTGCACTCTCTGCCCCTGCACTCTCTGCCCCTGCACTCTCCGTCCCTGCACTCTCCGTCCCTGCACTCTCCGTCCCTGCACTCCATGCCACTACACTCTACTCCAATCCACTGTAAGCCACTCTAATCTACTCTGCACCACTGCACTCTACAACACTCTATAGCACTGCACTCTACGCCACTTCACTCTACTCTGAAACAATCTGCTCTGCCACTGCAGTCTACGCCACTCTATTGCACTTTGCGCCACTCCACGCCACTGCATTCTATGCCAATGCACTCTACACTACGTTACTCAAAACCAATGCACTCTATGCCAATCTAGTCTGCACTGCACACCCCTACACTCTACTCTGTCACTCCACTCTATGCCACTCTGCTCTACACCATTGCACTCTACGTCAATTTAATCTGCACCACTTTACGGCACTGCACTCTACACCAGTGCACTCTAAGCCACTGTACTATACACCACTGCACTCTACTACACTCTGCTCTGCAGCACTGAACTCTGTGCCAATGAACTCTAGGCCACTCTACTCTGAGCCACTTTACTCGGTGTCACTGCATCTACTCTGCACCACACTAAGCCACTGTTTTACACTCTATGCCACTCTCATCTACTGTGCACCACTGTACTCTACGATAGTATACTCTGCAACACTACACTGTCTGTCACTGTACTTTATGCCACTCTATGCCACTAAATTCTACACCTCTGTACTCTTTCCCACTCTACCCTAGGCCAGTGCACTCTTTCCCACTCTACTATGCACCACTGCACTCTTTGCCACTGCACTCTACATCGTTCCACACCACTCCACTCTGCAACACTGCGCCACTACTCTATACCACTCCACTGTATCCTGCACAACTCCACTCTACACCTCGTCACTCTACTCTACACCACGTCACTCTACTCTGAAACAATCTACTCTATGCTACGAAGCGATACAAAAGGGGATGATGGACGGAGCGCTTGAGCAAATCAAACACTCACCCCCAGTCAACTGATCTGGGTTTAATCCATCACCATTCTTTAGCCCACTCAGCCACCCCAGTTCAGACATGGCCATATGCAAATCAGTCTGACCCTGTGCCTCATGGGAACAGTCCAGCCCGAACTGCCAAGCCATGTCTTCCCTGGACCGGAAACAAGCATCCTAGGACCGGTTTCGGATTCATAATCCTCATCAGCCAGGCTATCTTGAATCTAGTGGCCAAGTGAACAAGGGACTCACGTCTGAGCATACCCTGCCACACTTAGGGCGAACAAAGCTATACAAAAGGGGATGATGGACGGAGCGCTTGAGCAAATCAAACACTCGCCCCCAGTCAACTGATCTGGGTTTAATCCATCACCATTCTTTAGCCCAATCAGCCACCCCAGTTCAGACATGGCCATATGCAAATCAGTCCGACCCTGTGCCTCATGGGAACAGTCCAGCCCGAACTGCCAAGCCATGTCTTCCCTGGACCGGAAACAAGCATCCTGGGACCGGTTTCGGATTCATAATCCTCATCAGCCAGGCTATAGCATATGGCATATAGCCATGTCTGACTGGGGTGGCAGAGTGGGCTAAAGAACGGTGATGGATTAAACCCAGATCTTTTGACTGGGTGTGAGTGTTTGATTGATTCAGATGCTCCGTCCATCACCACCCCCTTTTGTACCGCTTTTGGCCGCCATAAGTGTGGCAGGGTATGCTCAGACGTGAGTCCCTTGCTCACTTTGCCACTGGATTCAAGCAAGCCAGGCTGAAGACAGCTGGAATGCCAGAAACCGGTCCTCGGAAGCTTGTTTACGGTCCAGGGAAGACATGGCTTGGCAGTTCGGGCTGGACTGTTCCCATGAGGCACAGGGTCAGACTGATTTGCATATAGCCATGTCTAAACTGGGGTGGCAGAGTGGGCTAAAGAACGGTGATGGATTAAACCCAGATGTTTTGACTGGGTGTGAGTGTTTGATTGATTCAGATGCTCCGTCCATCACCACCCCCCTTTGTACCGCTTTTGGCCGCCATAAGTGTGGCACGATATGCTCAGACGTAAGTCCCTTGCTCACTTTGCCACTGGATTCAAGCAAGCTGGGCTGAAGACGGCTGGAATGCCAAAAACCGGTCATCGGAAGCTTGTTTCCGGTCCAGGGAAGACATGGCTTGGCAGTTCGGGCTGGACTGTTCCCATGAGGCACAGGGTCAGACTGATTTGCATATAGCCATATCTGAACTGGGGTGGCAGAGTGGGCTAAAGAATGGTGATGGATTAAACCCAGATCTTTTGACTGGGTGTGAGTGTTTGATTGATTCAGATGCTCCGTCCATCACCACCCCCTTTTGTACCGCTTTTGGCCGCCATAAGTGTGGCAGGGTATGCTCAGACGTGAGTCCCTTGCTCACTTTGCCACTGGATTCAAGCAAGCCGGGCTGAAGACGGCTGGAATGCCAGAAACCGGTCCTCGGAAGCTTGTTTCCGGTCCAGGGAAGACATGGCTTGGCAGTTCGGGCTGGACTGTTCCCATGAGGCACAGGGTCAGACAGATTTGCATATAGCCATGTCTGAACTGGGGTGGCAGAGTGGGCTAAAGAACGGTGATGGATTAAACCCAGATCTTTTGACTGGGTGTGAGTGTTTGATTGATTCAGATGCTCCGTCCATCACCACCCCCTTTTGTACCGCTTTTGGCCGCCATAAGTGTGGCAGGGTATGCTCAGACGTGAGTCCCTTGCGCACTTTGCCACTGGATTCAAGCAAGCCGGGCTGAAGACGGCTGGAATGCCAGAAACCGGTCCTCAGAAGCTTGTTTCCGGTCCAGGGAAGACATGGCTTGGCAGTTCGGGCTGGACTGTTCCCATGAGGCACAGGGTCAGACTGATTTGCATATAGCCATGTCTGAACTGGGGTGGCAGAGTGGGCCAAAGAACGGTGATGGATTAAACCCAGATCTTTTGACTGGGTGTGAGTGTTTGATTGATTCAGATGCTCCGTCCATCACCACCCCCTTTTGTACTACTCTATGCTACAGCACTTTACGCCACTCTACTCCGTTCTGCACCCCTCCCACTCACATCAACACTGCACCACTCTTCTCGACACCACTCTACGCTACTTCGCTCTACTCTGCACCACTATATTCTGCCTTGCACCACTGCACTCTGAAACAGTCTACTGTACACCACTCCACTCTACACCACTTTACTCAAAAGCAATGCACCCTACGCCACTGTACCTATGGCAACTGCTTTGCCCAACTGCACTTTACACCACTATGCCACATTCCACTCTGTGCCACTGCACTCTACACCACTGCACACTACGCTACTGCATGCTATGTTACTCTGCACCTTTGTGCTCTACGTCACTACACTCTACGCCACTTTATTTTACTCTGCACCACTGTACTATACATCTTATAGAGACTTCTAGCTGCTGATTCCTTGCTTTTGGATTTCCCAGGCATCAGGCTGGATCCGTAAACTTTTGCTGAGCAATACACCTGGCTCGCGCCATCGGGTGGCTCCATTCAGCTCCGCGTAATGTCATAGTTCGCGTCGGTTATGACGTCACAGTACCTATACAAGCGCCACCCAGTCACGCAGACGTCCGTTCTTTTCTCTCCGTGCCTGTTATGCGCCGATCCAGGAAACGCTACCCCAACGTTGCTTTTTGACAGGCTTTTTAGGTCTCGGCTAGAAGCGCGCAAAGTGCGTTCTCGCCAGAGAACTATAGCTGTCGGCTCAGCCGACAAGACCCGGCAAGGAGTGGAGACGAGAGCTGGCCACGCGCGCAGCATTGTCAATGGCAGAGGCAGATTCAGACACGCGCCTTCGGATTGGGGGGCGCGCGTCGGAATCTGACTCTGCCATGCGTCTGCAGAAGCACCCACGCTTCCGCCTCTCCCTCAGCCGTTCTCCAATTGGTGGTCAGGATAGCACATGCTCCTCCCCCCGGTGCGTCACGAGAGTTCTATGGCCGGCCATCCGCTGTCTAAGTCTCCCCTGGGTCTCTCCTGCCACCGGCTGCACATTGCACCGGTCGCCTCCCTCCTGCTCCCCCCCGGTGCAAGCAGCAGCTCCAAGAAGCCCCGTTGTATCGTCACCATAGCCTCCCCGGTGGCCGAGGAGCCCTTCCCGCTCCACGGACTTCTGCCCAAGAAGGAGACGGGTGCCGCCGGCTTCCTCGCCCGATTCCCAGAGTACGACGGTCGCGGGACGGTTATTGCTTTGCTGGACACTGGCGTGGACCCTGGGGCGCCGGTTATGCAGGTAACAGAACGTGCATGAAACGCAGGGACGAGAGCAGATGTAGCGGGTGCAACTGCTGCCACACTTCCTCACATCCGTGATTTTTGGGTCACAAACAGAAGAAGCAACACACGGTTCCAAACGCAGACGCCGGCAAGTGTAGCTGGCTTTGTTCCACTCCTGGAGGGCGTTTGGTAAAATGAGCCTTTCCAGACTGCTGAGCACTACACAGTACATCATTGCTACATGCGGGGTCTGCCCAACTGAACATTTCTATGTACTGAAGGTTTATTACCCAGTATATTGTTTTCTATCCAATGGCTGGGTTTCAGTGTAGTCCGGGCACGCAGTGATGACGAATGTTATCAAAAGCGGGGACGTCACTAGCTGGGGACGCGCCCTGTTTTTGACACAACTACCCAGTCACCGCCAGATTTGTAGTTCCAATGTAACATTTTTAAGTAAGGACTTCAAAATGATTCCACCCTGAAAGTGCCACTGGTAAAGTAATCGGAATTGACTGACAGTGTCATGATCTGGGGTCTGCTGGCAACTAGTGTGTTAACATAGCTGACTGTGGGACATTGTTATGTGTGTCTTTTGCACCCCTTATGTCCCCATTTGAGTAGTTTTTTTTCATCACCACCAGCAGTTGAAAAAGTAAACGTTTTCGACTGTGCACGAAATCAGTTGTTTTACCTTGGAGTGCATACCTCAATGCTCGCATTCATTCTAGGAATAGTAACAGTAGACGTGCATGATGGGGGGGGGAGGGGAAATTGAATTGGATTAACTACTGTAACCTGACTGGTGACAAAATCAGATTTTTGAAGTTGCCTTGTGACACTTCATCATACCATTAGTACGTGTATATGTTTTAAAAAAACTTCTATTTCTCTGACTGCAAAGTTAGAGGAGTTGACACTGTTGCTGGAGTACAGGGAGAGAGAGAGATGTTGTTCTTTGTAACCTACCACAAAATGTAAATACCTGTAAATGAACTGTATGAATTTAGCAGTTAGGAAAGCAAACAATGAAGCTTTTTTTGTAATTCTGATATGTGCTGGAAATAGAGATTTTTTACAGGATCAAGACAAATAAGTCAATAACAATATTAGGAGATCTGAGTACAGTGTAAGACTCCTTTATACACAGCCATAAATACAACTAAACTTTAAGTGTGTACAAACAGATCTGCAGCCTGCAAATGTAGTGCTCTATGAAAAAAGGAGATCAGATAGTGCAAGTGACAGCTGAGTAGCTTCTTAGTTCATTAACAGCATTGGCATCATGGCGGGTAAAGGAATGTTTTTCAAATCATGTTTAAAAACAATCACTTTTAACTGAGTTTGCTGGAGTGAATTTGCAGTTTAGGGAGTCAAGGTTGTTTATCCATTCTTGGTTGAGTTTGAGGTGGTTGAGAGTTAGCCAATTTTCTACTTTTGAAAGACTGGAGTTGAGACTCAGGATGTAATTGAGGGAGGAGATCTCGAGGTACCGCTGGGTGTCGTCCGCATAGAGGTGGTAGGCGATGCATGCTTGTTTTAGAATCACTCAGGGACACCACATCACTCGGGGACACCACCACATCACTCGGGGACACCACCACATCAGCTAACCATTCACAAACAATGTTTATATACCAATTGCAAATAAAAAAAAAATAATTAATGCAAAGCATTGTCATTTACAATGCCAGTAACCTAAACTTTAATGCTGCGAGACCTATTGCATTGTAAATGCTTGTTCTGTACTTTTTGTTGACATCCAACATTTTGTCAATTTTGTGCGATGGTGTCTTGAGCGTGACCATGATCGGAAGCCGTGCTCGGACCGTTGGGCCATGGCTCCTAAGACCTTATGGGAGTGGGTTTTGAAGCTCCTTCCGTCCCGACAGCCGGCACAGTCAAGCGAGACTCCCCGGAGGTCCCGGTCCTTATCGAGGAAGAGGAAGTTGCGGAACTGCTCTCGGAGCTCAAAGTCCTCTTCATCCCACTCTAGGTCGTAGGTACACTCTGGGAAGAGGCACAAGAAGAGGAAGAAGTCCAAGCGGACTTCATCTTCACCTCCACTGTCGTCCGTGGACAAAGCAGGTAAGGAGCACTGACGCTCTAGGCACGGTTCTTCGGAGCCAGAGCTAAGGTCGACTTTTCCAGGAGGCTGAGAGACCCCCGCTCACATCAAAGAGTTCTACGAGGCCATGTGCCGTGTATTTGAGCGGGCTAACCCCTCTGGTGAGGTTTCAGGCCCCGCGGGGGTTGATGCCGTCTGTCAGCTCTAGCCACAGCGCCGGTGGGGCCCCAGAGATCCGATCTGGGTTGATGCTGGTCGTGCCACCTCGACCTCCCCCGGCATCCGACAGTCCATGCCTGCGGTGCTGCCGGTGCCCATCGGCGGTGCCACCCCCGTCCTTATACCCGACAACACGGAGTTGAAACGATGTCGCTCAACGCTGATTCTGATGTCAATTGAACTCAGGGGTTCTATGTTGTCGCCTGAACACTTTGTGGAAGTGTTAGGCTCAGGAGAGGAATGGGAGGGATGTAAGGACCCTCAGGAACACCAGGATGACTCTGCAGAGCAGTTGGACTGGTATGGGGAACTTGGGAAAGCCAGTGGACTGGATACTTCTCCAGATACTGGCATGCTCTCTCTGCCAACTGTGTCTACGGAGGAGGGGGCATCTTATTCCATGGTGGTTAAGAGGGCAGCTGAGGCTCTTGGACTGGAGTTGCCCTCAGTGGAGGTCAGGACTAATCTCCTGACTGAAGTGCTTCAGCCTGGGGCTTCTACCTCAGAACTCCTTTTGCCCTTTAATGAAGCACTTACTGATGTCCTTATAGGCACGTGATCCAAACCTAGCAAAGGGGCTTCCTGTGAATAGGACAATCGAACACCCCCAGCTCCCGCGACCCAAAGTTCCTCAGCCAACACCTCACCCAGAAAGTTTGGTGGTGCAGGCCTCTACATCACAGGGCGCTTTCCCTTCCACACCTCCGGATAGGGAATCCAAGAGGCTGGATTCATTTGGGAAGGAGTTGGTTTGTTCCTCTACCCTGGCATTGCGGTCAGTGAATACCGTGTGCTTATTGGGCCGTTTCTCCCACTCCCTTTGCTTTGGGAGACGGTTGCACAAGTGCTGCCACAAGTCCTGGATGAGGCCCGGGCTGTGCTCTGACAGGCAGTTAAGGATGGGAGAGATCCTGCAAAATTCACCATAAAGTGTGGCCTTGATACGACAAATTCGCTGGGCAGATCGATTTCCACGACAGTGACATTGAGACTCCACGCCTGGCTTAGGACAACTAGCTTCTCGGGTGATGTCCAAGCAAACCTGATGGACATGCCCTTTGATGGAACCCGCCTTTTTGGGGATAAGGAGATTCGGCCCTAGTGAGGTTTAAGGACTACGGCCAGATCCTTGGGCCTCTCTTCAACTCCTCGCAGCCAGTCTACCTTTTGCCCCTTTCATGGCAACTGAAGGGGTTTCCAATTCTCTCTACATATCCTTACTCAAAACCAGTACATTCTATGCCACTTGCCCCTGCACTCAATGCCAATCTACTCTACCCACTGCATTGTACGCCACTGCACTCTATGCTACTTTCCACCATTGCACTCTGTCACTTTACTCTGCACAACTCTATGCCACTGCACTCTACACCAATGCTCTTTAAGCCACTCTACACCACTGCACTCTATGACACTACTCTGCAGCATTGCACTTTCTGCCACCGAACTCTATGCCACTGTAAACTGTTCCACTTTACACTATGGTACTCTATGCCAATGCACTCCACGCCACTCGAATCTACTGTGCATCACTGCACTATAAACTCGATGCCACTCCCGTCTAGACCACCCTACTCTGCAGCACTCCACAATGCTCCACTCTACAACGCAGCACTCTGTCAATGCGCTCTATGCCACTACCCTGCACCACTCAACTCTACCCTGCACCACTCTACTCTACCCTGCACCACTCTACCCTGTACCACTCTACTATACCCTGTACCACTCCACTCTACCATACACCACTCTACACCACTTCACAATACTCTAAAATAATCTGCTCTACTCTACTGCTGTCTATGCCACTGCAGTCTATGCCACTGCACTCTACGCCACTGCACTCTACACCACTCTAGATCTATGCACTCTACCCTGCACCACTCTGTGCCACTCTTCTCCACTCAGCCCCACTGTACTCTATACCACAGCAGTCTACTCTGCACCACTGTACTTTACTCCACTTGACTCTAGGCCACTCTTTTCCACTCCACTTTACGACATGACACAACACTCCACGATACTCCATTAAATTCTGCTCTACTGACACTACTTCTCTCTATGTCACTCTACAGCACTGGATTCCACTCCATGCTATTCTACGACAGTACGACGCACTGCGCAACTCCATCTATTCTACTCCCTGCCACTTTAATCCACTCTATTCTATGACACATTATTCCACTCTATGCCACTCCACTCTACTCTACACCACTCTACAACACTCTACTCCACAACACTCTACTCCACTCTATGCAACACCCTCGACACCATTCCACTCTGCTGTACACCACTCCATGACACTCTATGCCACTCCACTCTACGATACTCTACTAGACTCTGACAGGATGCTCCGCTCTACTCCCTTCCACTCTACGATACTGCACAAAACTGTATGCTACTCCATGACACTCATCTATTCTGTACACCACTCCATAACACTCCACTCTACTCCACTTTTCGAAACCCCACTCAACGCCACTCTCATTTACCCTACTAACTTTTAGCCATGCTGAACAGCACCCACTCTTGTGTACGAGATTGCTAAAACATATTGGCAAGCCAATAGTTCATGCATAGGCAAAACCTATTGGCTTTGCCAATGCTTGTCATCAGCTAAGTGGAAAGTTGATGATAAGAAGAAAATCTCCCTCTTTCTTTCTCACTTGTCAGCCCTCTTTAGATATAGCCCTGGATTGTCCGAGATTTTCTGAAAACCAAAATATATTGGTGGGTGTTACCAGTGGCAAGTAAGTTAGGGGTCGGGGCACTGTCCTTTGTCTGACACTTGCGAAAGGCTATCTGCTGAGAAGACTACGGGCACACCCTCGGGAAGAATTTATATGAGTTTAATCTGACAATTGCCTTTTTTTGTAACTGCATCTACAGGGTATTTCCAATCTGCATTCCTATTGCTATGCCTTTAGTGGCACACTCATTGTAGCAAACAGAATTGCCTTGATGCATTAAATTACATTTAAACCATGTTATGTAATACTTAACGAGTTGTTACTTTTACCCAAAATATTTTAGGATTGGAGTCAGAATAGTGATTAAGCCCCCTCTACTGTTTTGGGTGGAATTGCTCTTTCCTCAAAATATTCTTATGCTGCAATTAGCGTAGTAAATTCGCTCACCAAACAACCCCCAACCCTCTCCTGTGTGCAAATGAAGGCAATAAACTTGGATCTTTCTCCCATTTTGCTTTGTTTCAGGAAGTGGTGAGCTGTGCTGCGTGGCCGAGCTGGACAGTCCAATGCAGCAGAAACGAACCAGGCCAGTAGGGGTGTGCTCTCAAGGCAGCAGGAATGCGGCGGAATGGAGTGAGGAGATATTGTTGTAAGTAGACAGCTTGTTTCTGGGTTTTAAAAATGGTTCATAATGGCATGCATCCCTACCCGAGACTAAATCAAAATGTGGAGCTGTGGAGGACGAAGTGGTTGCAAGGAATAACTAGATGGTCAGACTGTGATCAAGTTATGTCTGTAATGTACCTTTCCTCTTGCAGTGAGTTGAGTGTACGGAGCAAGGAGCTTCGGCTGAAAATCTTGGAAAATTCTGTCAGTGGGCACTGTGAGTACAAGATGTCTGAACACCTTCCAGTGTTGTGGTGATCTGAAAAGCGGATGTGCACGGAATGGAGATAGAAGAAGATTAGGGTGGATGGCAGGAAGGACAGCTAGATGTGTGGTGTTGTGCCGAATGGATAGGGAAAGCAGAATGGTGTGGGGGTCTGATCAGTAGGGGCCACAAGTTGTGTGCATTGGATGGAACATCCCAAATTCCAAAATGGCTGCCTATCCTGTCCCCTCCTGGGATTTCCTGACCTTTTCCAAATCTCAGGGTACAATATTGACCAAAACCTTAAAATGACAGAACACACGACTAAACTGAAAAAAACAGCATCCTTCCAACTTCACCTGCCAATGAATCCTAAATCGCCCATCCCACCTACAGACATCAGGAGAGCTGTGCAGGCTTTGATACTTGCATACCACCAATGAGACAATGCCCTTCTAGTTGTCCTTGCCAAAGCCACAAATGCACCTCTCAAAGGTTGTAGGACATCGGCACCCAAAAACACATCACCCCTATCATAAAATAACTCCACTGGCCGCCTTAAAAGGCAATATTTAACCTTAAAGTGATTTGTATAACTCACACGGCTCTCCACTGCAGGTCACCATTCTAACTGAAGAGCAAACTTCACACCGTGGGAGGTGAAAGAGTGGTGAGGGTGCAAATCTCATATTCTATTGGAAATTACTTAGCAGCCAGATGGTGGTATCAGAGACCAGAGACTATCAATCTGAACCTCAACTTTCTGTTCTCCAGAAAAGACTTGAAGACTGACCTATTTAGGCTACATCTTCTAAACGAACTGTTGCTGATTTCGTCTCCTTTCATGCCACTATTTTGTGTACTTCCATTACAGTTGCATTTGGATCTGATATAAATTTTGTTATAGCAGTTTCATATATTTATCTGCTTGAATCATTCCGTCATCAGGCTGGGAATCCCCAGTAATCTTAAATAGCAGCAACAGTGTTAAAATGGCTAAAGGCCTGAACAACATTGTTTAGAAGCACATCCACCTCATTTGAAGCTACTGGAACCTCAGCTAATGAGGTGGAAGTCCTAGCTCTCCTACTCCCCCTAGGGGCCACCATTGCTCAGATTTCTACTGCATGTTGTGTGTGAGGGAGTGCCCAAGCAGAGCTCTGCCCTAACCTTTCCCTGATCGTAAAAGCTTTACTTTCTCAGTCTAACCTGAGACTAAACCAACTCCAGGTTCCGAAGAAACAAATTATTTTTTTCAGGAATCTTCTTGATTAAAAAAGAAGTCAGGGCAATGGACACCAATTCTGGACCTCAAACAACAGAACACATTTCTGAAGAAACAGTCTTTTCAGATGATTCCGACACCGGAGGTCTCCTCCTGATGGTCCTGGGAGAAGATTATTTTATATACCTGGAACGTCTGCATGCAGGCTTTTATGTACCTATCCACCGAAAACACATAAAATACCTCCACTTTTTAGTGGTAAGGCAACATTATCAATTCAAGGCACACCCTTTTGGCCACAAATCAGCACCTCAGATTATTAACAAATCCCTAGCGCCAGTTGCTGCCTTCCTCATGCGGTAGAGTCACCAAAAATACACATACTTGGATGACTTGTTTGTCAAGGCGTCATCAAAAGAAGAAGGAAGGGCTACTATATCCATCTTTATCAATATCTTTTAGAGCTTGGACCTCACACTAAACATAGACAAATCATCTTTAGAGCCCGTCATGAAAATTCTATTTCTGGAAGCAATATTCGACACACAGTTGGGAAAGACGTTCCCATCATCTGAAAGAGTGATAAAGCTCCAAGCGATGGCAAAGAACCTACTTACAAAATCAGTCACGGTCAGATGATACAAGTCCATATTAGGCCTCATTCCCTTTTGTAGACTTCCAATGAGACCTATCCAACAGGAACTGGACGATCAATGAAAGCAAATCAACAGCTCATGTGACAACTCAGTCCAAGTCACAATACCACTGAAGCAAGTAGTGTAGTAGTGGAGATATCCCGCAAAGCTGAAGTCAGGTCTCTCTTTTCAACATGTATCAAACAGAATTGTGTTAACAACAGATGCATCCATAAATGGTTGGGGAGCTGACCAGCAAGACCTGTCGACCAGAGCCATCTAGACAGACGCAGAAAGGATGTTTCACATGAATGTATTAGAGCCACAAGCCATGAGACTAGGCTTACAAGCGTTCCTTCCCAGACTAGCATGTCAACCTGTCTTAATCAGAACAGACAATTTGACATTGATGTTCTACATATCCAAGAAACGGGGAACTCGACCTCTCTCGGAAGAGTCTCAGCTATTACAGGTCTTGGCGCTTTCTCACAAGATCGACATTATCATGGAACATACGGTAATAATAATTCGTATTTGTAAAGTGCGAACATATCACCCCTCAAGGGTTTCAAGGTGCTGCGGCACGTCAGGGAGATTAAGTGGGCTATTCCCCATAGTCACATGATGCCGCCGGAGATCACAACGTGGGCCCCACGGTCCGGAGTCAGCCACTCTGGCCGCTGCTCCACACCTCCCAGGATATCATGGACAATCCTGTGGATGGTCTCAGTCGACAATTATCAGACTGCCACTACTGGAAATTAAACTAGGACCAACTCAGGTACATATTCTGACAATGGTGTCAGCCCATGATAGATCTCTTCACCACACGGAGCAACAAATGCTAGTTTTTCAGAAGCGGAGTTTGGCACCCAAACACCATGGGCAGTGCTCTTTTGATCAGATGTTCCAAAGTCTTTGCTTCCATATTTACTCCATTTCCCCTGATCCCCAGAGTTTTGAGGAACGCAAAAATGGATCACTGCACTTTGATCCTGATTGCTCCAGCATAGCCACGCCAGTACTTGTACAGCAAACTCTTGCACCTATCGACTTGCCAAGCAATCCCCCTGAAATCGCGCTTCAAAATCTTCAGACACCCGGGAGAGATACTGCACCACACCAGTAGGTTGCTGAACCCGACTCTATGGTACCTCTCCACTTAAATGTCAGCCACTTGGATTTATTGTAAGACTGTAAAAAACATCATAGCGCAAGCAAGAGCTCCGGCAACTACAAAAACCTACAATGCCAAGTGGAAGCATATCTGTGTCTAGTGCAAAAGTACAACTTCATCAAATACTCCCATATTTGCTAGATCTGGCTAAAAGTGGACAGAGCGCATTTAGCTGCAATATCAAGATTTTGAAGAGTAGAAATTATACAATCTACTCTGTTTTCCCACAGAATCATAAAACAATTTATGGAAGGACTCTTCAGGGCATTTCCACCTGTATGTTTCCCTCCAGTTACCTTGCAGCGCCTCACTGTCCTCAGTCATTCAATGGAACCGCCCTTTGAACTAACTCATAAGGCCCACCTAAAATGTGTTTAATGGAAAACAGCACTTGTTCTAGCACAGAAATAAACACGGGAGATGAGGAAATGCAAGCATTATCTATCAAAGAACTTCTTTTCCAGTTCACAAGAGACAGAGTCGTTTTGAGAACAAATCCTAAATTTATGACAGAGTTTCCTACTTACTTTTACTTGAATGAAACAGTCATTCTATGTTCTTTCTTCTCAAATCCAACTTCGTCAGCAGAAAGCTCATTACTCTCCCTAGATGTACGTGGATGTCTCAGGTTCCACATTGACAAGAGAAAGGACATTCGATCTACAGATCAGGTACTTGTGGCTTTTGGACAGCCAGCAAGAGGCCATCCCCTATCCAAACTGGGGATAGCATGTTGGCTGTCAACCTGCATTACATTCTGCTACGGTAAGGATAAGTGTCAGCCCCGGGGAAGAGTGAGAGAGCATTCCCCAGGAACATGGCTACAATTGCTGCACTGTACTCTGGTGTGCCTTTGAGAGACATCTGCTGTGCAGCCACCTGGAGTAGCAGGCATGCATTCATGAAGTACTACTGCCTTGACGTGGGGGCAAAAGCCAATGTAGCAGTGGGACAGGAGGTCCTCGGGAACCTGTTTCAGTAAAGGTGAGCCCGCTTCCCGCTTTCTTATAATTATCATGATTGTGAAGCACTGCTCTCTGTTCTGATTCAAACAAGTGGTTATATGAAAGATCCAATGTTGGAGAAGAAATTAGTTACTTATCTGTACCTCCAGTTCTCCAGCACTGGAATATTTCATATATTCACATGTGACAAGTAGCAGCTGGTGACGTGCATAAGTGGTGTGGCACTGTGAGACCGTGAGATTGCCTGTAAGCTCTCAATCATGGCTTGTTATAAACCGTGTTTATAACGGACCATGACTGAGAGTTCTGGATTTGAGGCTGATGGCAGTGTGAGTTTCTCACAGTGCCTTTCAGTTGGTCATAAGGTTAAAAGCTAAATATGGACTTAACCACTGGCTCCTCCAGTCCTCCTCTGTGTTCTTCAGTATTTCAGGTGCACGGAGTTTCAGAGCCAACTCCCCTAACCATTCCAGACTCTGCTATCATGCGGCTGATAATGTTAAGCAGCATGAGAGAAGCACCAGGATTGGTTGGAGTGGTCTGGGTTGACGCTCCCTCGGGCTATGGGAGGTCTATGCCGGCTCTCCACCCAGCTGTCTAAGATAGCTCGGATTGGAGAGGTTTAAAGTGCGCTTGTCACAAAGCATCTTTTTAACACAGTTACTTCTATTTAAGATTATGGGATTTCCTACCCAGACAATGGGGAAATGATTCATGCTTGCGAATATACGAAAGATTCCAAAGATGGAGAACTGGGGTTACAGGTAAGAAAATGATTTCTTAAATGTGGATGTCTGTAAAGTACTCTGTTGCCCACTTGGCTAGGTTTACGTTCGAAATACCAACAGTAAATAAACAAATAGGTAGATAAATGAGGAGAACAGCCAACAGAGGTCGATGGGATGTTGGGATGTTGTTAGGACATGGAAAAGTAAGAACAGGAGTGTGTGGTGCTTAAAGAAGGTAGTGTAGTGAGGTGACTGATTGGATATACAGCAAGTGAAGGTTGAACATATGGTTTGTGGTGTTTGAGGTTTCACACTAGGGCTAACCTGTTTATGGGATACAGAGTGAGCAGGCAGTGGAGATGAAGTGTTTCCTGTGAGTCCAAAGTGTGCCAAGGTTCAAGATACAGCTGTGCCGGAGGCAGTTACTCTCTCCACCAGGGACGCCGAAATTGCTGGGGATAAAGAGAGCAAGCAGTTCGGGAGCAGACGGTGTATTGCTGTGAGTGTTTGGTGTGCTGGAGAGTTAACAGTCTCAAGATGGAAGTGGTTTTCCACTGTGTCCTGGGTGTACCAGGGACAGTGTGAAAATGGGGGTATATATGTGCTGTAAATGTTGCTGGGCCAATTCTAATTGTGTTTTCCATTTGCCTTGCTCCTTTTGTGCATGCAGTACACTGATGCACGTTCTCTCCTCTCTCCCTGTAGCCGTGGTGCTGGCCCAGACCACCGTATTGTTGTCTTCGCCTTTCAGACAGCTATGCGGCAAGCAGGTGTTCCCACTGACGCCAAACCTAAGACTGTCCCCAGGGCCTGCACCCACTATTGCACTGGAGGTAACACTCACTGGAGTTGTTTTTCATGGGGAACGCCATGCTTAATTGTTTTGCTCACCAAAGATGACCAAGAGCTCCTCTCTTGCCCAAAAACATAGGCTGTCGTCAGTCTGTATTTTGTTGCTCTGCGCATTTGAATTTTCTTATCGAAGCTGCAAACCTTTGAGGCTGTATTTTCGATTTTGCACTTGTATCTGTCACTGTGTCCTTAATCCTGCTCCTTTTTCAAATGTAGGACACATTATTACTTCTGATCTTTTTGTCATGAGTCTTATCCTAAACCTCTAACTACTTGTATGTTGTGAGAGAGTTAAAGGGCTTAGAACATCTAATTGCTTGCAAAAAGAGAGTATTTTTCATACATCACAGTACCCTGATCTCTACCTCCATTAATTTCTGTTTCCATTTATTCTGCGAAACACCTTTAGTTTACCTGCCAGGGAACGCCACAGTCCTGGAGCTCACACTCTCCGGCACCTCTGCGTACCAGTATCACCCCCACCAAAAAGGTTGAGATGGATCGCACTATCATGCCTGATGGTACCATTGTCACCACAGTCACCACAATCCAGTCCAGACCCAAGACTGACAGCAAGCTTGGTAAGAGCTCACTTACTGGCACTCTCGCTTTGTGTTTTATGGTGTTGGTTGGTTTTATTGATGTTTTCCAAAGGCCTCTGATTAATGTGACTTTGATGATTATCTAATATTCCTGGCAAAGTGGCATTGGTTACATTTGGAGGGAAAGCTCCTGTATCTTATAGATGCCAAGCTATTATTGTTAGAACCCTCTTCACTGTTTATGCATCTTTGGATGAGAGTGGTGTGCATCCATAGCACGTTTATACTTGGGATTTGTTCTGTTTTCCATACTCCATGCTCTTCATGATTTTGTGGTGTTCATACACCTTTATTTGGGATTAGATTGGAAAAAGGTTTCCCATAAATTCTCTGCCTTTATTTCAGATTTTTGAGAGGATTAGCATGGGTTAATTTTCAGGTGAACAGCAGCAGCTCCTCCGCTAAGTTGTAGGAGCATCGCCCCACAGGAAAAATAACATTATAATAACACCATGTTATTATCATTTTATTTTACCTTAGTGGCTCTGTAGGGGCGGGTGGGGCTGGCCTGCCAACAGAGCTGAGGGAGAAGTGGTGGGCACTTTCTAATTGCACATGATGGTTTAGCTGACCGTCTTGGGCTGGCCAAACAGTCATGAACACTTAGCATGTTCTCCACCGGGCTGTATTGCACAGCCTGGGTGGAGGACATGCACAGCCTCCTAGCCTCTGTCAGAGCGTCGAACTACGGCGCTTGGGCCAGTCACAATGCTGCTGTCATGCTGGTGACAGCGGCGTTGTGATTGACTAGGGGAGTCTGGGAACCTGGGTGCTTCCTGTTTCCAGTGTCGCGGACAGAAGGACGGAGGAGAGGCGGCCACTGGGAAGGTAAGTTCCATTTTCTTTTTTTTCATCCTTTTTTCTTTTTTTTAAAACCCCCTATCCTACCACTACTGCCCCGTAGCAGTCACTACTGCAGATGAACCGTGACTTTTGAAGCTGGTTAATATTTCGCCATGAGTAACACGTTCTTTGTTAGAAACTATTGAACATTTTGGAACAGTTATGTATCCTAGGTTAGAATTAGGTTACACAACACAGTGAGTTTTGCATACTTGACAGCCACTTGTTTTCTGTTGTTTATCTTTTAGCATTTGTGAATGAGTGAAAAGTCCTCATCAGTTATGATTCTTCAGTTTTGATACCTTCAAGCTTTCTTATTTGTTGGTTGTGCTCATCTTTGAAGATCACTGATGCTGTCCCACAAAGTTTGTTGTTATTAGCTGAAGATTTTGAGAGTGTTGTAAGTTACTGGCATTAGATGAAGAGTTTCAGCGCTCCGTCCATCATCTCCTTGTGTTTGCTTTGTTAGCCCTATGTTGGCAGGGTAAGCCCAGACATGGGACCGTTGCTCACTTTGCCACTGGATTTAGGCTAGCCTGGCTGATGAGGGGTGAAACCCCCAAACCAGTCCCAGGATGCTTGTTTCCTATCCAGGGAAGATCTAGCTTGGCAGTTTGGGCTGGACTGTTCCCATGAGGAACAGGGTCAAGACTGATTTGTATATGGCTGGGCTGAACTGGGGTGACGAAGTGAGCTAACGAACGATGATGGATTAAACCCAGACCTGGGACAGGGTGAGTGTCTGAAACATTTCAGCACTCCGTCCATCATCTCCTTGTGTTTGCTTTGTTCGCCCTAAGTTGGCAGGGTATGTCCCAATGTGGGTCCCTTGCTCACTGTGCCATGGGATTTAAGCTAACCTGGCTGCTGAGGGGCTAACCCCCAAAACCGGTCCCAGGATGCTTGTTTCCAAGACAGGGAAGACCTGGCTTGGCAGTTCGGGCTGGACTGTTCCCATGAGGCACAAGGACAAGACTGATTTTTGCATCTGGTTTACAGTCAGCTACTTTAGAAGTGTTGGGCTTCGTACTGTTGCATCTACCGGAGGGCAGACTGGTCCTGGGAGGAGATTAATATATTGTATCCGCACAGCTAGATGCGCTGGGTAGAGGTACAACCAGGTTAGGTACCACGAGACAAGGAGGTCAGCTGAGGGGTTTCCTCGAAGCAATGGGCTTGGGTGACATTTGGAGAGATCAATATCCTGGTACAAAACAATACACACATCTTTCAGCAGCAGCGGGCAGCCTCTCAAGGCTTGACTACATCATAACGCAGGTCCCAGGACTAGGAGAATTTAGGGAAGCAGCACATATTGCAATGGGTATATCTGACCACTCCCCTGTTGAGGTGAGGTTGACGGGCCCGGAGAGGCAACACACATTGCCACTGAAGATTGACCCCTTTTTCTTCTAGGATGAGAATTTTAGAGATAAAATGAGAGAGGGGGCGGAGCAGTACTTTGAAGAAAATGTAGGATCAGTTGAATCAGCGGTGACCCTCTGGGATGCCTTTAAAACGGTTATCAGAGAAAGGGTGCAGGCTAAAATAGGAACCATTAAGAAAGAAAAATACAAATGTGCCACCCTTGAGCAAGAGATATGCCATTTAGAGGCCCAAGCATCAGGAACCGATCCACAAGTGATAGTATAGAGACAGAACTTATGAGTTTGACAAAAAGAACTCAGAGATCTAGCATAAGACAGTGCCAGGGCACAAGCGCTCGCCACGCAACATCGGCTCTTTGATGTGGGGGATAAGGCCAGTAGGTTGCTAGCGTGGTTAGATAAAAGGCAGATGAAGGGTAGCTGGGTTCCTGGTCTGCAAGATGGGATGGGGAATAAATATGAAACAGGGGCAGAAATAGCAGAGGAATTTGCAAAATATTACGAAGGGACCTATACTTCATACACCAAACACACTTTAGAAGACTGCAGAGACTTTCTGCGGGACGTTTCTCTGCTGCACCTCACGGAAGAGGACAAGGAACGATTAGAAGAAGGCTTAACTGTGTGTGAGATTAGTTCTTCTTCTCGTGACCGGCAGTTGGGAAAAGCAGCAGGCCCTAATGGCCTGCCAGTAGAGATGTACAAGTCCATGCTGGATGTAATGGCAGAAAACATGTTAAACATGTTTTTTGCCGCTGGACCAGCAGACGGCGATGATAACTGTGATCCCAAAACCAGGTAAACAACCCACTAAATGCGGTTCATACAAACCAATCTCACTACTTAATTTTGAGGTAAAAGTGCTCGCCAAGCTTCTGGCCACGCGCTTGGCTGGAGTCATTACAGCCCTTATCCATTCGGACATGTCGGGGTTTATGCCTCATAGGAGCACTAGGCTGAACCTCCGCCGGCTGTATAGAATATTGCACATTACAGGGGAATGCCCCAGGAGGCCGTCTTGTCACTTGATGCAAGCATTGCTTTCAATAGCGTGAAATGGAATTACCTGTATGCAGTCCTAAAACGATTCGGTTTAGGTCCTAAATTCATAGGTTGGGTTAAGCATCTCTATAACCAGCTTCTGGCCAGAGTGAGGGTTAACGCAACGGTTTCCCGCACTTTCACATTGCAGAGAGGAACTAGACAGGGATGCCCACAGTCTCCAATTTTGTTTGCATTAGCCCTGGAGCTGCTAGCTGCTTGGGTACGGCAGGACCCATGAATCTGGGGGATACCAGTGCGGGAAAAAATGGGAAGATCCCGACGAATTTCATCGTTGTTACGCAGGGCGGCAGCTAGATATGTTCATGACTGACGCTAAACACTGGCGCATGCTCCCCCTGACTCTGATGGGACGAGCGGCACTGTTCAAAATTATGGCTCTCCCACGTCTGCTTTACGCGTTGCAAAACTCACCATACGAGGTACCCCCCCCTTCTTCCATAGGGTGGATTCAGAATTACTGGTGTTACTGTGGGGTGGGGTGGCCCCGCGTATAGCATTGAGCAAGCTCCGAAGAGGGGTCTTCGAAGGGAGCCTAGCGGTTCCCGACATCCGCAGTTATTACTGGGCCTCACAGCTGGTGAATGTGAATGGCTGAATGTTTGAAGAAAGAGCACAGCCAGAATACGGGTTAGATAGATTGGCAATGGGAACAAGTGGCCCACAGGTATTGTTATACACGAAACAAATAGATAAACATCTCCTAGCACACACCAAAACAGTAGCCAGGTCGTGGAAGGCGGCAACAAAGTACTTGGGTTGGGAGAACAAACTCTCAGAGATGACACCGCTCTGGGCGGGTGACCTTCTGAATAAAGTAGGTAAATTAGAGGGCTTCGCCAAATAGTAGTTACCAGGAATTGAAACGTTAGGAGGCATCGGGAGGCGGGGAGAATATATCACGTTTGCGGATTTACAAAGAGATAATGAGATGGGGAATGGAGACTGGCTTAAATATCTTCAATTGGGACACGCAGTACAGAAGCATAGTCTTGAGGGAGAGACCCTGGAGACTGCCTCACCACCAGGAGAAAGGGTACTGTCAAAGCGGGGACGGGACAAGACCATATCCTTGTTTTATAAAAAGATAATTAATAATGCCCCGGACCCCATGGGTGGCCTGCGGTTGGTATGGGAGCAAGATGTGGCTTCCATGGAAGACGAGCAATGGGTAGAAGTGTTGCAGGGCCCATGAGAGGTGGCGATCCGGACGAGGTTTCAACTTATACAGCTCAAAGTGCTTCACAGAGTGTACTACTCCAGGTCAGTGCTATATAAAATGGGTAGGAGTGAGAATAAACAATGTCATAGGGGCTATGAGATTGAGGGCTCTTTCTACCACCTACTTTAGGAATGCCCGATTCTGCAGGAGTATTGGGGGAAAATTGCCAAGGTAATGTCGGAGGTGGTGGGCATGGAAGTCCCATTGGATCCTAAATGGTTTCTCCTGATAACGGAGGCAAATGACAACTGGCCAAGACATAAAAAGCAATGGTTGGTGCTAGCTGCAGTGGTAGCTAAACGAAACGTAGCAAAGAAGTGGGGGGCATCTGCCACTCCGACAGTGGAGGAATGGGGAAGTGATCTAGACTGGTGCTGGCAGGCTGAATTGATGATTTACAAAAGCAGAGGGTGCCCCAAAAATGGGAAAAGATTTGGGGAGCATGTCAGACATACCGAGACCTATAGATGGGAAAATGTGTACTGTTTTGTTCACTGTTCGTTATATCGTATAATTGTAGTATGCTACAGGATGTATCAGTTCCAACCTCAAAAAGAGATGGGAGATGCAATGTAAGTGCTTTTTGTAAATTCAGTAATCTTACGTACCAATACAAAAAAGATTAATAAGACTGATTTTGCATTATTGGGGACATTGAACAAAACGGCGCAAGAGGTGGTATTGAACACGCAGAGCAATATGGGAATAGAAATGAGATCTATGCAGCTAAATGAATGTTAAATGTAATTGAATGTGTGTTGATCCTGTCATTGGTAACAATATACAAGTCATGTTATGATGTACTGAGCATTGGTTAATAAAACGATTTTTTTAAAAAAAAGATTGATTTAGCATATGGCTGAGTCTGAACTGAGGTGGCGAAGTGAGCTAAAGAACGATGATGGATTAAACCCAAAACTGTAACAGGGGGAGAGTGTCTGAAAAGTTTTCAGCATGCCATCCATCTCCTTGTGTTTGCATTTGGTTGAAGATTTCCCATGAGTTGTGGCCATTTGGTGCTAATTTATTTTGTTCATCAAAATGATTTGATTGCAAAATGCGCGTCCTTGCTTTGGATTGATTTAGGATTCTCAGAGGCTATGGCTTGTTAATCGGTTTCCAGTGAAATCGCTCCCGTAGATTTGAAATCCAGGGTTTATTGATCTTCTGAAGAATTTTGTTTCTCTGATTAGTTCGAGCCTGGGCAGCGCATGCGCTGTGAGCCGTGCTCTATTGAAGTATGTACTTCAAGCCCTGCCCACTCTCTGCCAATATTTTTGTTATTGGCTTGTGTCATTGTCCTTCGTAAATGCTGGCTTCTGTTTCGTTATTAGGCTTGTTAGTCCCTCCTTAGTACCGCCTAGTCTTCATTTGTAACCTTCCATGAGGACTGGCCCTTTTACTTCGGTTGTTACACGATACACCTTCTTTAGTCTGTAAGTACTCTTTTCTTTAATGAGTTTCTCTTACTGCAGGAGGATCACTCATGCGCAGTTGTGACCACCGGCTTGTTTATTTAAATCGGTAGCAAAAAGGGAGCCCTTCAGGGGCCATGGGAGACATAAGGGGGCAACTCAGCAATGCCTTCAAGCATTTAGAATGCAATAGGTCTCACGTTCAAGAGAGTTTAAGCTATTGGCATTGTGTAAATGACAATGCCTTTATTTATGTTTTAAAAAACTAAACATAAGTAAAAGGCAATGCCATTTACTATGCCAGTAGCTCAAACTCGCATTAATGCGAGACCTATTGCATTGCAGATTCTTGTTGTTATTGGTAGTGGATTTCGTGAGCCTTTATGTTGTTTTTTGGTAGGGATCAGTTGAAGTTCTCCTTGGAGTGTGTGTCTTTTATGGGCAGTTTCTGTTGATTGACCTGTTTGTGATTGGTGTGAATTTAGTTACACTTTCGTCCTTTTTTGGGTTCTTCCTTGGATGACTTCGATCCGGTATCCACAGCAGTCTGTGTCTTAAGATGTCTTCAGTATTTCACAAAGTTTCTCCCTGCAGGGCTTGTTAAGTCAAGATGGTTGAAGATTTCCTGTTAAAGGTAAAAGTTTATCAATTAACACTCCTATCTCTGCAATTTAGGATCTCTGAATTATGGAATGCAGGGTCTGCAGATGAATTAGTCACATATCCGTAGAGAGCTCACAGGTGTCTTGTGAAATGTGTCAATTTTACCCCAATGTGGTTAATTTTTATTGTGTTTGGAAATCCTGAAGAAACTGCGTATGCATGTCTGTTGTTTAATGTACCTGATATAAACCAAAAGTGTAGATGATCACAGTACATGTTTTATTAAAATAGTGTCTGTGCATTTTTGTTCCCTCTGCTGTTGCCTAGATAAGCACCTATCTGTTTAGCTCGGTCTGACCACTTTTTGCTTTTTTTAATGGACATTTCTCACTTTGGAGCCTAGATTCTCCTTCAAGATCCCCATCCAAAGTGGAAGTGACTGAGAATAAGCCCATCATCCTGTCGGAGAGCAACACCCCCGGAGCCTCCCCCAGCAGCAGCCGTAAGTGTTGAACATGTCCCACAAATGCCAATTAGCTTTCTATTTGGTTGGGAGAAGATGGAGGTCCATAGAGTACTCGGGTCTGCTGCATAGAATATAAAATATATGCTAATACTCTAGCATTGTACCCTTCCGAAATATAGAACCCTGTGTACTACCTACCCGGCCTCAATAAGTCATGAAAAAACTTTAAAGCAGGATTGTGCAATGTATGTCCATGACTGCTGAATGCATGCAGCAATTGTATAAAAGATTTCTAGTTGACCAGCTGAAACTCAATGCAAATTAAGTAGACATCCTGAAACTCCGCCGTGGATCCATCCCTCCAGGACTAACATTAGACAACCCTTGTCTTAAAGAGTTTATTAAAAAAAACTATACCCCCCCTTTGAGCCGTGTACTCCTTTTCTATTTTGTTCACTGGAGTTATAAGTAAGGCTCACACTCTTCTGCAGTTTTAGATTCCTCCTACCTCTCAGTGTGGAAGTAGAGAAACACTCTAAAATGTTTCCTTCTCACTTGCTGCTTAAATTATGTTTCTTTTTTCATGATTAGGTGTTTTAGAGGTATTTATCACACCTGATAAATCACCTGATAAACAACGATACCGCTGGGCGATATATCGGGTGCAATAAATAACACCTATTATGAGTTTGTGGGGAATAACATTAGGATTTTGGTGTTTAACGCACCAATATACGCACGGTATGGAAAATATCGTACCTTTTACCTCCATTAAATTTTGGCAGGTTTTGACCTGCTGAAATTTAACGACATTTGAGGTATTTAACATATCTGTTTTATAATTGAATGCGTTAAGTATAGCCAACCTGTAACCGACCCACTTTAATCAGGGGCTTACAATCGAGAGAAATCAGCCTGCACTTGTAAACAATCGCTCGTTTTCTATTATCAAACTGTGTTTGCACCCATATAAAGTAACTAAAGGCTTCCTCTGGTCCCATCCACTCTATATTTTTCTGATTACATTTCTGTAACTTAAACCGGCATGTGCTAGGATTCCTTTGGCAATTTAAAAATCCTCTATTTGAGAAATCTAGGCAGAGAGTTTTTCAAACCCTTCTTTTTGCCAGGCCTCTTTTTAGGGCTTGCTGGTGTTGGAGCGCAAAGCGCTCCCGCCAGAAAAATGTATTGTCACCGTGACGGCTTGCAAGGGAGTACAGACCGGGCCACGCGCAGATTGTGGAATGTGAACGCGCAGATTGTCAGCGTGCGCGTGCTCCCTTCCTGGCTCCGAACGCGTGCTGCTGCTGGCGCAGGGGCTGCAATTCCACAGCCGGCCACTGGGGACAGGTCCGAGACCGTCAGGGGGAAGCTGCGCCTGAGGTAGGAGCGAGGCATCGCCGCAGAGGAACCAGGCCGGCTGCTGGGCACTGAGCAGTGAAAAACCCCGGAGCAGCAAGGCCCCACCTCCCCCCACACCTCCGGAGTCCGGTTCGTTTCATTCTTGTTTAACGTCCCGCTAACTAACACTTGTCCTCCTTTCCTCCCATCCTGTTCTCACTGCCTCTGATTGCTTGTCTTTGCGTGTTGCGATGTTGGTTTATAATAGATAAATCACCATACTGAAGTGATGCAAAAACGGGCTTAGATGAACTGCCCGCATTTGTATTGCTGCCACTTGCCATATATTGAGTACCGTTAAAGTGGCTAGTAGTAAGACCGGGCGGCGAGCATCACTTGCCCTGGAACTCCAAAGCTCTCCGAGTGCAGTCCCTGTGAACTCTGAGGGGTCTGCACTTAAATATACATAAGAGTGGGAATTATTGCCCCGTCAGCACACTGTATTTACTACAAGGTCATCATCGGGCAGAGCCGGTTGAAAATACCTATATTGCGGCCTCTCACAGGGAAGCCAATCCAGTCTCAGGACTGAGGGTAGCACACTTGTATTCATTCAACAAGTGATTACTGCCGAAAGGTTGTCCAAACAGCTTTGTCAACCAGCTAGAGTCAAGGCTGTGCCTGATGTCTTACAAGCCCATGGTATGAGTAAACCAGGACTGCACGACCCTGGTGGCGTTAGGTTGTCAAACTAAATCCAGGGCTGGAAATACCATGTGTGTGATGATAGTGAGTGAGTAAAACGTTTTCAGTTAGCCAATAAACACCCACTCTTATTTCAGAGCCCTGAAACCGCGAGGGACATATAGCACTATAATAATCTCCTACATAAATACACCTGGGTGCCCTAATTTAAATATTTTTTATTCAGCTGCTGATACTAACGAGTGAAAAAAGGTTCAAAATCTATTAGTGTTTATTTGAAGCAAACTAGGACCACAACTCCCAGGGTGCACACAATAGTGAACTCGAAGTGGAATTCATCATCTGGACAAAAATATATTAATAATTTGACAGCAGTGAAGAAAAATGCGAGTCATTTTAGGTGTCCAGCATTGGCCCTGGAGGCAGGATCTATATCACATTTTCAGATTAACTACTATGTAAATAATTTTAGATGAGAATCCATGTGTGGGAATTTCTAACATATTATGGTCCTAAAAATCTAGCGCAGCTCCAACTCTTTAATGCTTCTGGACAACCCTAAATTACTTCTTCATTTACGTTTTCTGTGAGATAGTCTCATATATATTTTAATTAGGGTAATAATGTTTTGAAGTGAGGTGGTTGCTCATGCATGTGCCTGAGAGAAGCACATCTGTATTATACACAACCACACACACATCCATACACAACCACACACACATCCATACACAACCACACACACATCCATACACAACCAAACACACAACCACACACACAACCATACACAACCACACCCTCAGTGCACACTTTCAACCGACACCATCAGTCGTGGGTGCACGCTTTCACCGGGCACAAACACCATCAGCCGTCAGTGCACGCTTTTACCGGGCACAAACTCCACCAGCCGTCATTGCACGCTTCCACCAGGCACACACCACCAGCCATCAGTGCATGCTTTCACCAGGCACACACCACCAGCCATCAGTGCATGCTTTCACCGGGCACACACACCGCCAACCATCAGTGCACGCATTCATCAGGCACACACCACCAGCCATCAGTGCATGCTTTCACCAGGCACACAGCACCAGCCGTCAGTGCACGCTTCCACCGGGCACACACACCACCAGCCATCAGTGCATGCTTTCACCAGGCACACAGCACCAGCCGTCAGTGCACGCTTCCACTGGGCACACACACCACCAGCCGTCAGTGCATGCTTTCACTAGGCACACACCACCAGCCGTCAGTGCATGCTTTCACTAGGCACACACCACCAGCCGTCAGTGCATGCTTTCACCAGGCACACAGCACCAGCCGTCAGTGCACGCTTTCACTAGGCACACAGCACCAGCCGTCAGTGCACGCTTCCATTGGGCACACACACCACCAGCCGTCAGTGCACACTTCCACCAGGCACACAGCACCAGCCGTCAGCGCACACTTCCACCAGGCACAGACACCACCAGCCGTCAGTGCACACTTCCACCAGGCACACACACCACCAGCTGTCAGTGCACACTTTCTCTAGGCACACACACCACCAGCCGTCAGTGCACGCTTTCTCTAGGCACACACACCACTAGCCATCAGTGCATGCTTCCACCAGGCACACACACCACCAGCCATCAGTGCACAATTTCTACAGGCACACACACACCACCAGCCATCAGTGCACAATTTCTACAGGCACACACACCACCAGCCATCAGTGCACAATTCCTACAGGCACACACACCACCAGCTATCAGTGCACACATCAATTGTTAATGCATTTACAATTAACTATTGTAGCAATCGCAGTATGGTGCACTTTACTTTTAAACATATTCATCTAAAGCGCAGCATGCCACCATTGCTACAAAAATAAATACACTTTTTTTGGCCTACAATTTATAGACTTTTGTTGCAATTGGTGTTGCAATATTTAGCAATGCCAATAGCTGAAACTTAATTAATGCGAGACCTATTGCATTGCAAATGCTTGTTTTTACTTGAAGTGACATAAGAAAAAATGTCAGATAAGCAGAGAGGATCGGGTTCTTTCTAAAAGGAAGTTTATTTCTGCTTTTAACCACAGCACATTGATGTGGAGCCAGTGTTTTCTTTTTCTTTAACACAAAAGTTCACTGTGAGCCTAGGACATCTTACCCCCTATGTGTTGTGGCTGAACTAGTCATCATAGACTGATGGAATTGGGGTTTTTAACACAAAATACAAACACAGTGTTCGTTCTTGGAACTAGAGACTACAAAGTGGACATTGCACGTTTAGAACGTTAAATCTGGTACATCTGCCTTATTTTGCATGAACTTTCAAGATGTTTGATTTGAAGTTCCAAAAGGGAGAGAATTATGCAGCCATATTTGACATTTTTGTTTTTACCAAGGGCTACGTTTTCAAGTTGCAACATCTTCGTGCGACTAGGGATGGGGACTCTTATAAACGCAGTTTGAAAACTGACTTTTTAATGATGCTTTTTAGATTGTGTTTCCCTTGTTGTGGCAAGACTCGGTTACTGAACGTATAGAGCCGGGACACTCTTCGAAGTAGCTGTGCACTTTATAAGTATGATTTGATCTGATTTGCTGAAATTACCCTGTCCATGCAAAGTCTTATGCATTGTGGGGATAGGGCAGGGCTAGAGTTGGGGTACCACGCGGGTGGACAGCGTCCTCCCCACTTATTTTACCGGGGGGACGCCGTCCCCCCTGCTAAACAGCTGGACTTTACTGTTTGGCCTCTCTGGGACAAGATCTGAGCTCACAGCGCGCTGTGAGCTTCGATCTCGTCCCAGAGAGGACGCAGCGGTAAGGCGGGCACATTCCACGAGCAGATGGGCATTTGAAGGGAGGTGGGGCGGTGCACCTCTTGGGAGCCATCTCTATCGGGTTTGGAAACACACTGGGAGGCAATGAGCTCAATGGTGCAAGCCACCTTTCGTGACGCCACTTCCTGTCGTGACGTCTCTTCCGGTGACAGCGTCCCCCCACTTCTGTTTTTATGTCTTGTCTATTATATTCCGCAAGGAAAAAATATACGAGAGTATTGTGGGAAAGCCAAGCTCTGAAACCATCGCGGATTTTGGACAGTGCCTGTGGATTACTCGAGCGGAAAGCGCGTCCACATCAAAGCCATCAGCCTCCCTCCCACAGGCATCTGTTGATTCCCCAGCGTGTGCAGTGCGCGCTCGGCCTCACTTCGCCTCCCCCCTAACTAACATCCTTGCTTTCACTTTCACGGCCGCGAGCTTCACTTCAAAGGGCATATGATGTACGCTTGTTTACTTCATTGTTAGTATTGTCACGTTTGCTTGGAACAGAAAATAGCCGTCGCACCAGCTTACCATTACCAGATGTTTTGACTGTGCTAATTCTTGTTTGTGTCCTGTATTGTCAACTTTGACTTAATTTAGTTAGTATTTATTCTGTATTTGGAGGAGTTCTTGTATGTTTATGTATCAACCTAACTAAACTGCAGTTCCACAAAGGGTCTGACAAATGTACATGTCTCAGGTTCCAAAGTAACCCTTGAAGCATTGCAAAACTCCAGAATTCATAATTAGTAGATTCAGTTAATATTCTAGTGTTACATGTGCCCAGAATTTAGTTCAATAACTAACTTTCATCATGTGACAGCGCTGTTACAAGAGGAGAGAGCACGATTTGCCCAGGATCACGCTGTCTCGGTACAGAAGCTGTGCTTAGTTATTTTATTCCACTCTGGGTGATGCCACCAAACCTCCTTCTTTTGGGTCAGTTTATGCTTGCCTTTCTCTAGAAACTTGGCTGTATGATTACAGCACATTAGACTACATTCATTTTACACCATGTAGATTTGGTACATGCCTTGAGTATTTGGCGAGAAATCCAGTGGAGGAGAGTGTGTAATTCGCTCCCGCTTTGTTTTTGATGGCAGCACTGGAAAAAGTGCATGCTTGTGTGTAATTTTACTATAATCGAGATGAAAACATGGTGTCAGCTCGCGCTATCTCCTCGTGATGCTTGAGCAATAAATACCTCTCGTCGTGCGCCCATCCCAGCACCGGTTTTTCTGTTTTTTTCAGAGCAAGAAAGGGAAGTGTACAAAGAGCTCTCTGCGCGCCCTGTCTCGTTCTCTACTTCCGGTCGCAACCAGGCTCTCTTGTGAGGTAACCTTTTGATGGGCGGGAAGAGCCTACGGGCCAACCTGTCAGTCTATTCATAAGCAAATACGGCGGGGATAACTTTATTGATGTATCCCTTTCCATGGTTTAGCAGGAGGGACGGCGTCCCCCCCGGTAAAATAAGTGGGGGGACGCCATCCACTCGCGTGGTACCCCAACTCTAGCCCTGCCCTATCCGCACAATGCATAAGACTTTGCATGGACAGGGTAATTTCAGCGAATCAGATCAAATCATACTTATAAAGTGCACAGCTACTTCGAAGAGTGTCCCGGCTCTATACATTCAGTAACCGAGCCTTGCCACAACAAGGGAAACACAATCTAAAAAGCATCATTAAAAAGTCAGTTTTCAAACTGCGTTTATAAGAGTCCACATCCCTAGTCGCACAAAGATGTTGCAACTTGAAAACGTAGCCCTTGGTAAAAACAAAAATGTCAAATATGGTTTCATGATTCTCTCCCTTTTGGAACTTCAAATCAAACATCATGAAAGTTCATGCAAAATAAGGCAGATGTACGAGATTTAACGTTCTAATGGATGTTTACCGAGAGCCATTTCCATTGAATGTTAGATTTTTCCCTATTTTCAGCTGCAAGAACTTCCCTGAAACATGAGCCTAAATGTCTGGCTGTTGCATGTGGACACTGACCAGGCTGATAAGAGTGATGGCGGCAATAAAGAAGGCCTGTGCGCATTCCTCAGCCTTCACTGCTTGTTTATAAGGGCGCTAGACGCTGTCTGCATTAAAGTCCTACTGACAGCAGCGTTCCTCTTACTTGACTCCAATGATTCAGACTAACATGCTTTTATTCGTTTTTGCTTGCCTCATGCGCCGTTTTACACTCAATTACTCCCCTTCTTTCACTTACATTTAATTTACACCCCCTGCCGCCACATAATTACACTGCACTGCACTGCATGCAACATACACTCCAACTACCACTCAGTGCCACATAATTACCCGTCACATAATTACACTGCACTCCATGCAACATACACTCCAAATACCACTCAGTGCCACATAATTACACACCACATAATTACACTCTACTGAATGCAACACACACAATACCACTCAGTGCCACATAATTAAACACCACATACTTACACTGCACTCAATGCAACATACACTCCAAATACCACTCAGTGCCACATAATTACACGCCACATAATTACACTGCGCTCAACAGAACATACACTCCAAATATCACTCAGTGCCACATAATTACACGCCACATAATTACACTGCACTCAATGCAGCATACACTCCAAATACCACTCAGTGCCACATAGATGCACGCCACATAATTACACAGCACTCAATGCAACATAGACTTCAAATAACACTCAGTGCCACATAATTACACGCCACATAATTACACTGCACTCAATGCAACATACACTACAAATGCCACTCAGTGCCACATAGTTACTTGCCACATAATTACACTGCCCTCAATGCAACATACACTCCAAAAACAACTCAGTGCCACATAATTACACGCCACATAATTACACACTACTGAATGCAACACATACTCCACACAATACCACTCAGTGCCACATAATTATATGCTACATGATTACAATGCACTCAATGCAACATACACTCCAAACAATACCACTCAGTGCCACATAATTACACGTCACACAATTACACTCTACTGAATACAACATACACTCCACACAATACCACTCAGTGCCACATAATTATATGCTACATAATTACACTGCGCTCAACGCAACATACACTCCAAATACCACTCAGTGCCACATGATTACACGCCACATAATTACACTGCACTTAATGCAACATACACTCCAAATACCACTCAGTGCCACATAATTACACGCCACATAATTACACTGTGCTCAACGCAGCATACACTCCAAATACCACTCAGTGCCACATAATTACACGCCACATAATTACACTGCACTCAATGCAACATACACTCCAAATACCACTCTGTGCCACATAGTTACACGCCACATAATTACACTCTATCTATCACATCACCACAGCATCACTCAACACCACCACAGCATCACTCCGGGGCACCACAACAACACTGTGCTACCACAGCATCACTGAACGCCACAGCTTCACTCGTCGCCACCACAACATCACTCAGTGCCACCACAGCATCAGTCTGTGCAACCATTCAACAACAACTGGTTCAAATATGTTCTCTCAATGTTTCAAGCTTTATTACAAATGTCACAAAAAGATGTTAATATTTCCCTTCTGTTCTTGGATTTTCGTCACAATAAAATACACTGAACATTAGCTTCACAAAAGTTATTTACAAATGTTTAAGCTATTGCAATTATAAATTACAATAACTTTTATTTAAGTATTAATTATTTAAAAAAATTAAAATCAATTGTTATTTGTAATATCAATACATCTAAGTCACGTAAATACAACACATAGTGCATTACAAATGCTACAGGTGTCACATTTGCGAAAGTTAAAAGTATTGGCATTGTAAATGACAAAGCTATTAATTTTGCTATTTTCAAAACCAACACATAAATAAAAAAATTGTCATTTACAATACCAATAGCTCAAACTTTCCTAATGCGAGACCTATTGCATTGCAAATGCTTGTTTAGGACTTGTGCCCTGGGATAGGGGTTCTGAACTTAGTCTGAGTCCAGCCAAGGAAAGGAGGCAATGAAATTGCATAACCTAAGCTTTCTTTTCTTCTGTCTCAGTGTCACCTAGGGGTTTCATAAGTTATTTCTTGTCTCTGTCTGCTGACACAGGTGACAGCCACATGTCCAGCGGCTTGGATCCGGTAGCCGAGACGGCAATTCGGCAGCTTACGGAAACTACAAATAGGCCGCCCAAAAAAACGCCTACAAAGCGGAGCACTTTGATTATTTCCGGTGTATCGAAGGTAGGAAAATGGTAAAATAAACTGACCATAACAAAATGGGTAGCATATGTTATATCTAATTTGTGTAGATAGGACCTGTTGGACTTGGCCTTTTCCCCCCAAAATTTTTCGCTTTTGACCCCCTAACTTGAATGTCTCCCCCATGGGATTAAACCTGTATAGGCCATGTGTGGTGTGAGACACCTTGTGAAAATGTAATTACCTGACATAATGTGAGCACTTGTAAAATCCCCCATTTTAAAACTGCACCCCCATTTTGGAAATGTACCTGACTGAAATGTATTGTTTTTAAAATGGATGCCATGGCCATGGGTTTTGCCACTGGGCTGACATAGGTCAGCAGTCTAGATAATATTACCCAGCTACCCCTAGTTTTGGAGGGAAAGCCTGGCACCCAGGGTGCTCACCCCCTCCCCTAGAACCAGTTTAGGCTAGATGTGCCAACATTCTAGAAGGTCCTGGCACTGCCTGGGAGGAGGGTATAAATAGGGTGAAGTGTCACCAGAGAGTCAGTCAGCGCTGGGACAAGGAAGGGAGGGGGACCTGCTGTGAGGTGCTACCGCCACATGGACCTGTGAGCTGGGCCCTGCACCCCTATAAACCCCCCCGCTGCTGTCCCCATGGACCCCTGACAAGGGAGGACTCTTCATAGGTCCCTGACGCTGTGGGACCTTGGACTACGCCAGCGCTGAGGGAAAAAGGTACCCAGAAGAGGAGGAATGCTGTGGGCTTGAACCCCCCAGGAGGTGAGGAGTGTACCCCTGGGGCTGGCTGTGGAACTGTTCGCCCCCCCCCTCCGTGAGGAGCCTACTTGGAAGCCCTGGTTTGCCTACCTAAGCGCTGTAAACTCCAAGACTGTTGCTGCCCTGACCTGAACTGTCCTGCCTGGGAAGCGCTATAATTTGGAAGCGCTAGAGAAGGACTGTGAGGAGCTGCGTGTCCCTAGAAGCCCTGAACTGCCTCTATTCTGTTGGGCTAAGAGGGAGGAGCAGTGCGCTGTAAATAGCGACATCTGCTGAGGAGAATCGCGCTGTGGCCTGAGGGCGCTGTGAGGAGGATCGAGTGTGAGGAGCCTACCCTCGTTTTGGCGCTGTCCGCCATATAAATAATTAAATAAAGGGAGCCTACCCCTTATCACCGTCGCGGCCCGAGGAGTGTTGGCGCTGCCTCGCGCTGCCTGGTAGCTGCCAGGGAGCCCCCCCGCGGTGGTGTGCATCGTCGCGGCGGCCCCCGGTGCCAGGAGAGGGCCGCCGATGTGAAGTGGGCCGCGCTAGGCCCTGAGGCTGCGGACTCGCGTCACGTGACGGGGGCGCCCGGCCGCGTCATCGGCCCGCCCCCGCCAACGCTGCGCACGGATTGGCTGCGCGGCCGAGCCCCCGAGAAGGCCGCGCAGGGATTGGTGGAAGGCCGGGAAGGCCAGAAGAAGCGGAATCGGAGCCCCGGGTCCCCGTGAGGTAGGAGGGGGACCCGGGTGAAGCTTTGTTGCGGGGCCCCCGTGCCAAGGTGGGAGCCCCGAGAGAAGCGACCGGAGCGGGAGGCCACCCCGCCGGTCTGAGCCCCACGCGAGGGGCCGGTGAAGAAGGCGGGGCCGGGGCACTCTGTCGGTGCCAGCCCCGCCTCCTGACCAGAGAAGGGAGCCGTGCGAGGTGGGAGGAAAGCCAGGCAGGCTTCCCCCCACGTGTGCTGAGACACTGCGTGTGTCCCCTGACGCCTCCCTGAGGGTGGATCAAAACCCCGGGCCCCTGTAAGGAAAGGAGGCCCGGGTGAGGCGAATATAGCGGCCCCCCAGGCCCTCGAGAGGAGGAGGGGCACGAGGGTTGCCACAGAGAGGAGGGGCCTCGAGGCACATTGCCGGTGCCTGCCCCCTCCTCTAGAAAGGAATCCTGCAACTCGAGGCACATTGTCGGTGCCTGGTTTTCCCCCCCCTGCAGAGGAGGCCCCGCAGGACCTACTGAATCCCGCAGGAGCCAACGAGGAGAGCCGGGTGAGTGGGGTTTTGATTATCCCGTGTGGAAGTCGGGGCACAGGGTCGGTGCTCACCCCAGGACTAGGGCTCGCCCCTGGAAACTGCTCTGAGCCTCGCTGGCCCTTTTGGTCCCCTTTGAGACTTCTAGACTGGGCCGGGACATTACTGAGGCCCCCCCAGGATTGGTACAGGGACAAGGTAACCCCTAGCTAGGTGTTGGGCCCTGCAGAGTGAAGGGCTGGGTAACTTAGCCTGATTGTTAGTGGCTTGTTTATCCCTGGGTCCTGCAATGGTTAATTGCCATGTTTAATCCTAATTAGGATACTGGTGGCCCTAAGGTAACGCAGCAGTTCCATGTGATCTACTAAAGTGTGGTGCGCTTCCGTGCCTAGTTTGAATTGTAGGCTGTTTATCTTGCTAATATTATGCCTACACTAAAGTGATGCCCAGGTGCAGTGGGATTCAAGCCTGGTTTAGATGTTGTGATACCAATGCACTGCTTAATGTTTGTGTTGCAGGTTGCAAGGGGGGCTGAGGATTCATGTTCCTGACTGGTATTATATGATGTTTTTCCCTTACAGGGGTTGGGTTGGCGTTGCCACGCATGAGGTGTAGTTATGCTAATATGCAACTTACAATTTCAGCCAACCTCCCAAGGATGAAGGCCTGAGTAGGCCCCGCCTGATGAGTTATTCCAGGTCCCTGTTTATGCCCTTGTTAATGAGCCTGCCGTACTGATTTCTTACAGGTGCTCCTGACTAGTATGTGCTGTAATGCTCTGTTTTTCCCTTACAGGGGTGGGTTGGCGTGATTGTGCATGATATATATACCTATGCTAATGTGGTATTCTGCATTTACAACCCCCTAAGGATGAGAGCCTGAGTTGGCCCCGCCAGATTGGCCCCAGGACTACTGTTATTTAATCACAAGTGTTCTTTATTTCAGCATGGACTACTTCCTATGTAAATAATTCCCCCCCCTTTATTCACTTGGCTCTGGCGCCATTTGGCGTCCTGTGTGACACTACTGTTTTGCAATCTTTTGCCTTGCAGGTTGGAAACCCTACTAAATGACGTATCTTTTTCCAACTCAAACTGGTGTCCTGCCTCTTTTGTGGTGTGCCTGGTGTGTTGACTGAGGGTACTGCGTGAGTGCTTCACATGTCCTCCAAGTTTGGCCTGCCCGCTTGATGCCATGCTACCCCCTTTGAGACTTGGGCAACCCCCATTTCCAACATTTTGGTGGCAGAGCGGTGGGATAGGACTTGTGTTTGCGCAGTACCACAGCGGCCACAGGTTACACCACAGGTAGAGCCTTGTGGTGGGGATTATTGTTTGAACATTGTTTTTGGTTGCTTCCTCCTGAAGAGTATTTTGAATTGTCCCCTTGTTCCACTGGGAGGGTGTGTCCCGGGTGTACCTCGCCACGATGGGGTTGATTTACCAGGAAGTGGAACTAATGGAGTACACCGAACAGGAGGTGATAGACTTCCTCCTGGAGAGAGGGATACCCCCAGTAGGGAACATTAGGAGGAATTTGTTTCTCTATGAGGCCCTCAAGAGGGGAGAGCCCTTAGAGGTTAATGGGGACTTGTCTGACTACCCCCCCGAAGTGTTGAAGGGTCAGTGGGTTAGAGACCAGAGTGAGGGCTCCCCATCCAGAACCCTGGGAGGTAAATGCTCCGATGAGGAGGAGGAAGAGTCTAGCAGGGCAGAGACGCCAGTAGCTGTGGAGGACACCGAAGATAGGGAGTCTCGCACTGGGTCCAGTCCCGGGGGCACTGCCCCATCCCTTTCCCTGTCCCCAGAAGAGTGGGTAGATAGGAGGGAGGAAAGGGAGTATCAGCTGGCGCTGGCAAAGCTCAGGCATGCCGAGGGCTTAGCGCAGCTGAGGGTAGAAGAGCAGCGACTAGAGACTGAAAAAGTCCTAGCGCTGGAGAGGATGGCGGAGGCGGAGAGGGCCTTCGCCAGGGAGAGATCAGCTCAGGTGGGTAGGTTGTCCCCTGAGAGTGGTTTTAGGAGTCTGGATTCACCGAAGAGGGTGGGATCCAGTGGTGGCAGCGAGTGTAGGTCCAGTGCAAGGAGTCCCACTCCCGAAGCCCAAGAGACTGTGCCTGATTCCCCGGAAGAGGAGGACGGGTTAGTGTTTAGGGGCAGGGGAAAGCTGTTCCATCAGTCCTGGGGAGAGTTCGAGGAGGAGTGTTGGACTGTACTGGAGGATTGGGTGGTGAGGAGAGCAGTGGAGGATTGGGAAGGGCTGTGCCATGCCGTTATCCGGGAGCACATGCTGAGGAGTTGTTTCCCAAGACTGCGTCACCATCTGTTGCGGTGCGGGTTCTCAGACCCCAGGGAACTTGCACGGGAGGCAGACCTCTGGGTAAGTGCCAGAGCGTCTGGGAAGACATTGGGGAGTGATCCAGAAAGGAGAGGTGCAGGGATCTTCCGACCCAGCGTGGCGGGAGAGGTGAGAAGCCCAGCTAGGTCCCAGGATAGTGGGCGGGTTGTAGGGCCTCACATCCCATCTAAAGGAGGGAGTGAGACGGGGAGGTGTCCCGAGATGCCCCAACTGCAGTCACAGGGACTGGAGAGTTCTTTTAGGGAACCCCAGGTTGGGAGTCTAGGCTGTCCCGGTGTGCCTTCTCGTGGAAAGGATCCCCTCATGTCAGGAGGACCCGGAGCATCATTAATTGGAGCTCCAGTGGTTCGGGGGTTTGACCAGTCACAGGGTTTAGATCCTGGACTGGGGTTCCAGGTTAAGGGGTTGCCTGACCTGGAGGGTGGGGTACCTGTAATTCAGGTCCCTACCAATTTGACTCCTAGGGGTACTACTCCCAGTGGGAGGGTGCGGAACTCTGGGAGGGGGTGCAGAGGGAGGAAGGTCTCTTCTCTGTCACCAGCTCAGCCACAGGGCGCAGATCCTGGGTTGGGTGGCCAGGGACAGGGTTTGCCTGCCCTGGTGGGAGGGACCTCTGTAACCAGGGTCCCCCCGGAAGTGACTCCCAGGGGTACTACTCCAGTTAGGAGGGTGCGGGACTCTGGGAGGGGGTGCAGGGAGAGGGAGGACTCGCCCCTGTCACCGGTTCAGCCTGTGGGTTTCGGCTCCAGGTTGGGGAGAGAGTTGTGTGAGGGTGTCCCCCAGCGTAGGAGATGGAGGAACCCTAGGAGGAGAAGTAGGGGGAGGAGAGCCTCGCCCCTAAGGGCTGGTCAGTCTGAGGGTGTAGACCCCAGATGGGTGGACCAGTGGCAGTTTGGAGAGAAGAGAGTGGTCCAAGGGAATTACAAGCCTGAGGCTAGAGCCTCCCACTCTAGGAAGGAGAGACATCCCACTAGGGAACACCAGTGGGGTGGTGATGTTGGTGAAAGGAGGGATGCGAAAAAGAACCATTGGGTTCCAGAGTGGAGGAGAGACTGCAGGTGCTCCTGTAGTTGCAGGCCTGCGTCCACCTTTTTCCGCCCCAAGCAGGGAAGCCCATCAAGGCATTGATATGTCTACCCTGGCTTTTGGCTGGGGGGGAGTCGTGTTGGACTTGGCCTTTTCCCCCAAATTTTTTTCGCTTTTTACCCCCTAACTTGAATGTCTCCCCCATGGGATTAAACCTGTATAGGCCATGTGTGGTGTGAGACACCTTGTGAAAATGTAATTACCTGACATAATGTGAGCACTTGTAAAATCCCCCATTTTAAAACTGCACCCCCATTTTGGAAATGTACCTGACTGAAATGTATTGTTTTTAAAATGGATGCCATGGCCATGGGTTTTGCCACTGGGCTGACATAGGTCAGCAGTCTAGATAATATTACCCAGCTACCCCTAGTTTTGGAGGGAAAGCCTGGCACCCAGGGTGCTCACCCCCTCCCCTAGAACCAGTTTAGGCTAGATGTGCCAACATTCTAGAAGGTCCTGGCACTGCCTGGGAGGAGGGTATAAATAGGGTGAAGTGTCACCAGAGAGTCAGTCAGCGCTGGGACAAGGAAGGGAGGGGGACCTGCTGTGAGGTGCTACCGCCACATGGACCTGTGAGCTGGGCCCTGCACCCCTATAAACCCCCCCGCTGCTGTCCCCATGGACCCCTGACAAGGGAGGACTCTTCATAGGTCCCTGACGCTGTGGGACCTTGGACTACGCCAGCGCTGAGGGAAAAAGGTACCCAGAAGAGGAGGAATGCTGTGGGCTTGAACCCCCCAGGAGGTGAGGAGTGTACCCCTGGGGCTGGCTGTGGAACTGTTCGCCCCCCCCCCTCCGTGAGGAGCCTACTTGGAAGCCCTGGTTTGCCTACCTAAGCGCTGTAAACTCCAAGACTGTTGCTGCCCTGACCTGAACTGTCCTGCCTGGGAAGCGCTATAATTTGGAAGCGCTAGAGAAGGACTGTGAGGAGCTGCGTGTCCCTAGAAGCCCTGAACTGCCTCTATTCTGTTGGGCTAAGAGGGAGGAGCAGTGCGCTGTAAATAGCGACATCTGCTGAGGAGAATCGCGCTGTGGCCTGAGGGCGCTGTGAGGAGGATCGAGTGTGAGGAGCCTACCCTCGTTTTGGCGCTGTCCGCCATATAAATAATTAAATAAAGGGAGCCTACCCCTTATCACCGTCGCGGCCCGAGGAGTGTTGGCGCTGCCTCGCGCTGCCTGGTAGCTGCCAGGGAGCCCCCCCGCGGTGGTGTGCATCGTCGCGGCGGCCCCCGGTGCCAGGAGAGGGCCGCCGATGTGAAGTGGGCCGCGCTAGGCCCTGAGGCTGCGGACTCGCGTCACGTGACGGGGGCGCCCGGCTGCGTCATCGGCCCGCCCTCGCCAACGCTGCGCACGGATTGGCTGCACGGCCGAGCCCCCGAGAAGGCCGCGCAGGGATTGGTGGAAGGCCGGGAAGGCCAGAAGAAGCGGAATCGGAGCCCCGGGTCCCCGTGAGGTAGGAGGGGGACCCGGGTGAAGCTTTGTTGCGGGGCCCCCGTGCCAAGGTGGGAGCCCCGAGAGAAGCGACCGGAGCGGGAGGCCACCCCGCCGGTCTGAGCCCCACGCGAGGGGCCGGTGAAGAAGGCGGGGCCGGGGCACTCTGTCGGTGCCAGCCCCGCCTCCCGACCAGAGAAGGGAGCCGTGCGAGGTGGGAGGAAAGCCAGGCAGGCTTCCCCCCACGTGTGCTGAGACACTGCGTGTGTCCCCTGACGCCTCCCTGAGGGTGGATCAAAACCCCGGGCCCCTGTAAGGAAAGGAGGCCCGGGTGAGGCGAATATAGCGGCCCCCCAGGCCCTCGAGAGGAGGAGGGGCACGAGGGTTGCCACAGAGAGGAGGGGCCTCGAGGCACATTGCCGGTGCCTGCCCCCTCCTCTAGAAAGGAATCCTGCAACTCGAGGCACATTGTCGGTGCCTGGTTTTCCCCCCCCTGCAGAGGAGGCCCCGCAGGACCTACTGAATCCCGCAGGAGCCAACGAGGAGAGCCCGGTGAGTGGGGTTTTGATTATCCCGTGTGGAAGTCGGGGCACAGGGTCGGTGCTCACCCCAGGACTAGGGCTCGCCCCTGGAAACTGCTCTGAGCCTCGCTGGCCCTTTTGGTCCCCTTTGAGACTTCTAGACTGGGCCGGGACATTACTGAGGCCCCCCCAGGATTGGTACAGGGACAAGGTAACCCCTAGCTAGGTGTTGGGCCCTGCAGAGTGAAGGGCTGGGTAACTTAGCCTGATTGTTAGTGGCTTGTTTATCCCTGGGTCCTGCAATGGTTAATTGCCATGTTTAATCCTAATTAGGATACTGGTGGCCCTAAGGTAACGCAGCAGTTCCATGTGATCTACTAAAGTGTGGTGCGCTTCCGTGCCTAGTTTGAATTGTAGGCTGTTTATCTTGCTAATATTATGCCTACACTAAAGTGATGCCCAGGTGCAGTGGGATTCAAGCCTGGTTTAGATGTTGTGATACCAATGCACTGCTTAATGTTTGTGTTGCAGGTTGCAAGGGGGGCTGAGGATTCATGTTCCTGACTGGTATTATATGATGTTTTTCCCTTACAGGGGTTGGGTTGGCGTTGCCACGCATGAGGTGTAGTTATGCTAATATGCAACTTACAATTTCAGCCAACCTCCCAAGGATGAAGGCCTGAGTAGGCCCCGCCTGATGAGTTATTCCAGGTCCCTGTTTATGCCCTTGTTAATGAGCCTGCCGTACTGATTTCTTACAGGTGCTCCTGACTAGTATGTGCTGTAATGCTCTGTTTTTCCCTTACAGGGGTGGGTTGGCGTGATTGTGCATGATATATATACCTATGCTAATGTGGTATTCTGCATTTACAACCCCCTAAGGATGAGAGCCTGAGTTGGCCCCGCCAGATTGGCCCCAGGACTACTGTTATTTAATCACAATTGTTCTTTATTTCAGCATGGACTACTTCCTATGTAAATAATTCCCCCCCTTTATTCACTTGGCTCTGGCGCCATTTGGCGTCCTGTGTGACACTACTGTTTTGCAATCTTTTGCCTTGCAGGTTGGAAACCCTACTAAATGACGTATCTTTTTCCAACTCAAACTGGTGTCCTGCCTCTTTTGTGGTGTGCCTGGTGTGTTGACTGAGGGTACTGCGTGAGTGCTTCACATGTCCTCCAAGTTTGGCCTGCCCGCTTGATGCCATGCTACCCCCTTTGAGACTTGGGTAACCCCCATTTCCAACAGGACCCTTAAGAGGCGATGGGCATAAAATAATTTGCAGGTATAGCAGGACAGATGTGAAATATTAGATGAAATAAATGAAAAGGTTAAGAGCAAGAAGGCATGAGCTATAAAAAATTAGCTGTGAGACTACCACCATGGAGCATGAAGAAAAGGACATGATATGTAGGCAGTGGAAAATACCACGTACCAAGCATATAGGCATAAAAGCTTCAGCGGAACAGAGTATGCATATGGCAGAGGGGGGCCAGTTGGGGTGTAGCTTCGAGGGGAGGGTTGGGTATTACACACCCCTAATAAATGTATTTTGTGATAAATAGTTGAGTACAGGTTCTTTCAGATGGATATCAGGTTCTTTCAGATGGATATCATAAGGTGTCTATCGGATTTCACCAAGAATGTTTACACACACAGACAAAAAAGCATACACACTCTCTCATCTCTGTTTGGAAAGACTTCAAAACTTTTGGTTATTTCACAAAATAATCTGGCACATACATCAAAGCTTTTCTGCGATCGCAAATGGTGCGATGCGCAAAAATTGTCCGTTTGCGATCGCAAAATTAACTTTTGCGATGCATCAAGGGTCAAGGCCCTCGCATTTTGAGATTTCATAATTAATTGCGAGTTCTCAAATTGCGATTGCATTTAAGGAATCGCAAATTGAGATTCCTTAAATACAATGCGTTAAAGTAAAAAATAAATTGCGATTTCGCTTATAGGGCGCGCAAATTACCATGAAGTTGAACTTCATGGTAATTAGCAAAAACATGTGCCTGTAAGTGCTTTATCTCACTTAGTACCACTACCAATCCGCATTCCTCTCCCTTTCCGTGCCCTGCCTCATGTATAATGTCTTTTATTCCAGCGTGATTGTTGGGATATCTGAAGCTCATACCCTCCTCAAACTTACCCACCAGGCTACGGCCCTGGGCACCCATTTTCGTGGTTGAAAGGGGACACAGTGGCGCATCCACTGTTTGATTGTTGTCGCAGGATATTTCAACTGTCTATGTAGAGAAGTCCGAGTGGAGAGATGTTAGACCAACCGAAATATCAGGGAACGGTGTAAGGCATCGCATCGGGCACTGCAAAGTTCCTACCAAGCGATTAGTATTAGGAGGAGCAAGTAACAAAGTATATACAAGGTTTCAAAATTGAACAGCAGCATTAAGTTAAGGTAATCTGTGCAGCAATGGACTCTTGGGCTACTCCAGCCTTCTTTTTCTCTGGATGCTCCCTGTACTCCAATGGAGTGCTTACAATAGACCAATGGGGGGAAGACAGAGGTGATAATCTGAAAGAAACAGGTTAGTATTAGATTCCTTACCTTAGAATATCCCCAGGCGTCAGTCTGGATCCGGAAACTTTTGCGTAGCAGTACCCCTGCGCGTCGGTAGGCGTCGTCTGCAGGCGTCCCCTGCGGCTCCGCGTCGTCGGCGTCGTGCGCCGTGATGACGTCGCTGGAGTATATAGACGCCGCCTCCGCGCGCTGACGTCAGTTCTTCTTTTTTCCGCGCCAGTTAGCGCAGATCCGAAGAGCAGTACTCCGGTCTTTTGACCAAGTTTTTGTTACATCTAACTCTATCTTCAGGTGCCGGTAGGATGCCCGGTTTTAAAAGTTGCGACGGGTGCGACCGCCTGATGTCGGTCACCGACCACCATCGACTCTGCCTCCGGTGTCTGGGCGCGGACCACGACGTGGAGTCCTGCGTCGACTGCCGGGCCTTGACAAGTAAAGCTAGGCGGGAGCGGTCCCGCAAGCTGCTCGAGCTCCGGGTGTCGGCCCCGCGTCGAGAGCGGTCCCGGTCCGGTCGGAGGTCGAGGGAGCGGTCGAGAGAACGATCGCGGAGCCGCCATGAGCGCTCCGGGAGTCGCCGCCATTCCTCCGGTTCCTCAGGTAAGCGCAAGAAGTCGGGGCGTCGTCATCGTACCCCCGACTCCCCCCGACGCCCGCGTGATGCGGCCGGGGGTTCGGGTGGCCCCACCCCCGCGGCCCCGCGTGGGTCGCCGACGCCGTCTGCCCCATACCCGTCGGTCCCTGGGGAAGGCGCGTCGCGCGAGGAGATTGAGGAGTTCCTCATGGCTATGAGGGCGATGTCTCCTCCGGCGGGGCCTACGGCGCCTGCGGGCCCGTCGGTCCCGTCTGGGGGCCCGAGCGGTTCGGGTGTGCCTGCCCTGACGCCGCCGGGTGCTCCGGCCCCGACGCCGCCGGCGGCTCCGGCCCCGGCGCCGCTGGGCCCTTCAGGGTCGTCGCCGGCTGGTCATCCGGCCTCTCCGGCGCCGATTCCATCGGGGCAACCCGTGGTGCCGCCTCCGCGCGGCGCCGTAACTCCGCCGTCGGTTCCTGCCGGCGTCGGGGCTCCGGCGCCGGCGCCGCGCGGCGCCACCCCCATTCCCTCTCTGACTCCTGACGCGGAGTCAGACCGGCATCGTCCGACGCCGAGTCCGGCGCCGTTGGGGCCCCTTGGCTCCGAGGAGCCGGTCTATATCGTTGACTCGAACTATGGCGATGAGGACGATTATGGAGAGGGTTGGGAGGGGTCTGAGGACCCTTTGTCACGAGCATGCCAGTACGACGTGGACTGGGTAGGTGACTTAGGTGAGGCCAGTGGTCTGGACGAGTCGCCTAACCCTGGGTTTGTCTCGCCTCCCACTGGGGCGTCGGAGGCTGGGGCTGCCTATTCGGTGGTACTGATGAGGGCTGCCAAGGCCTTGCGCCTTGAGCTCCCCGTTGCTAAGGTGAAGCCTAACATCCTCACCGAGGTATTTAAACCGCAGTCATGCCCCCAGGAGCCTCTGCTGCCGTTTAATGACGCCCTGACGGATGTCCTTTTGGGCACCTGGTCCAGGCCCGCTTCCGGTTCACCTGTTGACCGAAACGTTGCCAGGCGTCACCATCCGTGTTCGGACGACCCTGCCTTCCTCTCCACCCATCCCTCCCCGGAGAGTCTGGTGATCCAAGCCTCCACTTCCCAGTCCGCATTCCCGTCGGCCCCGCCCGATCGGGAATCTAAGCGTTATGACCAATTTGGCAAGAAGGTCTTTTCGTCTTTGAGTGCAGGACTGCGGTCTTGCAATACCGCATGCCTCTTAGGCCGCTACACCCACTCTCTGTGGGATACGGTCGCGGAGTGTATGCCGCAATGCCCGCAGGAGGTGCGGGACAAGCTCAACCAGGCCTTGATTGAAGGCCGGGACGCGGCGAGGTATTCCATATGGTGTGGTCTTGACACGACCGACTCGCTGGGACGGGCTATGTCCACGACGGTGGCGATTCGTCGCCATGCTTGGCTGAGATCCACCAACTTCTCGCCGGATGTCCAGAATGCCCTCATGGACATGCCTTTCGATGGCAGTCGCCTGTTCGGTGACAAAGCGGACAACGCGCTTGAGCGCTTCAAGGACTCCAGGGTCACGGCCAAGTCCTTGGGTCTTTCGACCCAGCGCCAGCAGACGGGTTCGTTTCGCTCCTTTCGTGGCCACGGAAGGGGCGGTCCCACACGTGCTGCCAGCCACGCACCGCAGAACGCTCCTCAGCGCGGTGGCGGCCGTGGATTCCGCCGGGGTGGCGGTAGGGGACAGCGGCGAGGTCAGTCCACACCTCCCCCCGCAGCAGCCTCCAAATCTTCCTAGTCCGAGCTTTCGGGCCCATGTGACGCCAGTGGGTGGCAGGGTTCGCCATCACCACTCCCGCTGGCGCACGATTACGTCGGACAGGTGGGTGCTGCAGCTCGTCCGAAGGGGCTACTCCCTCCCCTTCGAGTCCACTCCTCCAGCCATGCCACCGCAGAACCACCGTGTGTCGGGGGACCACTTGACACTTCTGCAGGAGGAAGTTACGGCCCTCTTGGCCAAGGGGGCCATCGAGCGCGTTCCTGGGCCAGAAGTAGGGTGTGGTTGCTACTCCCACTACTTTCTGGTACCCAAGAAGGACAAAGGGGGCCTACGTCCTATCTTGGACCTACGGAACGTCAACGGCTTCCTCCGGAAGGAGAAGTTCAAGATGTTGACTTTGGCTCAGGTCTTGGCTGCTCTAGACCCACAAGACTGGATGGCAGCGTTGGACTTGCAGGATGCGTATTTTCACATCCCCGTCCTGCCGGCCCACCGGCGTTACCTGCGGTTCACGGTAGGCCACGAGCACTTTCAGTTTATCGTGCTCCCATTCGGCCTTACCAGCGCCCCACGGGTGTTCACGAAAGTGATGGCGGTGGTCGCAGCTCATCTGCGCCGGTTGGGGGTTTCAGTCTTCCCCTACCTCGACGACTGGTTGTTGAAGGTGGGCTCGCCCCAGACAGTCGTCCACCACCTTCAGATGACGGCAGACCTCCTGCACGAGCTGGGGTTTTCCATCAATGTGCCGAAATCACACCTGTGTCCCTCTCAAAAGCTCCTTTTCATCGGAGCGGTTCTCGACTCGGCGCAGTTTCGGGTTTATCCTCCGGAACGGCGGGTCCGGGATATTCAGGCTCTGATTCCCATCTTTCAGCCGTTGTCCCGGGTTTCGGTCAGGTTGACGCTGCGGCTTCTGGGGCTGATGGCCTCCTGCATCCTTCTGGTGCATCACGCCAGATGGCGGATGCGGGCTCTGCACTGGGACCTGAAGTTTCAGTGGGCCCAGCATCAGGGCAACCTGTCCGACCATGTCCTGATCTCGGAAGGCACTGCGAGACAGTTGCAGTGGTGGCTTACGGACCGCGATTGGGTCAGGGGCAGATCCCTCTCCCTTCCCCAGCCGGAGCACGTAGTTGTGACGGACGCGTCCCTCCAGGGCTGGGGAGGCCACTTGGGAGAGGCGGAGATCAGAGGCATCTGGTCTCCGGCGGAGTCCCGGCTCCATATCAACATGTTGGAGCTGCGGGCGATTCGCCTAGCACTGAAGGCATTCCTCCCCTTTGTCAACGGGAGTGTAGTGCAGGTGTTCACGGACAACACCACCGCCATGTGGTACTGCAACAAACAGGGCGGTGTGGGGTCGTGGACCCTTTGCCAGGAGGCTCTGCGCCTCTGGCAATGGCTGGAACGTCAGGGCGTGGCTCTGACGGTTCAACACCTGGCAGGTTCTCTGAACGCCAGGGCGGACGAACTCAGCCGTCGGTGCTCGGTGGATCACGAATGGCGTCTGAACTCGGACGTGGCGAACGGCCTCTTTCAGCAATGGGGAGAGCCTTGGTTAGATCTATTCGCCACAGAAGAGAACGCGCAATGTCATCAGTTCTGCGCGTTGGAGTTTCCAAGACGGCACTCGCTCGGCGACGCCTTTCGGCGCGAGTGGAGTTGCGGTCTGTTGTACGCCTTTCCGCCTATACCACTTCTGCCCAGAGTGCTGAAGAAGATCAGGCGCGACCGGGCCCAAGTTATCCTTGTGGCTCCGGACTGGGCTCGAAGATACTGGTATCCCGAGCTACTCAGCATGTCAGTCGGTCCCTCGATCCGCCTGCCCCTTCAGGAGGACCTTCTGTCGCAGCAGCAGGTTACGGTCCTCCACCCGAACCTGTCCAGCCTCCACCTCCATGCGTGGAGATTGAGCGGCGACAGTTGAGGCCATTCGACTTGCCTCCTGAAGTCTGTGATGTGATTCTGGCAGCCAGGCGTCCCTCCACAAAGTCGGTATACGCCTGCCGGTGGAACAGATTTGTGGCATGGTGCACAGCTAAGGCTGTGGATCCCCTTTCTGCCCCTCTTTCCGAGGTTCTCCTCTTCCTTCTTTCTCTTGCCCAGCAGGGCTCTGCTCTGGGCACTATCAAGGGCTACCTTTCTGCCCTTTCCGCCTTCTTAAGGCTACCTGATCAGCCATCTTTATTCAAGTCCCCTATTGTACTGAGATTCTTGAAAGGCATCACGCACATGTATCCACCTGTTGCGTTCGTGATGCCTCAGTGGGACTTGAACCTGGTTCTGACATTCTTGATGTGTGCTCCCTTTGAGCCGCTTCATTCCTGTCCTCTCCGTCTTCTCACTTTAAAGACGGCCTTCCTGGTTGCCATCACCTCTGCCAGGAGAGTGAGTGAGCTCCAGGCTCTTTCTGTTAAACCTCCTTTCTTGTCCGTCCATCCTGACAAGGTGGTTCTTAGGACTAGGCCTTCTTTCCTGCCCAAAGTAGTTTCTGCTTTTCACATCGGGCAGTCCATCACCTTACCCTCCTTCTTCCCGCCTCCGCATCCTTCAAAAGATGAAGAGCGGCTCCATCGTCTGGACCCAAAACGTGCGCTTTCATTTTATATGGATCGCACACGCCAGTTCCGGGTGGATGACCAACTGTTTGTTGGCTACGTGGGTGAGAAGAAGGGAAGGGAGGTACAGAAACGAACCATCTCTCGGTGGGTCGTCCTGTGCATAAAAGCATGCTACTCTTTGGCTCGGAAGGAGCCTCCTGTTGGGCTGAGGGCCCATTCCACTCGGGCCACGGCGGCTACTACTGCCCTGGGCCGGGGAGTCCCTTTGCAGGACATTTGCCAGGCGGCTACGTGGGCCTCGCTGCACACCTTTGCGAGGCATTACTGCCTGGACAGTCAAGTCCGGAGGGACGGCTTCTTTGGCCGTTCGGTCCTCCAGGATTTTCTGGTGTAGGATTGTATTGGTTCGCAGACCCACCACCGGGGTTGGTATTGCTGGGGTATCTATTCTAAGGTAAGGAATCTAATACTAACCTGTTTCTTTCAGATGAACAAGTTACTTACCTTCGGTAACGATATATCTGTAAGAAACAGTAGTTAGTATTAGATTCCTTACCGCCCCACCCGTCCTCCCCGTTCTGCGAACTGATACCTAGGGTTAAGGACATCCCTTTCAGGGCCCTAGTTTCACATGGCACCAGTGTTAGTTCTCACATGGCACTAGTGTTCTGGCGCGGAAAAGCTGTGTGCAAAGAACTGACGTCAGCGCGCGGAGGCGGCGTCTATATACTCCAGCGACGTCATCACGGCGCACGACGCCGACGACGCGGAGCCGCAGGGGACGCCTGCAGACGACGCCTACCGACGCGCAGGGGTACTGCTACGCAAAAGTTTCCGGATCCAGACTGACGCCTGGGGATATTCTAAGGTAAGGAATCTAATACTAACTACTGTTTCTTACAGATATATCGTTACCGAAGGTAAGTAACTTGTTCTTCTGTCCTACTCCCTCTAGCTTACAGCTGCGATCGATACCAGAGTTTAAGCTTACCCTAGTAGAGGATCCCCTTGTCCCAGCTAAAACAGTGCGTAACTTGGGGGTATTAATGGATAGGAGTTTCCAAATGGAATCTCAGGCAAATAAAAAACTGTCAGCGTCTGCTTCTCTCTGTTGCGGATGTTGCGACAGATTCTTTGTTTCCTGCCTATAGAAACCTGTTCGCTTGTAGTGAGGAGCGTAATACTTAGCAGACTGGACTACTGCAATGCTCTGTACTTGGGAGCCCCACAATCTTCCACAGCTTGCAGAGAGTCCAGTCTATGGCAGCTAAGTTGGAGCTAAATAGGCAACGAATGTTTTCTACAAGTCTAGCCTTGAGAGACCTACACTGGTTGCCCATCAAAGAGAGAATTTGCTTCAAATCTCTCTGCATTGTGTACAAATCGGCACATGAGGAGGGCCCTATTCCACTGCAGGAGAGGTTCACATGGCACAATCCAAAAAGACAGCTTCGCTCCTCGAACGCAAACCTGATTAAGACCTCTAGGTTTAGGAAAACCAGAATGGCGGGGCAGAGCCTTTGGGGTGGCTGCTGCACGACTATGGAATGATCTGCCCCAGACCATCAGACAGGCCAATTTGTGGGCCTGTTTCAGAAAGAATCTGAAAACCTGGTTGTTTCCTAGGATGGAAAACTAGTCCTTTCATTGCCTATTATGGGCTGGTAACGTGCTGACCATCACCAATTCTAAAGCGCCAGGATACCCGTAGGGTGACATTTTTTGCGCTATATCAATATACTTTACATTACATTTACATTACCAGCAATATTTTCATATTGAGCGATGTTTCACTCTGTGTTGCCTTTATCTCCGTCACATATTGCTGGAGGACTCAAAGATGCCAAAATATATTCTGACAATAGTTCATCCAGGCACTCGGGCAATTATCCAGCTCTTTCATTTTTCTAAATTTAGGTTTTATAAAGTGCAGATTAACCCCCGAAACAGAGGGACAGATCCCATTACAGAGAACATGTTGTGCGAACAAAGGAGTAAACTGATATAACATTCAGAAAGGCAGAACGTGTTTTCAATAGAAAAACCGGTACAAATGTTTAGGAGAAGAGGATGGTATCCATACAGAAAGCAGACATTAGATTATTTACATTAAAGCATATGGAAGCAGGTGACAATGACTTTTTGAGCTTGCAGAGAAATACACGTTGAATTTGTTCAGGTCTAGAGCTAGTTTATGGTTCCATCATCTACTACTATCTTGTTTTTCAGGGATTTGAGATAAAAAATAATGCAGGGTTCTCTGTGGCAAAACCTGGCTGAAGAGATGCGTTCTCGTCAGATGGGTCTAGTTCAGCCGCTGCCCACCCCATATGGGCAAAGGAGCCACGCCCCCTCAACTTTTTCCAGAGAAAAAAATAGTGTCTGTCAGGCTGAGCAAAGGTCAACCTGACAGACACTCTTCTTGTTCAGGTCAGGTAGCCATGAGCTGTACAATCACTAAATGTCTAGCCTCCTGGCTGTCTGAGCTGAACTTTGCCAGGCTGAGAATTTCGCAGCCCTGTGAATGTGACCTCCTCACCCTGGCAAAAGTGCCTCGATGGCTCTTCCCTGCGTGACGTGGAGAAGCGTCACCAATTGCCTTGGACCTAGGCGCTTCAGTTTTAAGTCCTGAAGTGCTAATTGCTGAGTGTCCATGAGCGACACCTCGTCGCAGATTGAGGTGGGGTCATCAAGTATTACTGAACTCATCCCACTCTGTGACGAGTGAGGGACTGCTGCCTTCCCTCAGCCAATGAGGGATGGCAACAGTCCCAACCCTCCTGAGACCTCCGAGGCGTTCCTCTCCTGGAGCTGCAGGACAGGTAAGTTTTATATTTTTGAATGTTTGGTGCATGCATGTCTGTATGAATGTTTCAATTTGTCATGAGTGTTGTGAATGGGTGTGTGTGCACGTGTTTGTAAATACATGGGTATGAGAGTGAGTGCATATGTGTGCATGTGAGCCGCCCGCCCCCTCCCTGCCATAATTACTAGCCATCACTGCTCTAGTTGTTGGTCAAATAAAAAAGTGAAACAAAAGGTTCTGCATTGTGGGATCCTGATTGATAATCATGTGGCATGTAGGGGTGCAAATATATATATATATATATATATATAGATATATATATATATATATATATATATATTTGCACCCCTACATTCCAGGCGGCATGGTTTATGCGGTGTGGGGACACAAGGAGGTCTTTGGTGAACTATATTCAGGACAGTGGCTGTTATTCCAATTTCCCCAAAGTCCGGATGCCTTACCTGATTTGCACCTGATTCCAGCTTAGCCCAGTACCATCCAGGGGCATGCTGGGACTTGTGGTCTGCTGCGACACGGTGGGCCAAATCCAACAAGGACACACCTACTCACATGGGATAGGGTGCAAGGGTGTAACTAATCAGCGGTGAGGAGGACAAATGAAAGGGAGAAGGGACTTGCCTCCTGGTAAACACTCACCTGGCACTGAGGAAGGCAAAAACTTGCCGAAATGCATTTGCCGAGTGTGTTCCATTAAAGTTTCCTCCAACCTGATCCCCCGTTGTGGCTTCTCTCTTTCCAAAAAGGAGGTGTTCCTGTATTTCTACAACGCGGTTGCCTGTGCCGCGTTAAAGAAGCCCCCGCATTCTCAAGAGGCTCCATCTCCACTGGCGTGGGCGGCTGCGGCTGCTCTTCTGTTTGATCCGAGTTATCGGAAGATTGGAGCCCACCTGCCATCCAGGAAGAAAGAAACGCGATGCTGAGGGAATTTTTCCTCACACCGGGTCTGGTGCACTGTCATTCGGACCCTCGTGCAATTGATTCCAGGCGGCATGGTTTATGCGGTGTGGGGACACAAGGAGGTCTTTGGTGAACTATATTCAGGACAGTGGCTGTTATTCCAATTTCCCCAAAGTCCGGATGCCTTACCTGATTTGCACCTGATTCCAGCTTAGCCCAGTACCATCCAGGGGCATGCTGGGACTTGTGGTCTGCTGCGACACGGTGGGCCAAATCCAACAAGGACACACCTACTCACATGGGATAGGGTGCAAGGGTGTAACTAATCAGCGGTGAGGAGGACAAATGAAAGGGAGAAGGGACTTGCCTCCTGGTAAACACTCACCTGGCACTGAGGAAGGCAAAAACTTGCCGAAATGCATTTGCCGAGTGTGTTCCATTAAAGTTTCCTCCAACCTGATCCCCCGTTGTGGCTTCTCTCTTTCCAAAAAGGAGGTGTTCCTGTATATATATATATATATATATATATATATTTATATATATATATATATATATATCTATATATCTCGAAACACACCAGTTTTCTCCTGACAAAACAGGCACCGACACCATGAGGATACTTTTCTGCACGATTTATTATTTGATTTAAGCTGTGACGTTACACTTTTCGGCAGTTCCTTCTGCCTTGTTCACACACAATTACTGCCATTGCTCATGCCACATAAATACCATGAGGTGCACTTCAACAATATCATAAACATAGTAAAAATACGAATTCATTGATTACATTTAGTCTTTTTTCTATAGTTCTTTTTTCATTTATTTTTTCTTTCACATTTGCTCTCTTTTACTTTTTCTGTTCTTCATTTATTATTTGTCAAACATATACATTTTTATAAAATCTTGTAAAGAAATTTTTTTAAGGGAACTTTTTTTATAAACATTTTCGTTACTATTGTCAATTTCATTTTTGTATGCTGTTACTGCTGCTCAATTAAAATAACCTTCACTAAAAGTGCCAGTGCTGTGCCATACTGTAATTCCATGAGCAGCGTTCCAGCGACCGTGCACCAGGACCCCGCCTTAAGGTCCTCCTTCGAGGTTCCCTCGATTACCCATAGTGGACTAATACCGCCGCCATCCATTGTGAGCTGCAACAGTTTAGATTCCCATTGAGGAACCCTGTCCCCGATTCCTTGCCCGCCGGTTACCAATCCCGGTTCTAGGCAGTAACAACTAATTGACTCTGCCTGTGATTACGCACTAACGAGTACTGAATAGTAAATTACTGCTGAATGTTCTCAGACCCGAATTATGTACTGTCCTGAGGACAACAGTATACAGGCATGTCATTTCTAATGTCCTGAAGATGATCCCCTTATTCTGACATAGGGATCGAAACGCCGTTGATGATTTGTACACCATATGCATGTAAAAACAGTGTATGACTTCATTGGCAATGGTGTCTCAAGGCTATTTAAGGCTACTATATTTTTAAGTTTACAGACTTTTTCATCTTGCCTGGACCTTTTCCCCTTAACTGTTGTTTGTCCAAATGTGGTAGTAGGACTCAGGTTGTGTCCCGCTTGAATTCCGTATGAATGTCGCTCTATGTACTTAATGGGTGAGTGAGTGGCTGTGTAAGTGGCTGTATTGGTGAGTGAGTTGGTGTGTGAGTGGCTGTATGGGTGAGTTAGTGGGTGTGTGAGTGGCTGCATGGGTGTGTGAGTAGGTGAGGGTGTGGGTTTGTGAGTGAGTGGCTGTATGGGTGAGGGAGTGGGTGTGTTAGTGGCTATATGAATACGCGAGTAGCTGAGTGTGTGTACAGGTAAGTGAGTGGCTGTATTGGATAGGGAATGTCTGTGTGAGGGGCTGTAAGGTTGAGTGAGTGTGTGAGTGGTTGTATGAATGTGTGAATGAGTATGTAAATTGTACTTTGTGTGCGTGAGTGGTTGTATGGGTGCGTGAGTGGCTGGTTGAATTTATGTATGGGTGAGTGAGTGGGTGTATGAGTGGCTGTAAGGGTGTATGAGAGGGTGTGTGAGTGTCTATATGTCTGGATATGTGGGTGGCTGTATGGGCGAATGAGTGGGTGGATGAGTGGCTGTGTGAGTGAGTTAGTGGGTGTATGAGTGGCTGTATGAGTGAGTGGATGTGTGAGTGGCTCTATGGATGAGTGATTGATTGTGTGAATACTGGTATGGGTCTATGAATGGGTATGTGAAGGGCTGTGTGGGAGTGAAACTTCTCAGGAGCTATTTTTATTATGAGTGTATGAGAGGTTCTAAGGGGGTGTGAGTGGGTGTGAGAGTGGTGCAGTGGATGATGTCATCAGTGGTCATCAATGATGTAATTTGAGATGTCATGAGTGATATCACTGACCATGGCCTGATTGATGTAATATGTGAGTTCATAAGCAGTGCATTACAGGTGGGGCGTAAGTTATAGTTAACTCACGTAACTATAACTGCTGAATTTCTATGTTTTGTATGAGTGGAATCTGAGCCTAACTATAACGCCCCTGTAACCTTTGTTTTTTTCAGTGAATTTCAAAGGTTTTTAAATTCTATTTCCTAACTATAATGTCCCTGTACCATTGTCATTTGCAATTAATTTCTACAGTTTTGTAACCTTTGAGAGTGTATGAGTGAGTGCACGAGTGTCTCCGTGGATTTCTGAGTGAGTGTGTAGTGTTTCAATGGGTGTGTGAGTGTCTGAGTGGGCCTGGGAGTTGCTGCATGTGTTTCTCAATGGGTGTGTGAGTGGGTGCGTGAGGGTCTGAGTGGGTCTGTAAGTGAGTCTGTGAGTGGTTGCACAAGTGTCCGAGTGGGTGTCTGAGTGGGTGCATGGGTGTCTGACTGAGTGTCTGAGTTGGTGTAAGAGTGGGTTTGAAAGTGCTTCCATGTTTGTCTAAGTCAGTCTGTGAGCGCATGATTGTACGAGTAGGTTTGTGGGTGAGTGTTTGAGTACCACAGTGGCCTATCAGTGGATGCATGAGTCTCTGACTAAGTCTGTGAGGGGGTCCATGGGTCTCTGAGTGTGTGCATGAGTCTCTGAGTGGGTGCATGAGTCTCTGAGTGGGTGCATGAGTCTCTGAGTGGGTCTGTGAGTGGGTGCATGAATGTCTGAAACAGTCTGTGAGTGGGTGTATGAGTCTCTTAGTGGGTCTGTGAGTGAGTGCATGAGTCTGAGTGGGTCTGTGAGTGGGTAGATGAGCCTCAGAATGGGTCTATGAGTTTGTGGATGACTCTGACTAGGTCTGTGAATGAATGCGTGAGTCACTGACTGGGTCTATGAGTGGGTGCATGAGACTATGAGCAGGTCTGTGAAAAGGGGTGCATGAGTCTCTGAGTGGGTCTGTGAGTGGCTGCATAAGTCTCTGAGAGGGTCTGTGAGTGGGTGCATGAATCTCTGAGTGGGTGCATGACTCTGTGTGGGTCTCTGAATGTATGCATTAGTGTGCGATTGAGTGTGTCAATGTATATCTTTTTTTGCTTTTGTTTGCCAAGGTCCCCGACTCTGTTGCAACACTGCACAGGGCTGCGCTGAGCGTCACAACAAGACCGCGACTCAACACATGTGGAAAAAAATAGTTTACAGAATTTTAAAACTCATCCCACAAGGAACACTTCAATGCACCCATTTGATCAGGGTACCCTTACCCTGACCCCTTATATACTTTCCAAGGTTTATTTCCATTCCCCGGGACCGTGTTTCACTTTATAAAAAAACGGCTGCAACTTTTTACACAGGTTCCAGCCAGCCAATCAAAGCACTGCTGCTGGAGCGTGGAGTCATGGTGGGTCCAAGTTCCTAAATATACAAATTTGGATTTTCTTTTTCCCCTAAGGAAATTAGCATTGGAAAAACACTATGTTTTGCCCCCTTTTTCTGGGCCCCCCTCTCACGGACTACCCTGAAACTTCCCATGCACAACATGACTTACTGTGACACTTTTTGGGAACATTTTGTGAACATGTAGCGCCACAGATCTAGGCAAGCCATATATATATATATATATATATATATATATATATATATATATATAGTCTCCAAAAACTTCTATGAAAAAGGAGCCGGCACTCGTCATCATGGGGTTTCTTCCCGTTTATTATGTTAGCCACATCAGACACAAGAAACAGAACAGGCACTGGAGGGACGCGATTCGGCAGCCACGCTGCCTTTCTCGACCTAAAATGCGCCATATTGGTGCTCATTTTAAAGTTTCCATGACATTAAAAATAGAAGATGCACTATTGTTTGCAATGATTGGGTTAATACAAACCCCATGATGACGAGTGCCGGCTCCTTTATCATAGAAGATTCTGGAGACATTTTTCTACATTTCTAGCGTGGGCGGAGCGCTATCTTGTGTGCACCACCAGCGATTTGGCAGCACGCCAGCAGAACCGCAATTCATTTGGTATATATATGTGTGTATATGTATATATATATATATATATATATATATATATATATTCACTGAAAAAACCATAGGTTATAGACCATATATAGTTAGGAAATAGCATTTAGAAAACCTTATTTTACTCACACAAAACCATTGAAATTCCATATATAGTTAGTTGCACTAACTATATATCGCGCACCTGCAATCCACTGCTGATGATGTCACATATTACATCATTCATGACATGGTCAGTGACATCACTGATGACATCACTGATGACATCTCAAATGACATCACTGATGACATCACTGATGACATCTCATTTGACATTACTGATCACATCACTGATGACATCATTCATGTGATGATACAATGAACCTCTTCAGACTCTAATATAACCTTAGATACACTCAGTGTAAACAGACACTCACAGACTGTCACTCATCCATGGAGTTACTCACACACCTAGTCAGTCTTGCAAAGAATCAATCACACCTCGATTTCCTCAACTATATAGTTATACACACCTTACTTATTGGAACATATAATAACACATATTTACTCTGTTATACAATCCCTGATACAAGTTCACAATAATCCATACAGCCACTCACACATTCACTGGCTCTTATGCACAGTTATTTATATATGTCAACTATCACATGTACTGTGTTTTACATATGTACTTACTTTGACATGTAGCACTGAGATATCCATTCACTCACCAATACACTCATGCACACAGTCAACCGCCCATACAGATGTTTCCACATGCACTTTTGAACCCATACATCTAGTGAATCAACTGCTCACACATCTATGCACAGAGTCATACACCTCCCAGACACCCACACACACACTCAGTCTCCCATACAAATACTTGGGCAACTAATCAATAACCCATATAGTTAGTCATATAGCTAATGATCAACACATGCATCAGATTACAAAACAACAGACACAATGATGCACAATTTAAAACAGTTTAGTCACTAACCCATGCACTCAGTGAGACACATTTAATCACTCACTTATACAGTCAGTCATGCACCTACTAAATCCTTCATCCAGACACTTATACATCCACTCATTCTTCAATATGTAAGACATATTTTAACTTTACAGAAGCATACAGTCACTGGATGTTGTCATCAGTGATGTCATCAGTGATGTCATTTGAGATGTCATCAGTGATGTCATCAGTGATGTCACTGACCATGTCATGAATGATGTAATATGTGACATCATCAGCAGTGGATTGCAGGTGCGCGATATATAGTTAGTGCAACTAACTATATATGGAATTTCAATGGTTTTGTGTGAGTAAAATAAGGTTTTCTAAATGCTATTTCCTAACTATATATGGTCTATAACCTATGGTTTTTTCAGTGAATTTTCAAGGTTTTGTAAATGCTAATTCCTAACTATATATGGTCTATAACCTATGGTTTTTTCTGTGAATTTCATTGGTTTTTTAACAGCTAATATCTGTAGCTGTAAAATGTATTCTTCTTTAAATCCAAAAATATATTTTATATGTTTATGAATAATTTTTTTTTTAAATATTTTTTTTTCTTCGTTCCCGCTTCGCGAATCGGGAAGCTTCCCGTTAGCTGACCTTGATGCCGCGAAATAGACCGCGAGCCGGTAAACGTTTCTTTACCGCAAGTGCCGCGTTAGAAAACAACATCGTGACGCCTCCCGTCCGCATGACGTTCCACGTTGTCGCTTGATACGTCATATGACGTGCTACGTTAGCAAACTGGTACGCGAAGCGAGTGCCAAAGCGCAGGTTTCTGGAAGCAAACCGGGAGGCCCTGCAAAGCGCTTAACGTAAACACAGCAAGTCATGTGACTTGGTAATAACACTTTTCATTGGTTCATTTCACTTTTGGTTTCCTAATGATGTAAGACTAGGTCATATAATCTAAAATGAACACTTTTGATTGGTTGAGAACTCTTGTTTTTCCCAAATGATGAAAATCCCTCCTTCTTTCCTCACTCTGACTTTCATCATTGTGAGAGAAAGACCCTTTGTGATCACTGAGCAATGGCTTCTTTAGTAGCTTCAGCTGGTGCTTCCCCACCACCTCCACCACATCCAAGGAAGAGTGGACCACCTGCTCAAGTTGTAATTCAACAAGAAGAAGAAGAAGAGGAACAGGAGGACGAGCACGAAGAGAGGCAGTTTTTGCCTGAGCAGCCCAAGACGTCTCACCGGAAAGAAAACTTCATTTGGCAATTTTTTAAAATTCCCAAAGGTCAGAAAAAAGTAAATGCAAGATACGTAACTTGCCTTATATGTCAAGATAGACTGTCCAGAGGGACCGACAAAAAATACAGTTTCGGAAACTACACAATGCATCGCCATATGACTAGGTGGCATCCTAACAACTACAGTGCTGCACAGTTTCGGAACGACCTAGATAATCTCCCTATTATGGCCAGAAGATCTGTTGTACCGGAAGTAACGGGACCAGAGGGCAGGGAGATGGTGCCAAATATACAAATGAGATTTGGTGAAGTAAAACACACCTGCGTATTTTGCGATGGATTCATTTCCTACGGAGAAAGAAGCATCACTCTGATCAACAGAGCTATTGACTATCATATGCAAGTTTGTCCGAAACGCCCAAAATAATAAATACTTCTTTTTTTTGTTTTGTTGCTCCTGTTGAGCCCTTTACAATGAATCGTTTTCATTGCCCCCTCCAAGAAAAACCCCAAAAAATATAAAACTGTTCCGAAAAATTCAAAAACAGTAAAAAAATGTTCAGAAAAATAAAAAAAAAAGTTCTTTTCAGAACTACCTCCCCGTTATTAAAAAATTGGTACAATATTTGGAACTGTGCCAACCTCTATTTCTCTTAGTTCGCTTCCTAGTTCGCTCGCTGGTACGCGAACTGGAAGCGAACCAAAAACAGTAAGTATAAGGGAAGGAAACACACACTTATGTTAAAAGAAAGACAGCTATAGGGGAGTAAACTAGAGATACTATTACCCATAATCCACTACTGATGATGTCACATATTACATCATTCATGACATGCTCAGTGACATCATCAGCAGAGGATTGCGGGTTTTTTGGCAACATGCCTTATCCACGGTTTAATAACGCTGCCTTTTGCTTTATATAAGTTTTCAAATTGTATGAAATATATACCAATAGGTCTTTATGAACCTTTAGGTAGTGCTTTTGTTCATGAGGTCTGGTCGCTTCCATACACATACAGATGTTTCAAAGATGATCAAGAAGTTTATCTGAATGGAGAGGAATGCACTGAGACGCCAGATCATTCACTAATGTGTAGGCACATACAGTTACACGATTCATGCAACAAACACCGACCAAATATGGCTTGCGTGTTGCAAGGCACGCCAGTTCCTGCTATCATCCCCACGTTCAAGTTGTTGGAAAATGGTAGTTATTTGATGCTCAATAATGAAGATTGTTCTGAGTTAATTAAAAAGTATTCCTTTTATCGTAACAGTAAGTGAACGGGTTATTTGCTGCAGAAATGTTCTATTTCCTCCCACACATGAACATAGGGAGTTTTCAATCTGGCCACAAATACCAACCTTGGGACACGTTTCAACGGCATGACAAGAATAAGAGCTCTTTTGTCTCAGAGAGAGGTGGCCTTGAGTTCGGCCCGTGAAACTTTCGTACTTCACATAGCGAACACCCGTACACAGGTTTGCCTTTCAATTTCAGCAACATGTTTCCGACTATCTTTAACGCATCCTCCACAAAATCCCTGGCACACTTTTTTAAAGTTGTTACCAGTGGTCTCGTGACTTCATTTGAGAAAATCTTTGGAGTCATCCCTGCTCCCTTTCATTCCATTTTCTCCACTCTGGTTCGTGGATTGCATTTTTACTTGCATTACCAGCGGACGCTCTTGTGCTTTTTTACATTTTTAAATATGGATGTCCCTCCTATGCAACCTCCGACCCTGCAGCTGCTGACACTGTTCCGCAATCGCATGCTAGAATATTATGGCACAATGCCGTTGGCGATATTAAGCACGGCATATGGATTATCTTTTCGGTTCTCCTACTTCACCTGTGTCCAGCCTGTATTTCACTGCCTGACCTGTGATTTCGATTGGGCCATTGATTTGTGTCTCTGCGGACCGGTTTCTCCTGACGTCGACTTTAATCAGCTGATGACTCCTATCATTACTCACGAGTTGATTTGTCCTGGCGAAAGGATTATGGCTGTGGCATTGATGCATGGACTACTTGGTCCCTGGAATTTACTGGCGGCAGCACAGTCTTTCTTGGAACACAGCTTTCTTGAAAACCCACCGAGCTGTCCTCTGATGGTGATAGAGGATCCGGTGCTGGGAGAGCACGTATGTTCTTTTCCGCTTTTAAATTGGATGGCTGAACTGTTTTCGGATGAAGACGGTGACTTCCTATTGGAGGCTGTTGCAGCTTATTTTGCATACACAGTTATGTCATAGACCTTTTTCATGTTTGATATGCTGAGTACTAGCATTTCATTGACAATTCATTGACTTATTTGTCAAGTTTTTATTATTTACCTTGCCTATTGGCTTAAGACTCGATAAAGTACTTGGCTGTTTTATTTTTCTTTAGCATTGAATTTTCCTAGTTTTTAATGCTTTACCTTGCGGACCGTCCACATATAAACTTGCAATCTGCTCTCATGAGATGGCACTTCTATTATCTTATTCAGTTCGTTTCCGGATCATGAGGAGGTGTCATCTAGGTCCTGGATATCTTTACACCGTGTTAAGTTAGCATGGGCTCATTACCGGTTTAAACGCCATTTTTCCTTTTTTGCAACTTCTGCACACGACACTTAGTTGTTGCTTTAGCTTTCCACCTAGTAGTTCATCGTGGTTTACATGAGAATAATATGTTATTGGTCTACTATCTGCTTTACTTGTTAAACTATATCTGTACAGCGAGTGCTAAAGTTTCAAGAACAACACGATACAGAATTGTTATGAGGTCTGATCTCCACGACTTCATACTCATAACATAAGTGCAACTTCTGCCAATTCTGGGCATGAGGCGGGTTTTATATTGCTTTGCCGAACACACATACACAACAGTTGATGCGGTTCACATGAAGAGAGAGCTGGTGTATGCTGATGTGATTCCTTCAAATCTAAGACACTAAAGTATGGACACGCCCTAAACCAACACAAAGAGACCTTCTTAGCAAATAATATAATATGTGTATTAGGGAGGGTGAGATATAAGCAGCCGCGGGCCGTGGAGGGAGTTACGATGGGGCAGGGAGGCGGGGAGGGGGAGAAGCAGGGTGGAGCCCTCTCTACCTTGCCCCTCCCCCTCCCCGCCTCCCTGCCTCACCGTAACTCCCTCCACGGCCCGCGGCTGCTTATAAGTGTTGCTAACTCTTATTCATTTACAGCATGTTAACATACTATCACCATTCACTTTTTATGTACTAGTAACTATGCTGGTAATTTTGCTACTGATAATATGTGTACTTTTATTATCTAAGGTACTACGCCTGAGAAGACGGCATTAGTAAATAAACATTTCAAATACACATGTGTTCTTCTTAACTCCATGTTCTGGTTTCTAAGAAATATATAACGACCGACTGTTCATGAGTTCCACGTATCCTGAGGTACTATAAGTTCATATTCTGGATTGTCTAAACATTGAGAGTTTGTTATATCCAATGTGACACTGTACCTAGCTTGCTAAATAGTTTTTGATTACTAACGTGAGTTTTGGGACACCCTAATTCGCCGAGGTTCCAATCCTCTGTCCACAGTTCTGTGTGAGAACAGAAACCCTGCGACAGGGGCACCCCCGACCCTTGCTGGAGCTTCATCACACTTGCGATACAACTCCAGCAATGCGCCACCTTTACGGCACAGATACATCACGCATCTGTGCTGTTTTTGCCCCATGATGCGCCGCATTGTAAATGCAGCACACCATAGGTGACGGAACAGCGGCACAGAATGACTAACACATCCCTGGTGATGCGCCAGTCATCATAAATCTATCCCTATGCTTCTTATCTTGTTAGAGATGAACCGCCATATGTATCATAAAAGTTATTTGCATTTCCTAAATAGCGAACTTTAAGGAATAAATAGCGATTCTTTACCATTCCTAGTTTGCGATGAGCTATTTGCTAATTAGCCGAATGTAGCCCAATGAAGCCCAATGTAGCCCAATGTAGCCCAAAGATGGCCGCCAGACACACAAAAAAACAAATGTAGCCCAAATATCAGCCAGATGTAGCCCAACTATAGCCCAGTGACAGAATGACCAATCAGCTTCGCAAACCTCCGTTACGCGAAGCGGAGCGCTGTTACAGATATATATCTTTTTTTGAACGTTAATTTCTCAAAATCCACTGGAGCACATATATTGAGACCTAGCAAAGGCACATCGGGCTACCAGTCCCTAATATTTTGCCAAGTTTCGTGCAAATCCATTCAGCCGTTCAATTGTTATTTTTATTATTTTTTTTTGCCCCGCGGGGCCCTTTTAAAACCTCCACATCAAACCTAGGGGGTCAGCGAGGATCTACTATGCCCCCTTATAGTTATTTCCCCCTTTGTTTTGACCTCCTCTTGTCTCTCGATCCTACCGAGAGACAAGATGGCGGCCGCTACGGACTGTTTGGAATGTTGACAGACGCCGGAGAACCAATCAGCTTCGCTTCACAAAGCTCCGTTGCGCGAAAAGTCCGCGAACCAGAGCGCTAACCGGTCCGCTGTTACAGATATATATCTTTTTTTAAACGTTAATTTCTCAAAATCCACTGGAGCACATATATTGAGACCTACAAAAGGCACATCGGGCTACCAGTCCCTACAATTTTGCCAAGTTTCGTGCAAATCCATTCAGCCGTTCGGGCTAAAAGTGAGGCCAACCGCCCTATGGAAAACTCAATGTTAAAAACACGTTTTGGGACCCCCCTTTTTTCTCGGCCCCCACTGGACGAACCCCCCCCAAATTTTCAAGGGCTGCTCAGAAACAAAATGTGCCATTTTCCTGAAAATTTCAGCCGATTCCGTCCACAAACGCCAAAGTTATTAGACATAGAATTTTCAAAAAACCCATAGAGAAAAAATCCTAACTATATATACCTACTGGCGACCGCCAGTAGGTAATATATATATATATATATATATATATATATATATATATATATATATATATATATATATATATATATATATATATACAATATATATGACTTGTGAGCAAGGGTACCAGGTACCCGAAACGCGTCAAGTTCGAGGTTCGTGCATATAATAAAACATCTTGCATCTCATCGCTGGGTTCGTGTCTCTGTTCGCCAGCAAGCCTGGATGTGCAGATAAGCAGAGAATTTGGAGCATGTGTGTATGTATATGTATATATATGTATATGTATATATATATATATATATATATATATATATATATATATAATCAGGAATAACAGCAGGTATGTTCATTTAATAAATGTTATTCCTTTAGAAACACCATGTGCAAAACGTGCAAAAGTGGGACGGCCTACGCGTTTCGGCTACAATTAGCCTTCAACTGGACCATAGAGTCCCTGCTATACATTATATATATATATATATATATATATATGTGTGTGCACACACATATACAAAGGTTAAAGTGCCAGTGTAGTGTTTTGTAATTTTAAAAACCACAGAATTCACCAGTTATAGTTGCAGAGCTAACTTTAACTTGCACCCCCACCATGCACTGCTTATGACTTCAAATATTACATTCACTCATGGCGTGTTCTATGACATCATTTATTACATCACTGATGAGATCTCAAATGAAATAATTGACAACATCACTGTTAACATCTCTAATGACATTATCTAAGCTACTTTTCTTCACATTACTCTATAAAGGTGTATGGCATTAGAGGTATGAATGTATGTATCAAATAGTGCACAATAATATAAAGCATCATTAATACCATCACACATACCACCCCTTTTGGTGAACTAAGCTTTTCTTTTTTATGTGCAACATTGACCCTACACCCTACACCATACACTTCATGGGTATCTGAGCGCATGTTGGCAATGAACCACACATAGCTGGGTAACCCCTACTGCACCCGGAGTACAATCTGTATACAATTGTTCAGAGAAAACTAAGCTCCTTGTGAGAAGCTGGTCTGGTATATGATATCCACTTATGTAAGTGGGCACCTTGCACCAGTCCAGACAACCCATATGGTGATTTAGGAGGTCTTAGAAAACCTTAGAAAGCTCTTTAAGTGGTAGCTGTGGAGATCAGCCTTCAGGCTTAGCTCTGACGGAGTGTAAAGCAGCTTGTTTTACCAGAATGCACTCTTATAGTATAGATTAAGGGAAAAGAACCACACCAAACATTTATAAAATGATGTATTTATTATTGAATACTCTCTAGTACGTTCAAATATCTCCAACACGGAGATAAACACAATGCACGCAATACTTTAGCAAGAAACACAGTAAATAGCACAGAATACACAGTGGACCCCAGGGGGGACCAAACCATATACTACGAAAGTGGTATAAGAACCACGACTATAGTCAGGACAATGTCCAGAGGACGTAGATTTGCTGGGGACCCGCACAACCACCCAAGGTAATTAGATGGTGACCCCACGGAGAGCGTGTGCAAACACTACCACGTGCTCCGTCGCGGTTGGATTTTTAAAGATTAAGGACCCTTCCCAGTGGACCCTGAAGAAACCCAGTGGAAGCTATAAGTTTGGAGAGACACCCCACCCGTGGATACCCTAGTACCCATGTTACCTACCCCAGGGAAGCTAGGTGCATACGTGTGAAATGGTGTCGGAAACCACCATCGAACCCAATTGAGGACTTCAGGAAAGTGCTGTTGTGGAGGAAGGGGACAGTGTCCGGTAGAATCCAAGGATGGATTCTTGATGAGAGGTGCCTGCAAGCAGAGTGGACAGAGTCTATGTCACTCAGGAGTGGCTTGGAGACTTGGAAGACGAATGCCTCCTGATGTCGGGTGTTGCAAGATGGATGACGAAGACCTTGACTCTGCAGCTGTGACGACCAGGCGATACTGAGGAGGACCAGGAGGCTTGCACGAGCTGTCCCACGAAGGATGTCGAGTGCTGAGGGGTCGGTGTCCGACGGGAGCACCAAGTAGCCTTGGTAAAAGCAACCAACACAGGAATCAATGAAGGAGCAACGTCGGGGGAGCCCAAAAGCAACAAGTGTGACCCTCAAATGGACCATCAAGCCGGAGGGACTGGAATCGTGAGAGTACCTCAAGCAGCTCACCAAAAGATACTGGCCACGATGCACACAATGCAGTGTGGCTGAAGATTCTGGTCACAGGAGATGCTCGAGGTTGGGGCTACTTGGAGCCAGAAGATCTTCTTGGAAGGAAGCAAACAAGCCTTTGCAACTGCAAGTTGGACACGGTGCACAGGGGTTTGATTATTGCAACCCCCACGAGGGATACTGGCCTCAAACTTGGTGAGAGGGCAGGCCTCGGGAGCTGTGAAAAACCACCACCTGTGTTGCAGAGCCCACGAAATCCGGAGTAGCTCAGGATCTGTAGACCGGTGGGCTTAGTTGCAATGCCTGCAAATGCAGAGGAGTGACCCCTTCATTCCAAGGGAGATTTTTTCAAGAGTCTTTGATGCTTTACAGGCCTTGGAAGGTTTCTGTATGATGCACAGGCACAGACGATGCAGCAGACTGGGAGGGAGGCGAAGTCAGGCCCAAACGAAGTCCAGCGAAGTCCAGAGTGCCCAGATGGTAGAAGCAGAAATGGTGTCTGATCTGAATCTTATCCTACGACAAATCTAGCGACCTACACCAAGGTAAGCCCTTAAGTACCCTAGGGAAAGGGTTGGGAAGATTCAGGGGACCCTCTAAGGGGAGGTTACTCACATGTCCTTTGTCTAGTTACACGCCAGAGTAGGAGCCAAAGGCTCCCAGAACTGGTTTGAACTGGACTATGCACGGGGGCATCAAATGTGCCCCTCATGCAGACTTTCTGGTGCTGATAATTGCACCTACCTGGTCCCAACACACAAAGGTGAACAGTCATTAATATAGGCAATTGTGATTCCTTAATTGCGATTATTAGGGAATCACAAATAAGAAATCGCAATTGCCTATGCATGTAGGAATCGCTAAAAAAGTGTGATTCCTGCACATTCTTTAATTGCGAGTCGCAAATTGCGAGTCGCTATTAAGGAATGGCTTCCCATTTATTCCTATGGGCGTAGAGGCCCATAGGAATGAATGGGAATTGCATGCGGTACTCGCAAATTGCGCATGCAATTTCAAGGGTTCAAGGGTGTCAAAAGGACACCCTGTTGCACCCCTGAAATTTCCATTTTACCACATGTTGCACACCCACATGCCCCAAGGGCATGTGTGTGTGTGTAACATGGAACTTTGAAAAATGCACTTTAATGCATTTTTCAAAGTTTCCGCAAAATACCATCAACCTTGAGTTGATGGTAATTTGCATTTCTTAAATGCAGAATCGCAATTATTTATTGGGCTTCATTGCGTTTAGGGAATTGCAATTTGCGATTCCCTTAATGCAATAGCAATTTAAGTAATCGCAAATTTAGCAATTACTTAATTAGCGATTTTTGCATTTGGGATGATGCATTCCACCTGCAGAAATTGCAGTCGCAAAGGGGCAGATGCGAATCTGCCCCGTTGCGACTGCAATTTCCAATGATGCATGTGCCCCAAAATCCTGTCTGGTAGGTGGTCACACCTCTCTGTGACAAGATGTCTATTGTTCTACCTTCCTCTGCTCGAGCTTGGCTCAGCAGCAGGAGGGCAGAAATGTGTCTCTGGTCAGCAGAAACCATTTTGTGCTCTCCGGGTCTATAAGGTTGGCAATGGGAACACAGAGCCTAATAGAGGGCGCTTCCAGATACCAAACATGATGGGATTCATTGCAGCCAGTTTCGAGATGATCATCGCGTAATTACGCTGTGCTCCTCTAAATAGTATATGGCTGCTTCACTGACAACCCGGGAGAATGGACTCTGTAGGCTACACTGGTGTCCTGCTCATGCAGGGGCGCCCTCTCACTTAGAACCAAGCACCCTGCCTTCAGGATTGCAAAGGCCTGCTATAGGGATGACGTATAGGTTTTAAGTGCAGTGACCCTAAATATAGGAAGCCTATATCTTTAGTGAGTGGCGCAAGCACCAACTTACACTGGCTGCAATGGCAGACCTGTAGTTCCATTTTGCATGGTCTCTCATGGGTGGCATAATACATGCTTCAGCCCATGGGAGACCTCTGGGGTACCTGTGCCCTGGGTACCTTAGTACCATATACTAAGTCCCTAGTATCCAATCTGGGGTGTACCTTAGTACTGAACACAACAATTTAGGGAGAAAGCAGAAAGACTGGGGTCCTGATTAGCAGGATCTCAGTCAGACTAGTCATAAACAGCATCACATCAAGCAAAAAGTGGGGGCAACCATAGAAGCAGATCCTACCTTCCTACATTCCTCTTGACTCATAAGCTCTGTTTTGTAACCAATTTCCTACTACAGAGAGCTATGAGCTTCTATTAACCCCTTGTATGCGTTGGACGGCCCCCGGCCATCCAACGTCACGGTGGGCGAGTGCGTCGGACGGCCGTAAGCTGTCCGATCTGCGCACGTGTGGAATTTTCGGCCGCGGTCAAAGGGTTAAAACCTTCACTGTTATCAAATCTCTCATGAGATATGAAGCTGGTATGAGTGAAATAATGAGTGCCATAAACAGTATATAACCTATGCAGAGAATTTACCCTGTACCACACTCTTTTCAGTGAGCCAAACTCTCATGAGAAATACACTACGTATTATTAAAAAGAATCTACTAAGAACACTGTTCACTCTACGCAAAACCCCTCCAAAGACGGACTACACCATGTAAACATGCAAGACCTGCAGCTATTAAAGGTCATACTACCTATAGCCTTCATACACTGCTGAAACATTTATAGATAGATCACCTTTGGTGGGTAGTCATGCAGATCTTAATGGGTAACTATCTGGAGCACATAGTCGCCACTCCTGTGTAGAAATGATCATGCTGAGACGACTCCCTCAAAATACTGAACGCTACTTACAGTACTTGGTATCTATTACATAGAGTATTTGCCCTATTTGAAACATTTTAGAAAACCAAACTACCAGTGTCCAACAGACTGAATACAACTCATCAGCTATCATGTGGACACAGTGTTAGTCCTGTACCCAAACATTCATAAGGATCTCAACAGCACTGCACACCTGTGACCCATTAGGAGCACAATCCTTTTGAAATCAAACACACCCATTATCTGAAAAGAAGCTATACAAAATTAGGTAGAGAAGTAGGATGATACTTACCTGCCACTATGTAAAGTATAAAAAAAAATCACACACTTATTGGATGATGTCATCAGTGATGTCATCAGCGATGTCATCAATGATATTATTTGAGATGTCAGTGATGTCGTAAAGGATGTCATAGAACATGCCATGAGTGATGTAATATGTAAGGTTATAAGCTTTGCATGGTTGGTGTGCAAGTTATAGTTAGCTCTGCTAACTATAACTGGTTAATTTCTGGGTTTTTTTTAGTTCAAAACATTAGGTTGGCACTGAAATTTTCATTTAACTATATCGCCACTATAAACTTTGTTTTATTTTCAGTGAATTTCTAGGATTTTTTTAAACATAAAGTAATATATTATTACCATACATAAAGCCAACTCCCCCACAGCACATGGCATTTTGCCGTGCACAGCAGGAGTTTAGCGCAGTTCAGGCCCTACAGCCAGCCCCCTGTGCATAGCGAATGGTTAGCCACCTTCTGCGACACAAAAATATAAAAGGGAGCCTATTGACTTTATTGAAGGGTGAGTGAGTATATCAATATATATAAAATTGCAGCTCTATCATCTTTTTTCTATAATCACCATATTTTAAATCCAATGTATATTTCAAGAATTCATACAACATAATTGTTATTATTCTTGATTATTATAAAATGTTTAATAAAGTTTTCATAAAACAAATCTGTGACTATTTCTTTTAACATCGTTTTTATTGTTACATTTTCTGGGTGAAAATTGTCAAAATAAATAGAGAAATATATTTTATTAAAAAAACAAACGCGTCTCTGAATGTTTCGTTTACTATTTGTAGCCCAGAAAAATGCAATCATGAAACCACCCAGAAGAGGGCCCTGCACTCCAGCTGGAGAACATAGTGCTTCAGCTAGGAGTGCTTAAAAAAATATGGTAAGTTCTCCTGGGGTCATGGATTCAATGACCCATGAGAATTGTTGTTTTTCTGTTTACTGATGCTAGGTGGCTGCTGGACTAGCTGCAGCCCCCTACAACATTAAACAAGCATTTGTCATGCAATCGGTCTCGCCTTTGGGACCTTATATGTATTTATCTATGCAGCACATTAGCCTGGGGTGCTGAAACATCTACTGTTCTTCAACATGGAGGGAAAGTAAGCACCAAACTGTGTGACACACCAGGTATAGAAACACATGGAGAGAAATATTGCCTTTCAGTGAAAATGGTATAGTCCAAAGCTCTGTTTTTAATATGAAATCAAGGTCTTCGGTGGTCATATCACTGAAAATACAAGATTTGAAAAAAATATTGTCTACGGCTGCTCGTGAAAGACAATTTCTATGGACTGGAATCTAGAGAATGATAAAGTGATTCTGGTATTTTACTGACCTCTGCTAATCGTTTTCTATCAAGAAAGTTAAATAGAGGCAGTTGCCAGAAATTTCTTAAAAAGAAAGTCTCTCAGCAGGAAGCAATTCTGGTATTTTACTGACCTCTGCTAGTTGTTTTCTATCAAGACAGTTAAATAGAGGCAGTTGAACAGAAAAAAAAGTCCCTAAGCGGACGCAGACAAGTCCTAGGGCTGATCTCCAGAGCCCATATAGTACATACACAAATACGTATATAATAAGTATATTCTTAAGTATATACAAGAGGTCTCTAACGCTCAACCTAAAGAGGCTTGGTGGTGTCGCTCCTTATTCTAAAGGCACCACCAAGCTAAAATATTTATAAAAAATAAGGCCCTGGCAGGGAATTATGGGGCTCTCCTCCAAAGAAATAGTTAATGATAAATGAGGGGCCACATGCCCCCTCCCCTTTATAATTATTTTAGCCACTGGGATGGGCTCCCAAGGGCCCATTGGCTGCCTGGGATGGGTGTTAAATGCCCCCTTCCCTTATTTATTAATAAAAATGCTGACTGGTGTTTATTTATTTTTCGTGTTTTAAAAGTCGAAATCGCACAGGATTGCAATTTTAAAAAAACAAGCATTGAAAATTCAATAGGTCTCGCCTTTGATTAAGTTAAAGCCATTTGCTTTGCTATACAATACCATTAGAAAAGCAAATGGCTTTAACTTAATCAAAGGCAGCTGAGGTGATTATAGGCAGGATAACAGACAGCTCAGGGAGTATATCGGGTTATTAAAGAGATCAACAGCAGTATAGCCGTCTCTGCAGATACAGAGAGGGTGCACTGCGAGACACATTTTTTTGAAAACATATTTTATTGGTTTCATGTCAACAAAAGTGCAAAATACTGTACAGTCTACAGTTATAACTCTCCAGGCCAGGTTCTAGTTCCTCCCCAGCACATCAGTTCACAAGCAATCAAATAATGCATCAGTTCCCAATACAATAATGGCAGGGCGGTCCATATGTTAACCATACTATGCTTCTCTGTATGGAAACCCTTAAACAGCTTACCGAAAACTATTCCTAAACCCAACTAAGGCCCACCCCCCTCCCTCCCCACCGGTGTGTATCACATTGAGTACAAAATCCAAAGCGCATTTCGTGACCCAACTATAATCCAAGGTTTCCCATAATGGGCATGCAAGGGGCCGCCCTTAATTACAACTTCCTCCACCTATCCCTCCTCTGATTGGTGGTCAGACAGAGATTGTACCAATGTCTCCCATGCTGTCGCCGAATCCAGTGCGTTCTCATTATTCAAGTGGCATGCCTGCTGAAATCTAATAACACTCTCGCTACTAGCCCATTTATTTAGTTCAGCCTTCCATCTCTTGCTGTTGGGACCCTCCTTTGACTTTCAGTGCATCGTTATTTCCCTCTTTGCTAGCAGTAACCCCATATCTACAAACTTACTTGTCACCTTTGTCTTGGAGGTATGAGGGAACCAATGTAGTATACATGTTGCCATGTCAAAATCTAAGTGTCGCTCGGTGACTGCATTCAACAGGTCTCCCACTTCGTCCCAATAATCCCCTAGCTTTGGACACTCCCATAGCATGTGTTCTAGTTCCACCTCCTCACTTGCGCACCGAGGGCATGCTGCATCTTCAACCTTAAAGTACTTCTGGATCTTACCCGGTGTTAAATATGCTTTGTGCAGCATAAAGAAGTGCACCAGTTGAACCTTGCGTTCCTGGTACTATTCCAAGCCCTGCGTAGGATATGTCCCCATGCAGTCTCCGGTATGGGCTTCCCAATGCCTGCCTCCCATTTTACTCGTAAGGTATCCAGTGGCGCCAATCCCTCGTTTAGCACCCTTGAGTAGAGGCACGTAACTGCTTTAAAGGTCCCTGCTGCCATCATTACACACTGACATGCCATCGTTGTTTTGGGCTCTACTAATCCCTCCCTCCAATGTTTCTGAATTGCATACACCAGAGCGGCGTGTATCAAGAATCCTCCCCCAGGGAGATCATACCTCTCCCGCAGTGCCTGATAGGTCAGCAATTCACCATCTTCATATAAATCCCCAAGTACCTGGAACCCTGCCTGTTCCCACTCCATCAAGGACGTCCAGTCTCCACCGTGGGGTAATACTGTAATCATCCCCAACGGAAGTTCAGGCGCATAGGGATGTAGCACTCCAGCTTTACGCTGGCTGCGATTCCAGCATGATCTCAATGTTCTCTCTTCTAACAAGAGATCTCCACGGTTAAGCTTTTGTTGTAAGATTATAAAGGATAAAATGTGCCTTGGAATCCCCCTACCTCTCAGGTTCTCAGGGCCTCTAAATTCCATTGCAACTGCCTGTGTCAAGACCCGGAGTTGAGCTGCCAAATAATAAAGCTCCAAGTCAGGAACCGCTAGCCCGCCTTCCACCTTTGGTCTCACCAGTGTTGTTTGGGCCACTCTCCTTCTGCCAGATCCCCAGAGGAACCCTACAATCATGGATTTCAGTAGTTTAAACACAGAGTCCGGTATCCAGATGGGCAATGTTCTAAAAAAAATACAGCAGCCTAGGCAGTGCCACCATTTTTAACAAAACAATCCGTCTCATCACAGATAACGGAAGCGTCGACCAAAATGCCATGCTACCCTTCAGAGCTCTCACGCATCTCCCTATGTTCGCTTGTAACATATCGTTGACCTCATGATAAATATGTACACCCAGGTATGCCAAAGATGTCGGCTCCCAGAGCACATCTCGGGATATCATAGGTAGTAACCCGCCAAGCTTCACTGGGAATAAACACGTCTTGGCCCAATTCACCCTTAGTCCTGAAATGTCACCAAACTCCGACAACAAGCCCGCAGCTCCCTCCAGTGCTCCCTCCGCATCAGCCAGAAACATAAATAGATCATCCGCATGCAACGAAATATACTGCTGATCGCCCTCTGAACTCCAGGCCCTTATAGCACTGCCAACAGAAAAACAAATGTCCTAGTTCTTAAGGCAATTTAATTATAAGTCTGTGAACACCACTGGATAGTCAAATGATCACCCCAGCGACACCTCTATCTCTAGAGATTGTTACAATGTCCCAGTCTATTGCCATAATAAAAGGCAGCCAAACTCTGATCAAAACAATACAGTCAACACAGAACTCACATTCACCAAAAAAGGACGACAAAAAATGTGTGAATGGCTAGATAGCACCTCACGGGCGCACCACCAATGGGACCCCTGGTTGGTACTCACCAGGATGGCCCTGTTCTCATCATCGGTGCTACCTAGCTTAAACGTAAACGTGTCCGAGACCCCAAAAAAAGAAAGGAGACAGTGAATGGTGCAGTGAACACAAACTTATATGTGACGAGGACTAACAACGTTCAACATATAACGAAAAAGTTACTGTGCAAACAGGACAAAAAACTTTTACTCGCATTCCTTTTTTGCAAACAGTAAACATATACACATAAAAAAGAGAGATGTGAATACTACCTATCGATTCACAACCTGCTTTTTGGCTATAAGCAGGTTGTGAATCGATAGGTAGTATTCACATCTCTCTTTTTTATGTGTATATGTTTACTGTTTGCAAAAAAGGAATGCGAGTAAAAGTTTTTTGTCCTGTTTGCACAGTAACTTTTTCGTTATATGTTGAACGTTGTTAGTCCTCGTCACATATAAGTTTGTGTTCACTGCACCATTCACTGTCTCCTTTCTTTTTTTGGGGTCTCGACACGTTTACGTTTAAGCTAGGTAGCACCGATGATGAGAACAGGGCCATCCTGGTGAGTACCAACCAGGGGTCCCATTGGTGGTGCGCCCGTGAGGTGCTACCTAGCCATTCACACATTTTTTGTCGTCCTTTTTTGGTGAATGTGAGTTCTGTGTTGACTGTATTGTTTTGATCAGAGTTTGGCTGCCTTTTATTATGGCAATAGACTGGGACATCGTAACAATCTCTAGAGATAGAGGTGTCGCTGGGGCGATCATTTGACTATCCAGTGGTGTTCACAGACTTATAATTAAATTGCCTTAAGAACTAGGACATTTTTTTTTCTGTTGACTTACTGAGTGGAGGGCGTCCTAGTTCTGTCTTTCCCTCTTGACTCCTATTGCATGTGTCCTTATAGCACTGCCCCAACCTAGCTTTCGCCGCCAAAGGCTCTATTGCCAGAGCGAACAATAGCGAAGAGAGTGGGCAGCCCTGCCTCGTCCCGCGGGACATGGGGCGAGATTAACGCCCCCACCTTCACCCTGGCCACTGCGGAGGTATACAACACCTTAGTCCAGCCTACAAACTCATCTCCCAATCCAAAACGCCCCAGTGTCTTATACAAGTACAACCATTCCAAACTATCAAAGGCCTTCTCTATGTCCACTGAAAGTATCGTGGACATATACGAGCCTGGATGAGCTTCCCCCATAATCCTCAGAAATCTCGGCACGTTTGTAGCTGTGTTTCTAGTTGGGATAAACCCAGCCTGATCCCATGGATCAAACCAGTCATATGCTGCAGGAGACGAGACGCCAATATCCGACTCAGGATCTTATAATCAGTAGACAACATTGATAATGGTCGATAGGCAGCTGTGTCTGTACCCTCCCGTCCGGGTTTTAACATTGGGATAATGAGCGCCTCTCTCATTGACATAGGAAGTTGACCCAAGTCCCGCGCCTCTTTATAAACCTCCGGCAACCGCGGAGCCAGTCAGTTCACATACCGCGAATAGAATTCTACGGGCAAACCGTCTACCCCTGAAGTCTTATTGCAAGCCATATGCTTAATTGCGCTCTTAATTTCCTCAAGTGTTATATCTCGGCCCAAACATTTTGCTTGTTCCTCCTCCAGCTGCGGGAGGGGCACGCTCTCCAAAAAGGCATCAATTTCTGATTCTCCCGCCACTAGCGAGCTTTCATATAACGCCTCATAATATTCCAAGAACCGAGCCACAATCTCACGCTGAGTATATATGGCGCTACCATCTTGTGCCTTCAGTGCCATGATTGGAAAACCTCGTGAAGTAGGATTGGCCTACCACGCTAATAGCGTCCCCGGCTTATCCCCCTTAGCATGAGCCTTCGTAACATAGTTTTTATAATCGAAGCACCGTAGTCTCTCTCGCTCCCCGGGCACTGCTTCCTTTGCTTCCACTACCGCTGCTTGTACTTCAGGATGCTCAGGTCTTGCTTGCTCAGCCGACCGCAATCTGTTTTCCGCCCTGTCCACGTCCTGCAGCAACACCTTTCGCACTCCTACATGCTTACTAATACAGAGCCCCCTTATCACCACCTTAAAGGCGTCCCACTCCATTGCTCTAGTAGAAGCTGTCCCTGCATTTTCAGTAAAATAATGCGTTATCCACTCTCCAACCTCCCTTTGGAAAACCAGATTGTCTAACGTTTCGAGTCGTAATCTCCAAGTGGGGATGTCGGATTTCACCGCCATCCAGTGCATAATAATCAGCAACGGGTTATGGCCGGACAGTGTCTTGGCAAGATATTCAGAGTGGATTATGGAAGGCACTATCGATGTGGAACATAAGACTGCATCTAGCCGAACATGTAGTTCGTGCATTGCTGAGAAGTAGGAATAGTCCCGGTCTCGCGAGTGGTGGGTTCGCCATATGTCTACTAGTCTAAGCTCCATCTGGTTTGCCAATCCAGTCTATACTTTGCCAATCTGCGGATAGGGGAATCTGCCAAGGGGTGGTGTGATCTGTCCAGAGATACATCCACTATGGAATTAAAATCCCCTCCCAACACCACCGAACCTGTAAAGTAATGTGCCAATGTGCCTGACAAGCGGTCCAGAAAGCGCTCCTGGTCTATGTATGGTGCATATATGCTACACAACGCTATGTACCTACCATGTAATCGCCCCTCAACTGCTACAAATCTGCCTTCAGGGTCTATGGTTTGTTTTGTGACCTGAAAAGGGACCCCCGCCCTTATCCAAATCAATGCCCCCCGTGCAAATGCCGAGTATGATGTACTAAAAACCTGCCTTCTCCACCTGCGCTGTAACGCCAGACCTTCCGCTTTAGTAAGGTGGGTTTCCTGGAGCAGGGCTATATGTACTCGTCTCCTGACCAAATATGCATGGGCCTTATGGCGCCTTGTCATTGTGTGTAGCCCTCTCACATTCCAAGTGACACAATGTAAATCAGGTACCGCCCCCATCACAGTAGAATAAGTTCCTCATTTCGCTCCGTACGAAAGTAAACACACCAGTGACCCCCTCTTCCCAACTATTCTCCCAACCCCCCTGCCCTCCCACCCCCCCAAGAACAGGTCCTAGAACAAAACTGCTAGTCCCCATCCAAACCATACCAACAATCAATACACATCTAAGCCCTCCAGTAGTCACTGCGGGCATGCCTTATGGGCAGTGGAGGGTGCTCAGTGCCAACAGGTGACCACGTACACTCCAGGATTAACCCCGCTTTGATCCCCCAGGTAGACACAGAATCCTCTTCCCACCCGCTTCCAGAAGCTACTGAGCACCTACAAATCTTTTGAGTCTTTCATCGCAGAGCGATCCCTTAACACCCCCCTCCCGTAGGTTACCAAGCACCAGCACCCTGCAGCCGCAACAGTGTTCACAAGCCTCCACCCAGCTCCAAACATTCCCACGACAGCCTCCCAGATTGCAAACCATTACTCATCCAACAGTCCATCTGCTGTGGCCGGAGTGACCTGCGGCAAACGTAGACTGTCCGCCTCGGAGGTCTAAGTGTCCGAATGCACTTTGTTCTTCTCTGAGTCCGTACACTCCGGCGACTGTACCATCTGTTCACCCGACAAAGCCAACACCGCTTCCAGCACCCCCGCCGCTCTACCTCAGTTTGCAACATCGATGGCTTCCGCAGACCCCGCCGCCGGTGCCAAAGTCGTTGTGACTTGTGCAGTTGAAGTTCCCCCGAAGAGGGAGGGGCCTGGTTTTCCGTTCAATCCTTTCCAGCCCTGTAAGATTCCAACCACGTCCATGCTTCGTCTGGGGTGTCATGGAAATGAGTCTTGCCATCCAATATTATTCTCAGTTTAGCTGGGAACAACAGGGAGTACTGGAGTCCCTCCGATCTTAACTCTTTTTTGACCGACGTGAAGGACGCACGGCGGCGCTGAATGTCCAAGGTATAATCCGGAAAGAGAGTCACTTTGCCGTTTCTGACTTGATATGGGCCATCGGTGCGTGCTTTTGGGAGCAAGAAGTCTCTGTCCTTATAATGCAGCAGGCGAGCTACCACCGGGCGGGGAGGACGCCCCGGCTGCAGTGGCTTCGCAGGTACTCTGTGCGCACGCTCCAGGGTGTAAAAAGGAGACAATCCCTCAGGAGCCACCACCGTCTTCAACGTATTCTCCAGGTACTGCACCATGTCAGATCCCTCCACTTTTTCAGGCAGGCCCACTACGCGAATGTTATTCCGCTGATTTCTACTTTCAGCCTCCTCAGTACGTTTCTCCAACGCCAGGATACGGTCCGAGGCATCCGTCACTTTGTTCGCCAGCGCAGTTTGAGCTGGTGCCACATCCTGGAATATTCCTTCCACTTGTTTCACTCTATCTGCGAGCTTAGAGTGATCCGCTCTCAGGAGGCCACGGCCCATCGCCAGTTGTGCAATGTCCTGTTGGAGGGCCGTCCGGGAGTCCACAATTGCTGCCAGTATTCGGTCAAATTGCTGCTGCATTCCGGGGTACTGGGATGCTTCCAGGGCATCTAATTCAGTCTGGGTCGGAGCCTCGCTGTCCTATAGCTGGTGTGCTCCATCCTTCTTCCCTTTTGGTTGCCCCATGGCCAGGACTTCCAGGACGTGTCCAATTATTTATAGGTACCCCACAGCGTCCTGATCGCCTAAAGAGAGGTCCAAATCCACTCCAGCCAAGATCAGGAGGCCTTCTCGCCAAAAGTATCCCTACTCAACAGCTTGCGTGCCCCAGCCCGCAGAGCGCTATCGTTTCCCAGCAGCTTCAATTCTGGAGCACTGAAGGTAAGGTCCCATCTCCGCCGTCTATCCCATAGCACAATATCGCGTGCCTGCACTCGTGCTTGCTGCCAGCAATAGAGACTCAACTCCTCGTTCTCCAGAGGAGGGCCAAGCATAGAACCACCACCGCCTGCGGCCCTGCCCAGGGTGTGCCTCCTCCGCTGTGCCAGCTCGGGGCCAGTTCCATGCAGCCCTGGCCGCTACTACGGGCCCAGGCCTCAACTTCGCTCCCTCACCTCCGTGGTTGTTTCGAGGGCACCAAGCCCCCAGGTCCGCTTCAGGCCGCCCAGCCCGGGCTGCAAATCACTCTCCACAGACCTCCTCCGGTTCCCGTAGTGCTCCTCCACTCGTTATCTCCCAGCCTCCGGGGCTCCAGGGCCAGGTCAGCAGCGTTTCTAGCCTCACTCGCTGCAGGGGCTGCAAGCAAGTTCACAATAGGCCCCTCGTCAGCAGCCTTCAGCCGCCACTCTGTGCTCACCCCCGCTCTTGCCCCAGCTCGCAGGCCACAGCCTTCCCCGGTGCTCCGCACTCGCCTCCGCGGCCCGGATCTCCGGGTTGTGCCACACCCCACTCACCAAGGCAGGAACAGGCGCCGCTGTTCCCTTACACGCCTCCAGGCAGCCCCATGCCGCCGCGCTGTCTCCTGATCCCGCAGCTCAGCCCCAGGGGGATTGGAGCCTCTGGGCCTGCGTCTCCTGCCTCTGCGCCGCCTCTGCTACCGGCCGATCTCGCGCAGGGCATCCACAGCGCAGGACAAGGCAGTTCGCAAACTTCTCGAGCGCGGCCCCGAACCGGTCCACGAGGAAACCTCCGCTGCGCCGTCCCCACTAATCTACCATCGAATGGGCCTCTCAGCCAGCAGCTCCGATCTTCTCCTGTCCCAGGCTCAGCGTTCATAACCTCCGCGCCGACGACATTTTGTGTCCACCGCCATCAGCGGCCTCGGGCTGGGAAACCGCCTAAAACTCCCGATGGATGCCAGGTATAGTGTCGGGACAGCTCCAGTTCAGGCTCGCACCGTTCCCAAATCACTCGGTGCTGCCAGGTGGGTCGAAGAACTGTTTTATGTCAGGATTAATGTGGGGATCCTCGCGGAGCTCAGCGCTCGCGCAGCCTGCTCCATCGGCTTCCAAGCCACGCCCCCCCACTGAGAGACACATACACTTGCTATGTTGAAGAGACTGTTCGGAGCACGCTGCCTCTGATGCTGGCATGCGCTCCTGTGCTGCACACCCCTCGATGCGGGGGTGGCTGCAAGCCCCCGTCGGTATATTAATAGCCGCGGTTTCACAATAGCACAGAGACACGCCCCTGGCAGCTACTTAGAGAGATTAGTCAGATGCCCTCTTGTCTGCCACGTATCTGCAGAAGGCACGCAGAGCAGGCACTAATCCATGGTAATTGCCCTGCTCGCTGGGCTCAAGCTGAAACCGTATGCATAACATACAGCGACCAATTGTGAGCACACACAAAATGGTGTATAAGGAAATTCATCCATTTCCAGAATGCAAGTGCACAAGCTACATACATCTTGAGTGGCCCTGGAAGGGGCACAGCTTGGCAGGCCAGATGGGTGACAATGTAGCACACACTGTAAACACACAAAAGGCAGCAAAGTACACCAGCATAACTGTTGCTCAATGAGGGCGTCACAAACTGACAGTGCATTAACAACCCACTAGATATTAGAGGAAGTCGGCCAGTTGACAGTCACTGGAGCTGAAACAAGTTGGCACCTCTGGATGCACTTCCGGCTGTCACCACAGATGACTAAACTAAACTTTACTAAAGTAAAGCAGCTCACTGTCACTCGCTAGAGGGGGCATGGATTTTCAGTTCTGGTGTCCGCTGGTACATGAATGGATGAGAGGCCAACCCGTCACTCAATGTAGTAAAGGATAGCAGTAGCCGAGCGTCTGGAGGCGTCTTACACGGGGAGCCCGGAAGTTACTGTAGGTGGCAAAGGAAGTAGGCACAGTGAGAGGCCAACCAGTCACTCATTGTAGCAAAGGACAGCAGTAGCCGAGCGTCTGGAGCCGTCTTACACTGGGAGCCCAGAAGTTACCGTAGGTGGCAAAGGAAGTAGGCACAAGTCACAAGTGTGACTCATCATCTACAACACAGAAAGGTAGTGTCAATCGTCAATCAATACAGACATCCAGGGGCTACTTTCAATCCCTACACATGACACAGGAAGACAAGCCCCGCTGTCACTCAGTCAGGCAAGCGTTCATGTCACCTAGAACAGATGGTACAGGAAGATAAGCACTGACGTCAATCATTACAGAGGGCACAGAAAGTCACTCTCTACTATCACTCAGCATGAACGGCGCAGGGTCGAGTTTGCGCTATAGAAATCTGCAAATAAATAAAAAAAATGAGGTGGGAATAACTATTGTGTATGCTGCACCCTTACAAACCACGCTGCTCCACACCAACGCATGAAATGTGGTCCAGCTTTTCAACGGTTACATGCCTAGCGCGCTATTACACCACTGAGCATGTCACCATATATGCACCTGGTCACTGTTATTATGTCACTACTGCTCATAAATCTGCCTCTTTTTTGTTCCCCACTTTAGGCAAGGAACAACACAATTGAGGTAAAAGCTCTTCCCATAATTTAATGTATGAGCCTTCTTAGTTGACTTAAATAATATTCTTTTTGTAGACAACACCACATAGGTCCTGACGAATCGCAAGTCAATGCACATAGCGAGAAACATGTCGACCGTCTCTTTTTATATCCTAGTCTAGTCTAGAACAAGGAAACATTATTTTCCAGATAGTCTAGTCTAGTTGCACCTTTTAATTGTAACGAGGGACCACCGGAATAAAGTAGTCTCAGGTACCCTACGCTGCATTTTAACTCACAATCAAGTCTACAATCCCTCTGGCCCCATACCCACACTTCACCAATAGGCAGTTGGATTCAAAAGATCTCCGCCAAAGAGCCCCTCTTTGAGGTGAGCCCGTTGGGAATTGCACCGCCTACCCGACGAGGAGCAACGCCTATGATGAAGCATGACACCTGCAAGGGTGTGTGAGGCAAACATATCCAACACAATGGATACCCAGTGGGAGGTTAACACCCTTTAACCACCACTTTCTCCCTTGACCAGTGCACCCCACTCCCCTCCCTCCTTTCCACCCGAGGAACAGCCTTGTCCAACTTTCTTGAATAAAATGACGACCGAGGGCACAGACTGAGGCTGGACCTTCCACTCCTTTTGAGTGGTAATCACGCCCCAACCGATCCACTTGGATCACGCTCTCCCTCCTTTTGAAAACACAATAACTATTGTGTGCCCTGACTCCACTCTTGTTTTGAGATGTGTGGTAGCCAAATAAACAGCATATACAAACAAGCGCGGTACCGCAAAGCCAGCCGTGTGTTTACCTTTGCATCGCGCTTTCACTTAAAGTGAAAGCGCGATGCAAAAGTAAACACGCGGCTAACTTTTCCAAAGCCCAATGAGAAAAAAAAGTGCATTTGGACTATTGGAGTGTCACGCTGCCAGTAAACGATCCAATCCCGGTGGGCGGGGCTAAAAGGAGACCAGGCGGCAACAAGGAGGGACCCAGGGGCTTCAACTCCGCCTCCGAGAGCTTTGGAATCTGTATTGATTCCAAGAAGCTCTCGTATGATGAGAGCAGCGCATGTGCGCTGCTTTTGCCTGCCAAGACCTAAAAATATAGATTTTGGCCCCTGGGGGGATCCCTCTGTTATCCCCTCCACAGGGGCTGGGGGCAGGGTAACCCTACTCTGCCCCCTTATATTATTTTTAATATTTAAATTCAGGACTGGGTACTAAGTGCTGAATCCTGTAATAGGTGCTGCAAAATGTTCTAAGATGTTACGGCCAGCCAATCAGAGCCTTGCTCCCACAGGAGCAAGATGGCCAAAGGGTAAAAAAGCCACTTGGGCCAATCGGAAGACTCTATTTTTTAAATTGGATTCATGGGACTATTGCAAGAGTTCCTAGAACCCAACAGTCCAGTTTTACAGATTTCTTTCAGACTTAATATCTCAAAAACTACTGAACAGATTTACACCAAATCATAAAAAGCACACTTTCTCGAGCAAGATCTAGTGGAGGAGTGTGGCTCACTGATTAGAGCGGCAGACCCTGATGCAGAGGTCTGGCCCGGGACCAGGGTTCAATTCCCATCGCGGCAGGGTCTTGAGCTCAAATGTCCGCGGACCCGATAATTCTCGGCACGGTGCCGACTCTAATCATGGGGTCCCACGCTGCAACTCTGGGCAATAGCTTGCTTAGTCTCCACACCGGCCCTAATCGCTAAGGATGCCTGGCTTCAGGAGTTGGGCGCCTCACAGGAACAGGCCAGGACGGGTTCCTCAGTGGTTTATTCAGCGCGGGGACACACTGGTAAGTGTACCATGCGCTTTATAAGCTTCAGAATTAATTTTTTAAAAGAAGAGTCCGAGATACAAGAGGGCAAGGGAAGGGGGGGGCAAAAGACGGGGAGGAAAAGCATTATAAAACTCAAGTGTTGCTTTAGTGCCAAGTACACTACTTACATTAATTTCAATATGCACAGTTAAGTCAGTTTTATCATCTAGTACGTGACGGTATATAATGTTTCAAACTTTAAGTTTTACAATTAAAAGGAACAGAGAAAAAAAGGGGGGGGGGTAGAAAAAAGAGAGAAAGAGAAAAAGGCAAGGGGGTGACAGGGAAAGGTGAAAAAAAGAAAAAGAAAGAGGGGGGTTATTAGAGATAAAGTGAGATGGATATAGGTGAATAATTCTCTTAGTGTTACATTGTTCTTTGGGTTCAAGCCTATGTGTGAGGAGTACATTACATCCTATGAGCACAGTAATTATATTTGTCACACCCGGTTCACGATTAGTATCGTTGGTGTGTAAGCTATGAGTACGATTATCATCATAACATTTGGAAGTTTATTAGTAATACCTCATGAATAAAAAAAGAAAGTAAAAGGGAAGAGAGAGAAGAGAGGGAAAAAGGGAAAAAAGAGAGAGAAGAGGGAAAAAAGGATAAACAGAAAGACATTGGTTGCGCTGAGTCAGTTTATTGCCAGATCTCATCACTTGTAGATACTATACAGGTTTTAAGAGAGAAGATTGTTTTACACTGAGCCCTCCTGTTCATTAGATTACTTTTTTTTGTGTCCCTTATTCTAAGTGTACAGAAAGTTCTTCATCAAAATTCATCCCTTTCAGGATCTTTGTCTTTAGTCTAATAATATACGGGGACTCTAGTTGGCGCAGTTCTCTTTTGCAGTTTCCACCCTGTTCATTGGGCATGATGGTATCAATCCCATAGTAGTTCATGGCCCGCTAGTCTCCATTTTGACACAAGATCATATGCTTAGCTGTTGCATATGCGGTATCTTTATTTTTCACAGCCCGGATATGTTCCAAAATGCGCTTCTTCAAAGGACAAATGGTGCTGCCGATGTTTTTTTGACCACATCTGCATTCTATGACATAAACCACATATTGTGTGGCACATGTTATTCTCTTATTCAATGTCATTGTGTTCCCGTTTGGTTCTATGATTGATTTCATATTCCTTTGAGATGAATATAGACGTATGAGAGAGATAATTTGATCCTCGAGTTCAATACAATGAAGGGATGCCCACTGATTGGCCTCAGCTGCATTGCTCATCAGTTGCCCGCTAATAGTTGCTTTTGCAGCCGCCCAAATGGTCCTATAGGAGGTAACTGATGATTTATTATTGATTAAGTAGTCAGAGAGATGAGAATGTAGTTGGGCCTTGCCCTGGGGTGAACGATAATCAAATATATTTTTGTGGAGATAGGTTGGAAATAAAAACTTTTAGATGTTTTTATCTCCCATGATGAAGCTATAATGCCAACAAGGATGTGAGGGTTGTTTAGGACCTCTTGAGAATGCCTATAATGAAGTACCCGGCCTATAAAAAAGTAACAGTTTCTTCTGCATTGTAGTATCTTTATTGATAATCATAAGCATTATAATAGAACAACATATTGTTTCTCATACAGCTCTTGGACATATGGGATAAAAAGATCTCTACACTAACTTGGAAGACTGGTTTACACATAACATAGAGTCAACAGAAAATATCTTTTTAACTCAACTCATGTATCGTAATCAAGACAATAATGTCTTGTAAAAGAGTGAACTGATTTCTAAATGGCCATCCTATATATGTTTCTCAGCCAGGATGTAGTCCATTTCCCTTCTCCCTTATTCGACTGCTGCTCTCATTTTGTAGCTGAAGCACTTTATCTGTAACAGGTGTTTCTCACAACAATAATTCCTCATGATGATTGGCCTTGTCTCTAGTACAATGTGTGACACGGGGGAGTTGCATTCCAAAGAAGCATTGGCAAAGTCAATAGGTCACAGCAATGCTAGAGCTATTGGCGTTGTCCATGTGTTTTATTCATTTTTTTAGCAGTACATTTGCTTTTCAGCATGGCTGAAAGTCATGGAAAAAGCCTAGAGGAGAAGTCCAGCCAGAAAGGTAGGAAATATTAAAGCAACTGCCCAATAAATAGTAAATAATGCGCAACACAGGTGGGGCTGGTTTGGAGGGGAAAGGAATGACTGAACACCTGAGCACTCATATTGAGTGCTTGAACACAACCAAGAAAATAGCTCACAAAACGGGAGCCGTGGATGGACACGTGTACTTGTTCCATGCTAAAAATAAGAGGAAGCATTACTCTTTCATCCCATGGAAAATGGGGACGAAAGAAATGAAAGCAACGCTGAAGCTAACAAATGGTAAGCTAGGGGCGGGCTTTAAGACCACTGATAGTAAATAGCATGTCTCGAAGATCCACCGCATGCACTGTCTAACCGAGACCTATAAAGGGCCGAAGTGGTTCTTCCACAGGCACCCTGTGCCACAATCTCTAATTCCCTCCTCCTAACCCAAATTGAAAGGATGCTGGCCTCTTTTAAGCTCAATTCAATCTGGAGTAGAGGTCATTTCAGTGAGGAACTGGTGTTTCAGAAGGAGTTCATGTCCCAACTCAACCTATTGCACTTTAATTATGAAGTTTCCATTTACTACGACTGTGGTTACGATGTCACAATTCTCCGCAAATAAAGGCTGTCATGTTCAGACCTTCGCTGTCCCAGAATCATTCAATGACTGGGACTGTGAATGTTCCCTGAAATACCTTACTGCAAAGTATCAGAGGTCATCCCGCTCTCCTCACTTTCAGGACGCTTTTCAAAACCCAACTATTCATCTCTTCTTGAACTACGTATCTGCCCCTCTCCCAGTCTTCGCAAGTAGTTCAGACAAATTAAATTCCTATGTAGTGTTTCATCTGCTGCATCCCACCACTGCTCTAGCTTCTGATAAATCCTCGCATCTGTTTTGTATTCCTCTCATTGAACCCACCTCTCATGAGTTCCAAGTTTTTCTTTCCTAATGTTTTTATATTGTAATGTGAAATGCTTGCGTTTTAAGTCAAGCAACCTAATGGTTCTTAGTGCCGGAGTGACAACGAATTCTTCTAAATAGCTAGATGTTCGTCCCTACTAGATTTTGGTCCATGGACAGCTGCTTGAGATTTGTTGGCAGCACCTAGCCACTCTAACTTGCAGATGCTCCCTTGCGTGCTTTTAAGGTAACTCTATTCCAGGTATGAAGAATGGACTCTTCTGCTCTAATGCTGATGTCACAATTATTTACCTAAAATGGAGAGTCCTATGGCTACATTATGAAATTATTTTTATAAAGTGCAACATACATCTTTGTTTTTTGCCGCCAGTGACAGCACAAATCCATAAGCCTACAGAAGGGGGGGGGGGAATAAAAGAAATGGAGATCATAGGGCCCAATTAAAATGCTTTTGTGTCTGGTGTTGATAAGATCACAGAGATCCATTGAAAGTTTATTCCAGACTTTTGCTGTGGCCACAGAAAAGCCCTGTTGCCAAAAGTTAGTCTTATTCTCAGGGATTTTAAGAAACCCTTGTTTAGAAGATCGGAAAGTATGCTGTGACCCATAGAAGGAACATTTGCACATCATAAAATCAAGGGAGGTTCGATTGGTTGCCAGAGGACCATAAGAAGAGACAACTCCTACTCTGAGAGGCAGCCAGTGCAAAGAATTCAAAATTGTGATACAATTATCGTTTCTGCTACTGGTAATCCAGCTCGCCGCACTCAGAACCCTTTGGAGCTCCCCTGAGGCAATTTCCCTAAACCAAAGCAACATGTGAGATTGTAGTGTGTCAGGTAGTCTTATCGGAGGAATTGATGTAGATTGCGGCGCTTGGGCCTTAATTGATCATTTAGCAATTTTAAAAAAACGTACATTAGTGTTGTGAAGGAGGAATAGAGGTTTGTAGAGCTGTACATGGCTTTACCACTATTATTCTAAAAAGTTCTTTGACTTTGGTTTGGGGCCTGAGAAATCCTGGTAATGTAATAGATTTTTTGTCAGATTTAAGCTCATCCTTGTATATTGCAAGCTTAGTTTTATATTGTGTTTGCTGTCAGTAAACTATTTCTGCCTCCATCTCCCTTCCAGCAGGTAAACCTTTAATTTGAGGTTGGCAAGTTATGCAGAGAATCACGGGTTGCGCCAGTGATGGTCACCCAAAGGACAAATACAAGAGTTAATGTACTTTTTTTTTAAAGTGTTTTTATTGAGTTTCAAACAACAAACAACTGACATTTTGCATCTTGACAACTTGCTTAATTGCATACCACAGTAGTGAGTCCTCGATGTCTTGCTCCCAATGTACTAGTTATTACAGTTATACAATTGTGGTCATATCACCATAGTCATTTGTTCAGTTTCCGTTTTGATTATATTAGTCAAGAATCGTAATTAGTAGCATTCTCCGCTATCCAAGAGTTAATTGATATAGGAACATTTATCAGGTTAATTAGACATTTGCTAGAAGCTAAAAGTGATTTATCAGGAGAGGAACTTTAAGGGCACTGTTTTAATTTAAAAACGTGATAAAATTATCAGGATGTGTTTCTGTAAATCCAGATCCTTCCAGTTCCTTTCTGAGGCAGACATTTTTGCCATCGCTCTTCTCCTGAGATTAGGGATTTAATGTAAAAAGGGACTGCCTGGTGGTTCGACCAAATGAAAGTAGCCCAGCCCGTGTCCAGATAGAGGTCTGGGGCTGAAAAGCTAGTTTTTAGGTCTCGGCCTGCATAGGCTGCGCATGCGCAGTCTCGCTGGCGAGATCTTATGTCTTCTAGTAGGGAGGTAAATGAGCTAGCTCTTCTCCATTGGCTGGCTTCCTAAACGACAGCCAGCCATTGGAGAAGAGCTGTGTCCGTCACTTTAAGTCCCGTCCGTTTCGGATTGAGGGGCGTGTTTTTTGCTGTCCTTTCTATCCCTGATATCATCTGTCCAAAACACGCCCCCCAATCCGAAAAGGACGGGGCTTAGTGACTGACAAATCCGCCCGTGGTTCAGAGTTTGTCCGATCTCTGTGACTAAACCGCGTTCGTTTTAAAAATGCCCGGCACACGTTCGTTAAATTTCTAACCTCTGCCGGGAGCGAGGCACTATTTTTTAAAATTGTTATCACAGATTACTTGTGTTTTTAAGAATTTGACTGTCCCAGAATACTTGTGTTTTTAAATTCACTTACTTGGGGAAACTAGTTGTCAGACGCAGCGGAGCCAGCGTTGACGCAGCACGCTGGTCGCCAACACCCCTTCGCGCCCTCTTGCCACGAGCAGAGGCCACGCCCCTTTCTAGGCCACGCCCCCTCGACCCACAACCCCGGAGCAGTATAAATCATGTGCATATTTCGGTCGCGCAGCGGACGAGCGCAGCGGGCGCAACGTTTGCGCGCCGAAGGCGCGCCTAAGGCAAGCCCGTCTGCGCCCGTCCGCGACCGACCGGGGCCAGGGGCCACCCCCCCTGCTCATCCAACATGCCAGCCCATCACCTACCACCCACAGCTCCTACACCAATTAAACCAGACAGTTAGTTCACCCTGCCTACACACGTGGGACCCGGCTATCCAGCACCCCGCTCGTAATCAGTGTGGATTTCATTTTACCCACAGTACAAAGAAACCCACATCAATTCTGATGCTACTGCTCAACTGCCGCTCACTCCTAAAACACTCCACGGAAATCGCTTTATTGTTGGAGGAGAAGAGCCCAGATGTTCTTTTCGCCACAGAAACGTGGCTTCAGGAACACTCTGAACCTGATCTGGTTCAAGCGCTCCCACCCGGTTATCAACTACTTCGCCTAGACCGTAAAAAGGGTATTAGCGGTGGCCTGGCAGTAATCCATAAATCAGATTACGTTGTTACTAGCACCCCTATAAACTTTCCGGACTGTGAATGCCTTCCGTTTTTTATAAAATTCAGCGCCACACATACCTTCTCGGGTATACTTATATATCGTCCGCCAGGACCACAAGGACAGTTTCTTTCGGATCTCGCCTCAATAGCGGCAAATCTTGCAGTCAGCTCTGCCAACTTTACTATCTTAGGCGATCTCAACATCCACCTAGACGACCCAAATGACTCTATAGCCAGAGAACTTTCCTCTAGCCTAATCGCCCTCGAATTACACCAACGCGTTACTGGGCCCACCCACCAAAAAGGACACCTTTTAGACCCAGTCTTTAGCAACTGCAAAAACCTCCATGTTGGAATTGCCTCCCCCCTTCCTTGGTCTGACCACTTCCTCATCCCACTCACCTGGACCCTGCCCCTTCACCTCCCCCCCCAAACCCCCGACAACTCAACGCTCCCGCAACTGGTCCAAACTCCCTTTAACTGAGTGGCAGGATCTCCTTCAAGGCACTAAACCCATTAACACCTCCGCTCCCACTCTAGACAATGAGAACTACAACAACTGGATCAGCAGTGCCCTAGACACAGTACTACCACTAAAAAACTCCCATCCTAAAAGGGGCATTCCTACAGCCCGTGGTATACGAGTGATCTACGTGAGGCCAAACGTGTCTGTAAACGACTCGAGAGGAAGTGGCGCCTCAGTTACCTTCCAGCAGACAAAGCAAGCTATCGAACGGCAATCAAAAACTACAAAGCAAATATCCATCTAGCTCAGGCTAAATACTTTGAACTCAAGATTGAGAAGGCAGCCTCCAAACCTAGGGAGATTTATCAGATAGCAAAATCCCTTTTGCAACTTCCTGAGGCCCCAAAACATCACAATAACACTCAGACCCACTGCGAGGAAATAGCTGAGTATTTCCACCAAAAGATAGAAACCATCAACTCCTCTTTTCCCCCCACCGTTACCCTGATCTCAGACTCCGTCAACATAGACCACATGACGGCTCCCTCCTGCGTTCTCAATAGCTTTCCCCCACTAGAACTTACCAAACTGGAAAAACTCATGAGCCAGATTAAATCTGGATCACCCATCGACCCAGCTCCTCCCAGCGCTCTCACCCAGATAACCCATCTGATCTCGCCCACCATACAAGACCTGCTCAACTCATCCCTCCAGACTGGTACTGTTCCACCTCCATGGAAAAGGGCAATGGTTAGAGCTCTATTAAAAAAGCCCAATCTGGATCAATCCAACCCCGCTAACTATAGACCTATATCCCTTCTGCCTGGCTTAGCAAACTTCTCGAGAAGCATGTAAACATCATTCTCACTGACTTCCTGGAAACCAACAACATACTAGACCTCTCTCAGACCGGCTTCAGGCCCCGTCATGGTACGGAGACTGCACTTATTGCAGTGACGGAGGAGGCACGGAGGATCTTGGACGATGGCGGGTCCACAGCCATCGTCCTACTCGACCTAAGTGCCGCCTTCGACACTGTCAATCATAACATCCTACTTCACCAGCTTAACAAAATAGGAGTGTCAGGCACAGCACTCATTTGGCTGAGGTCTTTCCTTACGGATAGATCCTTCCAGGTCTTTGAAAGGGACTTCACCTCAGCCAGTAAACCCCTCACTTGTGGAGTGCCTCAGGGCTCCTCCCTGAGCCCTACCCTTTTTAATGTCTACCTACGCCCCCTAGCTGATGTCGTCCGCCCATTCGGGGTGAAAATTGTCACCTACGCGGACGACACGCAGCTAGTGGTAGCACTGGACCCCCCCTGAACTCTCATCACAGATTACATATCTGCCTTGAAGCCGTCGCTGCTTGGATGTCTAGCTCTTGTCTCAAACTTAACGGGGACAAAACAGAGATAATGCTCCTTGGAAATAACATCTCGAAATCCATCAATCCCATCTGGCCTCTCTGCTTAGGAAGCCCCCCGCAACCCAAGGAGCAAATCAAGAGCTTAGGCATCTGGCTCGACCACACTCTAACCTTCAACTACCAAGCCACCAAGCTTGCTGCCACCTGCTTCGGGATGATGAGACTTCTCCGCAAAATTCTCCCCCTCCTTCCGTTCCATTCAAGACGGATTATGGTTCAAGGCCTGATCCTCTCCCGTCTCGATTGTGGAAACGCCCTATATCTGGGGGCCCCACAATCTACACTTAACAGACTCCAGGTCATTCAAAACTGTGCGGCAAGAATCCTCCTGGATATCCCCCGCCGAACTTCAGTCAGAGCCAGACTGAAGGATCTTCACTGGCTCCCTGTGAGATCCAGAATTGAATTTAAGAGCATGTGCATGGCACACCGATCCTACTGGGGTACAGGCCCCTCTATTAACTCCCCCCCGATGAAAGACTATCTACCCTCCCGCCCACTCAGGTCTACGACCTCCCACCTCGCCTCAGTACCACGCATTAGGAAGGCCAGATGTGGAGGCCGCTCGCTTTCTTACAACCTGGCTAGGATCTGGAACTCCCTTCCCCTCCCTATCAGATCAGAACCTAACCTTCTCACCTTCCGTAAACTATTAAAAACTTGGCTCTTCAGCAAAATTCCAATCTAACTTTTCACTCAGCTTCTCTTACTCCAGCCTCTCCAGCCCAACTCATTCTTTTCTATAGCGCTGGGACGCCCCTGGGTAGCCAACGCGCTTTACAAATCATCAATACAATACAATACAATACAATGCCTGACGGTGGGCGGGCCGGCCGAGACTAGAGAGGAGCCTCACGGGCTCCATTTTCGCTTTCCCCGGGCGGGAGGAAGCAGTGCAGTTTGGCCCCCTCGAGGAGCCCTGGTGAAGGGGAGCTCCCCTCAGCATTACGAGGGCCAGGAGCAGCCCCAAAGCAGAGCGGAGGAGAGGGAGTTGATGCGTCGAAGGCCCAGGTGAGTGGGGTTAAGAGGGAGCGTGCATGTAGTGTGCGGGCCCGTGGGGCCCGTCCGCACATGTTTGGTGCCCGCTTCGGGGCACATCGTCGGTGCTCGCAGCTGCCCTGCTTGTTTCGATTCTGTCAAGGGACCTGTTTTGCCCAATAAAAAAAAAGCCAGCACCTCTTCGTGAACTGCGACTCGCGCTCCCTGGGCTTCGCTGCCATTGCCCGGGTGCTGTCACGGCTTCCCAGCCCCATGCGCCCTCACAATAAGGCAACTTTATGAGGAGGAAGATTAGCGTCCAGGGCAAGGTAAGATGGGGGCGGAGGGCAGGACCGGGGGGTGGGAGGAAAGAGTTGAAGGGGCGGGCGAGAGACATGGCAATTGGAGGGCTGGGCTAGGGGGAGGAAAAGAGCGACAAAGACAGAAACAGGGCTGGTGTCAAAGACACGAGATGACGAAACCTTGGGGCTGAAGGGGAGGGCGAGGTGAGGAGCAGAAGTAGCGACCATTTCAGTGAAACAAAACCTACTGAGTGCGCCCGAACCGAAAGTGGGAGATGTTCGTGACGAGCGGCGGGGAAAGGGCGGTCAAATTAAATGAGGGACAACTTTGCGACTGAGAGCAGTACACTGTATGATGAGGGGAATTAAGCAAAAGACGGGTTAAGGGCCAGTTTTAGAGATAGCATAGAGTTGGGAGGGCTGGCAAAGGGGAGGAGAGAAAGGATGAGGGGCCAGCCTAGAGGAGGGGTTATAGGAGGCGACGTAGAGAAACAGAAGGGCTGGTGTGGGAAAGCTTTATTAGCGCTCTGGGGTCGGTATTTCAGCTTTGGGTGGAAAATAGAGTACAGGCCTGCTGGACCTGTGTCTCGTGCACGGACAGGGGTGGACTCGGTTGTTTGGGGGTGCTTTGAACTTTTGTTTCGACGTTTCCCTGTTGTAGATAGTCCAGCTTCTAGGCAGGATGTTTGCCTGTTGTAAACCCGGTAGGGAGAGATTCAGCTATTGGCATTGTAAATGACAATGCCATTTATTTATATGTTTTAAAAACAAAATCATAAACAAAAATAATGTCATGAGCAATGCCAATAGCTCTAACTTTAACAAAGACGAGACCATTGCATTGTAAATGCTTGTTACTAAATGACCTGAACAGTGTGTGGGTTTGTGATTACTCACATCTAAAATTAAAAGACTGCAAGGTCATTTAAGAAGCTCAAGACTATGCCTGCCAGAGATCTCAGCCACAAGGTAACATTTTCTAAAACTAACACTGAGCCAGATGTACATACATTCGGGATTGAAATAGTGAATGTAAATTGAGCTTAGCCAACGTTTTTCTACCTGTATGTAATTTCACGACGGGACTTGTGTACTAGTAGGCCATATTCAGGGGTGTAGCTTCAGGAGGGTGTTTGGGGGTATTTATTGGGGGTATACCCCCAATAAGTGCATTTTCTGGTAAAAAAAAGTTGGGTACAGGTGCTTTCATCCAGGTATGGTGAGGTGCCTGTGTGATTTCACCAAGAAGTTGTACATAAACTCAGACAAAAACGAACACACACTCTCTCCCTCTCTGCTTTCAAAGTCTTAAAAAGTTGGTTATTTTAGCAAGTATTGAGTTTTCTCTCACTTAGTACCCCTACCAATCTGCAATTCTCTCCCTTACCACTGCCTCTTTAGCCCCTCTCATGTGCCCTGCTTGTCGTATAATGTATTTCAACATTATATGACAGTGTGATTGTTGGGAAATCTGGAGCACTCTCCTCCCCAATCTCAGTGGCGGTTTGCTGCTTAATGGGTGGCGGGCAGAGGGAGTAGGGGGATAAAAAAAACACTTGCCTGCAGGCCAGCCGCTGCCTCCCGGTCGTCAGCACACAGGAAGCATGAAGCACACAGGCTTCCCTGTCCAATCACGATGCTGCTGTCACAAGCATGACAGCAGCAGCATGATTGGTCTGAGCGCTGTGGTTCGGCACTCAGACTGGGACTATGAGCCTGTGCATGTTCTCCATGCAGGCTCTGCAATACAGCCGGTGGAGAACCTGCAAGGTGCGCATGACTGTTTGTCCGGCCCAAGACGGCCTGCCACCCCACCATGCGCACTTAGAGTGTGCTCACCACTCCTCCCCCGGTGCCTGGTCAGGCCAGCCCATCCCGCATCTAAGCAGGAACGGAAAAATAAAATGATAATAACATTGCGCTATTATCATTTATTTTTCCTTTTTAAACTGCTCGCAGAGCAGTGGGGCGACGCTCCTTAGCGGAGGAGCCGCTGCTGCCCAATCTTATTGATCCAGATGCGCCCCGATTGCAACATGCCAATTCGGAGAGGGTCGAAGAACAACCTATCTAATGAAGATTAATTAGACAGACCGCTATTTGCAGCCTCCTGTGAATAGCTATCAACGCAGGAATAATGGGCTGCATTCCCAAACAGTAAAGTATTTTAAAGCAGCCCTTGTTCTTTATAGGAGCATTGCCTCCCCCCACCAAGGTCAGCCGACACAATTCTCCTAGGAGAAGCTGTCCAACAGGGTTACCACGTCATTTGAGGTGTTGGTAACTTTTCGTTGCTTTGAGACTGCAGTTGTGGTCTCATACCATAGATAAAACCTCATTTTAAATAGGCTTTTCTGAATCGCAAAAAGGTGTTAAGTGTATTGTAAAACAAACACACAAAAAACATTTTGAAGTGACAAACTTAGTAAGTTTGTGTATTACAGGGTTTACGACCACAAAAGGGTTTTGTTCAACTGGCCTGTTGCTCCCATTTGAAATAAAACGCCCACCTGTTACAATGTAGGGAAGCCTATAAGCAGGAGCCCGAGGGAGGTAAATGAGTAAGAAATTCAGTGCTAGGTAGTAGCACTCCCGCTCAAATGCTAAGGTTCGCTGGTGAAAGTTAAAGGCTCAAATATAGATTTAATCCAAATCCATTTTGTATAATGCCACACTCTTCCCCCGGATGTATCCAATCTGTCTAGCCATCAGTCAACCTTAAGAGGTCAGGTCATTTGCAGAGCTTGCACTTTAGTACCATCCAACTATAGCCAGTCTGGATTTTTGTACAGACTCAATTCACCTGTTAATCATTATGTGCCTATACCATGATAACCAATGTAACTGTCAGTACAATGTGGAGCACCAGTGACTTGTATTTAATTGAACCGTCTCTATGTTTTGGGTGTCGCGTGACATAGTTATCTTCCCAGTCTTTCCCATTCAAGAACAATACAACTTTCTGAAGAGGTCCGCAAGACTGAGGCGCATCCGTACAATTTCACATGCAACCCTGCAACTGTTATATGCCCGGAGTAAGACCTCTCCAGACTGCCATACACATAATATTTCCTTATAACGGCACAAGCGACTAGGGCATAAGCGACCCTGTGACTGCATCCCAGTAACCCAGATAACTGACCTTTGCATTTAATTTTAGCATAGAGCTTTCAACTTCCTACAATCCTATATAATTAAAAATATTTGCACCAAGGAGTGCCTCCCATCTTCCTCTTCTCAGAATTTGTTGGCTGCATATTCCTGATCTTGACACCACTAGAAAATTGAGATGGGGGCGGGGCAGCGGGCTTTTCAGGGGTCATTTTATGACAAAACAGGATATTGTAGGCATGTGACTCTATATATATATATATATGTTAGTGAACCAATTTATATCAGCTAGTTACTTTTATTTCCTATCTCCACTTAATCCATTCCTATTCATTTACTTGACTAATTTCTGTTGATTCTTCTTGTTGTCAGAGTTGCCTGATCTACTGTTTTGTCTTGATGCGTTTTTATTGGTTGGCTTGCCAGTTTTTCTTTTTCCTCATGACATGTTTCTACTGGCTTACTTGTCTACATTTTGTTTATGGTTCCTGTTGGCTGCTGTCTTGATTTCATGTTTTTTGTTGGTGTGCTCCTATTTGCTACATTTTCCTGACACAGCATAATACCTTTCACAGGTTCCTATCGATCAGGATGAAATGGCACTTTCTCTTGGATATGCAGCCTCCATGGACGCCACAATGCAAGACGAGTCCTTCATGGTAGATGTCCAGAACTCATCAGAAACACCTCCATCTCTGGAGACGACCATCTCAGGGCAGAGGACTAGCCAGGAAGTAGATGACACCACAAGGTCAGATATCTCAGAGAGGCCTTCTGTAGAAGACATTGAGTCTGAAACCGGATCTACGGGTGCTTTGGAAACCCGGAGCTTAAAGGACCACAAAGGTGAGTATCCTGCAAATCGAAAGTAAATTAGCTTAATGTAAATGTAATGTAAATGTAATTTGTACTTGTAAAGCGCACTAATACCCTAGGGTGTCCTGGAGCTGTAACGCATACCGCTGTGGAACCCTTCCTGGCTTTTCCCTGTGAAATGTCCACTCCTGGGCACCCCCAAGGTGAAGCCGGGCATCCCAGCGCTGTTGGGGCCGTTGTGGAGATTAAGCAAGCTATTGCCCAGAGTTGCAGAGTGGGACCCATGATTAGAATAGGCACAGAGGCGAGAATTATCAGGTCCGAGGAAATTGAGCCGAAGACCCGCCGAGGCGGGAATTGAACCCTGGTCCCGGGCCAGACCTCTGCATCAGGGTCTGCTGCTCTAACCATTGAGCCACACTTCTTACATTTTAGATTCTGGTCAAGTCAGTAGCCCAAGATGCTCAAGTGCTGTAGGACTTCTCAGCCAACACAGTCTTTTTATGTTTTTGTGTGATTGGTTCCATCTGGGTCTTTATCAGTTGCAGTTCCTCCACTAAGGTGGAGAAGCGTCGCCCACTGCACAAAAGGAAAAATAAAATGATAATAACGTATTGTTATCATTTTATTTTTCCTAGTGCAGTCAGTGGCCTTGTTCAATGCGGGTCGGGGTTGGCCAGAGCAGGGAAGGAGTGGTTTGCTCGCCCTAAGTGCGCATGACTGGTCGGCTCTCTTGGGCTGGCCAAACAGTTCATGCGCACTTTGCATGTTCCCCACCAGGCTGTAATGCACAGCCTGGTGGGGAACCTGCACAGGCTCCCTGTCCCCGAACCATGGCGCTCAGACTAATCACAATGCTGCATTGCAGTGTTGTTATTGGTTTAGGGGAGCCAGGGTGCTTCCTGCTGCCAGGACTGGAGACGGTAAGAAGGAAGATTAAGAGGGCTGGTATAGGCTGGGGCTGGCCGTTCCAAGGTAAGTGTTTTTTTATCTCAACTCTCCCCCCTCCCTCCCCGCCCAACCACCCCGTCTGGTTGCCGCCACTACTGGTCTTTATTTCAGGGTAAAGTAAGAAAACATTGAAGGCTTTATCACAGACCCCCTCTAAATCCCATACTTTCCTGTGCAGTGCATAACCAGGTGTCCTCTATGGTGTGCAATACCTTGATCCTAACGAAAGATCATACCCAACAAGAGGAAGCCCAAAGTTGATTCCTTTCACCCAAACATAGTTAATTATAAATGTACATATGCTGGAGCAGGTGCCAACGTCTGAGATGGCACAAAACAAGAAGCCTCTTGGAGGCTGGCAACACTGTATGAAGAGCGATTTTTCACTCAAAAAGGCAACACACCTATAAGAAATTGTTTTTCTCAGACATTGCCAAACTGTAAAACAAAAAAATCTTATTTTCCCTGCAGGGGTTACATTGTCCTCAGACCCTGTGAATATTGGGTGTTCAGTCCAGGCACATCTTTCCAAAATGGCTCTAGGGGATGGGGTCCCCAGGGTCTGATGAGGCTCAAGGAGGAGGGGGGAGGGCACACGGCCTTCCTCCTCCCCTTTAAATTAAAAACAGCCCTGGGGAATGAGGTTCTCAGGGCCTAATGAGGTTTGTGTAGGGAGGCCACGCAGCCCCCATACCTTAAAAAAATAGGGTCCTGGGGAATGGTGTTCCCAGGTCAAAATAGGATCATGGAGGGGCCAGCCCGGCCCCCTCCCCTTTAAAAAAAGATACGACCTGGGGGATCGGGTCCACAGGGTCTAATTGGTCTCAGGGTGGGTGGCTGTGTACCCACTCCCTTTATCAAGGACTCTGCCCCAGGGGATGGGGTCCCCGGGGCCTAATAAGGCCCGGGAGAGGGGGAGGCCAAGTGGCCCCGTCCCCTTCAAAATAAGGTATGGTCCCGGGGCACGGGGTTCACGGTGCCTTTTAAGGCTCGGGAATGGGGGCCATGTGGCCACTTCCATTTTATTTATTATATTTGGCATTGGAGGATTGGGTCCATGGGGCCCAAGAAGGCTCAGTGAGGGGGCTGCACACTCCCCTCTACTGTTTAATTGTATTTAGCCCTGGGGGATAGGATCCCAATGCACAAAGGCCAAATCTACACTACGAGGCAAAAGCTCAACCCACAACTGCGGATCGCCGAAGGCCATGTGCGGCGTGTGGTTGGCTGCCTGCTGCAAAACCCCCGCCTCAAAGGGCCGAAGTCTTTGCAGCATGGGGTTGGCTGCCTTTGGGGGAGTTGGTCGGCGGGCAGGCCCTGTGGCCAACTCCCCTGGCTGTGCAGAGAGTGGAGTTGGCTGCATGCAGGGATTGGGTGCAGGGCCCCTGCCTTGCATGACCGAATGCCCTGCACCGCATGGGGTTGGCTGACTTTGGGATTGGTTAGCCACCCTTGTGACCAATCCCACATGGCCCAAGTCCATTTGCACTGTGGGGTTTGTTTCATGCTGACTGTTTGGTCGTAGGGCCTAGCCACAGGCCAATCCCTGCGGCCAATCTCTGTAACCAATCTCCCCTGCCGAGCACCACCTAAGACCATGTGCAGCAGGAGGTTGGATTTACATACGGTAATAGAATATTACTTTACGTTTAAAAAAAAAAACCCATAGAATCTCGTCATGCACTGCTAATTTCTCCACATATTACCTCACTCAAGACTTCTTCTATGGCATCTTTGATAATATGTATATGTGTGTGTGTGTATATATATATATATATATATCAGCAAACATGTCTTCCAAGAAAAAGAAAGGGAAAGAGAAATCGGAGGCCAGAGGGGGTTTCAGGAAATGCAGCACGTTTTATTCACCAAATGTACAGCGCGGCGAATGCATTTCGGCTTTGTCTGCCTTCCTCAGCGCCCTGCGCTGTAGTGAGTTCTGCAAGATTGTGCTCCTCCCTGTAAAATACTGGCTCACACGCAGTGTGCCCCTCCCCTTGATGCACTCGGCACACCTGTAGAAGTTCGTGGTGAATGAGGGAACTTCAACTCCCATCAGGCACTGTAGCGGCGAGCTGGGTAGGTGGCGTAGGGGGGTGACAATGAACAGTAGGTCCGTGTGCGCTCTTCAGAGGGCGGGGTATATATATATATATATATATATATATATATATATATATATATATATATATATATATATATACCCATTTCAAACAAAAGACGTGGCTACTCCAGAGCTGCAATATGCTCAATTTATTTAAAAGCACAACACCCAAACCAACGTGTTTCAGCCCTCCCACTGCTTTTCTCACGGTCAATGAGTCCCTCTTCAGTTACACTTTTTATACCCATCGTAGCCTTTATGGGGCATTATGGGAATTGTAGTGTTTTCTTATCATTCAAAAAACTTTATACATATTTACAAAAAGGACAATTGTGTTTTTGTCAGGTAATTAAACATTGCTTTATGTTTATATTTTCTACACTACTTTTTTGTAAAGTGCTATTTCAACTTTCATTTATGTTCCTTTGATTTATCACATTTTGGTATAGTACCTTGCCATTATTTTGAAAGCATGCTTTTCACATTCAAATAATTTTACCACTTCTTTGGTGATTCTATACATGGTCCAACAGAAGTTAAATATCATATACCTACCATATTTGATGTGATCGCGCAGCGAAATTGAGCCTAACAGGTGACGCGTGCAGTCTGATTCTTGGCTGCGGCGCACAGAACGCTCGTAAATTTTTTAAATAGTTGAAGTTGCGATTTTGCACAATCTGTTTTTAGAATTTAAAATGTTTACCTGAATCTTGTTTTTGGGCAAAGAGCTGTGTTCAATGCTCCGGGTGGGGACGGACATCTTGGGGTAGTGACAAAGGTTAGCGCTCTAGCCGCCATGGTCCTCTTGCTCGCCCCTGATTGAAAAGGGGCGGATGACGCGACCGCGCAGAGGAATTGAGCCTAACAGGTGACGATTCTCGACTGCGGCGCACAGAACGCTCGTGAATTTTTTAAATAGTTGAAATTGCGATTTTGCACAATCTGCTTTTAGAATTTAAATTGTTTACCTGAATCTCGTTTGGCAAGGAGCTGTGTTCAATGCTCCGGGTGGGGCGGACATCTTGGGGTAGTGACAAAGGTTAGCGCTCTAGGTGCCATGGTCCTCACGCTCACCCCTGATTGAAAAGGGGCGGAAGACGCGACGGCGCCGCTGGCGTGCCGATGGCGCACCTAAGGCAAGCCCGTCTGCGCCCGTCCGCGCCCAACATGCCCAGGGGCCACGCCCCCTGGTTCTCCCAAGAGGACACCTTGCTCTTATTCGGCAGCTCAGCTGTATAACCTCAGAGGAACGGAGGTGCAGGCGTACTATCATAGCTTCAGGCTGCCCTTTGTTAGTAATAAATGCCCCAATGCACCCTAGTACTCGATCCCTAACTTTCAGTAGGCAAGACCCCCCCCATAACAATACAGTTTACAAAAAGTGCTTGCCGAATTGCAGTTCGTTTCCCAAACACACCATTGAAATCCGGCTAATCTCCTCACCTAACGCAGAGGAATTGATTGATAGCTTGGGTGCCCTTTCACTTAATCTGAAAGTGACCAGCCCCACCCATCTAAAAAGTCATCTACTCAATCCTATTTTTACCAACATTAACAATTTAATAGTGGAGAATCCCACTCCACTACTATGATTACTATCTGTTACCTTTTTTATGGTCCCCTTTGATTAGTGATCCACCAATGGATCCAGTAAAGAAACGTAGCCGTAATTGGTCCCCCCACCGTTCTGAACCAAGTTTTTGAAACAGTCGCTCCCACTATCCTAGAACTTATTAATCTTTCTTTGGCCTCTGGGACCGTTCCCTCTTTATGGAAACGAGCCATGGTGAGAGCACAGCTTAAGAAATTAGGTGCACACTATGAAATTTTTGTTAATTACCGGCCAATCTCGTTGCTCCGGGGATCCCAAAAATTGCGGAAAAGCATGTCAACTCCATTTTGTACACATTTTTGGAGGAGAATGACTGCTTCCATCCATCGCAAACTGGGTTTAGACCCCCTCAGGGTACAGAGACAGCTCTGATTGTAGTTGTTGAGGAAGCAAGGAAAATCTTGGATGCTGGAGGCTCGGCGGCAATCGTCCTCTTAGATCTGAGTGCAGCTTTCGATACCGTTAACCATCATCTGCTGGTCTCTAGAATTAGAGATGCAGGGGTATCTGGAACTGCACTAATGTGGTTGGAGTATTTTTTAGAGGACTCCTCATTTCAGGTCTTTGAGGACAATTCCATTTCCAAGAATATGTTGTTGAGTTGTGGTTCCCCAGGGCTCGTCCCTGAGCCCCACCCTCTTTAACATTTAGATGAGCTTGCTGGCCGAGATCGTCAAACCCTTTGGCCTACAGATCGTTACATATGCGGACGATACCCAATTGATTGTTTCCCTTATCCAATCTAGGAACAGGGAAAGCAATTTGGCTGATTGTTTGGAAAAAGTGTAAGCATGGATGGAGGGCTCATATCTACAACTGAATGGAGCAAAAACTGATCTGATGTTCTTGGGTAAACCTTCCCCACTAGATCCTAGCTCTCTATGGCCAAAATGTGTGGGCAGTATGCCTCCTCCAAAAGAACAAATAAAAAGCCTTGGAGTCTGGCTTGACCATAATCTAGATATGAAGGAGCAATCCCGGTAGGTAGCAGGAACATGTTACGGAATACTTAAGATGGTTAGGAAAATCCTTCCCCTGCTGCCGTTTAATGCTAGGAAACTGCTGGTTCAAGCCTTAATTCTTTCACGTCTAGACTACGTTTATTTGGGCTCCCTGAGTTCAATGATAAAGAAGCTTCAGACTGTGCAGCTCGACTCCTCTTACAGACCCCCCACAGAGAACCTGCGTGACCATCTATAGCATCCCTACACAGGCTCCCAGTTGCGGAGAGGATTGAGTTCAAATCCCTATGTATCGTCCACAAGATTCTTTCCTCCAAGGGTCCTCCTATCCTACACTCTATCATCTCTCCGTACTGTCCCAATAGAGCCTTGCGCTCTGCAAATAAACGCATGGCAGTAGTCCCTAGAATATATAGGTTCAGGAGTGAGGGAAGACGATTCTCCTACATCGCCTCAAAGAGCTGGAATGCTCTTCCAAATTACATTAGTTTGGAGGGCGATTATATGTCCTTCCATAGACAGCTGAAAACATTCTTGTATCCGGTCACCTAAAGCGGGTCATTTGTGTAGGTTCTGTTCCTAAGTGCTGGGAGGCCTTCTGGTAGCCATGCGCTCTACAAGTGCCAATTCAATTCAATTCAATTCAATTCAATGCAATATTTGGGTATAGTACCCTTGTTGACCAAAGGAGAATGCAATCTCAAAGTTCATTCACATTGTTCAGCCTAGCACACCATTTGCAGTCCCCATCTTCATTCAAACAGACAAAAAGTTCCTGATCTTGTTGATTCCTCGAGGGGTCTTTGTCCTGAGTCTAATGATATATCGCAATTCCATTTGTCGCAATGTTTTCACTCTGTCCCCTCCACGTTCCTCTAGGTGTATCATATGTATGCCATATTAGCTCATTGCCCTCCAATCCCCTTTCTGGCATTGTGCCATATGTTTGGCCGTGGCATAAGTCATATTTCTGTTCTTCACTGCTCAAATATGCTCAAGGATATGTTTTTTCAGCATACATGTTGTGCTTCCGATGTATCTCATTCCACAATCGCAATCTATTATGTATATCACAAACTGTGAAGTGCAGGAGATATTTTGGTCAATGGTGATCACGTTACCATTGGGTTCAGCAATTGTTCTCATATTTTTGCCGATTTTACAAGCCTTACATAGATTGCATTTTTTAAAACCTTTCTGTTGGTCTTTTAGCCAGTTAGTACTTTGGCTTTCCTAAAAGTGACTTTTAACCAGCATGTCCCTCGGTGATTTGGTCTTTCTGTAGGTAACTGTTGGTTTAGGCCCCAAGATTTTCCCAATGTCTGGGTTGCCAGAGATTAGATGCCCATATTTTTTAATTTTATTGACTATTCTTCCACTTTCTTTACTATATGTTGTGATGAACCTGGGTGGTCCTTGTTCATTCATTTCTTTGGTTTTGGAATCAATGTATCTTCCCTAGGTTTTTTTATCAATACGCCGTTTGCATCATTTTAACGTTGTTTCATTATATCCTCTTAGTCTTAGCCTGTGCATTGTTTCTTTAATTTTTTCTTCTGCATCCTCTTTTTTAGAAAAGTTCCGCTTCATGCGTACAAATACTCCATAAGGGATGCTTTCTAACAACGGTTTCGGGTGGAAGGTAGTCCCGTGCAGAATGCTATTTGTTGCAGTCTTTTTTCTAACTACCGTGGATTGTATTTGGTCATATGGTAGATATATGATATCTAACTTTTGTTGGACCATGTATAGAATCACCAAATAAGTGGTAAAATTATTTGAATGTGAAAAGCATGCTTTCAAAATAATGGCAAGGTACTATACCAAAATGTGATAAATCAAAGGAAGATAAATGAAAGTTGAAATATCGCTTTACAAAAAAGTAGTGTAGAAAATATAAACATAAGTCAATGTTTAATTACCTGACAAAAACGCAATTGTCCTTTTTGTAAATATGTATAAAGTTTTTTGAATTATTAGAAAACACAAAAATTCCCATAATGCCCCATTAAGGCTAAGATGGGTATAAAAAATGTAACTGAAGAGGGACTCACTGACCGTGAGAAATGCCGTGGGAGGGCTGAAACACGTTGGTTTGGGTGTTGTGCTTAATTAAATTGAGCATATTGTAGCTCTGGAGTGCCACGTGAAATTGAAATTGGGGCCAGGATCCGGCTCAGAGCACCGGCTGGGGAGCGCTTTGAACTGAAAAAGGATCACATTGTGGGCAATATATATATATATATACATGTATATAAGCCAACCTGAAATGAGTAATGTACTGCCATGAATGCAATGGTTTTGCTCTTGGGGTGCTGGTTCAGAACCAAGGAGACTAGAAAAGGCCTGCAGCTACTATTCCTTCTCCTTGGACCCAGTAATGGCTGGGCTTTCTCCAAGTTTGCATGCTGTGGCCGCCAATCTTGCTAAAGCTTCTAAAAATATTATATTGAGTTCCCTTTTAAATGTTGTAGTACCACACATTTGTTGTTCTCCTCTGCACAATGATTCAACACCTCTCTCCAGCCAAAATTAATAAGGGGTTGCTTTTATTCATTTCAGGTTGGATTGGTTGGTATTTTACCAATTCAAAGCTGTAATACTGTGCCTGGAGGGGTAAATGGCTTTTGTCATTTTACAGCTCGGCAAGGACTGCACTGTACTAGTCCTATGCTTAAAGACTTTGCTGTAGAAATGGCAATAGACTTTGTCCCTTTCTAGCTCTGCGTGGATGGCACTATGCTAATCCTATGCTTAAAGACTTTGATAGAAAAGCAGACATTTGAAGTGAGCAGATCTAGAGTGTTGTTGGTGTTGAGAATGCTCTATACAGGAGCTGCTTTCCACCTAACCCAGAGTTCTCTACTTCTTTTTTGCTTCACTCTATCCCTGAAAGGGTATTGTTTGGACTTTTCTTAACTTTTATCTCTTGTTTTCTGCTGTAGTTGGTTTCCTGCGGAGCGGGACAAAGCTCCTTTTCCGGAGACGGAAGCGCCAGAAGGAAGCTGGCCTTAGCCAGTCACACGATGACCTCCCCAATGCCATCAGCAGCTCTGACACGAGGAAGAAATCTGGCAGCTTCTCACGGCGCCTTATTAAGCGTTTTTCTTTCAAGTCCAAGCCAAAGGGATGCGCCAATGGGAGCATGGCAGATAGCGAAGACTGACTTGAATGGCAGTCAGGCAAATAGCAAAGACTGACATGAAGGGCATTGCAGCCCGGCAGACCACAAGTAAGGACAGATTGGGCTCGATAGGCTTTCAGGTTATGAGCAGGGATGGCACCTGAATAGTAGCAGACGGACAGGACGTCTTCGTTCCAGTAGTGCTGTCCCACAATACACTGCAGCTTAAGCTCCTCTGTGAAATACTCTCACCTAGGAGGCACTGAGCTTCCCTTGTGCTTTTCAGCTTCTTACTGTGGGGTGAATTCCATGTTGCCTTGATGCAGAATGGACTCCCCAGATTGAAATGAGTTGATGGTTTGACACGTGTATCATGAGTGGTTTTTCATATCCCAAAGGGTCCTCGCTATGGTTTCATTGTCTGCATGTTGGATCTGCAACTGATATGACTCCCGGAAAGCCCCACTTTAGTTTTGTGAACAAAGAGCCCTCATATTCCCATGGTTCTCTGTCACTTATGTAGTCATCAGGGCCATATAATACATAGTTTCTCTGCCCTGCAAACATTGCCAGAACCCTTAAAAGAAGCAAGCGGGCCAGACGCTACAAATAAGTAGGGTGGTGAGCAACACAGAATAGGCCAGCTGCTGAAGACGTTCTGCTTCTACCAGATGACTAGTATGGGGTGTGTTTCCAAGTTGGCCTCACTTTAATGACATTCTTGTATGCTGGGTTTATAAGTGTGTTTGTGGTGGGCAGCTGCTCCCAAGAGGAGCATCCTCCCTTACATTAGACATTCAATAATATCTTCATAGGTTACCCTACGCCCCTAAACCTTCAGCTTCTTTTCGTCTTCATCTTTCCACACCCACTCTCAGTTTCACCACAGACATTCAACATTTCCTTCAAAGCTTATCCCCTACATGGGACGCTGAACATCCATCCACTCTGCTCATTCAGCATTACTTTCAAAGGTTGCATCTCCTTCTCTTGGACTTTCAGCATCCCTCAGTCACAGACTTTCAGGATAGTCTTCAGTGGTTAGCCATCATGATCCATCCTGCATGCTTAATTGAGGTTTGTCGTCCCTCCTATAAGTGGAAGTTCCTTATCTTTAACGTGTGTACCAGAGCAAGTACCTGCGCACCAAACAAGGAACCCCAGTGGAGTCACATATTGCCCATGGCCATGCCTGTCACGCACTCCCTTACATTGCCTTGAGCACTTTTTTGCTTCATAACAGGACAGGTGTAGATTGTCTGCTTTCAGGAAGCAGTCACTGAACTTACAGATTTCTCAATGTTTAATATTTTTCACAGGAATTAAATTGATGTGACCAGCCATCTGTGAGATAGAAGAATTCAGGCACCTCGTCTGTACACAATCACTCTCGGCAATCAAAAACATAGGTTTTTGAGTGCCCTGTCAACAGAAAGTTCTCAGCATTACCCTCATTTACAAGTCGTTACATGCCTCTTGGTTTGACTGAGGTATCCTAGACTGAAACTCTATTCAGTGTATGTGTACGCACGCACAAATCCATGCTAATTTGGTTATAGCAAAGACTGTTGACCTTCCAGAGACCTGGTGCGATTGACATCATAACAAAATCGTTCTCCTCATCATGACCATGCTATGTGGTAGATTAGTTCCAGAGTTAATGCCCAGCTGGGTCAAACCACGCTGAAAAACATATTTGCTCCAGGTTATTTAGCTTCACCAATTGTGGCTGTTGCAACATTCTCTCCGTGTGGTTTCCATGCACTGAGTTTACTAGAACAGATGTAGGATGAGGACGTTGAAGTATATCCAGACAAGATACCAGAATAACATGAGTTATCTTACTCCTTCATCATGCCTTCCTTTATACAGCATGTTTGCTAACCAGTCTGCTGCATGACTACATACATGTGTTATCCACATAACTCTATAAATAAAACAAAACTGGGCACCGAACCAGAATACACACTCATGGATAGATCGATAGATAGATCTAGACATCTAGCCACAGATTCCTTACCTTTGAATTTTCCAGGTGTCAGACTGGATCCGGAATATTTTTCTTCGAGCAATGCCCCTGTGTGTCGGTAGGTAACGTTGGTCGGCTCTGCATGATGTCGACATCGGCTGCGCCGTTGTGACGTCTGTGTGACATAGATAGGCACCACCTCGACGTGCTGACGTCAGTTCTTTTCTTTCCGTGCCAACCAGTGCAGATCCGTGAAGAGAGATACCCACTGTCACTTTTTACATGCTTTTTTGTTGTTTTGTTGACACATTTTCTGGTGTTTAGGTTTTTTCTCATGCACAAAAAGACTTCTGGGTTCAAACCTTGTGGCGCCTGCCACCGCGTCATGTCTGTGTCTGACCCACACCTGGTTTGTCTCTTGTGCCTGGAGTGCAACCATTACTCGAAGTCGTGCTCAGACTACAGGGCCATCGTTCCGAAAGCTTTGAGGGAGCAGTCCCTAAAGCTGCTTGTGGCCCGGCGCTCGGCACAACGTCATTCTCCTCGGAGGTCTTGTTCACGGTCCCGTTCAAGAGGATGGTCCAGTCACCGCTCCGGGAGTCCTGAGTCTTAGTCCTCCCACTTGAAATCGTCGAGTCGGTCAGGTAAAGGCACAAAAAATGTAAGAAGTCGAAGCGTACTTCAACTTTTCCCCATCTGTTCACTGACGCAACAGAGGAGTCTCGGCGTTCTAGGCCTCATTCTTTAGAACCTGCGCCTGGGTCAGCTCCGTGCTTCCCTGCCTTCCCAGGAGCCGAAGTGACACCCGCCTAGCTGAAAGAATATTATGACACCCTGTGCCTTATAAATGGGCGGCCGGACCCTGCCAGCGCGCCTTTGGGCCCGAAGGCTCAGAGGGGTTTTCCTTGGGTTCGGCGCCGGCAGCTCCGGCCCTGGCTCTGACAACCCCCATGGATCTGGCGATGGAGCTGAACCAACACCGGTCATACCATTACGACATTCCCCGGCGCCGGCCCCGACACAAACTCTCGATGCCACCGGCGCCAGACCCATTTTCATCCCCAGTGAGCCAGAGCTGGATCGGCACCTACCTGCGCCAATACCGGCACCGTCAGAACCCTTAGGTCTTAGGTCAGCCTCATTCTGAGGGGCTAGGAATCGAGGAATAGTGGGAGATGTCGCTGGACCCTTTACAAAACCTGCCTTATCAAGACATGCACTGGTATGAGGAATTGGATGAGGCCAACAGACTGGATACCTTTCCAGATTCTGGCCTGCTTTCCCCATCTACCATGGCTACGGAGGAGGGATTATCATACGCTATGGTGATGTGAAGGGCAGCTGAGGTCCAGATGAATATCTTGACAAAGGTCCTGCAGCCAGGTGTCTCCTCCTCGGAACCCTTGCTGTCCTTCAACGAGGCCTTAACTGATGTCCTACTGAGAACCTGGTCCAATCCCAGCCCAGGGGCTCCTGTGAATAGGACAGTTGCCCTCCACCATTACCCTGCACCGGGTGACCCAAATGTCCTCACCAACCACCCTACCCCCGGGGGCTTGGTGGTTCAAGCCTCTACCTCCCATAGCCTGTTCCCTTCCACACCCCTGGACAGGAAATCCAAGAGGCTGGACAGTTAGGATAAGAAAATGTGTTCTTCCGCCAGCCTTGCATTGCGGTTAGGGAACACCACATGCCTATTGGACCATTACTCCCACTCCCTGTGGAAAACAGTTGTGCAAGTGCTTCCACAGGTCCCCGGAGGAGAACCGGGCCCTCCTCTCCCAAGCAGTATCAGAAGGTAGAGATGTGGCAAAGTTTGCTATTTGTTGTGGTCTCAACACAACCAACTCGTTTGGCAGAGCGATTTGACCGATAGTGGCTGTTCAACCCCACACCAGGTTGAGAACTGCTGGCTTTTCAGGGGATTTCCAGGCTTCTCTCATGGACCCCGTCTCTTCGTAGTCAAGGAAGACATGGTGCTGGAGCGATTTAAGGACTCACAGGCTACGGCCAAGTCCTTCGGCCTTTCAGTAGCCACATGTCCCCAATCTGCCTTTCGCCCCTTTCATGGCTACGGAAGTGGCTTCCGGCTGCGCCAGCCATACCCCAGCCAAAAGACTGCGCAAGTTCAGTAACCTCTGCACATCTGTGGGCGTTGCTTATTCCAAATCCTAGTTGGGCGGCCAGTGGTCAGGTCAGATCCCCACCCTCCTGGCAGCCTCAGCCGCCAAAACCTCATAGTCCGGCCTTCCAGATCATGGGCGGCCAGTTGGTGGCAGGATCAGCTATCATCTCCACCACTGGCTGAGCATCTCTTTAGACACATGGGTTCTACAGATAGCCCTTAGGGCTACTCTCTCCCCTTTGTGTGGAGGGACGCAGCTCCTCCCCCTGCCCTCGATACTTCCGGGTGGGGTTATACTATTTAAAATACACGGTTGGCTGGCTGCGCAAAGACGGACAGAAGCGCACCGGGAGATTTCTCTAATCCTCCTGATTGCTAATGGGTGTATTTCTGCTGTGATGAAAAGGAAACTTTGTTTTTAAACTTTTAAACTTACTTCTTTCTTGTTTCTGTAATTGACCGCACTTCTCACTTTAGCATTGTGAGCCCCTGCTATCCCCGGTCCACCTCTGCTTTTGTGTGCTGCTTGTGTGGAGGGACGCAGCTCCTCCCCCTGCCCTCGATACTTCCTGGTGGGGTTATACTATTTAAATTGCATGGTTGGCCGGGCGAGCAGCAGACGCGCCGGCGGCGCACCAAAAGCAAGCCCGTCTACGCCCGGCCGTGCCAGTTCGTGGCCAGATGCCAGACACGCTGCCCCTTTCTCTAAACGTGGGGTGACTTACACCAGGAACGATCTGTTAGCTATTAGGAATGGGGTAAGCAGCTGCAGACAGTCTTGGGGGGGGTCCTTTCTGCTATTTGCAGTGTGGCTTCAGCGCCGCACCTACGCTGACAAAACAAAGCCACCTTCCATGGTCCAAGAAGGTTATTAGTATCTTTAATCTTAATTGTCGCTCATTAGCTAAACATCAAGCTGATATTTATGACCTATTAGAGGACACCTCCCCTGACGTCCTCTTTCTTACCGAGACATGGCTCTCTGATGACATGACTGCTGAGCCATGCCCGGCGTTCCCTGTAGGTTATAGCATCCTAACTCTCAACAGGGCGGCTAGAGGCTGGGGCATTGCGGTTATTTTTAAATCCGGTGACCCCTTCGTTAGGCAGGCTGTATCCGTATGCGAATGCGCCCACTTCAAGGTCATATTAAGCCCAAACTATACTATGTCAGGGCTTCTTGTCTACCAGCCCCTGGGAAACCACAGACTTTAAGGTAGCACTTGCAGAGGCAGTCAGCATGCTTGCGTTTAACGCCGCCAACTTCACTGTCACTGGGGATTTGAACATTCATCTAGAGAAACACGACGACCCTGACGTGGCTAATTTCGTAGCTGACCTGGCAGCCTGCCAGCTAGTACAACTGGTTTTCAGCCCAACGCACACGGTTGGCCACCTGCTGGACCCAGTTTTCATGACTATACCTTCTCTGACAGTTCACGCCCCCATCCCACTACTTGGTCAGACCATCCCATAATGGAGTAATCCCAAGGGATTACTCCATTACGGAGTGAGGATCAGACGTCCTCCCTCAAACGCCCTTGGCACAAACTTAACTGGGATTTCTTCCACGCTCGCCTAGCCACTACGTGCCCTAGTCTGCCTAAGGACCCTAATGAGCCATACAGGGCTTTCGCAGACTGGATCAGCCAGCCACTAGATAGTCTTATCCCTGAGAAATGGTCACTGAACCGCAAATCCAGAACCAGACCATGGTATAAAGGCGATCTAGCCGATTTGCGCAAGGGCTGCAAAAGGCTAGAGTTAAAGGGTACCATAAGGCCATTCAATTGGCGCCAGCAACATTCTATGCCAACCAAATCCGCGACAGCAACCAAATCCACAACAGCAACAACCCTGCAAGAGCATATTCTCGATACTCTCCAGCCTTAAATCGCAGCAGGTCACTGCAGGGCTGACTATCAAGTCCAACGAGCAGTGTGAGGACCTTGCCACCTTCTTTGTTATGAAGGTAGACCATATTTATAGGTCCTTTCCCACTGCAGCTATCATCCTGCAAGTAGTATGGGGCTGTCAAAACGCTAATATCTTTATCTTGGAGGCGTTCCCTCCAATCCTGGCAGACCAGCTGCAAGCTCTATGCAGGAAAATTAAGTCAGGTTCCCCGGCTGACCCTCTTAAACCAGACCAATTTAGGCAAGTGCTTCCTGCGATTATTTCCTCCCTGGGGCAGGTAATAAACATGTCACTCACCACGGCAACCGTGCCCAGGGCTTGGAAACAGGCCAAGGTGTTACCTCTGCTTAAAAAGCCCTTGTTAGACCCGGCCAAACCAGAAAACTACCACCCCATTTCCTTACTCCCCTGGGCCGCTAAGATCACAGAGGCTTATGTCCACTCTCTCCCATCAGACTTTCTGACCAGGAACAACGCACTGGACCCCTCCCAGAATGGCTTTTGACCTGGCCACAGCACAAAGTCTGCCCTCCTGGCTGTGACAGAACATCTCTGGTCAGCATTGGATGCTGGGCAAACATCGGCACTGATTCTTTTGGATCTCAGTGCCGCGTTTGACACAGTGTCTCATGCCATGCAGTTACAACACCTGGAGGAGGCAGGGATTGCTCGTCCGGCATTGGAGTGGCTCACCTCGTTCCTCAGTGAGAGGTCGTTTGTGGTTACTGTCCCTCCCTTTGCCTCTGGCATACACCCCATTAAACAAGGGGTCCCACAAGGTTCCTCCCTCAGCCCCCTGTTATTTAATCTCTATGTCCAAGTTTGGGCTGCGGTTGCTAGGAACAGGGGACTGACCATGGTCTCCTATGTCGACGATACTCAGCTGGTGGTGGCACTCTCCAACGACACCGAGGGGGATGCCCTGAAATTTCGGGGCGACCTGGCGGCAGTCGCCGAGTGGATGCCCACCAACTGCCTCCAGCGAATGCCAACAAGTCGGAAGTATTGTTGGTAGGGAAGGGCCAAGGTCTGTGGAGTGAACTCTGGTGGCCGGGAAGCTGTGGTAGTGTTCCCCCCCACCTTCCAAGGAGGCCGTAAAACACCTGGGGGTGTGGCTGGACTCATCCCTGAGCTACCGAGTTCAAACCAAAAAGGTGGCAGGAACCTGCTTCGGGCTTTTACGGGGGCTCAGACCCCTATTGGGCTTCTTTGACCCACCCACACGTCAGACCATCATTCAGGCATCAATAATGTCCAGATTGGACTATGCCTTCTCTTTGTATCTAGGGTCAAATAAAGCCTAAATTATGAGGCTACAAAGGGCCCAGAACGCAGCAGCAAGAACCCTGCTTGGCCTGCGCAGGTCCTGCCCGGTGTCAGACACCATCCGCTGGCTGCATTAGCTGCCGGTGGCCAGGAGAATTGAATTCAAGGCACTTTACATCACTTTCAAAGCCCTGAAATTTACCCCCCCTAGCATCCTGGCCATCCTAGTTTCTCCCTATGTACCCGCACGTCACCTCCGCACCCTAGATCAACACCTGGTGCGGGTCCCTGGGTCTCGAAGTGTGCAGACGGGAGGCCGCTCCTTCCGCAGCAGGGCAACCTACCTCTGGAACTCGCTGCCCATCCACATCCAGAGCCTTAACAACTACTTAGAATTCAGCAAATACAAGAAGTGATGGCTAGGTTACACTTGCGCTGGGTCACAGTGATATCAGTCAAGATTAGTACAATCTGGAAAGCTCCAAGGATATGGTTTAGGCCATCTCACTAAACACAACAGGCATGATCAAGTCGATGCCCTTTTATACAGAACAGCATTTATCCTGAGCTAACATTGAAAAAAGATATATATTCAGTTGAATGAACAAATCACAAATCACTGTTTTTTCTTCTTTTTCTTTCTTTTATTTCACGTGATGAATGTTCATAAAACTTCTCTAGCCGACACGTGTTTCGTCTGAAATGGTGTTACCCACAGACTTCTTCAAGGCTTATTTTCATTCAATTTCGACCTGTAAGATTTCTTTCTTGTCACCCCTACTGCAATGTCTTTTGGGGTTGATATATCCAATGGGTTAATTCTCCGCGTTCTTCCAGCCCATTAATAAAAAGGGTAGTGTCAGTCTATTCTCTCCGTTTTATATCACTCGGGTATTTTCCTCCTGTGACGATCTCTCGTCTCCAACAAAAAGTATCTCTGGCGTCTGGGAATGCCAGGGCGCACAAACTCAGTCGTTGATGCCTTGCGGATCATGAATGGCATCTCTATCCGGAGGTGGCGCAAGGTCTCTTTTAAAAATGGGGAGAGCCGGTTAGATCTGTTAGCCTCTGCAGAAAATGCGCAATGTCAGCAGTTTTGCGCCCTGGAGTTTCCAAGGCAGCGGACGCTTTCCATCTTGAGTGGCGCTCCAACCTCTTATATACCTTTTCGCCAATACCACTCCTTTCAAGAGTGCTCAAGAAATTCAGGAGCAACCGGGCCAAGTTATTCTTGTGGCTCCAGACTATTCCAATTGAGCATCGATCCTCCAATTGGGCTTCTCATTCAGGAGGATCTTCTGTCGCAGTAGCAGAGGAGGTAGGAGGGGAGGGTCCTCCATCGAGCCTGTCAATTCTATACCTTCTTGCATGGAGATTGAGCGGAGGCAGTGGATAGCATTCAACCTTCCACCCAAAGTTTGCAATGTCATTTTGGCAGCCATGAGGCCCTCCGCCAAGACTGTGTAAGCCTGCTGGTGGAACACATTTGTAAAATATTGTACAGAAAGGTCTATCTTCTTTCTGCTTCCCTTTCTCAAGTTTTGCTTTTTAATTTGTCTCTTGCCTAGCAGAGCTCTGCACTGGGCACTCCCAAAGGGTAGCTTTCGACCCTGTTTGCCTTCCTGAGGCTGCCAGGCCAACCATCATTATTTAAATATCCTTTTGTAAATAGATTCCTCAAAGGCCTTGTACATATGTTCTGACCTTCCCTTTTCATTATGCCTCATTGGACCTTCATTTTGTTATTACCTTCCTGAATGGTGCTCATTTGAAACCGCTGCACACTTTCCCACTCCGGCTGCTTACCATCAAAACAACCTTTTTAGTGGCAATCACATCTGCCAGGAGGGTGAGCGAATTGCAGGCTTTGTCATCCAGACCTCCTTCCCTGACAAATTGGTGCTTTGCACTAGAGCCTCTTTCCTCCCGAAAGTGGTAACATCATTCCGTGTGGGGCAATCTATCGCCTTTCCCACTGTCTATGCTTCTCCTCACCCCTCTAAAGAAGAGGAGCGACTCTACCGTCTGGGCCTAAAAAGAGCATTGTCATTCTACCTTGACCACACTAAAGAGTTCTGGTTGGACGACCAACTCTTTGTGGGGTACATGGGCATGAAGAAAGATCATGCTGTGTTGACGAGGACTATCTCATGATGGGTCATCCTCTGCATCAAAATTTGCTATGCTCTGGCCAAAAAGCAGCCTCCTGAAGGCTTAAGGGCTCACTCCACCAGAGCTAAGGCTGCTACCACAGCTTTGCAATGTGGAGTTCCAATCCTCTACATTTTGTCAGGAGGCAACATGGGCATCCCTGCACACGTTTACCAAGCACTACTGACTGGACAGTCAAGTCGGCAGGGATGGCCTTGTTTGCCTCTGTTTCCTGCAGTCCCTCCTCTGGGGATGGTATTGCATGGGTATCTATTCAAAAGTAAAGAATCTGCGGTTAGCTGCCGCTGTCAGATGGACAAGTTACTTACCTTCGGTAACGCCTTATCTGTTACATGATCTAGCCACAGATTCCTTACCGATCCACCCATCCTCCCCGCACTATGGACATGTTTCTAGGGTCAGGGCTGATCCCTTTTAGGGCCCTAGTTGTTCAGAAACACACCAATGTCAGTGCACGTCATTGCTGTACGCTTCTGGCTTGGAAAGTCATGAATAGTAACTGATGTGAGCAGGCCGAAGTGGTGCCTATAAAGATTATTCCGACGTCATGCCGACATCACGCAAAGCCGACTAGCGTGCAGGGGTATTGCTCGAACAAAAATCTCCTGGATCCAGTCTGACACCTGGGAAATTCAACAGTAAAGAATCTGCAGCTAGATAATGTCTCTGCCAGATAAGGCGTTACCAAAGGTAAGTATCATGTCAATATATATCAGTGCTTTTTTCCCACCATCTTGTATGTGTCTACGCGCCTTTCCTGCGCCAGACAGTATTTTCAGAAAATGAAATATAAATGCCGTAGAGTGGTAAAAAGGAGAAATGGGAACCTCTTCCAGATGCAGGTACATGTGTGAAGCTTTCATGATAAGTTGAGGAAGAGTGGTGTCATCCTGTCTACCCAGACACTAGGACCAGTGCTCATGACTCTAGGCCAAGAGTAGTCTTGGTCACAAGATCTGGCATCCTACATATACTTTTTAAGGAACATTCTGTGGATCCCTTTCTCCAAGCAAAGCCGCTGTGCCTGGCCACTGATTTTGCTGCCCACCAACGGCGGAGTCCACTCTAAAAGTTTCTTAAGTCCATGAGGCCAAGTCCTTTTTAATTCACCTACCCGTATTCACTCCAGACTCTTCCTCTCACTACCCCATCAATACACATAGTATTGTTATAACAGTGCTCCCGTGTAGTCGTAGGTCGTAGCACGCCCCGTCCCGCAGCGGGGTGGGAAGACCCCTAAGATGAAGTATGACACCAAGGGCCCTTTTGGTGTGTGTGGGGTATTTAAGCAAACATTGTGTGCATCCATGCCAGGATGAGAAACACACTTCCCTAAACACAGTCAGACCTTTGTGGAGGATCCTTTTGATATTGTTTCATTGCCCACATGTATGTCCCTGTCAAATTAACAGCAAGTGTATCATTCCAGACTCTTACTCTGTAGGACAGTCATTGAAATTAGATTAATGCCAAGTACAGTCTGTACAAGACCTGCTGCGAAAATGATCAGACAGAATTTATGAAGAGTGGAGAAGGACACGCCCAGGTGCTGCCTTTATAAAGCCTCCTGTGAAGTAGTTTTAGAATTAGGATTCTTCTCCAGGTATCTCACTCCTTCATGATTTCTGAGATGCCTTTTATTATATTCAGCACTCATGCTTCCGATAGACAGAGTGGCTACTTTGAGCTAATTTAAGATGCAACAGTGCTGCCGCAATATAACATCAGTGGTGTGCTGTGAATCAAGCAGATTTAGAGTAGTCCAAGGTTATCTTTGAAATTACAGAGCTGGCTTTGAATTCTATCCATTGAGTGTTATTTAACAATTGTTCTGGTGATGCATTAATATAATGTAAATAGAGATGTGTATTTATATTTATCACATTTTTAGTTCTTCTTTTCTACCATAATGCCCGGATCAAAATGGATTCTATGATGATGGCACTGTTGAAAAGGCTGATGGATTCTAAAAGTTGTTTTTTTCAGCATCCCTAGAACACCTTTTTCTCAGACATGGTACAACGCTTCCCCAATTGAGGAAGTTGGCAACAACAGCTCCACTCTTGCAATGTAGCAGATTTCTTTATCTGGAATCTGGTGCTATCTGTCCCTTTATCATTTCAGTGGGCTGAAACATGTCGTTGAAGGCTGATGTTTCTCCTGTGGTATTTTCCACGGCAATTCAGAGAGAAATTTAGCAAAAGGGACATTCTAGCCAAAAGGGATTCCTTAGAAATGACGGAGGCAGTGCAGGGTGGGAAGCTAGAGAACAATGTTTTTGACAGGAGAAATTTCTCACTGTAGGAAATGCTCATGTGCAATCTTGCACCTGAATTCTGCTGTACTGGTAAAGATGTACCCTGTTCAGATAGAGAACATAACTGATTGTAAAAGGTATGCCTCAAAATACATTCATATCACAATTCTAACTCTAAAATAGTTTCCCTTTTGTTCCCTTTGGTCAAAATTAAAACCAGTGTTGGTGATTTGAGTGTTTGACAGAATTGACGTGCCTTGCTAGTACACCATCTGCGAAATCGGTCAGCCAGTTACAAGAATGGGAAAGTGTCATTGCCTACAGGAAAAAGTGCAGGTTTCAGTTGGTTGGTGTTAAGCATAACAAAGATGCTTGTGGTTGGAGCATGGGATGTCTACTTTTTGCAAAGGCAACTTTAAAATTGCCAACACGTTTGAATGATGGAGTGTCTGTTCGATTTTTGGGAATCGATTGCTCATTAGAAGGAGGAGCCTCTTTGCATGAATTTAGAATGACCCTGCTCTTTAGAAGACAACATGTTGTAGACTTGTTGAACCTGAGTGGTCATTTCAAATGGAACTGTATTGGCAACAAAAATAGAGAATCCATTAGTTCACCACTGAAGGGCGAAGTCTTGAGCGGTCACTTTGGCAATATGTCAGCACAATTTAAAGGAGATTTGCTGAATTTATGTTGATGGGAACATTCACTTTTGGTAAGTTTGTTCTTGGGCTCCAAATTCTTTGGAGTAGAGTTTGCTTTTTTGTGATTGTGCTCTTCACAAAAGTGTAAGATGACATAAAAAACAGACCCCTATTAGTAAAGTGTCATGTTGGAAAAATTATTTTAAGCAAAAATCGTGACAAAATGAATTATAAAAAATGTATATTGCTCAATTGGAGACATACCGTCATGTAGCTGGGGGTTTAAAATTTATAACAAGGACAAATTCTGAAAACTGAATGAGTCCTCGGAAGATAGAGTTGTTATATGAGGTGGGTGATCATAGGAAGAAATGGATTATTTGAAGGGATTATGGGTATCTTCTAGTCGCCTTGGCTTTGAAACCTGCAGTAATGCCATATTCACCTCTTATTACTCACCCCTCTAGTTGTTGTTGGCCAGCAAGATCCCGCAATAATAGATCATTACTCTTTTTTTTTTTTCAGACTGTAATGTTCCGGGTGCCAGGCTTTGCCATTATCCCTCAATGTGACCTGCATAGGAAGCTGTTTGTTCGGGTACAGCTCTCCCTATAGACAGGACTCTTCAGGTTAAAAAAAATGGGGTGGCCTAGCACAGACGTGGCATGCCATGCACTTGTCAGGCCAGTACCTGATTAGGCCATCATGTATGATCATGCTAAATGGTTATTGTCTCTGCATTTCATTAAGGACCCATTGGGGCGAATTTAAAGGCCCCTGCAGGGTACGGCTGCTACGCATAAAATGGTACAAGCGAGCAGGGCGTTGCTGCTGAAACAGCGTGGTGTACTTGCCGATCTCCTTCAGGATGCCTTCACTACTCAGAACATTGGTGGTAGCTCCACTCATGCACTAATCTGCAATCCCTTTTGTACCTCGGTAGCACTGAAAACGTAAGGTACACGTTAGCCTTGTACCAGTGCCTCACTTTTTGCGAGACCCTATTTCTCGCACTTGTTGCCCTGCTTTTTATCCCACCTTGCATGGACGTTGAACTCCGCAGAGCCACTCACTGCCTCCCACAAACCCATGTGGATTTTCCCAGCTGCCTTTGAATCCGTGAACACTTTGAGCCATGAGATTGTTTAGGAAGATGTGTGGTTCTCCTAGCTTGACGGAGTACTTGAATCGAGCTACTATTTATTTAAAGAACGTAAATGATAAAAAAAAGTCTGCACTTTTGTAAATGCGGTAAGGAGTTTTTTCCCTCGGACTGTGTGATATGATCTGAAGATGTTAACTTATTACAATAAAAGCTGTGATATTTAAGAACTCCTGTGGTTTCCCTGTTTTTGTGTGTTTGGTTGCAGCGGGGATGCTGTTGGCTCTATATGCGTGCACAGCCCCCATGGCAAGATACAATCAATGTGCTGCTTTGCTTTTTCTACTCGTCGCCAGTGTTAAGCTCAAGATACAATGAAGATGGATACTCAGTTTATAAAAGAAGTAGGTTATTTAGCTTAGTTGTAGGTTACTGAAAAGCCCCACCAGTAGCAGCATCCTGCTGTTCAGCCCTTCTCACTCCAACTGTCCACGCTCATCCAAGCACAAAGTCTGTCAACATTCCAACCATACAATGACCTCACTCACTGGCTGAGCAGCAGGGAACATTAGGACTGTGAGGAGAATGCATAAAATAGCAAGAGGCCACAACTCTTTACCTTTCGGCACTCGCCCCACCCTCCCTTCAGAGTAGATGGCTCCCAAAGACAACCGCCTTTGCGGAATCCAGCGGTCAGTCCTGGTAGCCCCTTTAATCTCCAGGTAACTCCTGTCATAGTGATAACGCAGTCCGATGACATCGGTATGCACTATGCTCTTCAAAGAGCTTTTTCCATCCGAGAACGTGTTAAACAAGCATTTGCAATGCAATAGGTCTCGCATTACTAAAAGTTTGAGCTATTGCTGTTGCAAACATTAATGCAACGCCAATAGCTCAAACTTTCAGTAATGCGAGACCTATTCAGATTAAACCAAAAGTAAAGAAATAGAAAAAAAATCTATTTCTTTACCTTTGGTATAATCGCGGCACCCGCACTTTACTTTTAATGTTGTAAGTAAAGTGCAGGTACCGCGATTATACCAAAAGTAAGAAATACATTTTTTTTCTATTTCTTTACCTTTGGTATAATTGCGGCACCCGGATCTCTACTTATAACATTATAAATTAAAGTGCGGGTGCCGCAAATATACCAAAAGTAAAGAAATAGAAAGAAAAAACCTATTTCTTTACCTTTGGTATAATCACGGCACCTGTGCTTTACTTTTAATGTTATAAGTAAAGCGCGGCTGCCGCGATTATACCAAAAGTAAGAAATAGATGTTTTTTTCTATTTCTTCACCTTTGGCATAATAGCGGCACCCGCGCTTTACTTATAACATTAAAAGTAAAGCACGGGTGCCGCGAATATACCAAAAGTAAAAAAAAATAGAAAAAAAATCTATTTCTTTACTTTTGGTATAATCGCGACACCCGTGCTTTACTTTTAATATTATACGTAAAGCGCGGGTGCAGCGATTATATCAAAAGTAAGAAATAGATTTTTTTTCTATTTCTTTACCTTTGGTATAATCGCGGCACCCAAGCTTTACTTATAACATGAAAAGTAAAGCGCGGGTGCCGCGCTTATACCAAAAGTAAAGAAAAACGAGCCCTGGTTTCGGTTTCAAGTATCGCGCCCGTGTCTGGGCACGATCATTGAAACCACGTGACAGCCTATTGGTGTCTATTAAGTGCACCAAATGCGTAATAGACACCAATAGGCCATGGGCGGAGCAATACGCCGGCCTTTGGCCAATAGCTTTCAGTCTTTCATTAGAAGACGCACGCTAAGGCAAAGGGGTAGCTGAAAAGGAAATGCACAAACACGAGCGTGTGCGATTGCAAGGTCAGCTTGGATTCCCCATTTTTCGCCTCACTAAATGTCTCGCGCTGTGCAGTGCACCGCTAGGCGCGAGATCTAAAAAAACTACAGAAATGTAAAAATCGATCGTAGCTTGGAGTACTACAACAGAGAAGAACAAGAATAATATTCTCTTCCAGACAGATGATGTCTCACATTGGAATAAACATTAATTGGCCTTTTTTACAGTGACCTTTTTCAGCTTGACCCAATGAGGTCACACAGTAAGGCCGTATGAAGATGGCGCTATTATATTTAGATTCAGCTGTGAACGTCAGTTTGTCGCTGAATTTTGTTTTCACGGTTTGAAAGATCACAAAGGAAAACTGCTGCACACAACACCTGCATAGCCCCTTCCACAAATACCCAGTGGAAGCAACAAAGAAGTATCGTACGTCCACCATCAACTGGAATTGCCATAAGCAGCACTCAGAGAATGAGTCTCAACCCAAATGGGGAGCCAAGTTTTATCTACATAGGCCCCAGTATCTCTTGCAGGACATCTCACCACTACGAATCAGACAATTTCGAGAAAGATCTAACTTAAACACGTTAAAGGAACGTTTATACAAGAGGTTTGCCAGTGGTGATTGATGAGGGTTGCCAGTAGTGAGCAAACGAGGACAGGAGTTCTCAACAACTTGTCGGGGGTAGTAAGCACTATATTAATGCAATTTCAATTCAATCTAGTCATCTACTCCCATCTCAGTGACTGAATTACAAACACTGGTATTGAACTATAAAGGAATGTATACAGAGATAGCTGTAGTAATGTAAGTCATTAGTTTCTCTACTTTTACATCGGCAGTCATTACATCGTCAGTACCTTTACATCACAGTTTGTTACAGCTGGAGTGCCTTTACTTTGCTGGTATGTTGGTAAGTCTTATTTTTGTAGCCCCTTTAAAAACATACACAGCATAAAAATATATGTATGTATGTGTGTATATATATATATATATATATATATATATATATACACATATATATATATATATTCCACAACAATCGTTCCTATACTCTCAAAAGAACGACGTCCAGGCCAACAGCTCTGTTCAAAACATCTTGTGTTTATTCACAACGCACTCGACGCGTTTCGGGAACTGACTTCCCTTGTTCACGAGTGATAGTGCTTGTTTACGATACAGTTTAAATGCATAACATGTGACTTTTATTTCAATAAACATAAAAAGCAGACTACCAATGATACGTATCATCTGGAGCTACGAGAACAGACTCACAGTATTTGATCAGCAAGCATGAGCGCAGTTAAAGCATCTTCATTGATCTATACATTTAACAAATTGTATTTCATTTGTTGAATGGCTTTTTAACTTAAATTAAATTAAAGTTACAACTGGTAAAAATAATTAACAAGTGTGAACATCATGAGCATTCAAACTCACGTCCTCAAAAGTGTAGACATCGTTTTACCTCTTGCACTAGCTTCGCGCCACTTTGATGCATTTGTCTATCCTAGCACAAGTGGGCTGTTAGGCACGGAAGTCTGGATCAAAGTACCAGATTCCAAAATACGCATGCCAAAAACCACAATTCGAGTTACCACCCCAGTGGGCTATAATCAACACCGGCACACTTATTTAATATTGTTCAATAGTTCTGCTGCCTTCATTCAGGCAGAGCCTCGCGCTTAAATGTTCTGCTGCTTTCATTTTAACAGTCCATCTACCTTCCTTCAGGCAGTGCCTTGTGCTTTCATCGTTCAGCCCATCACCCCTATGGGTCTTTCAGTTGTTAACTTGATCTTAAGTCATGCAAAGCTCGCTCCAGCATTTCTGTCTCTATCGTGCTGTGTCTCACATTCTCCCAAAATTAATAAAGTCGGTACCTGCAGTGAAAACAAAATACAAACGTGAATACATCTCACATTCAACCGTGAATTGTGCACATTCATACAGATAAAATCTTAAGGATACTGAGGCAACTATAACTTAGCAGGCGTAAAGTGTTTTCAATCTTTTATCCTAGATGTACCCCCAGTGCCTCATCACAATTATGACCCTGGGGTTGCATGGTGTGATACTTTATAATAAACCTTGATTCAAGGCGTCTCAGTTCTTGTAGTCTATTACCACCTCTCTCTCTTACTGGAACCTGATCCAGTACAACAAATGATAAAAGACTATTGTTGCTCTGATGGTACATTGCAAAGTGCCTGGCTACTGGATATTGTTTGTCCAGGTTTTTTATCGCCCTCGGGTGTTGCAGAACTCTCTCTTTTGCTGGTTTAATAGTATTCCCAACATAAAATTTGTTGCACGGGCACCTTAAAGCATAGATAGCATTTTCAGTGTGACAGGAGACATGTTTCATGATTTTAAAAGGATCACAAAATTCAGACAACTTGACCTCTTTAGTATTGTGGCTGTATTTGCATGCCTTACAGCGACCACAAACATAGAATCCCTGAATCGGATTGTTTCTCTTTTTGTTAGCAACAAGTGTCTGACCACCCTGTCTTTTAATGACATAGGTCTTCTGTAAGTTATCGATGGGAACTCCTGGATGCCCGTCTTTATGTCTTTGTCCGTTTTTAAGGCATTCCAGAATTTGGTAATGGCTCCCCTCACCTCCTTAGATTGTAAGTTATAATCAGTGATGAACCTAACAGTTTCTAGGTTCCCTGTGTCCTCATTTCTTGCATCTTTTTTTACATCTTTTATAGTCAACTCCCTGTCATTGGCTTTTTGTACAGCTTCTGAAATACACTTTTTGCTGTACCCTCTGGCTCTAAATCTTTCACACATAACCATTTTTTCGTGCTCAAAGTCTTCTGGTTTCGTACAGTTCCTTTTGGCTCTAAGGAGCTCTCCCAATGGGATAGAACTGATCAGATTTTGTGGGTGACAACTCTGTGCGTGAAGGAGGCTGTTTCCAGCCGTCTCCTTCCTGTACAGGGCCGTCGTGAGATGATTGTCCTCTATTCTGAATTTAAGGTCTAAAAAGTCCGCAGATGTTTTACTAATGTGGCTTGTGAAGGTTAGGTTAAAATTAAGGATTTTAATGAACTCAGTGGCTTCTTCCTCACTGCCTTCCCAGATGATGAAAATATCATCAATGTACCGGAGCCATGTACGTACTCCGGCACGGTATTGATGAAGCGACCTGACTACCTGCTCCTCCCACCAGCCCAGGTACAATCCTGCGAAACTGGGGGCGAAGCAGGTACCCATCGAAGTACCGAGCAGTTGATGATAAATAGTGCCATTAAAAAGGAAGGAGAACCGGTCGGATGAGACAAGTGCCGGCTTTCTAAGCCCAAAAGATAAAATTTTAAAAGAATTCTCTCTGATGGCAAAAGGAAGATTAGAAGCCCAGAGCAAGACAAACACAGGAGGAACAGGAGGACGAGGGAGAGGAGGCAGAGGAGGAAGCAAGCCAAGCGTAATGGCAGCAAATATGTCAAGCCCGGTGGGAACGAGGACAAGGGGCCAGAAGAAACTAAAATTAAAGACACAAAGACAGTGGTCAACCTCTCCAGCAGGAATCTCAATGACGCAGAAATTGAGGTACTGTCATATGGGTTATCGTTCTGTCCCTCTGCTAATTTTAATTATACCCAGAATAGAATTGATCTCTTCCAGTTCACGAGAAAACTAAGACTAAAAAAGTGGTTCGCAACTAGACTGAGCAAAGAATCTAGCAGCAGCACATTAGCACCCAGTACGCTTGAGATAGGCGATGCGGAAATGCTACAGGTATTACATGACTTAGGGGGGAACCCAGATGTGATCGAGAACCCCACCCTTAATTTGATAAATGGAGAAATGTGTGGTGGAGGATTTTAAGGAACTAGCCAAGAAAACCAGTTGGCGCAGGAATAACCTTACTCAAGCACAAAGACTAGCAATTGACAGTTTAAGAAATGACACAGACATTGTTGTAAAGAAATCCGACAAGGGTGGGAATATTGTGATTTTGTCCCGGGAAATGTACATTAATGAAGGTTTAAAACAACTTAATGATGTTGAAAAATATGAAAAAAGTAACAGAAAAGTCTGTGACACTGAGAATAACCGATACCAAGAGCGATTGAATGAATGGAAAAATCAGGGACTGATTGAGACTGATGAATTTAACTTTCTGATGCGTAAGTTTCCTAAATTACCGGCTCTCTACTTATTGCCGAAACTGCATAAGAACCCCACGAACCCCCCGGGAAGGCCAATTGTTTCTTCTAGAAACAGCTGCCTGGAAAATACGTCCAGATACGTGGACTACTTTCTTCAGCCCTTAGTGCGGAGCCTCCCTGCATATCTTAAAGATTCTGGGGATTTCTTGCAAAAAATTGCTAATATTGAACTTACTACAGACTGTTTACTTATGACACTTGACGTGAACAGCCTGTACACTAACATTCCGCATGAAATGGGAATCAAAGCCTGTAGACACTTTTTGAGCAGTAGGTCAGTCTCTTACTTATTCCATACGGAAATGCTGCTGGACATGATACATACCTGTCTCACCCAGAATTATTTTCTTTTTAATGGCACTATTTATCATCAACTGCTCGGTACTTCGATGGGTACCTGCTTCGCCCCCAGTTTCGCAGGATTGTACCTGGGCCGGTGGGACGAGCAGGTAGTCGGGTCGCTTCATCAATACCGTGCCGGAGTACGTACATGGCTCCGGTACATTGATGATATTTTCATCATCTGGGAAGGCAGTGAGGAAGAAGCCACTGAGTTAGTTAAAATCCTTAATGTCAACTATTTTAACCTAACCTTCACAAGCCACATTAGTAAAACATCTGCAGACTTTTTATACCTTAAAGTCAGAATAGAGGACAATCATCTCACGACGGCCCTGTACAGGAAGGAGACGGCTGGAAACAGCCTCCTTCACGCACAGAGTTGTCACCCACGAAATCTGATCAATTCTATCCCATTGGGAGAGCTCCTTAGAGCCAAAAGGAACTGTACGAAACCAGAAGACTTTGAGCACGAAAAACTGGTTATGTGTGAAAGATTTAGAGCCAGAGGGTACAGCAAAAAAGTGTATTTCAGAAGCTGTACAAAAAGCCAATGACAGGGAGTTGACTATAAAAGATGTAAAAAAAAGATGCAAGAAATGAGGACACAGGGAACCTAGAAACTGTTAGGTTCATCACTGATTATAACTTACAATCTAAGGAGGTGAGGGGAGCCATTACCAAATTCTGGAATGCCTTAAAAACGGACAAGGACATAAAGATGGGCATCCAGGAGTTCCCATCGATAACTTACAGAAGACCTATGTCATTAAAAGACAGGGTGTGTTAGACACTTGTTGCTAACAAAAAGAGAAACAATCCGATTCAGGGATTCTATGTTTGTGGTCGCTGTAAGGCATGCAAATACAGCCACAATACTAAAGAGGTCAAGTTGTCTGAATTTTGTGATCCTTTTAAAATCATGAAACATGTCTCCTGTCACACTGAATATGCCATCTATGCTTTAAGGTGCCCGTGCAACACATTTTATGTTGGGAGTACTATTAAACCAGCAAAAGAGAGAGTTCTGCAACACCTGAGGGTGATAAAAAACCTGGACAAACAATATCCGGTAGCCAGGCACTTTGCAATGTACCATCAGAGCAACAATAGTCTTTTATCATTTGTTGTACTGGATCAGGTTCCAGTTAGAGAGAGAGGTGGTAATAGACTACAAGAACTGAGACGCCTTGAATCAAGGTTTATTATAAAGTATCACACCATGCAACCCCAGGGTCATAATTGTGATGAGGCACTGGGGGTACGTCTAGGATAAAAGATTGAAAACACTTTATGCCTGCTAAGTTATAGTTGCCTCAGTATCCTTAAGACTTTATCTGTATGAATGTGCACAATTCACGGTCGAATGTGAGATGTATTCACGTTTGTATTTTGTTTTCACTGCAGGTACCAACTTTATTAATTTTGGGAGAATGTGAGACACAGCACGATAGAGACAGAAATGCTGGAGCGAGCTTTGCATGACTTAAGATCAAGTTAACAACTGAAAGACCCATAGGGGTGATGGGCTGAACGATGAAAGCACAAGGCACTGCCTGAAGGAAGGAAGATGGACTGTTAAAATGAAAGGAGCAGAACATTTAAGCGCGAGGCTCTGCCTGAATGAAGGCAGCAGAACTATTGAACAATATTAAATAAGTGTGCCGGTGTTGATTATAGCCCACTGGGGCGGTAACTCGAATTTTGGTTTTTGGCATGTGTATTTTGGAATCTGGTACTTTGATCCAGACTTCCGTACCTAACAGCCCACTTGGGCTAGGATAGACAAATGCATCAAAGTGGCGCGAAGCTAGTGCAAGAGGTAAAACACTGTCTGCACTTTTGAGGACGCGAGTTCGAATGCCCATGATGTTCACACTTGTTAATTATTTATACCAGTTGTAAATTTAATTTAATTTAAGTTAAAAAGCCATTCAACAAATGAAATACAATTTGTTAAATGTATAGATCAATGAAGATGCTTTAACTGCGCTCATGCTTGCTGATCAAATACTGTGAGTCTGTTCTCGTAGCTCCAGATGATACGTAACATTGGTAGTCTGCTTTTTATGTTTATTGAAATGAAAGTCACATGTTATGCATTTAAACTGTATCGTAAACAAGCACTATCACTCGTGAACAAGGGAAGTCAGTTCCTGAAACGCGTCGAGTGCGTTGTGAATAAACACAAGATGTTTTGAACAGAGCTGTTGGCCTGGACGTCGTTCTTTTGAGAGTATAGGAACGATTGTTGTGTAATACGGGGGAGTGGCGATCCCGTCCCGACCCGCCGCTGCCAGCGGCCATTCCTGCTTCTTCGCCGACTTTTGGTGGATTGATATATATATACAGGTTTGGGGCCCGCTTTGCATGTCCGCGATATCTATCACTAATGACATGCAAAGTAGGCGTACCCAAACTGTTAGCGACAGAAAACAGTTGCTAACACAGCTATCGCCTATTAACAAGGCAGGCGAAGTGATAAAAAAAGCGCGCTAAGCGCGATTATCACTATAATCTAACGCCTGGTAAAAAGTTGCCTTACCTGTATAGTCAATGGGGGGTGGATTATCAGATTAAGCCCCCATTGGCGTTAATGCGAGAATATCGCTGGATTTTCAGCGATATTCTCGCATTTCGCCGCTATCGCAGGATATTTTAGCACAATGGAGAAAAACATTGCTAATAGCATGTTTTCTCCGCTAAAATAGGCAGCGATAGTAAAAAAGTCGCTAAGCGCATTTAGCGATAAACATCGCTATTTCTTGCTAATAGGCCCCAAAGTCTTTTGCCATTTCTACTGCAAAGTCTTTAAGCATAGGACTCGCACAGTGCTGTCCTTGCCGAGCTGTAAAATGACAAAAGCCATTTATCACTCCAGGCACAGTATTACAGCTTTGAATTGGTAAAATACCAACTCAAGCCAACCTGAAATGAGTAAAAGCAACCCCTGACACAGTGCTTCGCTCTAATTAGAGCTCTTCAGAGAGGTATAGCTTTGTCCAGACACAAGGGAGCATCCAGTATAAGTCAAAACAAAACCCTGTCAGGCATAGAGTGACGCATAAATTGTGCAAAAAAGAAGGAGAGAACTCTGGGTAGTACTCAAGTTTAGGTGGAAAGCAGCTCCTGTTCGAGCATTCTCAACACCAGCGACACTCTAGATCGGCTCACCTCAAATGTCTGTTTTTCTATCAAAGTCTTTAAGCATAGGATTAGCACAGTGCCATCCACGCAGAGATAGAAAAGGACAAAGTCTTTTGCTATTTCTACAACAAAGTCTTTCCACATTTTCTCCCCGGCAGGAAAGAAGTTTGAGCCGCACACGAAACTTTGCATTTGCCGATTTTAATGATGGATTACAACAGAATGAGGCATAGTCCTGACGCGTTTCGTTCCCCATGGAACTTTTTCGAAGGTGAGCCTGAACACGCCGTTTGTTTTCACAGTCCGATGTTTTCCAATGGAATTCATTTTCTCTGATGACGTTCTCCTTTTGAATTCATTTCCTTTTAACATTGCATTATGTATGTATATATATATATTTAATCTAATTGTAAATTGAGTGTAATTTTTGAATTGCAATATTAACAGTATTGAAATAATTTATTTATAGGTCTGATTAATTATTATTTAATGAAAATACATTTATCTTACCTTAGAATATTCCCAAGGCGTCAGACTGGATCCGGAAATTTTTAGTGAGCAGTACCAAAGTGCGCTGGTATGTGGCGTTGTTGAGCTCCGCGTGGCGTCGTCCAAGCTTCAAGTGACCCGGAAAATCCCCGCCCAACTGAAAGAATTTTAGGAGGCCATGTATCTCATCTTCTAGCGACCCAACCACTCTGGTGCACCCTCGGGCCTCACGGGTCAAGGAGGGACTTCTACTGGTCTTTCGCTGGCAGGTTTGCTCTCTGTGCCACTAGGGCCACAGGTATCCATTAACAGATTCAGAGCGGCACCCGTCAAGCAACCTCAACCTTTCCCGATGCCCGCTCCAGTGGTGACACTCCCAGTGCCACTGACACCTAGCGGTGGCATCACCCCCATCGTTATCATTCCTGAGTCTGATACAGAGCCAGAGGGCATTGTCATCCCCGACTCTGATACGGAGCCAGACGGGCGTAGTCTGGTGCTGACCGGAACCAGACTCCCCACATTGGATTCAGCCCCTTAATACTATGACCGGTCTGGATTGGGTGATGAGTGGGAGGGGTCTGCTATCAAACCTTAGAAGATCCTGAGGACACCTGATATGAGGATCTGGCAGATGCCAGTAGACTGGACATCTCCCCAGACCCAAGTATCTTTCCTCATGGTCTACATGATTTAGCCTTCCTAGAAGATAATTAGGTTTTCGTAAGGACCAGTATTTTAAGGATCCCTATGTACTGCCTAATCCTTAATACGTCAAGAATTGGGGAATTACCCCATCTCACACGTCATATTCCCATTCATACCATGCATAACCTCTATACCAATGAACCAACCTGCTAAGTCATTGGTAGGTATCTGTGGAGAGATCAGGAAAATGTTAACTTCTTTTACATTTACACAGACCACTTGTCTCTTACTTAAACCTTCCACCAAACACCTGTGTATAGACTAACACCATACACGCTATAGGTGAATATACATATGTGCTATTAATGCGTCTCAATACTGGTCCACTCTACCAGTTAAGCTCTGGGTCATCACTGTGTCTCGTTGTACCTAAGGTGGTCTTGTAAGGTCTCCAGGCACACTCCTCACTCTAATATTTAGCTCTTTACTCCTTTTCTATCGACGAGGGAGGATCAAGTTTCTTATAGTCACACTCTTGTTTTGTATCCGAGGAATTGAAAAAAGAAATGAAAACTGTGTTTGTATTGATTAGAACCCTCATCACTCTTCGGTCACTTCTATCTAAAAGTATTGTCCAGAAGACGCTGACTTACCTCAAAGACACAAAAGATCTCCTGAGAGTGTATGAGGCTTGGACTTTGATGCAAATAGGTAACTCCTGATTGGCTTTGACATCGAAAACGTCCCACAGACACCTTACTAGTTTTGGAAGAGGTGTTGTTCTCGGATGAAAAGAGGTATGCCACTCCTAGACATATTGTCTCGGAGTGAGCCCGATTGGCCCTATGCAAGAACTTCTTTCAGTGTGAGGATCAGATGTACCTACAGACCCACAGGATCTCTATGGGCAGTACCTTTGCCCCTAGCCTGGCATGTCTGTATGTACAGAAATTTGAATCAAAGTTTGTACTGAATGAAAACAATCCGATTAGATCAAGGATAGTGACATGGAAAATGCTTATTGACAATGTGCGCGAGGGACACACACAAACGGCTTCATCCTTTATCAACTAGCTCAATGCATGCAACCATAACCACATCTTCCCTTTCACCACGAGCAGCATGGACATGGCATTTCTTGATGTGAACATCACAACGGAAGGGCGGAAGTTGAAAACTGTGTCCCATAAAAAAAACAAGTGACAGGAATAACCTATTAAGGTTTGATAGCTGCCCCCTGAGAACCATACGGGAGAATCTACCTTATCGTCAGGAAGATACTCCACCAGTGCAGCGATGTTTGACCACATCTATCGGTCAAATCTCCCTAAGATGTCCATGGCATTGGAGGCTCTAATGGAGCTTGCCGCCAGTTCCTATGTTGTCAAGGCGGCGACCTTCCTTGTCAGGTGGAGCTGTACATAGAGACGACAGATTCTTAGTTCTCCTTTGTGCTACCGGCATGATGACTAAGTCCGGACTATGGTGACCAATGTGGCATGTCGGTGAGTTGTCAGGGGCCTTGTACTTTTTGTCCAGCTTTGGAATCACCACTGGAATGGAAGCAGGTGTTTTCACTAGCTTGAGGACTTCTTGCCATAACAAATCCACTGTTGGGATTGCACTGATGGAATGCTGAATGCCTGGCTTAAAATCATGCAAAAAAATTCAGTTTGTTTAGCCGGCATTGGCAGATCGAAACGCTTGGAGGCACGCTCCAAAAGATCAAGTAATCTACAGATGTCTGCAGGAGGAGAATCCGCAGAAGGTGAGCTAAGGAATGGCGCCTTGGGGCTTTACAGTCATCCCATACATAATGTGTCAGTATAAATTTCGCCTTCTTATAACTGCTGCTGGTCTGCCTCCTGGATGTCCTCCCTGATGATTACTGGTGGAGGCACAATTCTTTCCCTGGTGGTTTTGGGAGTAGTTTGGCCAGCCAGATCACTAGGAGCCTCTTGCGGAGGCTGAGGCCGTTGAGCATGAGCATCTGAGAAATGTCCATAATAATCATCAATAATATGACTTAAATCTGACACCTGGGAAACTGGAAGTTCACTGATGGTTCTTTAAAATGATGGCGTTCCTCCTCATATGGGTAACGCTCTTGGAAGGAATCAGGCCGCTGCACAGAAGAAGGATCTCTATCCGTAAAAGAATATTCCCATGCAAGGTAAGAAGATGGATCATTGTCCTCAAAGTCCGCATCATCTGAATCTTACCTTCCTAGGAACAAATAGGGTTGGCTCTTAATCAGCAAGGCTGAGCCACAATTATAAATCAACAAAGAACAATTGCCTATACCGATACTGATTAACAAAGAGTTTGCCACCAGAGCAAAGAAAGTTTATCCGAGCTGGGATGTGCTTATAAGTAGCTTTTTATTAGAATATCTTAGTCAAAAAAACACAGGGGTATATTTGTATTAGTCATATACATTTAGAACAAGAGCAACACTTTTACAAAAACTAAATGCAATACGGACAAAGAACCAGTGAGTTTTAAAATTCAACATGCATGCCAAAGTCAGTCATATCACAATCATACCTTACCATTCATACACAGAAAACATACAAATACAAATACACACACGATTAAATAAATGATAAATAATCGTGTGATGTATTAGGTCTGCTGCAGTCTATACAATTATGTATACAATAATATTTACAAGTGTAAATCAAAAATGAATCAGAAAAATCAAATATCAAATTGAAATATATACAGCAATTTTTTGTAAACCAGTAATGTGTCACTGTGTTCACACTAAAGGACAAAACCTATGAAAGGGAAGCAGACACTGAACATGGAACGGCCTACGCGTTTCAAATCCCCGAGGTTTGGCAGGGATTTTCGTCAGGGCCAGGTCATTCTAAGAAAAAAGAGAGAAAAAGAATTCACTATGGAGAGTATCCAGGGAAGGAGTAAAACCTTGACGATATCTTGTGGTGTTGCAAGTTCAAGTAGGAAGGGGGCCGGATGATCGTGGCAAAATGCGTCCTTGAACAGGGACAGTACGTACAAAAATCCAACAAATTTTTGGGAAAAACGGCCTCGGTATGAAGCTCCGTCGGTCTCGATGAATCGGCGTCCCCTGTGGCACTATTCTCCCGCGCATGCGTGGAGTGTGTTGATTTGTTGATTTGATTCATCTGAATCTTGGCACTTTACTCTTAACTGTGATGGACAGTATGCAAGGCCAATTAAACCTTCATCCTCCGACTTAGGAAAGTCCAAAAGGCGAGTTAAAGGCAAAGGAGAAATCTTAGAGATCATATGATGATAGGAGGAGGAACGCCATCATCATCATGAGCTAAGGTGAGTAAAAACTCTCAGTACATCTCCTAGTGGCAACACAATGTAGAGAGGGAGGGACAGGGAGCAATTAAAGAGAGAAAAAAGGTCAAGCACCAGTGCTCCCAAGAATGAATGTCAAACACAGTGGATGGTAGCTCTTCCTAAAGGGGGAGAACTCTTCAACCAATTCTAGTTGAGAGGTAGTGTTGTCATAGTCTCCAAAAGTGAGACCGGTGGGATTTAGGTAAAGGTGGGGGAATTCCTCCTTTTGGAATTAGTACCCTCACACACCCTTGCGGGTGTTGTGCTTCATCATCGGGCTAGATCTTGGTGAGGGTGGTGCTGCTGTCCCCCATGGGCCCAGCGAGAGGGCTCTTTATCGGAGATCTTTTGTAGTAGGTGCCACAGTTGTGCATGCAGGTGTGTGGGCCTAGTGAAAAGGTGTGCGTGTGAGGATAAACTTACCTAACCTATACCCGAGCACAATTTTATTCAAGGGTCCAGAAGGTAAGGTTAAAAAAGCTAGGGACTGGAGCCTATCCTTAAAACAAACGTGTAGGAGGGATAAGTATACTCCGGCTGCTCTCAGTCCGTGAAAGTGGTCTGAAAGTGCAGTTTGGTCAATGTGTTTTGCGCATCTGGCGGGTCCCTAATGGATCCCAGTGCGCTTCTTCAGGACAATGAAAGACAATATAAAAAGTGGGAGTCAGGGAAAGACACCCTGTAATCTCACCATATCTATAATAAGGTCAAGGGCGTCTTAGCGCTAGGAGACACGTATTGTCCGTGTTCTGGTTATCCTAACCCCTCTGTAAGTAAGAATGGGCCTCGTCGGCGAGTGCTTCAGTTGCAAAGAGGCAAAACAGTGTGCCTCTTGCTTGACAGCTTGATTACCTGCACTACCGATCAGGATCACCGGCACTAATTCCAAAAGGAGGAATTCCCCCACCTTTACCTAGATCCCACCAGTCTCACTTTTGGAGACTATGACAACACTACCTCTCAACTACAATTGGTTGAAGAGTTCTCCCCCTTCAGGAACTCTGATTTGCTCTGGGCACCGTGTTGATCCCATCTGGATATTGGCTACACCAGTACTAACTGGAGGAGGACTAGGGGGCTTCTTGTTAGCACAAGTAGCCTTTTCAGTTAAGTGTCCCAACTTCTTACAGCTAAAACACCAGGCCTTCTGGGGATAAAAGTTCTTCCCTTTGTACTTGCCATTGGACTGGGAAGAGTTTTGGGATCCACTCCCCATAGCAGATATTTGGGGCCCTTTAGCAGACTGTTTTTTTGTCTTTCGGGTTCTCACCCTCTTTCCCCTGTGGAGGTTTGGTAACCCATTTCTTTTGGTCACTCCCAATGGCTATTTTTCTTACCCTAGTCTTGACCCAGTGGTATGCCATCTTTCTCAACTCCTGGGGAGAAATTAGACATAGGTCTACCTGATGTTGATGCAACTTCTCATTAGTGTAATTACTCAAAATATGTTCTTTCATAAAAAGATTGTAAAGTCCATTGAAATCATGCACATTATTTCCAGTTAACAATCCATCTAGTGTCTTAACTGAATAGTCTACGAAGTCAATCCAGGATAGGTTTTGGATTTTGTGAGCCCCCTGAATCTAATCTTATATTCCTCAATTGTGAGCCCAAAGCCCCCAATCAGAGTGTTCTTCATAAGGTCATAAAACCCAGCATCTGCCCTTGGAAGTGTACCTGCAGTTACCAGTGAACAGTTCCCAAAGGAGTGCCCCCCGCAGTGTAATATCCTCACTTTTCTCATTTCACAAGCTCTCCCAAAAGCTGTGAACCATTTGGTGATGTCCTCACCTTCCTCAAATTTGGGGACAATCCCTTTGGGGATTCTGGCATCATAAGATTGCTCTCTGTCCCCATTTATTAAATTTCTGCCACCCTTGATGGGAGCTAAGCCTATCTCTGCTCTTTCTTTTTCTAGATCCAGGAGTCTGGTCTCTAGGTCTAATCTTTTGGTCAACCTTAATAAGAGGCTGGTCTCCTCATTGAGGCAGTCCTCGATGGACTCAGAAGCACCTGCTGTGAGTTGTATTCTTGGAGTCAGGGGCACAGGGCCCTGTTCTGTCTAGGAAGTAAGGGGGGTTGGAATTTATCCTCCTCCCCTCCATCCTCTTCCCCACCTGGAGGTCTTCACCTTGCTCAGAGGGGTGGTCCTTAGCATACACTGCCAATAGCTCCTGGAGCATTTGTTTGGAGGGATGGGACCCCATGGTAATGTTTTTAAGTTTGCTTAGAGACCTTAACTCCTTCAATTCTAAGTGGAGATAAGGGGTGAGGTCTAGCTCCTTGACCATGTACTCTGTCATTGGTTATGTTTTCACTAATAGATAGGTTCTTGTTAAGAGACATTCTACAAAAAATTATATTTTTCTAAAATTCTAAAGGGACTTAACCAAGGCTCTAAGAAGACGTTTAGTAATTTGGAAACATTTGCTAATTCAAAAAATTCAGAATTCTAAAGACAATTTAGAAGTTCTGTCGTGTGATCAGGTGTTGGGCAAGTCAGTCCAACAAATGCAAAGTTGTAGACCCCACCGCTGATCCACCAATGTAGGAAGCTGGCATATACTGTACCGAAGTAAGGTATAGTGGAACCCCACAGGTAAGCAGAGGTAAAAGTAGATAATACCTTACCCTCTAGTTGTGGTAGTGTGGGTGAGCAGTAAGGCTTGTAGACTTGTATATCTGTCCCTCTGAGTGCTCCTTACCCTGGAAGAAGACGCAATCTTGGGGCCTACCCTCACTGCAGGGTCTGAGGAGTGCCATTTTTCCTTCACTTCGCTGGGGCAATAATTGAACACCATTTTGGGTGGGTTAGCAGTCTAAGTGCTGCTTCCATCCTGGCGCCTATTTAATGTACACTGCTTCGTGGACGAGCGCAGCGGGTGGGCCGAAGGCGGGCCAAAAGCAAGCCCATCTGCTCCGAACGCATCCGGACCACGGCCAGTGCCAGCCACACTGCCTAAATGGATACAGGCAAGTTTATTACATAGGCGTGAGATAGTCTCATGACCCTGTAAGGAGAACCGTGCTCAAGTAGGCCTTACTTTGACCTGGTGGATTGACACGTGGAGCACAGTTGCTCAGTCTGCAATTTTACTCTTAAAGTGCAACCAGAAACAAACGTAGAAATAGAAGCCTCCTCCACGCACCATCCTGCAAGGCTTTTTGACATTAAAGCTTGCCTTATCAACTGCAGGTCTCTCATAGACAATGGGTGGAATATTATGTTCCTGAGACTTGGCTTAGAGAGGGAACTAACCCCGATGGGGCCCCTGCGATTCCCCCAGGTTTTGAAATTGTATGTGCCAACAGGAGGGGAGGCAGTTTGGGGGGTGGGGTTGCTATCATTTTTATTATGGACACCTGGGAGATCTCTCTTTCCAAATTGGGCCATGTAGGTAACATCGAAGGCCTACTTTTCTGTACCTAAATAGCCCCATCCTTCTCCTTTCAAAGGCTGTTGCTTTATAGGCCACCAGATTGCCCACACAGCCACACGCCGGGGCTGGCTGATATTATCGCCCAGATGTCCCTACACTACGCTAATTTTACATTGTTGGGAGA